>NC_134235.1:154111383-155398049 GCF_965152275.1 Natator depressus | reverse complement strand
CCGCAGTTTGACTGGGGTCCTGGAAGTCCTCTGGATGCATCCCAGAGTTCCCTGGGGCAACTTCCTTAGTCCTCTCTATGCTGACAATCTGTAGTGCAGTCTACTGCACTCTATTGCAAAAGGAAGCCACACCTCCCTGTGCACAGCAGCTCAGATCAGTGTTAACCCATTGTCTGCTGAACACCGATCTGCCAGCATGCTATCAGAGAGACTGGCGGGTTTTCAGTGGAGACTGATCAGAAGAAGCTTTTTGCAAAGAGAGCTGCTCCCTGGTCACAAGAGCACAGCCAGATTTTGGTGCATGGTGCCAGGATGCCCCTGCACACGCAGCCCCAGGGAGGGAGGAGGCGGCCCAGGAGCAAGGGCCAGAGAGTGCAGCAGGAACTAAGCGACTGCCCTGCAGGAATGGGGAACAGCAGGGCTCCCAGCTCAGCACGGCTGGGGGAGGATGACCCCAAATTCCCCAGCAGCTCCCACTCCCTGCAGGACAGCCACCTGGCCCCTGCTCTGTTCTCGCCCCTGCTCTCGGGACAGTGTATGAAGTAGTGCCTGGGCAGCGTGCACTGGCAGGGTGGCGAGTGGGAGCCAGCCCCCAAAACTCCACAGCTTACACTGCTGTGTGGACATACCCTTAAAAATCTGGGCTGCTGGGACCTGGAGTCATTGTTTGGCTCATTACAAAGGTAGAAGTCATTTGCCCAATTTTAATCTAGATCTGAATGCTGATCCCTTCTTCCACAAAGTTCATCCCTGTAGTTTTGGTTTGTATTCATCTCTAATTTCACTATTCCAGAAAGAAACCAGGAAAACTGCTAAAGTTCAGAAGTGAAAAATTTTTCACACCTGAGAGAAATTTAAGTTGAAGTTTTGGGTGAAGGCCCAGGTTGCTTCTTGTTCTAGTTAGGCACGGGTGAATGAGTTCTGATGAAATATTATCTAACATTGCAACTGATACAATGGTAGAATTTAAGGGTCTTTTCTTTCAATGCTAAAATAAATGATGAAACAAAAATAGGCTCTTGATTTTTTAATTTTTTTTTTGCTAGCCCTAAAAATAAGAAAACAAAAAAATGGCAAGATTTTCTTTAAGACAAAAAAGACATTGATAAGAATAGGAAGAGACAATCTGAGTGAACTGACACTGAAACTGTTAAGATTTGGACTGCTAAGATCCTTTAATAGATAACTGCTACAGCTTGCACCCAATTTGCGTAGCCCAAGAGTCAAAGGTGCCCGTAATCTCCATTCATGCACCTATATATAGGGAGAAGAGATGCACCAAAAACAAGGCACGCAATCCCCACTAAATGTCCCAACCAAAAGGGCTCTGTGGAGCTGGTGTACCAGCAGTGGGTTATCTAATAGAGTGCACTATCCAGAAAAGTACACAGGAGGTTAATACAATTTAACCCCATTCCCAAACCCCCTCACACACATATGCAGACAGCTCAAGATGGCAACCCCAGTGTCTCAAAATACTTACGAGGCTGTAAGCCACAGAAATCAGCATATCTCAGCAGTGGCTTGTATAAAACTTTTCTAAGTTCTCTTTATCCTACGTTCTCTGTGCCTATCGCTTGGTGTTTGTGTTTGTGTGGGAACAACTTCCATTTGCTGCCTCTACTGTTGCTACGGCATTTTTCAGCCTTGGTTTTATTCCATCAGGCTTGCTTCCTTCACAGTGAGCAGCCCGTAGCTGATCTTAGAACACTGATAAGACTGATTCCCTTGCTGCTTGACACAGCTGTAAAGGTGTCTGACAATTCTGATGAACTTTGTGTGTGACTGTGTGAAAGGGTTGTGTTGGTCCAGCACAACTTTTATTTTGGGCAGTCGTTGTCATTAACATGTCTTCATTTAGCCACTGTGGTAACTGTTACTGTAATTATTTCCCATTCTAAGGGTGTGTAACTTAAAAACCAAGTGGGCTAAATAGTGACTTTGTAAAATTCTGATTCATGGAATTAAAACTATGCCTAGATACTATGGTGTCAAGCAGAAATACGAGAAATAGTGAAAATTCATGATTATACACCTTACCCCTTAGCTTAATTTTAACTTTTAAAGTACTCATATTATATTTACTAACAAGCAAAACTCCTCAGTAAAGAATGTAGTTGTAAATCAAGTGGTGTTTTAAAAATTAAACTGTGAAGAAAAACTATGTCTTCATTGCTTTTTTAAAGGCATATGAAGGCACAAAATATCAAAAATGGCTTCTGATTTGGGTACACATTTTGAGGTACTTTATGTCTCAAGTGAACATCCAAAATTAGGGCATTTGAAATCGACGGTCACTTCTCATAATCTGGGCTAAAATATTCTGTGGATGTGCCTCAATCTATAAATTTTTAATGAAAATAAGAGGCAAAGGTTTCTGCCTCAAAAACTGCCAAGAAGGACTTTTCTTGGTGGTGAAAAATGCTTTTCATTTAGAAAGGGAAATTTGCGATTTGGTGAAATTTAAAAAATGACAACATTTGACAGAACCTGCCTTTACATCACAGTCAAGACTTGTCTACATGTATAGTGATGCAGTGGGGAAGCTGCACTGCTGTAGCGCTTTAGTGAAGATGCTACTACATGGACAGAAGAGCTTCTCCCATTGGCATAGTTAATCCACCTCTGCAAGAGGTGGTAGCTATGTTGACGGGAGGTCTTCTCCTGTCAATGTAGCACCATCTCTACCGGGGGTTAGGCTGGTATAACTCGGTTGCTTAAGGGGGAGGATTTTTCACACCCCGAGCAACATAGTTATACCGACGTAAGTTTGTAGTTTAGACTTGGCCTAAGTTTTGTGAAGAATTGCTCTGTTTTCAAGTCAGAACACTTTATAACATAAAAGTACTACTGAAGTCAGACTGTACCTGGAAACGCAAAGCACCAATGGAAATCTCAACCCACTCCTCTTCTTCAAAAGACACTGTTGCACTGATCACAATGTTGGCACGGAAGCGCTGAATTAGTTCCTCAGTTTGTAATGACTCCTCCAGTCTGTCCCAAAGATTCACAGAGCAGAAGAAAATAAACCATACTAATTAGCCTGCATTAATTATTGACTCACTTAGAATATCCAGTTGCTGGTCTTATTCAGTAAGATTTTTCTTCTACACAATTGTTAAGAACATGTTTAAAATGCAATATTATTACAGAAGTTATGACAAAGGGACAGGTATTTGAATACAAATTGTAGTCTGCTAGGAGGCATTTTGAGAGGTGTAAACTAGAACAAAAAGGGTAGATATAGAAGTAGGTGGTACTGCAATGATAAATATGCACACCAGGGAAGGATCACTGTAATTTAATTTCAGCATTAGCTACTGTACTGAAGGGCTGTAGTACAGCATTTGTGGATCTTTTGGGTAACTGATCAAATAACTGGTTAAATCTAACTAAAGAGGAAACAGAACAAATACAGGGGGAAACTCAGAGGACATTCAGTGGCCTGTGAAAGCGACAAGACCAGTAAGAGAATGTTGTGAGAGAGAACTTATCCCTGACATTTTTTGGAATGCATCAGATTGCACCAAATGGCAGACATAAAAATAAAAAATCCACAGGTGAAGATTTCCACACCTCCCTACGAAGTGTTTTATTTGCCAGCGTATGGATGTGTGAGTGTGTTGTGTTTGTGTGCATGTGCAAACGTGTGTATGTGAGAGAGACAGAGTGGCAGATAGCATATAGCATAGAAATTTCACAGAGCTGGCTATAACCTGGAAATCTCACTCCTTTCTTTCATTTTTAAAGTGGAAACTTTGCTAGTGAAAAGAACAGGCCAGCCTTAGGGTTTTCAGAGAATGCTTTCTCAAGTGCTCCACCACTCCTAAGCATATGAGGGCCATTTAATTTTGTCTAAGCTCAGATGTACATGAACTACTTCAAAAGACACCACCACCTGAGACCTGAGGAGTTTTAACTGTCACCCAAAATAGAGACAGAAGCCTGGAGATACAGAGAGGATTCTCTTTTCGAAAAATATTTTAGGAAAATATTAAAAAATATTTTAAATTGTTTTGTATTTTAATTAAAATGGTGGAAAACTGTGTAAAAAAACTTCTACAAAAATTGTTAGCTTCAAGCAATTATCTTGGTAAAATTGATGTGTGTTTGTTTTTAAAAAATGAGCTTGTCTGGTTCAAAGTAGCATGGCTTTTCCTTTAGGAGACAAATGTGCATACTAATAAACATGTGTATGTAGATTTCCACACCAAATCACACAACCTGGCCCCAACATTACCAAAACCTAGATGTCTTACTGTATTGCAGAGAGTCTAGGGATTAGTTGTTGGGGGGCAAAATTCTCCATAGTAATACTACAGCACATCACACACTCTTTTTAATAACTTCAGCATATGAGAGTCAATAAAAATTGACACTGGGCTACTGATAGTTTATAAGGGAAGAAATTAGTGTGTCATAAATAAGCAATCATTTTACATAGGTTTCTTCC
This sequence comes from Natator depressus, assembly GCF_965152275.1. Classification (NCBI taxonomy): domain Eukaryota; kingdom Metazoa; phylum Chordata; order Testudines; family Cheloniidae; genus Natator; species Natator depressus. The sequence goes on along the minus strand of NC_134235.1, from coordinate 155,393,596 downwards.
CTGTGTTTGGGATGGGGCATGAATGGGGGCATGGAGTGAAGGAACATTTACATTTTAAAAGTGTGGAAGTATATACACTTTGTCAGAGCCAGCTTTCGGTATGGGCGGGATGTGCTATTTATTGCACATTAAGGCCCTGCACAACACAGGGTCTTGGTGCTGGACCAGAGAAAGCAATAAACCTTGTTGCTGCCAGTGTTTCCAGTTTCTGGAATTAGAGAATAATCTATCTTTTGCTTTGATAGTTGTGGCTGTCCCCAGGGGACAGTGCTCCTCCACTTAATAGCATACGCTCCTGCTGATTCTTTGAGGATCACCATGTCTCTTGATCTTGTTTTGAAGCCCATACATTTAGAAAGGAGTGGCTATATGTAGAACTGTCAGTGGAGAGGGTGTGGGGGAATTCTAGCAGTGGAGAGGGATTGCACTTGTCACTGCACTAGATGGGAAGGTTTCATTAGATGGGAGGAGGCAAACAGGAGAATTGTTATTGGGGATGCAGAAGGGATGGGGAAGGGCTGGCATTAGGGTCAGGCTGATGTACTCATCACTTGGAGGAGGGGGAAAATTTGGCATGGGACCCATAAACTAGAACAGTTATAGATATTTATTTCTAAAGAAGAAAAGCGTATTCACTGAGTTACACAGTAATTTCATTAACTCTGCTTAATGCTCCATAAAATGCAACATATCTATGGTTCTTATTTGTTGTCCCTGTCTCATTAGAGATGGGACCATGGCATAGGAGTGGGTTATATGTCCTGCTTAGGAAATGCTGAACAATCCAGGGAATATGGGTGTCTTACCAAGTTCATGGGGGCCATCCCAATAATTAGTGCACACTAAAGTATTTGCAACTACATGAAATATAGTTTAGTGCCAGACAGAAGCTGGGTTTTAGGAATATTCAGATCTAGGTTTCCATTCTGGCCAATTAGAAATCCAGAGGCTGGATCCAGAATCTTAGTTCAGGTCTACCTCTCTTATTACATTTATTTAATAAACAAAACTAAAAATAATTACGTGCATCTTCCAGTGCATATTTCAACCAAAAAACTTGAGTGTTAGGTCAGACAATGGCATTTTTTGTCCATCTTCAGGGAGGGAGTCAGCAACAATAGCACCAGAGAGATGGATGCCTCTGCAGGGATATGATTCTGCAGCATTTTGTTACATTCTTATTTTTAATTAAATTGCAGTTACTGTTTTAGATCACCTCCCTAGAGCTGACTGCAAAGTGGAAGATTCATTTTTACATTGGAAAGGTAAAAACAAAGAAAACTATTAAAACTGAATTGAAAACTTAAAGTGTCTACAAAGTATAACCAATTTTCATCAAATAAAACAACCCTATATGTAAAGAAACTAATTACTGTTTCCCGGGGGAAAAATAATTTTAATACAGACTTCGCAGGTATAGGTTTTTGAAAATAAATCCTGCAGTTCAGTATTTGGAAAGTTACCATCCAGTGATTTAGGAGCAGCTACAGAGTGGTGCTGCACCCTTGGGCTAAAATTCTCTTCTCAGCACCCTTATAAAGTTGCTCTGCATGGTGGAATGGGGGGGCGGGGGGAATTCTTCCAGCCTATGCTGGTCAACAAGGAAAGAGAGAGGGAGTTCCATGCATAGGAAGCAGGAGGCTTGTTAGGAAGAAAGGCAGGGAGGTGGGAAAGGGGAGGAAATGAGAACAACGAAGTAGCGTGGGGCAGTACTGGGCAGAGGCTTGAAGTGAAAGAAGATTGAATTTGAAGTGCAACTTAGGGAGGAAAGCTAGTCCTAGTGATATACTGTAAATAACAAACCAACAATATTAGCTTTTAGCATTTAGATTCTAAGGGTCTGTCTTGTGATTGACGGAATGCTTGGTTTTTTGTTTTTATTCCCCATTTTTGTAAGAATATAGCAACATTCAATTAAGAACAAATGACAAAATAACTCTTTTGTGCTGAACATTTAGCTTTCCAGTAAAGAGATAAAGACTGTCAAAGGGTATTAAGAAATGTTATGTTTTCAGTTTAACATGTGATCCTTCAAGAGATTTATCTTGTGCAGTGTTGCATCCTAGATGAGAAATCTAATTAATATCTTGTTCCCAGCAATTGGACTGACTTGTTGCCTGAACCTTAAAACATATTGTCAACTTAGATGTTGGCATGTTCCTAACAGATTTCTGCAGACAGATTTTTTGACAAGAAAATGGGTTGCATTTTTCTGTAGGTTACTGACAGATAGATTAGGTTCAGTCATTTAACCTGAACTTTCAGATTAGTAGCTGAGTATGATTGTGGTAAATATTAATATAGCAGTTTGCGATTTACAGTTGTAAAGGACACAAGTTTAATTGCAATTCATCCATTTACTTCTGCAAACAGCTGAAATTGTTTTCAAAGGAACTTCGTTGGAAAAACACTAAAGGGGACATGAAAGTAGGTATATTACAAATATATCATATGGGTATTAACTGCCTTCTTTTCCAGGTTAAGAGTTACGGATAAATGTGATCCTAAAAGATACACTGTAGGGAGACTTTCTATTGATCTTAAAGGAACCATATGATACTCTCAAAATAGTGCTATTTGCTGACCCAGGGTTCATAAAGGTTTTCAAGAACCTGAAATAATACTTAAAGATATTTTCAAATAAAACTTGTCTTAAAGAGTATTATTTGATCTGAGAGCAGATCATCTCCTCTGAAATATAAAATATTATTCAAGAATTCAAGTGATTGCAGTCAGCCTTTTTCAAAAAGAGGTTATATAGTTCTGTACTTAGTCACTAAGAAGGACTAGCGTATCAATTTTTGTGTGAAAAATGTTAAGCATGAAATAAGAAAGAAGGAAAACACAGACTCCTGGTAATGACATTTTGTCAACAATTCATCATTTTCATAGATTTACAGAGGAAGAAAAAAGTGCTGAACCAAATCCTTAAGTCTTTGGCCTATATTTTCCCACTGATTTTTAGACAGAATTCCTACTTAAACTAATTAATACTCTGAGTCAGGTCTTCTGCATAAAGGGACCCTCATTATTCAGCTTTTATTCATTCCTTGCTCTGGCCAAACTCTTACTGAGGTCACTGACTGCTTGATCAGAATAAGGATTCAGTAGAAACAGCTTTAGGGTTGGACCTGATGAAACCCTGTGAAAAATAAATGGTAAATTTGGAAATTATAACCGACATGTATGTGAGATCTACTGATTGGTTTTACACATATATTTAAAAAAAACAATAAAAAATGCATGGCTTTAACATATGTGCCAAATTCCAGTGGTCAATCACATACTGATTTCTGATTAGTTTCAGTCTTCTCCCTCCATTTGTTTTGAATGACACCTTTACATGTCTGCAAGCCGCCTAGCAGGCTGTTAGTATGTCATTAATAATAATAATAATAAAAAAATATAGATGAGAGAAATGGCTACTGCATTTTCCTGGCCCACAGATTCTCTCTTGTCCATTATGAATAAGTATGAACCCTAGTAATCCTAGAGTGGGCTCCATTAAATAATGCTGCAGTAATTTAAATTTATGGTGGATTTTCTGACATTTTCCATTCTTAGGGCCAGACTGTGCCATTAAGGCACAGTACTGAGCACTGGGGCAATGTGAAGCTTCACCAGCAAAGGGGAGCTTTTCTCAGTGTGGCAGGCAGTTCCATTGGCTGATGTGGTGGGAAGGGATAGGACCATGCTTTGTCCTGCACTGATTCAAAGTCTGAAAAGTAAAAATCAAATTTCTCAACGGTAAGTTGGTATTTATTTCTTATGACAGGATTCTGGATGCCCATGCCACAGACTGAGAGGGGACATGATAACAGTTTTCAAGTACATAAAAGGTTGGAGGGAGAAAATTGTTCTTCTTAAGCTCTGAGGATAGGACAAGAAGCAATGGGCTTAAATTGCAGCAAGGGCGGTTTAGGTTGGACATTAGGAAAAACTTCCTAACTGTCAGCGTGGTTAAGCACTGGAATAAATTGCCTAGGGAGGTTGTCGAATCTCCATCACTGGGGATTTTAAAGAGCAGGTTGGACAAACACCTGTCAGGGATGGTCTAGATAATACTTAGTCCTGCTTTGAGAGTAGGGGACTGGACTAGATGACCTCTCGAGGTCCCTTCCACTTCTGTGATTATATGATTCTATAAGAAGGCTACCTCATCAGAGGGGGCTCTTACCTTTCAGTAATTTTCTCTTTCAGTTGTAAAATACTTGCTGTATTTATCAGGAGATATTGTGCTTCATTCACAAGAGAAAGCGAGACTGTTGTAGCCTGACCTAAAATCAATACAGCATTATAAAATGATTGTTAGAAACAATGACTATCATACTGGTAACTACCCCCACCCCTCACCCCAATGACCTTATCCGTTTTAATTAAAGAAGTTATTCATTAGACTTCAGTTGCTAAGGAAAGATTCTATCCTATTAAGTTTAGAAGCATGGATCCTCTCAGACTCATAGGGATGCAATGTATTTTAGAATCGAGATAAAGCTGAGAAGATATCCCCCCCCCCATTTTTGTGGAATAATTTTATAATTGTAATCAATATATATGGATTTTCTAAACATTCTTCTCAATTTATTCTGTTCAGGAAGGAATTTCAGCATAACGATATTTTCAATATTAATAGATTTTTCATGTTTCTAATTGTTATAACATTTTCAGATGGAAAAGTGATGGGGTAACAAAAACATAGATCTATAAAGTTTCCCCATATGCACCAGACAGAGGAATAGCATAGCAGAGTATGAGCATATATGTACCCTTTGTTGCCTATTGGATTTAATACCTCAAGTCTTCTCCCACACCTCTTCATTGAGGGGATTTTTCACTCAGCATAAAGTATGTGAGTCATGCTAATATTTTAATATGCTGAGCTGGAGTATCTATTTTCTAATAACCATGCCAAATTGATATACCTTTTTCATGTTTCTGATTTGCATTTCTTTTGAAGTCTGAACTCTGCCTGATCAGGTGACACTGGCGACCAAGTAATTCAGAGAACCATTCTGCTATTCTCTCTCCACAGTCATATGTCTGTACTCTATCAAGAGGGGGAGAGAAGTGATTAGTATTAATTTAAGCAATAATCTGACTGCTAAAACCTTCATTTGCAAAACTAAGGACAGCTGGTGGAGATATTTAATCAGATATCTGCTCTGCCGGTTTCAATCCACAATGCAGCATCCATTATAACACTAATGAATGAAACAGCTGAGATGTGAAGTACTATTATGCACAAATATATTTCCCAAATTTGCTGGAATTCTGTCAATCTTGACTTCATTATTGATGAGACATAATTCAGTTTTATATAACTTATGGTGGGATAGAAAGTCTGTATAATTATAAAAAATCATGGCACTGACTCTGAGACACAGTAATCCATGTATGACAAACGAAAAATGACCCTTTTTTTCAATCACAGTACTTGCAAATACTTATAAACATATAGCTAGTAATGCTGTCCTCTCTATGGCCCCAATCCTGTCAACATTTATGTGCATGAGTAATTTTATGCAAGTATGCAGTCTGACCATGTCTATGAAACCTAGATAGATCTCTAACATGAGTAGTCCCATAATGTGTATAATGTTACTCACATACATGTATAGAGGATTGGGGCCTGGATTAGAATTTTCCAAACACCTGAACTTTTGAAAGCAACCAAGTCTATCTAGAATTATGCATCTCTTTGCCATCCCACCAGCTGTTACACAAGAGTTACAGAAACCTCATCCTTCTGACGGATCTGGACTAAATGTATTTGTCTAACGATGACATCTAATTAATCTATATCAATCAGCATTCTCAAGTGTTTTCATAGCACAGACTACATCATAGCACTGCCCTTCCCATTCACTGTCACACAGCTTCCCTGTGGCAACAACAGCAATTGCATATATGGAAAAATAACGTTAGGACAATATTTAACCACAGTCTCTTTTAATGCAATATTATTGATGGAAATATGGAGGAGAGCGAGCACCAAGAGTGAACAGTCAGTTTTCTGTGGACCATTATGTGGAAGCTTCTGTTGTAAATGAATGTAGCACATCTTCTTCAGTGCGCTAATACATATGCATTTAAAAGGGGGTCAAAACTGGGTAAAACGTGTAAGGGATAGCTTGATTAATTATCATTATTGTTGTTTGTATTACGTAGGTGTTATAATAACACAAATAAGAAAATAAAATAATAAATAATAGGAAGAAACAATTAGGGGAGCCTCCATTGTGTTGTAAATTTTCAAATAAAAAGCTTCTTAATCCCAGTATTTTAGCCAAGAAAGGTGTTTTAAGGGAGTCTGAATGTTTTTGGTTTTGTAACTCAGTGGCACAATCACAGCTGCCTTTACTCCTGTCCCCTGGAGCCAGACAGTAAGAATTTTTTAAATGATCCATCAGTTACAGTGTTGCCCACTGCCTAATTCAATCCATGTTCTTAGTACATAAACTAACAGCAACGGAAACAAGATGGTAGCTTGAAAGGTTGCTCCTATCAAATGGTTCCTTTAGTACTAATTCCACGATGGTATTCTTCAGGGTTGGTGGACAGATTTTCTCCTTCACCTGTAGTTCTGATAATTAATCATAGAATGGCTTCTGGATTCTCTCTCACAAGTCAAAAAGGCCATGGAGACACCCTGTTAACCATTAGTGCCCTCATGACTACGGGGAGAATTATTGGAAAGAGGATGGCAGTGTGTTTTTGGTCCTGTGGTCGGCTTGCTGTTTCTTCTATCTAGAAAGATGATTTTGAATGCAGGTGATCTACTTTGTGAAATAAAAAATAGTCACCACAGCAAAAGATGCTAAATTCTGGGATTGAGCTTGGAGGCAGTTTGTCTTTGTAAAAGATATGCACACTCAATTGATTTACATTGATATGATGCCAATATAAGTGAGATCAGAAGTAGGACTCCTATCTCTTTTCAGCTGATGTCTGGAATTCTGAAGAACATACTGAAAGAAAAGATTTTAGCCAAAACAGGTCAAAATTATTGAGCCATCAATATCAATTCTCTTCCTTGTTCTTTTACACAATTTACTTGAATCCTGATTTTACTACAACTTTCAAGCTCTGGCCTAACTATATCCCACTCCCCCACGCCCCATAATGGGGTCCTTTTTGCTGTTTTCTGTACACATCAAAGTCAGCTGACTGCTTTGCTATATATAGTTAAGGGTCTGTCACAGAGCTGTGAAAAAAATCTCACTATTTGTGAAAACAGTGAAAAATCATGTTAATGAGGGTGAAACATTTGTCATGTTTACTTGAATATTTCATGTTTTCTGATGTCTTAAGGCAGAGGTATGTGAAGGTAAAAATTGCCTTTCATCTTAGCACATGGCCTGTGACTCATTTCTATCTTCACAAGCACACATGGTTGTTATTTAAACCAGTAAACAGCTATGACATACATACAGTAAATTCTTATCATGACTTCTTTTCCTGATTCACAGTGAATGCAAGCAATTCCTTAGATTTTCAAACTCAGTTTTGAAAATGTTCTCATAAGTGCAGTAATAACTTCTGTATCCTCAACAGCCCCAGTGGCAGGGAGAAAGAGGCTAAGGCCAACACGCAGGGCTGCTGCAGTATGGTGGGGTGTGGAGAGTTCATTTACACAAATTCTTTTCCTTGCTCAAACTCCTCCTGCCCACAGAGCAACTAAAAGCCCCCTTCCTGATTTTCTGTGCTTTATATGGTCTGTTGGGGCTTACATTCGCCTTACTACTGCATAAACATGTCTCAAAATGTGGCCCTCTTTTATTACATAGCTAAAGTATTTTACACCACACAGTGGCTGAGATGAAAAACTACAGCTATAGTGTATTATAGTATTTCATCGAAGGTCACTGTGTAGTTTCTGAATTCTGAGTCTGCTTGGTCTCAAATTGCTTTCCCATATTGTCTAAACATTTTCAGAGTGAAGCCCATTGTCTCTTCAAGGTCCCTGTCAAAGTCCTTCTGCTGTAGTTCAATTCCATTCATTTTGTTCGTGTGTTTATTTTGCTTGAGTATTACTTTACATTTGTCAACATTACATTTCATTTGTCGCATGTCAGCCAATTTATAAAGCGGGCCCTAATTCTTCCAAATTTTACCTGCTGTGTGTCTTGTGTTCACTACTCATACCACTATTGTGTCATCAACAAATTTAGCTTCAGTACTTTACAGCTGGTCCCTCCAGATAGGTAATTTATAGACTGAAAAACAAGGACAGCCAAAGTCTGAATATTGATTCCAGTGGGATGCCACTTACATTCCCCCACAACAAGCTGAATTCACTTTGTTTTGCTTTTTAACCAGTTCTTTGCCTTTTGCTACCATTTATGCTTTCCTTGGCCTTCTTGGTTTGGACCCAGCTTGTGTAGACATACCCGTGCAAGCTCTGCTCAAGTTAGTGCACTGAAAATAGCAGTGTAGCCAGGGTAGAATGGGCGGCAGCTCAGGCTAGCAGCCAGAGTACATACTGTGGGGGTCTGGGCAGGTATGAGCTCAGGTGGATAGTCTGAGCTGCTGTCCATGCTACCCTGGCTATGATGTTATTCAGTGCACTAGCTCAAGCAGAACTAGCTCAGGTTCATCTATGCAAGCTGGGAATCACACCTCCCAGCTCAAATGTAGACATACCCAAGGAACTCCTTCTGGTGACTGTACAATAGATTTGGGCCACATGTTTTTCCCAGCTATATCAGCATAAATCCAGATTAATTCCACTGAAGTTAATTTACACTGGAATAATTGAAAGCAGAATTTGTCTAGGTCAGTCTGTCCTCATGTAAAGTTTCTATTGATTTCAAGCATTTCTTCTGAGTTGGAACAATGGCCAGTCCAGTGACTTTACCACAGACCTCCCCAGTTAGAACATAAAAATGGCCACACTGGGTCAGACCAATGGTCCATCTAGCCCAGTATCCTGTCTCCCAACAGTGGCCAATGCCAGGTTCTTCAAAGGGAATGAACAGAACAGGCAATCATTGAGTGATCCCCTTGTCATCCACTCCCTGCTTTGCTGCAGAAATGTGGTGCCAATCTCAATGTATGAGATATACTGGGAATAAAGTTACTAAAAGCTGAAATTATATAACAGAAACAGGAAGCCTGGTAAGACTGATATTGCAACCATGCCTCCAGTTCTGGTGGATGTAGAAAAGAGCCACAAAAATGATTTGAGGAGGAAATGCCTTAAAGTGAGAAATTGAAAGAGATCAATCTGTTTAGTTTATAAAAATGTAGATTGAGTGGGTGACTTTATTACAGTATGTAAGTACCTTCAGAGAGTACTAAAGGGCTCTTTAATCTAGCAGAGTAAGGCATAACAGGAACCAATGTCTGGAAGCTAAAATCAGATAAATTCAAAGGAGAAATGAAGCACACATTTTTAACAGTGGGAGTGATTAACCACAGGAACACACTACCAAGGGAAGGGGTGCATTCTCCATCTTGAAGTCTACAGATCAAGATTGGATGCCTTTCTGGAAGATATGCTTTAGTCAAACACAAGTTATTTGTCTTAATACAGGGTAACTGTATGAAATACCATGATTTGAAATATACACAGGACAGACTAGATCTAAATTCCTTAAATTCTGTGACTCTGTGAATCTATGGAAGATCCCAATGAAGTCCATGGGTGCTGTTAGCATTTGGCACCTTTGAAAATCAGGCTACCTTCATTTAGCAGGTTTACTAGGTCTTTATCTCTAGTTTTTTTTCATATGGTGCATTTCATCATAACATCTGAGTGCCAAACATACTTTAGTGGATTAGCGTCACAACACTCATGCGCATTGAGGAAACCGAGGCACGAAGAGGTAAAGTGACTTGCCCAAAGCACAAGATGTCCAGCAGAGGTGGGACTAGAATGCAGATTTTCATTCAGAATCCAGTGACTTTACCACATGGTCATCTTGCCTCTCTGTTAACCATTGTGAAACAGGTCTTAAGATACGGTCAATTATCATTATTTATTCTTCTTGGATTGCTCAGTAAACTGGGTGCAAGTAAACACTATGCATTTTAATAAGCCTAAATGGAAAGGTATACATCTAGGAATAAAGGACGTAGGCTGTACTTCTGGGATGGGAGACGGTATCCTTGGAAGCAGTGACTCTGAAAAAGATTTGGGTCCTGGTGGATAATCAGCTAAACATGAGCTGCCAGTGCAATGCTATGGCCAAAAGGGCTAATGCACTACTTGGATGCATAAAAAGGAGAATGTTGAGGAGGAGCGGAGAGGTTATTTTATATCTGTATTTGGCACTGGTGCAACTGCTGCTAGAATACTGTGTCCAGTTCTGGTGTCCACATTGAAGAAGGGTGTTGATAAATTGGAAAGGGTTCAGAGAAGAGCCATGAGAATAAATACAGGATTAGAAAACATGGCGTATAGTGACAGACTCAAAGAGCTCAATTTGTTTAGTTTAATGAAGAGAAGGTTAAGGGATGACTTGATCACAGTTTATAAATATGGAGGAGAAATTTTTGATAATATAATCTTCAAGCTATACAAATTTATAACATAATTCAATGGCTGGAAATGAAAGCTAGACAAATTCAGACTGGAAATAAGGTATACATCTTTAACAGTGAGCGTAATTAACCTCTAGAACAATTTACCAAGGGTCACGGTGGATGTTCTATCACTCACCATTTTTAAATCAAGATGGATGTTTTTCTAAAAGATCTGCTCTATGAATTATTTTGGGGAAGTTCTATGGCCTCTGTTACTCAAGAGGTCAGACTAGCTGATCACAATGGTCCCTCCTCGCCTTAGAATCTATGAGTGTCTTGGATTTCATTGCCCTCCTTATTTGTTTAATGGAGCTACTTTTTAACATACATTCTTTCTCTCTGTTATTTCCAGTATTACCCTTATTCCCTTTGGCTACCATTCACTCATTCTGCTTTTTCTGTTACCCGTATCTTTTACCTGATAGCCCTAATTGACTCTGTATTCTTGTTTGGTTCCTTCCCTGCTTTGCCATTTCCACTGCAGGCTTCTGTGCCCCTGAGAACTTTGAGCAGCCTCTCATGAAAATTTCCCTTTTCATACAGTTAAAAAAAAAATGCAGCCAATGACATTGAGACAGGCTATGATGGTATTACTGCGAAAGAAATGCAGAGAGAGCAAGGCAATCAAGGATATTTTAAAAGCAGGGTCTATTAGAGATGGGCTAACCTCGGGAAAGATAAGGATGAGTCAACACTAAGGGAAATTGGACAGATGGTTAGAACAAATGACTTTTGGGTGGTTTCCGCTATCCAGACATTTTTTGGGAAAAATATGCTTCCAAAGAAAAGTCCTTTTTTATTACTTTAATTTAGTGGAGGATACTTTCCTAATACAAAAGGTAGAAAAGCAAAATTGTGTGTGTATTATACATGATATAGACATATCTTACGCATTCCATTTAGACTATTCATGAAAGCAAACTTCATGATAAATTGATTAAACATAAGAGAAACTGAATTGAATTGTCCATAAACTAACTGAGTCTAGAAACACCAGGCAAACAAACTGTGGCAAAATACCTTGTTCGCCTCAGCAGGCTCAGTCCTTTTTAGCCTTGGAGACTCAGGTTTGGGGCAAGGCGAATCCTTATAGGTGGCACAGGGTCCTGCTACTCCTGTCCTCAGTCAGTCCCTTGTGCGTGTTTTCCTTCCCTTCTGGGGAGTGAGTGCAGCCTCCCTACTGGGAAGGTCTGGTGTCTTGCTGCAAACAGCCTACTGGCAGCTTTCCTGCTCCTCTCACTCCCTCACTCTCCCCCTCCTTCCACCCAGGGGAGGGTTTAAAAAGGTCCCAAGTAGTTGGAGTCAACTGAACCTAATTGGTTCCCTAGCAACCCCTTTTCCAGTTGAACCTTATTGCCCTGGGGTTCTCTCTCCTCAGTGGATAGAGGGGGGCCTTTTAATCCCCTGGGACTAATTAATACCCCCCTTTTGTAGCTGTTTGTCCTGGGTTTACCACAAAACCAAAATGTTAAACTATGACATAGGGCCAAAACCTCCCTGCTGCCATGGGGTGTGCACTAGGGGGAAAGAGGGTGAAAAGAGCCTCTTCTCTCCTTACAGCAGTGGGGCAGCATTCCAATCTGGCACGCAAGAAGTTGCCAACTGGGGGACATGCTAACTACCATCATGACCCCATAGGAGGGCGTTCAGGTCCAATGACAACTTATTGCTGTTTTGGGAAGCAAGTGCTAGAGGGGTAGAGAAAATAAACTTGTATCAAAGAAAATATCAGAAAAATCTTGGAATTCCTGCAGTGCTCAGGGCCTGACGGAAGGTTAGTGTGGGTCCAGTCTTTAAAGAGGGAAGTACAGTAATTGTGGTATGTACATATATGACCTCTAGGCTGGACTTCAGAACTCTGAAAAATATCTGAAAACTTATAACTGTACCATGGACAAATTAAGAGAGGAAGCAGAGTGCAGTAAATAACTGTCGGTGAAGCACAAGTTACTCAAATCACTTTAATCAAATGGCTTCTTTGGACATATCAACAGACTTGGTGGGTCAGTGGAATGCAGTAGATAATGAACATGGATGTCAGCAAGTCATTCAGTACAGAGCTACTCAGAAAACTGATGTTGGAGAAATATTTGTTTTATGGATAATCATACCACATGATGGATAAACACTTGGCTCACAAATCGGAAACAGAGTTATTAATAATAGCAGTGTTATATCTTATTGAAAGACAATGCATGAAACGGTGTACTGCAGGGAGTTGGTGCTAATGATATTCAACATATTTACTAATAATTTTTCAAAGAAGTATAACTGAATACTGAGCAACACTGGTGCTCAAAATAAGATTAGGAGTTCTTGTGAATATGGAAAATTTATTTTAAAAATCAGCTGGGTCTAGAAAATTTGAGACAATGCAATGGGAAATGGGACAAGTTACTAACATCAGCACAGGTGAGTAATTTAACAGAAACGGTATATGCCAAGTTGGGGCAGCCACATAGCATGTGAAAACGTACAGGACACTTGCACAGTTTTCTTATTGATAGTTTTCTGATGGCAAACCAGGCAAAGATCTTTCCTAACTTATGGGCTGCAAAATCCTCAAAACCTGATTTTTATTTGTTTTATCAGACCTGCTTTGTGTGCTACATTTTCCACAGAAGTCTAACCCACTCTGCTGTTTGTTTCATTCCATCATTGAACTTTTTTTCTTCTCTTCTTGTTTTATTTTGTTTACGCGAATATCTTCTGGACTCTCACATAACCCTTGAACTTGCATTCCAATTATGGTCATCCTGAGCTGTCCCTGCAAAAGGTCATCAGCTTAGAACCTTCTAGGGTATCTGTTCTCACTCACCTGTGTGCACAAACTTTGCTCTGACCAATCTGAATCTCTCTTCCGGTGTTTTCCTCTAGAGGCACGGATATGGGGTCCATTCCTTTATGTATCAAGAACAAATTATAAGAATTAAGTATTTGGGCAGAATCATATGTTATGAAAAAAAAGTACATATTCCCTGACTGTTTTGGACTACAGCAGTCACAAATTCTGCTCGCTTTTTGACAGAGTTATATTCTCTGCCTGCAGGTGGCTCCAAATGATAATACAAGAACAAAGGCTTTGGATGACCTAGGTACCCAAACCACATTAACTAATATACAATTTCAGCTTTTAGTAACTTTATTCCCTGTGTATCTCTTACATGGAGATTGGCACAAAATTTCTGCAGCAATCATGGCTGTTGTTGAAAGGACAGGCTTATCATAGCTCTACTATCCCTAGTAAATCAGGATATGAGTATAGCCATTCTTAGCGAGAGAGAATGGAAATAAACACATTTTAAAAAGATAAACATAGTGTTCAAAAATGAAATATGTTTCACAAACTACTTAGCTGTGTAAAGGGGCATACATAATCTTTGAATTTAAACAGTATAATAAAGCTCAATGGGCTGAGAGGAGGGCCATGCTATACTGATTTATGAAACAGAAAAAAACCCATACAGCACTGCTCTTTGTTAATTGAAAACAATAATCTTAAATGGCCAACAAAGCATTTTACTATCAGGCTGCAGTGAACCCTAATGCTCTCCATATACACTTCCACATAAAGCAGAAAAGACTCTGATCTCATGTACACTTGCTTTACATCAATGGACTTTGATTTCACTGAAGTTACTTCTGATTTAGGCCAGTGAAAATAAAACGAGAATCGGATTTGTTTGATTTTATTTTGAAGAGTAAGGAAGTTTAACTCAGATTCACCATGCCACAATTCTGTTCTACATACACGATTTCAAAAGAGAAAGGTTTATGGTATTTGTTAACTTCAGTATCATCCCAAACTCGACTGACTGGTGGTATTGCTGTAGCACAGAATGATAAAGATGATAAGAGAACATAAGAGCTGCCATGCTGGGTCAGACCATGGTCCATCTTGCCCAGCATCCTGTTTCCCGTATCAGTGATTCAGGGGGAGTGTACAGAACAGAGCAATTAGGGGGTGATCCCCCCGCCCCTCATCTTCCACTGCAGATTTCTGGTAGTCAAAGATTTAGGGTCACCACAAGCATGGAGTTGCGTCCTGGACAAATCTTGGTTAATAGCCATTGATGGCCCTATTCTTCATTAATGTATCTAGTTCTTTTTTGAACCCTGTTATACTTTTGGCCATCACAACATCCCATGGCAATAAGTACCACAGGTTTGTTGTGTGAAATTTAATTCCTCTTGTTTGTATTAAACCTGCTGCCTATTAAGATGGGAGAAGAAAAGCTGGACACACTTGGAAAACAAAACATGTAAGCAACAAATCAGTTTAACCCAGCTGCAATAATCCAAGTAAAAACTGACAAATATTACTATCTTGGGAGTATAACAAACACCCTTCTATGATTATTCCGCCCACATCCCCCATGGAAAAATATCAGTGTCATTCACTTGGAAGAAAAGAAAATAAGAAAGGTTTGAACTTTTTGTGGGTTTAACTGTAATCATTTATAAAAACAATTCTTAACAGAGAGCACACATGCAAGTTCCTCAGATGGGGGCTCAGGGTTTTATAGGTGATTGATTTTACACATCAGCCAGTATATCATACTCTGATTGAAACACACACATTTTACAAAAAGAAAAGGAGTACTTGTGGCACCTTAGAGACTAACCAATTTATTTGAGCATAAGCTTTTGTGAGCTACTCACGAAAGCTTATGCTCAAATAAATTGGTTAGTCTCTAAGGTGCCACAAGTACTCCTTTTCTTTTTGCGAATACAGACTAACACGGCTCTTACTCTGAAACACACATTTTACAGCCATATTTAGGTCAGTTTAACATTGTTAATTATAACTTTATTCCATCTTAAGAAAAAAAAGCTGGAAGATTGCCAGTAACTTAACTGTAAAAGCTGGCATTCTCCATGGTCATTTGCTTGATGATAAATTTCACAGATGTGTTCACAGTATTAGTAATAAAGAAAAAAACCCCTGCCTTTAAAGCTACTCTTTTGAGTCAATGGCAAAAATTAGAAGTCTGCTATTTCAACATACTGAAATATAAACTATTCATGTGCATTCTCTCTTCAGCATGTGCACGTAATTCCTATTAATGTTACTGGCAGTACACATGAGCATCGAAGGGAGAATAAAATCTATAAAGTGTAATTAGTTTCACAATTTTGCTAGTATCTTTCTACTTCAATGTTTTAAAGAGATTTCACAACACTCAAAATTCTTGCTTCTGTGCAACGACAAACTAATTCACAACTTGCAAGAGTAGTGCTGACTCTGTTAGCTGAAATGGAAAGAGATAAATTGGCCTTTCACAGCAGCATACTCTCCGTCTAATTCTCCTCTCACTTACACCAGTGTAATCAGGAACAAGTCCGGTGCAGGCAGTGGAACAGTTCCATATTCACAGCAGCTCAATGGCAACCAGAATTTGGCCGTCTGCATTTAACAGAGGCAAGACAAGAAGGATTCTATTTTCATAACATGCAATAGATTTTTTGAAATGGAGGACCTGCTCATGCTGTCGTTCAAGTCAATGGGAGCTAGGCCCAGACAGAATAGGCTTTCACTTCCAAAGAAGCTTACATAAAATTGTATTACTGGTTTATCAGAGATAGTCTTAATATGACAAATGTTTGTTATAATTTGCATATGAAAAAGCTTTGTGGTGAATATAACGAACGTTAGCCAGAAAACCTGTAGCTTAGGAAAAACGGGCTTAACAAAACTTAAAATATGATTCTTAGAAACCACAGATACAATAAGTTCACATAACACAAAACAACCAAGTACAAAACAAACACCACAAATTCCCCTCTTCCACCACTCCTCTCCTCTCCTCAAGCTTAGGAGAATAGATGGAGTTTGTAGCATGCTGACAGGTTAACAGATTGAGCTATTTCAGAGAGCAAGTTCCTAAGTCATGTGGCGCTAGAGGAAACACCCTGAGCATCTTTACTTACTACAGCGGCGGCAGTATCGCATAGAGAGAGAGGTGATCAGTAGAGGCTCCTCCTAAGCCATTCAGGACTTCCTAGGTCAAAACCAATACCTTCAGCTTTTATCAGGGGGGGAATCAATGCAACTGATGAGAATCAGTATATCATACTGCTGGCAAGATACACCATTTAGCTAGCAGAATGCTGCCAAACTGTGTACCAGCTTTAGTTCGTTGGTGGAGTTAATGTATGGCACAATATAGAGACCAATTGAGTAATCTAATCTTAAAGTGACAACGGTAGTGTGAGACAAGGTGGGTGAGGTAATATCTTTTATTGGACCAACTTCTGTTGGTGACAGAGACAAGCTTTCGAGCTTACACAGAGCTCTTCTTCAGTTCAGGAAAAAGGCCATCATGGCCACTGCTGTTACCTGATCATGTAACAGCAGCTGGGATTGCAAATTCAGGGAGCAAAAAGTCCTTCAAAGGGACATATATAAATCCTCACTTTATTTTCTAGTTACTTCCCCCAACCCATCAACATCAGCTCAGTCTTATCCAGGTTAAGCCTGAACCGGTTAGTCGTCATCACTACCCCAGATGTCAGGCCAACAGTGGGTCAAGGCCACTGCCAACGCTGGCTGGATTAGATAAGAAAGATACAGAACTGGGTATCGTCAGCCTACTGAAACCACTGCAACCCCTCTCTCCTTATTAATGATCTGAAAGGCCATGTCCAAGCTTACCGTGGCACAGCTGCATGGGGACAGGGACAGAGCTCTCCTGTCGACATAATAAAACCAGCTCAATGAGTGGCAGTAGCTATAGTTGTGTCATTCAGGGTTGGGGACTTTTTACACCCCTGAACGACAAAAGTTTTGCCAACATAAATGCTAGTATAGAGTGAATAAAGAGCAAGATAATGAATTTTTTTCATGGTATTAAGCTGAGAGGGGCAGCATATACTAACAAAGACAGAGAAATCATACTAAAAGCAGCAAGGGAAGTGGAAAGGAGAAAGAAAAGATTAATCTTGGAAAGATGCACAATAATACAAATAATCCAGATGAACGGTATCCACAGTGCTGGAAAAAATCACAAAGAAATAATGCTGAGAGAGAACTAGAGGTGATCATAGTCAACAAATTAAATATTATCAATTTGAAATATGAAATGACAGCATAAAAGGTAATGAAGTTTGGGCTGCAGAAAGAAAGGCATCACATCACAGGACAAAGGGCTGACAGTTTCTCTCTGTAAAGATGTGGTGTGCCTATATGAACCTGAAATATGGCATTCAGTTTTACACACCTCATTAGCAAAAATATTGACAAATTGGAGGGAATTCAGAGAAGAGCAACAGAAATGATTTTGAGCCTGAAGGACTGTCTTACAAGGAAAGATTAAACAAGTCAAATAAGAATAGCTTTACTATGAGGTGACTAACTGGGAGATGTAACAATCGTTTATATGTCTGAAGGGTGTAAACACCAGGAAGAGAGAGTAATTATTTAGTATTGTACAATGGAATATAATTCTGAGGTTGAAGTTAAGAGCAGGAAAATTAGACAGGATATCATGAAGGTCTTCTCAATTAGTGTAACTATTCAGGCTTCCAGTCAGGTTCTTATATGCCCCCATTACTTGGTATCTGACTGCATGTAATCTCTGGAATAATCCCCTTAAGTAAACAGCAGACATCACCACATGTTTAGTCATTTAAAACTATTACTAGACTGAAACTATACTATAAATACTAGAAAACAGCATTGCTATTGCAAAGGGGTGGGCTAGATGACCTAAGGTATTTAGGGACAGTTCCAGATCGTTCCACTTGACAAAGAGACATCTCTGTGAACAGGGCAAAGCCAGATCATTTATAGGTGGGTTTTCCAATTTGATTTTCTTTTTGAACCCTATCCTATATCCAGTATCTCCCACAAGAATCACCCTGAAAATAGTTCAGTGGTGACACTGCATTACCGCTCACTGTATATTTAGGAGTCTAAAAAAGTGCCTCTCCTTTCTCTTTCAGCATGAATACATCAAAACATGAAAAAGAGTCAATACAAAATAAACAAATAAAAAAAGATGAATATCCTCACCCAGGATACCCCTCCATTGTCCAGATGAATAAATGAAAAGCCCCCCTCCTTCAACCCTATTTATACTCTCTATGCATCCCATTCTTGAAAACCCAGCTACATGCATAAGGCATGCTCTGAATAATCACACCCAGGTCCTATACAGGACCTTTCAACAGTAGACCACAAAGCAATTGGCAAAAAAACCCAACCCCCCCGCCCCCCCCCCAAACCCCCCAAACCTTAGAAGTAACTTTATCCCCATTTTATAGATGGGGAAATGGAGGCTTCCCCAAGGTAATCCAGAAGGCTAGAAGCAGCACTAGGAATAGAAACCAGGTCTCCACAGTCCCAGTCTAGAGCTCTATCCACTAGGTCACTATTTGAGCTTTTGCTGGATCTAGGGAGATACAACTTTCTGAGTCAAATGCCCTTCATCAGGGATGCCCTGCCAATTAAAACAGGGAACTTGTAGCTCAAACACTCCCACTGATTTCAAATGCCCTAAGAGCAAATGAGAAGAGGATGGGGACTCTCACTGCACAGGTAGGTCCTGTTGACCTCACTACTGTAGGGGTATCATAGAATCTGCGCCTTAGGGCTCTGAAGGTAAAACCAACATCCTGAGGGAGGAATCTCTTGTTGCAGTTCCGCGAGGAAAGAGAAAAAACCCTGACAATGAATTATGACAATAGGAAAAAACCTAAAGGAGTTAACTTGTTTGGGCCTAGCTGCTCAAATATGAGCATATACATTATTAACAGATGGAGAGGCTGAGCAAATGTTAGACCCCAGGGAGAAGGTAAATACTGTTCAGTTATATGCAAACAAGGCGTTAATAATGAGCTCTGAAGACGACAAGCCTGCTGTTTAGTTCAATGTTAATAGTTTTGTCAGTGAAAGAAACAGTATATCCCCTCAAGTTGGGAAGAACTTTCCAGAACCCCAGCACTCTCCAAATATGGTTCTCTTGTGTATTCATTGATAGTGTGCTCAGAAAAGTAGCCAGAATGAAATATTTTCTTTTATCTGAAAGGATACTGTAAAGCAATCAGTTAAAAAATGTTATGTCATCACCTCAGTGAAACCAATCCCCACTGATGATCTACTCAGCAAGCAGGAAAGTCTGTCCCCATTGCACAGCCCAAGTAACCCAGCTGTGTGCTGAAGAGATTGTGGCCAGCTGTGGAGTGGCCAGTTCTTCAGTTTCCGGGCTACAGTAGCCCCTTGAGACTGGTGTACTGTCTCCATGATGTGGAGAAGCAGAATGGCCAGTGGACCTACATAGTTGTGAATTTCACCAGCACTGTCCATCCCTGCCCTTGGCACCCACTCCATAGTTGCATGTAGGGAGCCACTGTGGAGATCTCCCTTCCCCATACATAACCCAAATCTATCCTTTGTGGTGAAGTCTGGAACTTCCATACCCACAGCTGGAAGAGCAAGATTTGTTCCTAGTATATTAGTGATTCATGACATTCTGTACTTCTTTTTTTATTATTCAGTAAGGGAGAGGAATGGATGCTGCTTACTAACCTTCTGCTTTGATGACCATAATCCTTTGCTCCAGGTCAATTAAGGGGTGTACCAGACACAGTCTAGGTTCCTGCTTCTGACTGATGCAAACGCCATTCTGATTCACAACCATCCAGCTTCGGTCATAGAGCAATCCTTGGTTTCCTACAGGCCACTCAGAAACCTGGCATAGCAACAGAAAAAAAAAATACAATCGGAAAGAAAACTCAACATCAATTATTTAATAAAGATCTCTAGCTGCAGTAGTGGAAAGGCACTGCACAAAAAGGA
Source organism: Natator depressus (assembly GCF_965152275.1). NCBI lineage: Eukaryota > Metazoa > Chordata > Testudines > Cheloniidae > Natator > Natator depressus. The sequence goes on along the minus strand of NC_134235.1, from coordinate 155,373,270 downwards.
AAGGGAAAAGAAACTTTCCCTTCGTGAAATCCTTTGAAACTGAAATAGGAAAACTCATGTATATGTCAGTGTCAGCCTTGTTAACAGAAGCTTTAATTATCAAATCAAAGACAAATATCTCTGCAAGAAGGTGCCAGATCTAAATTGAGTTTTATTGCTATTGTTTGTTACATGTCACCATGCTTTTAGTCACCACAATTAACAAGTGGGGCTGTGAGAAGATAGTGAACATCATTCGTGAAATTTGTTGGAAAATGTTCTCAGCTTTATTCTGGGCCACTTTAGGATTCTCGCAATTCCACTTTTCATATCCAACTATAGGACATTTAACAAAATGTGTCTGAATGCAAAAATCAATTTTTTTAAAAAAGAACAATTTGAAATTCAACATATTGAAAATTTCAAGATTTTTTGCTCAAATGAAACCCTGAGTTTTTCTGTGAAACTGAAACTACTTTATGAAATCCAAAGTAAAATGAGAGAACCTCAGTTTAAGGATTTCCATTTAGTTGAAAGCTGGGCTTTTAAACATATTGCCTCAGATCATGTGTACTCTCCAGTAGCAGTAAAATATTTAGAGAGTTAACCATGTCTAAGCTTTGTTGTATTTTCAGATATGTTAGTTGAGATACTCCCTGAACAGTCCATGTGATTATTGGGGAGCTAACTGGCAAGATACCTCTAGCAAGTAAATATTGAGGGCCAAATTCTGCTCTCAGATACATGTATACACTTCCTATTGTGCATCTACTGGAGGGCAAAATTCAGCCTCGAGTGACTGATAATGTCAGCATAATTTACATTTTTTTTAAATCAAGTTTCTGATAGAACATCGTTAGCATCTCCACAACTGAAAACAAACTTTAAAACTTCTAAAAGGCTTTATTTTCCCCCTTGCTGATATTTATAAGGGCCTTTGCAACCTCTCAGTCAGACCTTTCAGCAGCAGCCGTTTAAAATTCCTGGCCAGAGTGCTGTAAAATGCATCAAGTGCACAAACAAACAAATATTTTTCTACTTCCTTTTAAAAATTAGAATAATTTTATGTGTTCCTTGTTACCTATACTGTAGGTATAGAATTTTCAGCCAGAAATCTGATATTCAAGCTGGCGAATAAAGGCAACACGACTTATGAACATACTTAGAACTAAACATGTCTTAAGTGCCTTCCTCAATCAGGGCCTTAAATAATGCACTATATAGCGATAGGCACTATTCAGAAAAAAAATCAGATAGATAGATAGATAGATAGATAGATAGATAGATAGATAGATAGCAACAATCATCCCCTGCAATTTACTTTGCTGATTGTAGATTCAGGATGATTATAGGAACCTCCATGATCCAACTTTGAGATGCTGCACCCCTGACTGCATGTCCACAACACAATTCTCCCTCTTCCTCAGGATATTGATCACTATTGCATAGCTAACCTAAGGTGCCCAGTAATAAGGCCCCTCCACTTATGTCACTGACATTTGCCAAGTGCTTCCTTTTCCCTCTACATCAGAACTCCTATCATCTTTATACTACCAGGATCCCAGATAATAAAGTTGCAATAATATAAGCTAATTGCATGCCCCACCTCTTGGGCACAGCATCAGTAAATGACACAGTTAACTTTTCAGCATATGATGTCTGGAGATGCTCAGGTGAATATGAAACGCCTCCATTCACCTATGTATCTAGGCCTGAAACTCAGGAGGATCAGAGCTTGACAATCCATTCCTTGATTGCCCATTGCAAGAAGGGCAGGAGACCAACAGAAAGACCAAATTCTTCCTATTTCCCACACTGGCTAATCTTCTTCTCCACCAGTCATGAGCCAGATCATTGCATAATAAAGTCAATTCACGTTATTGGTCCACCGATTGGCCTACCTGCTTTTAGCTAAAAAGAGTTCTGTGCAAATCAAACAAAATTTAGCCAGAAAAGTAAGCAGAGCACAGTGCTTAGTGATGCTACAATTCAGATTTTCCATTAGAAACCCCTGTTTTCATCTTTTTAGAATTCTTTTTTAAAATGCTTTTTGACTTGATTTTTTTTCTAATTACAATAGAGTGGGTATTACAGTTTGGAACATATGAAGAGAATTAACTGAGCAGATTTTAAATTATACAAGTGTAAGAAAAGTTTACGTTCACACACCTGTATATATTGTTGTCCACTGATAACTAAAAGTATATGTTGTATTTTCAATGAAAACTATTTATATAGTCTTGGGTGATACCATGTAATTTTTATAGTTTAGAATCTGTGGTAAGAATAATAAAGTTATTAATGTTTAAAGTCTTAACCTTTTTTCATTGAGCATGGTGCATTATGTAACAATACAAAATTAATGGACATGAAATGTTCATGTTTAAAAATGCATACTTTAAACAATCTTGTGTATATTAAAAGAAGGTGGGTGAGGGTGAGAATTTCTTCATCTCTGGTTTGATTGTCCCCCCCCACTTGCCTGAAATAAAAACTGAAAGGACATGAAAGTAGAGCTTCCTCCCCAAAAGTCCATAAAACGTCCTCTTCCATCTGGGTCCTCTGCTTTCTGTGCATTTGGTAACACGTGCATGGAGCAGGACTGGGCAGTAGACAAATTCTCCTTGTCAAACACATTTTATAAGATATATGGAGTAGAAACTAACTATCCCCCTGTTAGTTCCAGATCCCCACCTTAATTTTTATCCCCTGCAGTCTCATTTTCTCTTGGCATCCCGTGCCTTATGTGCTAGGGCAGCTAGACACAGGAGGAGTGAAGTTTTAGAGTTAGTGGGTTATATTAACAGATTTTTCACTAGAGAGGAGGTCAAACAGCGATTTTTAATTAGTCATGAGATTGGGTATGGAGGTACCTGCTGCATCTTGCAGTTCTACTCCTAGTCATTGAAAAAAGGCCAAGTAATACACATGTTCACCAACTTTATCTTTTGATGACCCAATCCTGCACCCAATGTCAATGGCAGTTTTGCCAAAGCACAAACAGTTTAACAGAACTTTCTTCTGCACATGCACAGTCTGGCATTTCTTTCTTTCTTTCTTTCTTTCTGAAATGCAACAGAACATGTTCTTGCATTCAGACCTATTTACTCTCCATGCCAAGTTTTCAAACTTAAAAGCATGGGACTCAAGCCTGCATTGAAGTAACAAACCTGATCTTGATCTCCTGTATGGAGGCAAAAGGCAAGAATGCACTTACTGCAGTATAAAATTTAAAGCCCTAATAGTTTAGTCCATTTAGAGATGTTCCACTACCATCAAAAAGTAGAATCCAAATTGTAAGTGGTAAAAACTTTTTTATCCCCCGATAAAAATGACCAAAGGGATTTTACTTTTAAAAATTGAAATGGAACTGAAATTCTAAAGAAATAGAACCTTGTAACCAGTGACTAAGCATAGACAATTTCAATCAAAACGACAAATGTTTCAGAAAGTTATGAGCTTTGTGAAGGCTGGTATTAGAACATATATTGTTCAGCAACATTAACTGAAACAGTCCCTATTACTAGGATCACTATATCTGGAGACTGGCAAGTCTGTGATTTTCTGTATAAGCTAACTTTTTTGTGACAAATGACAGAGATGCAGAATGATCGAATTCCTGTGACAATCTGAAAGGCCATATTTAGTTTTCAAAATTTCATTCCTTCTCCATTCCTTTTTGGGAAGGTAGTTCTGGAATGTTTCACTTCAAACACCAATGTGTCTAGCATCTGAGCCTTTCACCCTTCAAAATGAGGAAGGCTGAAGTTGCAATAGTGACACTTAGGGTATGTCTACTGTGACAGGGTCGGGCCAGATGGCTACAGAAGAGTGATAGAAGGCAGATATATTAGCCCCAGGTTAAGTAGGTCCCTTTTCCCTGGGTAAGGTAACAGGGAAGGTTCCAGAACAATCAGGAACTTTCTGGAAACAATTAAGGCAGACAGGCTGATTAGAACACCTGCAGTCAATCAAGAAGCTGCTAGAATCAATTAAGGCAGGCTAATCAGGGCACCTGGGTTTAAAAAAAGAAGCTCACTTCAGTTTGTGGTGCGTGCAAGGAGCTGGGAGCAAGAGGCGCAAGAACCTGAGAGTGAGAAGACGTACTACTGGAAGACTGAGAAGTACAAGCATTATCAGACATCAGGAGGGAGGTCCTGTGATGAGAATAAAGAAGGTGTTGGGAGGAGGCCATGGGGAAGTAGCCCAGGGACTTGTAGCTGTTATGCAGCAGTTACAGGAGCCACTGTAGACAGCTGCAATCCACAGGGCCCTGGGCTGGAACCCGGAGTAGAGGGCGGGCCCGGGTTCCCCCCATCCCTCCAACTCCCTACCTGATACCGGAGGAGTTGAACTGGACTGTGGGTTCCACCAGAGGGGAAGGTCTCTGGACTGTTCCCCGATCCACTAGGTGGATCAGCAGAGACTACGGAGATTGTTTTTCTTCCTTTCCCCATGCTGCCCAGTGATGAGGCTGAGTGAACAGCAGATTTGAGCCGTGAAAGTGGCCAAACTGAGGGCTGTCGTGAACCTCTGAGGCGAGAAAATCCGCCAATAAGCGCAGGACCCACCAAGGCAGAGGAGGAACTTTGTCACACTACCCTGTAATTAAGAACAGCAGACTTGGGTTCATGGGGCTTGGGCCAAAGGGCTGTTTATTTGAGGTGTGGAGATCTGAGCTCAGGCTGGATGGAGCCCAGGCTCTGGGACATTGTGAGGCAGGAGGGTACCAGTGCTCAGGCTCCAGCCCAAGCATCTACACCACAATTAAACAGCCCCTTAGCTTGAGCCTCGTGAGCCCATGTCAGCTGGCACTGGCCAGTTGCAGATGTCTAATTGCAGTGTAGACATATCTCTACAGTCTTAGAGAGAGTGACTCACTCTGCAATTAGCAATGAGATGGGGTGTGGAGATATCTGCTCCATCTTGAAGTCCCACTCCTAGCCATTGAAAAGAGGCCAAGCAGTAACTGGATTTAGAATGGATTTAAGTGACTTCCATGAAATATTGATAACCAAAGAAATCTCATCTGACTTGAAAAATACCATGTCAAAATAAACAATAGCTTTTAGATTTTACCCTCAGCTGGACTGGTAATAAAATGAGGACAGTAAGCCTTTAGGGCTTTTTACAAATGGTGAGCTGGGGGTTGCTATTTTTACTGCTTTTGCAGGCAGAAAATTTGATTGAGTGATTTTTCATAGGGCAGACCTACACATCAAGTGGTGAGTGACAAGTCTAGTTCTGTTTCTAAGAGTTTTGAAGCAAGAACTCTGTGAAGACAGGTGTGAATGATGAGGATAATGAAATTCCTGACCTGCTTACCTTCTTCCAGTTCCACATCTCTTCCTGCTTCTCTAACATCTCCTCCTGGCGGTCTCATCACCAACTTAAAATTAACACAATCAACACTGAACTCCTAGTCTTTGCTTCCAAACCCTTTCCACTCCCCCTATTCTCTGTCACTCTTGATATGACCTCCATTCTCCACATGGCTGGAACCCATAATCTGGGGTCTTCTCAACTCTTGACCCTCCCATCCAGGTCTGCTTCCATGCTGTTCTTTATGCATAAAACATCCTTCCTGAACTGATCAGCAAGGCCATTTTACTCTCTTTCTACCAGTCCCTCCTCAGACCCTACCTCTGCTCTGACATGTATAAGAAATGGACCAATTAATGCTGGCCAGTTTGAGGTGAGGATAGCTGAAACTTAGATATATATAAACTCCAATATCTAATGCACATAAAGCATGTATATACTTAATTGTGTATCCACATTATTGCCCAGATTCTTAAAGGTATTTAAATGGGAGGTAGATGCCTAAATACCTCAGAGGATCTAGGCCTGTGTCTATTTGTATTTGTACAGTGCTTAGCACACTGGGCCTGATGCTGATTGAGCCTCTATCCACCGCTTCAGTGCAAGTGTCAAATACTAAACAACTATAAATTACATTTCTAATACTATTAAAAGCTGACTATAAACCTGGGAGGCTGGATGGCCATCTGTCTTGGATGGTTTAGACACAACAAATCCTGCATTTTGGCAGGGGGTTAGACTAGATGAGCTTTGCGGTCCCTTCTAACCCTATGATTCTATGGCAAGGCTAACAAAATTTCATAATCTACCTGCAATTTCTCAGCTAACTTAGATATGTTTAGTCTATAAGCATATACAGTAGGTGCTGCACCACAGGGGTGCATGGGGAAGGCCGGGTATCATGAGAGTGCAAAGAACCCTGGAGGCCTGAGCCAGGCACAATCACAAAGCGGTTCTTCAGGGGAGTGCAAGGTTTGAGTGAGTTTAGCACTGCTGTGATGCTAACCTCCCCAAAGTGGGCTTGGAGGGAAGATATCTGGCCCTGCTTGTGTGGGAAAAATGCATAATGCACCGTTTCACTCCAAGATACATCCTGCCTGTGCCTGGATACACAGCATCCAAATCCTCTAGCAGAGACTTATTGTGTGGCACAACTCTCCTGACAGCAGCCTACGGCTTAAAGCCACAATTTAACCCTATGCATGCCTGCCTGGTGTATGGACGTCTAGGCAGCAGTAAAACATTTTGGCAGGAGTGAGCTTTTATAATACAACTCAAAAAACTGCAGCAGTTGAATTAAGGTTAAAACATTCTTTTATAAAATGCAGGGTGTACTTGGCTTTTGTAGACAGGTAATTAAAGTTTGTTTTTGTATTTTCCAAGGCTGTGTTTTTGTATTTTCCAATTAATGGCAGTGTTCATCATACACAAAACCAAGACATTTTATATGTTTATATAAAAATTGACTTCCATGGTCATACTTCATTATATTTTGTTTTAAACTCCCTCATATTTTAAAAATATGATTATCGTATCATTTGAGAAGCTATATTTTAAACACAGGTGATTTGTCACCAAGCTTGACCCCAATTTTCACTCAGATGTGAGATAGTGACCCGCACTGGTAAGTTTCCATAAGGAAAGTTATACCATTATTGACATTCATTAAATTGCTCCACAGCACAGTGCGAAGCAAAGTCAGATTCTAGGTCAATGTGCAGCACATACACCTATTTCATCATGCATTATTTAAAAAAAAAAAAAATCGCAGCTAAGGTGACCATATTATTAACTTGGCAAAAAAGCAATTAAAATCTTCAAAGACTGAACTTTCAAATAGGGCTGCAACACTTAAATGTCATATTTCTGTTGCAAATGCATTTTTAATGATAACATTTCTTTGTAATGTAAATTAGCCTCTTCTCAATTATAACATGTTAATCAAGTTATTTCTCAATTGCTGCACACCCATCAATGCTTGGGCTCCATCACGTGTCATTTAATATAAGCATACTAATTACCTGACTACAATTTATTCAAGTTTTTCGGAATCCAAACTATTCATTTGGATACATATTACATGACGATTTTCTGGAGGGGGGAGGTTGGGAAAATGTAATAAATTTGCATTCCATGACTTCAGTCTAATTGAATTTCCCTCAAAAACTAAATATCCAAGTGTTCAGGAAATTTACAGTATAATTTTGAGAAAGTGAGCACTGCTCCTTGAAATAAGATTAATACTCACCTGCTATTGCCTTATACTTAACACAGAATATTCCTGAGAAGCTACGGGGGAAAAAATGGGGGATGGCTCAAACGAATCTCTAAAATTCATTTAAAATATATACAGTAACTCCTCACTTAACGTTGTAGTTATGTTCCTGAAAAATGCAACTTTAAGTGAAACGATGTTAAACGAATCCAATTTTCCCATAAGATTTAATGTAAATGCAGGGGGTTAAGTTCCAAGGAAATTTTCTGGGGCAGACAAAAGGCATTATATACTGTACTGTACTGTGGTTGGGAAGTGCTCCTGGCTTACCCCACACAGGCACAGCCCGCTGCAGGCAAGGACACTAGGAAGCACCTTCGCAGCAGCAGTGGCAGCTTACCCAGAGAAGAACAGGCGCCGACTTTGCTGGGGGATGCTCTAGGCCCACCTCTTCCCATCCGTGCTCCACTCCAGTCCCACCTCTTCCCACCCCCACTCCACCTCCTCTCTGGAGCACGCCGCATCCCCGCTCCTTCCCCGCCCCCAGAAAGTCCTAAGCGCTGCCAAACAGCTGTTTGGTGGTGGGGACAAACTGCGAGGGAGGGGGAGGAGGCGGAGAAGAGGAACTTGTGCAATGCTCCCTTGTAAAGTCGCTGCTCTTCCACAAAATCTTACATGCAGTGTACAGATCAGGCACCCAAACAACGTTATAAGGGACCATTGCACAACTTTAAATGAGCATGTTCCCTAATTGAGCAGCGACGTAACTTTGAAACAACGTTAAGTGGGAGGACATTAATTGACGAGTTACTGTACCTCAAATGCAGAACAAGATTTGATTGGGTAGAGGTAAATGTTGGTGACAGTGATTGGCTTGCTCCCACTTCTGTATACTGGTATAGCACTCTCAGAAACAACAGCCCTGCTAGTCTCAGGTGTCTTCAATGCTGCAGATGAATTATTCCAGTGTCCCATCTCTGAGACAATAGTTTTCAGAGAGAATTTCTTTGCATTGTTATTGGCAGAATGGTCATTCTGTATTGGAGATTTGACTGACTGTGTAATAGTCTCTCTTGTGGTGGTTTGGGAGGGAAACTTGAAGTCTGATTCAGATAGCCTGGTTGCTATAATGAACTTTAGAAAGGTTTGTGCATCTTCAAAAGTAGACATATAGCCAAATGATATTCTCATGGACCCAGTGGGACGTCCATCAATTATATCTATGTCATCTCCACAGACATGGCCAGCCTAGATTGAAATAAAAGGAAAAGCAATGAGCTATTACAAAAACTTTTCATTTTTTCCCTTCTTGTTTTACAACTTTATACTTCATTTTGCTAACTTCAAACAGAAAATCCATTCCAAAAACAGCATAATGAATACATGAATAGATTGGGAAAATGGAGAAAATCTTTTCATCTGTCTCATTTGCTACACATAATATCTATCTGTTCATCTAACTAAGGTACTTATATGTCCCCAAATACCATATAGGTAAGAACCTTGTTTGTAGACAAACACAAGCATAACCAACCCATACCATGTTTTTCCAGAGCTCAGACATCAGCATTGCTATGAAATTGCTGGGCTGTATTTAACATCATATGAGCAACATGCAAAACACAGTAGAAGACTCCAGAGGTGTGTGAGAAAGAACAAGATGGTGAGAGCTTTTAGTTTGAACAATCTGGTTTAATCCCACTGATTTATTGTTTAATGTTCAGTCAAAATTAAACAATGTGGATGCCTATGGGGGAAAATAGTTCATTTGGGTCACATTACAACCTTCAGTTACAAATCTAGAGAATCACAATTTAAATGGACGAAGTTACTGTGGATTTACATTGGTGTGACTGAAGTCTGAATCTTGCCTTTTGCTTAGATTTATTATTTCTTCCAAAAATGTTTCACGTGTAGTATACATGGCAATCTATAAAATACTAACAATATTAGATGACCAGTTTTCATGAAGTTTAATGGTAGAATACATTTGAAAGATCTTTAAATTGTGTCCCCATATCACATAACAGGAGCTTTGGTGGCACTTTCACTATTTCCATGCCTGCCATGAAATCATGATTTACATAGGGTCCTACATCTAATTGCAGCATCTATGTATTTGCAGCTTGTATCTAGATGTCTGAATGTAATTACGAAGAACATACCATATCAATACCGTCATAAGTTTTTTATCTTTTGAAAAATGTCTTTAATAAGCTTTTGGGCTTGTTCCCTGCTAATTCATTGTAATATCAAACGATGACATGTTTACAACTATGAAGTCCCTCATGGTTTTTTGTAACATATGCTGCATACTTACCCAAATCTTTTGAATGACAATCAGCAGAAAATAGCTCACAAGAGTGCAGCTAGCAAGTTGAAATTTGTTCATACTTTGGCAACTTAAAGTTTAAGTTGCTCCCTATCTAACATATCTCTAATCTCTGTAGACATGTCATATGCACATGTCTTTTTAAACTGTCATTGGTCTCTCAATGTTAGAGTACTTTCTTATTGTTTTTCCCCATCTAATTTTGGTCTCTTTTAGACTATGCATCCAATGGGGAAAGACTAAGGGCAGGTGTACACTTAAAATGCTGCACCACTGTAGGGCTTAAATTAAACCGCTCCTAAATTAAGAGCTTCTCCCAGCGGTTTAGTTAATCCACCTCCCCGAAATGCAATAGATATGTTGACAGGAGATGCTCTCCTGGCGACACAGTGCTGTCTACACAGGGGATTAGGTTGGTAAAACTATACCACTCAGGGATGTGGATTCTTCACAGCCCTAAGCAACAGTTATACTGATATAGGTCAATAGTGTAGACTTGGCCTAAGGCTGTGTTTACACTGCCACTTTCAGTGCTAAAAGATTAGTTGTTCAGGGGTGTGGAAAAAGCACCCCCCTTAGCGACAAAAATTTTAGTGCTGAAAAGCGCCAGTATAGACCACCGTTCGTTCGGGGTGTTTTTTGTTTTTTATTGCTGGAAGAGCTCTCCCCCAGTGATAAGGGGAATCTATACTGCCCATGTCACAGTGCAGCTGCAGCCACACTGTAACATGGACAGTGTAGACATACCCTCAGTCTTTATTTCTTGAAAATTGAGAAGCACAACTAAGACACTTTAATAATAATATAATAAACATAAGATGATCACGAGAACTGATCAGGAACTAGAATTTCCATTGTGTGGAAAATTCTGAGATTTCATTTTTTTCCATTCTGAATCAGAAAAAAAGGTCAAAAATTCATTCCGGTGAAACAAAAATTCAGAAGGCTTTTGTTTCAATAGCACTGAAACATTTTGTTCTGATAGTGTCATTTGGATTAATTTATTTTCAACTTTAACAGTACATGGTATATATTGTATATAATATTACAATTAATATTTTAATGTTTAATAAAATATTAAAGTCAAAATGAAATGGATCGAAATGAAACTATTAGAATGAAATATTTTCAAAAGTTTTGACTTTTTCCCCATCAAAATCAAAATCCCATGAAACATTTTGATTTCAACTAAACCACATTTTTTGACAGTCAAAAAATTTTCAACCAGCTTGAATGAAGCAGGTGCTATTAAATGAAGGTACCTTCAGTAGTAGTGTGTTAAACTGAAGTCTAATGGAGAACAATACAAACCTGTCACCATTATATAAATTGTCTCCCTCCCAAATCTAAAGCCCATGCCCCGTGATACATGAGGTATATACATGCTTTAAACCCACGTTTAACAATACTCAGTTTTTATTCTTCCCTTCAACCCTCTCGTTATTCAATCATTCAAGTAATTTTACTTGGCCTCAACAGGATTTGGTCCTGACCTGAAGGTTCCTTTTGACATCCTCATTGCTGAGCCTCAAATGCTGCTGGCAGGCGCCAGTGTTACAGAAACATCCTGTACGAATATGTATGTTGTAGAGACTGGCAATCTTGTCCACCTTAAAGAATGAAAGAGATAATATTAAATATACTCAGTTTAAATAAAGGCTGCTTGAAGTAAGTTATTTCGCTAAATTATTAACAGTTTGGTTGTTGGAGCTGTTATATTTTCACATACACTATGAGGAAAACAGGTATTTTTCAGCTTTATTATTAAAACAAAGACGGAAGAAATACAGACAAATAAGCCATAATCCTGCAAATGCTTGCACACATGCTTAATTTTGAACAACACATGGAGAAGCCCATTGAAATCAGCTAGGCTAATCACATGCTTAAAGTTAAGTACATGTGTAAGCGCTTCCAGGGTCAGTGCTTTACACTGTAACATTCTGCATCTGAATGGAAATAAAGCAGCAACTGCTTTGCTTGGAGGTGGGGGGTTGGGAGCTGCTCTTCAGTTAAATCTGCGGTATCTAGCCCAGTGATTCTCTAACTTTTTGTATTGAAAGGACGACTCCTTTCACACAGCAAGTCTCTGAGTGTGACCCCCTCCCCCGTTATAAATTAAAAGGGGGGGGATTTAATTTAAATTTAATTTAAGAGGGGCTCAGGCTGTCAGTCCCATGCCAACTTGTGACCCCCAGTTTGAGAACCCCTGATCTAGCACAACCTGGTCCATGCCTGGGATTTCTATGTACTGCCACAACCCAAATAATAACAAAGACAACATCTTTCCTTTGCAAAGCTACATACTCCATGGTATAAGGGATACTGTCAGTGCAGGAAATTATTGAAACCAGTGAGATTTCTGCACACTTGAGATTTCTGCAGGCTTGATGGATGAGGCCATAAGTAAGCAATAGCATGTGACAGGGAAGACACTAGTCTGGAAGGACAGGACGAGAGAGACCTCTTTGAATGTTCCACACATGAACACTTTGTTCACCAACTATGCTGACCCTGATGTTATGCTTTTACGTCTCTGAATATTTCTAAAACTGCCAGTTAAAGAAAAAAAACCTGAATAATTAATGGACACAAATACAATAATGAATGGATGAATCATTGGGATGAATAAATTATGTGAATATGAGAGAGAGAGAGAGAGAGAGAGAGAATGAACATGTGAGTGTGCAGGGGAGATGGGAGATCATGTCTGTCTGTACAACAGAAAGAATCTCACAGAACGAAGAGACCTGTGGCAGGAGAGGAGGGATATACTTTTAGGGACTCCCAGTACTCCTAGAAAAGCATAAAGAAGAAAGACCGTTAGAGAAACATTATGGCTCCCCAAACTCTCCAAGTAAATGGATTTTAACAAGAGACAACAAGGGCTGTAAGGATAATATGGTATACATGATTATTGCTGGAGTATGGGAACCAGGGTCCTGGGCAGATGGGTTAGCTCAACACTGCCGCCTGTGCTACTGTGGTTTCACTGCCTTATATGAAAGTCTTTACTTGCTGCAATCACACTTCCCATGTGCAGTGCAATGTAGTATAATAGCCTTATTTATATAGCCTCTGTAATAGAGGAAGTATGTATGGAGCAGATAAATTAAGGGACTGGCTTAAGTTTTATTCCTGACTTTGCACATTCCTACCTGCATGATTTTGGCCATGTAACTCAACCTCTCTTCAGTTTACCCATTTAATACACAATAAAAGTAAGTTCTTGTGGAGCTTGATTGTGCGAGTTGCTGAGCAACCTCAACTTCCACTGTCTCCAATACTCCTTTGCTTAGCACCTTGCAGGATCAAGCCCTACATTTCAACCTAGTGCAGGAATTATTTAGTCTGTGTCAATCTTTAGACCTGCTGAAAGCAATCCTAACAGTATTTGGTGCACACAAAGCATCTGGAGCACTTTTATGTGTGGATACAAGGGGTTTTACACAAGAATGCTTGGGGAAACAAATGGAAATATAAATGTAAGACACCTGCGTAAAGTGAGTGTGCAGCAAGTGTAAAACACAATCAAGCGACAACTGGGAATGGTTCTACACCCACTTGGCACAGCTGTATTTACCCAAAACTCAAAACAGTGAAAAATCTGGCTCCTTAAATTGTCTGTTAAAATAACTAAGGGTTGTTTTAAATTAATGGTCCTGGTCTCAAAATCACAATTTATTACCCAGGACACAAAGAATAACCATGAAACTAACCGTGCATTCAATTTCAGTGAATAGAAGGTGAACTCACATGCTTTGTTGCATTTACAAGGGCAAAAATTGTTTGTCTCTGTTTATATTATATTTATTATTTGGGGGTGACATATTTGATCCAGGGTGTACTCTTCAATTTCGACCAACGTACACGAGTAAGAGTGTCTCTGTATCACTAACATTAAGACAAGGAGTACACTTTTCAAAACCACCTAAGTAACATAGGAACCTAAGACCCACTGATTGTAGATCAATGCTAGAAATGGCAGAGGTTGACCTCAGTGAGATTCCGCATGGGGAGCTAGCGGATCCTGTTATCCAGGCCCTAAAACACCAAAAATATCATAGATAGAAAAGAGTCAAAGAAAATGCAGGCAAAAATGATGTATGTACACAGCCAGGATATTGTTATGCAATGTACTAATCATGTCTATCCTTATTTTGGTACAGCAGTGGGACCCCAGTCCTGATTGAGGCCTCTGGGAGCTATCATGATGTAACTATTGAATAATTATACCTATGTATATTATCTCATTAATTACCAGAGGAGTTGCATTATTAGAAATAAAATATATATCCTTCAATTGACTGTACTCTTAGTAATTGGAAAAGGCTGCAGGTGCTGTATCCTCTTGTCTGACCTGGTTAAGCATGTGTCCTTGATAGAAGCACTCATTAAAAGCATTACATTTTTACTTAAAAAAGGATGGAGAGTTGCAATCATGGTTGCAAACTTCTCAATGAGATCTGAATGGGTGAATCCCTGCACACCGAGGTGCAGGGATCTGTTCTCAAGGAGCTCATTGCAGGCTCATGGTCTTAGCTCCCAATCCTGCAAACTCTTGTGCATGTGCTTAAATGTACTCATGTCTGTATTCCTATTGCCTTCAATGGGACTCCTCACAGGAATTAAGTTATTCCCATCAGTGTGAGTACTTGCAGGATCAGGTCCTCAGTGCCAGTGTAGACTGCACTAAAACAGGTCACAATGAAAACAGTGAGGTGGTCCTCCCACTGCTTCCTGACTGTGCATTAGGGTTCTTTTGAAGTTTTCCAGAACCCACTGCTTTTGTGCAATAAGTTACCAGAGACCATTGCAATTGAAACACATTAGAAAAACGATATTATGGCACAGGCCGAAACTGCAGCATTGCAGAAAGTAAATCAGCATATTCGTGCTTCAACTGGTTCTGTCCTCTTGCTTCAATTATGAATGGTTCAGTTCTCTAATGTAAACACAATCAAAAGCACGACACAGATCCTGATTAGCAAGTGCAATGGAGAATCAGACCCAAGGTCTCTATTTATGATTAGTGCATCTGTGCAGTATTACAAGCATGTTTCTGAGAATCAAAGTCACAGTAAAAGGCATCTGCTGAGAAAAACTGTTGTGGTGTCATTTAACTTTGTTTTGTCAGAAGGCGTCTATCTGGGAACCGTGACATTTTCTTGCGTTATTTTCTCATTTGGATGAGAAAAGTTGTCATCCTGACATTACAGGGTTTGTCATGGTTCTAGTGACTTGTGGGTGGATCTATCATTCAGTTAATGATGACAAGCAGGGCAAAAATCATGACAGTTATTTCACTGCTGAAGTTGTTCCGCATTTAGTTTGGTTTGTTCACTACATTAAAAGCCTTAATCCAAAATTTATAATCTTTCTCAAATAATAACCCCTTTCACTTTGTTTGAACAGCCTTGCTTTTAAAATTACAGGATGTTTAAAGACGGAGTTGCCATGCCCTGACTTCAGGAAATGTTTTGCAAATAGATTCTCTCTTTCTTCTTCTCCTTTTGTTTTGTTCTTGTCAGATAAATCATCATTATTCATTAATGCAAAACCTGGACTTTTGTTCCATATAGGCAAGTGTCAGAATTCCAGAGAAAAACACTGCAACGTAAGACAAAACCGTTCTCAAATAACACTTTTATATGATCGGTTTATGTTCATTTTTAGATTAGACCAGTGCAAGGATTATTGGCAGAGAAAAAAAGAGACCAAATTAAAGGAAGAGAGAGAATTATTTTGAAGACGAGAAAGACCAGTTAAGCATAACCTTTTGTATGAACTCTAGAGAGCTTCATTACCAATCTATGCAAAGCATAAACTCACATGGGAATCCTGCAAGTAACACTTACTAATATGAAGTGCTCCCCATTGCCATCAATTGGACTACTTGAATGAGTAAAGATTGCCGGATGCAATGCTACTGTAGCAGTGTCAGTCCCGGGATATTAGAGACCAGGTGTGGGAGGTAATATCTTTTACTGGATCAACTTCTGTTGGTGGGAGAGACAAGCTTTTGAGATTACATAGAACTGAAGAAGAGCTCTGTGTAAGCTTGAAAGCTTGTGTCTCTCACCAACAGAAGTTGGTCCAATAAAAGATATTACCTAGAGTTGCCAACCCTCCTGGATTGCCCGGGAGTCTCCCAGAATCAGGCTCAATCTCCCACAGGCTACTGAAGCTGATCTAGGAGATTTTAGGCTGCTAAAAACTGGCAGTGAAGTGGGGCTAAGGCAAGCTCCCAACTGCCGTGGCTCCATGCAGCTCCTGGAAGCAACCGGCATGTCTGGCTTCTAGGCACAGGGGTAGCTACAGGGTCTCCGTGTGCTGCCCCCACCTGAGAACTGACTCTGCAGTTCCCATTGGCTGGGAACTACAGCCAATGGGGTCTGCGGGGGCAGTGCCTGGGGGCAGGGGCAGTGCCTGTGGGCAGAGGCAGCATGCAGAGCTGCCTGGTTGCCCCTGAGCCTAGGAGCTGCACATGCTGGCCGTTTCCCAGGAGCCACCCGAGGTAAGCGCCGCCTGGCCAGAGCCTACACCCCTCACCTCCCCTGCACCCCAACCCTCTGCCCCAGACCTGAGCTCCCTCCTACACCCAAACTCCCTCCCAGAGCCCACACCCCTCACCCCCTCCTGCATCCCAACCCCCAGCCCCAGCCCTGAGACATCTCCCACACCCAAACTGCCTTGCAGAGTCCACACCCTGAACCCTCTGCCCTAGGCTCAGCCTGGAGCCCCAGGCTCAGCCTGGAGCCCCCACCACACTCTGAACCCCTGGGCCCCGCCCCCAAGCCCAGAGCCCACTCTTCCTCCTGTACCCCAATCCCCTGCCCCAGCCTGGTGAAAGTGAGTGAGGGTGGGGGAGGGTGAGTGATGGAGGGAGGGTGGATGGAGTGAGTGGGGGTGGACCCTCGGAGAAGGGGCGGGGCCCCAGGGAGGGGCAGGGTAGAGGGCGGGCAAGGGTGTTTGTGCGATTAGACAGTTGGTAAAAATAATATTACCTCACCTACCCTGTCTCTCTAAAGATTGCAGGACTCGACCTACGTTCTTTGGACAAATGCTTGATTTTCACTTGGACATATGCTGTTAGGTCCTGTTGCTCAGCTTCACCCTGGAAATATGTTACTTAAGGAGTTAATTTCATCTCTTTCTGTGGTGTTAGCATACAGCAAAACAAATAGAATATAAACCATCTGTTAGAGTCTGTTCGATGAAAAAAGTCTTCAATAATACACATTTTGAAAACTGCCATAAGGAGCAATAAGAAGTATAGACCTATGGGTTGCAAAGTACAGCAGAGTGTTTGCAGCTCAGCATGTAACAACACAGGTTGCCATTTAGGAGCCAGGGATATGTTCATCAATAAGGGCATGGAAGCGTGAAAAAGTGCTAATGGCAGGTACACAGGTTTAGGTACTCAGATCATCAGTTTTGGTGCCTTCCTGGGTCTGATATTTAGAACTAGGGTGACTTGGTCTTTTATAAACTTGATTTTTTACAATTTAAATGCTATCTAATAGACCTTACAGCATTTTTATTGATTCTATACTGAATGTACATGGTAATTAAGACACTACGAAGACCTGGAGTCCTTTGTATCAGCTAACCCTTAGTATTCAGTCCCATTTCTGAAGCAGTTTACTATGAGCCTGAACGTGCCAGGATGCCAGGCATTTCCTGGATGGGAGTGAGCACCCTCATATCCCTCTTGAATTTAATGAGAGCAGAGGACGCTCATTGCCTTGCAAGGCTGGGGCCTTTGTGCTTTAACAGGGATAGGTGAACTAGCTAGGAAACAGACATCTATTTTTTACTAAGATCACACAGTTAAAACTTTATTCTTCTTTTTCAGAGGTAATTTCTGTTTTAACCACAGTCAGCGCTCCTACTCCTCCTTCCTTTTAATGATGCCATTTTGCTTTGATGTCTGAGCATTTTTTTTAAATACTGCTTTATTTGTTGTTTTCTGCTAGGGTTGTGAATTTTGGTTGGACATATTCCTGGAGCTTTCATCGCATGACATAATCTTTCATTAAAGATTAATCTTTAATTTCTGGAGACTCCAGGACAATCCTGGAGGGTTGGCAACCCTATATTACTACTGTACTTTAACTGTTTAGTGTCTGGAGCATCTAAGTTAGAGGGATTCATGAATAATAACTACAACAATAATAATGTATAATCCGAATATAAATCCTCCTCCATATTCTAGTGCTATTGATAGGCTTGACAGCAATAATACTACTGTAAGCAGATTTGAAATATGTAGTAGTTAAGATTTATAGATACCATATGGGTTTGCATTATTTTAAATCACTAAAAATGGAAGGCACCCACTTCTATTGGCTCCTTTAAAAATCTCATCTTAAATCATAGGACACATAACTCAAACAAGCAGTCCTTACTCATATGAGTTGTTCCATTACAGTCGACAGAATTACTCATATGAGCAGAAGTTGTCAGACTGCGCCATTAATCTTGACATTTTTATAATTTCGTACGAACAGGATGGAAGAAACTACCCAGTTCAAGAAGCCTCGTCAGAACAGTGTTTATTCTCTTGGAAGAATGGCAGTCTGGATTTCTACTCAGTTTTTAGACTGTGACCAAACTTCAGAGCATAGTGTTTCTGGAGTAGGTTTGTCAGATGGATTTGCTCATCACAAGAATTTCACTGCACACTACTGATGGCTGGTTATAAAGCTGACTTTGTGACACTCTTCTCCAAATCAGCCGGTAAATTAATTCACTGATTTATTGCATGAAATTGGAGAGAAAGTAAGTTAGCTCCTTTTGTCACCCAGCTTTTGATTGTGAAATGTTGCGACTGCCAAAGATGCATGCTTAATCTCATTTAATGTAATTTAATCCAGAAATAGATCTGAAGAGAAATCAGCACTTGTTTCCAAATCATTATTTAGAAGAAGGAAAAAAATGACATCTTTGTTCAGTTACTAAGACATAAAAGTTTAACCAGATCGTCTCCTGCAAAATGATATTTTTTATACAAAACATATACATTCCCATCCGAGGCGCTAATTTCTAGTTGGGACAGAGCCCATATTGTCTAAAGGTCTGATTTTCTTCTCCCTTGCATCTTCTGTAGTCATTTACATATGTTTAAACTAACTGCAAAGTGGATGTAAAGCACTCCCAGATCAGAATGGTAGCAGTTTACACCCATTCAGTGCTTACTTTGCTCCAGTAAAATGAATACACTGGATACAAGGCAGTGGAGAGTCAGACCTTAAATGTATATTGGAACTGCACATTGGATGCATTGAGAGTGGGAATGGTAATGTATTACTATTAGGCATTTTTGAATTGATGTATGTACCAATTTGTCTACTTGCCTTAGGACCGGTCTACTACTAAAAATTAGATCCACGTAGCTAGGTGGCTCAGGGCTCTGAAAAATTTCATGCCGGTAGTGCCGTAGTTAGGTTGACCTAATCCCCATGTAGAAGTGGCTAGGTTCATGGCTTGGTGGATGGACTGTTGAGCTACCATCTCTCAGAGAGGTGGATTAACAACATTGACGGAAAAACACCTTCTGTCGAAAAAGGAAGCATCTACGCTGTAGCAGTACACAGTAGCTGTGCTGCTGTAGGGTAGGCCTGTACTTAGAGTTGGGCATGATCTGGTACTGATCTCTTCTAAACCTTATGGGTGCTCTGAAGCAGGATTTTATTTGGGGCCAGTTGTTAATTGGTTTGAAATTCTATGTTAAATCTCTACCTGAGATGTTTTAATTGGGAAGTGTGATGAATATGGGGGAATCTGGCACATGCAGCACAAGGATGTGTTTATTGGTTGCTCATAAATGTATTCATTATTGTTGGACTGAAGATCTAAGTGGAGATTAATAATGTTGACATTTTTACTGTTGGGAAAAATGTCAGCCAGAGAAATGGATGAAGTGCCAGGTGTCTAGCAGATGAAGAGACCCTTTCTAGAACTTCTGCAAAAAGGCAGCTCACTTGGTGGAACTGTCCTAATAGCAGGGAACATCCTGGAAAAAGAACCAGAGGACCCTCTGGAAGGGTGAGTAAATCAGAATATGTAGGTAGTCATCCTGTAGGACCCTGCCCCAGAAGATTTCTCCTGCTTGTTCACATGCATCCTAAAGAGTCCCTGAGCTCTGTGAAAGGTATATCCAGAGGAAGAAGCATAGGAAAGTGAGAAAGTATGGCAAGAGACCACCCTGGCAAGAGACCACCCACCCAGGAGATCTTCAATGCTCTAAAAAAGAAAGAAAAAAAAAGAGTCCTACAAAAAGTGGAAACTAGATCAAATTACAAAGGATGAACATAAACAAATAACACAAGTATGTAGGGACAAAATTAGAAAGGCCAAGGCACAAAAGGAGATCAAACTAGTTAGAGACATAAAGGGCAACAAAAAAATATTCTACAAATACATTAGAAGCAAGAGGAAGACCTAGGACAAGGTAGGCCTGTTACTTAATGAGGGGGTGGGACTGGGGGGCAGGACGGGACGGGACACAATAACAGAAAATGTGGAAATGACAGAGATGCTTAATGACTTCTTTGTTTTGGTTTTCACCAAGAAGGTTGGTGATGATTGGATGTCTAACATAGCGAATGCCAGTGAAAAAGAGGTAGGATCAGAGGCTAAAATAGGGAAAGAACAAGTTAAAAATTACTTAGACAAGTTAGATGTCTTCAAGTCACCAGGGCCTAATGAAATGCATCCTAGAATACTCAAGGAGCTGACTGAGGAGATTTCTGAGCCATTAGCGATTATCTTTGAAAAGTCATGGAATATGGGAGAGATTGCAGAAGGCTGGAAAAAGGAAAATATAGTGCCCATCTATAAAAAGGGAAATAAGGACAACCTGGAGAATTACAGGCCAGTCATCTTAATTTCTGTAAACTATCCCAGAAAGATAATGGAGCAAATAATCAAACAATCTATTTGCAAACATCTAGAAGATAATAAGGTGATAAGTAACCATCAGTATGGATTTGTCAAGAACGAATTGTGTCAAACCAACCTGATAGCTTTCTTTGACAGGGTAACAAGCCTTGTGGATAGAGGGGAAGCAGTAGATGTGGTATATATTGACTTTAGTAAAGCTTTTGATACTGTCTCGCATGACCTCCTCATAAAGAAACTAGGGAAATGCAACCTAGATAGAGCTACTATAATGTGAGTGCATAACTTATTGGAAAACCATTCCCAGAGTCACGATGGAAGGGTATAACGAGTGGAGTGCTGCTGGGATCAGTTCTAGGTCCAGTTCTGTTCAATATCTTCATCAATGATTTAGATAATTGCATAGAGAGTACACTTATAAAGTCTGTGGATGATACTAAGCTAGGAGGGGTTGCAAGTGCTTTGGAGGATAGGATTATAATGATCTGGACAACCCGGAGAAACGGTCTGAAGTAAACAGGATGAAATTTAATACGGAAAAATGCAAAGTACTCCACTTAAGAAGAAATAATCAGTTGCAAACATACAAAATGGGAAATGACTGCCTAGGAAGGAGTACTGCGAAAAGGGACCTGGGGGTCATAGTGGATCACAAGCTAAATATGATTCAACAGTGTAACACTGTTGCAAAAAAAGCAAACATTATTCTGGGATGTATTAGCAGGAGTGTTGTAAGCAAGACACGAGAAGTAATTCTTCCGCTCTACTCTGTGCTGATTAGGCCTCAGCTGGAGTATTGTGTCCAGTTCTGTGGGCCACATTTCAGGAAAGAGGTGGACAAACTGGAGAAAGTCCAGAGAAGAGCAAAAAAAATTATTAAAGGTCTAGAAAACATGGCCTATGAGGGAAGATTGAAAAAATTGGGTTTGTTTAGTCTGGAAAAGAGAAGTCTGAGAGGGGACATGATAACAGTTTTCAAGTACATAAAAGATTGTCCTACCTTCAGAGGTTAAGAAGAACAAGCAGCAATGGGCTTCAATTGCCACAAGAGAGGTTTAGGTTGGACACTAGGAAAAACGTCCTAACTGTCAGGGTGGTTAAGCACTGGAATAAATTGCCTGTGGAATCTCCATCATTGGAGATTTTTAAGAGCAGGTTAGACAAACACCTGTCAGGGATGGTAGAGATAATACTTCAGTCCTGCCATGAGGGCAGGGGACTGCACTAGATGACCTCTCAAGGTCCCTTCCAGTCCTATGATTCTACATATGTCAAATCCAGAAACTGCTAGATGTTTTGGGACTGGGGAATTAAAGTACGAGAAAAGATTTGAAATACTTTCTTGATTCTTAATGGATGATCTTGCATCTTCTGGACTGCCCTTTTCTTCTGTTTGGTGCATCTTGTGAACTGAAAGATTAAATCATTGAATTTCAATAGGCCATATATGCATACCTGATGGACTAATCAAGCAAGATGGTGTCCAAGACTCAGTGATTCAGCCATGCCCTGGAGTCTTCCCCTGTAAGGGGCATATTGCCATGGACCTATGTATCTTCAGGCAGAAATGTTCCCTCTCCCTGGCCACTCATTTACCTGCATTCATACCCAAATACAATTTGGGCTCATATATAGGATATTTAAAATGCCATCCAGCATAGGAATGAAAAGTACAAAAAGAAAAACAAAGAAATAAATCATCTGTGACATCATAGATAACTTAATCAGAGCTTCCTCTCATGGGTATTGAAGCAGGCATATGTAATCCAATATGCATCTCTAGCCATTCTTCAGGATAATAATTATGCAACGGATTAGAGCAGGCAAAGCAAAGGTGCATGGTGTGGAGGTGAGAAACAGGGCATATAAAGCTCCTCTGCCATTCTGCACTCCTGCAGAGGGACCAACCAACATAATGACAGGGAAAAATAGAACTGTGATAGACTAGTGGTAGTGGCAACTCTAGCTTGAACTTTGGGTAGGAAGGATGATGTAGTAGATAAGACTCAGTGACTCAATAAATCTGTGTTCCATTTTTGGCTCTAACCTCAGACTTCTTGTGTGACCTTGTGCAAGTCACTTAATCTTGCCTTGGCCTCAGTTCCCCATCTGTAAAAGAGGGATAATTGTACTTCCCAAGCTCATAGGGATGTTTTGAGGATAAAATTCCATTCATGCACCTGAGGTGCTCATATTTGACAGTGATGAGGGCCATATGAATACTCTGATAGACTCCCCAGAGGGGACAGGAAGGAATAGGCAGGGTGATAGTAAGATGGAGCCATGCTCCTACTTTTCGCTGGCCAATGGAAGTGGGCTGGAGGGTTAAAATTGGATGCTGCACACTTTCTAAGGGTAGCAGAGCTGCTTTGCCACAGTCCCAGGAGGAATTCCGGCAGAACCTGCTGCTAGTGGGGATTCTTGCTGATGCCCCATGGTTTCGTCTCACATTCCCTCTCCCCCTCTTCAGTGGAGTCAGTGACTTAGAACCTCACTCTGGTTCCATATCTACATATTTTTGCTTTAATGTTCTCCCTTAGATGCTTTCATTTTAAGAGCTGCATGAGTTTCTTTCCTTTATCTCCATCACAGTTTCCCTAGCAACACAAAGCACACAAGGACACTCAAAAGTGGTGATGTCAGACAGCCTCCTCAGCATAGGATTTGATGGAGCTTTGTAATAGCAACCCTTTCTTACTAGCATTTCAATAGTAGGAGATTTCAAACACACCTGCTAGGATGCTTTTTGCTCCCCACAGAGCTGAACTATTACAAAGAACAATCCCACCTGATCCCTGCCACCCAACTTGCTCAGCAAGTAAGAGACCTGAATTCGCCTGCAAGGATGCTTATTACCACATGTAATCTAATCCCTCTACACAAGCACAGCATATCTCCGGCCTGCATGCTAGGTCAATGAACACAGAGTCCCCTGTTAGGAGAAATGACTTTTGATGTCTAATACCACATAACTAACTTCCATTAAATGTAAGCAAGGACACATATTGTAATGACCCATCTTGTCAGTTTGAGATGATAACACACCATTATAATGACAACTCTGGTTTACTGGACCACAAAAAGGTCTCTCCCAGTAGTACAGGAGATAATGCAAATCACTGCTGTGGCAAGCATGCCTCTTACAAGATGTCTACAGCACAAACTGATGAGAACCAAAGAAATTAGTGGAGTTTTAAAAAGAGTCATCGCAACAATGTTTTTCTCCTTGTAATCCTGTTTGCATTCTACACCACTGGTCTATCAGCTGCCCCTGGTTTCCTGAAGTCTTAATAGCTAAATCAATAACGAAAATCAATAGCAAGCAATCACCCCAGTAATTTTTAGGTAGCTGTTGGGAACATGGCCAAAAATCCCATTAGGCATGTCATTAATATTTTTCTTTCCTTGAGTCATCGCATTTAATGTAATGAGTGGATATGTTCCAAAAAGCATTAGGGTAAGTAATTCAGAGTCTTTTGACCATCTTGTACAGACATATTCTTTGTTGGAATTAAAAAGTGTTTGTTCCCTGCTCCTACACTAATATTTTAGAAGAAAAATATATGGTGCATACTGTCAGCTTATGCATCTACACAATAATAGTTTTACATGATATCTAAAAACACCGGTGGATCAGAAATAAATAGATAAACATGTATGTATGTATATATATACATATACACACACATATATATAAACTGAAAAGATCTCTTGATTAAGTTGCTTTGTCTAAAAAATAAACTCACCTGTGCAGATAAGAATGTAAAAAGGACACCTTTTTTCTGCTTAATATCAACCCACTAGCAGCTCTAAGGACACGGATTATGAATTTCAGGATAAGTACAGTTACATAGGTAGGTTGACCAAAATCCCTTTAGTGATTTTGACAAATTGATCTGGCAACTCCCTTCCATTTGTGAGAAATGCAGTAGTTTTTTCATAGCTATAAGCTGCTCTTCTAAGAACACAGACATCTACTAGCCTAGAGTAGGACTGGCACACTACCGAAACACAGGCTACTCTCTGAGAAAGTCACTTTAAGTGTCCTGCAACTACAGTTGCTCCTAAAAAAATCTACTTATCTTAGGTAGTTCCATGGTAGCTATTATCCTGTTGATATATCTGTGCACCTCACAGTCTTTAACATACTTATCCTCACTATACCCCTGTGAGGTAGGGAAGTACAATTGTCACCGTTTTACAGATGGGAAGAGAAGTGCAGAGACACTCATGTTTATGCCTACACTGCAGCTGGGAGCAATTCTCCCAGACTCACGCTAGCCAGACTCAAGCTAGCGTGTTAAAATCAGCAGTTTGGACCTTATGTGTGGTGGCTTCAGCTAGCCACCTGAGCTCAGACCAGTGGACCGGGGGTGCTGGAGAGCCGGAGCTACCACCCAAGCTACAATGGCCACACTGATATTTTTAGCATGCCAGCTCAAGCTCTGCTAGCACAAGCCTGCATACCTGTGCGACACTGTGAGCACCCTATCTGATTTGCTCCAGGTCACACAGGATGTCTGTGATACACCAAGGAATTGAAGCAGTTTTCCAAGTCCCAGGCTAGTGCCCTAACCCCAGGACCATTTTTCTTGTCTTATAAACATCTTATTAAAGTAGTGTTAAAGGAAATCAAAATGTACAAAATAGAAAGGACAGAAAATAATGAAGCCAGTGCCAAGGAAGGCTACTGTGTATTAGGGAATGTTTCCCAAGACGGTTCTGAGCATTTGGTTTGATTATACCAACGATGTGGTATTTTTCCCACCTAGACTTACAAAGCTCTGCCAGTGCCCAAGCCTGGATCAAAAAGGAGGAAGGTTGGTCGATGGGGAGGCTTCCCATCACCGTAAAAAAAGTTCTAGCTACAGAAACTACTCACATAAGCCAAAAATCATGGTGAGGAGAATGGAAAGTGTTCAGATGCACATAGGAAAGTGGATGATCAAGCCCATTGGGAAGTCATCCACTCGATGGTCCAAATTCTGACGGCCAAAAAGAATATATCCATAGCTACCTGGAATGTATGAACTCTAAATAGTGCAGGAAAATTAGCACAGGTAATCAAAGAAATGCATAGATATAAAATTGACATCTTAGGACTTTGTGAGAGTGTAAAGTTAGATGGAAAGATCAAGGTATGATAACATCTGGAGAAAAAACAATGTGCTATTCAGGGAAAACCAAACATGAGAGAGGTGTAGGAATCATCATGAATAGCACTGCACAGATATCACTAATGAATTGGCAGCCAATATCAGATAAGCTTCTGGCAGCTAGATTCCACTCTCGGCACATTAAATGCACCATAGTCCAGACATAAGCTCCAACAAACGATGCAGATGAAGAGGACAAAGAGATTCTATACAAAATTGAACAATGTAATGAAAAAAAATATCAAAACATGATCTTGTCCTGGTTATGGGAGATTTTAATGCCCAGACTGGAAATGAAAGAAGAGGTTAGGAAACGATGGAACAATGACAGACAATGGCACAAGACTTCTTGAATTTTATACTGAAAACAATCTTAGCATCCACAATTCTTTCTTCCAACATAAAAACATACATAAAAAGACATGGATTTCACCAGATGGCCGTACACAAAATGAGATTGACTATATCTGTGTTAGTCAGAGGTGGAAAACATCAGTGTTAGACACAAGAGTATTCAGAGGAACAGATATAGGGAGCGATCACTATTTGCTGAAAGCAAATATCAAATCAAAGTTCAAAGTGCTTAAAAAGAAAGAACACAGACTAAGATTATTCAATACGCAGAAACAACAAGATTGCAGGATATGAAAAAAGTACCAGATAGATGTCAAGAATAAGTTTGAGGCCCTTATAGATCTTGAAGAAAACAAAGTGGAAAAATATTGGGATCTTTTGAAAACAGCTATGCTAGAAGCAGCTGAAAAGATAATCGGTAGAAAGAGAGGAAGCAATAATGAACAGTGGAAACATGGAAAATTATAGACAAAAGAAGAAAACAAAAGGCTTGAGTACTACAACATGCAACTGAAGAAACAAACCAAACCTACAGAAACCTTAACAAAGCAGTAAAGAAATAATGCAAAAAAGATAAGTAAAATTGGATAGAAAGTAAGGCTAGTGAAGCTGAAGAAGCAGGGGAAAGAAACGATACAAGAACAGTCTACACACGATCCTTAAACAGTTAACAGGATATGGATCAAAATTCAGAAGTGTCCCAGTGAAAGGGAAACAAGGAGAAATTTTGAAAACATAGGAGGAACAAGAAAATGGGTGGGTGGAACACTTCAAAGACGTGCTAAACCAACCAGAACAAATTACAAGACTGGAGTTTAACCATGATAAACCATTAGACCTAGATATGGATGTATCTGAGGTAAAAATCAAAGTAGTAAAAAAAGCATTGCAGAAGCTGAAAAACAACAAGGCACCTGGTCTGGACAGCATTCATCCTGAGATGCTCAAATATGGAGGTGAAGATGTGGAATCAGTCATCTGTTCACTGTGCAACAAAATATGGATGGAGGAGAAAGTGCCGGAAGAATGGACCCTCGGTATCATAATCAAGTTACCAAAGAAAGGTGATCTAAACAATTGTTCAAATTGGCGGGGAGTAATACATCTATCTATCACTGGAAAAGTATTAGCAGCAGTCCTCCTGAACAGAATGAAAAGAAAGATGGATACCATCCTACGAGAACAACAATCTGGATTTAGACAAGGGAGATCATGCACAGATGCTGTTTTCACCCTGAGATGGATTATTGAGAACACAATTGAATTCCAAGGCAGTCTTGCCATCAATTTTGTGGACTTTCAAAAGGCATTCAATAGTGTAAGCAGAGAAACAATGTGGAAAATTGTGGAACAATATGGAATTCCAACAAAATTAATTAACATTATGAAGGCATTCTAAGCCAATTCAAAATGCTGCATTAAAATGAAAAATGGATTGAGTAAGCCATTCAGCATCCAGACAGGTGTAAGGCAGGGGTGCGTCCTATCTCCATTTTTGTTTGTGCTAGTCATAAACTATGGATTAAAACAATGAGACAGTGATACATATGGCCTAAAATGAAACACTTCAAGACTATTTGATGTAGACTTTGCTGACGATATTGCTCTTATCAGTGAAGATGCCAACGGACTACAAAAATGCACAAACCAAGTAAAAGAAGTAATTGAGAAGATAGTTTTGAGATACAATGCAAAGAAATGTAAAGTAATGTTAATGGGGACTATAGGGACAGAAATCAAAATTGAAGAAGAGAAACTGGAAGGTGGACAATTTTACGTATCTTGGAGGTACCATCAGCCAAGATGGTACTAGTTCCGAGGAAATAAGAAGAAGAATTGGGAAGGCAAATGCTGCATTTGGAAGACTCAAAAACATCTGACAACTCAAAAACATCTCCCTTAAGACAAAACTGAATGTGTACAAAGCAATTCTTATTGCCAGCACAACATATAGCAGCGAGACATGGCAACTTACCAAGAAAGATATACAAAAGCTGGATGCATTTAATCACAAATGTCTGAGATGAATATTGGGAATAACATATAGAGATAGGAAGATGAATGAAGAAGTCAGAAAATTTACTGGACAAGGTACCCTCACACAAATAATCTACAAAAGACATCAGTGGCTGGGACATGTGCTGAGAATGGAAAAAGAACGCTTACCAAATACCACCTTTGAATGGAAGCCAGAAAACTCAAGAAGAAAGAGAGGAAGACCTCAAATAACATGGAAACGAACAGTTCTGAATGACATCAGGCACCTCAACATGAAATGGGAAGATTTGGAGAGAAGGGCAGTTGACAGGCAAGGATGGCAAATGTGGGTAGCCCAATATGCAGCATAGCATGGGATGGACTAAGGTCTAAGGCAAGACTTACAAACCCCATAACATTCTATCCACATTTACTGTCATACCCAAGTAATCTAAAAATGTGAAAAAAATCACAACTTCACATTACTGATAAATCTCTCCTTACCCCACTAACACCTCTCCCCTGCGATAGAGCTTCTTGCTGCTTCCCCATTCCTTCCTTTTACCCTTGTCCCTTAATCTGGGGTTTCCCTTTCGTTCCTTTCTTTCACATACTGGGATCTCTCACCTTGCCCTGTCCTTTCCCCACACCCTCCCTTCTAGCAGCATGGAGAGGAAGGAGCTGCCAGCTGGGGAGCAGTAGAAGAAAGCTGAGTTGTTGATCAACTGAAAGACACTGGGTGGCCTTCTGTTGTGCCATCCTAGGTAACTACATGGCCTACCTAGCCTAGAGCAGGGCCAGCCCTGATATTTTCATTATATTCTGTAAGGAAAAAAAAAGTAGATAGGAAAATACAATCACATAGCCATCCATCATCCAAAGTCTCATTATTAAAACAAGAAGCAGAGGAGCAGACAAAGAGAAAACGGCATAGTATGGAAAAAAGAGTTCAACACAAACAGGTGGGAGACTACAGCACCTATCACATAATCACAAAAGGTGGGATTTTCCAAAACACCTAAGTGATTTAGGAGCACAAGTCCCATTGGAAGGGTTCTAACACTTTAGAATTATAGAAATTAGAGATGGAAAAGACCCAGTAGGATAGGGGTCTATCCTCTACCAGTACAGGTTTAGGGGGGAAATGCCATGGTATATAAGGTAGGTGCACAACTGGTTGAAAGACCATACTCAAAGAGTAGTTATGAATGGTTTGCTGTCAAACTGTGACGATGTATCTAGTGGGGTCCTGCAGGGATCAATCCTGGATCTGGTACTGTTCAATACTTTCATTAATGACTTGGATAATGGAGTGGAGAGCATGCTTATAAAATCTGAGGATGACACTAAACTGGGAAGGGTTGCAAGTATTTTGGGGAACAGGATTAGAATTCAAAATGACCCAGATGAATTAGATAATTGGTCTGAAGTAAACAAGATGAAATTCAGTAAAGACAGTGCAAAGTACTACCTTTAGGAAGGAAAAATCAAATGCATGACTACAAAATGGGGAATAAGTGGCTAGATGGTGATGCTGTTGAAATCATTCTGGGGACTACAATGGATCACAAATTAAATATGAGTCAACATAAGTCAGATTGAGGCGTATTAACAGGAATATCATATGTAAGACATGGGAGGTAATTGTCCTGCTCTACTCAGCATTGGTGAGGCCCCAGCTAGAGTACTGTGTCCAGCTCTGGGCACCACACTTTAGGAAAGATGTGGATAAATTGGTGAGAAAGTCCAGCGGAGAGCAACAAAAATTATAAAATGTTTAGAAAACCTGACTTCTGAGGAAAGGTTAAAAAAAAACTAGGCTTGGTTTAGTCTTGAAAAAAGAAGACTGGGGGTGGGTACGGACCTGATAACAGTTTTCAAATATGTTGAAGGCTGTTATAAAGAGGACGGTGATCAATTGTTCTCCATGCCCACTGAAGGTAGGACTAGTAGTAATGGGTTTAATTTGCAGTGAGAGAGATTGAGGTTAGATATTAGGAAAAACTTTTTAACTCGAAGGATAGTTAAGTTCTGGACTAGGCTTCCAAGGGAGATTGTGGAAATCCCATCATGGGAGGTTTTTAAGAATAGACTAACACCTGTCAGCGGTGGTCTAGGTTTACTTAGTTCTGCCTCAGCACAGGGGGCTGGACTTGATGACCTCTTGAGGTCCCTTCCAGCCCTACATTTCTGATTCTATGAAAAGCCATAATGAAAATTGCATTCTAGATCTGGGCTGCATGTACATATCCTGAGAGGTATCTGTTGAGAAGCAGTGTTGGAAAAGTTGGGTTTTCATAAGTTTACAGTGTTGCGCTTCTCTCACTCCTCCTGTGCAGATAGGATCAGCCAGGGAATGTTAACATACACTTAGTCTACATTTACACTACCACCACTTTCGGCAGCATGTAGGATACGTGTAGCTACACACCACAGTAAAAAGCAAGCTGTGTTCACACTGTGGTGTGGAACTACATATGTCAGTGAAAGGTTCTGACAGGGGGAGACAGCAGCAAAAGGCTAGGCCTTTCCCTACAGCCTCACCCTTTCAGGACTTTTCCCTGCTGCTTCCCTCCTTGCAGGGCCTTTCCCTGCCCCGGAGTATTTCCTTGCAGTGAGGAAAGGCTCTAGCAGTAGGGAGCTGATGGAGCCCTTCCCCCACTGCCTCCCTCCTGCCACAGCCTTTCCCAAATGCTGGAGTCTTTTCCTGTGCTAGTAAAAGGCTCCAGCAGCGGGAGAGTATATGGCTAAAAGTAACAGCATAGACAGGAAGGCACAGCTTGAGCGAGTACGAGACTTGCCTAAGCTGTGCCTCACTGTCTATACTGCAATTTATACCCATGCTAGGGGAATTACTTAAGTATGTACTCTACAGGCTGCCAGAAGAAGCATGCAGTGTAGATGTAGCCTGATTGCCAAAGTTGACCACAACCTATCTGAGAAGTGTTCTCAGTAATCTTAAGAGAGGTGAGGAGGGCAAAACTCACTGACATGTAAAGCTACAGTCAGGCGCCTTTTGAGGAGAACTGAAATGTTCGCCTTTCCTATTTTTTGCAGCGGCTGCCTGTTTTAGCAGTTTGTCTATCAGACTGAATGTGATATGGCCGGGCTATAGGTCGGAAAACTGGAGCTGCTAATGAACTGTTGTTTGCTGTCTTCCTGACAGGATCGCTAGCAGGCATGGCAAGAATGCGAGACATTGAAGAAACTTTTGCAGGTGAGGTGATCAAGGAGGACTACCTTCTCTTTTGCTTTAGGCTATAGGCAAAGGAGGTAGAGATGAGAAGTTGAAAGGAACCTGCTAATCCTCTGCTGAACTGATGGTCACTTTTCAAAGGTAGCTATGAGGTAAAAAAAAAAAAGGCTTAAGGCACAAACAATTAGAGAGGAAAAAAGTTCTCTCAGGACTCCATAGAATGGAAGCAAGTGAAGTTTCCTAAGAGAAGAGTTATTTTTCTTGAGGACTAGAGCCCAGCGAGCTGCATAATGGCACAGAGGTAATTAAACTGGGGAATAGCTATGCATGGCATATAATTAAAAACCAATTAAAGTTGCCAAAAATTCAGCTGGCCTTCTCTGGCTGTTACCAACTCCTCACTACACTAGCTAGCTGTGACAAGTGCTTAATTTGTAATGAAAAGAGGTGCCGGGCCTCAAGCAATTTTTTTGCATTCGTAACCAATACAAGAAGCCCAGAGGTGCCAGGGCTATGAACTGCCAAGCCTAGAGGTGCCAGGGCTCAGCCCTGGCAAGCCCTGGCACAAATTAAGCATCGTCTGTGACCAAATACAAGACTAAGTTATGGAAGAGGGGCAGGTATGGGAGCTGTACCCCTTATGAAAATATGTAAAGCAAAAAAAGAGTATTTCTTTAATTGAATATATTGCCACATTAAAGAAGTAAGGAAAGCAAAAGTGTGCAAATAATAACAGCACAACAGGCATCTTACAACAAAGCCTATATATTTTTCTAGATCTTGGAGTGGAAGAAGTAAAACAGATTTGATCTAATTTCACATGAATCAGGGTGGGGGGGTTGTTAGTTTTTGTTCCGTTTTCTGTCACTTTATTGTCCTTGTTTTTTAAATTTCCAAACAATTTTGCTTTCTTACAGCTGTTCCATCTCCTCTTCCTGTTGCAAGAAGAAGATGCTGGAACCTTAAAAGTTGCACACATATGGAGTTATTTACAAGTTTCAAACAACAAATAATTATAATGACAACTAAGAACGCAAACTGTAGTCCACTAATTGTCCAATGGTTATCGTTTGAGAGACTGGAGAGCTTGAGTATTTGTAATGAGATATGAATATGATCACATATTTGAATACAATACAAATGATAACTATTCATTATTATTAATGATCCAATGGCTGTTTCATGTGTGGAGGAGTCCAGGGCCTAGTGAACGTGTGACCTCACTTTTGTGACATCACAAAAAGCACAACCACATCTCGTGTTAAGTGGTACCCTTCCTGGCAGTCTCAGTAGAGAAGCAAAGGATTGCTACAGAGCTACTTTGGTGAAGCAGTGTTAGGAAGCCAGCACTGTTACTTCCCATATTGTACCATCACTCTAGATAAACAGACGTCTTCGGTCTCCAGCACTGTTACTCTGCTACCTTTCACAAGCACCACGTGTGCTAAATATTTATACGTTGCTGCAAATATCAATAGAAAAAACTTGTAATGCCTATGTTTTAGTTAGTAGAGTCCACACAGTATTCCATAAAGAGGCAATCACCATACTGCTTGATATATGCAGCAAAAGCTAGACAACTTGTGAGTCGAATGCAGGTGTCTCTTCAGTTCATTACTATAGCAGGTTACAAATGGTAGTGTACAGACCGCTTTACTCAGAGGAAGCATTTTCAGGGGAAGGAATAGGAGCCCTAAGGGGCTAATAGAAGAAAACTATTATTTAGTATAGTTTAAGAGCAAGAAGATTATTGAGACTTCAAAATCAAAATAGCCAGGCCCTGGCTCAGAAAGCAAATTTACATGGAAAGATTGGGATGTTAGCAAAACCTTGTGAGTGACTACTGTGTTTGGAGTCTCCAAATCACTTTTGTTTAAATCATTTTAACTGGCAGCAGTGTGCTGAATGGATTCCAGTGACTAAGCTGCCCATTAAATTGATAACATACTTTTAATATTCAGGTCAGGTTTCTTCAATGAACAATATTTGAAAATAGTGATAACCTTCAATAAATGAAAAGATATACTTAAATAAAAATGGGATAACAGCACAACTTTTCATAATTATTTCACTTCCAGCTCATAACTTCTAAACCTTCAAGCATTATAAATCACACCTATTGGGACAGTAAGCTGTCAAGAACATTGTCACCCTTCAGAAATGCAATCATGACAAAGTCTAATTTGTGCGTTATGCTTCAAGGGGATTCATTTATTTGATCTTCAACATTTGAATGAAGTGTTTACTCAGGGATCAGTCTGAAGCCCATGGCTATTCCCTCACTGAATAAATGACCCTGTGTGTGTAATTCAAGTATGTTTGTGTTTAGTAACACAATCTTGTTAACTGTGGATGATAATACTCTGACAATAGTTAGGAGCGGACTTTAACATTAGTATCAGGCTAAGAATTGGTTCCTTTCAAAATGCTGCACAGACAAAAGACATGATTTTCCTTGCTTTCATGTTGCAGTAGCAGTGTTAAATGTCACATATTTGATTGCATGCCTTTCAAATCTTAAATATCTTGGACTTATTTCAGAGTTTTGAATATTGAGTAAATTATGTAAATCTCAAGGATTAACTGTAAGCTTGGTATCCTCCAAAGAGACTGTCACTTTTACTTTTAAAGTCTTTCTGACCAAATGCAAATGCTACAAATAAAATTCTCGCAACCCTCACCATAAAATTCTCTGTAGAATGAGTAATTCAGCTCAGATACCATGGCAATGGGCACAGAAGAAATACCAAACAGACAGAAGAAATTATTTGAATGATTGGTTATGAATACATTATTTACAACAGAGGCATCAACAGTAATGAAATAAGACATTTAGGAATTTGTCTATTTGAATAAATTAACTGGAGCACAATCTGAGTAATTAATTAGTAGTTAGGTGTCTACTAGTAGACAGATACTTCTCGGAAGTATTATTTTTCTCAAATAGAAATGTTGTCTGATTTTCCCTTAATTAAGTGATCCCAAGACCAATGCCTTAACCAACTGGCCTCTGAATCTGGTGTCTTCCCTACATAAGTGGATGAAGTTTACATCAAGGTTGAGATATGTTGTATACCAAGCAGTGAATCCTAAAATCAAAGACAAACTTTAAGCAGCTTTCAAATTAGCAGGTCACAAACATGACTACACTAAAGTAATCATATTTCATTTCCATACTAAAGAAACCAAACTATTGGATTTTGCTCTGATTTGAATAGACCTACCTGTAGGTAGACATATATAAAAACAATGCTGTTCATATAAAGCAGATGAGATTACACTGCTAGTTGGACGTAGCTTTCTCAGCACTGGATATACTCCTTTTGTCAAATCAAACTTTTCTACTCTTCCACCTAGTATACTAGATCTGTGAAGAATGTGACTACATATAAAAGCCAAATGGGGTTCATATATATTCTTTATATGGACTGCACTGTGTTACTTGGATGTGAATTCTAAAATATATGAAAACTATACATTATTTTAACTAAATAATTAGCCTAACATCTAGTGCAGATACAATGTTGCTAGCATGTATTTTTAAAAGAAATGCTTACTTACTGTAACTGTGGTTCTTCAAGATGTGTTCACTCAGCGCATCGGAGCCGGAGAAAATTGCCTAGCAGTACCCATAGAAGGGCAATGCTTGTGCCTCATGGCCTTAGACCTTCCCCCTGGCTACATGAGGTGGAGCTGCGCTGACCCTCCCTCAGTTCTGTCACACCAAATGCCTAGAAATGAAACTCCGATGCAGAAAGGACAGAGGGTGGGTCGTGGAATACACATCTGCATCATATCTTGAAGAACTACAGTTACAGTAAGTAATAATTTCTTCTTCTTTGAGTAGATGCAGCTGTGTATTCCATGTAGGTGACTCACAAACAGTTACCCCCCGCCCCAGCAAAGCTGGAGTCAGAGTCTACCAAAACAAGGACTGTAGGAATGCTCTACCAAAGCCTGTATCCACCTTGGAAGAAGTGGTTAAGGAGTCATGAACGTATGTATCAATGACCATGTAATAGCCCTGAAATGTCCAATATGGAAACATCACTGAGGAATGCCATGGACATTGCTTGTGCCCTTGTAGAATGAACTAGCACCCGCTGAGGGTGCGAAGCCGAAGCTATTTCACATGCAGTCTTGATGCAGCATGTTATCCATTTGGAGTTTGTCTATGAAGAGACCACTTGACCTTTCATGTGATCAACATATGACACAAACAAATGAGGTGAAGCACAAAATGGTTTAATCATGTCCAGATAAAAGGCTAGACACATCTAACATCATCCTCCAGAGATCAATAGATTTAGGAAAGAATACAGGTAAATATACCGCTTGTTCAAATGAAACTGAGAAACCACTCTGGACACAAATTTTGGATGGGGTTGTAAAGTCATTTGTCTTTGGAGAATTGTGTATAAGGAGGCTCTGCCACCAGAGTCTGCAACTCACACACTCTGGTTGAAGATGTTATCACTAAAAGGAACACAGTTTTCTGACATAGAAGTAGAAAGAGACTAGATGCCAGGGTTCAAATGGAGGCCCCATTAAGGCCACTAGGACTGAGTTAAGGTCCCACAGAGGAACCCGTTCTTAGATCAGAGGATGTAGACAAAGGAACCCTTTAAAGAATCTTGTTACCATGACACTGGAGAAGACTGATCTTCCCTGAATAGTGGGATGAAATGCCAGTATCGCTGCCAGGTGCACTTTCAATGAACTCAATGCTAGCCCCAATGACTGAAGGTGCAACGGGTACTCCAAAAGGCCAGTGTTGGTTGGATTCCATGTGCTAATGACCACACCAAAAATAACTTCCATTTAGCTGACTAGGCCATCCTGGTGGAGGTTTTTTTACTGTTAAGGAAGACTTGTAGGTCAGCAGCCGAACACAGGTCTTCCTTCTCGTTCAGCAATGCCGTGTGACATAAACATACAGCTAAGGGTAGCGTAAAATCCCTCCTTTACCTGTAAAGGGTTAAGAAGCTCAAATAACCTGGTTGGCACCTGACCAAAGGGACCAATAAGGGAAGAAGATACTTTCAAATCTGTGGGGGAAGGTTTTTGTTTGTGCTCTCTTTGTATTCTTTCCGGGACAGAGAGGGAACAGGACAGGAAAAATACATTTCCTAAAGCCATATCTGAAATAAGCATCTAAGATTACAAATTGTAAGTAATAGCAAGGAAATGCATTTGGTTATCTTTTGTTTTAGCTTGTGAATTTTCCCTATGCTAAGAGGGAGGTTTATTCCTGTTTTTTCGTAACTTTAAAGTTTTGCCTATAGGGGAATCCTCTGTAATTTAAATCTTATTACCCTGTAAAATTACCTTCCATCCTAGTTTTACAAAGGTGCTTCTTTTACTTTTTTCTTTATAATAAAGTTCTGTTTTTAAGAACCTGATTGGGTTTTTAGTGTCCTAAAAACCCAAGAGTCAGGTCTGTGCTCACCTTGGTTTCTCTCAAGCCTCCCCAGGAAAGGGGGTGAAGGAGCTTGGGGGGATATTTTGGGGAAACAGGAACTCCAAGTGGTCCTTTTCCTAAATCTTTGTCTAACTCACCTGGTGGTGGCAGCGATACCGTCCAAGGACAAGAAGAATTTGTGCCTTGGGGAAGTTTTTAACCTAAGCTGGTAGAAATAAGCTTAGGGGGTCTTTCATGCAGGTCCCCACATCGGTACCCAAGAGTTCGAGTGGGGAGGGAACCCTGACACCATGTGATGCAGGGAACTGAGTGCTGGATGCAAGGTGAGGCTTTGTTTCTGAGTGAATAAGTTCAGGATGGAGAGGGAGCAGTATGGGAGGTTGAAGAGAAATCAAGAAGGTTGGAGAACAAGCAATGTATTAGCCACACCGGGGCACTGAGAATGACCTTGGCCCAATCTTCCTAGAGTTTGAGAATGATTTGAGGGATGATCGGGATTTGGGGAAGGCATACAGGAGCGCCGACTGCCAGAAGAACATCTACTCAAAGAAAAATCTTTATTAGCCTTTCATTCAACATACTGATGTCAGCAATGATCAGAGTCTAGTGCAGTGGTTTCCAGCCTGTGGTTGGCAGACACCTGGGGGTCTGCAGACTATGTCTAAGATTTCTAAAGGGATCCACATCTCCATTCTAAAATTTGTACGGGTCCGCAAATGAAAATAATCTTGAAAACCACTAATCTACTGTATTTCAAAATCCAGAGCATACTGTTCACTAAGTCATCTTTTTATGAGCAGCTCTAACAGCAAGCAGCAACAATGAAATTACATGACTAAAAATATTTTTCTTTAAGTGTTCAGAGTATTTTTTATGTTTAAAAACATTGTTTGGCTCAAGCAGCAGTTGTGTTTAATTTTTGCTTAGAGCTGGTGGCAACTCAAAGGGAATGTTGTATGGTTGTTCCCAACTACAGTACATAATGATGATAATAATTAATAACTTCACTACCTTATTTTTATATATCACCTTTCATCCTGAAAGTCTGCAAAGCACTTTACAGACCATATGTAGAATTCATTCATCCCTGAAATGCAGTGACCTCTGGAACAAAATGTGGCAACTGTTTAACACAGCATAGTAACACTAAAAAACAGTTTTTAGGTGACTAAGAAAAGAATAATAATGTCTCCAGCTCTATAACTTCATCAGTGTGTTACATGAGCACTTAAATACATAAAAATGCAAGTTGATGTTCTACTGTTTCACTTCTCTCTTTACTTCAAAGGACAGGATGTATTCTTCTCATCATTTAATTATAGAAAAGTTATGGCACAGAGATTGGAGAAGTAATCTGTTCAGATGGTGGTAAAATTTGTGGCCGTTCTCAACTGCTTTAGTAGTGAATGCCACAGGAACCATTTCAGAGAAAGTTTTTCTCTAGCTTGCACTGATTTCTCCTTTGCTGTTCAGAGTTTCATCTTCCCACAGGAATGCAGCTGTCTTGAAAGTTCTTGCTTGCAGAGGGAGAGGGGTTTCTGAGGCAGCCTGGGCCCAGATCATTGAAAATCAAGACAAGACTCTTGAACTTGACTTGTTTGATGGGCACTCAGTGAAGAGAATTAAGAAGTTAGTATTAAGCAAAACTAGTTTTATGTGCTCTCATTGGCCTAAGTTGCTCAGCAGGAGGACTGCTGCTTTCTGGACCAACAATTTTCTTCACAGTCGCTGATTACACTCCCAAATACAGTGCATTGTGTTGTAAAGTTCGAAGGTCAAGAAGTCATAGATGACCATGGCCAAGTCTCATCTGTCTGAATGGGGCAAAGTCTCCTGGATAGCCATAGGATGGGGAAAGGTGCTATCTGAATTGTTGCAATTATAAGGGTACTATACATAAGGCAATCTTTGGTAGTCAAAACTGTGGCATAGGGCCATTAGGTGGATCCTACGAGTATGTAACAGGAAGTAGAGTGAGAGAAACATTGAGACAGACTAAGGACCTGTCTACACATTGTGGCGATGTTTATTATGGGGACATGACCTCTAAAACGTTGCACTTTAATTGATCCTTGTAGACCTGCTGGTGCACTTGAAAGTTTCCCTACTACGCTTTAATGTAGAGCTGCTAAAGCGCCCTCGGGAACCTTTAGTATGCACCAGCAGTGACTACAAAGACTAATTAATGCACAACATATAAAACATAAGAACGGCCATACTGAGTCAGACCAAAGGTCCATCTAGTCCCGTATCCTGTCTTCCGACAGTGGCCAATGCCAGATGGCCCAGAGGAAATGAACAGAACAGGTAATCATCAAGTGATCCATCCCCTGTCGCCCATTCCCACCTTCTGGCAAACAAAGACTAGGGACACCATCCCAGCCCATCCTGGCTAATAGCCATTGATAGACCTATCCTCCATGAATTTACCTAGTTCTTTTTTGAACCCTGTTATAGTCTTGGCCTTCACAACATCCTCTGGAAAGGAGTTCCACAGGTTGACTGAGTGCTGTGTGAAAAAATACTTTCTTTTGTTTGTTTTAAACCTGCTGCCTATTAATTTCATTAGGCGGCCCCTAGTTCTTGTGTTAGGAGAAGGAGTAAATAACACTTCCTTATTTACTTTCTCTAAAGTGCACTTTAGAAATCACATCCCCATAGTGAGCAATACCTCACCATGTAGACAAGCCCAAAGTTTAGGGGCTTTCTGAATCAGATAATGAATCTGATTTAAAAACATTACTCTGTTCATGTAATCATTAAATAAAAACATTTCAATGAAACCTAAAGTCTCCCTGCTTCCTTAAGAATATTACAAAAAAAAAAAATACTGCTAGAGCTAAGTAGAGAAAGGTAATTCTGTTTTGTGGAGGTTTTTTTATTCTGAAATTTGGTTTCATTACAATTTGGAAGCCCTGACGTCCCCAACTCCCAGGCAGTTCACTCTGGAGCCAGTGACCTGGAAAGCCTTGAGGTCCCTGATTCCAGGGCAGTCTGGCAAGCAGCCAACCAAGAAGCCAGGCAGACAAGCTGGCAGGAAACCAGGCAGGGTTCTGTTGCAACTTAGTCAAAACTGAAGTCTCCATGGAATGTTTCAATTTTGACAAACAGACAAATTCTGACAAAAACAGTTGTTCTGCAGAATTTTGCCAACCATCTCCAATAATTATCCATATTGGGAAATGGGGATTAATCCTGGTATCCTGGCCAACTGCTTGCACTTCTGTGGAATCCCTTAGGGACAAAAATGACCAGGACATCATTTTTCAAACTTATCTAAAATGGCAGCACATGCCGTAGCAAAGTACTCCCTAGCACCATGCTGGAGCATTGGTTGAAAGAAAGAGGAAAGGTGCCTCCTATACTGAATCATCCCCATATTTTGGACTGCTAATGTTAAGTCTAATTCTACGCCAAGAGCTAGAGGTGTGATTCCCCAGCTCGTGTACACCTATTCACATCTGCTGTCATAGAGCACGTAAATAGCAGTATAGCTGTGGTAGCATGGGTAGCAGCTGAGCCATGCTGTGTACATACCCACCAGTTTCAGGCATGTTTGTACACAGCTTGGCTCAGCCAGGCCTCCATTGCCACCACCCGTTCTACTGCAGCTACACTGCCATTTATACTTGTGCTAGTTTGGTGACAGCTAGCGTGAGTATGTGCACACATGCCGGGGAATCACACTCCAAGATCATAGATGTAGTCATGGATAAATAACACAGGATAAACGGAGGACAAGTTTTTAATACTTCAGCACAGGTCCAATATTAAAAACTGCAATAGAAGTTGGCATCAGCTACTATACACATTACATTCGGTAGACATTTTTATTGCCCTATCTTTCAATTACTTTAAAAATAAAAGAAAAGGAGTACTAGTGGCACCTTAGAGACTAACCAATTTATTTGAGCATAAGCTTTTGTGAGCTACAGCTGACTTCATCGGATGCATTCAGTGGAAATAATGCTCAAATAAATCGGTTAGTCTCTAAGGTGCCACTAGTACTCCTTTTCTTTTTGCGAATACAGACTAGCACGGCTGCTACTCTGAAACCTTTACAAATAAACAAACACTAAATGTGTCATCTAGAGGTATGAAGAAAAAACATACATATAGGGAATATTTTATGTACAGCATATTTGGTGGGGAGGAAAAGATAATCACAAAGGTGTTTAATGTATAAACTGAACATTAAGATGAGCAAAATGAAATTGTTCGTGTACCTGGGAATAGCCGATTACATCTCCATTTTCATCCAGTACATTAAAATTAATTATTGGACCCTGGACATCAGGACTGCTGAAGTCTGAATCACTGTAGATACGCACAATGGATGCTCCATTAGCATATTTTAAGGTAGACAGCACTGTGTAGGTGTAGCGAGATAAAGCAAAGGTATGATGTTTTATGTTCTCCATGCCACCTAAGAGGTAAACAACATATCTGTCAAATACTTTATTCTCTTGAAACTTTTTGTTTAAAAAGATAGCACAGCTAGAAGCCAACCCGTGCAAAGCCTGGAAAGCCAAAATTAGCTCTTTTAAATCATCATACTTCTCAAAATTTTCTTTTCTTACAATGAGCTTTAGTGGTGCTATAATGTCACAAGAGCCACCTACCTCTGAGTTAATCCACGTCACTTTTCAGCTGGGAAAATTTGAGTTTAAATTTGAATGGGTTCACACAATGAATAATTGTGTTGGTTCCAGTCTGTACACATCACAGAATCATTCTGGCCTACATTTGTTAGAATGGTAGTTTTTGCTCAGGAGTGCCAAGGACTGGAAAAGTAATGCTGCAGATCAGGAAACTACATCAGTACTAACATAGGATGGAAGATTAGTTGTAGGGCATAGTCCTATATGAGGCTACAAAACAAAGGTTTTCATTTGTGATCCCATGACAGTTATTTAATATTATACAGAAGGGATACTCTTCTCAGTCTACATTTCTGCAGAAGAGGAAAGAGAAAGGATGGCCCATATTCTGCATTAGCTCACACTCATGAAAACCATTTGTTTCAGTGGGGTTATACAGGGAGTAAGTCAGCACAGAATTTGGCCTGGACAGTAAATAGGAGTATGCTTTCTTTCCCTTCTTCTTTGCTACACCCAACAATTCGAAAGTGCAGACCTGCAACCGAGTACCAGGATATCTGGAAGTTGCAACATTAAGCTCTAATCTCCTCTGAGCAGCAATTGTGTCATCTGTTTGTTCTCGTGTGTATTTTTAACACAGAAAAGAGCTGTCGACATCTCTGAGGGTATGTCTATACTACCTGCCATACTGGGGGCAGCGATTGATCCAGCGGGGGTCGATTTATCGCGTCTAGTCTAGATGCGATAAATCTATCCCCGAGCGCTCTCCCATCGACTCCTGTACTCCACCGCCGCGAGAGGCGCAGGCAGAGTCAATGGGGGAGTGGCAGCAGTCGACTCACCGTAGTGAATACACCGCGGTGAGTAGGTCTAAGTATGTCGACTTCAGCTACGTTAGTCACATAGCTGAAGTTGTATAACTTAGATCGATCCCCCCACCTAGTGTAGACCAGGGCTGAGTCTAATCAAAATAATAATAATATGCTTTTACTGGCTGAAACAGAAAAATTACATTATGTTTGTAGTATTTATTTCCAGTTTCAAAATGGCATGCTGTCCTTTTTAGCTATGTTAGTTGGGAAAATGAAGTGAGTGTAGTCATAGAAATGGTGGACATATGGTGAAGAACCTCTATGTTCTGCATAGTGAGGAGAAACAAGATTCAGGATGAACACCAGAAAGCCCTTCAAGGAGTCTTGTGAGAAGCTATTTAGCATGATTTGCTGATGTTTGTCATGATAAACTTGGCAAACTTCTCTCTTAACACTTAGTTCCCAAAGGACTTTCATAGTGTCACAGACTTTGAGAAGAAAAGGGCTGCCTAGCCTAAGATGTCCTGCACATTTTCTGCTAGAAGGTGGTAGTGTTGTTGAGAAAGCTTATTTCTGCGATACTGCCAGTGCTATTATTAGATCTGACTGCACTGTCCGTTTCTGAGATGTCTTTAATCGCCAGATGCAGAGCTTTTCCAAATTGGCAGGAACTTTCTGATGGAATATTAAGATACTTTCTTTGTGACTTGTTGAAGAAATCTCTCAGTCTATTTTTCAGAGCACAGATCCTGCCGTCGTTACAGCATTAGCCTTTAGCCATTCTTGATTTAAAGTTTCTTAATCACATTTCTGTGTGCATTGGTGAGAAACTGATGAGTCTCTTAATTATTTATCCTCACACAAATGCAACAGCCTGCATGTATCCCTTCCCTACTCCTGCCCCCTGCCAAGGAGGTAGATGGCAAGTAATGTAGCCAAGTGCCTGTATTTTCACATAGCAGAATAAATCACAATTAGGGCTGATGGATTGTCAAAGAAAATTCTTCAAAACAATTGCCAGTGGGTC
Source organism: Natator depressus (assembly GCF_965152275.1). Lineage (NCBI taxonomy): Eukaryota > Metazoa > Chordata > Testudines > Cheloniidae > Natator > Natator depressus. The sequence continues at coordinate 155,329,972 of NC_134235.1, read as the reverse complement.
ATGGTTGATGCTGACCAAAAAACAAAAAAAAATCACAAATATATGACTCAGTCATGATTTTTTTTTTTTTTAGAGAATGATCTGTGCTGCCCCCTACATAATTTTTGCGATTCCCCAACCTCCTTTCTGCTTGCTGTGACCCAGGGAGTGGAAGGAGGGGGAAGAAGAATTCCAACAGATCTTCAGCCTCCCACTGGGGGTATGTGCTTGAATCAATGCATGTCTAGCACACGGTCATACATGGTGGTAGAAGGGAATAAAATCAAGGGGGTGACGCTATTTGAGATAAATAAGGTTTGGTTACCATATGTTACAACTGATTACCTGGTATTTGTTAGTGTATTTGTTAGTGTATTCTGCATTTTGTCCCCTGCATATAAATTTCTGTGACTGTTCTTATGTCAGGTTCCTTGACACTGAACATCTGGATTTATTTTTTTATTAAGTGCCTATTTGGTGTCAGGCACAGTGGCAGATTTTAAGTCTTTTGAAGAGGATATATTTGGGGATTGGCCTGTGATCTTCAGCTCATTGCAAGCGGGGTCTAAGACTCACTCAGTCTCCATAATTTTAGTGAATTTTAGCTGTTTTATTAAGAGACTGCAGTTATTTATTAATCTAAATGATTTTTAAATGGTGAGCAGCATACATGTTATATACTATTATTTTAGAGATGGACACCTATCTAGGGCAGACCAGGTAACACTTACTGATGGAGTTTGATTACTACTGTTGACCAAAACAAGGTGTGCAGGCACATATCTATTGTAAAGGTTATGCATGGATGTGTAATTTGCATTCACTATTGTATACCTCTGCCTAAGGCACAAATGCATAACGTAGACTTCCTTGTCTGGTCTAAATTTATATATTTCCACTAATACTTTTCTTATTGCTTTATCCCTTGCATGTATATTATATGTGTGTGTGTGTGTGTGTGTTTGTTTTATTAACTTAACGTCATTTCAGGCTGTAGCATTTCACATTTTCTGTTTCTAGTGACACAGCATTTTTTACACTATCTGTTGGCACAGTGAATAGCATAACAAGTATTTGCAATGGTTTTTGAACATCAGAGATTGCCGAAAGCAACTCATTACTTTCCCGCACTGACCCCCTTCCAGCAATATGCCATTTACCCTGTGGTGTTAGTGTTAGGTACCATGCAATCCTTGCTGGCTGTAACATTTCTTTGTTTGTGCCCTGAGGCATCATGACAGTGTCAGCACAGGCATCCACACTGCTGCTTTACCCATGAGCTGTTCATACTGATTACAGAAACTGATGGGGTGGTGGTGTTGAAATGTCACTGGGTCCGAGGTGTTCCTTTACTCCATGGCTGCTATGGTGCTGTTGCCATCACTCCTATTGGCTAGCTCATTATGGTATACTGCTCAGCCAGAGCAGCAGTTGTCTGTGGAGGGCATATTGCAGGTACAAGTTCATATCCTGCCTTTTTGAAGCAGACTATATTTCTTCGGTCTGGATTTGTTCTCTTATGGCCTGATCCAAACCCCACTGAAGTCACTGAAAGTCTTTTCACGGACTTTGATGGGCTTTGCCTCAGCTCCTCTCATGTGTAATTTTATTGCCCCTCTGCTGTTGTGCAAAAAAGAAAAGTGTTTCCTTTCTACTGTCTACCATTATACTCAAATGAAAAACAAATACTTCTTTTAAATGTGCTTGGCTGCTGAGTAGCTTTCTAGGTTATATCAAATCTATTTGATGCTGCCTGGAAATAAATCCAATAAACATTATACTTTATTCAGTGATGTACACAAACACAATGTGGGATTTCACTCTATTCTGCTTCCTTTTCAGTGCTCCATATAGATTAACCTAAAATGAATTCCCAGTCCCTAGACTGTGATGATAAACAAATAACATAGAGTTATTACTGATGTCTTATGCAAGTAGGATACACAAGTCAATACAGACTGAGTCTGTTCCTGCAAAGTGCTGATGCCTCCGACTGAGCTTAGCATCCTGCACGACTAGACCTCTGCCAGTGTATTCTGCCTTCCCACACCTATTCACCATGAACAGGAACAACATGGCCAGGCAGGAGGGTGGAAGCAGAAGAGAACATGTAGCTTTTTGGTCTTACTTCTTCTGTAGAACCAGGGAACAGACCTTATGTAGAGTTTCATCTAAACGGAGAAAGCATAGAAGGTATAGGCCAGATTTTGAAATCCTTATCCACGCTAATGGGTAGTTGCTCGCTAGAACAGTCCCATTTATTTTAATTATAAACTATATGAGTGGAAATTATTTTTTAAGAATAAAAATATCAGTCATGGGAAAGATTGTTACCTCCTTATTCATACCAATCACCCCATCGATGGGTCTATCTGTGTGAACACGGGGAGTCACAATCTGTCTTACTCTTGGGATTTTTATTCCTCCAAATTAATTTCTAGCCATGTATAAATTATGACACACTTTCTCATATGATCTTGGGATACAATAAATAATTCACAGAAGGAAAGAAATTTCACTTTCTGTGACCAACATGTGCTACTTTCCCCACAGGACCAAGTGTCTGTGCCTAAAGTTGGATAGAGTCTTGCAGCATATTCAAATCTTCAAAATGCACCTACTGTGTGTACAATATGGAGGCCTTGTACACCCACAGCACTAATTCCATACTGTGTGCAATATAGGGATCCCTACTCTCTCAGCACTAATCCTGTGCATAACAATTTTAATCCTTTTATTCTCATCTCTCTTCCCCACCACCTCAACAGTTTTAGACTGTGGAAAGCAATTGCTTAATCCTCCATTCAGGACGTTCTCCTGAGACCAAACATGAAACAAATATTCGGTGTTTATCTTAATGAGCAGAAGGCTTTTTTGCGGCCCCATCTCTCAGTTCTTTAGAGAAGCTAGTTTACACTCCTGTCTTTATATGGTAAGGAAGGTTCAGAGTCTTTACTCTGAGTAAACTAAGCAGAACATTCTGAGAAAAGCAGCTATTAATTTTCAAACATCACAACCTCAAGAATTTCCTTGTTCTCAACTTCTTGGGAGCAGTGTGGAGAGGAGATGCTGCACACATTCTTTGGCTTGATTCTTAACATATCTATTTTAATTATTAGTGAAACTCAATTTTGTTTAGGTATTTCTTTGATGGAATACCATACAGTGCTACAAATCAATTACAAATTTAAGTCATTTCAATGACTACTTGCAATGAGATCCCCCCCTCCCACTCCCTTTCATGAACACAGGCTTTGGTCATATTACTAAAAAGACTATAAAAAGCATAACATTTCAGAATGGCCCTGGCCCACCAGAGAAGTGGTAGGATAAATGAGAACAGAAATAGAGAGGATTTTGTAAAACCCAGGATATTTAGTACACTATATATAATAGCTTATAAACAGACTAGCTCTCCAAAGTACTCAGGTGATATAAGTCCTCAGAGTTTCTTTAACAGAGCAATAAATCCATACCCAAAAAACTTACACAAGCAGAGCTCCAGAGCTCCCAGGGTCTTTCCCAGTCCAGCAGACACCACTTCCTCCCTTGGTAGTCCTCTCAACCATTAAATGGGAGAGGAGCTTGTATTATAAAGGCACCGAAATCTTCCTCTTTTCCAGCATCACTTGCAAAGAGGAGTGTGACAGCCAAGCCTCTCTATTGCCCCTCTGTTATGAGTGGCTCAGACAGCCTCATGTGGCTTTCTCCTTTCCCTGTCTACTGGAGTAAGTCTACCCCTGTACAGTGTCTTGAAATCATCATGTAAGAGCTTTTCCAGAGTTTGCTTCTTGGTTTTTCCAACTCCTGAAACCCAGTCTGCTGGTACTGAGAAAATCATGAAGCTGTGACCTCTTCCTCTCTCAATGCTCCAATCTCACGCAGACGGGTAATAAATCTAGCTTACTGTTAAGCACTGACTTTTTTTCCCCAAGACCCTTACTTACTTTATTCCCCAGCCACATCTTCTTACTGTGCATTTTATTATGGCAAAGGGGCAAAATGTACTTCATTATGGCTAACCACCAGAGCAACTTTTTACACTAGTTATTCCTCTACCTTGCTTGGCAAGAGAATCTCTGACACCAGCCGGACCTGAGATAAATGCAATTCCTCTCTCCAAGAACTTTTCTTTGGGGCCTCAATCTGCAGTCCTATTTTGTCTACTTGAAGGCCTCATGACTTCCTTACTGGTCCAGTAGTTTGTTCTGAATGGGCCTGGAGATCAATGTAATATACATTTAACCAACAGCTTGTAGCAACAATAATCTTTAAGGAAAAACTGAAGTGCAGTTGTCACAGAAAGGGATTTCCCTTATCAGCAGTGAGAGTAGCTTACAAAATCACACACAAAAAACCAGCAATGTTTTCCTTACTTTTTCAGAGTAAGACAGATCCAAATCAAAGTCATCACTAGGGTATAAACTAGGCCCCAATCAAAGCTCACCTTCCTTCCCGTGCATAATCAGAGTGGGTATTTCCCCTTTCTTCTTCTTATATTTAACAGCTAGGTCCTATAGTTTAATAAGCCACTTAATCCTTGCTGGTCTGGCTCTACCTTACTGAAGGCAATACCAGACAGCTTGTACTAGGGCCTTTTCAGAGCTGGATTGGTAGTTTAACCCAGCATAGCAATATAAGAGCTAATTACACAAAAGAAAAATGTACAAAGTGTAAATGTAAAAAAAAATAATGGAATTGACAAGTGGATGATGCAAAAGGAAAGCAGATTCTATTGCTGTACCTGAGCAACTTCAAGCAGTGCATTAAGCAACATGATTGAGATCTGTTATGTGTTGTTTGTTCATTCACCTTCTCCCTGGAGGGAAAAGTATATGCAATGGAGTGGATGAAGTGGCCTTGCCATTAAAAACCTATGGAAATCTGAAAGTTTAACTTTTTGTAGGTAAGTTCTATTGTTTTCCATTTTTTATTTAAATAACAAAACTTCCCTTATCTCGACTTTGAAGCCTCCTTATTGCTTTCATAAGACAAAGATGATTCTTTGACTTCTGTACTGCCCCATCATGCTAGGCAGCATCATGAGAATAGCAGCAACCACTGAAGAAACACCAGCCTCATTCACTCCATGGAGATACTGAAACAGTGACAACTATTGCTAAAAACCTACTTTGAAATTGCCTTTATTTAGACCTATTTTACAGGTATTAAAGATTATTTAGCTAATATCACAAATCACTGGAATTATTGGGCCAAAGCCACAACTGAGCTACAACAATTTACATCAGCAGAGAACTTGGCCCATTGCCTTAACCAGTCAAAATGACACTACACAACACACAGATAACTCAGTGATTCAGGAACTTCCAGCTGAATAATTGTGTTTTACCCTTTTATATTCTCTTTTACCCAACAATCGCAAAGTGCTCAACATTAATTAGTTTCACCTCACAACATGCCTGCGGGGAAGGGAAGGACAACCTATCACCATATTTTTCTTTACACATGAATTTCTTCTGGCAGGGTCTGGAACTACAAAGTCCTTCAGGTTCAGGACTCATGTAGTTTCTCGGCCATGTACTTGTGTGGGCAAAATTTTTGAGTCTTCATAAAATTTCACAAATTAAAGAACAGGAGATTTGAAAAGCAGAACTTGCTACTTTGACACAATGCTGCACACTCTTAGGGAACAAATCTGGGTGATCATGGCAATTTCCAGTGCCAGTCTCACTCATCAAGAGGTCCTTCAAGAAGACATGAGAATTCCAGAATTCTTAATCAAAGTACAGCCAATCCTGAAGGATATACTCAATCTCCTCTTCCAATCTCCTGTTCCAGTGGTTCTGTTTCAGTGCTGCACAGTGCTGCTATAGGTTAACCATCAGTAAGTCATCATCACAGTGTTTGGTCCTAATAGCTTCTGAAATCCCTGGCACCTAAAATACTGTGTGCACTCTAAGTACCAGGAAGTAAAAGTAATAATAGAGTATGGTGGTTAAAAACTGAATACCCATAATTTTGTAAAAGTATAGGGTAGATGTATTTTGATCAGTTGCAAGTGCTCAAGGCCACTAAAAAGAAAACTAAAAGAGAAAACAGGCATAAAAATATCAGAAACAGTAAACAGGAACAGTAAAAAGGAGAAAAATATTGATAATCTTGTTATAGTCACAAAGTATTCCTAGATTATTAAAATAAATTTCAATAAAGCAATAATTAAAATTGCTTATTTTTTTGCTTCCTAGTTAAGGAAAATTACTTCCTAAATAAGTAGTGTCTTGACTAAAAGCTTTTATGCAGCATCCTAAATATACTTACTATAATGACATAAATAAGCAGCAATTCCCCAAACAGATGGAATCTATGCTTTAGATCCAGTTCAAGAGACCTGAAGTATTTTACAACATGTGTGACTCGTGCTTGTAAATTAAGGTTTCCGAGTCAAATTAATATCTGACCATATGCATCAAAGTAGAGAATTGCCTCTACAGATAATTCTCCATCCTGGAGGCAGGAGCAGATAAAGACCTTGGATTCAAATGGAAATTCATAAGGGAAAACACTTCCAATTCCAGCTAGAGTCGTATATGAAAGAAATGAAGGGCCTATTAGTAGTGTGGACAAGAGACACACTAATAACTTCAGACCTTCCTTCCTCAGATGCCACCTCTCTTCCTGTGACATACTGCTACAGATGATGTGAGCAGAAGCACTTGAGCATGTCCCCTCTCAGTGGAGGGAAATAAGAGAGTATAAAAGAGTGGAGTTTGCTAGCAGGATGTCCCATGTGAGGCTCTCTTTCTTTTCCCCATACCTTGGTCTAAAACTGCTGAACTTCAGGGCATACAATGAGATATTTATATTTTAAGATGTCTGCTGAAGAAGTTAATATTATTAGGGGTGATAGATAGGAGAAATGGAGAATATGGTTTATTTTTTGTACTTCTTGGCTATTTAGTACTGTATGTGATGTGGCTGTTTCTTTTTTGATTTATTGTATTTGTCAAGGTTACCTGGAGTGCAGAGACAGGTGACTCTAGTTTCATAAAATAAATAAATAATAAACTGGGCTCTTGGTGTTTAAAGAACTACATGTACAAATAATAATTTCTTTCTTCCTGCCTGAATCATCCTGCCCCTCAAAATGAGAAGGAGACGTGCAGTCCAGCTACTATAAATCAAAAGCATGACTATGAAAAGGGTTTGGTACTTACAGCATTATCAAAGAGCAATCTTTAAAAATGAGTCAGAGTCCATATGACTGCTATACAAAACAGATAGTAAGTATTATTTCTGTCAGCAAAGAAAGTTGACACAAGTTTAGCTGAATGACCTTTAAATACACAGAGATGCTTCAGATTATGAAAGTTTACACATCTCCAGTTTTGCGGCACTGAACAGATTTAATTACGATAGCCTTTATGCAAAAGCATGGGTCCCTTGATTTAAAAAAAAATCAATTTATAAAATGCTTTTCTTTTTTATTTTGATTTATCCTTCTGCATATTATTAGGCCCAAATCAGTGTAAATACTAAATATTTGCAAAAACAAGCCAAGATAATGCTCCTAGAGTTGCCAATTTTGGTTGGATGTATTCCTGGAGGTTTCATGACAATCTTTAATTAAAGATTAATCTTTAATTCCTGGAGACTCCAGGACAATCCAGGAGGGTTGGCAACCCTAACTGCTCCACACAGACAGAAGTATAACAAAGGGAACTCATTAATCACAATACATGCTTACACACTGATACCATTAATACTACTATTTTGAATTTCTACAGTGCCTTCGTGATCTTAAAGAGCTTTATAATCATTAATGTAACTTGAATATAACATTGCTCTGAGGTAGGTATTTCCTTATCTATTTTAGAGACAGGTAAATTGACTTTCATGAAAGGATAGTTACTGGCCTACTGTAAGACCTTTTAAATCAAAATATAATCATGTGAATGTAAAAATTTTATGTGAGTAATATATGTTCACCTAATGCTCGTTGGCTTTCCCATCCTAATGGGTTCTTTACTCAGTCTGTAAGAGGCATTCAACATCTTTCATTGAATATTAAGGGATTACTGTTTATACTGCCTTGTCTGGAGTTAGCCTCACTTGCCAATTAATTTTGAGGCTTATTTAGCAAGATTCAGTCATTTTTTCTCTTTTTGTTTCCTAGGACACTTTATAGAATAGATACCCTCTTCTGAATTAAGTAAAGACAGAGGTCAATGTAACTTGGTTTTTTGATGCTGGAGTTTGTGATACTTCTATAAGCATATACCAAGGTCTCTGGTGGTTTTGGTTGTACTGTGACTGAGAAGAATCCTAAAGTAATAATGCCAACCCACAGTGGCAGATCTTAAGAGCTGCACTGAAATGCTGCAAAAGAACCAATTCAGGAAAAGCTCTTAAACCTTAACCAATTAGGGCTGCAATGATTAATCAAACTGTTCAAATATTTAATTAAAACCCACAAGGAAAAAAAAGCTTTGATAATTAAGAACTGCAGTTTTAAATGCTGCCTGTGTCAGGTGTGAATGTGTGCACATTTAGGAGAAGTTTACTCATTTTACTCAGTGTAACTCTCCTGCATGATGGTGTGTTTCAGGACAGGGGACAATCAATATGTCAGGGAACATTATCGTTCAGTTTTGTAAGAGAAAAAGCATCTGAGACAAACTGTGTGGTCCTTGGCAAAACATTCATTGAACTCAATGGAAGTATTACAAGGACTTCCTAATTTGGCCATTCATGTTTAAAAACCACTTGGATACCTTCCATTTGTTCATTACTATGAACAGAAATTACTGCACATAGTTTTAAACATGAAAAGTTACTGAGTCACTGAAGACAAGTTTACTTTCATGTAATTCTGTCACTCCTCCACCCCTTCCATCTCAGTCTGCTTAAAAGTTGTGTGTGGCACACATCATCCATAAAAAACCAACCTTCCACACAAACTTCCTCGTGGCTGGACTTTACTAAAACTAGACAAGCCATTTACGACACACACTTTGCTTCTCTACAAAAGAAAAAGGACACTAAACTTTCTAAACTACTACATGCCACAAGGGGCCACAGCAATGGTTCCCTCAACCCACCCAGCAATATTGTTAACCTATCCAACTATACTCTTAGCCCAGCAGAAGCAGCTGTCCTATCTCGGGGCCTCTCCTTCTACCCCTCCACCCCCACGAACATGATACAGTTCTGTGGTGACCTAGAATCCTATTTTTGACGTCTCCAACTCAAGGGATATTTCCAACACACCTCTGAACAACATACTAATCCACAGAGACCTCCCTACCAACACTACAAAAAGAAGGATTCTAGGTGGACTGCTCCTGAAGGTCAAGACAGCAGACTGGACTTCTACATAGAGTGCTTCCGCCGACATGCACGGGCTGAAATTGTGGAAAAGCAGCATCACTTGCCCCACAACCTCAGCCGTGCAGAACACAATGCCATCCACAGCCTCAGAAACAACTCTGACATCATAATCAAAAAGGCTGACAAAGGAGGTGCTGTTGTCATCATGAATAGGTCGGAATATGAACAAGAGGCTGCTCGGCAGCTCTCCAACACCACTTTGTACAAGCCATTACCCTCTGATCCCACTGAGAGTTACCAAAAGCAACTACAGCATTTGCTCAAGAAACTCCCTGAAAAAGCACAAGATCAAATCCGCACAGACACACCCCTGGAACCCCGACCTGGGATAGCCTATCTACTACCCAAGATCCATAAACCTGGAAATCCTGGGCGCCTCAGCATTTCAGGCATTGGCACCCTGACAGCAGGATTGTCTGGCTATGTAGACTTCCTCCTCAGGCCCTACGCTACCAGCACTCCCATCTACCTTCGAGACACCACTGGCTTCCTCAGGAAACTACAATCCATTGGTGATCTTCCTGATGACACCATCCTAGCCACTATGGATGTAGAAGCCCTCTACACCAACATTCCACACAAAGATGGACTACAAGCCATCAAGAACACTATCCCCGATAATGTCACGGCTAACCTGGTGGCTGAACTTTGTGACTTTGTCCTTACCCATAACTATTTTACATTTGGGGACAATGTATACCTTCAAATCAGCGGCACTGCTATGGGTACCCGCATGGCCCCACAGTATGCCAACATTTTTGACTTAGAACAACGCTTCTTCAGCTCTCGTCCCCTAATGCCCCTACTCTACTTGCGCTATATTGATGACATCTTCATCATCTGGACCCATGGAAAAGAAGCCCTTGAGGAATTCCACCATGATTTCAACAATTTCCATCCCACCATCAACCTCAGCCTGGTCCAGTCCACACAAGAGATCCACTTCCTGGACACTACAGTGCTAATAAACGATGGTCACATAAACACCACCCTATACCGGAAACCTACTGACCGCTATTCCTACCTGCATGCCTCCCGCTTTCACCCTGACCACACCACATGATCCATTGTCTACAGCCAAGCTCTGCGATACAACCGCATTTGCTCCAACCCCTCACACAGAGATAAACACCTACAAGATCTCTATCAAGCATTCTTACAACTACAATACCCACCTGCGGAAGTGAAGAAACAGATTGATAGAGCCAGAAGAGTTCCCAGAAGTCACCTACTACAGGACAGGCCTAACAAAGAAAATAACAGAACGCCACTAGCCGTCACCTTCAGCCCCCAACTAAAACCTCTCCAACGCATTATTAAGGATCTACAACCTATCCTGAAGGATGACCCAGCACTCTCACAAATCTTGGGAGACAGGCCAGTCCTTGCCTACAGACAGCCCCCCAATCTGAAGCGAATACTCACCAGCAACCACATACCACACAACAGAACGACTAACCCAGGAACCTATCCTTGCAACAAAGCCCGTTGCCAACTGTGCCCACATATCTATTCAGGGGACTCCATCACAGGGCCTAATAACATCAGCCACACTATCAAAGGCTCATTCACCTGCACATCCACCAATGTGATATATGCCATCATGTGCCAGCAATGCCCCTCTGCCATGTACACTGGGCAAACTAGACAGTCTCTACGTAAAAGAATAAATGGACACAAATCAGATGTCAAGAATTATAACATTCAAAAACCAGTCGGAGAACACTTCAATCTCTCTGGTCACTCGATTTCTGATCTCAAAGTGACTATCCTTCAACAAAAAAAACTTCGAAAACAGACTCCAGCGAGAGACTGCTGAATTGGAATTAATTTGCAAATTGGATACAATTAACTTAGGCTTGAAAAGAGACTGGGAATGGTTGAGTTATTATAAAAAATAACCTATTTCCCCTTGTTTATTCCTCTCCCCCCCCCCACTGTTCCTCAGACATTCTTGTTAAACCCTAGATTTGTGCTGGAAATGGCCCACCTTGATTATCATACACATTGTAAGGAGAGTGATCACTTTAGATAAGCTATTACCAGCAGGAGAGTAGGGTGGGGGGAGAGAAAACCTTTTGTAGTGATAAACACCCATTTTTTTCATGGTTTGTGTGTTTAAAAACATCTTCTGCATTTTCCACAGTATGCATCCGATGAAGTGAGCTGTAGCTCATGAAAGCTTATGCTGAAATAAATTGGTTAGTCTCTAAGGTGCCACAAGTCCTCCTTTTCTTTTTGCGAATACAGACTAACACGGCTGCTACTCTGAAAACTATGAGCTAGGGGTGGGATTCCCCTGCTCGTGTTCACTTACTCTCATCAAACTAGTATTAGTATAAATAGCATTGTAGCCATGGCAGCACGGGTATCAGCAACAGAGGCAAGGTTGAGCCTTCATAAATACCATGACAAATAACCACTCATAGCTCTGCTGCCAATAGTAGTGCTGTCACGGCTACACTGCTATTTATATTTGTGCTAGCTGGATGACAGCCAGCATAAGTAGTTGTACACAAGCAGGGGAATCCTAGCCCCATCTAGTAGTGTAGACGTAGACGTGATATCGAGCATTCCCCAAATAAATTTGGCTTACATGGTGTGATACATGGCTAGAAAGGGTTAAATATCTCGTAAAATAAATAACCCTCAAAAGACATGAGGGGAGATAATGTTTGTAGTTTTGTGTATTTACATATGTATGAGTAGGGTGGACAACGTAATCAACAATCCCTGTCTATGCTGTATTCTGATCATTCAGGGGTCAAAAGAACATCCTATTATGTAAATGAATTTGTCATAAATATAAAGGGAAGGGTAAACACCTTTAAATCCCTCCTGGCCAGAGGAAAAACCCTTTCACCTGTAAAGGGTTAAGAAGCTAAGACAACCTCGCTGACACCAGACCAAAATGACCAATGAGGAGACAAGATACTTTCAAAGCTGGAGGGGACGCAGGAAACAAAGGGTTCTCTCTGTCTGTGTGTTGCTTTTGCCGGGACCAGAGCAGGAATGCAGGTCAGAACTCCTGTAAAAAGTCAGTAAGCAATCTAGTTAGATATGCGTTAGATTCTGTTTTGTTTAAATGGCTGATAAAATAAGTTGTGCTGAATGGAATGTATAGTCCTGTTTTTGTGTCTTTTTGTAACTTAAGGTTTAGCCTAGAGGGATTCTCTATGTTTTGAATCTGATTACCCTGTAAGGCATTTACCATCCTGATTTTACAGAGGTGATTCTTTTACTTTTTCTTTAATTAAAATTCTTCTTTTAAGAACCTGATTGCTTTTTCATTGTTCTTAAGATCCAAGGGTTTGGGTCTGTGTTCCCCTATGCAAATTGGTGAGGATTTTTGTCAAGCCTTCCCCAGGAAAGGGGGTGTAGAGCTTGGGGGGATTTTTGGGGGAAAGATGTTTCCAAGTGGGCTTTTCCCTGTTATATTTGTTAGACGCTTGGTGGTGGCAGCAATAAAGTCCATGGACAAAAGGTAAAATAGTTTGTACCTTGGGGAAGTTTTAACCTAAGCTGGTAAAAAAAAGCTTAGGGGGTTTTTCATTCAGGTCCCCACATCTGTACCCTAGAGTTCAGAGTGGGGAAGGAACCTTGACAGAATTGTAAACACAGGATAGCTCAGTATTCATCTCTCTTTGAAATGTACTGTGAATGGTGGAGGAACAAGCAAATGGCCTTATGTTAATCTGTATAGCTAAGTACCGGTGATGGACCTCCATCAAGGCATCCTAACTACCTTTTGTTCCCTGGGGAATCCCAACTTGTCAAAAGACATGAAATTGTATAAAAGATCCTTGGTTTCTGATTCTGTCACCTCAGATCTGCTTAGACTTCATCAGGGGAAGTTTGAGTCACAAGACTGAGGTCCCAGTTATGCTGGTACACCCTGACCATGATATTTGGACATTGGACTAAAAACTATGAACTATTTCTGAAAGAACTCTTTGCAACCACAAAGCTCACCATCTCTGCTATGAATCTGCCCCTAAATGAATTGAACTCATGTCTGTATGTATTGTGACAGGGTCGGGCCAGATGGCTAGAGGAGAGTAACAGAAGGCAGATATATTAGCCCCAGATTAAGTAGGTCTCTTTTCCATGGGTAAGGTAACAGGGAAGGTTCCAGAACAATCAGGAACCTTCTGGAGACAATTAAGACAGACAGGCTGATTAGAACACCTGCAGCCAATCAAGAAGCTACTAGAATCAATTAAGGCAGGCTAATCAGGGCACCTGGGTTTAAAAAGGAGCTCACTTCAGGTTGTGGTGCGTGTGTGAGGAGCTGGGAGCAAGAGGCACTAGGAGCTGAGAGTGAGAATGTGGACTGTTGGAGGACTGAGGAGTACAAGCATTATCAGACAGCCCGCTTCTAAATTTAACAACTGGCCAAAAGTGGCGCCTTAGGCGCTGACTCGGTGGGTGCTACGGGGCTGGAGCACCCACGGGGAAAGTTTGGTGGGTGCAGAACACCCACCTGCAGCTCCCTGCCCCGCACCCAGCCCACCTCTCCTCCGCCTCCTCCCCTGAACGTGCCGCCCCGCTCTGCTTCTCCGCTGCTCCCCCCCAGCTTCCCGGCAATCAGCTGTTCGCGCGGGAAGCTGGGGAGGGCTGAGAAACAGGTGGCAGCTTCCCGCTCAGGCCCAGGGAGGCGGAGGTGGAGTGGAGGTGAGCTGGGGTGGGGGGGGCACGAGGAGGGCCACCCGTGCCACAGTGGGTAACCTGGGGGGCACGCAGGGGAAACGCTCCCTGCCCCAGCTCACCTCCACCACCCTCAGCCTGAGCGGGAAGCCACCACCTGCTTCTCAGCCCTCCCCAGTTTCCTGCGCGAACAGCTGATTCGCTGGAAGCTGGGGAGGGGCGGAGAAGCAGAGCGGGGCGGCATGTTCAGGGGAGGAGGTGGAGCAGAGGTGAGGTGATCTGGGGCCGGGCGTGGGGTGGGGAGCTGCTGGTGGGGGCTCTGCACCCACCAAATTTTCCCCGTGGGGGCTCCAGCCCCGGAGCACCCACGGAGTTGGTGCCTAAGGTGCCACTTTTGATGTGATCAGTGGGAGGAGCGGCCGCTCCCCCTGCTCCCCCCCAGCTACGCTACCCCACCCCTAGGAGCCAGAGGGGCCTGCCAGATGCTTCCCAGAAGCCGCCCCAGATAAGCACCACCGGGACTCCCCACCTCACCCCCTGGCAGGTCCCTCTGGCTCTTAGGGGCGGGGTGGGCACCCACTACGGTGGCCCACGAGACCCTCCTGCCCAGTTCTGGGGGCAGTCAGGGGACAGGGGAGGGGGGTGGATGGGGCAGGGGTCCTGGGGGGGAGAGGATACAAGGAACGTGGGGGGTTGGATGGGGCAGGAGTCCCAAGGGGCGGGGGCGGGCCACGACCCCCTCATGGGGTGAGGAGGGAACCGGTTGTTAAGATTTTGGCAGCTCATCACTGGACATGGGTACCTGGATGGTGGCCTGAGGCTGGATCACTTTAAGGGAACTGTGTTTTTGGACTTCTGAGTAACCAGTAAGGGAATAAAGAAGAGGTTTTATGCTGGCTTGGTAAATCTAAGTATTGGAATATCCAGCACCTTTATGGGGATTGTCAGCCCCATTCTTTGCAGTCTGTCCTAACTGAGTGACTGCCGCTGACTCCCCACTAGGACCCCAGTCACACATGGTGAGGTCCCTAGTGGACTTCACTGAATCTTTTGCTCTCGTTCCTTCCCTGCTATAGAAACATTTGGGATATGCCGCTATAATTTTCCCATTGTGCTTATTATTGGAAAGCGGTTTTTGTTTTTAAAAGAGAAGGGATTGAAATATTCTCTAAAAGTGGAAGTGGGCATCTCTGGCCACAGCAGGCAGTCCACTCCAAGTCCCCTCATTGTCTGAGTAGAGAGTCCTCTCTCAGTAGGCTAGTACAACCTCCATGACCTGGAATTGTAGGTCCAAATCAAGGCACAGCTGGAAGTTTGTAGAGTGGAACCCTTCACAGATTTTGCTTTCTCCTGTCACTTTGTCCGCTTTCAGGAGAGAATGCACTGGCTAGAGAGTGAGAAGCTACAGCTCTCTATATTTCTCAGTTCTTTCCAAAAATACACTATGTCCTTCCTTTTCTTCACTCTGTCTCACTCAGCCCACTCCCTGAGCATTGCTTAAAGAGTGAGAACAACTGACTGCAAAAGCAAATATATCCACTTTCAGAAACTGCTTTGTAGTTGTGCGGAGGGCTTGGACAAACACCGAGGGTACAATACCTCTCAAGAGTAAGGTGTATTCCAAGGCTGTAGTATCGACACTAATTTAACCTTAACTAGCAGCTTTCTATAATTCCTGCCTTCTGTAACACTCAGGGAAAAACAGTAAAATTAATCCCCATAAACCGTGGTAAGACACAATATATTTTAAGTGGCCAAAAGTTGAAACACCTCAGTTGTCTGTTTGATGGTAAAACTGATGATAAAAAATAGAGAATGCAATTGGAAGGTCAAACCCAACAGGACTTTCCTCGGTCAGCCCAAAGAGTTTAAGCCCCAGCTTGCTTCAGCCAAGTCCAAAGACAAACTTCAAAGTGCATTTTATTCAACAGCCAGAGTCAGCTATCACTGCTTCTGTTCTCAGCTGCTGCCCTCTATATCTTGACTCTCACTCAACCCACATCACAACATCCATCTTACATACTGTGGTGCAGGTGAGGGGAATTAATTCCCCACAGCTGACTCAGCCCAGCTATTCTACGCCCCCTACACTAACACTGCCATTTTCCTCCCTCTGGTCGGGTCCCTCCCTGTTAACCTCTGTGTAGGATATATTTATCATTTACTCGAAATACATTCTATAAACAGGAAGCTAAACACATTATTATAAAGTTCTGATCTTCCTATGGAGAGGCGCCTGTAGCGATTAGTTTGCTTTCCACAGATTTTGCCCCTTGATCTTCACACATGGAAGAGACAAACGTGTGTGTCATAGGGATCAGACAGTTTAATGTCAGTTCCGTGTTAGCCCGCTTGCCAGTAATGTATTTAGAGCTCATTAAAATGGACAAGATTCTTAACAGCTGTAAAGCTCTTCTGGACTAATCCATAAGAGCTTCTTTCTGTCCCACATGATATTGAAATGCGAATCCACCTTTTCAAAATGTTATCACGTTAGCTGAACATTATGAAATTTTATCATGTTAGCTGAACATTCTGTCTGTTTGTTTATATATATTATATAATTAATTCTGTTTTGCAGTGGGGACAGGAAGTCTTTGACCAAATGACAGAGAGGCCAGGTCTCTATTTCACACAGCTGTTTGTTGAGCAGACATTTACTTAAACCCGTACCTGTCAGAACAGAATGATCTATTAGTGCTACAGAATGGCAAGATGCCCAGAGACAGATTTTGAGAATTTCTGATGTCAGGAACGGGAAGACATTTTTTAGGACCAATTTATGAAACAGAGTGCACAATATATATTACTGATCACTTAACACAGCCATAAAAATGGACTGCTTTTAAACACTTATGATGTTAGTCAATTAATGGATTAGTTTTGTTACTGGGTAAGATTCTGAATTTATAAAATGCTATCTATAAAAAGGCACTAGTTTCAACTTCTAGCACTTTCTACACCCCTTATTTTATCTTTTCCTTGTTCTCATTTTTCCCGTTACTAACTCCTTGCTTTTGTAGTTTATTAAAGAAAATCAGGAATGATCTCTAACAGTTCAATTAAATTCTGTTTTAAACAATGTGCTTGCTTTTGCCTTTAGAACTACATTGCAGATTTTCAGCATTCAGAACAATCAAAGGCCATATCATTTTTATGATATACTATTATCATGAAATGTGCCCTTAATTAGTCCCAGACAGGAGTATGTTAATAACGGCTACATGAGCCTCCCACTTTTGGTTAACCATACCCCATTTTTGTTAACTACTTGCCCTGCCATAGGAGTGTTACAATCGCTTACAGGCATACCCCTGATATAGGCACCACAATCTTGGGCTTTTGCTGTGTGGTCTAAGCAACTATTTCCCTTATGCAACTTTTGGTGAGTTGCTCCCCTTACCCCAATCTCTCTTGCTGAAAATGGTTTTATGTTCTGGTTTATTGATTTTTTTCCCCTTCTAATTTTGTGGCTGCCCATACTTTTTTACTTAACGTAAAATTTATACTATACAACCAATCCCCCTGGGGTCAGCCTTTCCCTGACCACTGAAAGCAGATAGTTTGGCACAAATACACTAGAAAATTGGGATAGAGCTCTTGCAAAAACAGATTTACTTATACAATTTCAAATATTTTCTACTTGTAACAGAGTCAGAAATACAACAAAAGTAGCCTTTCATGTGTCTCTCTGGCCTAACACTGGAAACTGCAGAAGTGCAGGAAAATAAATATACAACACTTTTTTTTTAGTTAAAGATTTGGTTTAAGGGATGGACAAACGGCATTGCTAATCCCAAGCATTCAAAAGTCATGATTTAGCTCCTCCAGAAGAGAAAGTGGGCTAAAAACCGGAGGGGTGTGTGTGGGGGGGTATTGCCTTTTCATTTTTGAGCTTCAGGTTTCACATTCTCAAGTTCTTCTCCACAACCACGAGGGCTAGCAAGTTTGTTTTATTTATATAATGAAAGAGGAAATTCTCATGTAATCACATGACTCTAGGAGTTTGGGATTTCAGAAAAACACCAAATAATATAAGACCCATGACAGAAATCACTGGAGTTTCTTACTAGAGAAACTTACTGCTTCAACTTACAGTTTGTACTTAAATTCTAACATTCTATGCTAAATTAAGTCATGTAAACTTTGAACACTATCGTAGCAGTCTTTATTTTCTGTAATTTCATTGTAAACTTAAGTTCTATCAAAGTTCACCTATGCTTTAGCTTAAACAACCTGAATTTCAGTGAATGTGTCAGAAGCTTAGTATGGTTAATCAGTTGGTTAAAATTATTTAGTCAGTGATATCATCTCTGTCCTAATGGTCTCTTAACTGACACACTTAAAACAATTTTTCTGTTTTCCCCTTTTCTTATTGTAACTCTATTTGTTTCAGTCAACCTTATTGTTGCTGTTTAAAAGTCTTAATAGTAAATGAGGTTAGTTCCTTTCCTATTTGAAGGAAGACTCTAAGAATTGAATGGAATAGTTTTTCTCTGAAACTTGCCTTCCATTTAATGGCATGCTGCTGCCTAACATGGTGTGTACAAGACTTGTAAAGAACTAGTGATACTTTTACAACTTACATATTTTCCAGGGTGCAAAATATATGGGAAGACAGAGTAGGTGGGGGAGTGGCACTATATGCGAAAGAAAGCATGGACACAAATATAGTAAAAAACCATAAACGAATCAAACTGTACCATAGAAACTCTATGGATAGAAATTCCATGCTTGAATAATAAGAATATAGTAGTAGGAATTCACTATGGACAATGTGACCAAGATTGTGATGGCGACTGTGAAATGCTTTCTTTGGTAGATTAGAGAGGCTACAAAAATAGAAAACTCAATAATAATGGGGGATTTCAGTTATCCCCATATTGATTGGGAACATGTCATCTCAGGACAGGATGCAGAGATAAAGTTTCTAGGCACCATAAATGACTGCTTCTTAGAGCAGCCAGTTCTGGAACCCACAAGAGGAGAGGAAATTCTTCATTTAGTCCTAAGTGGGGCACAGGATCTGGTCCAAGAAGTGAACATAGTTGACCCACTTGGTAATAGTGCCCATAATATAATTAAATTTAACATCATTGAGGAGGAGGGGGTTCCAGGCCAACCCTCTGCTCTGGGTTCCAGTCCAGCGACCCTGTATTAAGCAGCTACATCTACTCCTTCAGATGTGCTGCTGTTTCCATGGGCCACATCCTGCCTCTAAGACTTTTGTGCTGCTTCCCTGCAGCCTGCGGTTAACACAACCTCTCCTCTGCTTCCTAGCCCTCTGGCTTCTCCCTAGGTCCTCCTAGCTCCTTCTTTCACAGCTGAAGCACTTCAGGACTGCCTCTCTGTGACTTGCCTCCTTTCCATAGTCCATCCTAGGGATTAATTCCATCCCTGTGGCCTGCCTTCCCCAGACCCTTCCCAGAGAGAGGGAACTCCTTACCTCCTCTCTCCTGGGTTTTTCTGGAGCTCACCCCACCTTCCCCCCAGCTGGGCCTGATAACAAATCAAGTCTGACACACACTCCAGATGCAGCCAGGTGGGCTAACTGAAACCTCTGACACCTGTTAATATGTTGGGGGTAAACACTCCCATCACAGGACCAAAATCTTTCCTACAGGAAAAACAGGCCATATTCTGATCTAATTTAGGGTACGTCTACACTAGCAACTGTATATGTCTCCATGATCAGGCTTGTGCCAGAACCTCCCCATTGTCCACATTTAACCCTACAAGCATTTGTCTCAAGGTGAGTGGAGAGCAAATAAGCTAGCATGCCTTAGGCTGTGGCACAGCCCTGTTCTTGTTTGCTGTGTGAACAGGGGTAAGGGACACATACTAGGTCTCTAGTTTAATTAATACTCCACGCCCATTCCCACAATGCACTGAACGCTGTTCTTCTGGACCCTTATGCAGTCCAGGCCCCCCGCCCCGCTATGCGCCGGCAGCAGCCTGCTGCACTCACTGACTGCAGCAGAACAGCTTTTTTGCTGTGCTCTTTCCAGGTGAAAATGGATCCAGCTCCAAGACCAGCAGCTTGGTTTGCACACGTACTGGGAAATTTCATGGCAGCTGGAGCAGGCAGGCACTCAGTGGACCCCGTCCTAGAGCTGGGAATGCATGAAGCACTTGAGACTTCTGTACTGTATTTTCCACTGAATGCATCCGATGAAGTGAGCTGTAGCTCACGAAAGCTTATGCTCAAATAAATTGATTAGTCTCTAAGGTGCCACAAGTACTTCTTTTCTTTTTGCGAATACAGACTAACACGGCTGCTACTCTGAAACCTGTACAGGAAGGCCACTGATCTGGGAGGGCTCATCATACATCCCCCTTCTACGAGGAGCTTGACTGGGTGATATCAAGGGCTTCTAGTACAGAGCCTGAAGTGGCCCATGATCCCCTCTTCAACCCTGTTGACCTCACTGTCCAACAGGACACTGAGGAGGGCCAGGGCGAGGAGGCAGCAGTGACCCCAGAGGAACATGTGATTCTGCATCTCTACCTGGAGGAGCAGGTTGAAGGCGCTCACCTGCTGAACCTGAGGATCACCCCAAGCCATGGCAGGAACCAGAAACCAGAATACAAAAGGACTGTCTATAAATATAACCACCACCAGCGCTCAAACCCACTGTCTCCTTCGTGGACTGAGAAAAGAAATGGGGCTGGCAACATGTCTAGAGGGTTTACAAATAAAGGCTCTGGCAAACCAGCAGGAAGAGCTAAGGTATAAAAAGCTAAGTTCAAAGCTAAGGACTCCTCTCACTGAATGCCCATCAGCTTGCCCCATCTTGTTTCATTGATAATGTTTACAGGAGACACAGAAATTGGGTAAATAATGAAGAGGACAGGTCACTGATTCAGAATGATCTGGATCGCTTGGTAGATTGGGCACAAGCAAACAATATCTGTTTTAATATGGCTAAATGTAAATCTATATGTCTAAGAAAAAAGAATGTAGGCCATACTTAAGTGATGGGGGACTCTATCCTGGGAAGCAGTGACTCCGAAAAAGATTTGGGGGTTATGGTGGATAATCAGCTGAACATGAGCTCCCAGTTTGACACTGTGGCCAAAAGAGCTAATGCAATGCTGGGATACACAAATCGGGGAACCTTGAGTAGAAGTAGAGAGGTTATTTTATCTCTATAGTTGGCACTGGTGCCACCAGTGCTGGAATACTGTGTCCAGTTCTGGTGCCCACAATTCATGAAGAATACTGATAAACTAGAGAGGGTCAGAGAAGAGCCATGAGAATGATTAAAGGATTAGAAAACATGCCTCATAGTAATTACAGTCTCTGAGTCTATCTCTTTAGCTTAACAAATAGAAGGTTAAGGGGTAACTTTCTCACAGGTTGTACATACTTACATAGGGAACAAGTATTTAATAATGGGCCGTTCAATCTAGGAGAGAAAGGTATAGCACACTCCAATGGCTGGAAGTTGAAGCTATACAAATTCAGACTAGAAATACGGTGTAATTTTTTAATGGAGAGAGTAATTAGCTATTGGAACAATTTACCAAGGGTCATGGTGGATTGTCCATCACTGTCAGTTTGTAAATCAACACTGAGTGTTTTGCTAGAAGATCTGCTCTAGCAATTATGCTGGGGAAGTTCTATGGCCTGTGTTTTACAGAAGGTTGGACCAGATGACCACAATGGTCCCTTTTGGCCTTGGAATACATCCATCTATACATTTCCTCTTTAGTCCAGCTGAGAATTCCTGTCTGCTGAGAAAATTCTCAGCTTGGTGGCTGTGGCCAGATTTTGGTCCCTCTATATTGCTCAGAAACAGAGATTTTAGCCCAGTAATTGTTAACAGGGATTTTTGGATTTTGCAAACATTCATTCAAATATAAATGTATAAAACTGTTGCTTTAAGAAGAAGATCTTTGGTGTGATTGTTGTTGTTTTGTTTTTTATTTTAAAAAGAGAACATTACAATAATTAAATCCCAAATATTTTTATTAAATGGTTGTAAATGTCCCTCAAGGATCACATAACACCTGTAAAACATGGAAATTTTGCAAGGAAATTTTGATTGCAGTCATAAAAAGGTACATTTCTTGCAAAGAAAATGTAAAGAGCATTATGCTTAATAGGACAGTCTCATATTTTTGACATACAAGGCAACACCTTCAAGTTTCAGAATATTTTAGTAGAGTCCTACATATACATGTTAAAGCAATTGCAAAGAATTAAATCATAGAGTCAAATTCTTCCTTCAGTCATATGCACACAATTCCCACTGAATGCCATGGAAGTTATATGTGCTTTTATGAATGCCTGAGTCATTTTTTAAAAAATTTTGTCTTGATACAGCTCTACTGGGTAAGACTGAACCTCTACAGTAGCACAAAGCTTCTTTTTTATATTCTCTAATTTCCAGGACTCACTGTAAGTGTGCTTCACTGCATTTGTCCAGAGAGTGCAGAGCACTTCAACTCTCCACTTCTTACCTACCTTTTTAGGTGTGAATGTACTTCTGTTAAAAAGTTTCCAAAACTACCAATACAAGGCCCTAAATAGTAGAAGTATAAGCACATTTTGTGATGAATAAATATTGGGATGAAGAGATTCAAATAAAAATAATTGTTGTTTTGTGATTAATTTTTGTATCGATTTTTGTAAAGAAAAGACAATGAAAAATATAAAAAAGGTAAATGACTTACAGCTTGTATATGTTTATAAATATTGCATGCTTCATGGGGCTCTCAGCACAATTATGAAATTACACAATTTTACAACTTGTCGAAGCTTTTGCAAGACCAGACAATAACAAAACCCGACAATACTACACAGACATAACCCATTAGGATGCTCTTTTATGCTCAAAGCAAAGTCACTGAAAGCATGTTGTAAAGTAATGGGTTGAGATAGTGGTGGCATGGTCTCTCTGTAGCTACACACTACAAATATTCTATTCCACAGCAATAGCTTCACTCTTTGCACGTCAAACATTTTTGCTGAAGGAATATATGTTGGCCTGGACAGCAGGGTTATTCCATATTCTTTTTCAAAAAGCCATTTAAATCATCTGAACTGGTATCAGAACCTTGTAAAAGGGACCTTGGTGCAATCTCTCATTCAAGGATGGCACCTCTGACAAGTGCAGCAAGCCCCCAGGTACTGCACTATGGTATTTATGCTGAGTCATAGGTTGGTAATTGCTCAGCATTTTGGTCCCGAGGCAAGAGCACTAATATGGGGATGGTTGTGTGTGTCACACTGATCAGTGTTGAAGGCCTGGCTATTAACATGCTGCCAGTCACTACACAACAATACACAGAAATGGAGAGAGAAAGGGGCAAGTGCTGAAAAAGGGGATTAACAAATTAAAGAGAAAGATACTAAAGCACCCAAAAACACCATTTACTAGCAGTTATTGAGGAAAGCTGAGGGCATGACAGGTTTTTTGAAGGGTTTTTGTTTTTTTATTTTGTTGGGGTAGGGTATATTTTGCTGAAAGAGTGGCTGATCTTGCTCATTTAATTTTGTTGCTTCTAGGCTGCGTTCTGCTGCTGGGTGGTTTTTCTTGTAATGAATGTGGCCTTTTAAGACTGTTGTAGATGTTTATATTTTTCTGCATTTAGATCAAAATATGTAAAACAAAATGTAAAGAAAGCCTGTTCTGTTTTACATGTTTACCGTGACACCACGATGTTTTCTATTTTCGCTTTGACGAATCCAACAAATTTAGCACAATCAGCCTATGCTCCTAATGACAAATAGATTACATTAAATGTAAGTAGGTGTCTGAGATGAAATGAAGTAGAATTTTGAGCTCCCGAGAATAGTTTTGCTATCTCTAAGCAGATAGCAGCGACTGCCAAGTATAACAATGGTATTTCCCTTCCCCCACTCCAGCCCTCAGCCTCCTTTAACTTTTCTAAGCTTTGAAATGAACATGTTCTTAATACCATAAAAAGAGGCTTTGCATATGAGATAAAGGGAACGTTTAAACTCAGATGAGATGCATCCATTTAGGGCAGGAAGAATTGCATGAAAGAAAGATACCTTGTGATCTTTCCCTTCTTGATGCTTATTGTATCATTGTTGTACCGTCACTGGAAATGGTTTGTCCAAGGTCACTCAGTTGTTTGGCATTTATGAGTTAGCAGCCCATCACATGCAGAAATGGCACATACAATCACTATTGATGCTGGCAGTCTCCACACTTGACGAATGCAACTTGTTCTGTCAGCCAGTCTGCTAGCTTGTCACAGATGAACATAATTATTCTTTGAGCAGTATTTCAGATTTGCATTTGAAGGGGATTGTTTGATGACAGACCACAACTAAGTATCAAATGGGTCATACCTATTATAGTACATGTAAGTCAACAACTACTGTTTACTTAGGGTTAAATCCTCCCATCCTCAGCAAAACTGGAATATTAAGCTGTGTCCCCGGGGAGCTCAGTGGAAAAAAATCCCCCCACACTCAGCAGACTGGGGTGGTGGAATTGCTCTGTTAATACGACTGTAGCCCAGATGCTACAGAATCCTCCATGACCATATTGTTCCATTATCCAGAGAGGATACTGGCAATGGACTCTCCCATGGACTCCACCCTGTCTGTCAAGCTGAACTCCTCACATCTTGCCCCTTCCCCTCATAGAAAGGACTATCAGGGGATCTGTAGCTATGGGAGGAGGAGTTAGGACTAGATCGTCTCATGAAATTTTTTTGATCCATGAAATATGTTGATGAACAAACAGTATTCATTTTAATAAAAATATTTCTTCTAAAGTTTTCACTGAAAACTCCAAAAGAAACTATTTCAGTGAAATAAAACAAAACCAAAAAAATTTGGTCTTCAGACATAAGTTTTCGGTGTTCACTGCAGAACATGAAAAAATTCAATTTGTTTAAACTTTACAAATTTTATCAAAGCAAACATTTCCCACAGAAACGTCTGTTTTGACAAAAAAGCCATTTTTGTAAATAAAAAATCCAATGAAAAATTTTACCCAGCATTAATTAGGACAGTTATTTGCTACTAATACTAATTATTTTAGCAGGGCCATCCATAAATATATCATTCCCCATCTACCTTGCAATAGACCCTGTATCCCAGGGAGCATGTGCTTAGAGACTGGAGCTATAAAGTACTGGACAATCAATTCATTTGGTTTACAACTTTAAATAAAATCTGGTTGAAGGGAATCAGAACATGATATTATCTATTATTTTAATATATTCTGTCAAAATATGTACTGATAAATAATCTATTCTACGAGAATGGGAAGAACATGAGTGTTCCACTATTCACAAAACTATGGAAAAGGTGGTACTGATATTTCCAATAATAATTTGTATTTTGAAGGGATTATAACGCAGATGTGAAAGTTCACTCCATTTAAGACTTGACATGAAGACCAGCTGAAATCTGTTTGGCAATATTTAGATTTTAAAAGTAGGAAATTCTAGAATGGCAGTTGGTTTTAATATTTTTAAAATAAATGAATATTATTTTTAGTGAATATATTGCTCATGAAAAGTGCCAGATTAATACCATCTGAATATGAAATAATTATTTATACGTAGACTAACGGGGGTTATGATATGGATGTTTGGCCAGGACTTAGACCACAAAGTCATTTTACATAGACCACATGAAAGCCATTGAACACTAATGAATTTGAAGTTGTATGATTCCTTTTTGCAGTGTTATCATTCAAAATTAGCCCTGATTTAAAGCCTCATACATCTGACAAGCGATCAGTCCATAATACATACCCCTGTAATTTTTGGTTTGCTGGAGAAAAAAAATTAAAAACAACCAAAATTAAAAACTTTTTTTGCGGAGGTGTGTTGCCTCTCTTTTAGAGCCATATTGTCTATTAAGAATGTGCACAAACGTTGGGCTGCATGTATGTGTGTTTGAAGAAGAGACCTTTGACTGTTACTGATACACACACTTCATCAAAGGTATAGCAGTTTCACTCACTGTAAACACAACCTTAACCACCCATGGACTTTTACTGTTTTTCCCTTTTATTATGATATTGTATATACAGATCCTCTAGTCTGATGTATACATACCTCTAAAGATACTGTCATTTAAGAAGAATACTTAAATGCTTAAACAATGTGCTTTTGAAGGAATACTTTCTGAATGCAGAATTACTACATCACGGTGACATTATCACGTAACTTTGACTGGAAGTTTAAACTTTATTAAGGCTTCAGTCCTGCAATCAGTTTATTAATTTTAATTAATACTTTATGTTCTTGTAAGAAAACCTTAATGTTAAAGTCCTATAAAATGTAATAAGATGTGATCCATTGGGTTCTCTAGAAATTACTGTGAAAACCCAGAGAGCTTAATAGTTTTATGATATACTTTCTACAGGTTGGGGAGGCGGGGGTTATTTATTTTTTTATTTGTCTTTAAAGCAATCCTATAGGAGTCTACATCAAGGACACAATTCTCTATTAAATGCTCTCACATGGTTAGAAAAGTTATAGAAAAGTTTTTATTTTTTATATAAAATTCTTTAAAAGATTCTTTCCAGAAGGGAAAAAACCTTGAATATTTTAAACTAGTTTCAACTATTTTTTTATTACTATGCCCACATCATCCTGCAACCCCCACTTTCCTCTGTTACCACCATAAATATGCATACACTATACATTTGTTCTTATCCTAAATGGCACTCCATCCTCATATACACCAGAAATTCACTAAATCTTGCTATTGAAGGACTGACCATATACCCACTGAAATCAATAGGAATATTGTCATTGATTTCAATGACTACTGGATCACGCCCATATTCATTCTCACCAAAATCCTGGTGCTCTTGCCCAACTTCTCTTTATAGATAGAAGACATAATAAAATACACTTACTGCTGAGGGCCAAAATCCAGGTATTCATTACACAGCCCAGTGAGTCAGCTGGGTAATAGGTATCTCCAACATGGGGATGGTGGAGGAAACAATCCTTCTCCCCTCAAAATAATAGAGCAGTTACAGAGGCTACTTCAGTGCAGTCGCAGAAGTAGTCTTAGGTGCCCAGCCCATTCTGACTGATATATGATATTATATATGTTAATATTTTGACAGTAATAAATAAGCCAAACTTTAGTCTTTATACTGTCCCGATGTCTAGAATAAGTATCACACCAGCTACATCCACACCTTCAGTAGGAGTTGGATCAGAGACCGTTGGAGAGTGAGGAATGCAACAACCACCACTGAGAGGGGAAAAAAAGGCTTCAGTGGATTTATCCTGCACTATAATTTCAGACTCAGCTACCCTACCCTTGCTCTGAAACCTCTGACATTAACAGAAACAGATTCTTCAAAACAACCAACAACAGAGTACCCTGCCGACCCAAACTTATAAATATGTACATGCTTTTATGTACGTGAATTAACAAGTCTATGTGAAAACATTAATTTTATCAGTTGTATTACTTAGTGTGTTTTTAAAATGCATATTCATAGCTAAATCATAATCTAGCTTTATTTGCATTTTTCTATTGACTAATATGCTTAATAGTTAAAGACATGATTAAGGTTCTCTCTCACTCACGTTTAGAAATATAATTTAAGTTATTGCTTGATACCATGCTTTCAGTTTTTAATCCTTTTTGTTTTGATTACTTGTAGTGCATAATTACATGGCATATTTTGGAATTAATGGCCCTGCTGCATGATCATTCAAAATGCACTAGGTTATATGTGCCGCTGACTGAGTTACTCATTATGAATAAATTATCTGGCAAATTTAGCCTTTTATTTTTCTTGTTCAAAATCACTGGGAAACTGAATTTCTACTAATGTATTGGGTATTTGTAAATATTTTCTAAATAATTTGCATGAATAAATTTCAACAGGTTGTTGATCACAACTTGCTCATTTTGAAAATCATAGCTTAATTTAGCTGTATGTAAGGTGTGCAACTGGTCACCTAAGTTATAAATTATTTTTTCTGCTCCCTCATTAGATGATTGACACTTTTGAAAAATGGGAGAATGATGAGTAATTCACATCTGGTACTAATTTTAAACAAATTATCATTCACCTTTTATTTGGAACATGGATTTGGGCACATTTCCATGATTAAAGTGGTTGGCAATTTGAATTTTCATGAACAATGCATAATATTATCCCATGAATAACAGCGGACCCCACTCATCATAATTGCAGTAACTAAACAAATAATATTTTATATTATTTAATATGCTGTAATAAGGTGATTTCATAATTTGTGGACTGGAATACAATTCCAAAAAAATGTTAGCTAGGTTGACCTATACCACTATTCAATTATCTATTTTATAAATAATATTTACTTACATAGTGCTTTACATATTCTGATATTAACTAATAATATTCCTTTAACTAAGCTTCACAACAACCACAAAATAGCATTATCCCTTTTGTAACTAAGAGTCTTCATGAGCCTGATTATTCACTATCTTGCACCTTGTATACTCATTTACATACAGGCAGAGGAAGCGTAAATGCTACCAAATCAGGATGATTTTGTTTTACACTGACTTAGCACTCATTCTGGATAGATGTAAATGACTACATGAAGTGGAAGGCAGGGGACAATCACTTGCTGGGAAATTCAGACAGATTAAGAGCAGGACCCAAAATCCCCTGAAGTTAAGAGAAAGATTTCCATTGACTTCAATGGGATTTGGATCAGGCTTGAAGTACAAGAACTTACTGTGGGTTGTTGAGAGACACAGGAAATGAATTTAGGAATTCCATCTCTAAGTCCTATACATGCATCATTAGTCTGTATATAAACTAGCATATTTATTTATAGTTATAAGCCTTTTAGGTGTAGTTTATTAAGTAATAACAGTAGATTGGATCTGAATTTCCATTCTCAAAAGATGGATCATGAATTTAATATACAGCCGTCCACTAGATTTGACCAAATATGAACAATTGTGCTCACAATTTTTATATTCCATACTATGATGTCTCCTATTGCTTTAGTCACAAGCCTGCATTGGGAGCAGTGCAGTATTGCATCTCTTATGCAGGTATATAGAGGCATTACATGTTACCTCCTGGAGTTTCCTGGCAAGAGGAGGGAAAAGCCTGATCTTACATCCTGTACAGAATTCTCTCTCTGTGTGTGTGTAGCTAGCCAGTTCTACTGGCTGGTATTAGAGATTGGCTAGCACTCCCTGGGGTGCCATCCCTGTGGTTACGAGGTCTCCTTGCTGCTTCTCCATCTCTTAGTAACATATGTAAGGCACAGTCTGGCCCTATAGCTGTCTCAGGCTCTTTCATATGTACAAACAAGAGGTCATCACATACCTTATTGCAAGAAAGCAAAAAGAGGTATAGTCTGAAAAATCAATTTGGAAGGAACCAACTCTGAAATTGTTTGGACTTTTTGGTGAAGTGAAAAAGTCAAAATTGGGTCTGTACCACAGCAGGGATTCAAAGTGGGTCTCCCACATCTCAGGTGAGTGCCCTCACCTCTGGGCTAAAGGGCAGCAGAAGCAGCAGCACCATCAGCTCCTCCTCCAGCCATTTTGTGAATGGCCATATCTCTTTATGTCAATTCATGAATAGTTTCAGGGCACAATGTGGATGAGGTAATATCTTTTACAGAACCAGCTTCTGTTGGTGAGAGAGAAGCTTTCGAGCCACCGAGAGCTCTTCTTCAGGTCTCAGAAAGGTACTCCAAGTATCACAGCTAAATGCAAGCTGAAGCATAGTATCCTGGGACTGACACAGCTACAACTACACTAAACAGATGAACACACCTTGATAGATCATCTAATCCAGTCCTCTGCACTGAAGCAGGAGTAAGTGTTATCTAGATCTTCCTGGACAGGTATTTGTCTATCTGCCCGCCCTTCAAAACCTCCAATGACAGAGATTCCACAACCTACCGAGGTAATTCATTCCAGTGCTTATCTATCTTATGGTTAGGAAGTTTTTCCTAATGTCTAACCTAAATCTCCCTCTCTGTAGTTTAAGCCTATTATTTCTTGTTCTGTCCTCAGTGGATAAGGAGAACAATTTATCACCCTCTTTATAACAACCCTTTACGTATTTGAAGACTGTTATAAGACCATTATCTCCCTCCTCAGTCTTCTCTTCTCCAGACTAAACAAACCCAATTTTTTCAATCTTTCCTCATAAGTTGACCTAGACTTTTCAAGTTGTTTTAGCAAGAGATCTCAAGCCTTTCTATGGAACGAGTAAAGTCTTGACTTGAACATGAGTCTAAAACTCCACAATACTTTGAAAGGCCTTTTTGGCAGGACGCTGTGTTTGACTGCAACATGGCAACCTAACATGAATTTTCTGCTATGAATGCATGACATTAACATTGGTAATATTGTCTGTGCACTTGTTAAACTGAATAAATGAAAACAAACATAGATGCAAGAAACTCTCCATATCACCCACAAGGGTCAGAATGGAAAAAAAAGTGACGGTAATCGCTGAAGCCCCACCAATGAAGCTCTGTGCACTCCTGAAAAAACACAGGCCAATTGACAGTTACCTAGTACCAATTAACTCTATCAGTCCATACAATACAGACTGCTTAATTCTTCCTTCCAACATTAATTCTGCCTCTACAAAGGACACCCACTCAATTCTGCACCCCACACTCGGCACAAACCCTCCATGCACAAGACTGATACAGAAACCCCACCCAAAGACTGTTGATGCAGACCTCCACACAATGTAGAGCCTCACCACAATTCAGAAACACCTCTCTCTCTACATAGAAGCACACACAAACAATTAATGAAGACCTCCCACATTTGGTGAATTCCACACATTTTACAGACCTCTCCTGTCACATACCCACAGAGGCTCCTCACAGTTGATGTGTTCTCTGCAGACCATGCCCTTCGCACACAGGTTCTCCCCAACTGATATGCCCTCTATAACTTATATCAACCTCCACCCGTTCTCCCCCCACCACACACAATTTATACACCCACTCTTCTATGCCCGATGGGTGTAACAGTATTGGGGGACCTTCATCTTCCAGACTGAGTGGGAAGCAGAGGAACAAAGCTACTGTTCCTCAACCAGCTCCAGCATTCAGGAGAGAGCGGAACACTCATCAGAAGGTATGGAAGGGGTGGGGACCCTCATCAGCACAGGGAACAGTTTTGATAGGCCAGTGAAGTTGAATGGGTGGGGCACGATGGTGGTGGACTCACAGCAGTGCCAGTACAGCATGTGGGCATGTACCAGCTCTTTCTGAGCCCCGGTTTACTCTTTATATAGTTGTAGACAAGTTATATGTATAAAAACATGATAGAGATTTCATTTATTTTATGAGGTGATTTGCTTAGCACACATTTGCAGTGTGGTTTCCCATATTACAATTCTGGAAGCATGTATGTGCAAATATCAGGCTAGGGAGAAGTTTGTAAGCTCTGGGCCTGATATTCTTCTCTCACAAGTGTAAATCAGGAGTAACTCTGTTGAAGTTACACAGATGTAAAGCTGGTGTGGGAGCAGAATCAGTCCCTAGATGTTTCCCCTACCCCAGAACGTAAAGTGGGCATGGATGTTTTCTCTACATCTGAAGGCCTTAACGCTGTTTTGCAACAGTTCTGCCAGTTTCATTAACTGCACTTCCTTTCCAATCATTTCATAAGAAGACAGTACTTATAATCTGGCTATTTATTCTAATCTTTGATGTTTCTGACTCATAAATACATTAAGTTGGAATGCAGAAAAGTACTTTGCATGACAAATTTGAGATTTCTGCTGGAAACATTTGACTGAAATTTATTTTTGTTATCCATAGGGAATCATAGAATCATAGAATATCAGGGTTGGAAGGGACCCCAGAAGGTCATCTAGTCCAACCCCCTGCTCGAAGCAGGACCAATTCCCAGTTAAATCATCCCAGCCAGGGCTTTGTCAAGCCTGACCTTAAAAACCTCTAAGGAAGGAGATTCTACCACCTCCCTAGGTAACGCATTCCAGTGTTTCACCACCCTCTTAGTGAAAAAGTTTTTCCTAATATCCAATCTAAACCTCCCCCATTGCAACTTGAGACCATTACTCCTCGTTCTGTCATCTGCTACCATTGAGAACAGTCTAGAGCCATCCTCTTTGGAACCCCCTTTCAGGTAGTTGAAAGCAGCTATCAAATCCCCCCTCATTCTTCTCTTCCGCAGACTAAACAATCCCAGCTCCCTCAGCCTCTCTTCATAAGTCATGTGCTCTAGACCCCTAATCATTTTTGTTGCCCTTCGCTGGACTCTCTCCAATTTATCCACATCCTTCTTGTAGTGTGGGGCCCAAAACTGGACACAGTACTCCAGATGAGGCCTCACCAGTGTTGAATAGAGGGGAACGATCACGTCCCTCGATCTGCTCGCTATGCCCCTACTTATACATCCCAAAATGCCATTGGCCTTCTTGGCAACAAGGGCACACTGTTGACTCATATCCAGCTTCTCGTCCACTGTCACCCCTAGGTCCTTTTCTGCAGAACTGATGCCTAGCCATTCGGTCCCTAGTCTGTAGCGGTGCATTGGATTCTTCCATCCTAAGTGCAGGACCCTGCACTTATCCTTATTGAACCTCATCAGATTTCTTTTGGCCCAATCCTCCAATTTGTCTAGGTCCTTCTGTATCCTATCCCTCCCCTCCAGCGTATCTACCACTCCTCCCAGTTTAGTATCATCTGCAAATTTGCTGAGAGTGCAATCCACACCATCCTCCAGATCATTTATGAAGATATTGAACAAAACCGGCCCCAGGACCGACCCCTGGGGCACACCACTTGACACCGGCTGCCAACTAGACATGGAGCCATTGATCACTACCCGTTGAGCCCGACAATCTAGCCAGCTTTCTACCCACCTTATAGTGCATTCATCCAGCCCATACTTCCTTAACTTGCTGACAAGAATACTGTGGGAGACCGTGTCAAAATAAGAATAAGACATTACATCATTAGATTGTTATACACATTTTGGTAATCGCATTATGAACCTCCACTAAGAAATGAAATGGGAATGTGCCTTTTTTTCCCCATTAAGAACCAAACTTCTCCCTACCTACTCCCCATAAAAACAGAGTCACTTAAAGAGCAACAGAAAATTAAAAAGAAAAAACTAATATAAATGCATTGTTTTATTTTCAAGTATTTTGAGATTTCAGCAAATCTTTTTCAGAGTCACTCCTTCCCAGGATAGAGTCCCCCCACCATATAAGTATGGCCAACATTCTTTGTTCCTAGTGGTATACATCTACATTTAGCTTTATTAAAGTACATATTGTTTGCCTGTGCCCAGTTTACCAAGTAATCCAGATCGCTCTGAATCTGTCCTCTTCATTATTTACTACTCCCCCAATTTTTGTGCCATCTGCAAACTTTATCAGTGATTATTTTATTTTCTTCCAGTTCATTAATAAAAATGCTAAACAGCAGAGGGCCAAGAACCAAACCCTGCAGGACCCCACTGGAAATGCACCCACTATATGTTGATTCCCTGTCTACAGTTACATTTTCAGACCTACCATTTAGCCAGATTTTAATCAATTTAATGTGTGGATGTAAACTTTATATAGTTCTTGTTTTTTAATCAAAATATCATATGGTACCAAGTCAAACTGCTTACAGCACTGATTCTCAAAGCTGGTCCACCGCTTGTTCAGGGAAAGCCCCTGGCGCGCCGGACCAGTTTGTTTACCTGCCGCATCCACAGATTTAGCTGACCGCGGTTCCCAGTGGCCGCGGTTTGCTGCTCCAGGCCAATGGGAGCTGCGGGAAGTGGCGCAGGCCAAGGGATGTGCTGGCTGCCCTTCCCGCAGCCCCCATTGGCCTGGAGTGGGGAACCGCAGCCAGTGGGAGCTGCGATTGGCCGAACCTGGAGACGCGGCAGGTAAACAAACCAGTCCGGCGCGCCAGGGGCTTTCCCTGAACAAGCGATGGACCGGCTTTGAGAACCACTGCCTTATAGAACTCTAAAGATATTACACCAACACTATTACCTTTAGCAATCAAACTTGTAATCTCAAAAAAGATTAGGGCTATCAAGAGATTAAAAAAATTAATCACGCTTAATTGCGGGATTAAAAAAATTAATCACAATTAATCACACTGTTAAACAATAATAGAATACCATTTATTTAAATATTTTGGACGTTTTCTACATTTTCAAATATATTGATTTCAATTACAACACAGAATACAAAGTGTACAGTGCTCACTTTATTTTTGATTACAAGTATTTTCACTGTAAAAAAACCAAAAGAAATAGTATTTTTCAATTCACCTAATACAAGACCTGTAGTGCAATCTCTTTATCATGAAAGTTGAACTTACAAATGTAGAATTATGTACAAAAAACCCCAAATCAATGTAAAACAAGTCCACTCTGTCCTACTTCTTGTTCAGCCAATCACTCAGACAAACACGTTTGTTTTCATTTGCAGGAGATAATGCTGCCCACTTCTTGTTTACAATGTCACTTGAAAGTAAGAACAGGCATTCTCATGGCACTGCAAGATATTTACATGCCAGTTGTGCTAAAGATTCATATGTCCCTTCATGCTTCAACCAACATTCCAGGGGACATGCGTCCATGCTGATGACAGGTTCTGCTTGATAAAGATCCACAGCAGTGTGGACCGATGCATGTTTATTTTCATTATCGGAGTCAAATGCCATCAGCAGAAGGTTGATTTTCATTTTTGGTGGTTCTGGCTCTGTAGTTTACGCATCAGAATGTTGATCTTTTAAGACTTCTGAAAGCATGTTCCACACCTCATCCCTCTCAGATTTTGGAAGGCACTTCAGATTCTTAAACCTTGGGTCGAGTGCTGTACCTATCTTTAGAAATCTCACATTGGTACCTTCTTTGTGTTCTGTCAAAATTGCAGTGAAAGTGTTCTTAAAGTGAACAACATGTGCTGGGTCATCATCCGAGACTGCTATACCATGAAATATATGGCAGAATGCAGGTAGAACAGAGCAGGGGACATACAATTCTCCCCCAAAGAGTTCAGTCACAAATTTAATAAACCCATTATTTTTTAACGAGCGTCATCAGCATGGAAGCATGTCCTCTGGCCAAAGCATGAAGGGACATATGAATGTTTAGCATATCTGGCACGTAAATACCTTGCAATGCCAGCTACAAAAGTGCCATACAAATGTTTGTGCTCACTTTCTGGTGACATTGTAAATAAGAAGATGGAAACATTATCTCCTGTAAATGTAAACAAACTTGTTTGTCTTAGTGACTGGCTGAACAAGAAGTAGGTCTGAGTGGACTTGTAGGCTCTGAAGTTTTACATTGTTTTGTTTTTGAGTGCAGTTATGTGACAAAAAATCTATATTTGTATGTTGCATTTTCATGACAAAGAGATTGCACTACAGTACTTGTATGAGATGAATTGAAAAATACTATTTACAGTGCAAATATTATAATAAAAATAATACACACTTTGATTTCAATTACAACACAGAATACAATAGATATGAAAGTGTATCAAAACATCCAAAATATTTAATAAATTTCAATTGGCATTCTATTATTTAACAGTGCGATTAAAACTGCGATTAATCGTGATTAATTTTTTTAATCATGATTAATTTTTTTGTGTTAATCATGTGAGTTAACTGCGATTAATCGACAGCCCTGAAAAAGATATCAAGTTAGTGCAACAGGATCTACTTTTCATAAACCCATGTTGTTTGCATTATTACACTACTCTCTTTTAATTCTTTATTTATGGAGTCCAATATCAGCTGCTCCATTATGTTGGCTGGGATTGATGGCAGGCTGACAGATCTATAATTACTCAGGTCATCCCATTTATACTTTTTAAAAATTGGCAAAACATTAGCTTTCTTCCAGTTTTGTGGAACTCCAAGACTTATTGAAAATCAACATTAACTGTCCAGCAAACTCCTCAGACAGCTTTTTTAAAAATCTTGGATGCAAGTTATCTGAACCTGATGATTTAAAAATGTTTAACTTTAGAAGCTTCTGTATAAAATTCTCCAGAGATGCTAGTGGAATGGAAATCATCACCATATGATGAGACTATATCATATGTTTTTCGCTAAATACAGAACAGAAATATTTATTGAACACTTCGGCCTTTTCTGTGTTATTATTGATAATTCTACCATTACCATCTAGTAATGGGTCAATACCATTCTTATCATTCTTTTTGTTCTAAATATATTTGTAATACTCCTTCTTCTTGTCCTTAACACTGCTGGCCATAGATTTCTACTTCTGTCCCTTTGCTTCCCTTATCAATTTTCGACAATTCCTAACTTCTGATTTATATTCATTACTAAGGTTAAAATTCGGTCACAGGTATTTTCAGTAGAAGTCAGGGACATGTTGTGGGCCAAATACCCTGGGGGTGGGGGGAACAAACAGAGTAGTGCTGGGGTTTGCACTTGCTCCAGCTCTGCTGCTGCTCCAGAGGCAGGGCTTACAGCTGCTGCTCCAGCCCCAGAGGGGCTGACCCAGCCCTGATCACTGTTCTAGTGGACCAGGAACTGCTACCCTGGCAGTAGGCCACTGGTCAGCTTTCAGCAGTCCCGGGGCTGACCATTGGTCAGTTTTTTCCAGTAGCTGCTGCCGGGGCAGTGGTTCACAGCCCGCTGGAACAGCAGCCAGGGCTGGGTTAGCAGTCAGGCCCAGGGCTGCCGGAACAGCCGACTGGGGCCACAGAGCACAAGCTGCTGTAGTCAGCTGTTTGTGGTGTTTAGATGTTGCTTGTAATTATTAGAATTGGGACCACTGGCTGTTGGGTGTCTGAAAGGACAGGAAACAGGAAGGAGGAGGGAGGAGTTGAAGAGGCTGAGGGAGAGCGACTGAGGGTGCAGCAGCAGCTTGGAAAAGAGGTTTCCACTTTGAAAAAATAAAGTCCTCTTGAAGTTTGTTAGTATCTTGCCTGGCTACTACAACATTTTGGTGACGAGGATAGATCTGCCTCTGAACTCACCTGCACCCTTTCTGCAAAGCCCAGGTGAGCCCCCAATTGCTTTTACTGACTGGATCCATATGTTTGAGACTTATCAGTCCTACAGAGACTTCTGAAGTAAGAAAATGCAAATTCACTGCCTTGGAGCAGAAGGGCAGCGTATACTTTACACTTTTCCCCTTGCAGATGATAAACACGAGCCTGCACTAATTGCATTAAAGAACTTTTTTGTACCAAAAGTGAATCTAGTAGCTAATCGCTACAGATTTCGCCAGCACGAGCAGAAAACAGGGGAGACTATAATGCAGTATATTACTTCCCTGAGGAGTCTGATTGTAACTTGTGACTTTGGGAATATGGCAGATAAGATGATTAGAGACCAGTTCATTGAGAAAACAACCATGCTTCGTGTAAGAGAACATTTACTTCTAGAACCACAACTTACACTAGAAAAAGCAATAACCATTGCTACCCAGATTGAGTCACCTACAGCTGAAGCCAAAATAATGAGCATGGATACAGGAGGCACAGTCCAGGCTGTGACTCCTTTGCAGAAAAGTTCACTATCCCTGCAGACAAACAATTACAAGAGGAAAACTAATGAAAAACCACGAAATCAGCAAATTCAAAATACAGCAAAAGCATGCTTTCGCTGTGGATCCCCCAACACCTTGCAAGCTACACAGGACATCTGGCAAAAGTGGCTCAGTGCAATCATTGCAAAAAGATTGGACATTTTGCTAAAGTATGTCACAGCAGCCAGTTCAATCAACAGGTGCATGCAGTTACAATACCAGATGTTACCGTGCTGAGCATGGACAAAATCACTACTGCACATAGTCCAGAACAAATAAAGTGCACTGTAAATGTTTCCGCCATACCCTCAGGCAAATCACACTCTATGCAGCTAATGTTGGACACTGGCTCAGGTGGAATCAGGTAGTATAGATACTGCTATCTGCATTATTTTAAAGATATGCCTCTTACTAAACCCAAGCTTCAGCTGGTGTGCTATCTGAAAAACCATATTCCAGTACATGGCTGCCTGCCAGCAATAGTTACTTTTGGTGATTGCTGTGTAACTGCAGAGTTCTACATTGTCCACAAAGGCACTCCTATTCTTGGCAGAGATTTATTGGCTGCTTTAAATCTCAGGGTAGTTAATGGATTAATTGATCTTCCTCAGCAAAGCACTCTTGCGGTACAGACACCAGTTTCAGCTGGGACCCAACACCACGTTGAGGAAAAACTCAGCTGTGCTTATGGGTTTCTGCATAAAGTTAAAATGCAGAATAATGTGATGCCTGTACAACAGAAATCATGGTGCTTACCATTTTCAGTCAGGGAAACTATTTCAGAGAAACTTAGAAAACTTGTTCAAGAGGACATTATTGAAGAGATCGACCCCTCGGAATGGGTTTCACCTATAGCAGTGATGCAGAAGAAGGGTGGAGGCATTCGCCTTTGTGTGGACTTAAGGGAGCCAAATAAAGCTATTGTGATTGACAGCCATCCTCTTCCTCACATAGAAGAAGTATTTGCAGAACTCCGTGGAGCAAAGATGTTTTCTACTCTTAATTTGCAGAGCACATACCACCAGGTTATGTTGCATGAAGATACCAGAGACCTCACAGCATTTATTATACACGAGGGACTATTCTGTTTTAAATGTGTTCCATATGGTCTCACATCTGCCCCAAGTGCCTTCCAAAAAATGATGTCATTGATTCTGAAGAATCAACATGGAGTTCAGTGCTATCTGGATGATATTACTGTGTTTGGAAATACTTCGGAGTAGCATGACAATGACCTGCAGTCTGTACTAAACTGCATCAGTAAAGCAGGCCTCAAGCTCAACAGGTCCAAATGCAAATTTAGACAAACTGAACTCTCCTTTCTGGGGCATACAATTTCACAGGCTGGACTAAAACCTGATCCGGCTCATATCCTGGCAATTTCAAATGCTCCTCCTCCAACAGATTTGCAAACCTTACGTTCCTTCTTGGGTCTTACCTCCTGGTATGCAAAATTCATTACCAATTATGCTTCTGTCATTGAACCGTTACGAGAATTTCTACAGGGAAGTTCAACCTTAGCGTGGACAACGGATGCACAAGCTAGTTTTGAAACTGTGAAAGACTTGATTGTACATAGTCCAATACTTGCACTATTGAGTCCTGCATTGCCCACAATTGTAACCACTGATGCTTCTGATTATGGACTTGGGGCTGTCCTCATAAAGTTGTGTGAGGACAACACAGAGAGAACTGTTGCATTTGCTTCAAGGACACTAAGTAATGCTGAGAGGAAATATTCTACAGTTGAAAAAGAAGCACTTGCTTGTGTCTGGGCTACTGAAAAATGGAGAACTTACCTGTGGGGCCGCATGTTCAAGTTGTGCACAGACCACAGCCCTTTGACAATGTTGCTCACCACAAAAGGACTGGGAAGAGCAGGATATCGTATTGCTAGATGGTCTGCAAGACTACTCTCTTTCAATTATGAACTGGAATATAAGCCTGGAAACTAAAATGTGGTAGCTGATTGCCTTTCTCGCCTGCCTTTGCCTTCACCAGATGGTCCACCGGAGGATGAGGATGTAGTAGTTGCGCTTATTACAAGCACTCTTACTGCAGTTACAAGAGAACAATTTCAAGCTGCTTGCTTAGTGTGTCCAATTCAACAAAAACTACAGGAATTTCTGACAAAGAGATGGCCCAGTAACCATAAAAATCTTGACCCAATTTTGCTGCCTTATTTTAGAGTTCAGGATGAACTTTCTTTGTTTGATGGCTGTGTGCTACGAGGCACACACCGGCTACTTGTGCCAGAAGAATTACAGTCAAAACTCATACACCCGGCACACGATACTCATCAAGGAATTGTCCGAACCAAACAACGACTACGGGATCTGTATTGGTGGCCAGGGATGGACTCTCAAACTGAAGCACTCATAAAATCCTGTGTCACTTGCCAAATGCATGATAAGACAGCAGTGACATGTAACCCTCCATTACAGCCTCTTCCTCTTCCTGAACCTGCATGGGAAAAAGTGGCGATTGACTTTGTAGGACCCTTTGATACTGCTCCAAGTGACTGCCATTATGCCATCACTTTAATAGACTATTTCAGTAAATGGCCTGAGGTAGCGTTTACATCGCAAATCTCTTCTGCTAAAGTTCCTCTCTTCACTTTTTAGCAGGGAAGGTAACCCCAAAGAACTGGTTTCAGAGAATGGTAGTCAATTTACTTCCCTGGAGTTTGAAACTTTTCCAGCAGAGAGGAACATTTTACACAGAAGGTCATCCCTATATTACCCTCAAGCCAATGGGGAAATCGAACGGTTTAACAGAAGTTTGAAAGAGAGTTTGCAAACGGCTAAACTGGAAGGATGATTGTGGATACCCTTCACTACTGATTTCTTGCAAGCATACCGGGCCACACGACATGCCACAACGCAAAGATCACCCCCAGAGTTACTGCATGGGAAACAGATGAATACTAAACTGAACATTGCTGGATTGTTAAAGCCATGACCTGATGCCCCAAACAAGGATGATGTGAGAAAAACAGTCGAACAGAACCAAGCAAAGTCTAAGGCTTTCACAGACAAGCGGCGGGGTGCTAAGGAACAAAAGTTTGAGTGTGGTTCCTTCATTAGAATACAAAAACCTGGAATTTTACGCAAAGGGGACCATAAATTCACAGCTCCTTTTAAAATCATAGAGGAGAAGGGATCTTACTCCTATCGACTTCCTGATGGGCGGGTATGGAATGCTTCTTATCTCGCACCTGCCAATGCACCGAGAGGAGATTATGCCAACACCCAGTCTGCATTGGATGACTCCACTGTACTATCAACACAACAAGACATGGCACTGGAACCGGGGCTTGAGAGATGGCCTGTCAGACCCAGACGACCACCTGTCTGGACTAGAGACTATGTTATGTAGTATCTACAGTGTTTTCAGTGTAATATTTCTGTCAATAGTATAGTGCCTTGTTTCCTATTTGTTCCTGTGGTTAGAACAACATTTATTGTTATTGGGAGAGTTTCTGAAGAGAGGAGGAATGTGGTGTTTAAATGTTGCTTGTAATTATTAGAATTGGGAGCACTGGCTGTTGGGAGTCTGAAAGGACAGGAAACAGGAAGGAGTGGGGGAGGATTTGAAGAGGCTGAGGGAGAGCTACTGAGGGTGCAGCTGCAGCTTGGAAAAGAGGTTTCCACTTTATTTTTTTAAAGTCCTGTTGAAGTTTGTTAGTACCTTGCCTTGTTGGATCATATTAAAGAAGTTCTGTATTAAAATCACAAATGAGTTTGATTCCCCATAGTTTAAATTCCAGGGTATTACTAATTAAGAGGTCTCTTGGTTTTTGGTACTGTTTCTCTCCCTCTATGTGTGAAACTTGCAAGCTGCTAATTGCGTTAGTACATTCTAAGACAGAGTCTGTTCTCAAAGCAATTCACACAGAGAGACTCAAAGCAATACTCTGTAACAACAGAAACAGCACCCAGAGACTCCCCGCCCTTTTGTTGTATTAACAATTGTGATTAAAATAGAGATAGAGGATGTATGCGGATGGATGCTTGGTGTGGATAATAACTGAATGATCAGGGAGGTGCCAGCCTAAGAATCCAGTGTCCATCGGCTGAAGAAGGCGTCAAGTGGAGATAACCAGAGGACCCCCAGAGGGCAGACTGGAATCCACCCAACAGCCTCAAGAATGGGAGAACCAAAGAACAAGATAACATCTAGCAGCACGGAGCCGTCAGGAATGTGCTATCTGCTGATTGATTCAGCAACAGCATGATGAAGCAATTCCCATAGACTGGCATAGGAAGAAACTCCTATAAAAATGGACTCTAGAAAGTGAGAACTTTGGGGTCTGATTCTGCAAACCAACTTCCAGGAGCATCAGATGAGCATCTGACAAGGCCCTGCTCCCTCCTCATGTCCAGGCCACCTGGCCAGTGGCTTGGCATGAGCAACTCTAAGGCTGGTAACTATGATGATAACCTTGCAGAACCTGTGTATCTGTGTGTGTGTATGAATGTGTGAATAAATATGAAATTGAATGGAATATTATAACTATAACTAACTGCTTACTATGATTCTTTCTGTATTCACAATAAATGTGGTATTTTGCCTTTTCCTCTTTAATAAGATCCCGCTGGTTTTTATTTTGTTGGTATAACAGCCTGGCTACTACAATACTGTTCTGACGGCCCTGGGCTGACTGCTGCTCAGCTGTTATGGGGGCTGCTTCTGCTCTGGGGCTGGCCACTGTCCTGGTAGCCCCTGGGGCTGGTTGCTGGCCAGCTGTTCCAGAAGCTGCTGTTTCAGCAGCCCCAGCACTGACAGCCACTCCAGCCCTGACACAGAAGTTGTCACAGAGGTCCCAGAAAGCTATGGAATCCATGACCTCTGTGACAGAATTGTATCCTTATTCATTACTATTAATTTCCCCTTTCTTCCATTTGCCATCTATTTTTTTAATTTTTTTTTTTTACAGCTGCCATCACTTGCCTGCTAAATCAGGTTGGTTTTTTAACCAGCAGAGCCTTCCTCCTCAGCTGTGGGATTGTGGATTTTTGGGCATGTAATAAAGTGTTCTTAAGTAATTCCCAAATATCATTCATATTTTTCTGATTAAATATTTTCTCCCAGCTGATTTGGCTCACAGAGTTAGATGAGCTGTTTTGAGAAATTTAAGAATTCCTACTGTATTTTACATCACTGTAATGTCTACCACTCATGTAGTAGATGATATATGCTGATAACAGATAGAGGGTTTCACAATGTAAAGTTCTGTGTTTGATTAATGGAACTATGGCTACCAATTTAACTTTTATTTTTCCACTAAAGAACTTCCTCGAAAATAGCACAACTCAATGTCTCTGAATTTATCACGTGGAAGACAAAATAGCCTGTAGCTTGAACTTCATTGTTTTGTTTAACAATTAGATGTACACTGAAGCTCAACTATCCAGGTCAATAGTGCATGTTGACTAGCTCAAGGCCACTTCATTGGTCTTTGCACATATGGCACATTAACCACTATGATAGGAGCATGCAACCCCCAAATCCATTTAAATTTTTTTGTACTTATTGAATCAAGTGGCAGATGAAGAATTGGATTGTCCTTACAGTTTCTTTCCCTACTTTTGAACAGATTTTCCCCTTGTGGTGATTTATAAACTTGCTTCTGAGAATAGTAAAGGCCATTCCAACTAGCAATAGTTGGAATCCAATCAGAGTCTTTTGTGCACTAGAAATAAGTTTTGTGCTTCTCAAAAGATGTTTTAAATCTAAATAACCATTCTACATTTTGATAAATAGAGAACTCTTAAAAAGTCCCTCTAGCAAACACAGAAAGATGACAACCTACTGATTGTGCAATACCTTCTTCAGGTTGGTTTTAATAAGCTAGATAACGCAAATTGCCACAACAATAAATTTAAGCTTACGTAACTCTTCTCATCTTTAGGTCTCAAAGCACTTTACAAAGATGTATCAGCATTCTTTTTTCCAATGAGGAAAGTGTGGCATAGAGAAATTCAGTGATTTGCCCAAGGTCACATATGTTAATTGCTGATCCAGGAACATAACCCTGGTCTCCTGACCCCAAATGTAGTGACCTATCCACTGGATAATATTATCCCTATTACATTATCAAATTAGTAAAAGTATGATAACATCAACTCTGGTGCATGAGACTACTGACTCCATATAGTTATTTCTCTATGTTTTTGGTAAAGACTGCCTTTAATTATTTTTATTTATGAGCACACCATCAAAGCCCAATGAACTCAATAGAAAAAGTCCTTGAGAAGTCATCTAGTTCAGTCCCCTGCACTCATGGCAGGACTAAAGTATTATCTAGACCATTCCTGACAGGTGTTTGTCTAACCTGCTCTTAAAAATCCCCAATGATGGAGATTCCACAACCTCCCTAGGCAATTTATTCCAGTGCTTAGCCGCCCTGACACTTAGGAAGTTTTTCCTAATGTCCAACCTAAACCTCCACTGTTGCAATTTAAGCCCATTTCTTCTTATTAAGAAGAACAATTCTTCTCCCTCCTCCTTGTAACAAGCTTTTATGTACCTGAAAACTGTTATGTCCCCTCTAAGTCGTCTCTTTTCCAGATTAAACAAACCCAATTTTTTCAATCTTCCCTCATAGGTTATGTTTTCTAGACCTTTAATCATTGTTGCTCTTCTCTGGACTTTCCTCAGTTTGGCCACATCTTTCCTGAAATGTGGTGCCCAAAACTGGACATAATACTCCATCTGAGGCCTAATCAAGGCCGAGTAGAGCGGAAGAATTACTCCTCATGTCTTGCTTACAACACTCCTGCTAATAGATCCCAGAATGATGTTTGCTTTTTTTGCAACAGTGTTACACTGTTGATTCATATTTAGCTTGTGGTTCACTATGACCCCCAGATCCCTTTCCACAGTACTCTTTCCTAGGCAGTCATTTCCCATTTTGTATGTGAGCAACTGATTGTTCCTTCCTAAATGAAGTACTTTGCATTTGTCCTTATT
The DNA here is from genome assembly GCF_965152275.1 of Natator depressus. Classification (NCBI taxonomy): domain Eukaryota; kingdom Metazoa; phylum Chordata; order Testudines; family Cheloniidae; genus Natator; species Natator depressus. The sequence goes on along the minus strand of NC_134235.1, from coordinate 155,285,514 downwards.
GAATTTCATCCTGTTTACTTCAGACCATTTCTCCAGTTTGTCCAGATCCTTTTGAATTTTAATCCTATCCTCCAAAGCACTTGCAACCCCTCCCAGGTTGGTGTCATCCGCAAACTTTATAAGTGTACTCTCTATGTCATTATCTAAATAATTGATGAAGATATTGAACAGACCCAGACCTGATTCCTGTGGGACGCCCCTCATTATGCCCTTCCAGCATGAATGCGAACCACTGATAACTACTCTCTGGGAATGGTTTTCTAACTGGTTTTGCACCCACCTTATTGTAGCTCCATCCAGGTTGCATTTCCCTAGTTTGTTTATGAGACGGTCTGCGACACAGTATGAAAAGCTTTACCGAAGTCAAGATATACCACGTCTACCACTTCCCCCCCATCCACAAGGCTTGTTACCCTGTTAAAGAAAGCTATCAGGTTGGTTTGACATGATTTGTTCTTCACAAATCCATGCTGACGGGTTACTTATCACCTTATTATCTTCTAGATAATTAAGCAATCAATTTGCAAACATTTGCTCCATTATCTTTCTGGGTACAGCAGTAAAGCTGAGTGGTGTGAAATTCCCCGGGTTGTCCTTATTTTCTTTTTTATAGATTTACACTATATTTGCCCTTTTCCAATCTTCTGGAATCTCTCCAAAGTTTTCCATGATTTTTCAAAGATAATTGGTAATGGCTCAGCTATCTCCTCAGTCAGATCCTTCAGTATTCTACGATGCATTTTATCAGTCCCTGGTGACTTGAAGACATCTAATTTGCCTAATTAATTTTTAACTTGTTCTTTTCCTATTTTAGCCTCTGATCCTATCCCATTTTCATTGGCATTCACTATGTTAGACGTCCAATCACTACCATCCTTCTTGGTGAAAACCAAAACAAAGAAGTCATTAAGCACCTCTGCCATTTCCACATTTTTTGTTATTATTTCTCCCCCTCATTGAGTAATGGGTCTACCCTGTCCCTGGTCTTCCTCTTGGTTCTAATCTATTTGTAGAATGTTTTCTTGTTACACTTTATGCCTCTAGCTAGTTTGATTTCGTTTTGTGCCTTGGCCTTTCTAATTTTTTCCCTACATACTGGTGTTATTTGTTGATATTCATCCTTTGTAATTTCACCTAGTTTCCACTTTTTGTAGGATTTTTTGATTTTTAGATCATTAAAGATCTCCTGGTTAAGCCAGGGTGGTCTCTTGCCATACTTCCTATCTTTCCCAGGCAGTGAGATAGTTTGTTCTTGTACCCTAAATAATGTCCCATGTACGTTCATGAATTTATTGTCACACCACTCCTCTGAGGTAACCCCATTTTACAGGCAAGAACTGAAGTACAAAGACAGGAAAGGCGAGATTTTACCTCTCCCTGCATGAGAGGGCTGAAGGAAATTGCTCCTCAGTTTGCACACCCTGCATAAGACAGAATTAGTGAGGCATTGTTACAATCCCTCCTTACTCTTCTGGAGACAGAGAGCACTTCAAAGGGGGCTAAGAGGGCCGAGGAGGAAGGGGTTCATCATGGCTTTAGTACCCTCTCCCACTTCACACCAGCCACTAGAATGCTCTAAAGTGTGCAAAACATGGGACTGGTTCCAAAATCAGGATGCCATAACCAGCTCCTCTGCGTTCTCCTCTCAGTTGCACGCACAGGACAAATGATAAATCCAACACAATACGTTTTGCCCTTGGTACTTCATTATGCACAGGAACTGAGGAATTGCCATACTGAATCAGATGTGTGGTCCATCTAGCTCTGTATCCTGTCTCTGCCAATGGCCGGTTCCAGATGCTCAGAGGTAGGTTCAAGGAACTCCACAGTAGGCTAATATAGAACGAGTCCTCCAAGTGAGTCTCTTCCTAAATTCTAACAGACATTACCTTTAACCCTGATACATGAGGATTTACACCCCTTCCAAAAACTACTTTAAAAAAATATTTACTATAAACAACTCTGGTTGTTTTTGTTACTCATATAAACATCCAATCCCTTTTTGAATCATGATATGTTTTTGGTCTCAGTGACATCCTGTGGCAATGATTTTCACAGTCTAATTATGTATTATATGCAATACCATTTCCTTTTATCAGTTTAATTGAATGTCCCTTCTTGTGTTATGAGACAGAGAGAATAGCTCCTGATCTACTGTCTCCAGTCATTATTTTGTATACATATATTTATCATGTACTCTCTTATTCATCGCTGTAAACAATCAATGTTTTTCAATCTCTCTTCATGAGAGAGCTTTTTTATGCCTGTAATCTTTCTTGTTGCTCATCTGTAAACTTCCTTTGATTCTGCAAAATTTTTTGAGGAGGAGGGGTGCTATTACTGCACACAGTATGTCAGATAACAGTAACTGATTTATAAAAAGGCACTATAATATTTTCTGTATGATTCTCAATGATAACTCTATGTAAAGTTCATGTCCTCTACGCCTAACATATTATATTACAGTTATGTCCTATTTCACACCCTGAATTACATTATTATTTTTTTAACTTTTTATTCACGTTGGTCTATATTTTGTATTTCTTGGTGTATTTATTGCTAGTAGAATACGACAGGTTTACATTATGATTCTCAGCTGGGGTACATGTATGCTGGAGGAATATATAGGTCTTCCAGGGGGTACATCAACTCATCTAGATATTTGCCTAACCTTTACAACAGGCTACATAAAAAGTACTAGCGAAGTCAGTACAAACTAAAATTTGATACAGATGACTTTTTTATACCGCTCTATCTACTATACACTGAAATGTAAATACAATATTTACATTCCAGTTGATTTATTTTATAATTACAGGGTAAAAATTCTTCAGTAATAATGTGCTGTGACACTTCTGTATTTTTATGTCTGATTTTGAAAGCAAGTGGTTTTTAAGTGAGGTGAAACTTGGGGTAGGCAAGACAAATCAGACTCCTGAAAGGGGTACAGTAGTCTGGAAAGGTTGAGAGCCTCTCTTAGATCTTTATATTTTTGCTTTTCTTTTTCTCTCCATCACTATATCCCACTTAATTTTACCCCACTTTTCCAGAAATTTGCTGTTTTGAATTTTTGTATTATAATTATCCTTTGGTTTGAGCTAATTAATTACAGATACCAATTACACTCTGGTCCTATTCTGTGTCCATATTTTGCGCTAAAAGATTTTTTTCCATTTCTGGGACACGCCCCCCCCCTTTTATATTGTGTGAATGAGTATTCCCATGCCCACTTATGTATTGCTTGAGTTAACCCAGCTGCTTAGTGTCCCAGTTCTTTAGCTTGTTTGAAATCTGTTTCATCATTACATAATATATAGTACAAGCAGGGGAAATAGATACACACAGAGAGAACTTGGGCCTGATTCTCTTCTCACTGACACTACTGCCGGAAACTTAGGGTACATCTGCACACACTGAAAAAACAAACAAATAATAAAAAAACAACCCATGAGAATGAGTCTCAGAGCCCTGCTCAACGGACTTGGGCTCGTGCTACTGGGCTAAAAATTTCATTGTAGATGTTCTTGCTCAGGCTGAACCCCAGACTCTGAAACCCATCCCCTTCTTGGGATTTCAGAGCCCGGGCTCCAGCTAAGGTTGACAGGCATCTGGTTTTCGACTGGAACGCCCGGTCCAAAAGGGACCTTGGCGGCTCCTGTCAGCACTGCTGACCAGGCTGTTAAAAGTCCGATTGGTGGCGCAAGCAGGCTCCCTACCCAACTGTCAAGGTTCATCCCCCACTCTGAACGCTAGGGTACAGATGTGGGGACCTGCATGAAAACCTCCTAAACTTATCTTTACCAGCTTAGGTCAAAACTTCCCCAAGGTACAAAATATTCCACCCTTTGTCCTTGGATTGGCCGCTACCACCACCAAACAAATACTGGTTACTGGGGAAGAGCTGTTTGGAAACATCTTTCCCCCCAAATACTTCCCAAAACCTTGCACCCCATTTCCTGGACAAGGTTTGGTAAAAAGCCTCACCAATTTGCCTAGGTGACTACAGACCCAGACCCTTGGATCTTAAGAACAATGAACAATCCTCCCAACACTTGCACCCCCTCTTTCCTGGGAAATGTTGGATAAAAAGCCTCACCAATTTGCATAGGTGACCACAGACCCAAACCCTTGGATCTGAGAACAATGAAAAAGCATTCAGTTCTCTACAAGAAGACTTTTAATAGAAATAGGAGTAAATAGAAGTAAAGAAATTCCCTCTGTAAAATCAGGATGGTAGATACCTTACAGGGTAATTAGATTCAAAACATAGAGAATCCCTCTAGGCAAAACCTTAAGTTACAAAAAAGATACACAGACAGAAATAGTTATTCTATTCAGCACAATTCTTTTCTCAGCCATTTAAAGAAATCATAGTCTAACACATACCTAGCTAGATTACTTACTAAAAGTTCTAAGACTCCATTCCTGGTCTATCCCCGGCAAAAACAGCATATAGACAGACAGAGACCCTTTGTTTCTCTCCCTCCTCCCAGCTTTTGAAAGTATCTTGTCTCCTCATTGGTCATTTTGGTCAGGTGCCAGCGAGGTTACCTTTAGCTTCTTAACCCTTTACAGGTGAGAGGAGTTTTCCTCTGGCCAGGAGGGATTTTAAAGGGGTTTACCCTTCCCTTTATATTTATGACACCAACTCTGAGCAGCTCCCAGGAAGCTGCTGGCATCTCCTTCTGGCTCCTAGGCGGCGGGACAGCCACAGGGGCTCTGCGAGTTGCCCCCACCCCCGGCAACAGCTCAGCAGCTCCCATTGGCCAGGAACCATAGCCAAACCCCAAAGCCCTTATCTCTGGCCCCACCCCAGAGCCTGCACCCCACGCTGGAACCCTCACCCCCTCTCGCGCCCCAACTCCCTGCCCCAGCTCGCAGCCCCCTCCTGCACTCCAAACCCCTCATCCCTGGAGTCATCGTGCCTCCATGGGTCACAACTGAGAATACCAAATTCAGGACAAACTGCTAAGAAATAGGGCAGACACACCCCAAAAATGATGGTTATTCTCCCATAAGATATACCAAACCAGCAACAAAAGTAAACTTCTGTTTCACCACAAGAAGTCAGAATAGCAGTTTCCTTAGACATTCCAGTAGTTGTATCACCACCAAGACACTAGACTTAAAGATGAGTGCCTATTTAAAACCAGTTTAATCAAACAAAAGGTTCTTCTGATCCCATAGGACAAGCCATACACTCAGGTCAATATCTAATTCAGATCTTACCCAATAATCACGCTGTTGCCAGTCCTTAAGTATCTAATATCTAAAGGTTTATTTATAAAAAGAAAGAAAGAAAGGTAAGAGTTAAAACTGGTTAAAGGAATCAAATACATACAATAATTGCGAAGTTCTTGGTTCAGGCTTGAAACAGTGATGGAATGAACTGCTGGCTTAAGTCAAGTCTCTGGTTGCTTCCAAATCATTGGAAGATCCTCAGTTCCTTGGTTAGAATGCTCCTGTTAGTATAAGTTCATAGTCCAGAGGTTTGAGCAGGAAAAAAGAAAGAGGTTTGAGCAGGGAAGAGGCAAAATGGAGATATTTCCAGGGCCTTTTATGGCTTCTGACATGTGGAGGGAAATCCATTGTTTCAAACAAAACCCTCAGCACAGCCAGTGGAAAATTACAGGGAACAAGATGGTGTTTGGAGTCACATGGGCAAGTCATATGTCCCTGCCTGATTTTGCTTAGTCACAGTAGAAGCTATTACCTATACTTCAGATGGAACTTTCACAGGAAAGTCCCTTCAGTGTAGATGGGCGTCTTCCATTGTAAGTTAAGTGTTCTTTTGATGGGCCACTTAACTTGAATAGTCCCTTCAAGATGTGCATGCTAAATACCTTGTGGGCATTGCTGCAGGAGCCAACATATTTGAAATACAGGTGTAGAGCCAATGCTCATAACTTGAAATACAAAAATGATACATGCATACAAATAGCATAATCATATTCAGCAAATCATAACCTTTCCATAGACACCTTATTTGACATAATTTGTACAAGATTTGTTACAATTATATAACAGTGCTAGCAACAATGATCTACATGGTCATATTTTAATCAGATAACATCACACTCAGCCCCACCCCAGAGCCCCACACCCCCATCCGGAACCCTCACCTCTTCCTGCACCCCAATTCCCTGCCCCATGCCCTGTGAAAATGAGTGAGTGAGCAAGGGTGGGAGAGAACGAGCAATGGAGGGAGGAGGGATGGGGTGCAGCAGGGGGATGGCAAGGGTGTTCAGTTTTCTGCAGATAGAAAGTTGGCAACCCTTGCTCCAGCCTGGGCGGGAGCATCTATTCTAAACTTTGTGAGCCTCACAAAATTGATTGACTTGACCCAGGCTCGGAGACTCGCTGCTGCAGTATGTGTTGTTTTTTTGCAGTGCAGATGCACCCTAACTGAGATCAGACTCAGGCCCCATGTGTTTAATATGAGGCAACATATTTTCTCAACAACAACAAGAAAAAGAACAAATCCTCCTACAACACACACAATGAAGTACCAAGAAGTAAGAAAAAGACTCTAATTGACCCCATGTGTTCCGTGACAGATGATTACATAACCATGTTTTATCTGAAAACAATTAAAAATATTTCTGTAGTGCCTCAACCAGCAAAAATGCTCCCAGTTTAACACAAAATATATTGCAATTAATGGGGAAAATCAAAAGTGGGTTAAAAAAAAAATCAAGAGCAGATCTGTGCAAAGTCCTTGATAAAGCAGTACTGGGATTTTTCCTCAGTTCTGGTGTTGTTCATTCCCACAACAAAACATTTTAAAAGACAGAATATTATAAGCATTAAATAGAACATTCATAGTTCCTTCTTAATCATATTATCACTCTCTCCCTCATTCAACATAGCTTATGCTTATTCATTAAAAAAACAAATGCAATAACACTTCATGCTTAACATCCGCTTGCAAGAAGGGAAGCCTATCATTAGTATGACCTTTGAATACATATTGGAAAAAATAATTAAACCCTAACCTCAAAACAAAAAGAACAAAACAAAAGCCACCCCAAACCTAAATGCAACCTTTAAAAAAAATATAGCTCCATAAGCAACCAACCAGTCTAGTCATCTCCTAAGTCATCTAAAAACTTCATTCCTTTTGTAGTCTTAGATCTCTTTTTGATTAAACTTCCTAATGAATGGAAGATGTGCAAATATCTAACATTTCATCTCTAGCTTCAGTAGAAACATTATTTCTGCTATAGCATGTTGCTAACTTTGGGTGTCATCAGGAAAAGAAACACAACAGAAAGCTTGATAATGCAGTCTCCCTGCTGGCATGTTGATGTCCAGGACTAAATTCTCTGCTGGCATAGTTCTGTTGATGTCCATGAAGTTATGGCACCAGAGAATTTGGTTCTTAATATTTTAAGAATGTTTCACAACTATGCCTATAAATGGCATCTTCTTCCACACCATAATTTACCTGTGAATTTAAGGATGTCAACAAATCCTTCCCCAAACAACTCCTAGAGAAACTCTACAACCTCCTCCCCCACAAACCCATACCAGGGACTTTCTACATCCTTCCTAAGATACACAAACAACTGAACCCAGGCAGACCCATCATATCTGGCCATGGCACTCTTATTGAAGCAATATTGGGACTCTCAGAAATTATCCTCAAACCACTCAGCTTCCTCCAGGACACAACTGACTTCCTCCACAAACTCTGCAACATTAACAACCTCTCTCAAAACACCCTCCGTGCCACCATGAATGTCACCTCCCTATACACAAACATCCGCAGACCAGACCCTACTAGAACAATGATGCAAAGCCTCTAGACATATCTCCATCACCATGATGAGCAAAAAGAAAAGGAGTACTTGTGGCACCTTAGAGACTAACAAATTTATTTGAGCATAAGCTTTCGTGAGCTACAGCTCACTTCATCGGATGCATTCAGTGGAAAATACAGTGGGGAGATTTATATACATAGAGAACATGAAACAATGGGTATTACCATACACACTGTAACCAGAGTGATCACTTCAGGTGAGCTATTACCAGCAGGAGAGTGGGGGTGGGGGGAAGGAAAGACAGGACAGTCCTTGCCTACAGACAGCCCCCCAACCTGAAGCAAATACTCACAAGCAACCACACACCACACAACAGAACCACTAACACAGGAACCTATCCTTGCAACAAAGCCCGCTGCTAACTGTGTCCACGTATCTATTCAGGGGACACCATCATAGGGCCTAATCACATCAGCCACACTATCAGAGGCTTGTTCACCTGCACATCCACCAATGTGATATATGCCATCATGTGCCAGCAATGCCCGTCTGCCATGTACATTGGTCAAACTGGACAGTCTCTACGTAAAAGAATAAATGGACACAAATCAGACGTCAAGAATTATAACATTCAAAAACCAGTCGGAGAACACTTCAATCTCTCTGGTCACTCGATTACAGACCTAAAAGTGGCAATACTTCAACAAAAAAACTTCAAAAACAGACTCCAACGAGAGACTGCTCAATTGGAATTAATTTGCAAACTAGATACAATTAACTTAGGCTTGAATAGAGACTGGGAGTGGATGGGTCATTACACAAAGTAAAACTATTTCCCCATGTTTATCCCCACCCGCACCCCCCACTGTTCCTCAGACATTCTTGTCAACTGCCGGAAATGGCCTACCTTGATTATCACTACAAAAGGTCCCCCCCACTCTGCCCCCCGCTCTCCTGCTGGTAATAGCTCACCTGAAGTGATCACTCTGGTTACAGTGTGTATGGTAACACCCATTGTTTCATGTTCTCTATGTATATAAATCTCCCCACTGTATTTTCCACTGAATGCATCCGATGAAGTGAGCTCATGAAAGCTTGTGCTCAAATAAATTTGTTAGTCTCTAAGGTGCCACAAGTACTCCTTTTCTTTTTGCGAATACAGACTAACACGGCTGCTACTCTGAAACCTGTCATGATGATCAAGACACTATTTAAGATTCATGGGTCCTACACATGCCTATCATAACTTGTGGAATACCTCATCCAGTGCAGTTAATGCCCCCAATAAAAGCTATGTGGGTGAAACCAGACAATCACTATGCTCTCAAATGAACTCACCAAGAAAAATGATGAGACAAAAACACGATATCACCTGAGGGTATACATTTTTCACAAGCAAACACTCTATATCTGACATCTTAGTCATCATTCTCAAATGAAACCCGTACAACACGTTCAAAAGAAGAACCTGGGAACTTAAATTCTTAACTTTTCTAGATACTAAAAAAACAGGGACTGAACAGAGACACTGGATTTATGGCTTATTACAAACAATCTGTAAACCACTTTACCAGCCCCTGCTCTTTCCCACCTGTGACTGGAGAGGTGTTAATGGGCCACTTCAACATGAATGGTCCAATGTGTTTACTACTTATGCTAAACTGTTCCACCTTGTATTTAGCAGTGACACTCTGAATACAATTCCCAGACCTGAAGAAGAGCTCTGTGGAAGCTCGAAAGCTTGTCTCTGTGACCAACAGAAGCTTGTCCAATAAAAGATATTACCTCACCCACCTTGTCTTCTTTGGTGGCAGCCTTCAGGGGGAAAATCCTCCACTGGTGTCAGTGGAACTGTTGTCACCAGCTGAGATCTAACACCAAGGCTTGATTATCCATTGCCCTGCACCACAGGCATTCATTTACATAAGTGGAAAGTGGGTATAAAATGCTGCCAGATCAGAATGGTAGCATTACACATTCACTTTGTACTGGAGTAAAGGACTGCACATGATGCAAGTCATGAGAAAATTAGGTCCTCACATTTGAATGTCATTTCTGTTCCTCCTCCCAAGCTAAAGTCTTGTCTATATTTAGATGTTTTGCCAATATAGCTCTACCATCAAAACTCTCCTACTGTAGACACAACTTATACTGGCAAAAGTGCTTCTGCTGGTACAGAATATTCCAGTTCAGCATGCAAAATAAGCTATAACACAAAAATACTTTTTGCTGGTGTAACTGCACTTACACTAGGGCTTCTGCCAGCATAACCATACTGTTAAAATGTCATCACTTCACACCAATATAGTATGCCAGCAAAACTTGTAAGTGTAGAAACTGTTGTCCTTAAATCCTCACTGCTTTGGCTATTAGTAATACTCTACATTGTAGCCAGAGATCTGATTATGCTGGACCTTTTATTAAAGTTACTTTGTCCAGTCTGTCCCAAGGACTGAATAATGTAAGAAGTCTCTTACATGTCTACCTCCTCTAATTACATCAAAGTAGCCTTTATTCAATAGAATCTTACTGAAGAATTTTCAAGATTTGTGTTGCTGTACTGTTTCCAAGCTCAGCTCCATTTGATAGTGTTGAGGATATCATTGACATTGGCCTAATGGTTACAAAATATATAGATTTTTATGATTGTCTTAAAATCTTATGAGCCATAGCATGCCTGTAGAAAAGACAGTAAAGGTTCCATCTGCTTCTCAAATTTATGTTTTAAAATACAAACCAAGCAAGAATTTGAGCATCAAGGAATTTCAGTTAATACAGTGAAAAAATACTGAAACTACTAATTGAGTCAAAATAATAGTATTGATTGAAATTTCACTTCCAATTTGAGACAGCACAATGAAACAATCAGTATTAGCAGCAACCCAGTTACACTCAATAAATCATAGGGACTTTGTATTAAAGTTAGTTCAATAGAATATAATCCTTTGTTAGGTCCTCCACAAAACATGTAAAGCTGTTTTAGTTTAATACACCAATGTCACCAAAAATAAATATAGGATGTAATGGAAATGTACAACTGACTAATTGAAGGAAAAAACACAGAGTGAGACAGTAGGCCTATCTAAGTCCCTTTTGTACCATTCTGGGTGGGCAGAGGAGACTTCAAGCTGTCCCCAAAGGGTAACTGAGGATACCCCTGACATGAAGACATCCCCAAATGGAAAAGAACTGTCCTACCGCTTTGTGCTCTAGCAATCCCCCCCTGCACAACGGCCCTTAAGGGGCCATTGCAAGATGGCATAATTAAGAGCAGCTCTGAAGCTCCACTTATTTGGGCAAGGGGCTGGAAATTACGCCCAGGATTTGGTGGCAAAAAAGTATCACATCATCCTCTTTGGGCCCCCTTCAAGGTACACAGAACAGAGTTCTGGCACACTGAAGAATGTATCCTATCGTCTGCATCAAAAGTGGCTCAGTGAATATTTATCTCAGAGAACAGTAACATTTTACTTAAATAAATACAATTACTTTAAAAACAAACCACTGCCACCATAGGTTTGTAACAGGAAAAGCTCATGTCTGTTACTATGACTCCATTAGTATTTTAAATCCAGACTTTAAAAGATAGGTATTATTTAATATATTTTACAAATTGAAATCAACAATAAAGAAGATATGCATGGAGAACACAATCAGGAGCCCATTTTCAGTCTCTTGGAACAGTAATCTAATCAAAATTGCAGAGGGTAAACTGAAAAGCAGAGTTATTATACCATTTTTTAAAAAAAGGCTTAAAATTAATAAAAAATACTTAATCTCTTCACTTCCTTTGATGATTTAAGTAGACCTAATGCCAAATTCAGTCCTGGTATAAGTGGACACCTGTTAAGAGAATGTCAGGGTTTAGCCTACTGCAGGGAGAGACAGGACTATTCTGCTGATCCATGCTGGCTTCTGCAGAAAGCCAGACCAGACTGGGGTCACTAAGATAAAAGAGGGTTGACTATGTTGACATTAGATTTTGTTTAATTTCCTAGCATTGTTATCCTTGCCACAGATCCACAGGTGGGAGTACTGGTGGGAACTGCAATGTAGATCAGCTCCGAGCGTTTTAACCTCTGCTGGCAGCAGTACTCCCACCAGTGCTGCAACGGGTGGAGGTGCACGAGTGACAGCAAAACAGTGTAGACAAGACCACTGAGATATAAGAGGAAACGAAGGGCCTTACTGAGAGAAACAAACAAACCAAGCTAAGGAGAAAGCTTAGGTTGATAGTTATATTTTGTTATTCTATTGAACAAGAAGAAACTCGAAAAATGGGGTAAGAACTGGATATTAAACCAGTTAGTGTGTTTGGTATGCTGACTCTTCTTATTCACCACATAAAAGACTATGGAGACTTAGTTTGGCTACTGTATCATTTTAGTATCTGTCCTGATCTCTTGAGGTGGGGTATTCCTTTAATCATTTTCTCCCTCTTTTTTTAATTTTTCCCCCCCACTCATATATACACCTCCAATTATGTTCAGATTCAAGAACAGAAATGCAACAAGAAAATTATTTTACCTTTGGTAATTATTTTATTTGATTATACCTATAATATTTCCTCTGAAGTAATAGTATTAATGCTTTCTGTATTCATGCAAAGACTCAAAACCCTTTTAGTTTTCTTTTTAAAAGGTCTTCCTTGTGGAAGTGAGAGAAATAGAGTCCTAATATTTAAACAGGGGATTGCTGGTTCATTTTTTAAAGACAGCCAGCAGATGTCTCTGCTAAACATGTTGTAGTTAATATAAGTAGTTATAAACTTCAGTAGGAGCCATGGGTCAATTTGCATCTTTTCACCTTAAAGTTAGGAAAAAATAAACTTTACAGATGATTTCTGAAGACTTTTATTTTAAAGTAGCCAACACAGTAACAATCAGTTGTTATTTATTTAATGTCTAATGACTTCTAGCTCATTAAATATTCCTTTTCCCTCCTAATATCTTGCAAAAGATATCTTATTAATTATTATTATGTGTGTTATCATAGCACCTAGTCATAGACCCCACTATGCTACCTAATATCACAAAAGGCTGAAATGATATGTTAGAATTCTTGACAGTAAAATAAATAGAATATTCATTCTTGAAAAAAACTAAACTCTGGCTTTTGAGAGACACAACAGTCCCTTCTAGAATATGGCGTATTTGTTAACCATTCCTATTTCCAACAGAGAATATTATTTACTTAATATTCGCCTTCTTACCAAAAATCAGCATGTCGAACAACAAGCTTTTATGTTTATGATATTCTAAAACAGCACAGTACACTATAAAATAATTGTACCCCCAATGGATACCATTCTAGTGATCCTTAGATTTTATTTACATCTATAGGTTATCGGGCATTCCTCTTATTTGCAAACACAGTTTCTGAACAGTGAAACTACTATTAGTTTCTTTTAATTGGCACTTGCCTTTCACATATAGAGCTGTTTTCTGATTAACAGTGAAAAAAAAGTCTCATAAGGCACAGAGCAGCTGGAAAGGTATCTGTTTAAAATATATACACAGTAACTAGAAGAGGACGTCAAACAGACGATTACATATTGCATGGGTATATGTCAAAGAGCATAAAGCAGTTGACTTAACCCCAGGGTTACTTCAAGAGGATTTACTATATCTAGTGTTTGTGATTAGCACCATATAATCTGGAGCTGCTGAACAACTGGAGTTTTACACAATATGCAAATTTTATTTTGCTTTAATTTAGCCCTTCTGGATTTAGCATAAAATCTCTGCATTTCATCAAGAGCTGGAACAGCTGGATCCAGTTAGTTCAGGAATTAAAAATGTAAGAAATGAAATAAGGTAATCCTTGCTATGGTACCCAATATGCATTGGAATTAGAACATTGACATCTGCTAAAGGATGACTAAAGTGCACATATAAGATTCCACTGAGATGCATACTCTTATGAATGCCAAAAACCGATACATTCTCTAATCAAAGACTGCTCTTCTTTTTCATATATATTAACTCTGTTTCACCAGCCTGTCAAGATTAAGTCCCCAAGTGTGTTAGGTAAGGAAACAGATCATACAGCAGTCAAGGAAAAATATATCCATAAGGTAACATGTTTTTCTTTGTGTTTTTTTGTGTTTCTTTTGTTTTTTCCAGACATATTAATAATTAACTGAAAATGCAGAGCATTGTTTAACATTTTAATGGAATTTAATTTATGCATAATTTTTCATTTACCTTTCAATTACAATTTATAGTTGTAACTTTATAAATATCCTATATAAATAGAAAATATTTGAATATCCCTTAACTGAGGTTTTAAGAATATGAGCACAACAGGGAAATAAGTTCCTAGGCTAAAGATCACATGTAAACCAAGCCCTATATTTCAAAAATTAAAAATGAAAATATGTCTAGTTGTCAATTTGATTTTATGGTAATTTCACACATTCTCAATTTAGATGGGGATCTCCAATAGACACTATTATAGGAACTTATCCCACAATCCTTATTCAAGTCCTCGTTTCACACAAGGAATTCCATAGGCTTTCATGACCTGACTGCCCAATGTCAAGCATTTTGCATGACACTTGCATTGGCAACTCTTCCATGCCTACCTGGCATCTGGGGGTGGGTAGGCCAGGAAAGAGATACACAAATACCCTTTGCCCTGGGGGAAGTTGCACCAAGCTAGGAGCCAGGGGACAATAGGTTCTGGTATTACCTCCTAACTGTTAATATTTCTACACACTGCACAAGCCTTATTACAGACCAAGGTCTCAAATCTTTACTCCCAAGAGGCAGTAAACTATTATTTCCCTCATTTAATAAATATGGTAACAGGGATTTCATGATGCCACTTAAGGCAGAACTGGGAATAGAATCCACCTCTGTAGTACAACTGAGCCAAGTCATCCATTCACTCACATAGGCTTTTCAGATGGAATATGTGTACTTTGCTATCCAGTCTGTGGCTGCTGCTTTAAACTCTGGACCACACACTGCTCCCAGAGAAAAGAATAGAGCCCTGGAACCTGTTATCTAACATGCCACTACTCTCTTACAAATAATTGTATAACCTACTTGCAAAGGGTTTGTGTCACGTCTCCCTCTAAGGACTGGTCAATAAGAATACAGCTTATACATCTGCCAACAGTTACTTCTCAAGCTCAAGTGGCAGGGGTCTTTGCTCTTAAAGTACTGGATTCAAAGACTAAAGATAATCCATACAGGGAAAGGGATAATATGTAAACATGGAAATGTGAAATTAAAGTCTGTAGCACAATCCACACACACAACAGACCTGCTGCATTAAGGCTGGACCGCTCACCTCAATTCTGACATCCCCGGCTGGTGGTGAAATATACTGATATGCTTCACCAGTGCAAAGCCACTAAATATTTGTTAAGATGACACTATAATTATATGTAAATTATTTGAAAATATAATAAATGAAAATGAAATAAAAATAAAGTAATTTGCATATATGTCATATAGAGCTGCACAACACATGGTATGTGTGGATCACAGGAACACACCTATATACTCCTATTCTATGGGGGAAAACATGATTTGGCTGAGCTTTTTTTTAAATCATGTCTATGAATTTTTTCATATAATCAGGCATAATCTTCTGTGTTTATAAACTAGCCTTCTGTTTTATTTTTATACATCAGATTTGGCCAGAAACATCAATATATCATTTTGAATAGTGCACCACATCTTTGCACAATGTCAAGGGGCAGGTGGGTATAGGGACACAAGCTCAAGTAGGCACATTTTATGTCCTGATTCATGCTTTCAAGTAGGAGCTATCATAATTAAACCCTTTCTTTTCTCCTGATATCACATACCAGGGTCCTGAATTGACAGGTGATACAACTTAATGAAAAACCACAGCTTAAGTTCTAAAACCCTAGATAACCTCCATCTATTAGCTCAACAGCACCAGAACATATGTTATTTTATATTAAAAACAAAATAGGAACATAAATAAATATATCTTAACTGACCATCTAGCATTTCTCCAGGTACTATTGTATGGATAGGGAGACTAGCTTTAGGTTAAAGTAACTATCCTCTAGTTTATTAGTTTTGATCCAGCTTAGGTCAAGTGCTGCTGAAATTCAGCATCATTTGATGGGTGTTTGGTAGCCTAAGTAGTTAGTTGTCTCAATCAGATTTCTTGCAGACAAGCATCAACATCTCAAAAATCAACTTCAGAAATGACATGTTTTAGTAGTCTCAGCAAAAGGACCCTGGACTCCATGGGGACGGAACTACTTGAGCAGTCAGGTGGTCTCTAGAGGTTACATTTAAGGCATATGGGTAAGTAGTACGGTGAAATTAGCTCTATTACTGACCATGATGCATCTGTTCTGAAAATCAACAGAGGACTCTATCTTCTAATTTATGGTAGGAAGGAATGTCTTGGGGCTGGTCACTGGATGACGACGCAGGAGACATAGGTTCAATTCATAGGTTCAATTCCTGGCTCAGACACAAAATTCCAATGAGACCTTGGCTATATAACTTCATCTAACCTATGCCTTGGTTTCCTGTCTTTACAAATAGAGATATTTCCCTACCTCGCATGGATATTAAGAGGATAAAATCTATTAATGTTGTCACATACTCAAATGTTATTATGGTGAAGGCTAAATAAGTACCTAGGCAGACAGGCCCCCTAGACCTTTTAGTCCAGCACATTTCATAACCACTACATTCATTTGTTTTTCTTTTCATATTTTTTAAATGATTCCATGGTACTTTTCTACAGTTACTGTGAAGAACAAACTTGGATGCCTAGAATTAGGCATGTATTGTAAATAAGTGACCAGACTGGCAGAAGTGCTCAGCCTCCAAAGCTCTCATCTGTGATAAATCAGACCACGTATTTAAGTGCCTAGATTTTGATTGAGGTGCATAACTTTAGGCCCTTAAGCTTGTTGACCAAAGTGTCTTAGCCATCATACCCAGATAGGGTGACCAGATGTCCCAATTTTATAGAGACAGTCCCGATTTTTGGGTGTTTTTCTTATATAGGCTCCTATTACCCCACACCCCTGTCCCAATTTTTCACATTTGCTGTCTGGTTACCCTATGCCCAGACCTGGTAGAAAAAGTTATCGTGGCCTTGGCTATAGTATGCAACAGCTGTTGTTGACTGAACAATGGATTTGACCTACATAATTAGAGTAATGGCAACATTTTAATTAAGGAATTGGTCAATATGATAGTTTGGGACACTAAGTTTACATCAAAATCTATTTTATATTTTCTCACAGTCACACAGGGATGTTTCTTGACTATTTCCTAATAGTCTTTAATTGCGGAAAACTGTTTTTTTTTTAAACTAATGGTTATAGATAGAATTATGTGCTGTGCTAAGATAAGCCTGTCTTTCCTAATAAATTAATACTATTCCCAACAAAAGCTTCTTTCTTTTCTTTTTTGGCTTCAAGCGAAGCCCAAATGAACTTGGCCTTCTAATCCTCTTTAGTCAGTATTTTAAAAATCATTACAACAGTTGTCATGCTTCATGCAAGATGTCTTCTTGACTGTTCTTCTCTAGCATGGATGTTCTAGTTTTTGGGATGGGGATTTTTTGCCTTTGTGGGATTGCTTATGTGTTTTCGTATTCTGCATTAAGTGCTCACTGATCTTCTAAAACTCTTAAATTAATAGATTTCAATCCCCTGTAACCGATAATACAATCAACATGGCAATGCCTTGCTGGCTGTAAACCCATCACCCTTGTCACTGTTTGAATCTGCCTTCCCAGAGAGAATGGCATTTATCTGCGTGAGCTTGGAACTGCAACATAAAAGACTTGCTGCAATGGAATAATGACTCTCAGGAAGAGAAAGAAGGAAAGATAAAGGGTTTCACAAACAGAAGGTCCCATGCTGATATTGAGATGAGGGACGTAGAGAATAATCTTACAGGGCATGATGATATTACGCATTTATAACTTCTTAAATGAAAACAGAATGTCTTAGCTAGCACAAGATAGTTTAAATCCTCATTTTATTTTTCAGGCTATCAGGCAGTCCACCTAAAATCTCTAATAAGTTCATCCACGCTGATAGGAGGTGTTGGACCCAATCTGCGAACTGACAGTGGATTCCCAGTGTTTCACTGCAACCTGTAGATTTATTAACTTCACCGCATTTAGAAGGTATATTGGAGCATTTCCCTGCAGTGTGTAGGATTGACCAGTCCTCTGGCAGGAACCCTAAAAACAACCAAACAATGGAGAATTCTGGGGCATAAATTTCAGTTATACTATGAAAATTATGTTTTAAAAAAACCTATATTAAAAATATTACAGTTACAAAGTCAAGCACATACATTGTCTTGTCCAATATAACATAGGAGGAATGAGGCACAGACAGGAATAGAACCCAGCTCTTTAACCAAAAAAGAACATACTTACTCTTCTTACAACATTTTGCCTTATTCACTGTCCGTCTTATGCAAGCAATGAAACATGGGTCCAGTAGAACAAGCAGTACATGAAGTTATAATTAAAAATGGCAGGGGAGATTTTCAAAGGCACATATGGGAGTTAGGTGCCTAGCTGGCAGTTAGGTCCCTAGCTGCCACCTCTGCCTTTGACAATCAACCTGCCATAGGGTATATGAACAAGGGGCCTGACTTAAGTTTGCATGGGCATCCTTAATTTTGGCATTTCCTAATTTTTGAATATTTGATGTTGCAACCTTAAAGTTCTTTCAACAAATTAGCAAAAGTGAATGGATTTTTATGGATAAACTACATCCAACTCATTTTACTCTTGGTTTGTTTTTTGCCAGCAACAAGAGCACAAGTCTTGTGAACTCTATCATGCAGATTGTTCCAGATCTTTAGGGTACAGCAACCATACAAGTCATCACTATCCTTAAAACTTCATGGTGAAACATTCAAGGGCACACATGTTGGTTAGGTGTCTAACTCTCCTTGTCCTAGACACTGCAGAAAGATGGACAAGACACTGAGAATGTGGTAGGCTACAAATTTATTATATAATGCACTTGGGAACTATCCAGCAATAACTTGTCAAGTTCATATCATCCTTCCTTATGTAATCTTTACCACATGGTGGTAAAGACTGCCATCAGCCCTGCCTCCCCTCCACTCCTCCACACCATTAACCTTGTCCCAGCGTTGTTGCTGGACCTTAACACCTCCCCTCGTATGAGGGTTAAGGTGGTAGGGAAGAAGTGGTTGTCTCCTCTTTGTACCAGATATTAGAAAGCCCAGCCCAATTCCACACCTTCTGTAGGAGATGCCTTCTCCTAATCCACTCCCTGTTCTTGTTTATGGGGGAACAGGACCCCTATGGAATGAGTACCTGCACTGAGCACCTTCCAAGTTGCAACAAAACAAATCTTACACCTTAACCTATCCACTGGGTCACTGGGCTGCTGAGAGGAGGGTGAAAAAAACTTGCCCTGGCCAGACCAAAATGGCAGTGAGGGAAAAATTCCTTCCCAACCCCCAAAAGGCGACTAGCATGATGCCCACAGCAAGGCTCAAAAGGCCCACTTCTACTCTAATTCTATGGGGAGAGGGAGGAGGGGAAAAGCTTTTCTTCTCAGCACAGAATGGCACCCGAGGCAGGGGGGAGGGCTTATAAACCCTCGCCTTTGATGAGCAGCAGCCAGTAGGCTTATACTGTACCTTTCTGTCCAGCCAATCTTCTCTCCCTCCTGAAGCCCACAAGGAGGCTGAGGGCACACAAGAAAGGGAGGAAAAAGGGGAGGGGCACAATCTTGAATGGAGCCACAGGGTTTTATTCCCCCTTGCTGGCCCAGATAAAGGCTATCCAATTCCGAGGCTGCAGGAGGTTGGGATCATTTGTGCCTTTGAAAATCATCCCCACAGTCACCATGATATTATTATTACAATGGATGCTTATTTTCTTCTCTATCCCTATATCCCATATTTGCGATGGAACTTGCCTCCTGGTAACTGTTCAATGCTTTTACTGAGATCTAACTGTAAGCCTTTTACATCTGAATTAGTAAGTGACAAAGTCCTATTCTGAATCTATTTAAATTCAAATCCATTTTGAGCTGGTGATTCTCTAATACTTTTCCATGTATAGAAAAGATTTGTATTAATTGTTTCCCTCTTTATGCTATTTTTGCATTTATCTTGCCATTTCAAAAGGAACTGCTGATGAGATCCCACATCTAATAAGGGACTGTCAGGTCGCATGAGTACAAAATTTGTCAAATTACTTTATTTTTCTTTAAACAATTCACCCCAAAGATCTGTAGAAGG
This sequence comes from Natator depressus, assembly GCF_965152275.1. NCBI lineage: Eukaryota > Metazoa > Chordata > Testudines > Cheloniidae > Natator > Natator depressus. Next base: position 155,265,491 of record NC_134235.1, on the reverse strand, counting down.
GACTGCGCAAGAACAATAAAAGTAGCTTCTTTAACTCGTTCCATCCCATTCGTAGATCTCCAAGTGCATCACAAATACTAGGGTCCAGTTGTGGAACCCATATTCACATAGATGAGCATTTTACCCTTTTGATAAATCTGTCTTAGGTACTTAGATGGCCCCCACCACCTTAGTATCTGAGCATCTAGAAATCTTTAATGTATTTATCCTCACAACACCTCTGTGAGATAGCCAACTGCTATTATCTCCATTTTACAGATGGGGAACTAAGACACACAGAGACTAAGTGAAATGTCCAAAGTCACACAGGAAGTGCATGAGAAGCAGATCTGAGTCTCAGGCTAGCACTAGTCCGTACTTCCTCTCATAGTCCCAGTGTCTTCATTGGGATGGCTCACATAAGTGCTCACAAATGTGAATAAGGAATCCCCAATGAGATCTTGTAATGAGTTTAGCATCACAGCATCCCTCTGAGGTAGACAAGACAAAAAGTTCACAGAGCTTAATTAATCTGTGTGAAGCAGGCTATACAGAATTATTAACCAAAAGAACTAGATTGTGCAACCCTTCTCCACTCATGTGAGAAAGTGCACACTAGTGTGAATACAGACTGCACAGTCTAATCCAAAAGAAACAGAATCACACACAACTGTATTCAAAAAAGGTTCTTATGCTCAGTGACTTAGTACACCCCGAAAAAGTGTATTTATTTGGTTAAAACCATCACTGATTCTTCTGAATGAAGTACCATCCACTAGCAATTAATCACTGAACTTAACGGATTCTCCTGCCCCGTTTCTCCAGTTCTACTCTATTGTAACCCCACTGAAATCATTGGGGCTACAAGGGCATAAAATGGCATAAAGAGTGGAGAATCAGGTCCAGAGACTTAATTCTGCCTAGAGTGGAGTTACCATCTGAAGAACATCTCAAGGCAAAGACAGTCAACAACTTCCTTGAGGGAACAGAACTATCAACATGCAGACAAGACAGATTTAATCTAACCAACTCATATGCAAAAAGATTATGCATCTGTATTCAAATCTCTTCTCTTCATTAGGTGTCGGGGAACTGTACCAGCATCTCCCACTCCCACATCCTGGGTAAGTTCCTTAACCATGAGCTAAAGGTTAAAAGAGAGGCTGTCCACCTGCTCCCGCCAGCTATTTTGTGAATCTATCCTTCCTTTGCTTTTGTCAAAATACTTGAAATTGAGAGGATAGTTTGACTTTGTCCATACAAAAACACTCAGTTTCAACTTAAAATTTAGATGACTTTTCAATCCTCCCAAAAAATTGAAAAATTTTGTTTCTGGTTGAACTTTCTTTTTTCTCTGGAAGTGCCAGCAAACAAAAACATCCATTATTTGCTCATCTCTCAGCTGCAGCTGGAGCCAATGGGAGCTGAGCTTGTATACATTAAGTGTCACATAACACTATGTACACTGAAAAACCAGATCCTAGGCATCTCAAAGTGTGCACTTGAATTTAGTGGATACTTTTGACCTTAACTTCCTTGTGCCTCAGCTTCCCATCTGTAAAATGGGGATAGTACCACCCCTACCCCTCACAGGGATTTTGTGAAGATAAATTTATTAGTGTTTGTGAAGTACTCCGATATTACCGTGATGAGTATTATAGAAAAGAATTATTAATTTCCTCAGGGTCTGTCTTCATAGCAGGTTTCAACAGTGTGAAGTAAATTGGCTTAGGGCCAGGCACTGAACAATGATAAAACAATATATTAAGTAGCTCCTCATTAAGTGAGCACCATTCATTCTGTGCATTGAATAAGGTAGGAATGCTGTGGGGAAAAAATAGTGTGTGATCCTGCAACTAAACACTGTGTCACAATACATACGCACAAGGTAAGGAAATTAAAGTTACAGAAGCAGCCTTAATTCTGGCATTTCCTAACTTTTGTGGGTTTGACCTTGCAATCTTAATAGTGTTCTTTAAATGTAGTGGGGTTTTTTTTGTGTGTGTAATACAATATATACAGGTAAGATGTTCCTTACAGGTCACTCTAGGCTCGATTATTAGACAAGTTTAAAATGTATATGAGAGAAGACTGAAGCTCACTGTCTTTTCTCTTATTGCTGCTGTAACTTTAAATGGAATTTCAAACTTCTACCTAAATTTATTTGTTAGTAAGATTAATCAGAAAGATGCTGACCTTTTCATTCATTTTTTTATTTACTTGAGGTATAACATAATTAAACAGAACAACAAAAAACCAGAAAACAAAACAATTATATATACTGATTTCTCCCACATTAATACAATTGTAATTTCTGTATCTACTTTCCGGGGAAGAACAGAAAGAATGTATCCTAATCAAAATGACCAAATAATGATAGAATGTATCCTAATCATAATGACCAAATAATGAATTTTTAAATTATTGTAAATTATTTACATTGCTTTTTTTTCTAAATGGATAAAATGTAGGAAAAAAATATTTACTAGCTAATACCAAGCATGTGTTAAAATGATAAAAAAAAAAGATCTCTGAAAAAGAATTAAGTAAACACGCCCCCACACACTATGCTGCAATTTTAACAGGAAATACTCCTTCTTGCTAAATGTTATCTGAAAGTTGAGATCAGAAAGATCAGATTCAAACAGTTTTTTGTTTTAAAACATATTCTTATTATCAAATTCTACTGCCGATTTACATTCCATTGGTTGTTTCCTTCTTAAACGTAAAGCATCACACTGTTACAATTCAAATCCAATCCATACGACATGAACCAGAGGTGCTTTTATTAATATTTGCACAAAAGGGAAAAATTAACAACAACAACACTTTGTTTCTATCCCAATCCATTTGTGTAGGATTCATACGGGGTTCATGCACTTGGCAACATTCAGGGTACACCCGGAGTGTTGTGTAGGAGCAGTGCACACACTGCTCCATCCAAGGGCATGAACCTTGGAATCTCGCCCAGATGACATGAACCGTGGGAAGCCTCCCAGGACTGGGCTCAAGGCCCGAGAGCAAGGAATGCGGTAGATAGAAATTGGTAAATAAGAATGTTAAACAAAGCCAGTGTATTCCTTTTATCTGTTGGAGAATGTAATGCGCAGGGGGAGAGAAAGAATAAAGGAGAGGGTGGAAAGCTGACAGGACCAGTCCGTTGGCAGACCAGCCTGCTTGCTTGCTTAAAGCTTTGTGCTGTCTTGTCATTGAACCGCAACAACTGGCGCCCAAACGTGGGGCCCTCAGCACTCACCTCGCCCGGCAAGGGTTTCAGACACGTCACTCATCCGCTTCGCGGATCCCGGTGAGTATTTTTCATTGTGGTAAGTATGGGAAGCTCCCTCTCTGCTTTGCAAGTGCAACACCGTAATGAGCTATAGTATTTGCTGCGTAAGGCTCAGCATGATTGCCCCAATCAAGAACTCACTCTCCTGCTACAGGAGGTGAGTGCCCAATGCCCGTGGTACCCTGAAGCCGGAACCCTTAAGCTAGCGGACTGGGAGCGGTTGGGCCAGACATTGCACAAAGAGCCTCGGGCGCCTGTGCAGGCTTTACATGCCTGGCACCTCTGCCGCGACGCGATACAGCGTGTCGCCTCGGAAAGGCCCTCCCTCGCAGGGCTGGTGATCTCGCCTCCTGCAGCCATCCCCCCTCCTGGCGATGCGACACAGCGTGTCGCCTCGGAAAGGCCCTCTCCCGCGCCAACAGAGGGGCTGCCGATCCCGCCACCCCCGTCCGCTCCTGCAGCCATCCCTCCCCCTGCTTCGCCCCCAGTGCCTCTATTACCACCGCCTCCCTTGCCTTCCCCACCGGAGCCGGTGTGTGATCACCATCCCCCCGTGGGGCCCCATGCTCCAGGGCCCCCCGGGGGGTCGTCCGCGTCTGCTCAGGGGCTTTCGCTGGTGCAACAAATGGTTCACGCAGCGAAGACTCGCCCAGATCTTACAGCAGAGGAATTAGCTGATCTGGTCTCAGTTTGCCCGGTGACCTGGCAGGATGATGGCCAGGGCAACCAGGTTGCAAACTGGGTCAGTTTGCCCTACTCGGTGATCTGGGAGGTAAAGAAAGCGATTCGCGAGTTCGGCCTGACTAGCACGTATGTACATGGTCTCATTGAAGGGCTAGGTTCTGGGTACACCCCGATCCCTGAAGACTGGAAGGCGCTGTTGCGCATGATGCTGACGCCCAGTCAGTATGTTATTTGGCTTAGTGAGTATCGGCAGATGGCGGAACGCCAAGCCCAGGTATATAGAGAGCAAGGTGTCATTTATGAGCACTTGGCAGGGGAGGGCCAGTTTGCTACCGTTCAGATGCAGTTTCAACTCCCTCAGGCCGTCTTCCCCATTATTTCCACCTGCGCCCAGCATGCCTTCCGGAAGGTCCCGGATTCAGGCAAGCCTACAAAAAGCTTTGCCAGTATCCGTCAGGGTGCATCAGAGTCCTTTATGGATTTTACCAACAGATTGCAGGAGGCTATCCTCCGACAGGTGGATAACCCTGTGGCAGCTCAGGAGATTCTGTTAAAAATGGCGGTTGAAAATGCGAACGAGGATTGCCGCCATGCTCTCCAGGCAGCACAAGCCGCTGGCGTTCTAGAGCTGTCGGACATGCTGCGGGCGTGCCAAAACATCGGCACACAAGCACATAAAGCTGGGGTTCTGGCCGCCGCCCTGCGGAAAAGCGGGAAGGAGGGAAGCGTTGTTACCGCTGTGGTAAGGAGGGTCACTTTCAGCGGGAGTGCCACTCATCACGGCGCCCGCCCGCCCCTCAAAGAAGTGCCCCAAGTGTCGGAAGGGCTATCACTGGGCTAATCAGTGTCGTAGTGGGTCGGGAAACCGCACGACGGGTCCCCCCCAAACCCATGGCCAAAGGGGGTGTTCCCCACTCAGATGACTGTTCCTCTGCCTTAAAATCCATAGACTCCATGAGGGCGGCGACTGCTGGAAGTGCAGGGCTTGATTTGATTATGCAGGAGGACGCTGATTTTCAGTTGCCGGGGGACGTTTGCGCCATACCTACACAGGTGACGGGACCTCTCCCTGCCGGATTTGTGGGTCTGGTTCTCCCTCGCTCACACGCTGGGAAACAGGGGTTTTTTGTCATCCCAGGGGTCACTGACACTGATTACACCGGCGTTATTAAGGTTCAGGTGTGGACCCATCTTCCTCAGTCGCTCCCGCGTGGACGGTCAATTGCACAATTGATTTTAGTCCCCTATCAGGTGCCAGCCACAGAGGATCGAGCCCGGGGCGGGAACGGCTTTGGATTGACGCTGTCTCAGTTGCCGTCTCACAACACGTCCTCTCCACTTGTTGCTCTAACAATGTCGGTCCGCCCCTCGAAACCTCAGTTAACACTTCTCTTAAATAATGTTCCTTTTACAGGGCTGGTGGACACTGGAGCTGACGTTATGGTGATTCGTGATCCGGAGTGGCCGGTCAGTTGGCCAACAGTTCCTTCTAAAGAGTTGTGGGGGATCGGGGGTAGCAAACCCGGGCGCCAAAGTTTGTTTTGGGTCACGGTCTCTAAACCAGGAGGCCGTGCCCTTGCTACAATCCGCCCTTTTGTGCTCCCTGTCCACCTCAATATTTGGGGCCGTGACTTACTTACAAAGCTGGACACCACCCTCGATATTAATATATAATGGCCCAAAATCCTCCCTCACCCACCTTGCCCTCCGCATTACCATTGGTATGGCAATCCTTAGAGACCGTATGGATTGACCAGTGGCCCCTCCCCCTAGAAAAGCTGAAAGCGCTTCATTCACTTGTACAACAATATTTGCATGCACAGCACTTGGAGAGCTTTACTAGTCCTTGGAACTAGCTGCTGTTATTTTGGCCTTTCAATTTTTTGCTGATTGTCCCTTTAATTTGATCGTGGACACGCAAATGTTTATCAGGTAATTGATCATTTATCCCTTGCCCTCAATTACCCCTTCAGGTCGATGCGGACCTTCTTCGCCTGTTTTTGTCCTTACAGTATCTCATCACCACTCATAATTTCCCTTATTTTGTTGCTCATATTCGCAGTCACACCCCTCTTCCTGGGCTACTCACTGAGGGCAATGCGCGCGCCGATCGCACATTACGTGGTCAGGTAAATTCCCTTTTTTCTGACCCCATTGAAAGCCATTCCTTTTTTCATCAGTCTGCCTCTGTTTTGGCCCGACAGTTTCACATTCCTGCTGATCATGCACGTTCTATTGTTCGTTCTGCCCCCCACTGTGCCGCTGCTGCCCCTACCTTTTCTTATGCCGTCAACCCCAGAGGTACCGCAGCGAATCAGTTGTGGCAAATGTATGTCACTCACGTGCCACAATTCCGCCCCTATTTGTTTTTACATGTTTCCGTTGATACCTATTCGGGATTCCTTTGGGCGACCCCACAGCGTGGGGAAGCCACTCCCAAAGTTATTCACCATTTGCTAGCCTGTTTTGCTGTTATGGGTCGCCCGAGCCAGATAAAAACGGATAATGCCCCAGCCTATTGCTCCACAGCACTTTTTACCTTTTGTGCCCAATAGGACGTCCGTCTCAAATACGGGATCCCTTATAATTCCACAGGCCAAGCTGTTGTTGAACGTGCAAATCGCACGCTAAAAACCTTGCTTGACAAACAATTAAAACAAGGGGAGCTGCGTCTCTGAACCTTAGGAGACATTCAGCAACAATTGCATATCCTTTTGTTTACTTTAAATAATTTAACGCTGAACGCAGATCAGCAGACCCCTGCGGATCGGCATTTTCACAAATCCGAGGTACTGGAAAGACCGCGTGTCTATTACCGTCAGCTGCCTGATCCGCAATGGCTGGGCCCAGTGCCTTTAATCACTTGGGGTCGGGGATATGCCGCTGTCTCTCTCCCTGCAGGACCGTTGTGGGTTCTGGCCCGGTGTGTGCGACCGGCACTGAAACAGCATGGCGTGGCACCAGGGGCTGTCGAACCCCATACCGGAGTTTCAGCTGACCTTGGAGGAGAATGCGGTGCCTCCCAGGTCGACAATGGCGGGACAGAGACGGAGGAGACGTAGCGTCCCAAGCCAGCCCGTGACATGGGGAGCAGTGAAAGCATTGGTCGCCACGGCTCAACGAAGACTAGCAGCAAACCAACAGCCAGAGACTCCTGAGACTCTGTTTGTGGCCATTCTCGCCCAAATTACTGCTAATTTTGTATTGATTGTATGCCTTTTGTGCCTGCTATTTCCTGTAGGGGTTGGCTCGGGAGCGCTTCCTCCGTTACGGGCCCGAATGACATATAACCTATGGGAAAGATTGGCTTCAATAGCAAATGTTACTCACTTTTGTTTATTTGATTTTGTAGCAGCTGAAGAATTGTTAGGTACGTGCCTTATTTCAGTATGTCATCACCCTGAGGAAATAGGGAATGAGATGATGCTCACCTCTTACGCGAACCTCTCTTCCCAGTACTCTAGCATGGCTAATTGGGGCCCGGCCAATTACACTTTACCTTCTTGGGCTTATTTTTTGCTGTTGCTGTGTGCAATGTATTTCCTTTTTGTTAAGGCTTTGTCGAGACCCGCCCTGGCAGGCTCCACGAGTTATGACCTTGTCTGTCCGGGAGTTAATTGGCTTGCAAAAGCAAATTGATGGCTACCATGAGATGGCCGAGCACAAATAAACAAAAAAGGAGGGGATGTAGGATTCATACGGGGTTCATGCACTTGGCAACATTCAGGGCACACCCGGAGTGTTGTGTAGGAGCAGTGCACACACTGCTCCATCCAAGGGCATGAACCTTGGAATCTCGCCTAGATGACATGAACCGTGGGAAGCCTCCCAGGACTGGGCTCAAGGCCTGAGAGCAAGGAATGCGGTAGATGGAAATTGGTAAATAAGAATGTTAAACAAAGCCAGTGTATTCCTTTTATCTGTTGGAGAATGTAATGCGCAGGGGGAGAGAAAGAATAAAGGAGAGGGTGGAAAGCTGACAGGACCAGTCCGTTGGCAGACCAGCCTGCTTGCTCGCTTAAAGCTTTGTGCTGTCTTGTCATTGAACCGCAACACATTTGAAGCCCAGAATAAGAATCTGTTTTTGTGTAAGATGAATACAAAGCAAATCATAGAATATCAGGGTTGGAAGGGACCTCAGGAGGTCATCTAGTCCAACCCCCTGCTCAAAGCAGGACCAATCCCCAACTAAATCATCCCAGCCAGGGCTTTGTCAAGCCTGACTTTAAAAATTTCTAAGGAAGGGGATTCCACCACCTCCCTAGGTAACACATTCCAGTGTTTCACCACCCTCCTAGTGAAAAAGTTTTTCCTAATATCCAACCTAAACCTCCCCCACTGCAACTTGAGACCATTACTCCTTGTTCTGTCATCTGCTACCACTGAGAACAGTCTAGATCCATCCTCTTTGGAACCCCCTTTCAGGTAGTTGAAAGCAGCTATCAAATCCACCCTCATTCTTCTCTTCCGCAGACTAAACAATCCCAGTTCCCTCAGCCTCTCCTCATAAGTCATGTGTTCCAGTCCCCTAATCATTTTTGTTGCCCTCTGCTGGACGCTTTCCAATTTTTCCACATCCTTCTTGTAGTGTGGGGCCCAAAACTGGAAACAGTACTCCAGATGAGGCCTTACCAATGTCTAATAGAGTGGAACAATCATGTCCCTCGATCTGCTGGCAGTGCCCCTACTTATACATTCCACAATGCCTTTGGCCTTCTTGGCAACAAGGGCACACTGTTGACTCATATCCAGCTTCTCGTCCAATGTAACCCCTAGGTCCTTTTCTCCAGAACTGCTGCCTAGCCATTCGGTCCCTAGTCTGTAGCGGTGCATGGGATTCTTCCGTCCTAAGTGCAGGATTCTGCACTTGTCCTTGTTGAACCTCATCAAATTTCTTTTGGCCCAACCCTCAAATTTGTCTAGGTCCCTCTGTATCCAATCCCTACCCTCCAGCGTATCTACCTCTCCTCCCCAAATACTCTGGGGTCAACGGAAAACAGACAATTTATAAGCAATACACGTCTCCCTGTACATCTCACCACAGAAAATTTTAGGACAATTCAAGTGTGCGAAATGTGCACCAAGTGGTTTAACACAAATCTGCAACTGTTTTTTTAATTAGGAAGTGTTTCTCAGCTAGCTCACATTGTATAAGTGCAAATACTGATGACCTATTTTGCATTGATTGTGCAGGCATAAGTATATACAAAGTACAGTATATGGAAAGCAATGTGCCAAAGATTTGCCCACAGGTGACCCAGCGCACAGCAAAAGCATACAGATTGTTCTGCATTGTACACACCTCTATCCTTTGCCACCTCATCTCAGTAGGGGCCAAAAGGGGCATGTTGGGGATTAGGAATGGGCAGAGTCAAGGCTCAGAAAGTTCACCCTAACACTAACTACTGTAAGCAGGCATGCAGAAGACATTTTTGCACTGAATAATGCACTGCTGCTCCATACTACGGGTCATGCTCTACATATCACCACATCTTCCAATCACCTTTCAGGGCTGTGCATGGTTATAAATACTTGATCTGGTCTCTGCAGGATCAAGCCCTTAATGAAAAATATTCTGCTGCTTAGGCTATGTCTACACTTAGGGCAGTTGTAGAGTACCTATGCTGCACACCCTGTTAGCACAGGTATATATAGCAGTGTTAGGGTGACCATATTTTCGCAAAGGGAAAACGGGACACTGCATGGAGTGGCCTGAGGCCCTGCGTGAGCTCCCCCCCCCACCTTCCCTGCTTCCTGCCCTCAGGGCTGGCCCAAGGCCCTCCTTTCTCCCCCGCGCGTGAGGTTGGCACAAGCCACCACCCCGCCGCCAACCTGCATGGGGTTGGCTCGAGCCCCCCTTCCACCTGCCCGCCCATGGGACTGGCATGAGGCCCCCTGCCACACACCCAGGACTGGCCCGAATTTTCCCTCTACCCCTTGCACTCGGGGCCAGCCCAAGACCCCCTGCCACCTGCCCATGTCGAGCTGGCCCAGCCTGAGCCACTCTCCTGAGCCCTCCCTCCTGCGCAGGGCTGGTGTTGTTGCTCACCCCCCTGCCACATTCCTCCACACCCCACTAAGGGTTGCACTCCATGTTTTTGGCAAAACTGTGCATTTGTCCAGTTCGCTCTTGCCAGCTGATGATCAAAATTAGAATAATCTGAGACCACAAATGCTACTACAGGATCACATGAATTGTAGGCATAGTTTGGAGAAAACAGTGTACCCACTGGTTAAGGTGCTAGCTTGCATTCAATTTCCTCCTTCGCCACAGACTTGTGGGACCTTGAACAAGTCACTTAGTCTCTCTGTGCCTCAGTTCCCAATCGGTAAAATGGGGACATTATTATTAATCATGTTTATTATGATAGCACCTCAGGGCCCATCAAGCATGGATCCCATTGTGATGGACATTGTGTAAACAAAGAGTAGTAGACAGTTCCTGCCCCATAGAGCTTACAGAGGGCAGGGAAAAGGGTAGAACACACAAGCAGAGTAAACAATGTGATGGCGGAAAACGTCATGTCAGTACCACAATTTCTTTTTTTAATGGGTTTAGTCTGGAGGGGATCCCCTAAATGGGAAGAAGAAGGAGGGGAAGGGGGGTGAGGGGAACACAGCAGGGGAGGAAAATGAAGGAGGGGCAGATGAAACTGAGATGAAGGAGGAGGATTGGAGCAAACAGCCTATCAGCACAGGGCAGAGTAAGTTGCAGAATTTCAACAGGTTTGCCTGAAATATTCAGCTCCCGGCTTTGGCTGCAGCTCTGAATGGCTGCTCTCTGCAGTTTTCCCCCAAGGATACCACCTGGATCTTAGTTTCCCAAAGTCAGGGAGTAGGGTCACCCCTGCCCAGGAGGGTGCAAGGGATGGGGGTGGCCCCGTCTGGGTCCCATTTTATCCCCTTCTCCTAGTGCAGCTGTATTTCCCTCGATGTGGTCAAGACAAAGACATTAAAATTGGGAGGCACTCAGATACTACTGTTATGGGGGCCACAGAAGAACCTTAGCTAGATTTGTCACACAGAAGAATTACTGCTTAATCTTGTGATGGAACATAATTAGGTACAGCTGGTCAAGAAACTGGGGGAAATTGTTAAGTCACTTTTGTTCCACACAGGTTTCAAAAAGCAATAATTTTTAGTTTATTTTAAAATTTTATGTGAACATTTTTATCACACTGTTTAGGTTTCTTAAATTTCATTTTTGAACTTTTTCCTCTCCTCCTCCACTCTCTCCCCCTTTATTTTTATTTTCCTCCCCTTTTCCAAGTTGCCACTGAAAAGCAAGGAGTGGGGAAGGGGGAGGTGGAAAACCAAAACTGAAACATCCAAACAGACAATTCCCCCCTCCCCTAATTCGTAGTTTTCCAATTTTTAAAGAATATTTAATACAAAACAAAACACCTCCTCAGTTGCACTTTAAAAAAATCACTAAAATTTCCAATTTCAAAAAAGGGTAAAAATAAAAAAGGTCAGCCCTATAGCAAGAGATATCAGTGGAAAAAAATTAAAGTTCATCCTAATATTTAATTTTAAATCACACCATCTACAGTGTATTGCAAGAAAGAATTCTAAATTATTCTATGAAGTTATTTCAATATATAGACATTGTTATATATAAAAATTATGGCAAACTTATCGAACCATTTTTAGACTCTTGAGAGTAAGCAATGTATAATTCTTCTGAAGGTGATAATGAACACCATAAGCTCATTAGAAGACCGTTTATTCACCCATATTGGCCACGAACATGGTCAAAAGGCGGTTTGAGCAAATACAATAATTCACCACACTCACCCCAGAGTAGTATAAAAACATCTGATTTGCAGTTAAACATGGCTACCGATGAATGATAGGGAAAATAAAAATTTGATGTATCCAAAATACCAGAGACAGATCTTTTCACACAGAAAGCCATCATTTCAAGCCTGTCCTTGTGAAGCAATTTATTCTTGCCTTGAAGCCTTAGTTTGTATTCTACAGAAAATTCATGACAAGAACTGACATACAAGCCAGACAAAGAAAATGCTGCCTCAAAAAAAATAAAAAAAAATAAAAAAATAAAAAAGTCCACCAGTGACAAATGAATTAGTCCAAAATTAGAAGACAAAAGACACTGCAGAGAATTTAGACAAATCTACACACACACACAAAGTCTTTTTTTGTGTGTGTATGGTCTTAGATTTTCATCACTCATACAGACCAGGAAGCAAATCAAAAGCGGGAACAAAAGGTCTCAAACTGTTCATTCATGCCTATATTTATCCTGTCATCACATTATTATCACGCATCTTATCCAGGACCAGGACTGGAGGGGAGCAGTTTTTTCCTCAGCCTAGTACCCTCATTAGATTTATAAATTCTTCAGCTGAAATAGGTGCCAGAAGGAAGCGAAGATGAAAAAAGAAATGCATTGGGAGGGATGATGTTTTGCCTCCTTTCCTGTCAGGTCCCTGGTAATGTTTGTGCACTGTCAACCAAAGAAGTTTGCTCCTGAATTCCACAGAACTGCTCCTTTACCACAGAACATGTTTGTCTAGTGAATATACATACTATTAAAGCAGTTTATTCTATGGATAGATCAACAATATACCAAAGTCTCCATTTCTGAACTGTAGTCTGTATACGGAGAGCGTCCAAAATCTCCTTATTCATTTGGGTCTCAATCCTGCTCACATTAACATCAATGAAAGCTCCGCTATTGATTTCAAGAGGAGCAGGCCCTTGAGGAGCTATAGAAGTTGTGACTCTGAATGGAATCGGGGGCGGGGTGGCGGGCACTTTAGGATATTATGAATACCAATATTGTAAAATTGCAGTGAGTTATGCCGGATATGCCATGGAAGATATCCGCAAAAATGTTATAATTTGCCAGATGTGATAATCTCATTTATGTGTTTGTATCACCTTTGTATTTTGGGTCATAGGCGCTGACCTCCCCTCTTCCTGGTGGGTGCTCAACCCCCCCGCACCCCTGGCCCCACCCCTGCACCGCCCCCATTCCACCGCTTTCCCAAAGTCCGCACTCCCATTCCATTCCCTTCCCCCAAGTCCCCACCCCTGCCCCGCCTCTTCTCCACCTCCTTCCCTGAGTGTGCCGCATCCCCCTCCCTCCTGGAAAGTCCTAAGCGCTGCCAAACAGATGTTAGGCGGCGGGGCGGTGGGAAACGCTGGGAGGGAGGGTGAGGAGCAGGGATGCGGCACGCTCAGGAGAGGTGGTGGGGGGAGAAGGAGGCGAGGAGGGGGGAGCTTGGCTGCCAGTGGGTGTGGAGCACCCACTAATTTTTCCCTGTGGGTGCTCCAGCCCTGTATTACAAAATTTGTACTATGCTTCTGGGTGACATCCCCAGAAAGTTTGGTATCAGCACTGCCTAGCCTGCTTGATGGCTCATTAAGGACCATCAGCTATACAACTGGCCCATTGAGAGAAGACAAGGGATACACCTTATGACTCAGCAAGGGATGCAGGGGCATGCCTATGGACAGAACTCTAAGGCTTCCAAGCCATGTGCTGGGCAGCTTGTGTTTGGGACAAAGGTAGCACAGGCTGTGTGGGAAAAGACTATAAAAGGCAGTTGCATCTTCTCCAAAATTGTCTTCAGTCCTGCTTCTTGTCTTCATTCCTGATTCTTACCTCTGTAGTAACATTTCTACAAATGAACCTCTGAACAAAGGACTGAATGACCCATCCAAGCTGTGGATGTGTTCCAGAGGGACTTTCAAACCAGCAAACTTACCAATACTGCTAGGAACCTGATACATGGATGTTGAAGTCTTTGTATGTATGTGACTGTTTTACCGTTTAACATCTCTCTTCTTGTTCTTTCTTTTTTTTTTTTTATAATAAACGTTTAGTTTTAGACTCTAAAGGATTGGTTGGCAGCATGGTATTTTGGGTAAGATCCAAACCTATATTGACCTGGTAATGTGGCTGACCCTTTGGGGTCAGAAAAACATTTTGTATATGTGAGCAGAGTTTTTTAAATAACTTCTCACTGTACTGGACTTATGTGCTAACTGGGAGCCAAAGAACTGAAATGCAATAAAGGTGGCTGTGTGATTTCTTTTTTTGCTTTTTGTTAACCAATGTGAGGGATCAGAAGCACAGTTTGTGACTGGTTGGGGAGTTTAACTTCAGTGTTACCCCCAGGCTTGGAAGTATCTTTTCTCCCTTTTGCAGCCTGCCCTGACCTTGGCATTTCTAGTGAGGGCAGCCCCAGGCACTCCGGGTCACAGAAGACTCCTCACAAAATCCTTGGGACATCAGAAAGGAACACAGCCACTTTTCAAACACTGGGCCAAATCCTCAGGCACTGAACATCTGAAATCACTATGACAGCCAGCAGGTATTACAAAAGCCCCACAGATGCTTAGTGCCTCTCTGGATTGGGGCCACTGTTATGTCAGGTATGTGTTTGATGCATCTGTGCTTGAAAATAACAAATTGAAGAGTGAGCTGAAGAAAGTTGAGAGATGTAGGCCTTACACATCACCTATACCTACATTTGCGCCTGAAACTGATATGCCAAGAACACATTTCATAAGCACAATATATTCTATGTGTGTGCTAGTAAACAATGCAGTTAAGCCTCATCCTATATGTTGTCAATAGGGAACTCTCTGGCTTCATGTAATTTTATGTATCTTTCAGAAAAATCTCTGACTTAAATGCAAAATCTGGCATTAATGGTCATCTCATGGATTTGCGACACTGGGCCAGATAAGCACCAGCTGATGCAAGGAATAATGTGTTATACATCCTGGAGTCAAGAAGACCCTTTGTGACTCTGGGAGACTCACTTTAACATGGAACTGTTGGTTCTAATACCCTTCATTCCAAAGGTTTCCACTAGGGAATGCAGCTTTGATTCCTGCCAAGGGCTTCGCAGGAGCTCATACAGAGAAGGTTCTGAGTGAGGACATCTCCTGGCAGCCTTGTTCATGCCCCTTTTGGGGTATGGTTGGCAGCCCTCCAGGATTGTCCAGGAGTGTCCAGGAATTAAAGATTAAACTTCAGTTGAAGATTATGTCACGTGATGAAACCTCCAGGAATACCAACCAAAATTGGCAACCCTACTTTGGGGGCTGTTTTGTTTCCTTAAAACTCCCAAATCTCCTGCACAAAGGAGGCTATCACAATGTGGCCACTGTGACCTCCTCTCCAGTGGACCTTCTGCAGAGATTTAGACTAGTTTCTGGAGAACTTTTATTCCATAAACCAATGAGTAGCACTCACCCATATGCATCTTTTTACGTGATCCACCCAATGGGATATGGGGTAATAGTAATAAATATGGGTAAATATGTGGATAACGTTTAATAAACCTCAGTATTTTTCAGTGCCAATTACTAACAGAAGCTGAAAATACTTTTCATTTTATGTAACTGTGTCCTACTACCATGTAGGACAGTGGTTCTCAAAGCCGATCCGCTGCTTGTTCAGGGAAAGCCCTTGGCATGCCGGACCACTTTGTTTACCTGCCGCGTCCACAGGTTCGGCCGATCACGGCTCCCAGTGGCCGCGGTTCGCTGCTCCAGGCCAATGGGGACTGCGGGAAGCGGCGTGGGCCCAGGGACGTGCTGGACGCCCTTCCCGCAGCCCCCATTGGCCTGGAGCGGCAAACCGCAGCCAGTGGGAGCCGCGATCAGCTGAACCTGCGGACGCAGCAGGTAAACAAACTGGTCCGGTGCACTAGGGGCTTTCCCTGAATAACTGGCGGACCGGCTTTGAGAACCACTGATGTAGGAGACAACACAGCAGAAAGGAAATCACTTACCCAAATGTGAAAGGGGACTGCAAATTTCATGGAACGTGGTGTGCATCTCAATAAATAGGAAGATTTTTTTTGAGGGAGGGGATTACTATTTTTTCCCCAATGGATGCATGTCACTACTTAGGTGGGCTACTATATCAGATTGTTATACTATACTACTATATCTGATTGTTATAACAATGCCATCTAATTATGCAGAGAGTCACATTTGAATTATAGAATATAAATATTTATGAAAAAAATAAAAATGAGACAACACAGAAATTCACTCATAGGATTAGTTTTAAATCATGTCAGCCGAGGATAGGAAGCCTTCTACAGAACTGAATTCATCAATATCTTTCAGATTCTTCTATGAATGATCTAAAAAGTGATTACTCATACTCAAATCCTTAAATTATTTCTACAGTGGCTTCACAGTCATGTATTTTTTTCCTGAGATGTAGCTGCCCAGAAAAAAAAGGCTGAATAAGGAATGTAAAATGTAATCTATTTTAGAATGGTTTCCATTAAAAGACATCATGATAATGCAATATATACTGTTGTAAAAAGTAAAATTGCCTGGAAAGTTTACTGCCTGAAGGTAGCCAAACAGACAATGGAACCCTATTTCTTATTTAACAAGAAGCTTTTGGGAATTCACTAAATTGTTTTTACTGGTTTCCCTATCACAAAATAGCTCTTCAGCACCAAGCCACATCATCAAGTTCGAATATGCAGTAGGAAAAATTACTGCTGCCAACTACAGCTGAATGAAGCCCAGCTAATTAATGCAAATATTTTTCTACTAAATCCTTCCGTATATCTGTGAATCTGATTCAGGTTACAAATGTGTCACCTGCTCAAAACTTTACACGTTTATTTAGAAGAATCCCATTGATGTTTTGTTTTTCTTATAGATAGTGACAAAATGGCTTGGAAAAATCTGATATTTTAAAATTGAATACACCACTGACACGCACGATTCCAATCTCAAATGAGTGAACAACAGTCATAACTCTATCCAAGTGAATTAAGTTAGTGGTGTCAACAAGATCAGAATCAAGCCCTGTGTATTAATCTGGAACTTCCTTCTTTGGTGTTAGAGTTATATGTGCGACTGACCTGTAAGTCTTTCCAAAGCATCAAATCCATGTTTCAGTGCAATGATATCAAGGAACGAAACAGTGCCATCTTCAAACCTGCAGAAAAGGAGAGGGGAACAAATGAGCCCAGTAAACCAATCACGTAGCTACTCTACATACATGATTTTAAATACATTTCATAACACTATTAGAAATCTAGTGAAACTAATTCACAGAGAAATGCGTTCTTCCCATAGGGATTCATCTCCCACTCCTGTACTATCCTGTGCAGTCAGAATATACTCTTTGGGCTAGATTTCCACATGGGCTGTACACCTCCACCAGGGGAACAATACTCTCAGGCATGACCTTGAGTCTGAGGGCATAGGGGTACGGAGCACTATGCAACTGCTGACTCCTCACCTTAACTAGCTAGTCAGGAAGGGCTGGGGAAAAGTTGGAGCTGTGCCTCTTCCCCTCCCCCACACACCAATCCAACTAATGCAAGTAATAAATTACTTCCCTTCCCCAGGGCAAGGAGGAAAAATAGTACCATAATTCCCACCCTGCACTGCTCCTGGAAATGGAAAATAAGTCCACTCTAATACCACTGTTCATTAGAAATGGTAAGAAGGTAGACTGGGACATTCTGTTCACCCAGTCTCATAATGCTAGAACAAGGGGACATGAAATAAAATTGAAAGGTGACAAATACAAAACGGATAAAAGGAAACACTTTTTCAAACAACATGTAATTAGACAGTTGAATTCATTCCCCTAGAATGAAACTGAAGCCAAAATTTAGCAAGATTCAAAGAGTAATTGGATGTTTACATGGATAAAAAGAATATTCAGAATTATAATAATTAATGCTAATGGCAAAAGGATTGGAAGGGAGATAAAACCTTATGCTTCAGGGTTTAAACCGATCTCTGATTATTAGGGATTAGGATGGGTGCAGATTATCCCACATCAACCTGATCTGTTTTTTTCTCTACCTTTCTCAGAAGCATTTGGTACTGGCCACTGACACAATACTGGACTAGATGGAGCATGAGTCTGACCCAGTATGGCAATTCCTGTGTAGCAAAGCATTATGCTGTGTCAGCACACATACACATGCACAAAAAATGCCCTAGAGAACAGATTTTGGCTTTTTAGATATGACACAATCGTTTTCAAAATATGGAAAAAAGATTTGTCATTGCCACAACTAAAGATAGAGTAAAAAAGGCACAGAAAGGTTAAAAAACAAAAATCAATCTGATCCAAACTACATGTCTTTTTTAAACAAACAAACAAAAAAACCCACCCTTAATAGAATGGCATAATAGTTCTCACGCTACCTCTTGAAAAGTGAGAAAAATCCCCTGAATTTATCTTTTTCACTTATCTACAATTATCAACTAATTCAAACAATATACATTACACCGTTAGCCCATACATATACATTAGATGTACTATACACCACATTAATAGGTAGTAGGTGCATGATATTACTGTAATATTACATTTTATATATGGAAGTTGGGAAGTTATGTTCATGTATTATGCTCTTCCCACAATTTTGTTCACCCATGTCAAGTATCTCACAACATTTTGCAAAGCTGAAGTCAGACTAGAAAATAGGAAACTTGTCAAAGCAAGCTTTGTGAATACTTTGTACCAAGTACTGTTAGGGAGTACTTTCAGGGCTCAGCAACACTTTGAATGAAGTATTCAAAACACAACATGAGAAAGTATAGGAGGACACCTTCATGGACAGTACCTGGAATGGTAGTATTCAAACAAAGATAACAAAGGTACAGAACTAGTTAAGGAACTGGTACACACTTGTGTGTTGGATTTTAGTGATGTGTAAAGAGTTTTGTAACCTATAAAACAAATACTACTGTATAAATACTGCTAGTTGACATTTGTAAGGTGAATACACTGTGAAAATTTGCTTCTCAGAAAGAGGATATGTAGGCCTCCTTTTCATATTGTTCTTCTTTGTCTTTAGACAATAAATTTGGCTAAATTTAGTTATTTAGTCTCTTGAACACTTTTAAGAATGAACCATGAGTGCAGTAAAACAACTGGCTGCGTCTTTTAATCAACAACTCTAATAGGAGAATCGAGTGAAGGAGAACATATAATACTTGAAAAAGAAGTTTACTTTCACATAAATGACTAATCTAAAGTTAGCAAGTACTGTCTTGATGGTGAAATGCTCAATTGAGTAAAATAATTGTGTGGATAAAAGAGGCCAGAGAATGGGGTAAATAATTACAGATCTAGTAGGAATAGATAAGTGGTGGACTGCCACAAGGGAGAATAGATTAATAGATTTTAAGGCTAGAAAGCTAGACTAATTAGGGCCCAAGCCTGCTTCCAGAGAAGGCAATGGAAAAACCTCTCTTGATTTCAATAGCAGCAGACACAACCCAATGCTATACATTAGTGACCAGTAATTAGAGATCAGCTTATGCACATTTGCAGGTGATATGAAATAAGAGAATGCACCAATGCCTCAGAGGGGCAAGACTGAATCCAAAGGTGTAACACAGAGGCCCACTGATGCCAAAGCACAAAGCGTTCACTGTTCTTTACAAGCAACTTCTGTCCCAGACCTGATAAAATCACTACACCTAATACACTACTCTCATGGTATGTATCCATGAAGGTCTATACAGAAAGCTTGTAACTCATCAATACACATAATCATCGTGAAATGTTTATATAGGAAATATTTAAGCGATAATGTATAGTGAAAACAATGCCTTTTGGGTTTTGGAGTAAAAGTGAGTCTCCAGGGAATCGCATGTCTCAGTGATGGCACATTCAAGTGGGAGGGAATTGTCACCTCCCCCTGGTCAGCCAGTGGTGTAAAGCCAGGTTCAGTTGTCTACTCTTGCCCCATCCCACAACAGTCAATGAAAAACCATCAAAGACAACTCCAAGCAATCAAAACCCTTGGAGGTAAAATGGAACTTTATAACAGATCACCCTTTCTGTGAATTAAGATGAAAGACTGGTTAAGTATATCACAGGGTAGAGAAAGACACTCTGCAGCCATTCACTGAGGAGACTCCTTGTTGAACAGCGTGTTTCATGAACATTTGTATTTGGTTCCTGGGATGCCAGCCAGCTCTGCAACAGACTGAACTTTGTGGGGAAAACCTACTTTATTAGATAGGAAAGGTAACTATTAATAAGTGTAGGCCTTAATTCACGTTTTATGGTTTTCTTTTGTATTGTAACCATGTTTCCATCACTTGCTCTTGTTTCTAGTGGAATCTCTATTTTATTTTAAATAAACTTTCTTTGGACTTATTACAAATGCTCACAAGTGCAGTGTGTTAGCAGTGGCAAAAGGGAAAATTGGTCAACTGGGGTACACTGTTCCTTTGGGAGCAAAGGATCAGGGATTTCTTTGAGTAGCCAGTGTCAGGGGCTGGATATCACAGGGCAAATGCTCAAGGGGACTGGGTAACCTTTTGTTAATCTGCAAGGCAAAGACAGGTCTGGTGTAGCCCAGAGGAGAGTGCTTGAGTGGCTGAAAGGCTGGTGGTGTTAGGGAGCTGACACCCAGGAAGTACAGGGAAGACTCATTCATTCTCTCATTAGAGGCAGATGCAACAACATGGCTCAGTCCAGGGTGCCTGTGACAGGTGTCGGTCGGTCCTCCGAGCCCCTAGGGGCGATGGAGAGCTATGGTCTCCGTGGCAGGCCTCAGCCACACCTTTCGGGCGTTGGGGAATTAGCAGGGAAGGTGTGCAGGCCGGAGTCAGTAGCGCGCCCCTCAGGCAGGGGTGCGCCGGCAAGAGTCAGTAGCGCACCCCTCAGGCAGGGGAGCGCCGGCAAGAGTCAGTAGCGCGCCCCTCAGGCAGGGGAGTGCCGGGGTAGGGGAACGCAGGCCCACCCAACTCCACTGCGTTCCAGCCCAGGGCCCTGACAGTGGCGGGAGGCGAAAGTCCCGCTGCTGGGTCAGCAGGGCCGTCCGTGCCCGCTGACCAAACACACCCACCCCACGGTGTAGTTCGGCCCCTGGGCTACTTCCTACCCGGTCTCTCAGGCGGGTCGCTCCGGTCCCTCCATCTCCTCCGGGTATTCCGTGCGGGCAGCTCCGGTCCCTCCATCTCGTCCGTGTATTCCGCTGCGGGCCACTCCGGTCCCTCCATCTCGTCCGTGTATTCCGCTGCGGGCCACTCCGGTCCCTCCATCTCCTCCGGGTATTCCGCTGCGGGCCACTCCGGTCCCTCCATCTCGTCCGGGTATTCCGCTGCGGGCAGCTCCCGCTCCCCCTCGGTATCGGACTCACGCTGGCCCGGGCTGCAGTCAGGCCCCTCCAGGTCCTCTGGGTATTCAGCGGCTGGCAGCCCTGGTTGCCACAGGCCTTCCTCCCGGTCAGGCTCCTCCTTGCCCAGGGCTTCGCCTGGGTCAGCAGCAGGATCGTGAGGGAACAGCCAGCAGCCTGTGTCTGCCTCCCTCCCTGGTGCTCTCTTCACTGGGCAGAGGGCCCCCGCCCTTTGTACTTCCTGTCCCACCCTTTCCCTTCCGGGGATTGGCGGAAGCTTGGCCTGGCCCTGCCCACTCAGGCTGAAAGGGTGGCTCTTTACCCTCTGGTTCGGAGGGGAGCCACCTTGGCTCCCTACAGTGCCTCAAGAACCATCACAAAGGACAATGGCAAAAAGGAGTGGCTTTCAAACTGAATGTAGGAAAGGATTAAAGATGTAGATAAGTTTGGGAAATGGCTTATTGGGTTAGGTCCCACATAGTCCCAGATGACAGGTTATAGAAAAGACCTGAGAGAGAGACTTGACAGAAATATACTATACTCAGCTCATTAGCTAGCCACAGTTAGGAAAGCAAACAAACCTCTGGAACTGTGTCAATAAAGAAACAGAGCAGAAATGCTGGCACTGTACAGAACATCTGTGAGCAAAAATAACCTGGAGCCCTGCACAATTCAGAGCATGCTGGTACAGGAAGGAAAATGAAATATTTCAAAAGGTAACAAAGAGGGCTACAGAAAAGATAAAAGGCCTCAGGAGTCAGAACTACAGTAAGAGGAGAGGTTAAGAAAATTAGGATTATATTCATGAGAAAATAAGCAATTAAGCAAGGAGATGATTGCAGTATATCAAATTCTTTATCAATATGAGATATGTGAAAGCCACAATACTATTTTAGAGAGCAAAAGATCCATTCAGTCAATGGATCTGAACTTAGGAATCTCTTCCTTTTTAAAGCAAACAAACCATCTTTTTTTTTTTTTTTTTTTTAAAGAATTGCTATAATGGTAGTATGATTAAGAAAATAGCATACACAAACTACATTGTCATGAACTATATTATTACTTATTATTTCCGTTTGCATCTATTGTAGCCTCCATAACAAACACAGAAAATAACTAGTTTCAGAGTAGCAGCCTGTTAGTCTGTATTCGCAAAAAGAAAAGGAGTACTTGTGGCATCTTGGAGACTAACAAATTTATTTGAGCATAAGCTTTCGTGAGCTACAACTCACTGCATCCGATGAAGTGAGCTGTAGCTCACGAAAGCTTATGCTCAAATAAATTTGTTAGTCTCTAAGGTGCCACAAGTACTCCTTTTCTTTTTAGAAAATAACTATAAATTTATAAATATCTGTCCATATAGTTGTGTCCCCCACCAGCACAGTCTCTGACCAGAAGAATAAATCTAAGGACCATTACATTTTCAGCTGATTGCAAATGGTTACCTAGTCACTACTGAGATGGACTCATTACAAATATGATATATTAGATTCAATTTCCAAAGAGAGGCAGGCTTCCAGATACATTTGTAGCTATAGCCTACTCTTTGCAAATGCCCATTTTGTATTTTATATGTTTATATCCTCCTGACCAAAGTCTAGTTATGCTTTACTTTTTGTTTATCATTTTATACCCTTTGCTGAAGTCAGAACAATTCTTCCATTATTCCTAGAATTTGTATATTTACCTTTTCTTTAAGTGATTTTCATCCACACCTTCATCGTTTACTCAATCCCAATACATGCTATTTCGGACAATCATGTAATCTCCCCACTATTCAGTTTCTGAACTGAACACTACTTACAAACCCCCTGTGCCTCTGGGAAATTTGTGGAATGCATATATAATACTGTTTTTGTAATGAACGAAGCCTTAAATGCCTTGGCAATTTTAATTAGTATTAAGCTAAAGCATAGGGCTACAAGGGGTAGTTATCTACCTCTTGGGACATAGGGAGCGTTCTAACTGAATATTTAACAGCATTTTAGGTACAAGAGCAAAGAAACTCCTTGCATCACAATACATTTATTTCAATGGCTACTTTTATCTTTGATGTAATTGATGCTTCAAATAACTTGTTTCCCATTCAACCGTAGTTCTGCTAGAATAATGAGCTTAATCTGATCTTCATTTGAATGCTGATCCAACAGTCATTTCCTGAAGTATCAGAGAGTTCTCACAGCAGACAACATAGATGCATTTCAGACTACAAAGAACACCTCTTCAGAATCTCAACAACTCACTACAGACTAGCTCCCTTATCTACTTTTTACTACAACTGAGCCCACATAATTGCAGCCTGGATCAGCAGCTTAATGAGATGTTTAGAAAACCTATATCACCTTATATTAACCAGTTATCTGACTAACTGGTTAAAAATAACAAGGAGTCTGGTGGCACCTTAAAGACTAACAGATATATTTGAGCATAAGCTTTTGTGGGTAAAAACCTCACTTCTTCAGATGCATAGAGTGAAAAGTTACAGATGCAGACATAAATGTACTGACACATGAAGAGAAGGGAGTTACCTCACAAGTGGAGAACCAGTGCTGACAGGGACAATTCGATCAGGGTGGATGTAGTCCACTCCCAACAATAGATGAGGAGGTGTCAATTCCAGGAGAGGCAAAGCTGCTTCTGTAGAACTAAAATTCATTTTCAAATTTAACACCATTAATTTGGGCTTGAATAGGGACTGGGAATGGTTGGCTAATTACAGAAGCAGCTTTGCCTCTCCGGGAATTGACACCTCCTCATCTATTGTCCCAGAGGTCATGAAAGAACTGCCTGTGAAAGCAGTTATAGCAGAGGTTGGGGACTTGCAAATGAATGAGTTGTTTAAGCAGTTTACTTTATTACTCTGTCCCCTGTATATAATATCTTAACTATTTTGCAACCTACTTCTTTGACTTCTAGGACTAACTGAGGACTTTATTCTTCTATCGAAACAGCTTTAGAGTAAATTGTCATGTTAATGTATCTAGAGCCCGGGACAGGTGCAGGAAACAGATCTAAACATACAATTTTCTGTCACATATTTTAGAAGACAAATCGTTTAAGCATTAACCCGAAGGAAACTGAAGACACATATATGTATATGTAAGCATCCGCAAAAGCATTCACTTGGTTGGCAGTCTGGAAAAATCCAGAGGTTCAAGAAGCTGCTGGACTGTACTTGGTTTTCATCATCCAGTTTCATACTTTTATCTTCCCTTTGAAGGAAAATCCTGAGCAACTGGCCTGGCCAGCACTCTCACACTACATTAATAATACACATGGTCAAAAAATCCGGCTCTTTCTGTATGGTTTTGCAGAATCAATGCAAGAGAATGCAAATAGCAGAAATTTAATTATGGACCATATTATATATATATATTATATATATAATTCAGCTCTCATTTATGAATGTATGTATCTAGAATAACTCCATTTAGGGTCAAACAAGCAGAAGTTGTCCCTTGTCTCTAAAGCAAGCAAAAGTGAATCTGAATATACAGAGAAAGCAGATTTCTTGAATAAGCTGCTTTTTTTTCTATAGTCCTTTCTCAGAATAGAACTGCACTTTGAAGTGAGATATTGCAGAAGTTCCTTTCATCTTTTCAATTCATTTATTTTCATCTAATTAAAAAAGCATAACAATATGGGAAATGACTGACATATATATTTAAAAGTAGCTCATTCATAGCTTATTTTCACCTTTTAGATCTGTTCTGTATTACCTATATTTGAAACAAAATACCTTGATAAAATGTTATTTTTTATGTTTTGTAGAAATACAACTGTTTCGTTTATTCTGAACTGCCATGTAGTGGAACTAACGTGGAGCTGAGGTCTTGAAATGCTGAAAGTATGACCTCAGGAACAAACTACTTTCAATCATATACAAGCTTTAATGTTAGTGGCAAATGCAATCTCTAAAATTATCAGGGGAATGGAATTTAATTGATTCACTGCTTATTCACAACAGTAACACCCACCATTGGCAAAATAAGCTATATTTTCTCTCTCTCTTTAATCTAAACATATAACTACTGACCACTTAAATAAATAGGGCCCAATTCTGTCTTTAGACAGGCCTACAAACTCCAATTGTGCTGGGTTTCTGGGCCCCCTTATAATTATAGCTGGGGCTCTCCACTGGAGACTGACTTACCATACCACATGCTGCTGATTTAGTGCAGCCTCCAGTTAGTTTGGAGTTGCCTCTCCTGAGCCAGTGCCACGCACTTTTGGCGCTGTACCACCTAGCTGCAGTCTCATTGTCATTAGTCACTTCTGAAAACAGTGGCCAGAGTCCATGGGAATGTCAATCACTTTTGAAAATCATGTGTGAACTCCTAGGCTCATTAAAGTCAATGGCAAAACTCTGCATTAATTTTAATGTGTCCTGGATTTCAACCCTTGGCTTCTGATCCTGCCCCACTGTCTGAGGCCAATGGTAGCTTGCCATTGACTTCACTCGGAGCAGGATCAGATCCACGGATCTCAAAAATTATTTTTACAGATACATAACTTCATTATCATTTGAATATATTTGCCTCACAGTTATTTCCACATTCCCATACAATAGATGCCACCTGTACAAATAAAAATCAAATTTAGAGGTGGCCCATTGTAAAGGATATGCATGCTATGGTTAATCTATACTTATACAGTAATCTGAGTTTCCTGTAATTGCCTGCACAATGGTGTGCTTCAATGAACCAAGAATTTGAATCATAGCAGGACTGTAATAAATTACAGACTTCTAAACAAGACACCTTTCTAACCATTTCAGCAACTCATTTTTACCTCAGTTAGAGATACATTACATGTTCATGAGTGATGACTGTTTCTAATGCAATGAGATTAATATGCTTCAATGACTACCATTCGTGGGGTAGAAAACAGAATGAATCAATCAATTTTTATTTCTCAGATACCGCTGTGCCACAGGGGCGACAGCCTCTTGTATTGGATCTGCTTTGGTGAACTTCTAATTGCTAACCTTATCCACCATTTACAGGTGTAAAAATCATCCCTCTTTCTGCAA
Organism: Natator depressus; assembly: GCF_965152275.1. NCBI lineage: Eukaryota > Metazoa > Chordata > Testudines > Cheloniidae > Natator > Natator depressus. The sequence continues at coordinate 155,239,390 of NC_134235.1, read as the reverse complement.
AAAAAAGTCTTTGAATTCGTTACTCAAATCAATCTGAATGACACATTCTGATTTTATAGATTATCAGGACCCCTCAATCTGTGAACAAGAGTGATGCTTCTGAGAACTAGATATTACATACTGCATTTCAATTAGTTTCAGCTAGATGCAAATTTTTAATAAAATATTAAAATTCTTGCATGACTTCAATTTTTCAGCTGGTAGTCTACAGTATTATTTTTTAAAGAAATGACTTAAACTTCTCTTACCACCACTTAAACCATATAGTGTTACACTGCCATTCAACAAAAGATCATTTGCATCCAGAGGATAAAAAATTCTCCACAATGTGATCTCTACAAGGCCACAGAAGATTAAAAATTAATTGTTTTTTTTCCTAGTGAGAAGTTCCAGAAGTTACAAAAATCTTTATATTACTACAGTCATTGATAAAAGATTCCCTTCTGGATTCATAAATTGCACCAGTAAGACTGTATTTGTTTCAGAGTAGCAGCCGTGTTAGTCTGTATTCACAAAAAGAAAAGGAGTACTTGTGGCACCTTAGAGACTAACCAATTTATTTGAGCATAAGCTTTCGTGAGCTACAGCTCACTTCATCAGATGTTGTTTCCTTTAAAGATTCCATACAGCATAGGAATGTCTCTTTATGAAACATAATGCATTTAAAAAAATGCCCAAAGACATCAGACTTGCTGGCTAACAGACGCTTGTGCTATGCTATATTACTCTTTAAGATAAAAGTATAGTTTACCTAATCTTGTTTCAAATCTAGTTTTTTAAAAAGAAATAAAAACATAAGGGCCAATTTCTACCCTGAGATATGCACTGGCAATAACAGTTGTCCTTGAAGTCAGTGGCCTCTTCCTGTGTGCATTTTGAAACAGTATTATCCCATTTAAGTATAGCTCACTCTTATACTTTCAATGTTAGTTACATGTAGAAGTTTGCAGACTCTGGTAAGTTTCTTTTATTTAATCATTGTTGTATGAATTTGACATTCCAGACAGAATGAGACTACATAGAGTGGGTGGAACTTGACCGTGGGCCAAATGTACCACTGGCTCAAGTGGGCACAATGCTGTTGAAGTCAGAGTTGCATTGGCCTATGCCAGTGGTGAATTTGGCCTGTTGTGTGGCCAGGTACTTTGCAAGCTTTCCCACAAAGTTACGCCAATGCACCTCAGTCTGAACCTCCTTCTTGTCCAGTTTGTAGTGGGCCAGCTGCCTCCCACTCTGAAGCCCCCTGCTTCCATTTCCCACTCTTAAGGTCCCCTGACACAGACTCCACACACCGTTTTCTGTGGTCAAAATATCCCTCCTTGAGGACTGAGTTTATTCACAGAAAATAACTCAAACACAACGCATAGTTGCAAAGTCTAAGTTCAACAAACAAACATTTCTCTTCCTACTCCTAGGCATCTCTGCCTAGAGAGCTTTTGCACTCTTTCTGCTCTTAGCTCAGGTCTTCTCCTGCTTCCGAAGGCAACTCCAAGCCCTTTCTGGCTGGAGTCTTAGGTCTGATCTACACTGAGAAGTTACATAGGCATAGCTACATCTCTCAGGAGCATGAAAAATCCACAACCCCGAGAGATGTAGCTAAACTGAGCTAAACTCCAGTGTAAACAGAGCTAGGTCTTCCATCAACCCAGCTACTGTCCTTCAGGCAGGGGATTAAGTACAGTGATGGAAGAATCCCTCCTGTCACTGTTGTAAGTATTGTGACAAAGTTCCTGCTCTACCTTGGTGGGTCTTGCGCTTATTGGCAGATTTGCTCGCCTTGGAGCTTCACGGCAGCCCTCAGGTTGGCTGTTTTTCTGAACCCACAGACCAGGTCGACTCCTCCTGTGTCTGACCAGGAGTGGGGAGGATTTGGGGGGAACCCGGGCCCGCCCTCTATTCCGGGTTCCAGCCAGGGCCTTGTGGAATGCAGCTGTCTAGAGTGCCTCCTGGAACAGCTGTGTGACAGCTACTACTCCCTGGGCTACTTCCCCATGGCCTCCTCCCAACACCTTCTTTATCGTCACCATAGGACCTTCCTCCTGGTGTCTGATAATGCTTGTACACCTCAGTCCTTCAACAGTGTGCGTTCTCACTCTCAGCTCCTAGTGCCTCTTGCTCCCAGCTCCTCACACGCACACCACAAACTGAAGTGAGCTCCTTTTTAAAATCCAGGTGCCCTGATTAGCCTTCCTTAATTGATTCTAGCAGCTTCTTGATTGGCTGCAGGTGTTCTAATCAGCCTGTCTTAATTGTCTCCAGAAGGTTCCTGATTGTTCTGGAACCTTCCCTGTTACCTTACCCAGGGAAAAGGGATCTACTTAGCCTGGGGCTAATATATCTGCCTTCTATTACTCTCCTGTAGCCATCTGGCCCAACCCTGTCACAGTATCTACACTGAAGTGTTGCAGCAGTGCCACTGTAGCATTTTAAGTGGAGACATAGCCTTAGTCCCAAATCCCAGGATTCTGCTGGAGCCTGCTGTGGTGTTTAGATGCTGCTTGTAATTATCAGAACTGGGACCACTGGCTGTTGAGAGTCTAAAAGGACAGGAAATAGGAAGGAGGGGGGAGGAGTTGAGAGGCTGGGAGAAAGCTACAGAGGGTGCAGCAGCAGCTTGGTAAAGAGGTTTCCACTTTAAAAATAAAGTCCTGTTGAAGTTTGTTAGTACCTTGCCTGGTTGTTACAACATTTTGGCGACGAGGATGGCATCTTCTGCCTCTGAACCCACCTGCATCCTTTCTGCAAAGCCCAAGAGACCCTCCAATTGCTTTTTCTGCCTGGAGCCGTATGTTTGAGACTCATCTGGTTGCAATCAGTGCTACAGAGATTTCTGAAATAAGAAAGCGTGCTCTGCTAATCCACTGCCTTGGAGCAGAAGGGCAGCATATATTTTACACTTTTCCCCTTGCAGATGATAAATATGAGACTCCACTCACTGCATTAAAGAACTTTTTTGTGCCAAAAGTGAATCTAGTAGCTAATCGCTACAGATTTCGCCAGCGCGAGCAGAAAACAGAGGAGACTATAATGCAGTATATTGCTTCCCTGAGGAGTCTGATTGTAACTTGTGACTTTGGGAATATGGCAGATGAGATGATTAGAGACCCGCTCATTGAGAAAATGACCAAGCTTCATTTAAGAGAATGCTTACTTCTAGAACCACAACTTACACTAGAAAAAGCAATAACCATTGCTACCCAGATTGAGTCACCTACAGCTGAAGCCAAAATAATGAGCATGGATACAGGAGACACAGTCCAGGCTGTGAAAAGTTCACTATCGCTGCAGACAAATGATTCCAAGAGGAAAACTAATGAAAAACCACCGAATCAGCAAATTCAAAATACAGCAAAAGCATGCTTTTACTGTGGATCCCCACAACACCCTGCAAGCTACACAGGATGTCTGGCAAAAGTGGCTCAGTGCAATCATTGCAAAAAGATTGGACATTTTGCTAAAGTATGTCGCAGCAGCCAGTTCAATCAACAGGTGCATGCAGTTACAATACCAGATGTTACCGTGCTGAGCATGGACAAAATCACTACTGCACATAGTCCAGAACAGAGAAAGTGCCCTGTAAACTTTTCCGCCATACCCTCAGGCAAACCACACTCTATTCAGCTAATGTTGGACACTGGTTCAGCAGTATCTATACTACCTGATTCCACCTATCTGCATTATTTTAAAGATGTGCCTCTTACTGAACCCAAGCTTCAGCTGGTGTGCTATCTGAAAAACCATATTCTAGTACATGGCTGTCTGCCAGCAATAGTTACTTTTGGTGATTGCTGTGTAACTGCAGAGTTCTACATTGTCCACAAAGGCACTCCTATCCTTGGCAGAGATTTATTGGCTGCTTTAAATCTCAGGGTAGTTAATGGATTAATTGATCTTCCTCAGCAAAGCACTCTTGCGGTACAGACACCAGTTTCATCTGGGACCCAACACCAGGTTGACGAAAAACTCGGCTGTGCTTATGGGTTTCTGCATAAAGTTAAAATGCAGAATAATGTGATGCCTGTAGGACAGAAATCATGGCGCTTACCATTTTCAGTCAGGGAAGCTGTTTCAGAGAAACTTAGAAAACTTGTTCAAGAGGACATTATTGAAGAGATCGACCCCTCGGAATGGGTTTCACCTATAGTAGTGATGCAGAAGAAGGGTGGAGGCATTCGCCTTTGTGTGGACTTAAGGGAGTTAAATAAAGCTATTGTGATTGACAGCCATCCTCTTCCTCACAAAGAAGAAGTATTTGCAGAACTCCGTGGAGCAAAGATGTTTTCTACTTTTGATTTGCAGAGCGCACACCACCAGGTTTTGTTGCATGAAAATAGCAGAGACCTCACAGCATTTATTACACAAGAGGGACTATTCCGTTTTAAACGTGTTCCATAGGGTCTCACATCTGCCCCAAGTGCCTTTCAAAAATGATGTCATTGATTTTGAAGAATCAACATGGAGTTCAGTGCTATCTGGATGATATTATCATGTTTGGAAATACTTCAGAGGAGCATGACAATAACCTACAGTCTGTACTAAACTGCATCAGCAAAGCAGGCCTCAAGCTCAATAGGTCCAAATGCAAATTTAGACAAACTGAACTCTCCTTTCTGGGGCATACAATTTCACAGGCTGGACTAAAACCTGATCCGGCTCATATCCTGGCAATTTCAAATGCTCCTCATCCATAATTCATTCCCAATTATGCTTCTGTCATTGAATCGTTACGGGAATTACTACGGAGAAGTTCAACCTTAGTGTGGACAATGGATGCACAAGCTAGTTTTGAAACTGTGAAAGACTTGATTGTACATAGTCCAGTACTTGCACTATTGAGTCCTGCATTGCCCACAATTGTAACCACTGATGCTTCTGATTATGGACTTGGGGCTGTCCTCATAAAGTTGTGTGAGGACAACACAGAGAGAACTGTTGCATTTGCTTCAAGGACACTAAGTAATGCTGAGAGGAAATATTCTACAGTTGAAAAAGAAGCACTTGCTTGTGTCTGGGCTACTGAAAAATGGAGAACTTACCTGTGGGGCCGCATGTTCAAGTTGTGCACAGACCACAGCCCTTTGACAATGTTGCTCACCACAAAAGGACTGGGAAGAGCAGGATATCGTATTGCTAGATGGTCTGCAAGACTACTCTCTTTCAATTATGAACTGGAATATAAGCCTGGAAACCAAAATGTGGTAGCTGATTGCCTTTCTCTCCTGCCTTTGCCTTCAGCAGATGGTCCACCGGAGGATGAGGATGTAGTAGTTGCGCTTATTACAAGCACTCTTACTGCAGTTACAAGAGAACAATTTCAAGCTGCTTGCTTAGTGTGTCCAATTCAACAAAAACTACAGGAATTTCTGACAAAGAGATGGCCCAGTAACCATAAAAATCTTGACCCAATTTTGCTGCCTTATTTTAGAGTTCAGGATGAACTTTCTTTGTTTGATGGCTGTGTGCTACGAGGCACACACCGGCTACTTGTGCCAGAAGAATTACAGTCAAAACTCATACACCCGGCACACGATACTCATCAAGGAATTGTCCGAACCAAACAACGACTACGGGATCTGTATTGGTGGCCAGGGATGGACTCTCAAACTGAAGCACTCATAAAATCCTGTGTCACTTGCCAAATGCATGATAAGACAGCAGTGACATGTAACCCTCCATTACAGCCTCTTCCTCTTCCTGAATCTGCATGGGAAAAAGTGGCGATTGACTTTGTAGGACCCTTTGATACTGCTCCAAGTGACTGCCGTTATGCCATCACTTTAATAGACTATTTCAGTAAATGGCCTGAGGTAGCGTTTACATCGCAAATCTCTTCTGCTACAGTAATTAAGTTCCTCTCTTCACTTTTTAGCAGGGAAGGTAACCCCAAAGAACTGGTTTCAGAGAATGGTAGTCAATTTACTTCCCTGGAGTTTGAAACTTTTCTATCAGAGAGGAACATTTTACACAGAAGGTCATCCCTATATTACCCTCAAGCAATGGGGAAATCGAACGGTTTAACAGAAGTTTGAAAGAAAGTTTGCAAATGGCTAAACTGGAAGGATGATTGTGGATACCCTTCACTACTGATTTCTTGCAAGCATACCGGGCTACACGACATGCCACAACGCAAAGATCACCCCCAGAGTTACTGCATGGGAAACAGATGAATACTAAACTGAACATTGCTGGATTGTTAAAGGCACGACCTGATGCCCCAACCGAGGATGATGTGAGAAACACAGTTGAACAGAACCAAGCAAAGCCTAAGGCTTTCACAGACAAGCGGCGGGGTGCTAAGGAACCAAAGTTTGAGTGTGGTTCCTTCGTTAGAATACGAAAACCTGGAATTTTACGCAAAGGGGACCATATATTCACAGCTCCTTTTAAAATCATAGAGAAGAAGGGACCTTACACCTATTGACTTTGTGATGGGCGGGTATGGAATGCTTCTTATTTTGCACCTGCCTATGCACCAAGAGGAGATTATGCCAACACCCAGTCTGCACTGGCTGACTTCACCATAGTATCAACACAACAAGACAGGGCACTGGAACCGGGGCTTGAGAGACGGCCTGTCAGACCCAGACGACCACCTGTCTGGACTACAGACTATGTTATATAGTATCTACAGTGTTTTTTGTGTAATGTTTCTTCCAACAGTATAGTGTCTTGTTTCATATTTGTTCCTGTGGTTAAAACAAGAATGTTTATTTTAATTGGGAGAGTTTCTGAAGAGAGGAGGGAATGTGATGTTTAGATGCTGCTTGTAATTATTAGAACTGGGAGCACTGGCTTTTGGGAGTCTGAAAGGATAGGAAACAGGAAGGACGGGGGGAGTTGAGGAGGCAGAGTGAGAGCTACCGAGGGTGCAGCAGCAGCTTGGTAAAGAGGTTTCCACTTTAAAAATAAAGTCCTGTTGAAGTTTGTTGTTACCTTGCCTGGTTGTTACAACATTTGCTCACTCCTAACAGTCTCTGCTCTCCATAAGCATCCCCCTACCGTCACTGCAACTTCCAGTTGCTTGTTACAGGGGACTCACGTGATCCCTCTTAGATGGGGCTCATTCTGTCATTAGGGTTTGCTTAGCCACAGACTCTCTAACCCAGTGGGCGATACACGCTGTTACATGAGTTTTGAATGTTTCAGGGAAGAAAATTGTAAACTGTGGTCCTGTGATGTAGACAAAGGGCCACTAAGTACTGAGCTGGGGGAAGACATCATCACCTAGAGGATTGGATGTATAGGGTTGGGAATCAGGAGTGGCTCAGCTCTAGTGCTGGCTCTTATCACTGTGTGTTCTTGGGCAGGTAGCTTCACCTTTGTGCTTTAGTTTCTATGTCTATAAAAAGGGAGTACCAACATCTGCCTACCTTCTACACAGTGATACTCTGGCGATCAAATAGTTAGTGCTGGGACAATGCTTTGAACACGTAAACTGCTAAGTAAGTTCTAAATATAACTGCAGTTCTTATACCAAGTTTAATATCACTGTCTCTGTCCCACAAAGACAGAAAACACAAAACCTCTAAGATTTCTTCATATTTTCAACACTTCTAACATGAGCTTTTACTTCTGCAGTATAAGCACACAGTATTCCATACAGGGCTATTCAAAAGTAGAAGTCTTTGTTCTGCTGAAAAATGATGAACACGCTTTTATTAGAACTGAGCAAATACTGCAAGATAGTGCTCACCAACACTTCTCACATTTCAAACAGTGATTTCTTTTGATCATATGCATGTCCCTTGTTAATTGGCTGTTTACAAAGAGATCTGTGAACAAGTTTATCACATCATATTTGGGAAATGGCTGTTCTACATACAAATGCCTGCTGTGCAGATTGTAATTCTCTTTTAGTACCTTACACCATGAGTTATCCTATTGAAGTCAGTGGGAATACTTGTTAAGTAAGGTAATACTCAGTATGAGTAAGGGTCTCACAATCTGTTTCTATATTTACCGGTGAACATGGTATGCACACTAACAAGAGTATTTTGATTGCTATTTGTTATTCTATTTAGGTTGTAATCTAATCAGGGAGCAGATATGATATCATGTGAATCTGATGTCCAGTCAAGGCCACAAATAATAAATAATAATTATAAATATTATTATTGGGGGGAAAATGTAGTGGAAGGGGAGGGGGGAAAAGTTAGAGAGGGAGACCGTGTCCTGCCCCACACTTGGTTACTTTTTTCAGCTGAAAAAGAAAAAGTTGGTCAAAAGTTACTTTCACTCACACTTTAAACATTTTTAAAAGATGCTGATGAGGAAGAATGAACAAGAGACTGAGTATAATCTTGCAGGATCTGAGCATGCCCTGGAAGTTGACTTCCCTAAAAGTTTAGGTTGCTTAGCACCTCAGAGGATCAGGCCGTACATGAATTAATTTGGTGAACATTCAAGGCCAAATCCTTGGCAGCTGTAAACTGATGGAGCTCCACTGAAGTCAGTGACTAGATGAAATTCTGACCCTCAATGTTCAGCGTAGCAGTAATAATGATAAATTGTACTTATCACCTTTCATCTCTACATTGACTTGAGGCAAGGTACAATTAAGAAACTATTTTCTTTCCTAGAAATAGAAATGAGAATTGAGAGTATGTCATATTCAGAAGCCTGCATTTATATGTCGGTTATGTAGCAGTTAGCATCAAGAATACAATGTTATCAACGTTTCCTACCAGTCATTTACTGTTCTTTCCTTCTGATCAGAATATGTACATATGTGGAAGTGTCTACAGTCACTGGTTTATGTTAACTATAAAGAACCATTAAGGGGTAAATGCTAGGCTGATAAATTATGTTTAATGTACAATATACACAAATGTCAACTTAGGTATCAAAACAGGTTGGCAGCGTGATGCAACTGGCATTATTAAATCACAGTTATAAAGCTGCTTGGATCCAGAATAAAATCTGATTAGCTAGTTTGCATTTTGAGACCTTTGTGATAATAATAAAATTGTCACGGCAGGTTGAAAAGGGAGACAAATACAAGTAATACTTCTGTGCACAGTTCTCATCTAATGATGACATCCTAAGAAACATGTTGGTTGCCATGTGCACCACACACTTCAGAGACAGGGGTGCTTGGATATAACTCACCGAGAGGCGATTGTACGAGAAATCATTTCCCGTTTCCCCTCTTGCTTGATGAAACACTAACAATAAGATGTGGCACATCAGTTCAATAACATTCAGGCAATAAACTGCTTTATTGCAATACTGGGTTTAATTCTAGACAAAGTAATCAGTTTACATCTTAGGACTGAAGAATCAGTATAATAGCTGGAATTTTTATGTTTCAATGTTAAGCCTTACAACAGCCCTGTGAAGAAGGGTAGTATTACTATCCCACTTTACAGATTAGAAAGTGAGGCTGAGCTGTTAAGTGACTTTCTCAAGGTCCTAGCCAAACTGATTTGCAGAGTTGAGACTGGAACTCAGGAATATGTGATTCCCAGAGTCCCATATTCAAACAGAAGCAGATTTAACAAGCACTCCGAAATTTCCCCCTGCAGTGGGGAATTCTTGAGCAGGACAGAGTTTAGGGTGGCCAACTTTCTAATGTCTGAAAATCAGACCCCCTTGCCTTGCCTCTTCCCCTGAGCCCATACCCCGCCTCTTCCCTCGAGTCCCTGTCCCCCACTCACTCCTCTCCCCCTCCGCCACTGCTTTCCCCCCTAAACTCCAGTGTGAGCAGCCCCAAGGGACTTGCAAACTCCAGCTTCAGCGGGCCACCTGGGAGTGCAGGTCAGAGGAGTGCTATGGCCACACGGGAGCAGCCAGGCAGTCCTGCTGGCAAGCTGGGACGTGGCCCTCCTGCACAGAAGCCTCCCGCCTCGCTCTGTGCTGCCTGCCCAGCAGCCCTCTTCTCCACCTGCTCAACCCCTCCCTGCCCTGGAGATGCCCGTGAGCGCAGCCAGAGGAAGAACTGGCTGCTGGGGCAGCATGCATTCCTTCCCTCCTGGGGAACGTTCGTTCCATGCCAGCTGGGAGCTCCTTATCCTGCTTGCCATGGGCCCCCATACTCTCTCCTCCGCCGCAGCCCTGCAAACTGTCTCAAAAGGGCTGCCTGCAGCCCGAGCTGGTGCATGCACGCTGCTGTGGGAGCCACCACTTCAGGGCCAGGTAACAGGCTGCCACTCCTCCCACCCAACCCACTGTAACTGGATTTTTAGTGTCCGGTCAGTACATCCAACTGGACACCAGCAGGTTCCCTTTTCAACCAGACTTTTAGGTCAAAAACTGGACACCTGGTAACCCTAAGAGAATGGACACCTGCTAACTGGACACCTGCTAACCCTACACTTGGCCCAATAGCTCAAGTATGACTGTTGTGTAGATTATTTTTCTCCCCATATTATTTATCTTGCAATTCAGTTAGAAGCTATCCTGGGAAACAGCCTCATAACAGATGTTTCAAACTTTTAAAAATATGCCAGTTGTGTAGTTGGATTTTATCCTGTATCTTGTTTTACCGGATAATTTTGCTAAACTTGAATATGGCAGCATACACTCTTATACTTTCAATCATGTCACCTTCTGAAATTAGCTCACATCATCAATTTTTACTTCTCCACAGCTGAAAGTACTTGTTATTTCAAACTAAGACAAAGCATGTGGTGGATGAGGGCTGTTTTCTTTGAAGTTGATATCTCATGGCAAAGCACCTCCTTTGCCTCACTGGGCTCAGCGTTTCCCCCCTCCAGAGAATTTTTATTCTCCAGTGGGGTTTTATTTTTCAATATTTACAAGATGGGCCTTAGGGCAGGCCCAGGCAGTACTCTTCGCTAAACAAAAAACCCCCCAAAAGGAAATACCTCTCCCTCTCCTCTCACTCTCTAACCAGAAGAGGGGGTTTTAAGGGTCACAGGCAGCCCTTAATTGGACTCAGGTGTCCCTAGTTGACCTGAAGTTACCTCTTTTCAGCTCATAGGGAAAAGGGCCTTTAACATTCTAGGGCTGACATACCTGCTTTCCCCTTCAGGTTCCCTTTTTTTGACCCTTTGACTTTTCACACCTGTCCTTGTTATTTCTTCTGTTGTCCCCCATAATTATTTGAGTCCCGGGCTCAGTGGATCCTCCCCATAGACTGGGGGAAGGTCCTTTAGCCGTGGGCCGGCTTGTGCCCGCCCACCTCCCCGGAACCCAGTGGGACCATTCTCTGTCCATCTGACTTTGTCACAATATGTAATCTTTAACTCTTTGTGATTAAGCAGGGTCCACACAAAATATATCACTAAAATCATATTCAACTTTACATCACTACGCCTTCCTCAAAGCAAAGCAACACATGGGAGTGTTACTTTAAAGGGGAAACATTTACCTTTCTGCAAAGTAAACACTTCATTGCAATACTAGACGCTAAGGATCCAATCCTGGAAGCCTATAAATGCATGTAAGCTGTGTGAAGGCCCATTTACCTCCATTGGATTCTGTGCAGGTGTCACACTCTGGCCATGCAGGTCCCCAGTAAGGTCTAATACACATTATTTTACTTATGGTTTATAGTTTACCTGGAGAGCATCGTAAAAGAATGAAATGCAACTGAAGTTTCCTCCAGGTGAATGGCATGGCTATCTGGCCAGCATGCATTGGAACTGGACTTGAATATTGGTATTTTGTTGGACCTGGTCCTTCCCCCCCCCTACCATTCACAGCTGTGCAAAGTCTGCAAGCTGCTCTGTGGTTTCCTGCCTTCAAACAATTTGCAGGTCCAGAGTTCCTTGCGTACATCATTCTGCTGTCTCAGCTCCTTCCCTTCATTCCATTACAGGAGCAAAGCCCCCAACCTGCTTTCTCCCAATAACATCCTGTCTTTTGACACCCAAACCCAGCAATCCTTTCACTACATGGAATCAGATACCTATTTGAGGAATACAAAAGTAAAGTACGCGACAGTCAGTGAATCTGAAAACAGTGGGGTCAACCAATTCCTTATGATCCAGTCTGTTGTAATTAGTTCTATTCATAGTAAATTAAAATGTTACTATCATGCTACCACAAGTACGTGACATTGCTAGTTAAATTGCTCATATTAAGAGCAAAAATAATTGCACTTAGTAACACCCATTTTGTTCTGAATTTGCACAACATTTTTATCAACATAATAGTATGATTTATTGACTAGTTCTGAATATTTCCAGTTGCAAGGATCTCTGGTTAAAAAAGTGCAATAATTTTAGTTAGATTGTCTTGAAATTTGATTTTGACAGATGTATGATTTTATAAAATCATGCTAACACAATAAAAATACCACCCCTGTGAATGCATCTCTCCCTCTCTGTCTGCCTCAATCATCTCAGATACAATAGAATTGTCAAAAGAGAATTTGTGCAGAGACATTGCAATACAAAATACTCATCTGGCAATCTCAGTTTGTACCATTAAACATGTTATTTATTCACTCTTATCAATAAAAGCACTTGCAGAATCCAGCTCTCAGTGCATGTGTAATCCTATTGCAGGCAATATACTGATTCTTAGAAACATTGCTGGGAGCATGATAGTAAACATAAGATAAAAATGGCAGCATGAAAACCTCATAGAATTATATCCTTCCCCAAACAAAAGGATGTATTCTATTCTTCTTTTTCTTTCATATGGCTTGGGTAGGTAGCAACAACTACAAATTTATATCTAAGTTTGATAGCCAGCACATTGCTGCAGCAGTGAGGTGGTGAATGTCCTTCAGGCCCCCGGCAAAAGAATGAAGGGGCCATTCAGATATGATGTGCTCTATCGCTTGTGCCTGGTGACCAGAGTCACATACGGATGTTTGCCTCAGGTTCCATTTAAAGAGGGTTTGTCCACATCTCCCATGAGATGTCCTGATGCGATTCAATCTGCACCAGTCTTTCCGACATAAATCAAAACCTGGTGGTTCCTCAGCTGGATCAACGATGAGCTGTTTGTTTTGAGCGATCGAAGTGCTCCATGTGACTCTCCATTGAGCCTCAGACGATAACAGAAGCACCATGTGAAGGTTAAGTGCTGGTGTTTTTTGTGCTGTGTTTTGTGCAAATCCACCAATATATCAATGTTGTCAATTGGCCACTGGACATTGTTTTACCGACCTCCCAGTGAACATAGCAACGATGTATTCTATAAGAACTCTCCTAGACAGGATTTTTTAGTTTGTCAATTTCAAGTCAACCGCAGCTGAAAATGCATGTACCAGATCTTCTCAATTACAGAATTCACAGATATCAGGAAAATATTTTCAGGTAACAGGACTCAGAATTACCTGACAAAACTGCCACCTAAGTTTGCTCTAAGTACAGTGGCATCACTTTAAGCTTCCCAACAACCTTAGATAATTAAGCATGTGGCTGCAAGTAGGTAATTCAGTATCCACAGAATTCAAGGAATTTCAAGCAACAAATATAGGAAAGTACAATGGAACTTAAATAGATGTTTAACATTATGCATGTACGTAAGTTTTCACAGAATCAGGTCCTTAGGAAGGTAGCAGATAAAACAGAGTGGAAATCCAAGCTTGACTGAATCTACATAGCAAATTCTGTTTCAGCCAACAAGGTGCCATGGCACTGTGTCATCATGCGACTGGGCTTATGTCATGAGGCAAATGTAACTAAGTCATAAAATCATCTCAGAACAGCCTGAGCTCCAGGGACCTTTGGGCTTGTTTATACTGTGTATTAGTTTGCACTAGAGAGGGGTAAATTCTAGTATGGACTAGGGTGCTAACTGGCCCATGTGGACCCTGCTGGTGCACACTAAAAGTTCCCTAGTGTTCATTACTCTAATACTGTTGGAAACAAGACTACATTAATACACACTAGGGACCTTGTAGTGCATCCCAGAAGGGTCCATGCGGGCCAGTCAGGGTATGTCTACACTGCATTTTAAAACTCGTGGCAGCAAGTCTCACAACCTAGGTCTACAGACTCAGGCATGCGCTACAGCACTAAAAACAGCTGTGAAGACGTTCGGGTTTGGGCCAGAGCCCAGGCTGCAGAGCCTGAGGCTTCAGAGCCCGAGCTCCAGCTTGCACCCGAACATCTACACCACTGTTTTTAATGCCATAGCACGAACCCTGCAAGCCAAAGCCTGTAGACTCGGGCTCAGTTGCAGGTTTTAAAACACAGTCTAGATATACCCTTACTGCACAATACCCTAGTATGCCCTCTAGTGTGGACTACTGGACAATCCCGTCATTTCCCAATGCAAAATAGACTAACTCCTGTTGAATTATAGGAGTTACCTGTATGCTGCAGAGCGAGTTCACAGGTAGAAAAGGAGGGCCGGTGAGATTCTCTTAGATGAGAAATGACAACAAAAATATTAAAAAGATGAAGCATAAAAATATGGACCAGATGGAAGGTTTTTAGAAAATAAAGGATATACAACTAGTGAGCTCTAAAACTCAGTTCAGCACAGCTCAGTGTAAATAAACAACAGAATTTTTATAATATCTAGTTTTTTGCATCAGAGAGCTGAAATATTTTCAGATCTCAATTTGCTTAATAGGTTTGTACCATTGCACATTTTGGCCCCAATCCAGCAAAACACTTAAGCACATGCTTAATTTTAAGACTCAGTAGTCCTCTTGACATGGAAATGGTATTATATTTTGGGCGTTGCATGAGATAGCAGGGGACTAGATTCAATGACTCAGGAGGTTCCTTCCAATCCTATGTCACTATGACAAAAGATTTACTCATGTGCTTAAATTAAGTATGTGCTTAAGTGGTTTTTTTTCCAGCAGAGCCTCTGATAACTTACAAAAATGGGATGTGATCTGGTGTGGAAGCCTTGCACATCATTATAAAGCAGCATAACCATCTGGCTGCTGCAAACATGTTTTGATTCCAAAACAATTAATTTTACAAAACAAATTTTGAATAAATTCCAGATATTTTGATGTCTCTTTTTTAACATATAACAAATGTAAGTTAAAAAAAAAGGCCTATTAAGACTTGTCAGGCCATTCGATATTTTGATACATTGCCTGTGTTTATGAAAGACTCCCCCTGTATATGTAAATGTTTGCCTTTACAGGCTATAATTACTGAAAAGATATCCAGTTGAGATTAGATTTCAGTTATAATTAATGATGAATGTGTCAACGTATTATGATGTTGTTTATCATGCTGCCTGCAATGTAATTCGGTGCAATAATACTAAGACTTGCTATGTGACAGTTATTTAGCATTTAAGTCTTCTTAAGATTCTCTGCAGAGTATCTTGAATGTTAACAATGTGAAGATTATTCTATACAAAAGCAGCTTCAGGCAAAATGTAGCGACAAGTTGCCAGAACCCAGCAAAAGCTCTTTAAGTCTTATGTCATCTGTTAGGTGAAATATGATCACTAAATAATTTAGACATGTAGTAAAGTTAATGATAAATCCAAAAGTCAAAAATAAAAATTCATATTATCAGATGGTATGTGGGGAAAATACTCTTTGTTCTTTATGCTAATGCATTTTAAAAGATGAGACATCTCCCTCTTGAACACACAGACACAGGGTTGAAGATTCTCAGGCTTAACCCCACCCCCCAAATTTTAGGCCTGCTATAGATAAGATAGGCTTCAAATGTTTATGTTATTTCCCGTCAGTTTCTGTAGTCAAAGTACGATCCCATTTGGTCACTTTAGACTCAGTTCTGCATTAGAATATTGTACCCATGAGGAGTCCCATTCCAGCCACAGTTGTTCATGCTAGCAGATCCTTGTGAAGGACTGGGGTCTTGCTTCACAGCTTCTCTTGAAGAGCTACACACCATATTCTTATAGTACAGATGTCAGTGACTCTCTCAGATTTTTGTGGAAGGTAGTTTTACATTTATTAATGCACATTAAAAATAAACACATTTATAACTGATAGCTCTAACTGGTGTCCCAGAAAGTTAGCATCTGTTTCTACTCAAAGGGAAAAGATTGGGCAGAGAGGAAGAAATAGCCACAGAGAATAAATTCATTACTTTCACAGTTGAAAAACAAATGGTACAGGAAGTCAGCAAAGGTTTATACGAAAATTCTACTCTTAGGAGACTGTGTAACCATATTTGAAGGGAAAAATTTAATTCTCCCTGTGTTCTTTGGGGTTTTATTTTTTATTCTTTTGACTTTGTGACATACTGAATGCTGGCCAGATGGCTTTTGCTAGAATTGGGGGAAAAGAAATACAGCCCTGCAAAAGTGTGCCTCACCACACATCATTTCTGCACTGTTATTCTGTGGGAATATATTCTTGTAGGAGAGTTGATATTCCCTGATTTTGATTTTTCAAACTCCTGCTTAATCACGTTACATTAACAATGATGAATTAATCCTCTATTGTTAGAATTTTGCATGTCTAGTGTGAGACATTCCATTAAACTCTAATTCATCAATACTTTCCTTTAAAGTAAATAACATGTTATTAAATATGCTCTACAGTGATCTCTTTAGAGAAAATCACATGCTTGCTTGGATCAACATTCTCGATGCAAAAATGAACTCTAAAACATAAGTATAAATAGTATGGGCCAGATTCACTGAAACTGGCACAGAACAGTATGAATTACATCTTCCTGTGTGAGCTAAATGTCTTGTGTCCAGGGAGGATTCACTCCTAGGGAGGGAGGACAATGCTGCTATCGCTGACCTCTCGCCAGGTCTGGAGCCAATGCTCCACTGGTGGAAGCTGCAAGGGATATGCAATGAATCAGTATTCCCTTCCACCACCACTTGTAGCTAGCACCACCCTCCTTTTTTGGACTGTTCTGGGCCCCTACAGATCTCTCAGGAGAAGGAAGGTTGCAGCCACTGTACATCTCCTGCAGCCTCCTCCCTGGGCAGGCTTTCTGGCTGAAACCATAGTATACCCTATGCTGATGCTGGACCCTTGTATTTTTGGTCTTCCACCAAATACATTTATTTTAAAAACATCAACATTAATTTTCTGAGCCTCACATTATTTAAAGGTTGGGTCCTTTTCGATTTTTAAAATTTTAAAACAAAAACGTGTAGGGTCAGTAAAAATATAACGGATTCTGTGGCTTGCAGCTCTCCTGGCTGCTTCTGATAAACTTTGTCTCAAACATTACTAGGTTATATGCTTAGACTTTGTGGCTTTTTTGATTAATGTGGCCCTGGAGATTTAGCCACACTGTGACCAGTAATCCCTACCAGCTGCCTCTGTAGCTAGATGTGGCTGTTACAGCACCATCCACTGGAGCTCTCCCTAGAGGACCAGACATGATGAACCCCTCAGCAGGGAGCCAACCAGATGGAGAGAGGGGCATGGCCACATAGAGTAGGCATCCTAGTCCTAGAAGGATTTTTGGAGACTCAGGCCCGTCTTTTTTCTTCAGCCGGCTGCATCAGCTGACAAATGTACTGAACTCACCACCTGCTGGAGTTCGCAACAACTGAGCTCACTAAGTAGGCAAAACCACTGTATTCAGGAGGTGACACCAATAAAAATGTTTTGGGTACTTGTCTTGATCTGCTGGCCAGTGGGAAGTATGTCCAAGTATCTGGATTGGCTTAGAGGATGGAAGAGAGAATAATAATGTGAGCAATAGGAAGAAAGCAAAATCTAAGTGAGGCTTGTAGAACACCAGATACCAAAACCAAGAATTGGTTCCCAGATCTACTACTACTACTATGACTGACCACACTGTAGAATTATCATTTAGAATCTCAAATACTAGAAAAATAAGACATATACTTTTCTCTGATTGGTTGAGAGAGAGAACAGAAATGATGCAGTCTCTTGCTGAGGAAACAGTTAAAATAGCTTCTGCTGAACTCCCTGAACACTTGAGGCACACACAGCCAATGAGAGAACAGGACCATTGATAACATGTGACCTCCAGTGACCAGCTCAGTTAATAAGAATACTTGCCCCCTTCATAAAATATTTTGAGATTTACAGATGAAAAGCACTAGGTATTATTAATATTATAATTTAAAATGTGAAATGCACGATGGCCATCCAAGAGAGGAGAGGAGAGAAACACTGTCCAAATTTGTCATCATTGTTTGCTGATAACAATTGTGTATGAAACACTGTCTGGCTTGAGAATCATTTGAAACTCAATACTATGTAACTTACAAGTCTTTTTAGTTTTGCTTGTATACTTCATTCTACTCAACACTTGTCCATTAATATGCAGTAAGCCAATCCCAGTATTGTTAAAGTTGACACTAAGGCCTCAGTTCTGCTCTTAGCTACGTAGCTGCAACTCTGTACTGAAATCGTTCTGAAGGCAGAACTAGCTGCTAAGTATTTAAATTAATATCATTTACAGCTCAACTGAGATATGAACGATGTTTAACCTTTTATTGAGCTCTGCCAATCTTATGAAAACAATACTGAGACACCATTACTTTGGTAAAAAGAAAAGGAGGACTTGTGGCACCTTAGAGACTAACCAATTTATTGGAGCATAAGCATCCGATGAAGTGAGCTGTAGCTCACGAAAGCTTATGTTCAAATAAACTGGTTAGTCTCTAAGGTGCCACAAATACTCCTTTTCTTTTTGCGGATACAGACTAACACGGCTGCTACTCTGAAACCGGTCATTACTTTGATGTAAACCTGTAAAGACACCTGAATGACATCATGTTATTGTATTTGATGTGTTTTATGAACTTACCTCTAATCCCCTTTCAGTTATAACCCCTTTAAATAACTGTTGGCTTACCTTTTTGAAATAATCAAATTCTCTAAGGTACCTCCTTAGCAACTCAACATTAACTCCTTTTGATACAGTTGGTGCTTGTTGCTATGTATTTTCTTGGTAAGAAAGATGCAGCTCACACAACACACTACCATGAATATTTATCTAACACAAAACTGCATTTTCTAGAGTTGTTTTAACTAAATTTACTAATGGACTTCAGCTCTGCAGATAACGTTTCTAATAGAACTTGGCTAATGTCTGTGTTCAATTAGCTTTTGTGCCATCTATCAGAGCCCTGATGTTTAATTTCACAACAGTCTTTTTCAACTGATCTCTTGAGAAAAACAAAGTGCATTGATAAAGTATTTAAAATCTTCTCCCATACAAGTATTAGGAACCTACTCTTCAAAAAGCTCCCCAAAAGTTTTTGGGATTTTTAAACTATGCAAAATCAACCAGAAAGTATCTATAAAACATGTTTTATTTCACCTAAATAAATGAATACGAAACAATTGAATTCACTGAGGACTATTGACTTTATGATGAAGAAAAAACAGACTGATGCAACAGAGACACCATGTGACGCAACAACAGAACCCTGGATGAAGGCTTTTGCTGAAGACACAGCTCTCTGAAGAAGTGACAGTTCAACAAGCACGCAGATAGAGACCTAAAAGCTGTCCAGTATCACCACAAAGATGGGAGTAAATAGTTATGAAAAACAATTCTAATGAGAACCCCAGCAACCCCCAAATCAACCATTATTTTAGACGCCAAAGCAATACAAGAGGTGAGTCAATTCACATACCTTGACAATAACGTGCAAGCCAACAGGGATGTCCGGATGGAAATAATATCACAAATTGGCAAGACAGTAGTTGAATTTACATTTAAACAAGATTAGATCATTCAAAAATTACAACTCATAGGCCAAACTACCAATCTGCAACTCAGATGTTATTTCCATCTTAACATGGCAATGTGAAAGCTGTAAATCCATCAAAGGTGCTTTCAAAAGCCTTAGAAAAACACTAAGTATTAAAAGGAATTAATTTATAAGAAATGCAGAGATTTGTCAGAGAATTCAATAATCTCTTATCTCTAAAGTTACCCAGAGAAAAGAAGATGGAAATATCTGGGACATGTATTAAGAATAAAGAAAAGGAGTACTTGTGGCACCTTAGAGACTAACCAGTTTATTTGAGCATGAGCTTTCGTGAGCTACAGCTCACTTCATCGGATGCATAGCATATTGTGGAAACTGCAGAAGACATTATATATACACAGAGACCATGAAACAAAACTTCCTCCCACCCCACTCAGGACAGTGGGGTGGGAGGAAGTTTTGTTTCATGGTCTCTGTGTGTATATAATGTCTTCTGCAGTTTCCACAATATGCTATGCATCCGATGAAGTGAGCTGTAGCTCACAAAAGCTCATGCTCAAATAAACTGGTTAGTCTCTAAGGTGCCACAAGTACTCCTTTTCTTTTTACGAATACAGACTAACACGGCTGTTACTCTGAAACATGTATTAAGAATGAAGACACAGCATGTACCGTGGTAGGCATCCGATTGGGTAGCAGAAGTATCATGCAAAAGGGGCTGTCTGAAAGAACACTACTAACAGAGGAAAACATATGGGGCTTAACACAACACAGAACATACAAAGAGCAGCCCAGGGTAGATGTGGATGGCAGAGCCTTGTTTGTGCCCTGTCAGGGTTCCTTCCCCACTCTGAACTCTAGGGCACAGATGTGAGGACCTGCATGAAAGACCCCCTAAGCTTATTCTTACCAGCTTAGGTTAAAAACTTCCTCGAGGTACAAACTTTGCCTTGTCCTTGAACCCTATGCTGCCACCACCAAGCATGTTAAACAAAGAACAGGGAAAGAGCCAACTTGGAGACGTCTTCCCCGCAAGCCCTACACCCCCTTTCCTGGGGAAGGCTTGATAAAAATCCTCACCAATTTGCATAGGTGAACACAGACCCAAATCTTTGGATCTTAAGAACAATGAAAAAGCAATCAGGATCTTAAAAGGAGAATTTTAATTAAAGAAAAAGTAAAAGAATCACCTCTGTAAAATCAGGATGGTAAATACCTTACAGGGTAATCGGATTGAAAACATAGAGAATCCCTCTAGGCAAAACCTTAAGTTACAAAAAGACACAAAAACAGGAATATACATTCCATTCAGCACAGCTTATTTACCAGCCATTTAAACAAAAGGAAATCTAATGCATTTCTAGCTAGATTACTTACTAACTTAACAGAAGTTCTGAAGAGCATTCCTGACCTGGTCCTGGCAAAAGCATCACACTTGTCTCCTCATTGGTCATTTTGGTCAGGTGCCAGTGAGGTTATCTTAGCTTCTTAACCCTTTACAGGTGAAGGGGTTTTGCCTTTGGCCAGGAGGGATTTTATAGTTCTGTATACAGAAAGGTGGTTACCCTTCCCTTTATGTTTATGACATGCCCTAAGCAATGTCAGATGCTACAGAAAGATTCATACTGAGGACACTAATGTTTTATAGAGACGTGGAGAATGTTTAACTCTGAATAAGCATGAGGTCCTATGGCTGGGGACATTGGATCACACAGATACTAACTTAAAAGGTGACCTGAAAAGCTCGATTCATTTTTTTCTAATGGCACTCATATGCTAGCAGTGACATCACAAACTCCATAGACTTGTTAATAACTATAATTTGAGTTTGAGAGCATTTTACCTGAATAATATTTTCCCCTTCCCATACCCTGTGTCCTGGGGAACACTTTAACCCAAACAACATAGCCTCTTTAACACAATGATGTATAAATAAGCAGGGAGAGTGAGAGAAACAGGAATGGTTTTTCCTCTGCTTGGCCTGCAAATAGCAATGATGTCAGCAGGGGGAAGGACTTTAAAGGTTGATTTATATGGGAAACTGACCTGAAGAACTACTGCAGAATAAACTATTCTGGAATTACTCCCCTCATGTGGATACTTATTCTGGAATAAATGTGTCTATACAGGGAGTTACTCTGGAATAGCCACAGTGTTTAAATTCACACCCTATCTTACTGCAGAATAACTACCCCATGTAGACAAGCTTCTAAGTCTGTCACACTTGGATTTTTCCACAAAGAGAGTGGGGCATCAACAACTACTGTTTTTAATTTTAAAAAAATATGAAAATGGGGGTTTGACAAAAATAAATAAAGCAGAAGATGCTCTTCAAGGCCCAAGGAAGACGAAAAAGGGAGCCCACTCAAAACAAAAACCACACTGCAGGTCACATTTACTCTTTTCCTTAGTCAAGCAAATCCTTGCTCATTTTGGGTTTAGTTTATGAGCAAGGTACATCTCTGTGAACTATCCTTCAGTATGGAAAGATATTTTCTAAATTATTTCAAATCTCACTCCCATGTGCCAGTGAGATATATGACTTCAACCTCTGTCTGGCACAGAGCTTTTCTTGACTAGATTAAGAGGTTGGTTTTTTTTAAAAAGAATCAGTTTCAGAGTAGCAGCTGTGTTAGTCTGTATTCGCAAAAAGAAAAGGAGTACTTGTTGCACCTTAGAAACTAACAAATTTATTTGAGCATAAGCTTTCATGAGCTACAGCTCACTTCATCGGATGCAAGTGAGCTGTAGCTCACGAAAGCTTATGCTCAAACAAATTTATCAGTCTCTAAGGTGCCACAAGTCCTCCTTTTCTTTTTAAAAAGAATGTTAGCTAGCACATTCTAAGTAGCACTTTCTGCAACAGGGAGAGACTAGTATTCAACTCAGCCAGCTAACATGCTAAAGACAACTTGCCTTGTCTTCACAGGAGCTTTAGAACATCCTAGTTAACATGTCTACAAAACAGCTTTTATCTTAGTAAAGACATAACCATAAGGAACACACAAAGGCCATAAAGACAGCCCTGCAATCCAGGCAAGCTATACTAACTATGCAAGGTAGGGTTGCCAACTCTGAGTGAAGCTATTCCAGGAGATTTCCCCCGCCCCCCTCACCCATGATGTAAAGTCATTTTCTTAAAATAGCCTATTAAAATCTCCCAGATTGCTTTCAATAGTCATCGGGAGATCAATGCTGATTCCAGGAGACTCCAGGCCAATCCTGGAGGGTTGGCAACCTTAGTATAAGGTATTATCTTTAGTTACATTCTTTTCTATGGTGATCACCACCACAGAATCTGAGACCCTCACATTTGTTAATTAATTTATCTTCACAACACTCCTGTGAGGAAGTTTCATTATCACCACTTTACAGAGGGGGAACTAGCACTGGGATTGAGAGAAGTTGGCCAGATTTTCAAAAGTGATTTTGGGTGCCCAATCTGAGACATCATAGACTCATAGAATATCAGGGTTGGAAGGGACCTCAGGAGGTCATCTAGTCCAACCCCCTGCCCAGAGCAGGACCAATCCCCAATTAAATCATCCTAGCCAGGGCTTTGTCAAGCCTGACCTTAAAAACTTTTAAGGAAGGAGATTCCACCACCTCCTAGGTAACGCATTCCAGTGTTTCACCACCCTCCTAGTGAAAAAGTTTTTCCTAATATCCAACCTAAATCTCACCCACTGCAACTTGAGATCATTACTCCTTGTTCTGTCCTCTGCTACCACTGAGAACAGTTTAGAGCCATCCTCTTTGGAACCCCCTTTCAGGTAGTTGAAAGCAGCTATCAAATCCCCCCTCATTCTTCTCTTCTGCAGACTAAACAATCCCAGTTCCCTCAGCCTCTCCTCATAACTCATGTGTTCCAGTCCCCTAATCATTTTTGTTGCCCTCCGCTGGACTCTTTCCAATTTTTCCACATCCTTCTTGTAGTGTGGGGCCCAAAACTGGAAACAGTACTCCAGATGAGGCCTCACCAATGTCGAATAGAGGGGAACGATCATGTCCCTCGATCTGCTGGCAATGCCCCACTTATACATCCCAAAATGCCATTGGCCTTCTTGGCAACAAGGGCACACTGCTGACTCATATCCAGCTTCTCGTCCACTGTCACCCCTAGGTCCTTTTCCGCAGAACTGCTGCCTAGCCATTCAGTCCCTAGTCTGTAGCAGTGCATTGGATTCTTCCATCCTAAGTGCAGGACTCTGCACTTGTCCTTGTTGAACCTCATCAGAATTCTTTTGGCCCAATCCTCTAATTTGTCTAGGGCCCTCTGTATCCTATCCCTACCCTCCAGCGTATCTACCTCTCCTCCCAGTTTAGTGTCATCTGCAAACTTGCTGAGGGTGCAATCCACACCATCCTCCAGATCATTTATGAAGATATTGAACAAAACCGGCCCCAGGACCGACCCTTGGGGCACTCCACTTGATACCGGCTGCCAGCTAGACATGGAGCCATTGATCACTACCCTTTGAGCCTGACAATCTAGCCTGCTTTCTATCCACCTTATAGTCCATTCATCCAGCCCATACTTCCTTAACTTGCTGGCAAGAATACTGTGGGAGACGTGTCAAAAGCTTTGCTAAAGTCAAGGAACAACACGTCCACTGCTTTCCCTTCATCCACAGAGCCAGTTATCTCGTCATAGAAGGCAATTAGATTAGTCAGGCATGACTTGCCCTCGGTGAATCCATGCTGACTGTTCCTGATCACTTTCCTCTCCTCTAAGTGCTTCAGAATTGATTCCTTGAGGACCTGCTCCATGATTTTTCCGGGGACTGAGGTGAGGCTGACTGGCCTGTAGTTCCCAGGATCCTCCTTCTTCCCTTTTTTAAAGATGGGCACTACATTAGCCTTTTTCCAGTCGTCCGGGACTTCCCCCGATCGCCATGAGTTTTCAAAGATAATGGCCAATGGCTCTGCAATCACAGCCGCCAACTCCTTTAGCACTCTCGGATGCAACTCATCCGGCCCCATGGACTTGTGCATGTCCAGCTTTTCTAAATAGTCCCGAACCACTTCTTTCTCCACAAAGGGCTGGTCACCTCCTCCCCATGCTGTGCTGCCCAGTGCAGTAGTCTGGGAGCTGACCTTGTTCGTGAAGACAGAGGCAAAAAAAGCATTGAATACATTAGCTTTTTCCACATCCTCTGTCACTAGGTTGCCTCCCTCATTCAGTAAGGGGCCCACACTTTCCTTGACTTTCTTCTTGTTGCTAACATATGTGAAGAAACTCTTCTTGTTACTGTTAACATCTCTTGCTAGCTGCAACTCCAGGTGTGATTTGGCCTTCCTGATTTCGCTCCTGCATGGGGATCAATATGAAAATTGAGAGGTGGATAAGGAACCGGTTAAAGGGGAGACTACAGGGGGTCACAGTGAAAGGTGAACTGTCAGGTTAGAATGAGGTTACTAGTGGAGTTCCTCAGGGATCGGTTTTGGGACCAATCTTATTTAACCATTTTATTACTGACCTTGGCACAAAAAGCGGGAATGCGCTAATAAAGTCTGTATTGCAAATACAGAGAAGGACCGGGATATCATACAGGAAGATCTGGATGACCCTGTAAACTGGAGTAATAGTAATAGGATGAAATTTAATTGTGAAAAGTGCAAGGTCATGCATTTAGGGATTAACAACAAGAATTTCTGTTATAAAGTGGGGACGTATCACTTGGAAGTAACAGAGGAGGAGAAGGACCTCGGAGTATTGGTTGATCACAGGATGACTATGAGCTGCCAGTGTGATAGGGCCGTGAAAAAAGCTAATGCAGTCTTGGGATGCATCAGGCAAGGTATTTCCAGTAGAGATAAGGAGATGTTAGTACTGTTATACAAGGCACTGGTGAGACTTCATCTAGAATATTGTGTGCAGTTCTGGTCTCCCATCTTGAAGAAGGATGAATTCAAACTGGAACAAGTACAGAGAAGGGCTACTAGGATGATCCGAGGAATGGAAAACCTGTCTTATGAAAGGAAACTCAAAGAGCATGGGTTGTTCAGCCCAAATAAAAGAAGGCTGAGAGGAGATATGATTTCTCTATATAAATATATCAGAGGGATAAATACCATGGAGGGAGAAGAATTATTTAAGCTCAGTACCAATGTGGACACAAGAACAAATGGATATAAACTGGCCATCAGGAAGTGTAGACTTGAAATTAGATGAAGGTTTCTAACCATCAGATGAGTGAAGTTCTGGAACAGCCTTCCAAGGGAATCAGTGAGGGCAAAAGACATACCTGGCTTCAAGACTACTCTTGATAAGTTTATGGAGGAGATGATATGATGGGATAGCCTAATTTTGGCAATTAATTGATCTTCGACTATTAGAGGTAGATGTGCCCAATGGCCTGTGATGGGATGTTAGATGGGGTGGGATCTGAGTTACTACAGAGAATTTTTTCCTGTATGTCTGGCTGGTGAGTCTTGCCCACATGCTCAGGGTTTAGCTGATCGCCATATTTGGGGTCGGGAAGGAATTTTCCCCCAGGACAGATTGGCAGAGGTCCTGGGGGGTTTTCACTTTCCTCTGCAGTGTGGGGCACGGGTCACTTGCTGGAGGATTCTCTGCACCTTGAAGTCTTTAAATCACAATTTGAGGACTTCAATAGCTCAGACATAAGTTAGGGGTTTGTTACAGGAGTTGGTGGGTGAGATTCTGTGCCCTGCGTTATGCAGGAGGTCAGAGTAGACAATCATAATGGTCCCTTCTGATCTTAAAGTCTATGATTCTATGATATACTTGGCATCCTCTTCATGCATATAAACTGAGGCAATGGGCAGCAAAATCCATGTTCATTCCTAACAAATAAATTAACTTAAGATTTAATTCTTCTACAGTGAGCAGTGTTGTGAGAGGAGTTTGGTGATAAACTATACACTGAATATTGTGTAATTACATATAATTGTAATTGTATTGGTAATTATTTTTCTTAATTTGAGGCTTTATCAAAGTACTGAGAAAATATTTGTAATGTAATTGTCACGCTTATTGGCACAATCATAATTCAAGCTGCAAATACAGGGCACACTCTACAGCTTTTCTTAAGAGCTGAGTATAATCAGAGGATTGTAATAAGAAAATAAAAAAGACAATAGGGAGAAAATAGAATAATAAATCAATCCCTCACTGGGATAGTCTTACAAGGAAAATCCTAAAAATATAACTTAAAAAAGTGTGTCACTAATTTTGAGTTTGAATATCGACATTTTCCAAGGAAGCAGAGTTTCTGCAAATAGGATTATTATTGATCCACCTATCATATGACACCAACTAAGTCTGATTTCCTTTGGATACTGCTGTAAGGCAATGCTGGAAGGGAAAAGACAAACTTTGAACATCTGCATCATGAAGTAACACTAATTTTAAAAAGTAATCAAATTCCATGGGGCAAACAGATTTAAGTTCTTACCACAACATTTGCTATGTTCCCCAGAATCTAAGAAGGTTTCAGAGTAGCAGCCGTGTTAGTCTGTATTCGCAAAAAGAAAAGGAGTACTTGTGGCACCTTACAGACTAACAAATTTATTTGAACATAAGCTTTCATGAGCTACAGCTCACTTCATCGGATGATTATGCTCAAATAAATTTGTTAGTCTCTAAGGTGCCACAAGTACTCCTTTTCTTTTTGAGAATCTAAGAAGTAATTGAAATAAACATATTAAGGTAGGATATTGAGAATAGTGTAATGTAATGCTGTCTTGTGAAGTCTGCACAAACTAAAAAGAAAAAACCCAGAGGCCTAACCGTCCAAACCTAATTGTGACTGTCTAGATGGGTACACTACTAAACAAATCGAGAAAACACAACTGTCAGCATGTATCATTGAATTTTAATTGCAAGAGGTTGCAGAGTCAAATTCATTCTGGAGTCTAAGATACCATGAAGAAAATTAGCAAACTAACAAATCTCCCAGACAAAATCAGTCTCCAAACTAGACACAGCTCATTTATACTGATTTAGGAGTTTTAAGGTTAAAAAAAAGTACACTTTTAGAGAAAAGCAAGATTAGAAGACTCACTCTATCTGTTTAGGCTTAAGGTTTATCCATAAGTATACTGCCAAATAGATTATCTTTGTTTCCTGTGCCGTTTAGCCTGCTGTTATCCAAGAGTGTTGTCAGAAAAGGCAGAATTCTTTTTTCTGCAGCAAATTGAAACAGATGCCACACAGATATTTTCCCCTGTGGAAATCAGACAAATGACACTGTCATTGTTTTCTTCTTCTTCCGCCTTCTACCCTCACAGATTTGTAATGCCTTTAGAAATTATAACCCCACGGGATGTCAAATCACTGCTGTGTAATGAAACCACAAAATTTCTGTTAAAATTAATAATTATATGTTCCAAAACAAGTAAAAATATGCTGTACTTTTTTAATTAACTATTTTTCATCTTTGTAATAACGTTGAGTTTATGCAAGTTACACATGAATTTGGTTCCCAGTTTAACTAGCAACGAACCTGAAATAAAAGGTCGTGTTTGGAGCTGTATTCAGTTTCAATGGTGAATCAAGGCTAGGTTCTTGATTCAGTAGTGCTTAAATCTCATGAGTCACTCTGGCAAGAATTTGGCCAGGACAGGAAAACAGGCCTTTTCTGGTTTTGAATCCAATCAGAACCAAAATCACAGAAGCAGATTCAGAATAAAATCTGTAACAGCCCCACTTGCAAATTAAAGAGAATTAGGCTCAAGGTTCTGGTTTAACTTAACCTTTGAATTGGAGATCCCTCTTAAATGTTTATGTTTCTGTGCCAACAGGAATTCACACCACAATAATAGCAGTAATACTCCTAAATTAAATGTTATAATACTTAAGAACAGGAATATGCATTTCAAACATTAAACACTTCTTTTTACATTTTTCAAATTTTTCTTTGTAGTTAGTTCATCACTTTAAATTAAAGGAGGAGATGCTGTTAAACAATGATGTTCACAGAAACTTATAACATTCAGATTTTCTGAATCCAAAGAAGTTCTGAAATTGACAGAGCATTGTCATGTTTACTAGGCCAAACGCGGATATACGTTGGCATTTGACATACCATCAAGTTCTTACAGTGCTTTCTGGACTGAGATGTTTGTAACCAATCCACATTTCATCCCAAATTTTAACAAAAATACAATTCTGTCAGACTAACAGTATCTAACCCTGTATTAAGACCAAGTTCTTTAGTGCACCAAGACTTACTTGATGAATATTAAGGAGCTTGTTACAGCTCCCTGAGTCTCAATCTGCCCTGGCCCCAGTGTAAATTAGATCTGCCTAGGGGCTGCTCTAAATTACAACCGGAGGCTATGGTCTCTAAGGAACTGTCCTCCAACATTAAAGTGGCAGAGCAGAGCTACAGCCCCTGCTGTCTCAAACACTTTACACTGGAAGCAGGGAGTTCTTATGACATAGGAGTCAAATTCTCTGGCTTTACACCTTCAGAGAATTCTTCCCCTCATGGGAAAGGAATTCTGAAATAGGCACCTTAAGCCAGATTTCAGCCTGTTTGCACCACTCAGGAGATTCTGATGCTCAGTATTGTATTCAAGAGAAAACTGTTTATCATTTGGAATAAAATATGTGTGTTCCTATAGATTAGAAACCATTTGTCTGATAATCCCATGAAAAACTGCTGATGCACTAATCATATTCCAGTTATTTTTATGGGTACATTTTCATATGGATTTCTTCCCTTTTTTTGGTGCAATTTGCACCTGCAAAATGTGTTGGCAATATCATTTGTAGGCATAGATCTAGTGAAAACTCCCTGCACCATCTCTCCTCTCTAGTACACCCATATAATCACAAGCATTATTTAGCCTTCCCTGACAAATTTGTAAAGCATTGTCTTCTATTTTTTCACATCCTTTCAGTTCTTCACCACAGATTCAGATGCATATAAAGGAACAATACACAGCTGAACAGTTCACTTAGCTACAATTGTGGTTGTGTCCCCCCCCCCCTTTTTTTTTTTTTTTACAGATTATTTGCAAACCTGAAGAAGAAATGTATCAGAAATATTAAATTAATATATAGTTAATCCTTGACCGAGAAAGGTATCTGAGATAAAAAGAAAATGTTTTCTAAAACAAGACATCATGATGAGAATTTTTATAAGCATATAAAATTAGAAAATTCTTTCAGCTATTTAATTTGCTAAAGGTAGGTCTCATTTGCTGCTAAAACTGCTTCATTAACTATGAAATGATCTCCCTGAGACTTACCCCTAAAACACAGAATTTAAGTAATTTAAGTTACAATGATATATCTCATTTTATCTTTGATTCATGATTCTGATTGTGACTCTCACTCTTACTCTCTATCTTACTTAAATGTATCAAACTGTACCACAGAATCTCTATGGCTAGAAATTCCATGCCTGAATAATAAGAGTATAGCACTATGAACTTACTACTGACCATTGACCAGGAATGGTGACAGTGATTGTGAAATGCTCTGAGAAATTACAGAGGCGACAAAAACAGAAAACCCAGTAATAATGGGGGATTTCAACTATCCCTATGTTGACTGGGTCACTGCAGAACAGGATGCAGAGATAAATTTTCTAGACACCATTAATCACGGCTTCTTGGAACTGCTAGTCTTAGAATTCACAAGGAAAGTGGCAATTCTTGATTTTGTCCTAAGTGAAGCACATGATCTGGTCCAAGTGATGACTGTAGCTGAACTGCTCAGTAATAGAAGATTTAATGTAATTAAATTTAAAATCCTTCCAGGTGAAAAAATACCAAAAAAAACCCCACCACAGTAGCATTTAACTTTAAAATGGAGAACTATATAAAAATGAGCAATCTAGTTAAGTAGAAATAAAGAGGAATAGTCACAAGAGGGAAATGCCTGCAAACTGCATGGAAACTATTTTAAAACACTGTAATAGAGGCACAACCTAACTGTATACCCCATTAAAAAAACAACAAGAGAGCCAGAAAAATGTCACCATGGATAAACAAGAGAATAAAAAAGAGGTGATTAGAGGACAAAAGAATTTGAAGAGGAACTACTAAAAGACTTAAAAACTGACAGCAAAATTGTTTTTAAGTACATCAAAAGCAGGAAGCCTGCCAAACAATCAGTGGGGCCACTGGATGATTGAGGTACTAAAGGAGCACTCAGGGAAGACAAGGCTGTTGTGGAGAAGCTAAATGAACTTTTTACATCAGTCTTCACTGCAGAGGATCTGATTCCCATACCTGAGCCATTCTTTTTAGCTGACAAATCAGAGGAATTGTCCCAGATTGAGGCGTCAGTAAAGGAGGCTTTGGAACAAATGGATAAATTAAACAGTAATAAGTCACCAGGACCAGATGGTATTCACCCAAGAGTTCTGAAGGAACTCAGATATGAAATTATAGACTGTGGTATGTAACCTATCACTTAAGTCAGCCTCTGTATCAGATGACTAGAGGATAGCTAACGTAACACCAATTTTTTTAAAAAAAGGCTCCAGAGGCAATCCTGGCAACTACAGGCCAGTAAGCCTAACTTCAGTATTAGGCAAACTGGTTGAAACTATAGTAGAGAATGGAATGATCAGACACAGATGAACACGATACATTGGGGAAGAGCTAACACACATTTTGTAAAGAGAAATCATGCTTTGCCAATCTATCAGAATTCTTTGAGGGTGTCAACAAGTATTTGGAGAAGGGTGATCCAGTGGATATAGCATGATTGGACTTTCACAAAGCCGTTACAAGGTCCCTCGACAAAGGCTCTTAAGCAAAGTAGGCAGTCATGGGATAAGAGGGAAGATCTATCCAAAGAGGATGGATCTAGACTGTTCTCAGTGGTAGCAGATGACAGAACAAGGAGTAATGGTCTCAAGCTGCAGTGGGGGAGGTTTAGGGTGGATATTAGGAAAAACTTTTTCACTAGGAGGGTGGTGAAGCACTGGAATGCATTACCTAGAGAGGTGGTGGAATCTCCTTCCTTTGAGGTTTTTAAGGTCAGGCTTGACAAAGCCCTGGCTGGGATGATTTAGTTGGGAATTGGTTCTGCTTTGAGCAGGGGGTTAGACTAGATGACCTCCTGAGGTCCCTTCCAACCCTGATGGTCTATGATTCATGGATCGATAACTGATAGGAAGCAAAGGGTAGCTATTAATGGTCAGTGTTCACAGTGGAGAGGGATAAATAGTGAGGTTCCCAAAGGATCTGCAGTTGGACCTATGCTGTTCAATATATTCATAAAAGATCTGGGAAAAGGGATAAACTGTGAAATGGCAAAATTTGCAGACAATACAAAATTACTCAAGATAGTCAAGTCCAAAGCTAACTGTGAAGAGTTACAAAGGGATCTCACAAAACTGGGTGACTGGGCAATAAAATGACAGATGGAAATCAGTATTGACAAGTGCAAATTAATGCACATTGGAAAACACTATCCAAACTATACATACAAAATGATGGGTACAAAATTAACTGTTTCTACTCAAGAAAGAGAACGTGTATAGTTCTCTGAAAACATTGTGTGGCAGCAGTCAAAAAAAGGAAAGGGCTAGATAACAAGACAGAAAATATCATAATGCCAGTATATAAATCTATGGTATGTCCACACCTTGAAGAGTGCATGCAGTTCTGGTTGCTCCATCTCAAAAAAGATATATTAGAACTGGAAAAAGTACAGAGAAGGACAACAAAAATGATTACAGGTATGGAACAGTTTCCATATGAACAGAGATTAAGAAGACTGGGACTGTTCATCTTAGAAAAAAGACAACTGAGTGGGAATATGATAGAGGTCTATAAAATCATAAATGGTGTGGTGAAAGTAAATAAGGTAGTGTTATTTACCCCTTTACATAACAAAAAGAACCAGGGGTCACCCAATGAAATTAATAGGCAGAAGGTTTAAAACAAACATAAGGATGTACTTCTTCACACAATGCATAGTCAATCTGTGGAACTCCTTGCCAAGGAATGTAGTGGAGGCCAAAACTACAATTGGATTAAAAAAAGAATGAGAAGTTCAGCAATGGTTATTAGCCAAGATGGTCAGGGATGAAATCCCATGTTCTGGGTACCCCTAAATCTCTGACTGCCAAAGGGGATGGATCATTTGCTAATTGCCCTGTTCTTTTCATTCACTCTGAAGCATTTGACACTGGTCACTGTCAAAAGACAGAATACTGGGCTAGATGGACCACTGGGCTGACCCACTATGGCCATTTTTATGTTAGTCTAAGGCGTTTTGGGGCATTACCACAATGCAAAAATTCATAACAAATTGAAAGATTTGAGAGATCTTTTGTACTTTCAGGGAGTTAGCTATGTGCTTCCTATTAAAAATCAATGTGAGCTTTCACATTTAAACAAAATATAAACAAACAAACAAACACCTTACGTGATATTTTCATTTCTATGTATCCACAATTTAATAAGCTTGATCCAAAACTCCTATAGTATTGCTCAGTTAGAGTCTGCAGAATTTGATCTTCCACATAGCATACAGTATCTCAGATTAATATGCATTAATACAACTATGGGCTAATATCTGTTCTCAGATCTATAAAGCAAATCTGCAAAAGAGTGAATATGTTGTATGACATATACATGTGTGACCCTAGGACCTCCTCTAGGCACAGGGCACGCCAGACATTAACTCACATCAAGTCTGACACTCATTGCCCCAACATGCTGTCGTCATAATATATATCTCAAAGGTGTCATGTAAGGTGTTGTACATAAATTAGTGATACGTTAGTCCCAACAGTCATTGTGTGATGCATGTACGGCTTGGGTATAAAGAATTATAGATATGTGCTGGAAATGTGTTATTAAAATGTGTTTGGGAGGCAGAACATAAAACCGAGCCAGCCCTATTCAAAGAAATGTGTATGTACCTGTCCGACCAGATTGGTTACAGGCAGAGGACAATGCAAGTACATTTACAAATAAGGTAAACAAAGCCATCAAGCTAAGCTAGCGGGGAAGAGGAATGTTTAACAATTACACCAGGGGACAGAATCTGCAGCCCAGGAAGCCTTCCTGGCTCTTGAGGCAATGGACTTTGAGTAATATAAGGGGAGAAAAAAGACCTTTTAGTTATCCAACACTGAGGGGACATAGGGTACAGCATGCTCTGAGCCTGTGAAAGTTGGATCCCACAGTCTGGAGGTCTAGGGATGCTGATAACTTAATGTAAGGAAGAAAACTGCTTCAGCAAAGATTGTAACTTGCTAAGATGAAGTTTTCATCACTAGAAAGCAAGTTTTGTTTTATTTGTAACCTGGTCTGTCTCTTTTACTCTGTCTTAATACAGTTAAATCTCTGTTCTCTATTAATGAACATATTCTTGTTCTCTTACAAAGCCCTCTGACTGCTGTTTATTAAACTGAAGTGTGAGTATTCAGTTAACCTAACAGGCTGATGTGTGCTTTGTCCCTTTGGAGCCAGCAAACCTAATAATTTCTGTAAGTGTTCAGTGAGAGGACAGGACACTACATGTGGATGTCTATGGGAAACCTGGGAACTGGGGTTCACTGATTGTTACCTAAAAGGCAAAGTTTAGACTGGCAGAGTCTTGAAGAGTTTGCTGGCAAGGCAGAGAGGCTGGTATGTCTAGGAGCAGACACAGTTTAGCAGCAGCAAAGCTCTCTCTATTGCTAAGGCAGAGGAGTAAGACAGTGGCTCAGTTTTGGGTGTCCTGAGCATGACATCACTACATATCCCTAGCAATACACTAAAAATCAGATGTGCATTCATTATGATCTGTATGAAACAGGGTGGCTTTCAGGATCTGCATCCAATCCAGGTGTGAGAATGCACATTCAGAAACAAGGAGCATAGCTAAACATGGGATGAGTGTTTCACATGCATAAATAAAACATAGGAACATGCAGTATTCAAAATGGACACATATTGTCACACAATGAGTGTATACATTTATGTTGACCCTAGGTGGAACCGTATATACCATGCTCATTAGCTAACATAGGGTATGTCTACACTGCAATTAAAAACCCATGGCTGGCCCGTGCTAGCTGCCTCGGGTTTGAAGGGCTCAGGTGAAGGGGCTGTTTACTTGAGGTGTAGATGTTTGGGCTAGGGCTGGAGCCCAGGCTCTAGGACTCTGTGAGGGTTCCAGAACTCAGGCTCCAGCCTGAGCCCGAACACCTACACCTCAATTAAACAGCCCCTTAGCCAGAACCCTATGAGTCCAAGTCAGCTGGCACAGGCCAGACATAGGTGTCTAACTGAAGTATAGACACACCCATAGATTCGAGTTCATATGTCATATACACACCATCTGATCTAGCATACTAATGTCTGAATACACTGAGATGTGCTCCTAATTATGTACTTTATGAGATCAGAGTGACATATCTTTTGGGGGATATTCTTTGGTCCTAAACCTCTCACACATTGCAAACTCCTTTTTTAAACTAAGAAAATTTCTGCCACATGGAGATGAGATTTGAGCCACATTGGAAAATGACTGTCCATTTACACAGTATCAACAAGATATGACTAGATAAAATTTTGTCTTTACACATTATGTGAAGGTTTATGAACTCAAGGAGAAGAAAAATATTTATTTGCATATATGTGTCTTGTTTAATTCAGTCACAGCTAATCCATTTCTAAGGTTGTTTTTTTCTCAGCTTTAAGTTTTACTTTAGATTTGAAAAATAGGAACAAAAAGTCTGATGCTATTGATGCTTGTAGATTTTGTGTCTGTTGACAGCACCAGAATGTAAATGAAGTCTGCTTTAGCAAGTAGGGTTAATTTGGGTATCACAATTTGGTTTTATTTCCTTTTATGCCTAAGAAGGCAGGCTAGGCTCTATGTATTGTTGATTGAAAGTTAACAGAAAGGGCCTCATTCCTCTCTACACTTACATTGGTTGTACATTGGTGTAACTCCACTGACACTCAGTGAAGTTGCTCCTGATTTACTAGTGTGAATAACAGGAGAATACGGTTCTTAATCATCACCTCGTTGTCAGAATCATCAGGTGGCTGGCTGAGGCAGGAACAGGGGCTGGCTAGTGTTGAAACAGGCACAGGCTAGAACAGGAGCAGGAACGGTTTGTTGAAACAACGGGCAACGGGAGTGTTCTCAGCCAGGCAGTACCACTGAGCAGGCTAGAGAGACTGCTTCCCTTAGGAGCCAATATACCTGCCTTAGGATCACGTAGGAGGGTCCTCACCTGTGGATTGGCTGACTCTGGTTGAATGAGCTGGGGCCTATCACAAGACCTTCAGTTAATTGCGTCTGATCACTCATCACACTCTCTGTCTCAGGAATGACTCATCAGGCAGGCTCAGGCTCAGAGATAACTCAGGCTTAGCCAACTCCTCACACTAGTACAATTCAATGTTATGAAAAAAAAATCTATGCAGATTTTTTTAAACTTAGTTTTATAAAGCAAGCTTGACAAAAACTGGGCAAGTTTAGATTGGTTCCCAAAATCAAAACTGCAAAGCGTCTGCTCTGAAGTGTGAAATAGGAGATTTAATCTGTTCAGCTTCAGTACATATTCTTCCGCAAGTCTGAAATCTTTTTTTTTTTTATTATAAATTGTACCAGAAATGAAGCTATTACAATCTCTGGATGTAGTTAAGACATACAGATTTTAAATGATCATACAAATGTGTGCAAAGTGAAAATAAATACATTCTAATAATGTTAGAGAATCCCTCTGAACTTGTTTTTAATTGAATGTGAATGTGCTGAACCATGATGGCTAAGTGTTTCACCAAATCTTAGTAATTTCTGTTTCAGTAAACTTTGGGTTTTAGTTCAAAAGTCATGGAATGATTCTAAATCTTTTCGCTTAATAGCAGAAATTGTTTCCTTTTTCCTCTGAATTGAGAGCTTCTTGAGAAAGTCTTAGATGTTTCTTTTCCATGTTCCCAACAATAGAGATACAAAATGCATTTTTGCACACAGTATGCATTAAGAAGATAAAATAAATATGGAACTTGTATTTCCACAACTAATCTTCAAGTATTATCCTGAATGATATAATCTAAACATTTGGAGTGCCCACTGTCTCTACAATAATTCTTGTCTTCTACTCGAAGAGTAAATGTCTACTAGCATTTTTAAAATCTAGTCCCTTATAGTTTAGTTTAACATGTAAATAAAATACACAATATTACAGAAACCTTCCCAAAATAATCTTTTCTGAGCATTTTAGTTTGTAAGACTCTTTTGTGATAATTCTGCTATTAACCCACTATTTTCTATATGCACTGTAAACCGCTGTTTCACTGTATTCTTTGTTTAGGCTACTTATTGGTGGTACTTGGTTATCTCACAAAGATATGCACAAGATTACATGGAACTCACCAAATGGTCAGACCAAAAACCAGACTGACCCCATTACTATCTGTAAAAAGTACAGCTGGTCACTGTTGGATGTTAAAATCAGTGGTGGATTAGCCACTGGGTGGGAGCCCCGGCCAATTCTGGAGATTTGGAAAAATGGGTACACCCATACCCCGACCCACTCCTCCCACCCGGCACTCCTGCCAGGGAGCGGGTCAGGGTGCAAGGGCTTGCCCGCTCCTCCCGCCTGCCCGGCACTCCTGCAGCCCCCCAACAGGAGC
This sequence comes from Natator depressus, assembly GCF_965152275.1. NCBI lineage: Eukaryota > Metazoa > Chordata > Testudines > Cheloniidae > Natator > Natator depressus. The sequence goes on along the minus strand of NC_134235.1, from coordinate 155,202,280 downwards.
ACTGGGCAAGTGAAGCAGGGCAAGCCCCCGCACCCGAACCCCGATCCCTGGCAGGAGTGCTGGATGGGTGGGGCAAGCCCCCATACCCTGACCCCATTTCCCCAGCAGGAGTGCCAGGGATGGGCAGGGGGACTGCACACAGAAGAGGTGGGGAGGGGCCCCCATTTGCTCAGACCCAGGGGCCCCACAAAACCCTAATCTGCCCCTGGTTAGAGTATATAGAAGTGCCACGTGTGGCAGTGATCAGGAACTACTAATGGGAATTATTAAGATTAAAGTTCAAGAAAAAGATGGGTCCAGCTAGAGTCAAATTCCACCTTGACAGGTTAAAAGGATAGTTCTGTGAGGGTGGCATGATGCTTGGAGGGATTTTAGGCTATTAATTTGTGGTGATGAAGAAGATCTCACTATAAACTGGATGGGAAATAGTCAAGGAAGTGAGACAAAGTACAGTGGAGGACATTATTGGAAGGGATAAGCAAACAAGGAAAAGCTGGACAAGCAATGGAACAAGAACATTACAGAGAAAGTGTAAACCAGCCAAGACTTCTGGGAAAGCAGTAGAAGTAAAATCATTCTGCAAAGCGGTGAAGAAATCACAAAGAGCGGAAAAGCCAATGTTTTGGAAAGAAGAGGCTCAACAACTAGAGGAGGTTACAACTAAAGGAGGAATCAAGAAAGCAAGATATGAAAACAATATATAAAAAGGTTAAATTGCTGGGAAACACAATCAGGCCAACAATGCAAGTGGTAAAAAACACTACCAGTGACTGGAAACCAATGCTGAAGAGCTGATGTAATATGGAAGGAGCATTTTGATTGCTGAACCCTGCAGACCGTCCAGGTTAACATAATAGATCAATATTTGTAAATAAAACTAACAAAAAATATTTGAACGTCTCCTTTAAAAAACTTAATTTCCCACTCATCACAGTAGCAGATTAAAGCAGGTCAATAATTAAGAATTGTTTACATTCTTTTAATTCCTTATTGCTGATGCTGCAAATCAATATCTAAGAGAATAAGAAAGAATGCAAATGCACCAGGAGGAAGTATCTAGGGAAGTTAAAGGAAGCAAAAGACACATCTGGAAATTTATGATGTCATATTGATAGGAAGAGAGAAATCATCAATAGGAGCTACTTTATGCTTGTCTTGGGGAATAAACACTCTGATAGTCTGGACCACTGGCAGTGAGCTAGCGCTATAGGTTACTCCTTTTTATTGGGGTAAAAGGGTCAGTCTCATTCTTGAGGAGGCAAATGCTGCCTTTTCAATAATCCTGCAAAATGCTAATCCAGGAGCAAGACCTTTCTGGATTAAGGCTGTATAATATTAGCTACTTTCTGCTTGAATCTGAAGGACAGAGTAAAATGGGATTAAATTCTAAATGAAGTTGAACACTGACATTTGCCCTCAAAATAATCTTAATTATGCTATGAACTTCAAAGCTGAGGAAGCTTTGGTCTGAAGACTCACCAGGCTCTGGCGGGTTCCTTGGCAGCATGCATATTTAGGAAATCATTAAACTCAGTCAGTTATTACTGACATTTGGACATGCCTAAGAGGTTCTTACACCACATGTATTTATAAGATAGATAGATAGATAGATAGATAGATATAAAATACAACTCATATCACAAAGTGCAGATATTTACTATCATGCCATTAAGCATACACAAAATGACACCAGCAAGCTACATTGCAGCCCAACCCCACCCTTTATTCACATTGCTGAGATCAGTGAGACTACTTGTGTGAATAACTACCACTAGTGAGAATAATAAAGGTCACAATTTGGCCTGAAGACATTTTAGGAATGGGAAAAATCTACCTGGACTAGTCTGTCTCAGTCCCATTTTCTGTATTTTTTCCATTTCTCTAAATCCCATTTCCATTTCTTTTAGAATATCCTTTAATCCAGTGTTTCTCAACCTTTTTAATACCAAGGACCAGCTTGCTGCCTTTCTAAACTGTGTCAGGGAGATCTCAGGAACTGGCACTTGTCCATGGACTGTAGGAAAAAAACCGCTACCTAACAAGAACCTTTGCTAGAAAAGAGTTAATGGGGCATCCAGCTATCACCCCAAAACCACATCACTTTTTCTTTACTAAAATCTTACACCCTTACAATGTTAGAACATACAGAAATGAACTAAGGGATCCAGCCAGTTCCCCACTGTCACATAATCCATCAATACCTACTGTGACCCCATCAGATTAATTCATACTGCTCAGTCAACCTTGAACTTTAGCAAAATGGCAAACTATCCTTCATTTACAAAATCTCTTTTAAGCAGAATAGCAACACACTGTTTCCTGCTTCTTCCTTTCTACCTTATTTGCCCTTGGGGAGGGAGAACATTTCCTCTTCCCCTTGGGGCTACTCTCACAGCTTTCCTGAGACTGCTTTTATATCCTCTCTCTAATAAGTGTCTAGTTATTATTTATATTACAATAATGTCTAGAGGCCCCAGTAATGATTGGGCCGCATTGCACTTGGCAATGTACAAACACAGTCCCAGCCCTGCGGCATTTATAGTCTAAATAGAAACAACAAATAAGAGCCGAGAAATATGAGGTAGTATCATTCCCTTTCACAGATGGAGAATTGAGGCAGTAAAAGATTAAGTGACTTCCCTGGTGAAACACAGGAAGTCTGTGATAAAGCCAGCAAATAAACCCAGATCTCCTGAGTCCCAGTCCAATGCTATAATCGCAAGACCATCCTTCCTCCCACTTTCTTTCCTACTTACCTTAATGTAGGGTTTATTATATTATAAACTGTTCAGTTTATATAACTCCATATTTCCTTAGATTCCCTCACAAAGACATTTCTGTAAGAAGAGTCTTATATATTCCGTGATTCTGTGGCCACTGAATTCACCTGAATGTGCAGAATTTTGCTCCACAATCTGAATTTTCATTTTTTAAAAATTATGCTTTTTAGCCCTTATGGTTTTGGAGAAAAATGAACAGACTGTAAACCAAAGCAGTGGGTCCTGCGCGACCCTGCAGACAATCTGAAACAATAGCTCTGAGAGGTGTGAAAACTGCCTCATTCATCTTTTTCAGGGATCCTGGGATGCTGCAATTCTGCCCCGTGACACCAAACAACTCAACGTTTCTACCATGGAATTTGCAAATTTTTTGGAGCCAGGCACCGTATATTTTATTTTTAGTCTGGAACTGTCTGCCTGCTCTTTAGTTTTGCCCGCAAGGGGGAGTTCATTTGGATAACTGTGCAAGCTCCCTGCACTGTTCTATGCAGCCAGGCAGCAGGCAAGTGCGGAGCCACAGCTGGAGTTCAGCTTGCAGCCAAGGAGCAGGCGGACCCAGGACGGGAGTTGGGCAGCCTAGAGACCACAACAGAAATCAAAGTACAGGGTGTGAGAGCCAGGTAGTCTGGAGAGCAGAAAGAAAAACTATCCTTTAAAATAATTATATACAAAACCAAGCAATAAGCGTTATGTCATTGACTATATTCAAGAGGGAGTCGTAAACTGTGTATGTTTGTGTGGGGATGAGATGGAAATGAAGGATGTCTTACGGCAAAAGAATAAATTAATATTTCTATGGGTTTGCTGCCACCGGACACATTGGTAAAAAAAGCCCTGAATCCTTGATTATCCCATCGCTTCCACCACTAGGGCTGGGAAATCAAGATCTGAAAAATCCTAATGTAAACAAGGCACATGGGGAGCTACTACTTGTTAGCCAGTACATAGTATACACCACATTAATGGATATTATGGAAATGGTATTAATATGTTATATATATGGGAGCTGGGAAGTTATATTAATGAAATGTATTATGTTCTCCCCACAATTTTCTTCACCCATGTCAGGTATCTCACAACACTCTGCAAAGCTAAAGTCAGCTTTGGCATTTGAAAATAGGAAGCCCGTCAAAGCCAAGATATGTGAATGGTATGTCCTAGAAGAGATTGGATGTAACTCTAAGCCCAACTGGTTTGGAAACAGAGATAAGTACTAGGGCTGTCAAGCGATGAAAAAAATTAATCGCAATGTTAAACAATAATAGAATACCATTTATTTACATTTGTTGATGTTTTCTACATTTTCAAATATATTGATTTCAATTACAACACAGAATACAAAGTGTACAGTGCTTACTTTATTTTTATTACAAATATTTGCATTGTAAAAAACAAAATAAATAGTATTTTCAATTCACCTAATACAAATACTGTTGTGCAATCTCTTTATCATGAAAGTTGAACTTACAAATGTAGAATTATGTAAAAAAAAAAACCCTGCATTCAAAAATAAAATAATGTAAAACTTTAGAGCCTACAAGTCCAATCAGTCCTACTTCTTGTTCAGCCAATCATTCAGACAAACAAGTTTGTTTACATTTTCAGAAGATAAGGCTGCCTGCTTTTTGTTTACGTCACCTGAAAGTGAGAACAGGCGTTCGCATGGCACTGCTGTAGCCAGTGTCACAAGATATTTACATGCCAGATACTCTGAAGATTCGTATGTCCCTTCATGCTGCAACCACCATTCCAGAGGATGTGCATCCATGCTGATGGGTTCTGCTTGATAACAATCCGAAGGAGTGCGGACTGACACATGTTCATTTTCATCATCTGAGTCAGATGCCACCAGCAGAAGGTTAATTTTTTTTTTGTGGTGGTTTGGGTTCTGTAGTTTCCGCATCAGAGTGTTGCTCTTTTAAAATTTCTGAAAGCATGCTCCCCACCTCATCCCTCTCAGATTTTGGAAAGGACTTCAGATTCTTAAATCTTGGGTGGAGTGTTGTAGCTATCTTTAGAAATTTCACACTGGTATATTCTTTGTATTTTGTCAAATTTGCAGTGAAAGTGTTCTTAAAATGAACAACATGTGCTGGGTCATCATCCGAGACTGCTATAACATGAAATATATGGCAGAATGCAGGTAAAACACAGAGTAGGGGACATACAATTCTCCCAAGGAGTTCAGTCACTAATTTAATTAACACATTTTTTTAACAAGGGTCATCAGCATGGAATCATGTCCCCTGGAACAATGGCCAAAGCATGAAGGGACATGTGCTTTAGCACATCTGGCAAGTAAATATCTTGCAACGCCAGCTAAAACAGTGCTATGAGAACACCTGTTCTCACTTTCAGGTGACATTGTAATTAAGAAGTGGGCAGCATTCTCTTCTGTAAATGTAAACAAACTTGTTTATCTTAGTGATTGGCTGAACAAGAAGTAGGACTGAGTGGACTTGCAGGCTCTAAAGTTTTACATTATTTTGTTCCTGAGTGCAGTTATGCAACAAAAACCCCTACATTTGTAAGTTGCACTTTCATGATAAAGAGATTACGTTACAGTACTTGTATGAGGTGAATTGAAAAATACTATTTATTTTGTTTATCATTTTTACAGTGCAAATATTTGTAATAAAAATAATATAAAGTGAGCACTGTACACTTTGTATTATGTGTTGTAATTGAAATCAATATATTTTAAAATGTAGAAAAGCATCCAAAAATATTTAATAAATTTCAGTTAGTATTCTATTGTTTAACGGTGCGATTAATCATGATTACTTTTTTTAATCGCAATTAATTTTTTTGAGTTGATTGCATGAGTTAACTGCAATTAATCATAAGAACATAAGAATGGCCCTACTGGGTCAGACCAAAGGTCCATCTAGCCCCGTATCCTGTCTTCCAACAGTGGCCAGTGCCAGGTGCCCCAGAGGGAATGAACAGAACAGGTCATCATCAAGTGATCCATCCCCTGTCACTCATTCCCAGCTTCTGGCAAACAGAGGCTAGGGACACCATCCCTGCCCATCCTGGCTAATAGCCACAGATGGACCTATCCTCCATGAATTTATCTAGTTCTTTTTTGGTCTTGGCCTTTACAACATCCCCTGGCAAGGAGTTCCACAGGTTGACTGTGCATTGTGTGAAGAAATACTTCCTTTTATTGTTTTAAACCTCCTGCCTATTAATTTCCTTTGGTGACTCCTAGTTCTTGTGTTAGGGGAAGTAGTAAACAACACTTCCTTATTGACTTTCTCTGCAATCAACAGCCCTACTAAGTACAAAGCAAAACAACAAATTAAGGAACTGTTGCAAACTGGTGGGTTGGATTTTAGTGACGTGTAAAGAATTTTGTAGCTTGTACTATAAATACTACCAGCTGAAATGTGTATCTTTGAAGCACACCTTCTGTGAAAGGAAAACATGCTGCACAGTAAGGGCATGGCTACACTTGCAAATGTGGAGTGCTTTGAGTTAAACCAGCCTTCGGAGAGCACAGTAGGGAAAGTGCTGCAGTCTGTCCAAACTGACAGCTGACAACGCACTGGCGTGACCACATTTGCAGCAATTGTAGCAGCATTGGGAGCGGTGCATTGTGGGCTGTCCCACAGAGCACCTCTTCCCATTCTGGCGTTGTGGCTTCTGGGAAGGGGGCAGTGGGTGTGGGGCATTCTGGGTCCTGTCCCAACACCCCATGATGCATCGATTCGCATCCCAACAATCCCTCTGCTTCCGTCCACAATTGGCGCCATCTTTCAATGGTTTTTGTGCTGCGCACGCTGTCTTCCTTTTGGGTCTGTGGGAATGGAGCCCAAACTGCTGAGGAATATGCTGATGAGTCTCACCAGCACATCACGTTTGGCAATCGAGTTACTCTTTAAGATCCAAAGTGACAGTGAGGACTCCGACGATGATATCAACTCAAGTAACGCATACGACACGAGATTGCTTGTGGCATTCACGGACGTGCTCACCACCGTGGAATGCCGCTTTTGGCTTCGGGAAACAAGCACTGAGTTCTGGGATCACATCGTCATGCAAGTCTGGGATGACGAGCCATGGCTGCAGAACTTTCAGATGAGAAAATCCACTTTCACGGGACTGTGTGAGGAGCTCGCCCCCACCCTGCAGCGCAAGGACACGAGATTTAGAGCTGCCCTGCTGGTGGAGAAGCAGGTGGCTACTGCCATCTGGAAGCTGGCAACTCCAGACAGCTACAGATCGGTCGCTAAGCAGTTTGGAGTGGGAAAGTCGACCGTTGGAATCATGTTGATGCAAGTTTGTAGGGCCATTAATCGCATCCTGCTCAGAAGAACCGTAACACTGGGTAATGTGCATGACATTGTGGCTAGCTTTGCACAAATGGGTTTCCCTAACTGCGGAGGGGCGATAGATGGGATGTATATTCCAATTCTGGCACCAGCCCACCTAGCCTCCAAGTATGTTAATCGGAAGGGCTATTTCTCTATGGTTCTCCAGGCGCTTGTGGATCACTGTGGGCGTTTCATTGACATTAATGCAGGCTGGCCCGGAAAGGTGCATGATGCATGCATCTTTCGGAATACTGGCCTGTTCAGGAAGCTGCAAGCTGGGACTTTTTTTCCAGACCAGAAGATTACCGTAGGGGAAGTCGACATGCCCATTGTGATCCTTAGAGACTCCGCTTACCCTTGAATGCCGTGGCTCATGAAACCCTACACAGGGAGCCTTGACAGCAGCAAGGAGCAGTTCAACAACAGGCTGAGCCAGTGCAGAATGACTGTGGAGTGTGCTTTTGGCTGTTTAAAGGGCCGCTGGCACTCTCTATATGGGAAGCTGTGTTATACCAATAAATTAAAAACCAGCAGGATCTTATTAAAGGGAAAAAGGCAAAATACCACATTTATTGTGAATACAGAAAGAATCATAGTGAGCAGTTAGTTACAGCTATAACATTCCATTCAATCTCATATTTATTCACACATTCATTCACACACACACACACAGGTTCTGCAAGGTTGTTATCATAGTAAGCAGTTAGTTACAGCTATAACATTACATTCAATCTCATATTTATTCACACCATTCATACACACACACACACACACACAGGTTCTGCAAGGTTATTATCATAGTTACCAGCCTTAGAGTTGCTCATGCCAAGCCACTGGCCAGGTGGCCTGGACATGAGGAGGGAGCAGGGCCTTGTCAGATGCTCATCTGATGCTCCTGGAAGTTGGTTTGCAGAATCAGACCCCAAAGTTCTCACTTTTTAGAGTCTATTTTTATAGGAATTTCTTCCTAGGCCAGTCTATGGGAATTGCTTCATCATGCTGTTGCTGAATCAATCAGCAGATAGCACATTCCTGACAGCTCCAAGAAGTTATCTTGTTCTTTGGTTCTCCCATTCTTGAGGCTGTTGGGTGGATTCCAGTCTGCCCTCCGGGGGTCCTCTGGTTATTTCCACTTGACGCCTTCTTCAGCCGATGGACACTGGATTCTTAGGCTGGCACCTCCCTGATCATTCAGTTATTATCCACACCAAGCATCCATCCGCATACATCCTCTATCTCTATTTTAATCACAATTGTTAATACAACAAAAGGGCGGGGAGTCTCTGGGTGCTGTTTCTGTTGTTAGAGTATTGCTTTGAGTCTCTCTGTGTGAATTGCTTTGAGAACAGACTCTGTCTTAGAATGTACTAACACAATTAGCAGCTTGCAAGTTTCACACACAGAGGGAGAGAAACAGTACCAAAAACCAAGAGACCTCTTAATTAGTAATACCCTGGAATTTAAACTATGGGGAATCAAACTCATTTGTGATTTTAATACAGAACTTCTTTAATATGATCCAACAGCTGGACCTGGCCAATAACAGCATCCTGCGGTTATATCTGCGTGCTGTACCCTCCATAACATTTGTGAAGGGAAGGGTGAAAGATTCACTCAGGCATGGAACTCGGAGGTTCAACACCTTGAGGCTGATTTTGAACAGCCAGAGAACAGGGCTATAAGAGGGGCCCAGTGCAGCGCTGCAAGGATTAGGGATGCCTTGAGGGAGTAATTGGAGGCTGAAAGCCACCAATAATATCTGGTGCCCTGCACAGGAGTGAAGTGCAGTGGTTCCAATGTTAGTAGGAATCTGTATTTGCTACGTATGATACACTGACTTGCAGTGCCTGTTGCTTTCCTGGGATAAGATATCTTTTTACGTTATACAATAATAAAGAAGGTTTTCAAAAAAAATCCATTTAATGAAAAGAAAATGCATTTATTGAAAAGAAACAACTGCTTGGGAAACACAAAGGGCAAGGGGGTGGGGTGGGGAACGGTACAATCACAGGTTTGTGTATGTCCTGTTATCCTACTCAGACTTCCTATTTGGAGTGCTGTGCAATGAGTGCTGCACTTCAGGATGGCTGTACTGCATGGTGATGGGGGTTGAGTGCAGTGGGTAAGGGTCGTAGTTTTCAGGGCTGGGTGGTGAAGCTATAGGTATTGGAGGCAGCTGGTGGCGATAAGAACCCTGATGTTGGGGAAAGTGGGTTGCAGGTGACACGGGGGCACAAGGGAAAGAGTTTTGGGACAAGGGCTGCAGTGGGGGGCGGGCACGGTAGTGCTCCACCTACATGGCTACGAGTGCCTTGCTCGAGTCCTCTTTGCGCTCCATGATGCTTATCAGCCACCCTGTGCTTTGGTGCCATCGATCCACATTCTGCTCGTGGACCCTCCTTTCACTCTCCCGCCACTCCTGCACTTTTTGATTTTCATTAAGGGAGTGCTGCATGACTTCATGCAGCATGTCCTCTTTGCTTCTACATGGCCTCTTCCTGATCCTTTGCAGCCTCTCGGACGGTGATAACACGGATGGCTGAGATCTCAAGGTTGCATCTGTAAAGGCAAAATGCAACTTAACAGATGCAACATTGTTCACACCAGACAGAGCAATGATTCCACCGTACTTAAGGAGGGCAAGCACAGTCTACACAATAGCATAATTTGTCCATCCCAAAGCGAGTACACATAACTCCCGGGAGCAAAAAAAGGTGAGTAGGCACAAGATCAAGGGGGACTGATTCTTTCATGGCTGTAGTGTCCTCTGGGTTTCTGTGCCTTGGGGAGAGTCAACAGCTGCAAGGGGCCCCTATACTGAACACTGACCCCACATTTTCCATTGGAAGATATCTCACTGCTGAGGGTAACCTGGGATGCAAGGGAGGGTCTTCTACTACAATGCAGCTTCCACCCTGGCCCATATGCATCTTGCCTGTGTGCAGCAATGGTCCCCTCACCCCTCACGGCAGAGTGGCGCGGACATGTTAACCTGACTGGGACAAGGACCACAATGGCTCTTCCACGAAACCTGCACAAGTGCATTGCCCAAGTTCTGGATGAGACCTTTGAAGAGATCACTGAGGCTGATTACCGCGATGTCAGAGAGCAAATCAACGCCCTATTCCGCATCTAGGCATGCATGCAGCCCTAACCCTCCTCGCCCCAGGAGCCCGCACCAAATAACTTCCTTCCCAAAATAAAAGCAGCTTACCGGGAGACTCCTCTGGTGTTTGTCCTTCCCCAAGCACCGGCCATCGCGACTGGCTAACTTCCTCCTGGCTTGAGAACAGCTCCTGGCTGCATGCATTTAGGGATGCCAGGGTGTCTTCCTCCTCCTCAGCACCCTCGCTCCCGCTTTGCTCCTCCTCCTCCTCCTCCCCCCTTGTTGGACTGTTCTCTGAAGTGTCCATGGTGGTACTCAGAGTGGAGGTGGGGTCGCCCCCAAGTATCGCATCCAGCTCTTTGTAAAAACGGCAGGTCACGGGCGCAGCACCGGAGCAGCTGTTTGCCTCGCGGGCTTTGTGGTAGGCATTCCGCAACTCCTCACTTTAACCCTGCACTGCAGTGCGTCCCGGTCATGGCCCCTTTCCATCATGTCCCTTGATATCTGCCAGAAGGTATCGTAATTCCTACAGCTGGAGTGCAGCTGGGACTGGAAAGCTTCCTTCCCCCAAACACTGATGAAGTCCAGCACCTCGCCATTGCTCCATACTGGGGATTGCCTGGTGCGTGGAGGCATGGGCTCCATACTGGGGATTGCCTGGTGCGTGGAGGCATGGTCACCTGGAAAGATTCGCTGAGAGCACTCCACACCTGGCTGAGCAAACAGGAAGGGGATTTTCAAAATTCCCAGAGAATTTAAAGGGCGGGCCTGGCGGTTGGTCACCTGAGGGCAGGGCAGTAGAGCTCGAAGTGCTGACCAGAGTGGCTAGAACAGGCATTGTGGGACACTTCTGGAGGCCGATCACAGCGCACTAACAGACCAGGGCGTCCACACTAATGCTGTGGCACTCCAGCGGGGGCGCATCAAACGTTATTCAACTCGCCGAGGCGGAGTACCGGGAATGCTCTAGCTGTGGAGTCAGAGCGCTCTACTTGCCTTGCCAGTGTGGATGCATCATGAGATAGAGCTCACTGGGATGCTTTAATGCACTCTAACTCGCAAGTGTAGCAATGCCCTAAGAATTGCTTCCCCAAAGGAAGGTAGGTATGTCTCTTTTTTACTGCTTTGTCTTCAGACAATACATTTGGCTAAGTTCGGTTATTTGGTTTCTTGAACGTTTTTAAGAATGAACTGCGAGTGTAGTCAAACAATTAGCTACACCTTTGAATCAATGTACTCAGTGTCACTAAAGTTGGCAGAATCTGGTTCTTAAAAAGAGTAAATGAGGCACAAAAATTTTACCTCTATCACCTATGGAGTTAGAGAGACAGGGCTGGTGGGAATGAGAAGGATTGGAAGCTGAGAGACAAATGACGGGTCTGGGACCCAAGAAAATTTAAAATAAATATGTACCCTAAATGACAGCCTTGATATTCATTGTAGAGTGGCAGCTGCATGGAGTCTGTTACAGCTTCCTGATTCAAAACAACACAGCTCACTGCAAGTTAGACACAGGGTCTGCTTTAGCATAGGTCAATGGCAGATTGAATAAAGTGCAACCCTGCTTTGCCATACCCACTGCCCCTCATATTGCTGAAGTGTCCCATCTCTTCCACTTTTATAGGGGTTGACTGACATAGCCACCTCTACCAGCACAAGGAGGAGACTCTCCTCTGGCCTTAGAGCAAAGTATCCTTAGCTGACCAGAGAATCTGGCCCTATGATTTTTAAAAAGCATATAATTGCATTCTACATATTAGCAGGTTTATAAAATGTATTGTACAACAACAGTACTGACTGTATTTTTTTCCCCATGGCTCTTTTGGAGTCTACCGCTCTGTATATAGCAGTAGGGATATATTACTGACCACTTGACCAGGATAGTGATAATGACTGTGAAATGCTCAGGGAGATTAGAGAGGCTATAAAAATAAAAAACTCAATAATAATGGGGGATTTCAGCTATCCCCATATTGACTGGGTACATGTCACCTCAGGATGGGATGCAGAGATAAAGTTTCTTGACACCTTAAATGACTGCTTCTTGGAGCAGCTAGTCCTGAAACCCACAAGAGGAGAGGCAATTCTTGATTTAGTCCTAAGTGGAGCACAGGATCAGGTCCCAGAAGTTAATATAGCTAGACCACCTGGTAATAGGGACAGTGCCAAAAGCTAAATTCCTGCAGGGTGCATGGAAACTTTTTAAAGACACCATAATAGAGGCTCAACTTAAATGTATACCCCAAATTAAAAAGCATAGTAAGAGAACCAAAAAAACTGCCACTGTGGCTAAACAACAAAGGAAAAGAAGCAGTGAGAGAAAAAGGCATCCTTTAAAAAGTGGAAGTTAAATCCTAGTGAGGGAAATAGAAAGGAGCATAAACTCTCGCAAATGAAGTGTACAAATATAATTAGGAAGGCCAAAAAAGAATTTGAAGAACTGCTAGCCAAAGACTCAAAAAGGAATAGCAATTTTTTTTTAACAAGTATATCAGAAGCAGGAAGCCTGCTCAACAACCAGTGGCACCACTGGACAATCAAGATGCTAATGGAGCACTCAAGGATGATAAGGCCATTGCGGAGAAACTAAATTAATTCTTTGCAATGCTCTTCATGACCGAGGATCTGAGGGAGATTCCCAAAGGTTTTGAAACAAATTGATAAAGAAAACAGTAATAAGTCACCAGGACCAGATAGTATTCACCCAAGAGTTCTGAAGGAACTCAAATGTGAAATTGCAAAGCTACTAACTGTAGTTTGTTACCTATCATTTAAATTCTGTACCAAATGACTGGAGGATAGCTCATGTGATACCAATTTTTAAAAAGAGGTGATCCCAGCAATTACAGGCCGGTAAGCCTGACTTCAGTACCAGGCAAACTGGCTGAAACTATAGTAAAGAACAAAATTTTCAGACACGTAGATGAGCATAAGTTGTTGGGGAAGAGTCAACATGGTTTTTGTAGAGGGAAATCATGCTTCACCAATCTACTAGAATTCTTAGAGGGGGTCAACAAGCATGTGGACAAGGGGGATCCAGTGGATACAGTGTACTTGGATTTTCAGAAAGCCTTTGACAAGGTCCCTTACCAAAGGCTCTTAAGCAAAGTAAGCTATCATGGGATAAGAGGGAAGGTCCTTTGATGGATTGGTAACTGGTTAAAAGATAGGAAACAAAGGATAGGAATAAATGGTCCGTTTTTCAGAATGGAGAGAGGTAAATAGTGGAGTCCCTCAGGAGTCTGTACTGGGACCAGTCCTATTCAACATATTCATAAATGATCTGGAAAAAGGGGTAAACAGTGAGATGCCAAAATCTGCAGATGATACAAAACTACTCAAGATAGTTAAGTCCCAGGCAGACTGCAAAAAGCTACAAAAGGATCTCACAAAACTGGGTAACTGGGCAACAAAATGGCAGATGAAATTCAATGATGATACATGCAAAGTAATGCACATTGGAAAACATAATCCCACTCTCTCTCTCTATATATATATAAAAATGATGGGGTCTAAATTAGATGTTACCACTCCAGAAAGAGATCTTGGAGTCATTGTGGATAGTTCTCTGAAATCATCCACTCAATCTGCAGCGTCAATCAAAAAAGCTAACAGAATGTTGAGCATCATTAAGAAAGGGATAGATAATAAGACAGAAAATATCATATTGCCTCTATATAAATCCATGGTATTCCCACATCTTGAATACTGCATGCAGATGTGGTCACCCCATCTCAAAAAAGATATATTGGAATTGGGAAAGGTTCAGAAAAGGGCAACAAAAATTATTAAGGGTATGGAACGGCTTCCGTATGAGAAGAGATTAAAAAGACTGGGACTTTTCAGCTTGGAAAAGAGATGACGAAGGGGGGATATGATTGAGGTCTATAAAATCATGACTGGCACGGAGAAAGTAGATAAGAAAGTGTTAATTACTCCTTCTCGTAACACAAAAACAAGGGGTCACCAAATGAAACTAATGGGCATCAGGTTTAAAACAAAGGAAGTATTTTTTTCACACAATGCAGTCAACCTGTTGAACTCCTTGCCAGAGGATGTTGTGAAGGCCAAGACTATAACAGGGTTCAAAAAAGCACTAGATAAGTTCATGGAAGAAAGGTCCATCAATGCCTATTATACAGGATGGGCAGGGATGGTGTCCTTAGCCTCTGTTTGCCAGAAGCTGGGAATGGGCGATGGGGATGGATCACTTGATGATGACCTGTTCTGTTCATTTCCTCTGGGGCACCTGGCTCTGGCCACTGTTGGAAGACAAGATACTGGGCTAGATGGACCTTTGGTCTGGCCCAGTATGGCTGTTCTTATGTTCACCCTCTGCCCTATAGCTAGACATCATCTTGAGCACTCTGTGTGAAGAGCAGTGAAAGATTTGCCCACCGTTGGCTGATATGTGTTTTCAATATTCAGCATGTACCCTAAGCATAGTAGTATTCCGGGTGATTATTTCTCAGTAATAAAGCTGCATTGTTGCCTGAAAATGTAGAGGGACTTAACACAATCACAATAAATCTGCAGTACAATTCACCGAAAATGTAAATATATAAATAAAGAAATCCTCAAGGGGTTGAATATTCAAGTAGGAAAGGCACTGTTGATAAATGAAGGAAGGGGTTCTCTGTCTTGCATGCATACCTTTTATTTGGTCACTTAGGGCATGTCTACACTGGAATTTTGCTTCTGTTTTAACTAGAGTTACTGTTGTTGACTGCCAGTCAACCTGAGTTAGCTAACCTATTTGTAGGTGCTAGTCTAGACTAGAGGTGGGTGACATTTTTCAACTGAAAATCAATGGGAGTTAGGTGCCTCTGAGGATCTGGGAATATGTCTGTAGAATTTATTAATTCCATGTGAGATTATGAACCCTGTGTATCTGTGTTGGGGTGAAAACTTCATTTTGAATGTGCAGCCTTTTGTCTTTTCTATTGTCTGTTTGCCTCCATGTTGGGGTGAGATTCCAAAGGCTGGTGGCAAAAGAATAACAATAGGAGGTAGTTGACACTAACTACCCAATTGTTAGAAATCTAGTCACTCTAGACAAAGGACTGGTCCCTGCCCAGGAAGTCACCTTAACCACAAAGTCACCTGGCAGGGGATTGTACTCATGTGGGGAAGTGGGAAAGGGTGTCACCTGACACAGGGTGCTATAGGTTTTAAAGGGGCAGAAGTTGGTCTTAGTGGGACAATTTTCTCCAGTCCATAAGGGAGAGACCACTCTCTTCATAGTGCATCCTGCACGAGGCAGGGGACAACCTGCCTGCCTAGCTTCCTGAACCCAGGTTGTCCCCCAAAGACTCCATAGGAAAGGGTGAAATAGCAGGTGACATGTGTAGAGCTTGTTGTTTTGTATGACTAGTACTCTCCTGTGCTTTACATGATTAAGTATAAAAGTGCATAAAGGTATTAAACTCCTGTGCAAAGTGTGTGAATGTGTATTAACTGCTTCACAACTGCTGCATGCCCCTGAGAGAGTTAAACAGTAAACCAGAAGCTTCACACCTTTTGGGTGGAGTTCTGGGAGAGTAACTAGGATATCTTGGGGGTCAGTGCTGATCCTGGGGGCCTAGAGCAAGTCAGATGAAGAGCCCCATTTCAGAGAAGGGATAGCAGACTGAGAGCCACTACCCAGGAAATGTACCAGAGAGGCCCAGGGATGAACCAGATCTGCAGACTGCTGAGGCTCCAGAAGCTTAACACATCCTAGGGAACCCAGAACAGCAAAGGTTTGGATTCTCCTTGCCACAGCAGCCCTAGTGGGTGGAGAGGAGGGGGTGCTCGCTAGGCACTGTCACAGATCCTAACTCAGGTGCTTTTATAAATCAGATTGGGCAGCAATCTGTCTCCTTGGGAACCTACATCTGACCTCTTGCTTTAGTTTTCTGGGTGACAGGGCAGAGTCTCCTTGGGCAATTGGGGCAAATTCTGCCCAGGAGCATGCACAAGGGGGGCCAAGCAGGGGCATGGAGCCCTCCAATAATCATCTCCACCACAGCCCATAGCTTCTGCCATAGCCCCTGCCCCAGGAGTCCCTCCCACGAATTTGCTAGGGTGGGAGCCAGGTTAAGCGTGGCTAAAGAGATGTGCTTGGGAAAAGCCCTGCAGCTAGCACTCTCGCTGAGCCCCACTAGATGGCACCAGGAGCAGGGAAGCTGGGCTGGTAGCACAGTCTGCAAGATGGGGTGCAGGAAGCAGGGCCCAGGGCATTGGGTAGGGGGCCGGTGTTTAAAGTGCCCCCCCTCTCCCCCCCCTGCAAAAGTAGTCACATTTAAATCCCTGCGCACATCCCTGATTCTGCCTCTTTCTCCAACCTGGCCCAAGTCATCATACCACAAACTCAAGCTTAACATTAACTAGAAAATCAGATTTTTTATTATTAGAAAGAAAACAAATGTGGAGTTATACATGGGATTTCAAATGAGTATTGTCGGGATGAGAACAAGACTTGAAGGAAAGGAATTCCAATGCACACCTATACTTGATTTTTCTCTTTGATCAAATTTAGCTAAGGGAGTTTTGCCTGAGCAAGGATATGTGTATGCAATCACAATAGCAAGTTGTCATGATACATGTTTGACCATGTGGTGTTCCTACTCTCAAATTAGAATCAAGTCTTCACCTTCAATCTCTTGGAGAAGCTTTGTAAACTGTTAGCACAGGCTGTTGGGATTTTATAGCATTTGATTCCCAGTGACAAATTTATTGTATTGTGTTATTTGTTGTACTCTGTAGGTTTCACATTGGTTACTGATCATATTGTTTGATAAAAGAAAGAAGATATTAAGTAGTTCAGTGTAACAATAAAATTGTTCATTCCAGTACTCTAGTTATAAGATGTACTTATACATTCATGATTAATCATATGTAAAAAAGTGAGGCTGGCTTTTGATTCATACAGTATTTAAAATATACACACCAGTCCTGTTCAAATAATGTTCAGGTACTGATTTAAATCAAAGACCAGGAATTAAAGCATCTTGCTCTATTTTTGCCTCTGGCGGTTCTGCCAGGAATGGTATCAAATCCTTGATGGTATACTATATAATTAGTATTGTGCTCCTGAAATCTTAGCCACAACAGCATGAGTCGAGGAGGACAAAGTGGGAAGCTATAACTAGTACCAGGGGGTTAATTTAGACACTCAACATTATTTAAACATAGTTTTTATGTGTTTCAATTCCTTTGGCGTGTGCTTTTTAAATTAATTGACAGTGTCACTGAAATCACCACAAGTTGGCTATTGAAATTTTATTGGCTTCTTTGGAATCACTTTAATTTCAGGGTATAAAACACTGCTAGTGGTGCATCAAAATATGCCAAGCCTTAGCAATGCTAGATAGTGAGCTAGACTGGGCCTTTAGGCACAGCCCTGTGTAAGGGACAGCATGTAGCTATGACAACCCAAGAGCAGCCAAAGAAAGAAATTGTGGCTCAGGGCATGTCTACGCTATGGGGGCTGCAGGAGCAGAGCTGCAGCTATGCTGCGATCGCGCCATAGTGCAGTGGACGCTTCCTACATCCTGGAAGGTGTTTTTCTTTTGTTGTAGGCAATCCACCTCGCTGAGCAGCAGTAGTTAGGTTGACAGAAGAGCTCTTCCATCATCCTAGGTGCATCTGTTAACTATGGTGCTCAGGGGTGTGAATTTTTCACACTCCTAAGCAACATAGCTACTTCGATCTAAATGTTAAGTGTAGATCAGGGCATAGTCATTAATGCTGCCCTGATTTTTTCAGCTTGTTCCCAGGGAAGAAATTGCTACTATCCCTTTCCAGTGTCCGATGATTTACTTCCCACTCCCATTACCCTCTCCCAGTGCTGGCCAGAATATTGGGAGGCAGAGTCTAGATACCACCTACTCATGGCATGTAATCAACAGCACAGCAGGACCCACTGTGTGTGTACTACCTGTATCAGAAGTGTCAATGTAGAGAGGTTGAGCAGAGGAGGGAAGAAAGTGGGTGTTATCCTATACTCCCCTCTTATATCCTTAAGTGGCCACATAAGGCTGGGCTGCAGTCTGGTCCACTGTATGTAGTATGGATTGAATGGTATAGTACAAACGAGTGATGAAACACAGTCCCTGTTTCTAAGATTTACGCTCTCAACAGACAAGCAGAGACAAGGAGGAAGAGGATGAGCTAATGGTAACCACAGAGTAGGAAAAGGAAGATGAAGGGTTAAGCGTGGCTACAGTGACACCAGGCAGAACAATATAATATAAAATGCCATTTGCCAGAATCAAACCTCTAAAAAGATGACAGACTAAATTGTAAGAGGCTTTCTGGTACATATTTACACTTGAAGCAGAGAAGGAAAAGAGTAATAGGTCAGCTGAATGTATATTAACTCAGCAAGCAAAACGTCCCTGTTCCTTTTTACACCTTTGTTTTAGAGTGAATTTGGTGGTGGTTGTGAAAGCTGACAGAGTGATAGCACTGGAAATTGAAGTGCTTTATTTATCCTTAGAACAGGGACAGCAGCAGCATGATCTTCCTACACTACTCAGCTCAGGCGCGACAGTCCTGTCAGCTGTCAGGGGAGGATAGTTCATTTTCTGCAGCCTGGTCAGTCCTTGATGTCTCTGTTGATGCTGCCAAGTGCCAACAAGACTGTCAACAGTAGTGGTGGTTTCATAATGGTTTCTAATCAACTAGAAACTGGACTGAGACCACCAGTACATTCTACAAAGGCCTTTAAAAGACCCATCAAATAGTTTTTGCTAACTTCCAACTAGAGATGCATTTGAACTGGTGACCTAGAGACAGGACCGGATTAAGCTTTTGTGGGCCCGACACCAAACATTTTTGTGGGCCCCCATGGGGAACGATTATAAAAGACAGGAGATTGACACACAAGTTGTCTGACACAGCACACAGGTTTTATTTAAAAATTTAAGTTGCAGATGGAGGTGGCTGCCACTAGGGTACCAGCAATGGGAGCCCTAGGGCAAAAAGAATACACACAAGTGTACATAAAATAAATTATACAGTAAAAGAAAATATACAAAATAAAACACAGTGGGTAAAAACAGCTAACAAAAGCTAAAGCTGGCCAAAACAGTAGCCAAGTGCTGCTCCCACTAAAAGGCAACCTTCACACTATTGCACCATTTCTCATAGGAACTATCAAGATTTGAATTAATTTTTTGTATGAAATTGGGGCAGACATAAAACTGTTTTAAAATAAAAAATATGAAAAACTTTAATACATTTTATTTAGTGCCATTATTCATATTAGTCTTGCTTCAGATAAGTAATTTGCATATTACATAAAAAGTATTAACGTGAATAACTTACTCAACAAAACCATTGCATGTAGCTATTGTTCTATTTACAGAGATGAAAAATTTCTTCAGATTTTTCAGCATGCCTTTACTGCAGCAAATGTTTCAATTAAACAGGAGAAGTCTATAGAATAAGACTATCAAGTCTTTCTTGAACCACTTTAGCACTTTTTAGACTTTTTAAATGTGAAAAAGACCTTTCTCCATTGCAGTTTGAGACTGGTAGTGTCAATTAAATGTGTAGTGCAGTAAAGACATTTGGAAAGGCTGTTTGCAAATTATGCATGTTCATTATGGTCAGCATTTGCAGTGATATAGGCAGAGCTTGTGATAATGGCTTGGAGGCAAGTTGCTTTACAAGTGAGCATCACTGTACCCATTTTTCAGAGATCTTTTAATTGAGTTCATCTGAATAGAATTCAATTAAACTTCTGAGAGACGCCTTAACAGCAGTACTCAAAAGGTCAAAGCAAAGCTGGGCGGGTCATGTAGTCCACAAGCAAGACAAGAGGTGGACAACCCACATCAGTGACTGGATCCCCAGAGACCACAAGTGATTGCTGGGCAGACTGAAAACACGCTGAGCTGATCCCATGACAAAACTCTTTGGTCAGAAATGGAAAGAACGTGCTCACAACAAAATAGAATGGTGTGGTGTCCATTTGCATTCATGGAGGGATGGACGAGGACAAGTCGGACAAAGGAGACTGTCAAGGTCACCTGTTAAAAAACAGAAACTGTTGTTTAGTTCTGAACATGCATGAATTCTTCTGTTGAGATGGCTGACAAGTGAGTCAACTATGGCAGAGAATGATTCAACTTTGAACTTCTCTTCACCAGTCAGCACAACAGCAGTGTCTTCACTATCATCCATAGGTGTTAGAACAATTTTTATAGTGGGGGTGCTGATATACAGGGTTTATAGTTTTGTTCAATGGCTATGATGGAAATCACTTCAAACCAGCGGGTGCTGCCACACCCCCAGCATTCCTAGTTCCAGCACCTATGCTATCATCAGCCATATGCTTTGGATGATGTTACCACTTTAATTGAAAGTTAGTTGTAGAACTTAAAGAGGTCACAAATTCATGGTATTCCTCAAAAATTTTCCGTTGTGCTGCGACAAACTCAGATAGTCACCCCAGCAGTGCCACAGCTGTGCCTAAGTCCATTGTTTGAGACTGCAGAAGTTGACTTGTTTTGTTTATTCTTGTAAGGATATTACTCCAAACTGTTGTCAAAAATGCAGTCTCCAACTGATCCATGGTTTCAGCTAATGGGTTTGCCTCTGCTTGTGTGTCACTCTTCTGCAGAGTGTCCACACCAAGAGCCTGAGGCACAGATTTGTAGCTTTTGTGGTTGCATGATAAACTGCAAAGTGCATCTGCTCAAGCTGACCACCTTGTGTCACTGAGGCACTTGGGGAAAAATTTTCTCTTACTGGCCTCAGATGTCTCCTCATTCAGAGAATCTCACTAGAGGCTCCAGCGATAAGTTGATCCTCAGAAAAAACACATACTGTTTTTGGACAAATCAAAAAAATTTAATTACATCAGTGCATGACTGTGCAGCAGGAACACCACATAGATCAAGTGAGTGGGTCATGCATGGGATGTACACTGCTTTCTTGTTGACCGCGATTACCCGAGCTTGCACAGCAGAATAAGTGTCAGACATGTTACTAGCATTGTTGTATGTGTGACCTCTGCAGTCCTTTAGATTGATATTTAGTGCATCACTTAGGGTTTCATTGATGACATTAAACAGATGAAGACCTGTATGCGGATGTAATTGGAAAAATTCCAGAACTGTTCCACAGGTATACAGTTATTCAGCACATAGCCTACAGTAAATGTCAGCTGATCAGTATGGCTAATATCTGGCATGGAATCAATGCTGGCAGGCCAGGAAAGGGTCGTACTCTGCTAAGAACTCTAAGCAGCCAAGGAAGTTGCTACTATTAAGACAGCCAAAGGTTTTATTAGTCCTTCTCAGTGGCAGACCTTGTTTTGTCAGAAATGTTATTGCTGATACGACTTGCTTCAACACTGTCCAGTAATTTCATTCTTCAATATATGCACCTGCTATATGTTTATCAAGGGTTTGAGTCTTTGATAAACATATTGTATAAGTGGCGAGAGCTTGTCGGTGCTCAGTAGAACTTTCATGGTCACCAAGTCTGCCAATGTGATCCCATGAATCAAATCCTCTCTTGGCTAGTGCAGATGTGCTGTTCAGAGAAAACAATTTGCACACAAAACAGAAGACATAGCCAGTCAATGGCGAGTATATGAGCCAAGGCCTTTCAATAGTTTCAACATTCGGGGACACTTGTTTGAAGGCTATATCCCAGAATTTCCTAAAATCAAAAACATTTAAGTATTAATGCATACTCTCCAACATTTGAGATGAAAAAAGGCACACTAGTGGGACATTAAGAGAGTAAGCTGCTCATAGTATAGTAGTGAGCAACCTAGAATGTACATTTTTACATTTAGATACAACAAAAATCTGTTTATTTCAATTGTCTCACAAAATTAATGGTTAAGTCAACCCCTGCTGGAAAAAACTTGATCTCATAAAATGACTCAATATATATAAAAAAAGCATAAAAAGTTATAATTACCTTGTTCTGTCCTTATGTGGTCTTGATGACATTGAATATTTTCCATCACAATTTCAGCAGAAATTGGGGCCCATGTCTATGCAGTACTGTTGAGTGAAAACATCAACAGTCCACAGGGCAGCATCAGAGGAAGGTAATCGTGATGGTGTATTTTGCAGCAGCAGGTTATTGCTGTGTTCTTTATTTGGCAAAAGGATTTAATTAGAAGAAACAGCATGTTCTTCAGAGTCATGATCAATGTAGGTGGCACCTGCTGCCATACTAGTATAATCAGTTACATGCTCATCATCATTATGAGTACTGCTAGTATTATTAATATAATCACTGAGAGTCTCTGTACTGTTATTAATGAAGTAACTGCTTAAGCAATGCAGTTTTGCATTCTGATCTTCTGATTCTGCTTTACGCTTCCATTTGTGAGTGCCACTTAAATGTTTTTTCCTAATTATTTTATTTATCACTTGGACTTGTTCATTCATTCTATGTTTATAGTTTCCTGCTCTGCACCTCATCCGTGCCTGCAGTAGACTGCAGTATGTGCATACGCACATTACACCATTGACAGTGTGACGCAATGCGCCTTACTGTAAATGACTTCAGTGCAGAAATAAAATGTAAACTACAACACCATAACAATATGATTATGTGGCACGTAAAATATGTATACACTTTTCAAATAGTTTGTTTTTAAAAATGTAGCACCAAATTCTTAATATATACACACATTCTCTATTGAAATGTATCGCGATTCATGAAGTGTACCCTTAAATATAAATGTAGTTGCTATGGGCCCCTTCCGAGTGTGGGCCCAGTGCAACGGCACCATTGGCACCATAGTAAACCCGGTACTGCCTAGAGGTTAAAGTCTCTGTAGCTCTTTAATGATCCTTTGAGCTTTCCAGTCACCAAAATCACATTTCTTAAAGCAACTGAGGGGAGAGACAGAGTGAGAGAACATACATTAGGGATGGGTGAATTTTTCTTAGTAATTCTGTGAATTTGAAATTTAGAAAATAACAAGGATTTTTTTGGTAGGGACCTTTACCACTTTAAATACTATAGTGCTGTAGAAATAATAGAGTAACAAAAGTCTTTGAACATAAAGAACTAGCTAACGGGGAGAAATTTATCCAGATACAGACCCCTATACAAGCCCTATCTACAATTAAGTAAGTAAGGACAGATTGCCTTTTACTCGGTGGGCATGGACCTAGTGTACTTTTGTAGTATAGGGAAGGCAGGATTCTAGATAGAGCCATTTAGGTATTATGCCCTCACTGTGTGAAATACAGGTGCACAGAAGATCCCCACTTATTGGTATGGAGAGTGTGTTTAAAGTAGAGTCGGGGAGTGGACCAGAGCATCCACCACTACATAGATCCTCTGGTCTTTTCCTCCCGCTGAAAGAAGGGGTGTAGTAGAGCTACAGGGGCTATTTACAACAGCCTGTCAGCAGAAGTAGCCTCCAAAGAGTGGATCTACTGCTGCTCCACACAGAGATTTCAGCTCCTGCAGCACTCCCCGGTACCCAGCCAAGGTAATTCGGCTACATACTGTGATCAGAACTTGCCCTTTAAAATGGGTTTGAAGTGGGAGCTAAGTAGTACATTGGCCCTTGTGTAGCCCCTGGAGTGGATGTCAGGGTGCTGGATTTCAAGGTTGTTCTTAAAAGATACACTCAGAAATGAAACGTGCTCCCCAAACAAGCAGTTAACAAGTTGGGATACTCCAGATTAGTGGATAGACACAACCATCCTATTGACAGGTATAGAAACAGCTTCTGGTGTCTTTTAGTTAAGTATTCCAGAATGATCAGCATCGGAATAGCAATCCCAAATACAAAGGAAAAATAGGGCAGAGGATGAATATTTTATCACTCCACACTTGCTGTACAAATCATATGTTATTATCCCCTGATGTGCAGAAAAAAAAAGACAGAAAATGAGGCTAGATTGCTGAATGACGATAATCTGTCAAGCTGTTTGATACATGGATGAAAATATAAAAAACTAAGTTTTTAAGGGTGTTTAGGGATAGGAAGAGAGATTACTACCATACAATGGGAAAAAATCAGAGGTGAATTTAAGTGAGTCTATGGAATCTAAAAGAGTCCAAGATGATGTCAATTATACCTTATTTTGGTGCTCTCAATATGGAAGTAACATCAGCAAAAGTGTACCCATAAGGCAAAAGTATCAATTGTGTCAGCCTTGAGAAGGAATGACAAGCAAGCCACTACCTTATAAATCTCCACTCAAGTCTCACACAGCCTTGCAAGAAGCCATTTCCTTAGTAAACTAAGCCCTGATTATGTGTGGACAGGGAATTCCTTCCGCCAGATGGGTTTCCGAGATACATTTTCTAATCTACCTTGTGAATATTTTTTAGTTTAAAAAAAGTTTCCTTCTGAAATAAAATATATATCTGAATATGTCTTCTTATATTCCCTCCTAGTGTGAAGCTAGCACTTTAAAAAGAACTTTTTAGCACTTTTAAGAGACTAGCACTTTAAAAATATTCAAATATCAAATGATAAAAGACAGAAGGAGCCCCAAAGAGGTGCATCTGATAATAGAAGCTGGCAGAGTTATAACTTGGCAAACGTTACTGTCTCTATGAGCACAGATGACCCTATTTGCTTCAGTCATGGGCCCAGAAATATGGTTAGCATATTAGCCTTGTCAATGATGGCCAGGAAGTACATTTTAAACGTAACAGCTGGGTCCCAACAGTTTGATCTGTTCCAGTGTTGTGACTAGAAATAACACTTACAACAAAATCTCATAACCTTGTAAAGAAATGTCTTGATAAATAGTTGAGAGATTCAGACTGAGATTTTCAAAGCCACACAGGTTCCCATTAATTTCTAATAGGAATTTAACATGCAAATTCCTGATGTAGTTTTGAAAATTTCAGCCTCAATAGTCAAAACTGTAGACAGGCATAATACCGTTATAATTCTGGCTAGCACTGACTATATGCTAAATGTGAATAACTAGAAAATATTATGAGTTCATATAATCAATAAAGGGTTAGACATCAATATTCAAACACGATGACTAAAATCCAGCATTCAGATACTCATATTGATACTTTGGTATGTGAAATGGTAATTTATGTGCTTGAGTATGCAAAGGCAGGGTCTGGGTATCTAAGGCCCCCCATATTTGAAAATCAGATGAGGAATCAGATTGGAAAATGCCCTTATTTCCAACTATGTAGTGGAAATAAATAAAACTAGCTTCTTTGGATTTAATAGGACACAGCCTCCAAAGCTCACAGTCAGAGTCTTTTAGGCAAAATAGCATGGCTGATAATAGGACTGTCAGCTGAATATTTTTGAAATAAGTGCTATAAACAGATCTCTGTTCAATGACAGACTGACATTTTTAAAATAGCAAAAAACATTTCAGAACATTTTATCTTACACACAGTCAGTTTCAAAGAATAACATTCTCATAACAACCAATTCCCAATTACCTCTAGAAATACAGTACTCCCTAGTTGAAATATGCATTGGTCAAATTAATGCTCATTAATACTTGGCTTTCGATGGGAGGCTGGGGTTCCCTGAGATCCTATCATTTTGGTGTCATTTACCCTCACCACCACCACTACCTTCAAATACCTCCATCATACTTAGAATAAAAGAATCGTAGGACTGGAAGGAACCTCGAGAGGTCATCTAGTCCAGTCCCCTGTATCCAAGGCAGGACTAAGTATTATCTAGACTATCCCTGACAAGTGTCTGTCTAACCTGCTCTTAAAAATCTCCAAAGATGGAGATTCCAACTTCTAACCCCTGTTGGCCTGAGAAGCAAAAGACTGAGCTCGCTGTTGGAGATATTTTAAAAAGTAAACACTAAGTGTTCATTCAGTGTCGATCATCATTCAGTGTCGATCATCATTCGGGAGATAATAAACAGCCTGCAACTATAAAATGCAGCCAAAATGAAAGTACCACTGCACACATGTGGAACATTCTAAATCTAGTCTAACATACAGTTAGGTGAAGAATGCATGCAGCCGTTTGCACTATATGTAAAGCAGAGACAGGTAAATTATTACAGATACAGGCTTTTGTACAGCTGACATGTGTATACATTATGATAGTCATTTCTATAAATGAATGATGGGCATAATTGGTTTTACATACTATTCCCCTCCCCTCCCCCCCCAACTATTGTAGTTTAATTTTAAAGGCTAACCTTAAGCCTGCCCTCTGTACATTTGTGCTGGATGTGAGAAACGCAGGAGGGACCCACATCTCTTCAGTGCATCCACATAGGTGGTTGCTAGCACTGAGGGAGTGGAGGAAAGAACCCAAATATCACTGAGCTCAGCTTTCCAGTTTCCAGAGGGGCGTGTGTCTGGGAAGAGGGGGAACGTGGCCACAGCCCCAACTTTCCTTACACGCCAACCCTCCGTTCCGTCCCTGAGAACTGCTCCTCCTCCAGGCAGAGCTCCTGCTCACAGAATCACAACAGACCTTGGAATATTTGCCCAATGTAATATACTGTATTGTAAGCACAAAGACTTTTACTCTGATTAATCTCCTAGTAACAGCAATCCCAAAACCCTTTACCGGGTATACCTATGGACCTTAACTTCAAATTTAATTGTGACCTATCACCATGTATGTCCTACTGTGGTTTATTTGCTCAGAATTTGGAGATTCCAAAAGACAGCTTTATTTCAGTGAGGTCTTCGGTTCTAAATTAAATAAAGCCATTGACTGGCTTTCATGTCACGAAATGAATGCTTGTATTTTTACCAGTCACAACAAACTATGTCAAGCTAAGGATGGGATATTTTTAATGAGGATTTTTAATAAGAAAGGAATATTCAAATACTAAGGAACCAAGCTAGATATTGAGTTCTTTAAAACTGCATACATAAATATGGATTTATTTCATAGTTTAATAAATAAGCACTGCCAGAACACACACACTTTTCTAATGCAAACAACATCCACATAAATCCTGATTTTGCGAAAGAACACATTACCTTTCTGCTACGGATGGTCTTGGGGAGTAAAATTCTTCTCCTGCAAGGTACCCAGCTGCAGTTCCACCTCCAAAATAACTTTTCCTCAAGAAGGGTGCAATTTGGTTGTTTACCAACAATGCTCCTAAACCAGTAGGGAATCCAAAGATTTTATAGAATGAAATGGGGATAAAGTCTGGTTGGTGAACTGTTAAGTCTAATGGAGAGGTACTGACATATGAAGCCGCATCCAGTAGAACAAACCACTTTCCTGGTGTTGTGATGGGGCAGAGCTTTCCTGATTTTATCTCCTGTATCCATGAAAGAGGATATTTGGTACCTGAAAAATTGCTCTGAGCTGGATAACAGAAAACATGAGGTGTCATGCAGTTCTGTTCTTTAGCTGGTACTCTGTTTTTCTCAGATAATAAAATGTCCTTGGGTTTCACTGGAACAGATAACACATTCATCGCAGCAGTTATCCCCCTCATACCCACCACAGATGTGTGGCTGTCAGTTAGGTAACAAAATCGACTGCTGGGATGCCCCGAGCCTTCAGGTATCCAAGGGAATGTTTCTGCTACCAACTTAAGTGCAGCTGTACTTCCAGATGTGAAAATGATAGTGTAATCTTCTGCAGTTGTATTGAAGTGTTGTAATATTCTGCAAAGAAAAGAAAAAAACCAGATACCAAAGGAGTTATTTTCTTGTATTTCATATCTGTTGCGCATTGTATCAAACAGTAACATTTGTTTTTTTCTTGCTATGAATTATTTTACCCCAGGACCTAAATAAAATCTAAGTCAACAGGCCTGGCCAAGTACTGTTCCCAGTTAGCAGAATGGAGTTGCACAAGTATGACTGAAGTTACTCTATTCACATTTTGCAAAAACTGGCACAACAGAGTTGTACTGATGTCACTGTGAGCAGTGTATGTCTCAATCCTACAAAATATATACCCAACTCTGCTTGCATTGAAGACAATGGCAACATTTCCCTTTATTTCAATGGCAGTCTATGGTTGGGTGGGTTGAACTCTACATGAATTTTGCTTGAGTTCTGGTTTTGATCACAAACTTTTAATGAAAATCAAAACTGGGTGAAATTAACACAATGCAGCTGCAAGCACAATGTCTATTCACCATTTAAGCCTCACTTAATCCCAGTTTTGATGTTTTATGCATCACTTAAATCACAAAAATGCCGTCTTCTGGCCCTCCATGCAGGGTTGAATTTCACCCAGTATACACAGTGATGGAACACTCTATTAGGGTCTTGTATTTTTATTAAAATGAGATAAGCATGTTCTGATTTCCCCTAGTAGTTGTTGAAAAGCCAGAAGAGCACAATACAACGTTTATTACCAACAGATAACGATAATTTTTTTTAGTTCAAGTATTGAACCAGTTTATTTTGGATCTGAGAAATCTTAATTCAGATCCTAGCAAGAACAGACTTATTCCATCTTCTGTACTTTTTAGTGTTAGAAATATCATTAGAGAGAAGTAGACTGCTCTCAGAAATCAACAGGTGCAGACTTAAGTACTTTGGTCACTGTGGGCATAGAGATAGAAATAAACTTATCATGCAAGGAAGGTTATCAAGCAAGGAAAAGTGGTGGGTCACTATGGTAGGGGATGACCAGCGTGGAGATGGATGGAAGGGGTGTGCAGTAGATCCCTATGAGGTCAGCTGTTGAGAGTGTGAAGTTAGCGATGGATTGAGAAGGCTTCTGAAAATTCTGCTATGATGTCACCAAAAGTAAATGAACTTACTTTTTAATGATGATGTTTGAACTGTAATAGCTAGATGGAGACCCACCACCCACTCTGTCCAATTCATAACTCTCAAGCTATTTTAGATTGTAAATTCTTTCAGGGCAGATTAAGTGTCTTTCTGGATAAAGTAAATTCTAACCTCTCTTATCCATTGTACACCCCAATGAAAGTCAATGGGATTGTATGGGGGAGTACGTTAGCACAGAAAGTTGCCCTCTGTTTGTAAAATACTTATACAATAATAATACCACCACCAAAGATAAGAAGGGGGAAGCTGGAATAAGCAGATGAGATGGATAAGGCTGTTCTCGGTGCTGCCTCATGAGAGACGCTACATAGAAGCAACCTTGTGACTTCCCGTGATCCAGACTGAGAAAACTGAACATGTTTCAGAAGTGACACTTGGTCTCTTAGGAGGGAGACTAGCAGCTGCAACTCTTATGCAGTTTCCTTGCTAGCCACAGGGGTCTTTACTTACGATGCGCATTCATAAACTTCCATTAACATCTATGAGAGTTACACACAGTTATTTAAGAGAGAATATACCTGGCATGTGAAGCAGAACAAATCACAACTCTGACAGAGAAAATCAGAGCATAGGTGCTGCTGACTCCAGTGAGGGAGTTATTAGAACTGGCCCTATTGCATGGCATTGCTGGGAGTGTTGTAATGTATTAGTCCAGTCTGGTCCGCGGGCTGCCAGCTTTACTCCAAGCACTGGGTTCTACAGATCTAGCCCTCGATGGGTCCCCATAAACTTTTTAAGTAACAGAAAATTCCTTTACTAAGGCAGCCAGAAACTAAAAGGTGCAATTCTCTAGGCACCATTACTTCAGATCAACCCAAGGCTCCCTAACCCATGAGTGGGCAGGAATCCCTTACAGTTTAGGGCCTGCCTCAAAACGCAAAAGCTGGGCCTGGCATGCAACTCTGATAGGCATTGGACAAAACAAATAACCAGTACGAGTGATGGCTGAGAACTGAACACAGAGTTAAAAAATCATGCTGAAATTATTCCAACTCCACCTTCATGACCACCAGGAAATTTTAATTGTGCTGGAAATGAGGTGACCAGACAACAAGTGTGAAAAATCGGGACAGGGGGTGGGGGATAATAAGAGCCTATAAAAGAAAAAGACCCCAAAATTGGGACTGTCCCTGTAAAATTGGGACAACTGGTCACCCTAACTGGAAAGAAAATAGACTGCAGCAGATTTATCCACACACGTGTGTTCTACTAAGTATTTTCTTGACTGTACCTTTCAGTCTGGCTTCTTCAGAATATTAGCTTTTTGAAATGTGATGTAACCAAGACTCAATTGAGGTCTTCAATGAGTAAAGAAAAACTCTTAGGATTTGCAGTAATATCAGTAGAACCTGAATTTAACCTTTAAATACAACTGTTTGATTAATCTGAAAGAAATTAGATAGGTATTTCTGAAACAGATCAGCTGAGTTTGAGTTTCTGCAAATGTTTATAGTCTGAGAGTGTATTTATTTTTTAGGATAATTTATAGAGCAACCAGATAACCACACTCAATTTCCAGCATATTTGTCTTGGAGGGGAAAAACCTATAGCAAGAGATGCAGATTAGCCTGGTGGATAGGACACTAGATTGGACTCAGGTCACCTGGGTTCTAATCCCAGCTCTACTACTGATTTGTTGTGTGACCTAGGAGAAGGCACCTCTCTGTTTCCTGTCCCATTCTGTGTCTATTGGGATCTATTTTCAGTATGTTTTTGTATAGTAACCTAGTACAAAGGAACCCTGATCTTAGTTGGAGCTTCTAGGAGCTGCCATTATTTTAGTAAGAGGGGATGTTTAGGTGTGCAGTGAGAGAAGCGTTCACAGGATGAGTGTGTGGGCAGGAAAGAGAGTGCAGATTTCTCCCTCTTACATTTTCTGTGCTTCTGTCCTCTCTTCCTTTTCCCAGACATTTTCTCTACTCCTTTCTCCCCCTTTTCTACTGTAGGTCTTGGCCTCATATCCTCACCACCCACCCACCCATTCATTCTATCACATCCATAGTCCCTGGTCTCCACCCTTTGTACTCTCCTACCTCCAATACTCTGTCCCAATCTGGAGCTCACATGCAGTGCAGAAGAAGTGAACAGAACCCTGGCTGGGACAGTAGCCCTCTACATATGGCAGTAGAAGGGTAGTTGAACTGCCTGCCTTGACATTAATCTGACTCAATTAACCTGATTCTCTTCTCATTCATTCAGATTAATGCAGAGAGGTGTGCGGATGGGGGACTAGAATTGTCAGAGCCTGGATCAGCTGACTAACTGCAACTATAACACCTCATTGACCAGAGCACCTTATTGCCTAAGTGGCATTGCCAGGTCCACTCTTAAGCCCAGCAATGGCTGTTGCTAGCAACTGCTCAGTGCTTCAGACTGCAGCTGTGATAATTTCTATGTGATCATTCCCAGCTTTGCTCTGACCATTAGGCATGGCTGCCCATGCCCCAGTCCCTGACAAGTCCGTTAGCTTTTTTTTTTCTTGGGGAAAGGGTGGAACAGGAATAAGTAATTTTTTGGTGGGTGGGTGAGTCAGTAGGATTATCTGTGGCCAAAAAATAAATTAAAAAAAAATTGCTAAGATCACTTCTGTAGCCATGATGTAGTGCCTGTAACATTAAATTATAGCTAGCACTCTCCCTCTGTGTGTGTGTGTGTATATATATATAAATAAAAGAGAGACCCTAACTATAATCACAGTGGGAGATTATAGTTAGGGTCTCTTTTTTTTTTAATTGAGTTTTGAAAGCATTTACAAAAAGCAAGACTGTGCGATTACAAGCCAATCTCTATAACACAGTGAGCTCTTTATCTGTTGATGCGTCTCAGCATTGTAGCGAAATATATAACCACTCTCAAAGGATACATTTTGAGCCCACAGTTTTATTCCAGAGACCAGGTAACATGAACAAACCACTCAGATTTAGCATCTTTTCATAAGAGCAAAACAGCCGTAAAGAAAATTTTATACTGAAGGAGCTTATCAGATCTGTCTCAGCTGAGCCCTCATCTATCTTTTAAACATTCCTTGCTCTTCTTCCCAGCCAGCCTTTCTGTGCTGCAAAGCTGAGATGGAAGAGAGGCAGACCTAGACAGAGGGACAAATTCAACCCCAGAGTAAACAGGGGCAACTCCCACTGGGAGTTGTACTCACTTGCCCCATTACTAAATTTGGCCCAAGACTTAAAATGACAAAAGCTGAGATACAGGAATGGGGGGATTAGAGTTTAATAAAACCATGCTGTTGCCTAACAACGCATAGCAGAGCAGGTGAATACTCTTGTAATAAGACACATGAATGAATATTTTCCATCATTTAAAGGGAACTTGAGCATACACACAGCTTTGCAAATCTACAGCGGAAAATATATTTTGGTTTCTGGTTAAAAAATAAGGATATGTAATTCAACTATGTAGACTTGAAAGAGTCATATATGCTGAATAACTGACCTTGAAGAGAAATCAATATTTTAACTCCACTTACTTTTATACGTTAAATTTAGGAGCTGCGAATAATTCTTAGAATAAAATCTATGGAATATTTTTGCTGTATTTGATTCTAAGTATTTCAATTTAGCCGCTGCAGGTGACAGTTTCAAAGAAATGAATCAAGATTTAGGGTAAAAATTAAGTGCCTACATGACTTAGAAGCCTAATGGGCCAGATTTTCAAAGGTATTTAGGCACCTAAAATGCAAATAAGTGCCTCATGGAATTTTCAAAAGCACCTAAGCAAGTTAGGGGCCTAGGTCCAATTGGCTTCAATGGGAGTTAGGCGCCTAATGGGACTGACAAAAGTGTCTAAGCAGGTTAGGTGCCTATCTTTAAGTGCCTGAATACCTTGAAAATTTGACCCTAATTGACTTTTGAAAAAAGGGAGTTAAGACCAGATTTTTAAAGTTATATAGGTGTTATTCCACTCATTATTGCAGTGCCAAATTGATTTAGGAGCGTAAGCCTCATTTTCAAAAGTAACAGGCATTTAGGCACCTAATCTTTAAAATTAATGGGAGTTGGGCACCTAAATTACTTTTGAGATTAAGACAGTCTCCTAAATCAGTTAAACATCGCAACACTGAGTGGAGCAACACACGAATAACTTGAAAAAAATCTAGGCCTTAGTCTGATATTTTGGCTGAAGCATTTTTGACATCAAAAAAGTAAAAAATCAAAACAAAAAACCACCTTTAAAGTAATTTTATCCTCCCAAATTACTCCTGTTTGAGAATTTATAGTCTACACTAGAACACAGTGCTGATGAAAAAAGTTGACCTCAGAGCACCTCAGAATAAGGTTTATAAAAGAAATACCATCAACCCCTGAACTATAGCAGCACTGCCATAACTAAATCAGAGTATTTAACGGTAGTAGCATTCATACTTCTGAATGAACACTGCAATTCACAGTACTATAGTCTCCTTTTTGACATAATTGGGAAGCACTGGCTATTTATTCCACATAGACTCCCTAATGTTCTGTGTCTCAGTAGAAAACATATCCCATTATAGTGAAATGCAGTTCATGTTCATCACCTTTATTACACTCTTGAAGATTTTATTTATCGCAGTACATAAGGTGGTGGTGTCAGCGGGACTAGAGACTTGCTGTAGGAAGCTCTGATGGCTTGATCTACTGTAGCTCACTGCTGCAAGCTGTAGTCGTATTTTATATTGTTATAAACTTTTACCATCCAAAAAACTTGCAGCAAGAAAGAAATGATTACCAGGATAATTGTTTCCTTAAAGATACTGATGCCACTGCCATGTGGGGAATGATGAATGAAAGTCCGAGACCTGACTTGCTCCTTTGCTGTGGTGCGAGCAGGGTTTGACAGGGCTGAGGAGGCAGCAGTCCCAGGTTTTGTAGTCCAGCAGGGGAAGGTAAGCAGAGCAACTGGTGTTGCTCGGCAATGGTCCCTCTATAAGCTGATCAAAACAGGAGAAGGAGCTCACAAATTCTGGTGGGGGTCACCACAGGTCTTGAAGTCCACTACAGAGAAAGTGCCAGCAGCCACTGATATTTAAAGCACTATGTCATCTAGATGAAGACTAACCAGGATGAGACAACACTGTGGCAGGACTACCAGTAGCCATCTACACTAGCACCTCCACTGTGGCTACGAATGGCAGAGCTATAGCAGCGCTTGAATAATGGTGGAAGAGTTCTCCATCCCTAACATGGCTAGTGTAGATGCAGCCTTGGACTTTCCATTTTCCTTTGAGAGAATAACTGATGTGAGATGATTTGATTCTTAACAGTCTTTGTTTTGTTTTTAGGCTTTTAGGCTTTAAACACTTTCAAAA
The DNA here is from genome assembly GCF_965152275.1 of Natator depressus. NCBI lineage: Eukaryota > Metazoa > Chordata > Testudines > Cheloniidae > Natator > Natator depressus. The sequence continues at coordinate 155,168,059 of NC_134235.1, read as the reverse complement.
TGTGCTACCTTGCAAAGTCCTGCCTCTACCCTCCCTACTCTCTGAAAATCAAGGGGAATGAAAATTTTTCCAAAGACTTTTAAAACCCTGATAAAAACTCACATTGCTTGATTTGCTTCCCATGTTACAATATAATTAAAACTGGTTCCCATATATTCATGTTACTGTTAGCATGACCCAAATGTAGCAAAGTAGTTTGTGATTTTTAGTGCTGACGTTTACATTCACTTTTGAATTGGATATTTTTTCTGTTGGTGTTAGCTGGCAAAGCCATTTACTCATGGCTAGGGTTTGGGTTAGGGTTTCTGAATTGAAGATATGGCCATCATTGCCTATTGATAGGCATTAATTTAAATCATGCTCAGCAAACAGGGTGTCATCATCAGCTGCCCTTGTGCACATAATTCTTTACTTTTATCATCATCAAATACTTTTGTTACCCTCATGCTCAAAGGCTCCACTCAGACTCTGGGACTCAACTGTGGTGCACAGTCCTGGCCCCAAAGACTTCACCATCTCTGTGCTTTTCTGCTCTGGAACCAATCTCTCTCTCTTTGAAAGGGTGTAACATTTCTCCTTGATCAACTAAGGGCCTGATCCAGTTCCTGGCAAAGTCAGTTGAAAGACTGACTTCAGTTACAGTCCTGCTCCAAATACGTGACTTCAGTGAGGACTAAAATTACACCCTAAAGCAATGTACACTGTTGTAGTCATTAACAATATCTGCACAGGACCCAGCCGAGAGTCAATAGAGTCATCATACTACTGAACCTGCGATATGTAGCAATGACCCTTTTAGTGTGTTCTTATTTCCTTCTTTCTTTACATGACCCCTAGGCACAGTACCCTCAGTTAGGGTGAAATCCACCCCAGTGCAAAACCATGTGCATCACTTAAACCAATAGCACACTCCAGCATTTTCCCTTCTTTCCCTGCAGGCAGTAATAAAAGTGCAGCATAGCATAACTACTTATCATTATAACCCTCATTTGAGCATTGATTATCTGAATTAAATAGAAAGCTCTTCAGGAAATGTCTTGTACTTTGCGTTGAACAGATACAATTTCTTCATTCCCTGTTTTCCACAGCATCCAGTGAAAAGGTAGATCTCCTTTCCTTATTACGTACATCTCAATTCCTAACCAAAACCAATTTGAAACCTATACATGTTTTATACACTAAGCATCTTCAAGCAGGAACCTAATCTACCCAGTTTATCTTTCCAAAGCAAAAAATTCTTTGGATGAGAAAATATATAAGTTTTTCTTTTTCTTAAAACTGTTTTCAAAGCAAATCTAAGATGCACTATCTCCCCTACATGCACACCAAGTTAGGTGCAGCTCCACTGACTTCAATGAAGTGACCCTCATGTAAATGAGAACAGTATTTAGTCCTGTGTATTTCTCTTTCAACATCCTTTTAATTGCTTTTTCCAGCTTCAGTTTTTTTCTTTCTGCTGCCAACATGCGAGTTACAATCATGCTCCAAATACCTGATTCCCTACAGTTACACTACTTATACACCAGTTACACCCAGTTATACTCATTTTCTGATCAATTTACACAAGGGTCAGATTTGGATCTCAGCTACTCCCACTATCTCTGATGTACATGAGAATGGAATCTTACCCACTGCATGTAACTTACATCACTGCTGCTTATGGCATCACTGAATTTGGCCCACTAAATCTATAAAATATCCTGCCAGTGGGGATGTACTTGATAAGCTCCAATTGTCACGGCTGGAGGATGGAAAGATTCCTCTTTTTCTATTTGAAAGCAATACATTATTTAGCCACTTACAAGTCTGAATTGAAGCATTATGTTCCATTATATTTATCTCCCTGGGAACCAATTGATCCATAAGAGATATATAGTGGAATACCCATTTGTTTGTCCATGGACATGGTTGGTTTTTACTAGGTGAACCTCCCCCAAATTCTGTGAAGCTACTAACGTAGCAGTCTGTATGAGATTTGCCTCATGTTATGCTCAGAGTAATATTTGGAGTCGAAAGGCTACCTGATGGTCTCCTGCAGGAGAAGATGCACAAGCTGGTAAAGTATACAGAAACATACACTGCAAAGTAAAGATACTGTTCAACCCAAGTTATAGAATTAAAAATAAAAATAAAAAAAAAATATCTATGAATTCAGTCCCAGAAGGTGTTTGGATCCTGGGGTTTCTCTCAGGCATATCTGAACTACACAGTAGAATTTCAGTTGGTATTATGGTATCATATACAATCTGAATCTTGACACAAGCACGGGGCACTGACAAACACACCAAGCAATATCCCCCAGACTGACTCCACATTGTTGGAACAGCATTGTTGTAAAGCAAAAACATCCCTATCATCTTTGACAGCAGCCCGCGCTAATAAACATGGCAGGCATATGAAAAAACCTCCATGTGGTAATTGTGAATTCTGTGTAATTAAGCCTACATTTTCTCTGATAGACAAGGGGATAAAGAGTCATACAGTTTCAAAAATGATTTGTGAACATTTTAGTGAATAAAAGTTGCAAAATCATTTTCCTATTAACTGGTAGGGATCAGGTATTTGGATAGCTGCCAGGTATTTGTGAAAATGCTTGTGAATCCCAAAAGTTTCATCAGTTGTAGCAAGTCTGCAAATTCCCACCATAAGTCTTTTATTTGTTATTTTGAATTAATTATTCATCGTGTGTATTATTTGAGCCATCCTGCCAGGAAGCACAAAAAATACCCTGTAATTTAGGTGACCAATTACTCAAGACTACACATGATTAGTGAATAATCGCTGTGAGCAGTTTATGAACAAACCATAATGAAATTTATTTGCATAATCTATTTGGCAGATACTTACAAATAACAAATGAACTAGAATAACTCAGAACGAGTTTGTGAATGATCTGTGAAGTAAAAACCAGGCTATATTTACAGCAAATATTATTTCCAATGAATAATTAAACCACTTGTAATAGACACCAGGAAGAAGCAAGATCACAGGCAGCTATCAGGAGAGCTTCTTACTAGTATGGACATTTCTACTACATCACAAGCTATTGCTGCCTAGGCCAGCTTTAAATTTTGATGGGTTTATTATATCATTTTACCCTGAAGGACACCCTGGCAAACTACTGTTACTGTATTCCTCCCCCCCCCACAACTCCTCCCATCTTGCTACAGACCATACATTCCTTTTTTATGCATCTCCACATAGTCTATACATTGTAAAATGTTAGGGCTTGAATCTAGTATATCATAGGATACCAAAAACCACTCAACTTTTACAAGAACTGCTGGAGGCAGGTTGAGTAACCTGTTTCAGACTTCATGCCCAGCATACTAGTTACAGGCGCATGTAGCAAGTTATTCATTTAAGGTCTTTGTTCCTAGAATAATCCCTATTTCTGATTAGCAAATCTAAGGGCTTGTCTACACGACAAAATTAAGTCGATTTATCTAATTTGACCTCGAGCCTCTGAATTAATTAAGTTGATTGTACGTGGCCACACCATGCTCATTATCTCGGTGGAGTGCGTCCTCACTAGCAGTGCATCGTGGGTAGCTATCCCAAAGTGCAACTTGCTGCAGTGTGGTTTGGGAAGTTTGTGCAATGCCGCAAGGGACCAAAACATTGTCGCAGGGGAAGAATGGGAACATTGCGTCGGCATCCCATGATGCACTGTGCTCAATGGCAAACAACACAGTGGTTTTCGCATCTTAAAACTGCCGTGCATAGGCCATAACCCCAGAAGCATGGAGCCTGCTCAGCTGTGCACTCTTGCTGTAAGCATCTCAAACATCTCGCGCTTTCTCCTGCAGTATTTCCAGAGCCAAAGTAGGGTCCGCCACGTGGAACATAGCAATGTCCTGCAAGCCGCCCTGCTGCAAGCCATTGAAGAAAACAATTCACAGTTGCTGCTGGCAGTCACAGAGCAGCTGCACTCTGTTGAGCACCGTACCTGGTCCCATGAAACAAGCACTGACTGGTGGGACCGCATCGTTTTGTGAGTACCGGATGATGAGCAGTGGGTGTAGAACTTTCAGATGTGGAAGGCCACCTTCCAGGAACTGTGTGCAGAGCTTTCCCTGTCCTGCAGTTCAGCAACACAAAAATGAGAGCTGCTCTTACAGTGGAGAAGTGAGTGGCGATCACTATTTGGAAGCTTGCAATGCCAGACAGTTACCAGTCAGTGGGGAATCAAGTTGGAGTAGGTAAATCAGCTGTGGGAGCTGCTCTGCTTCAAGTGTGCACGGCCGTTAATTGACTTCTGCTACGAAGGGTAGTGAGCCTGGGAAATGTGCAGGACATAGCGGATGGTTCCCTAATTGCGGTGAGGCGATAGATGGCAAGCATATTCCCATCTTGGCACCAGACCACCTTGCCAAAGAGTACATAAACTGAGAGGGATACTTTTCAATGGTGTTGCATGCGCTGGTGGATCACAGGGGGTGTTTCACCAACACCAGCGTAGGAGGGTCATGAAAGGTTCATGATGCGTACATCTTTAGAAACTCGGGTCTGTTCAAAAAGGTGCAATCCAGGACTTGCTTTCCAGACCACAAAATGAACATTGGTGATGTTGAGATGTCTATGGTTATCCTGGGGGATCTTGCTCCCATGGCTCATGAAGCCATACACCAGCCATCTGGACAGCAGTAAGGAATAGTTATAGGCTCAGCAAGAGCAGAATGGTGATTGAATGTGCCTTTGGTCGTTTGAAAGGGTGCTGGAGAAGTTTACTAATGAGGTCGGATCTCAGTGAAGAGAACATCCCCATGGTTATAGCTACCTGCTGTGTGCTTGTAGCGGGGTGGTCACCTGCTCCTGCCCTGAAGGGCCTAAAACAGCCTAGGAGAGGGCTGTGGCTGGGAGCAAGCAGTTCCCAGGCTGATTGGGCGAAGCAGGCTCAGCTATGGCCACACCCCAATCAGGGCTCAGCTGGCCCTTATAAGAGGGCAGTGGGCCAGGAGCAGACAGACTTTCTGCCTTTAGAGGGAGAAGGGCCTGGCTGCTGGGGAGTGTAGCTGGGTACCTAAGGTGAAGCAGGGCTGGGGAAGGCCAGAGGAGCTGGGAGGCTCCAGACTGGAAAAGCCCCAGGCTGCAGGCCTGGCAGACAGCCTAAGATAGGTACTGGAGTTGCAGGGGGGCAGCCTACGGGTAGGCAGAGGCAGCAGGTCCAAAACCCCCTTGCCTGTGATGACTGGCTTATATACTGCAGTCTGCCCCAGTGAACGGGGGCTAGATGGTGACTGGGCAGTAGCCATATACTGAGGCGAGGTGGGGATAGTGGGTGGGGGTTCCCCTGGGAGGGAGAGACCCAGATCTGTGGAGGTACTGCAGGGGGCAGCACCCTGGGTAAAAGGGCACCGTGGGTCGGAAGGAACATGGGGGGCCAGCAGCAAGTGGGACACCAGCCTGCAGAGGGCACTCCGGAGGCTGGAAGAGCTAATTCCCAAGGACGACCAGCAGGAGGTGCTGCAGGGGTGAGTCTCGCCCTGTTATAGTGCTCCATAATATCTGTGGAAAAAAAGGGGGGAAATTTTCCTGCAGCAGTAGGCATTTGAGACAGATCATATGGCAGCCATTTTTGAGCAGCCAGACACCAAGGCAATAAGAAGAGCACAGCAAGGGGCGCTGCATATCCGCGAGGCTTTGAAAAGCCGTTTCAGTAATGAGTCACAGTAATGTGAGCTATTTGTCTACATTGTGCTTTCCCAAACCTTCACCTGCTTTGTATCACTGTTCTTGTAAAGCTCAAGCTCACTGCTTCTACTCAATAAAGAACATTTATTTCTCGAATCCATTTACTTTATTTAACAAACGTAAGTAAAGAGGGAGAACAGAAAAAAAAAAGGTAACCTTGGGGAAAAGGAGTTGTAAAGTTGGAATGGGAGAAACATTTTCAGCTGTGTAACATAACACCAATTCCAGACCATCAAAAGTCTGTGAATGGGTGCCTTCTGTTCCTTGTACCCTCCCGCTGAGTTAAGTGAAAGGGATAATGGACTTTTTGCCCATGCCTCATAGAACGCTTGGGGGAGGGTGATTCTGTGCCAGATGATGCTGGCTGCCTGTCCACCAGGGTCTGCAGAGGACTCTACCCTTCTGTTTCCGTTCCTGCAGTTCAACCAGATGCATCAACATGTCTGCTTGGTCCCTCATAATCCAAAGCATCTCATCCTGCACCCCAAGCTCTGGCTCATTGGAAGCTTTCCTGTTCTCAATGTCCATGTCTAACTTCTTGGACAGTGAAATCCTCCATGCGCTCAGCTCTGTCTCAGCTGTCCCAGAGGCATTCATTATCTCAGTGAACATGTCCTCCCGCGTTCTCTTTCCCCTCCTTCTAATCAGTGAAAGTCTGCTTTCAGGTGTGGGTGACACTCCAAAGGACAGATTTCCAGCCGTCAGTCATGGGGGAAAAAAGAAAGGCACCACTGTACATGAATAAAATGTTTCCATAGCAAGGCTATTTTCATTTAAAAAAAACCAATCCTTATTACACTAGGCGAAAGCCATAACATAATCAGAATCCGTAACCATTCACTGTGCCATTTTGCTGCTCCAGCCATGGTGAGTAGGCCCCCCCCAGATCATGGGTGACCAAATTTTAATGAAGTTTATGGCAGGCTCATGTCGGGAGCAGAGGTAGCTAGTCGAACAATGATCCTTCCCCATAGCATCACGGGAAGCTGTTTACGAACAGGGCAGGGAGGAACATTTTCACTCCCAAATTGTGGAATTTCTCATGTGGGGCCCCAGTCCTCTATCAGCCACTTTAAACTACTTGCCAACCCATGCCGAGGACAGTAAAAGTACATTAGCTGCCACATGGTTTGGTGATCCGGAATGTGGCAGGGGAGGGGGGTGTTTACATGCCCTTTTTTTTCTTATAAGAGCACTTTTAATGAGAACTTCCCCGTTTCCCCTAGAGGACCCTATGTGATGTGATAATCTCCTGAGGGTAACAGAGGCAGAAAGGAAGGCGATGCTACAAGTCTCTGGGTATAGACCCGGTCCTTATGCTGCGTACCGCAATGATGCCAGCAGAATTAATTCAGGAGTTGCGTGGGAAAGTCTCCTACCATGGTGGAAGAAATAAGACTGCCCTGCCCAGAAACCTTCTGCAAAGGACTGCAGAGTACCTCCATGAAAGTTTCCTAGAGATATGCATAGAAGATTCCTGGGCTATCCCAGTCCACATAAACAGTTTTTTCCGGGGGCCACCCTCTGTGTAGCTGGAGCAGCCTCTTGTAAGCAGAGAACCACAGCACCTCGCTTTTTCTTCACAGTAAGCATGCAATGCCACCGAATGTGTGTGCCTGCTAAAGTTTAACTGGACTTTGATTGTAACTATTGTGGCAGAGCTCCGACCTTGTCCCTGTGGGTCCTGCACTTCCAGATGGTTTATGCTAGCTTCAGAGGCTCACTGCGACCCTCCACATAGCCCTTCTCTCTCTAGGGCCAGGGTACAGTCTACTGAGCCCTTTTCATCATAAGCCAGCAAGGAGGTTGGTGAGAGAACTCCCACAATCTCTGTTGTCCCTACAGGGTTATTCAAGAACAGTTTAACCTCCTGTCCTAACAGGGGCCTGTCTTCCCCTCCCAGGAGGTGTTTCTGTAGTGGCAGGTTGAGGGGAACCCAGGCCCACCCTCTACTCCAGGTTCCGGCCCAGGGACCCTAATGGCAGCAGCTGTTGGCAGCCAACCTTTCCCTGCCAGAGTTACTATATTTCCCTGGACCACTTCCCCACAGCTCCCCCACTTCTCTCTCTTAACGCCTTCTTCACCCTTACCTTAGGGCTCCCTTTCCATTGGTTTGAAGGTGTCTTCCTTACCCAGCCCTTCAGCCGCACTTCCTCTCCTCTGGCTCCCTGGTTCTCTCTGGCCTGACTGGAGTGAGCCCTTTTATAGTATCAGAGGGGCCTTAATTAGAGTCAGGTATTCACATTAGCTTAACAGTCTCACCTGACTCTTTGCAGGCTAATTGGAGTTGTGGTGTTTTTATTAGCCTAACGACTTCAACTGACTCTTTGCAGGCTAATTGGAGACGTGTCCCCACCCTAGCCTGGAGCAGCCCCTGCTCTGGTCAGTCAGGGAACAGAAAACTGCTTATCCAGTGGACAAAAATGCCTTCTACTACTCTGCTGTACCCAACTGCCCTGGGTCTATCACACTATATACTCACCAGAGGTGCCTTCCCCAGCATCACGGTCAGCCACTGTGATCTCCTGTGACCTACAGAGCTCCAGGGTTCTCGGGGAGAATGGATCCACCTCTCACCACTTGTCTCCCATTCTCCTCCTCCTCCTTCTCATTCACCATATCATCCTTCTTGTTGTCCCGAGACTCTCACACCTGTGAGGTGTCCACATTGCTTGTGGGGGTGCTGGTAGGGTCACCTCCGAGAATCACATGCAGCTCATTGTAGAAATGTGGGGTTCAGCACCAGAACAACTGTTTGCCTCCCTTGCCTTCTGGTACGCTTGGCAAAGTTCTTCTATTTTCACACGGCACTGCTGTGTGTCCCTTGTGTAGCCCTTCTCCCCCATTCCATGAGCGATCTTTGCATAGATGTCAGCGTTTCTTCTGCTGGATCGGCACTCTGCCTGCACAGACTCTTCTCCCCATGCAGCAATAAGATCCACCACCTCCTGTGCAGACCAGACTGGAGTGCATTTGGGGCGTGTAGTCTCCATGATCAGCTGTGCTCAAGGTGGTGTGCTCCCAATGCTGATCAAACAGGAAATGGGAAATCAAAAATTCCCAGGGCTTTAGGAGGGGAGGGGCTGTTTCCTGCGTGCCTGGCTGCAGTGCAGCAGAGTTGACAATTATCTCCAGAGCGGTCACAGATGAGCATTGTGGGACACCACCTGGAGGTCAATTAAGTCGAATTACACAGGGCTGCATCTGCACTACCTCTCAGACGACCCATGAAAATTGAATTAAGCGCTACGCCTCTTGCTGAGGTGGAGTACAGAAGCTGACATTAGAGGTAACTTAGGTCAGCGTAAAGGACCAAGTAGCGTAGACACATATATTAACTGGTCGATTTAAGGCGGCTTCCTTCGACCTAACTTTTTAGTATAGACCAAGCCTAAATCTCTAATTACAGCACATTTTCTTAGCTCTTAGCACAGAGCTTCACCCCTTAGCACAGATTCTCCAAGGTTTCAGTATCTCTCAGCAAGCATCATCTGTGTAATGTCTATATATGTGATGAATACTTGCTTATAACTGGCCAGCAATTAGTTTTATTTGCTTGCTGTTCCTGGTAAATCTAAATGTAAAAGCTGGCTGTTTTATTTCCTCCCACAGTGCAGAATAATGTGATAGGTGAAGATTTAAAGGCTGTTTGAAAAAAATGTTTAAAGAAATAGTCTGCTTGGGTCTTCTCCTGACTCTAGTCTCTTTAGTCTGTTACAATCCTTGACCTACTAAATAACCTCTCAAGAAATTAAAAATTCTTGACACTTCCACCAGAAATGCAAGGTGTGTATGTTTGTTTATAATTGACATTGCTATCAGATCTTTAAAAATGTTATTCTTTGCTTAATTTGTCTTTAAGGGGGTTGTTTCTATTTGAAATGTGCTCTTTCTACTATACATTCCGGTGAACTTCTCTTCTCTCAGGCTGTCTGCATCTTTCAAGAAGTGGCTTTGCACCCAATTAAAGTCAGCAGGAAAAACATTCTCAAGACATTGGAAGGAGTAGAAAATTGATTGGGATTAAATTTTATGAAACAATATGGCCAGTACTCTAGACACTATAATCCTAGTCAATTTCATTCCACTACTGGTGCCAGAGAATGGATTTGCAGCAGCCAGTAATTGAATATGGTCAATCACAAAATAGATTTCCAAATGGAAAACTATAGTTTTACACATCTGCATGTCATTTTGTGTTTTCAATAAGTGCAGAGACCATTGCAAAGCATAGATTCAGACCCCTGACATTTTCACACGTTCATGCTATCGAACGAGAATGATGCTCACCCTGATAAGGAGGACCCTCTTCACCACTTTCCCGCCCTGGTGGGATTGCTTGGGACTGAGGATGGAGTTGGAGGTACTGGCAAAGGAGCGTGAACTGGGGGTGGAAGGGGCTGTTGGACCACTGCATGCCGGTTGGGTTCTCTATACTGGCCCCCACGCAAATCAGTACAGACAGTGCCACAGGGGGAGAAACAGAGGAAGACATGAGATAGTGACCACAACACCCCACGTTAGTGCACAGAGTGTACTTGGTCACTACCCCAGCCCACAGACGTAAGGTGCCCTGGATTGCTGGGGCTGGATTTCACTTCCCCGATTCACCTCCTCCAGAACTTCACCCACAAAGCCCCTGGTTTTATACAGGTGCAATGAATTTCACCCCAATGGAATAATCAGAACAGCCATGTGAACAAGGTGCAGTGTGCATCATATCTGAATCCCGTTAACATGACTCACTTCATCTCAACTGAAACCCCATGGGCTCTGTTCTCGTCTATCATTACTAGGCATTTCACTTGTATCTGTTGCATCTTTGCTTTACAAATTCACACAGGAAAGGACTCCTTAGTCTGAGTTCACTTGACCAAGGATCCCAAGTGGGGTAGGTTCCAGACACCCTTCCTTCCCTGCCTCTTCTTAAAGGTTGGAGGTTATTTCCCAGCTGTGTGAAATCCCCAAACAAATGAAGGTGTGAAGCATCAGAAGTTCCATTCAATTCATCACCAAGGCTTGTAGCATTAATGAAATAAAAAAATCCTTCTCCATCCATCCCCCCACCCCCACCCCCCAGCAGCTTGCTAGGAAACTGTCCCTTCATTCTGGATGAGAATCTGGTCACAATGATACATGCCTCTGTCACCTCCAGGCTAGCTTACTGTCGTTCAGTATCTGTGGCTGAATATGGAAGCAGTGCACAGGCTACAGCTTGTTCAGAATGCAGCTGCCTGCCTTCTCAAAGGGTTGAGCCACTGTGAACACATCACTCCTGTGCTCTCGTCCCTCCACTGGTTCCCAGTTCAATTCAAAAGCCAGTATAAAGCCTTGGTCCTGATCTTCAAAGCCACTAACAACAGGTCAAGACCCAGCTACAGCACTGATCACATTTTCCATCCTTGACCTACTAATACAGATGTCTTCGACTGGGACAATTAATTTTACAAAGCCCAGGATGAAGTGGGTGGGAGCCACAGCAAAAGCATTCTCAGTCAAGGGGATTGTGCTGTGGAGACTGACAAATACCAGGATGACCTAAAAGATCCTCCTCTTTGACAAAGTATTTTGATCATAACAGGCAACGATGGCCATTAAAAGTATTATCCCAGAAACAGAGCCTTCTTATTCAAGGAGAGGAGAAAATTCCTTGAAACTCACTAAGGATCTCATCATTAAGACCTAATTTACCTGGAAAGTGTACAGATTCTATGATGATGGGGGCTATAGATAAATGAGCACTGATCCACCAAGGGCTGTATATCACAGCTACCAAGCTTTTCCACGTTAATTGTTTTGAATGGAGGGTCAACCTGAAAACTCAATCTGCTTTTAAAAGTACAAAGTTTATATAATTCTATTAATACATTTCAAGATCATTCTCCTTTATATAAAATCTGAATCCTGGACAAACTAAAACTAACCTGCAACTTTGGCTTCTACCTCCCCTTGCACAAAGGAAGAGCTATAACTTATTTATTGCTATTCATTTTTTATGTTATATGGTTGGCCACCTAAGTGCCCTGATATTGTTTCTGCTAAATAGATGGCTGCAACATTTTAAACAGGAGGACAGATGAGTGAATATTAGTATGAATATTAGAAAAAATAAACTATTTGTACTAGAATCCTTGAAACTTTCAGTCATCTCATATATTTTTTATGAATAATGGCCAGTTGTCTGATCACTTGTGAGTTACAAATAACAGAATACCATTACTAAACCCAACTGAGTGATCTTATTCATGAAAATATTCCCAGATCAGGTTCATTATTTTTTTTAAATTAAGCCAGTTCAAATTATCAGTGTGCTTCCATTTCATTCATGTTCACATTTTGGTTGAAACTCTTAAGAGTTATGACATGCTATTGATGGATGCTAGTTCATATAGGAAACATCATCTCAGCCTGTCAAGTTGAGAACTGCACTTAGTTCATTTTAAATCCTGACAACTATGTTTCCATTACTTCTAGCAGTTGAGGGAGAGACTGTTCTACACATGACAGATGCAATAAGGCATAAATGACTGTTTAGGGATATTCCTGACTTCTCTTAAACAGGATCTGCTTGCAGTCTATGACAAACATAAGGAGACACCATAACATTTTAAAAAGTTTGGAAGGGGATGTTTTTACAATCATGAAATGCAACCAGCTTAGGGAGCTCTCATAAAATACAGAATCATGAAACTCATGTAAAAATGTCATTGCTTTACTAATTTCAACAGAAAATGTTATTCTGGTTCAAGAACTAACTATGTGAGAGAGAGAATTTGGAGGATTTCTGTAATCCACTGCCAAATTTCTCATGCTCTCTGAGACCATTCTGTTTCAGAAAAAGACAGACAGAAAAATCATAGTCTAAGATTAGGTAATACTGTTTAAAGTCTCCGATCAGTTCATTCTGATGTAAATTTAAAACCCCTATTAATAAGAAAGTTCACTTTATAGGACACCCATTTTAATTAAGCTTTCCTTTTTGCACCTTAGAGGCACAATTACACTGCTTGACAGTGAATAAAAATGTCATGAAATCCAAAGGTAAGTAGGAAGTGCACCGAAGAGCACAATTTTCTGCAATTCTTCTATATAAAGAGTGTTCTCCTTGTAAAGGTTGCTAGTCATGAAATCAGAATAAAAGACTGACAGTTACCTTTGGATTTCCCCTCTCCTTTTCCAGTATTTAGCAGATCGGGAAATCAGGATGCACACGGGACCTAATCCATTTGATGAATGTGTTCCAAGTATTTTGGAACAAAACTTTTTAAGGACACAAATGATGGCCAGAGCCTCAGTTGGTGTAAACCAGTGTAACTCCACTGAAGCTAATTGAATGAGCCAATTTACACTAGCTGAGGCTTTGGATTAGTATCAGTGAGCTCTGAGGCAGGTTAGTTCCCTTTTTTGAACACCACCTTGTAAATAAGGAAGTGAAAGATGTTCTGTGAGGTCATATCTCAAAAAAAAAAAAAAAAAAAAACCAAAGCCCAAACCAACTCAATCTGTGTAATTCAAAAAGTCACAACCAGGTGAATAAATCTTACCCCTTAACACAGATACCTCCCCTCCCCTATCCACACACACTTAGCATATAAGTGAAATATAATAAAAGAAAGCTAGGCCTCCTTTGACTTTGTCTTTTGAATCCTGTTTTAACTGCATGGCACTCTATGCACTGGAATAAGATCCAGTTTTTGAACACATTCTAACTGTGTGTTGAGACAGGCAACACCCAATCAAAGAATCTAAAATTCATGCCATCCAGTTATGCAAAACAAAATAAAAACCTGTGTTTTAATTAGATATGTCATAAGATTTTGCTCTGTGTTGAGGAGTAGAAAAGGAGCCATTATAGACAACAGGAGAAAACAGATTTCTCACACCACCCCCGAACTTCTTTTTACAGTAGGGTGGTTATTGGTTTGTATACTATGCGAGAATTAGTGGCAGTGCTGTAACTGTAACATAGTAAAAGCTGAGTAGCAGTTTCTGTATCAAACTGATTTTTCCAATTTTTTCTACAAACCATATGTATAGTCAGATTGGCCTAAAACAGGGGTTGGGAACCTTCGGCATGCAGCCCATCAGGGTAATCTGCTGGCGGGCTGTGAGACATTTTGTTTACGTTGACTGTCCACAGGCATGGCCCCCTGCAGCTCCCAGTGGCTGCGGTTCACCGTTCCTGGCCAATGGGAGCTGTGGGAAGCTGTGGCCAGCATGTCCCTGAGGCCCATGCCACTTCCTGCGCCTCCCATTGGCTGGGAATGGTGAACTGTAGCCACTGGAAACTGCAGGCAGCCGTGCCTGTGGACAGTCAACGTAAACAAAATGTTTCGCAGCCTGCCAGCAGATTACCCTGATAGGTTGTGTGCCGAAGGTTGCTGACCCCTGTTCTAAAAACTGCTATGCCAAGAGAGGGGAACTGGGTAGAGTTTGTAATGCAGCTTTGAGGGTCATATAGTGCACAGCTCATATTTGTTCTTGCACATCCGCAATAATATTCAATTATGGCTTGATCCTACAGAATGCTGAACATTCTGATCCTGACTCAGCAAAGCACTGAACTTCAACAATTTTAGTAGTCCCATTGGACTATGTGACACTGTATGGAATCTGGGGGACACTTGAGGATATTATGAATATTAACATTATAAAATTGTAATGAGTTATGCCAGATATGCCATGTAAGGTATCTGCAAAAATGTTATAACTTGCCAGATATGATAATCTCATTTATGAGTTTGTATCACCTTTGTATGAGTAGTTATAGATATGTATGTCTGTATTTCAAACTTGTGCTATGCTTCTGGGTGTCACCCCCAAACAGTTTGAGCATCATCTCTACCTAGCCTGCTTGATGGCCCATTAAGGACCATCAGCTATACAACTGACCCATTGAGAAAAGGCAGATACACCTTATGACTCAGCAAAGCATGCAAGGGCATGCCTATGGACAAAACTCTAAGGCCTCCAAACCATGTGCTGGTTTTTGTTTGAAACAAAGGAAGCACAGGCCGCATGGCAAGAGGCTATAAAAGGCAGTTACATCTTCTCCATTTTGTCTTCAATCCTCCTTCTTACCTCTAGAGGAACTTTGCTACAAACTGAAGCTCTGAACAAAGAGCTGAATGACCCATCCAAGTGGTGGATGTGTTCCGGAAGGACTTTCAAGCCAGCAAACTCAGCAATACTGCTAGGAACCAGATATATGGACTTTGAAGTCTTTGTATGTATGTGACTGCTTTACTATTTAACATCTTTCTTCTTCCTCCTCCTTTTTTTTTTCTTTATAATAATCCTTTAGTTTTAGACACTAAAGGATTGGCTGGCAGTGTCGTATTTTGGGTAAGATCCAAACCTATACTGACCTGGTAATGTGGCTGACCCTTTGGGGTCAGAAGAACATTTTGTATATATGAGCAGAGTTTAAAATAACTTCTCACTGTACTGGACCTATGTGCTGATTGGGAGCCAGAGACTGGAATGCAATAAAGGGGTGTCATAAATATAAAGGGAAGGGTAAACCCCTTTAAAATCCCTCCTGGCCAGAGGAAAAATCCTCTCACCTGTAAAGGGTTAAGAAGCTAAAGGTAACCTCGCTGGCACCTGACCAAAATGACCAATGAGGAGACAAGATACTTTCAAAAGCTGGGAGGAGGGAGAGAAACAAAGGGTCTGTGTCTGTCTATATGCTGCTTTTGCCGGGAATAGAACAGGAATGGAGTCTTAGAACTTTTAGTAAGTAATCTAGCTAGGTATGTGATAGATTAGGATTTCTTTAAATGGCTGAGAAAAGAACTGTGCTGAATAGAATGACTATTCCTGTCTGTGTGTCTTTTTTGTAACTTAAGGTTTTGCCTAGAGGGATTCTCTATGTTTTGAATCTAATTACCCTGTAAGGTATCTACCATCCTGATTTTACAGAGGGGATTCCTTTACTTCTATTTACTTCTATTTCTATTAAAAGTCTTCTTGTAAGAAAACTGAATGCTTTTTCTTTGTTCTCAGATCCAAGGGTTTGGGTCTGTGGTCCCCTATGCAAATTGGTGAGGATTTTTACCAAACTTTCCCAGGAAGTGGGGTGCAAGGGTTGGGAGGATTTTGGGGGGAAAGACGTGTCCAAACTACGTTTCCCAGTAAACCCAATTAGAGTTTGGTGGTGGCAGTGGAGATCCAGGGACAAAGGATAAAATGAATTTGTACCTTGGGGAAGTTTTAACCTAAGCTGGTGAAAGTAAGCTTAGGAGATTTTCATGCAGGTCCCCACATCTGTACCCTAGAGTTCAGAGTGGGGGAGGAACCTGGACAAGGGGGCTGTGTGATTTCTTTTTTTGCTTCTTGATAACCAGTGTGGGGATCAGGAGCACAGTTTGTGACTGGTTGGGAGGTTTAACTTCAGTGTTACCCCCCAGTCTTGGGAGTATCTGCTCTCCCTTTTGCAGCCTGCCCTGACCTTGGCATTACTAGTGGGAGTTGCAGCGGGCACAATGGGTCACAGACTATTCATATGCTTATAGTTAAGCACATGCTGATGTAGTCTGTTGGATTGGGTCTGAATGCTCGTAACCCATACTCTGACAAATAATAAATACAAAGTTCAAGAATTTGTGCTGAATAGGTTACCTTCCACATTAGTCACAAAAGAAGACTGTGGCTCTTGTTGCAGCATCTGACTGGATCCCTTAACACTTGCCTTGTTTGGAGGGGGTGTTGTACTGGGATGTTCACATGTGACCAACCCCTTAGTCAGATTCATGGGACAAAATTTTAGCTACATGAACAAACAAGAGTAGTATGTAGCAACCCACAGGCAAAATCTGGATTATAGCAGCACCTAGGAGCCCCAGTCATGGACCGGGAACCTGTGGTGCCAGGCGCTGTACAAACACAGAACGCAAAGATGGTTCCTGCCCCAAAGAGTTTACAATCCAAGTACAAGACAAGAGACAGCAGCTGGCTATGAGCAGACTGATGGGGTAGTTCAAGGAAACAAGGACAGAAGATTGGTCAGCATGACAGGCAATGCTCACAGCTGCAGCCTTTCAGTGCCCTCAATCCGCCAACTAACTGAGTCTCTTGCTAGTAAAATCAGGAAAACCATTTTTCTCTCTTAAATCTAGACACTTTCGGACAAATGTAGACTTTGCTAGGTGGGCACAACTCCATCATTGCACATGCTCACACCAGGTCTGAATTCAGCCGCACGTCCCCTGCTCGCAGCTGTTCTTCCCCATGCCCACAATCAGTAGTTTGTATTGTTAGATTTGCATGCATTGAGGCAGTGCCACCTATCATAGTCACTGGGCGGGGAGAGGGCTGAGAGTCACATTAGACGGTTAGGTAATTGCAGCAACACATACAAGGGAATCCTCTATTGATTATAAATTACAGTTACTTCTAAGAAAAAATAGCCTTCAGAATTTATTGGCATCCCAAATGAGTGACAGCTGCAGGAATCAAAGGTCCTAAAGTCTGTTAAAGCTCAGACTAAGGACTAGCCGCACTAATGCATATGCTATTGGATTGCACAATGATAAAACCCTTTTGAGAAAATGTAATTGAATGAATAAATCTTATACCAAACATGGATATAACCTGTAACCCACTTATTTTAGGTAATCTAACCGTACTATAAATTCACCAAAATTGGAAAGTGGGGCGGGGGGAATAGTCAGAGTTTTATTGATTGCCAAAAGAATTATACTCCACAAAACTGAACATGCCAACCATCTCCATCCATTACTGAGCTACACCATTTGGAGTAGATTAGGTGCTCTGGAAATAGTTTCCTTTTAATATGAACCAGATCAGATATAGGATGTAAGAGCTGGTCGGCTTTTACAAACAATTGACAGCTTTAGTGGTCTAAGCATCAGGTGTGAGACAATTCAATCCCCTGGAAACCCAGGTTCAGATTCCGGATCTCAGACCTCACATCCGTGAGGCAGGGAAATAGAATTCCACACAGGTTAATGTATAAAGGTCTTTCATATTGTATACAAATGGTCCTCTCGGCTCATTTATTTGATGTTTTACACAAATTCATTATGTCTTTTTCATGCCCTTTGTGCGTTGCTTTCTGGAAACATATCTGCAAATCAGCAGTGAGTTTTAGAATGAATATTACAGAATTTTCAAGAGAAGCAATGTTGATCTTGTAATCTTGCTCTAGAAACCTGATTTTAAGAGTCATGCTCTGCCAGTCAGGGAGCAGAAACATAACATGTGACTTGTGTCCTATCAAACAACTATGATTTTGAATAGCAAATGCTCAAAACAAGCTACTTGTGTACAATCTATGGTGCAAGAGTGATGTACAAAAACTACCCAGTTACTAATAAATGCTTTGTGGGCAATGTCCAAAGCAAAAGAAGCAAAATTCATCAGATAAATTATTCATTCTAAATTATATGCCTTGCTCTAGTTATCGCTCTTTCATGCCTTGCCAGGAATTTGTCTGGAACTGGACTCCGTGAGGCAAGGTATTCAACCTCTCTTTTCACATAGACCACTTTTTGAAGGAGAGTGTCTTCAGCATAATTTCAAACCCTGAGTTCAATACCAGAGGGATTATATTATATCTGTTGTGCTGCAGGACTTGTTTTTAGCCATTATAATTTCAGATTTCCCCATGTTTATTCCCCCCCCTACTGTTCCTCACACGTTCTTGTCAACTGCTGGAAATGGCCAACCTTGATTATCACTACAAAAGGTTTTTCCTCCCCGCTCTCCTGCTGGTAATAGCTCATCTTACCTGTTTACTCTTGTTATAGTGTGTATGGTAACACACATTGTTTCATGTTCTCTGTGTATATAAAATCTCCCCACTGTATTTTCCACTGCATGCATCCAATGAAGTGAGCTGTAGCTCACGAAAGCTTATGCTCAAATAAATTTGTTAGTCTCTAAGGTGCCACAAGTACTCCTTTTCTTTTTGCAGATTTCAGGAGATGTAAGTGGGGGGTGGCTATTCAGTGTTTATACTATGGTCATCAGTTCAGACCATCTGGCTTTGACTCAACTGTGTGAGTAGCTAGAATTAAGGGTGACTGCATGAGTTATCAAGGGAAACTATCGAGGGAAGATACCTATGGCAACTGGGGGAGGTCAGAAATGTTTAGGGGAGAGAGACTCATTTTTAACTACAGAAAGCGGAGGAGTTCTTTACAAATCTGCTTTCATACTGGCTTAAGTGATAGCTACGTCCATTACAAAAATCTGATTGGTGCGGGGAAATTTCTTTTTCTCTCTCTTTATTCACATTACATAGTTATCATGCTTTTCCTCATTATGCAAGGATCTTTTTAAAAGTTTCTAAAGGGATGAGTTTATTTTTTAAACTTAACACCCTCCCCCTCCTAAACCTTCAGACCTTTCATAAACTTGCACCTTTGTTGTATATTAAGCTATAAAAACCAAGAGCAAAATGATGGTCCACGCCACAAAGCCCCACTGAAAGGGCTCTATGCAGGTGACATGAAAGGGGAGGCTAGGATGGGGCAAGACATACTTTCCCCTAACACAACACATAGGGTAACATCCTGGCCCCACTGAAGTCAATGAGCATTTTGCCATTAACTTCAGCAGAGCCAGGATTTCATCCATGGGGTCCTACCCAATCAGCCAGTGGTTACTACTATAATTCCTACATAGGATTTGTTGCAAGTAAATCTGTGTAGCTCCCAGAGTCATTGGCCATGTTCTCCCCAACTTCGGTTGGGAGAGAATTGCTATGGTGCCCAGTAGCAGAGCCCCCCTGTGCGGTTTCTCCACTTGGCATCCATTCTACAGAATGTTAGGCCCTTCGTCACTACAGAAAGACTGGCAGGATTTGGGTTTATAGTTTTAAAAGCTTTATTTTAGATTTATTGTAGGGGGAGAGGGCAGTGACTCATATTTTGGTTGCCTAACAGTTTCTATTATAAAAAATTTCTTGTGCCTTTTTCTGAACATCTCTCACACCTCCATCGTTTGAAATTTAAATAATGATCGCTGCAACCAAAATAGCTTTCTTTTAACACAGGTATTTTTGGTATATAAAACTGTCTTCACAATCGGTGCACTTGAAACAGTCACTCCAGTTCAGAGACATTACTGGTTCCTGCAGTATGACCTATTTAAAATCTCTCTGAAACCTTTACACACTGAAACCAGAAAGAATGTTCTCAGTGCATGCTTTGGCTAGATATTGACTTCATATCCAAGTTTCATATTCCTCATAAGAATCCAGACACCAGAACCACTCTGCTTCTTTGATTTCACTTCAGAACCACGCAGGAGACAATTATTTTATCCCAAAAAACGTAACTTAACTGTACATTTTTGTTTATGCCTACAGCTAATGTATAGCTCAATATCCAAGACCCACCACTGCTAACTATTGACATTTATACCATATAAATCATTTCAGGTGACTGTCTGAATATGCCTCTGAAGGCTAAGTGCCAAAAACTGTTGATTACGAAGAAGACCTTGCTGCAGTATGTTTCCTGAACAGTTTTTCATACAACAGATGCTGGGCAGACTCTTCGATTCTTTTCATACAGCTACTGATTAATTTCTTTTCTTGAAATAAGAATGTGACTGTTCTCTCCCCATCCCGCACTTGGTAGCTATTATAGACAGCTCTGCAGCATGTGACTTTCACATCACGGCCTTTTTTCATTGGAAGCTGCAGATGTGGTGAATAGGGAAGTGTTTTTGTGATGCGTTTGTGTTATAAAATCACAGTAGATTTATTGGGTGCGTGGGCCCTGATTCAGGAAAGAATTTGAGGATGTGCTGAACTTTTAGTAAGTGATTAGTTCCATTGTCCTCAATGGACTACTCATGTGCTCAGAGTTATATACCTGCTCAGGTACCTTCCTGAACTGGGTCCTTAGGTCTGGTCTACACTGCCACTTAAGTCTATGTAAGTTACATCACTCAAGGGTGTGAAAGAATCACCCCTCTGAGCGATGTAGCTTGCATCGACCTAATGCAGTGTCTACACCATGCTATGTTGGTGGGAGATGCTGTCCCACCAACTTACCTTCCGCCTCTTGGGGAGGTGGAGTACTGAAGTCAATGGGAGAGCACTCTGCCATCGACTCATAGCATCTACATCAGACCCACTAAGTCGACACCACTGCATTGATCACAACGATGCCAATTTAGCATGCAGTATAGACAAGCCCTGAGTTTGCAGTCCCTTCAGGGCAGAAGGCTTTCTGCCCCTCGTGAAGCACCAGGCATGCTATTAGTGCTTAAAAATACCAAACCACAACTAATGCTCACCATCATATTTCAGATTTCACTGAAATATAAGCTATATAGGAGTACTATAGTTCTCAAAAAAACAAGCCCATTGAAAGTACCCCCATCAGAATGTCTAAAGTAGCTATTTTCTCACATTTACATGTTATTTGAACTCAGTCTTCTTGCTTGCACATTATTTTACACTACAATTTAATCAGAAATAATTCAATAGGAGTCTTCAAAACACAATGTTCCATTTCCCATGGTATTGCTGATGTGTGACTGGTCACAAGTCAAATTTCTGTTCCCTGACGTAGCCACTGAAGCCTTGGTCTTCCTCAAAGAGGATAGCAGTTTAGGGACAAGAAGCAGATGAGCAGGATTATAATGTTTTTGGTGCCACGGACTGATTGTTTGCATGGATATCCTGCAGGCAGCAACTCTAAGAAATTATTCAAGTTACAGAGATCCTGGGAGAGAAATGCTCAGTCTCCTAAAAGCACTGCACTTCCACTAGCAACATGGTAACACCTCCAAGATATAATTGCCTCTACATTCAGTTAAACAGAACTTGAAAGGTTATCTTTAGTAGTGCAACCTAGTGAATTCCCATATTACTACAAAGATAGAAAATTTTTTAAAAATTGTAAACAGTTGCCTTTTCTGACCACACAGTCTTTACCTAGAGCATCTTTCCTAGAAAAAATAAACTACTATAAAATTAAATAGAATAGGTGCAAAGTGAAAAATGGATTTTATTTCATTACAGAGAACCATATAGTGGCATGGGTCTACATATTATTATAGGCATGCAGCAATTCTCAGAAAGGGCCATATAGTTTGGTGTTTAATGTACTCACTCTAAACACACCACATCATATATCATTTGAAAGCTTATTTTCTGTACATTTAGACGAGGCATGATGTGGAGCTGTTGAGTGGTGTCATAAATCCATAGGTGAGGTGGAATAAAGGTACCCAAAATGAGAAAGTGTCATTTTTAGCACAGTTCCAGAATAACTGAACAGGACTATGATGACAGTTTTTACTGTTTAAGTTAATTTCAGCACCTTAATGTCATGTTTATTGGTCACAACTACCTACCTGACAATGTATGAAAAGACTTATTGGTTTTGCATGGGCAAGTAATTCTTTCTTAGAAATGTTGAGGCTGTTTAGCATGTGGCAAAAACGGTGAATATCAACATTTTGAAAAATACTAACATGAAATGTTTTCACATCACATATTCATAATTGTCAAAGGATCTCACAAGTGATTATTACAGTTTTCTATATTTTCAACTGAAATTTGTTGACCAGAACAGTCTCCTACTGACAGTTGTGCACCAGTAGCAATTGATTGCATGGCCACAATTTGTACGGCATAGCGGGTAGTTAAATGTATGTGAATTCCTGTTGTAATGCTTCTCCATTTGTAAGCTTTTGTACATTCAATGTAGCATCTAGGCTGCCTAGTAGAAGGTTTTAATTTGAATCCATGAACCAAGGGCATGCAACAAAGACACCACAGTGTACACCAGAGATACCCTGGCTATCATACAAATGATGGCTGGAGACAAATTTCACATTTGATAAATTAGGTGCGAGTATTTGAGGTACGTCCTAAAAGGATTTGACAAAGCTAATTCTGTAAGCGAAGTCTTTGGAAGACATGACAACAGTAACTCTGTGAAAACTGCAGAAAGACAGCGCCAGAAAGGATCTACGGTTGGATGTAAGAAATACCAGGCAACTGGTGGACGCCCTGCACCTCCATGGAAAAAATTTCTGAATGTGACATCCAACAAGCAGTTACTTGTAAAATTCCTGTATGTACATATGGTTCAAAATGCACCTGAGAGCGTAGGAGCACGTTCAGCAAAAACACTCCTCCTTGCTGGAGGCTTTTCCAATGGTGAAGTAGCAAAGTTCATCACCAGCAGAGGTGTTGAAGAAGTCCAAGACTTGTACAGTACTCAGTAGGAAGCAGACACATGAATGCTTCTGCATGCTGTATCTGCCAATATGGCTTTTGGGTCTCTTAGTGTCAAAGAAACCATAGTAACTAGGTCACCTGATACAGATGTTTTGGTCCTTGCTGTTCACTACTTTCCAAAAATGCAGCACATAGAAACGATGTAGATTGAAGCATTGACCCATTACCAGCACAACTGACAAGTGTTGCCTCATACCTGTGCATCCAAATTGTGACGCACACACTCCTGACTTCTGCAGCATACTTCCTGCTATTTGTGCAATAACAGGATGTGACTCTGTGTCCTCCCTATTTGATATTGGGAAAAATCTGTGTTTAAAGTTGTCAAATCAACAGGAGTTTATTGCTTCAGAAATCTTGCCAAATTGTTGGGAAGAGTGACAGACAAGCATAATTTCTGCTGCAAGGATGCTGGAAGCAGTGCTGTGTGACCAAAGCGAGAAAGAAAAGGAGAACTCACAGAGCCCTGAATTGCTTGTGCCTCAATCTAGCCATCAACAAGGAAAAGTCACTGGCCAAACTCCCACCATGTGATGACAGTTTTGAACAGCATGTCAAAAGAGCATCTTGAGAAACAAAGATTTGGATGTCTTTGCACATGGGTAAACCAGATATTGGACCATCATTGCCACATGGATAGAAACATGTGGATGATGAACTACTTCCTGTATCCTTCAAGGGCCCAATGGCACCTGAACTTCTACAAGTTCTTATCTGTGCCTGTACCAGTAAGGGTCAGTGCAGAATCAACTGGATCTGTAGTCAGAGCAATCTTCCCTGCACAGAACTGTACACATGCCAAGGCAATGAAGACTGTGGTAACCCTCGCACTCTCAATGGAGATCATAATGATGAAAAAACATGACGATAATGACGTTGACTAAAAATGTTAGAAGTGCTATTACATTTCAGTGATACTTATACAAATTAGTAGATTTTGTTTTATGCTTTAGATTGTTGTTTCAATACTTTGAGGTCACAGAGAAATCCAATTTTGTGTCTTGAAATAATACATGGAGTCATTAAAGTAACAGGAGCAAATGCAAGTATTCAAAAGTGGTCATTTTCACATGTTGGTGTCGTCATATTTTATACCCATTCATAGATTCATAGATATTAAGGTCAGAAGGGATCATTATGATCATCTAGTCTGACCTCCTGTGCAATGCAGGCCACAGAATCTGACCCACCAACTCCTGCAAAAAACCTCTCACCTATGTCTGAGCTATTGAAGTCCTCAAATCATGGTTTAAAGACTTCAAGGTGCAGAGAATCCTCCAGCAAGTGACCCGTGCCCCATGCTACAGAGGAAGGCGAAGAAACCCCAGGGCCTCTTCCAATCTGCCCTGGAGGAAAATTCCTTCCCGACCCCAAATATGGCGATCAGCTGAACCATGAGCTTATGGGCAAGATTCACCAGACAGATACCCAGGAAAGAATTCTCTGTAGTAACTCAGATCCCATTCCATCACAGGCCATTGGGCCTATTTACCATGAATAGTTAAAGATCAATTAATTGCCAAAATCATATTATCCCATCATACTATCTCCTCCATAAACTTATCTAGTTTAATCTTAAAGCCAGATAGGTCTTTTGCCCCCACAGCTTCCCTTGGAAGGCTATTCCAAAACTTCACTCCTCTGATGGTTAGAAACCTTCATCTAATTTCAAGTCTAAACTTCCCGATGACCAGTTTATATCCATTAGTTTTTGTGGCCACATTGGTACTGAGCTTAAATAATTCCTCTCCCTCTCTGGTATTTATCCATCTGATATATTTATAGAGAGCAATCATATCTCCCCTCAGCCTTCTTTTGGTTAGGCTAAACAAGCCAAGGTCCTTGAGTCTCCTTTCATAAGACAGGTTTTCCATTCCTCGGATCATCCTAGTAGCCCTTCTCTGTACCTGTTCCAGTTTGAATTCATCCTTCTTAAACATGGGAGACCAGAACTGCACACAGTATTCCAGGTGAGGTCTCACCAGTGCCTTGTATAACAGTACTAACACCTCCTTATCTCTACTGGAAATACCTTGCCTGATGCATGCTAAGACTGCATTAGCTTTTTTTACGGCCATATCACATTGGCAGCTCATAGTCATCCTGTGATCAACCAATACTCCAAGGTCCTTCTCCTCCGTCGTTACTTCTAATTGATGTGTCCCCAGCTCGTAACTAAAATTCTTGGTATTAATCCCTAAATGCATGACCTTACACTTCTCACTATTACATTTCATCCTATTACTATTACTCCAGTTTACAAGGTCATCCAGATCTTCCTGTATGATATCCTGGTCTCTCTCTAAATTGGCAATACCTCCCAGGTTTGTATCATCCGCAAACTTTATTAGCTCACTCCCACTTTTTGTGCCGAGGTCAGTAATAAAAAGATTAAATAAGATTGTTCCCAAACCGATCCCTGAGGAACTCCACTGGTGACCTCCCTCCAGCCTGACAGTTCACCCTTCAGTATGACCCAATGTAGTCTCCCCTTTAACCAGTTCCTTATCCACCTCTCAATTTTCATATTGATCCCCACCTTTTCCAATTTAACTAATAATTCCCCTTGTGGAACCATATCAAATGCCTTACTGAAATCAAGGTAAATTAGATCCACTGTGTTTCCTTTTTCTAAAAAATCTGTTACTTTCTCAAAGAAGGAGATCAGGTTGGTTTGCCACCTTTTGTAAAACCATGTTGTATTTTGTCCCAATTACCATTGACCTCAATGTCCTGAACTACTTTTTCCTTCAAATTTTTTTCCAAGCCCTTGCATACTACTGATGTCAAATCAACAGGCCTATAGTTACCCGGATCACTTTTTTAAAAACTTTCTTAAAAATAGGAATTACTTTAGCAATTCTCCAATCATACGGTACAACCCCTGAGTTTACAGATTCATTAAAAATTCTTGCTAATGGGCTTGCAATTTCATGTGCCAATTCCTTTAATATTCTTGGATGAAGATTATCTGGGCCCCCCAATTTAGTCCCATTAAGCTGTTCGAGTTTTGCTTCTACCTCAGATATGGTAACATCTGCCTCCATATCCTCATTCCCATTTGTCATGCTACCATTATCCCTAAAATCCTCTTTAGTCTTATTAAAGACTGAGGCAAAGTATTTGTTTAGATATTGGGCCATGCCTAGATTATCCTTAACCTCCACTCCATCCTCAGTGTTCAGCGGTCCCACTTCTTTTTTCTTTGTTTTCTTCTTATTTATATGGCTATAGAACCTTTTACTATTGCTTTTAATTCCCTTTGCAAGGTCCAACTCTACTTGACTTTTAGCCTGTCTCACTTTATCCCTACATGTTCTGACCTCAATAGGGTAGCTTTCCTTGCTGATCCCTCCCATCTTCCACTCCCTGTATGCTTTCTGCTTTTTCTTAATCACCTCTCCGAGCTGCTTGCTCATCCACCTTGGTCTATAACTCCTGCCTATGAATTTTTTCCCCTTTCTTGGGATGCAGGCTTCCGATAGCTTCTGCAGCTTTGACTTAAAGTAATCCCAGGCCTCCTCTGCCTTTAGATCCATAACTTCTTCAGTCCACTCCACTTCCCTAACTAATTTCCTTAATTTTTGAAAGTCAGCTCTTTTGAAATCAAAAACCCTAGTTGCAGATTTATTTTTGTTTGTCCTTCCGTTCAGTTTGAACTGAATTAGCTCATGATCACTTGAACCAAGATTGTCCCCTACAACCATTTCTTCTATGAGGTCCTCACTACTCACCAAAACCAAATCTAAAATGGCATCCCCTCTAGTCGGTTCAGCAGCTACCTGATGAAGGAATCCATCAGCTATCGCATCTAGAAAAATCTGAGCCCTATTTTTATTACTAGCATTCCTCCTCCAGTCTTTATCTGGGAAGTTAAAGTCTCCCATGATCATGCAGATTCCATTAGAATTTACTTCATTAAAAACATTAAAGAGGGCTCTATCCGTATCCAAATTAGATCCCGGCGGTCTATAGCACACTCCAAGCACTATCACAGGGGAGGCTCTAATAGTTTTCTTCCCCAATGTGATTTTTGCCCAGACGGACTCTGTCTTATCCATTCCATCGCTTCTTATTTCTTTACATTCTACCTCATCATTGATATACAATGCTACTCAACCACCTTTACCTTTATTTCTGTCTTTCCTAAACTGCACATACCCTTCAATACCTGTAGTCCAGTCATGACTACTATTCCACTATGTCTCTGTTATCCCTGTAATATCTGGTTTCACTTCCTGGACCAGTAGCTCTAGTTCCTCCATTTTGTTACCTAGGCTCCTCGCATTAGTGTACAAACATCTTAATTTTTGCTGTTTGGCCTCGCTCACATTCTGTACCCGATTAGGCACGGTCATTCTATAGCCAGTATGACCTATTAGACTGGTATCCACACTGCCCTTCCTCCTTATGTCCATTCTCCTACCCACGGCTGTATCCTTTCTTACTTTGTTTTCTTCCCTCTCAATGCTAAAATCAGGCGTGGAGATTACCTGGACTTCTCCCAACCATCTCCCCCAAATTCTAGTTTAAAGCTCTCTTAATCAGTTGTGCCATCCTCCATCCTAGAAGTCTATTTCCTTCCCTACTCAGATGAAGTCCATCCCAAGAGAACTGTCTTCTGTCCATGAATGCCTCCCAGTGGCCATACATCCCAAAGCCCTCCTTATAGCACCACTGCCTAAGCCATCTATTGACAGTCATAATCGTGTCACACCTTTGTTGCCCTTCTCTAGGAACAGGCAGAATCCCACTAAAGATCACCTGAGCCTCGATTTCCTTAAGCGTCTTCCCCAGCCTAGCATAGTCTCCCTTGATATGTTCCAGTGAGAATCTACCGGTATCATTTGTTCCCACATGAAGGATAATTAGGGGATTCTTTCCCACTCCCTTTAGGATCCTTTTCAACCTCAGGTCTACATCCCATATCTTAGCACCTGGAAGACAGTACACCCTTCTATTCTCTGGATCAGTTCTGGTTACAGGCCTGTCTATTCTTCTCAGTAAAGAGTCCCCGATCACGTAGACCTGCCTTTTCCTGGTGACTGTGCTATTCTCCAGTCTATCTCCTGGTCCCTCTGGCTGCAAGTTCTTTCTATTCCTATTCTCCCTTGTAATCCTCTTCAACCCATCCTGTATCCTCCTGGGACTCATATTTGGTGTAGTCTCCATCGACTCTTCCCCTTTTCCTATAGGACTAGCTGCTCTTCTCTTCTTCCTCACCCTTACACCTTCAGTGACCACCTGCTGAGCCCCTTCTTCATTTTCCAACTCTGCAAACCTATTCTTAAGCTCTCTTTCTCCTTCACTAGCCCGTCTTTTCTTCTGCCTGGTTCTCTTAGTCACATGCTTCCACTGTCCACTTTCCTCACCCAGCAGTCTCCCCTCAGAATTCTTCAGTCCTGCTTCTATCTGCAAGTCTGAGCTTTTCCCTTCAGCTGCCTCATGTCTTTGCTCCATAATCTGCTCAAACCCCCTTCTAAACTCAACCAGACTTTCCACCTGCATCTCCAATCCTCGGATCTTTTCCTCCATCAGCTCTATAGACAGCATTTCATGCAGACAAAACTCTTACCATTGCTATGGTAATGGCACAACTTGACAGCTCAGTGTCATACCTCATCTTAAAGAAGACATATTAGGCTTTCAAATGATGTATGATGTGCATGCGTGTAGAGAGGATACATTTAGTCATCCAAATCATTTGTGTCTATTAGTATTAATTATTTGTATCACTTGAGTGAATAGGAGCCCCTAGTCATGGACCAGGACCCCATTGTGCCAGGTGCACAATGCGGAACAAAGAGACGGTATCCCTGCCCCAAAGAGCTTATAGATACACCTGACCTCCCATTGATCCCCCAGGATCCATGAGGTTTGTGGCAGGACCTTGTGAACCACTTCACTGCCAGGTAGAATGACTGGGAAGAATTCTGAGGAAAACCCTGTAGTTTTCACCTCTTGCTGATTTTGCTGCAGGAGAGGACAATCAGAAACAAAGAAAGGATTTTTATTGTATGCTTTTTTATTTAATATATATAATTTAATGTGTAAATTTCCTTTTTATATTGTAAATATCCATTGTGCGCATAGAAAAAAAACTTGTAAACAAAGCAAGCATTATTTCAGAATATTTGGAAGTCTTTAGGATATTTGTGAAGCTGCCTACTGGGTATCAGTGTGGATACTGTGCATTAGAGCCTTCTTCCAGTTCCCACAGGACAAAGCTAATTGATCAGCGTGCATGAGAAATAGCAACTGTGAAAACAACAAAAGCTTCTGTGAGGTCTTCAGCAAGAATTCTGTATACAGTATTTGGAACTTAATGCGTACACATGGAGATAATTTTCTAGCCTTGTTGTTCCCATGAGTTTTAAACCTGTTGTTTTTAAATATGGCTCAGCAACATTACAGAGCAGGAAAAAAAACACTCCAGGATAGATTGGCCACAAAACTGCATTGCTTTATAATCAACAGAGGTGCCATTAGCACAGTCTGAATGAGAAACCTGGCAGAGGTTTGCCTTTCAACCATGATGTGGAGCTGGTAAAAATGGCTGTTATTTATTTTCTGCATTACAACTACTGCTCAGAAATCAATGAACATTTCATCCTAACAGAGCAGGTGAACAATCAGAAAATTTTGTAATAACTTACAAAGTGAATGCAGTATTTGCTCAGATATCAGCTTAGAGTTCACTTGTAAAATTAAGGTTCAGCTCTGCACTGTCCTTTTGAATGCCTCCAGCCAGCTATGGCACTTCTCCCATTCCCAGGGCCCTGCTCCTTGCCAATTTCTTTCTCAGTAATTTGCACATTTGTGTCAAATAGGTGGGGCTTAGGCAGGAATTGCAATGTGCTAGGCCCTTGAGTGCTTCTTGTACCCTCACCTCTGTGCACCGGCATAAGGGTGAGCTACATTTTAACTAGAGCTGAGGCAATAATTGATTTTTCAGCCTGGTGGTCAAACCAAAAGATTAAAAAAACAAAACAAACACGTTGGCTCATTTCATTTTAAATCAGACCTGATTTTTGTTTGGTTGTTTGTTTTTGTTATTCTGAATGAAATAGTCCCTCCCAGTCCCAAATAGCTCGGTTTGAACAAAACGTTTTGAAAATGTTATTTCAAAATTGATTGTTTCAAAAATGCTGAAACAAAACATTTCAATATTTCTAAGGAAAAAAAAAAAAGAAAACCAACAATTTTTTTTCAGCCAAGACTATTCACCAAATTTGACTCAGAACAGGTGAAGAGAGGTTTGGTGCCCTGAAAATGCATATTTTGGCAAATTTATTCACTAGAGGAGTTTCACCCAGCTCTAAGTCTGACCCCTTAATGTTCATTTGAAGCCAGATCTTGCAGTCCCTCTTCAGCGCTTAGTCAGGCTAAACTCTCTTTGAACTTCCTCAATAAGGACCGTAAGATCTGAGCCATAGAGTTTTTAAGTTTTAAAGTATGTAGGCCAGATCCTGCAAATCCTCACCTAAGCAAGTAGACCCAGTAATGGGATTACATGCATGAATAAGGACTGTAACACATAATTAAAAAGTAACTGTGTCTCTGGGTTTTTTTCTTGACCAAAATTATTAGCATTCATTGTTTCTTTATTTCATTTGAGTCATTTCCTTCTATTTCTTGAAAAATTATTGGCTTTTGAATTTCTCTGAATCTTTCCAAAGAATTGAGGATATCTCATATGTCACGGCATAACATCCCAAAGATATAGCCTTTCCTATCTATTCACACACCTAAAACTGGTGTCCAGTCACTCCTCATATTGCATCTCAACTACCACAACACCCTCTTCTCTGGCCTTCACAAATGCAATTGTACCCCACTAATATCCATTCAAAATGCTGTCCCAAAGATAATTCTCCTAGCTGGTCACTTTGACCATGTCTTTGCATCCCTCCACTAGCTCCCCTGTCTCTATCACATCAAACATAAATTGCTTCACTTTCAACCCTTTATAGCCTTTCCCTTGCTATCTATCATCTCTCATACGCGATCAAGAAGTTGACTCTTGCCTCTGATTGGTCAGTGATTCCAACTTTCATCATCCACTTATTAAATTTTAAAACAGTCATCTTCATACTTTCTCCCACACTTGCCCCTCTAGCTTGGGAGTTGCTCCATGTAAACATCCACAAAGTTACCTCATTATCCTCCTTCAGATCATTATTTAAAACTCTCATGAGTTGTGAGAACTACAAAAATCTTGACAATGGTTAGGCAGATGGTGTGCTGAGACCACAGCCTACCACCATGCTGACCACAATTGTCTCATTTTCTTCCCGTGCTCCCCCATCTGTCTGTATCCATCTGCTACCTTGTTTCTTATACTTTAGATTGTAAGCTCTTGGAGCCAGGGACCATCTTTTTGTTCTGTGGTCCTAGCACAATGGAGTTACTAGTTCCCAAATATTATTTCGTTGTATTGCAATAATATTCATATGATAACTTATCTGCTAAATTTTGGATAAGGAATTCATACAGTGTGAAATTACTGGGAAAGGATGCAAGTAGTAAATACAAATTAACGTAATGATACTTCGCAGTTTTACAGCACCTTTTCAACTTTGGATCTCATTGCATTTTGTAAAGGTGGGTAAATATTATTACCCCCCTTACACAGATGGAATAATGGAGGTTCAGAGAGGTTAAGGCCAATGTTTTCAAAAGTCACCTTTGATTTCGGTTACCTAATTTAACACTACCTCTGAAAATCAGGCTCAGGAGAAGTACCTACAATACCAACTGATGTCAGCAAGATCTGCACTCACTCAGTACCTTTGAAAATAAGGCATAAAGAGTCTCCAGTTGGGCACTCAAACTGAGCCACACAAAATCAGAGTCCACTTTTAAAAATTTTGGCCTAAGGGTAACATTTTCAAAAGCACCTAAGTGACATAGGAGCCAAAGTCCCACTGAAAGTCAATTTAGGCACTTTCTGATCATTTTACCCTAGATGCCCAAGGTCTCTCCTTTGAATAGTAAAACCTAGAATGTTTCATGATAAGTGCATTTCTGGGCAGG
The DNA here is from genome assembly GCF_965152275.1 of Natator depressus. NCBI lineage: Eukaryota > Metazoa > Chordata > Testudines > Cheloniidae > Natator > Natator depressus. Next base: position 155,136,096 of record NC_134235.1, on the reverse strand, counting down.
TACCTATTAGTACCAGTGAGAGAGAAACAAACAAACAAAACATCGTTATGCAAAGGTTCCCCAGAAGCCATAAAATATTCTGAAAACATGAAATTTTGTGGCATCAGAGCTCTATCTCAATGCCAGAAACGCAGAGTAAACATACTACTGGGACCAGCAGACCCTATTAAGATACATCCTTATAAAAGTGTCCATCATCAATAAAATAATAAAAACATGGAAAATGATAGATGGACTATTCTTTTGATCCCAAGATGATTAAAATTATAGTGTATCAGTTTGAAGTTGCTCATAAGTAATAACTGATATGTAATAATTTGCCAATAATCAATAACCAATTAATTGATAAGTAATTGACAGATAAGAGTTTACTGTGATTACGTGTCTAGCAAGAGGAGTTCTCTCTAATAGCAACAACAAACTTCAGGTAAGTCAGCTTGGCTGGATTTATTGATTAACAGTTAGTAAAAACAGCTCAGGCACAAAGAGGCATGCAATTTCCTGCAGCTGTGGAAGACCTGCCCTATAATTTTCTGAGGATCTGAATCCAGTCTGTAGATAGCCTTACTTCCTCCTGATGTTCTAAAGTGTTTATACCCTTTGTTGTTCTAGCCCTTTTCTGTTTCCTCCCTTTTTGCACATAGGAAATAATCCAAGGTGATAAGAGGTAACACATTTTGCACTTAATATTGTTAATATGTTTGCAACAGCAGTTTTCACACTTTGCAGGTAAGATTGCCAAAATCTCTATAACAAACAATTTTGCAAAATATGCTATGGGTTACTGTGTGGTAACATTCCACTGTTTAAAGTCATCCTTGTCTTAATTGCAGAGCACCATGGGAATCTTGCTTCCAGGCAAGCCTTAGAAACTTTCTTGGTCAATCTTAGGTATCAACAAAGTGCATAAATCACGTTTCCTTTAAGAGATAACCGGTCGTATTTCTCCTTATTCTTCGTAACCTACACCTTGTCCCATCAACTTGGAAGATGCGCTTGACAAGAACACTTGGAGATGAAGAGTAAGTTGACATCAGCCTTCTTCATGTCTTCCTTCACCATCTTGAACCACATTTTTCAAGGTCTTCCTTATGGTCTTCATCCCAGGACTACTAGATCTTGTACTCTCTGGCCAACATATCCCACATCTCATTGTCTCATATGACCTGGCCATCTCAGTCAATACTCCCTCAGCTTTTTGTGATGGGGACTACCTACACCATCACTCAGACCATTTCATTACATAGCCTGTGAGCTCCCTTTTACTCAGTATCCACTGGAACATTCTCATTTCAGCAGTGTGAATTAGTTGTTCTCTCTTCCTAAATGAATCATAGAATATCAGGGTTGGAAGGGACCTCAGGAGGTCATCTAGTCCAACCCCCTGCTCAAAGCAGGACCAAGCCCCACTTTTTGCCCCAGATCCCTAAATGGCCCCCTCAAGGATTGAACTTACAACCCTGGGTTTAGCAGGCCAATGCTCAAACCTCTGAGTTATTCCTCCCCGCTCCCAATGACTAGCATTCCAATCCATGTTATGACCGCCCTAATCATGACTGAGCAGGACTTTTTAGGAACCCCTCTGCTCACCCCATACAGGGAAGGGGCTAGAAAAGGTGCCCCAAAAATAGGCTATCCCACCATACCTGATTGGATAATCATTTCCAGAGGGATCACTCCCAATGCGGTCGAAAACCAAAAATGTTTCTTGCAACAGGGAATGTCTGTACCCTACTAGATGAATCAAAAAGTGAAAGACCCAAACGCAGAACATCAATTGTTGCCCGAGAACTCTCGAGGTACAACATTAACATCTCTGCTCTCAGCGAAACAAGACATGCAGATGAAGGCCACTTGAGGGAAGAGGGCGGTGGTTACACTTTCTTCTGGAAATGAAAAACAGCAAGCAACAGGCGAATACACAGTGCTGGCTTTGCAATCAAGAACCTTCTAGTCAACCGCCTGACTGAGCTCCCCATCAGCATTAATGAGCACCTTATGACCCTCCGCATCCAATTTGCATATGCACCAACACTTGACGCTGAAGAAGAACAGAAAGAATCCTTCTACACTGACCTTGACAAAATTTTGTCATCCATTCCAAAAACAGATAAGATAATCTTCTTAGGGGACTTTAACGTAAGAGTTGGCCAAGATTCTAATGTATGGAGTAGCACCATTGGGAAGGAGTGGGCAAGACCAATTCCAATGGCATCCTTCTACTCAGCAAATGTGCAGAGCACGACCTTTTGATCACAAACACAATCTTCAGACAAAGAAACAAGTACAAAACAACTTGGCAACAACACTGCTCGAAACAGTGGCAGCTCCTAGACTATGTCATTGTAAGAACACAGGATCTAAGAGATGTCCAAATCACTTGTGTCATGAGAGGAGCCAATGACTGCTGGATGGACCACCACCTGGTGAGGTCAGTCATGTCCATCAGGATTGCACCGAAACATAGAAAGCAATCCATATCACAGACAGCGATACAACATCCAAAGACTTCAATCCTCAGTGCACCAAGAGAACTTCCAAACACTCCTCAGTGAAAAAGTGACCATATGAACATCTGGAAATGACAACAAGTGTTGAAGATGACTGGGAAGCCCTGAAACAGACCATCCAGGAGGCTTGTGAGGAATTCATCAGCCTTCCTACCCACCGCCATCAGGACTGGACAACAACATTAAGATTACATCCCTTTTGGACCAGAAAAGAAAAGCCTTCTGTGACTGGCAAAACCAACCACTATCTAGTCAGAAGCAGAGTTCTTTCCATCAGCTCAAAGCTGAAGTCCAAAGGAGGATCCAAGAAATCAAAAACAAATGGTGGGAGGACAAAGCAAAAGAAATCCAAACATTTGCTTACATTTAATTATTAGTTAAATTGGAAAAGATGGGGATCAATATGAAAATTGAAAGGTGGATAAGGAATTGGTTAAAAGGGAGACTACAGCAGGTCATACTGAAAGGTGAACTGTCGGGCTGGAGGGAGGTTACCAGTAGAGTTCCTCAGGGATCGGTTTGGGAACAATCTTATTTAATCTTTTTATTACTGACCTCGGCACAAAAAGTGGGAGTGCGCTAATAAAGTTTGCGGATGATACAAAGCTGGGAGGTATTGCCAATTTAGAGAAGGACTGGGATATCATACAGGAGGATCTGGATGACCTTGTAAACTGGAGTAATAGTAATAGGATGAAATGTAATAGTGAGAAGTGTAAGGTCATGCATTTAGGGATTAATACCAAGAATTTTAGTTATAAGCTGGGGACGCATCAATTAGAAGTAACGACGGAGGAGAAGGACCTTGGAGTATTGGTTGATCACAGGATGACTATGAGCTGCCAATGTGATATGGCCGTAAAAAAAGCTAATGCGGTCTTAGCATGCATCAGGCAAGGTATTTCCAGTAGAGATAAGAAGGTGTTAGTACTGTTATACAAGGCACTGGTGAGACCTCACCTGGAATACTGTGTGCAGTTCTGGTCTCCCATGTTTAAGAAGGATGAATTCAAACTGGAACAGGTACAGAGAAGGGCTACTAGGATGATCCGAGGAATGGAAAACCTGTCTTATGAAAGGAGACTCAAGGACCTTGGCTTGTTTAGCCTAACCAAAAGAAGGCTGAGGGGAGATATGATTGCTCTCTATAAATATATCAGATGGATAAATACCGGAGAGGGAGAGGAATTATTTAAGCTCAGTACCAATGTGGCCACAAAAACTAATGGATATAAACTGGTCATCGGGAAGTTTAGACTTGAAATTAGATGAAGGTTTCTAACCATCAGAGGAGTGAAGTTTTGGAATAGCCTTCCAAGGGAAGCAGTGGGGGCAAAAGACCTATCTGGCTTTAAGATTAAACTAGATAAGTTTATGGAGGAGATAGTATGATGGGATAACATGATTTTGGCAATTAATTGATCTTTAACCATTCATGGTAAATAGGCCCAGCGGCCTGTGATGGGATGTTAGATGGGGTGGGATCTGAGTTACTACAGAGAATTCTTTCCTGGGTATCTGGCTGGTGAATCTTATATGCTCAGGGTTCTGCTGATCGCCATATTTGGGGTCGGGAAGGAATTTTCCTCCAGGGCAGATTGGAAGAGGCCCTGGGGTTTCTTCGCCTTCCTCTGTAGCATGGGGCACAGGTCACTTGCTGGAGGATTCTCTGCACCTTGAAGTCTTTAAACCATGATTTGAGGACTTCAATAGCTCAGACATAGGTGAGAGGTTTATTGCAGGAGTGGGTGGGTCAGATTCTGTGGTCTGCATTGTTCAGGAGGTCAGACTAGATGATCATAATGATCTGTTCTGACCTTAGTATCTATGATATGTGGAGCTTTTTTTTTTTTTCTTTTTGAGACAAAGACCCTGTATGAACCAAACTCATGTGGCCTCACACCTCTGAGATCCGAAGATGTAGTACCTTTCTTAAAGATAACGAATCCATCAAAGAGCACTGGAAGGAACATTACCAAAGGCTTTTCAGTTGAGAATTGACTGAGACTGACGACACCATTCCTTCATTCCTCATCACCCAATTTGGGAAACTCTTGCCAACCCACCCACACCTGAGGAGGTCTGCAAAGCAGTTAAACAAATGAAGAACTATAAAGCACCAGGTCCTGATTGCATGCCAGCTGAAGTACTGAAAGTGGGGGGAGAAACACGGACTAACAAGCTTCATTTGCTGCTCCTCAAAATCTGGCGCACCGAAGAAATCCCTGCTGATTTACGTAATGCTAACATCATCACCATTTTCTAAAAGGGAAACAGGGCTAACTGTAGCAACTATCGAGGCATTGTCCTCCTCTCCATCACTGGGAAGATTCTTGCTAGAATCTTACTGTTATCGCCTGCTCTGTCTTGCAGAGGAAGTACTTCTAGAGTCCCAGTGTGACTTTAGACCATCACAAGGCACCACCGACATGATTGTCACAGCCAGACAGATCCAGGAAAAATGTCAAGAACACCAGGAGCTGTATATGGCCTTTATCCATTTGTCCAAAGCCTCTGACTCTGTCAATCACGAGGCTCTGTGGAAAATCATGTCAAAGTTTGGCTGACCAAGCAAAGTTATCATCATTGTAAGACTCCTCCATGACCAGATGACTGCCTCCATCCTGTGCAGTGACACTACCTCTGAGCCATTTGTCATCCAAACTGGCATAAAACAAGGCTATGTACTGGCACCCACCCTTTTCTCCATTTTCTTAGAAGCTATGAAAACACTAACCCAAGACTGTCTACCACGAGGCATTGGCATCCAATATCGGACTGACGGCAACCTCTTCAACCTTTCTCGTCTCCATGCCAGAACTAAGTAATATCAGCAACAGTAACTGAACTCCAGTACACAGATGATTGTGCTGTAGTTGCACACTCAAAGGAGCTCTTAATTCCTTCTCTGAAGCTTACAAAAGCCTAGGGCTAACTCTGAACATCAGCAAAACCTCCATCAGCCAGTCCCTGGTCAATCATCAGACCCAGCAAGGAAGATTCACATCGACAAAGAATAACTGGAAAATGTAGAATACTTTGCCTGTCTTGGCAGCCATCTCTCACAAAGGGCAGACATAGACGTCGAGATTCAGCACAGAATCCGCTGTTCCAGCCTTGCCTTTGACACACTGTCTCGTTCAACAATCACAACATCAAAACACATCCTAGACTTTTAATTTATAAAGTGGTGGCAATCCCAACTCTCCTCTATGGCTGTGAAACTTGGGTGACCTATAGAAAACACCAGAAAAACCTGGAACGCCATCACCAGCACTTTCCTCAATATAAAGTGGGAGGATTGTCACACTAATGTCAGTATCCTCACAGAGGCTGACATCTTCAGCTTTGAGGCTCTGATTATCCAGCACCAGCTGAGGTGGAGCAGGCACCGTGTGCTCATGCCTGATATACTCTTACCAAAACAACTGCTGTACACCCAACTCATGAAAGGAAAATCGCCTTGCCCTGGTCACAGAAAACCATCAGAAAAGAAAGGAAAGACAACTGTCACGCAGCAATCGCAGCCCAACCCCACCCGAAATGTCTGCCAATGAGCCTGTGGCTCAAAAATTGGACTCCTCAGTCACCAAAGGACCCATGAAAAATAAAACCTGTGAAAAAGGTCATCCTCAACCTCAAGGGATTGCCTATGAATCATGATCTTATATACTTTGCTATTTAGTTTACTTGACATATTCTTATAGAAGAGAATTCCTGTCAGCTTCACCCATCTAAATTATTCATGCTTCATGAGGCTCCTAACATAGAATCATAGGGACCCCACAAGGGTCATCTAGTCTAACCCCCTGCCAAGATGCAGATTTGTTGTGTCTAAACTATCCAGGATGGATGGCCATCCAGCCTCCTTTTGACAACCTCCAGTGCAGGAGCTTCCGCAGCCTCCCTAGGCAGTCTATTCCATTTTCCTACTGTTCTTACAGTTGGGAAGTTTTTCCTGAGATTTAATCTGCATCCACATTCCCATCATGGCTCAAAACTAAACAGAGATATTTAAATTGTTGCACAGACTTTATCTCCATACCACCTAGTTTGGCTGGCTTCTTGTTGCCCCTCTCAATGAAGCATTGCATGTATTCTGTCTTTTGTCAGCTGATTTATAAAACATTTTCTTCTAATGCAGTCCCTTTCCAGTTCATATTTATTTTCATGGAACAACATAATGCCAGCTAAACTATTACGCTATTCAAACAAAACATCCACACAGAAAAAGACTAATGACAAATTATTGTAATGTAAAAGTAACTAAATTAAAAGAATATCTACTATCTCATTAAAATAATTTTTTCTTTTAAAAAAACTCAGAAGAAACATTGTGCAGTACTCAGAAAACCCATCTATCCCCAAAAGATTCTGAAATGCTAAGCTATTATTTCTGGATACCATATGTAAGTAAAGTGCAACCACTCTAAGTGCAGTCTATGTTAGGCTGATCAATAATGTATTACCTCTGTGCTCAAAATAGCAGGTCATTGTCACTGGGGATTAGCAGGTACTGCAGCTAAAAAGAAGTAAGCAAAGAACATCTAAAATTAATTCAATATACGAAGGGCCAAATGCTGCAGCTTTTACTCCGTCCATAGACAGGCTAATCTTACACTGAAGTAGTGGAAGCTTTGCCTAAAAATAAGGACTGAAGGATTTAGTTAAATATAAATAGTTGACCAACTCTTCTCATTCTTGGTGAGTTCAGCCTCTGGGGAAGTAGTTAATCCCCACATGGATGTGACCTGGGGACTGGCTAGTTTTCAGCGTTTTCCCTGTTAACGGATATTCCCTTTTTAACTCGAAGATGTAAATTTACAAAAATCTGGCATAAAGTTTCTTCATACCCTGTGTCTCTTATTACTTTGTTGCCCCCATTAGGAGTGTGTCTGATCCCTCTCTTCCCTACCACTCTCTTTATGCCCGTTATGTTTTTCCATACACCCAGAGAAACTTCTAGGCTGATTCTTTTTAACATTAAGAGAAAGCAACAAAACAAGAAAGAACAAAAGTGAAATGAGAGTACAGAGTGTGTGGCTCTTCACAAAATGGCTGCTGCCCCAGGAGACTCAGAAATGTAACAATAAAGTACACAGAAAAAAAAGGCCTACATTTTTAAACACAGGAGCTTAAAGTCAGGCTCCAAAGTTCATACAGATGGGATTTTCAAAACTACTTGTGTGACCTAAGATCACAAGGCCCACTGATTTCCATATTTTTGAAAATGTTGGCCAAAATTATAGTTACCATTCTGCCTTCTTGCAGATACGAATGTCTATGTCATTATGTGATGAAAGCCTTTAACAATGGACAACAGGAGATGCAAGAGAACAGAGGGCTTTACCCATAATGCATACTTGCAAGCCTGCAGAAATGAAAGTGGTTGGGAAAGGGGCATCTCATACCATTGATATTAAAGCATTTCATTTTCATCAGACAAACAAGATGGTTTTGTTTAGTTTTCAAAGAGAGTGATCTATCCCCATTAAGGACTCAGTGCTTTTCAGATCCTATTTAGCAACATTTGAGGTATCTGAACACAAAAAAGAAGAAAAACCTACAAAATGTATTTTCTTTTATATGTTTCTGTATTACAAAATTGAGTCCTGATTCAGAAGCACATCCCTATTCAGGACAGCACTTAAGTACATGCTTAATGTTAGGTGTATGCTTAAATCCCATTGAAACAGATGCTAAGTTCGGATTTAAACTCATGCTTCAGTGCTGTCCTGAATAGCAATGGACTTAAGGATGTGCTTAAGTTCTTTCCTGAACTGAGGCCTGAGAGAACAACATTTTCCAAACAATTGGGGGGAAGTTCATTCTAGTGATAAAACCACCTATATCAAACTCTAGCTACATCTGTTTAGGTTCTTATGGTGCCCATCACCACAGTATATGAGTGCTTTACAGAAGAGAATAGTAGTATTAAATGCCAAAAGGCCAGTGGTCTAATTTTCCATCTTATTTCACCTAAAATAGTCAGTGATTTAAGATAATAATAAAATAAGAACGGCCCTAGTGGGTCAGACCAAAGGTCCATCTAGCCCAGTATCCAGTGCCAGGTGCCCCAGAGGGAATGAACAGAACAGGTCATCATCAAGTGATCCATCCCCTGTCGCCCATTCCCACCTTCTGGCAAACAAAGACTAGGGACACCATCCCGGTCCATCCTGGCTAATAGCCGTTGATGGACCTATCCTCCATGAATTTATTTAGTTCTTTTTTTAACCCTGTTATGGTCTTGGCCTTCACAACATGCTCTGGCAAGGAGTTCCACAGGTTGACTGTGCATTGTGTGAAGAAATACTTCCTTTTATTTGTTTCAAACCTGCTGCCTATTAATTTCATTTGGTGACCCCTATAGACAGGGGTCTCTTTCTCCTCCTTCCTTCTTGTTTATTATTTTTATTTGTGTCTGCACGAATGAGTTGGAGACCTCAATTCTTCAATGGCATGAGGTTCAGGAACATAAGCATGAACCTCTTCCATCTTTCTTTCAGCTCAGAAGGAATGCTTGCGCTAAAATAAGCAACTATGGGTGTATCTACACTGGAAGTGGAAAATGTAATTTCCAGCAAGAGCAGACATACCCGCACTAGCTCTGACTAAGTGTGCTAAAAATAGAAATGTAGCTAGCTGCCTCAAGTACAGCCCCCCAAAACCACATGTACATACTCAGGAGGCTGGCCCCTCCCTCTGTGGAAGCTATACTTCTATTCTTAGTGCATTAGCTTGATCAAAGCTAGCACAGTCATGTTTATTTGAGCTGGAAATTAGACCTTCCAGCACAAACATTGCATTGTAACACCCACTTGCTTATTCAGATCATCATTTCTTTTCTTTTTTTTAATTTCCTCTCTCTATTTCTAAGCTCCTGTTGTACCTGAGCTGTATTGAATGTTTGGAGCAGGAGGTTTGTTTTAATCTAACCCACTAAACAAATAGAACTACCTGCACAAACCAGAATGGACTGTCACCCTGATTCTGATCTGTTTCTCTTACAAACTTTTTGTCCTTCCTTTGCTGAGGAGCAAGAGGGCCTTTTTCAGCATCATTTTTGAGGGTTTATTTGATGAAGCAGCCTTCCAATCGATATGGTTGATTCAGTCAGCTTGCTGCTGTCCAAGTAGCACAGGGAAATAATGTTAACTGATTGTAGCTTCTAGTACCACTGGGGAACCTGCTGGCTAATAGTGCATTTGCAAAAGCAGAAAATGTGCTTGCAGAGTTCTAAAGACATAAAATTGGAACCTTAGCATGCTGACTTGTTATTGATTGGGGAAAATTACCTTGATATTTTATATAACTCCACATTTTCATTCTCCCTGTCCTCTTTTGTGATGTTAATAACAAACACAACAAAAAAGTTCTTGTTGCTTCTGTGAAGGATCTGTTAAGCAGGGGACTATAACCCCTCCCCGCGACACATCCCCTTCCCCTGATCAGGCAGGGAACCCAGGAAGTGGCCAGGCTCTGTTTGGAAGCAGCAGCTGCATGATGAGATAGGAGCTGCAGAGAAGATGGATGGAAAGAGAAATCCCCAAGGCTGTGACTGCCAGATATCACAACTGGGTGCAGGTCTCTGTGGGACCTATGGGGGAGCAGCAGTAGCAGCTGGGCAGGGAGTCAGTGCAGAAGGGCCCCAGTGAGAAAGACAAACTGAGCCTGGCTGGAATCCAGTAAGCACCTCTCTCATTGTTCTTCAATTGGTGGCCAAGAGTCACTTCCAGCCCACCGACCGCCAAGTGTCAGCCATTCCTTCATGCCTCCTGGGAAGTAGCAGCGCTTTCTCCTCCTCCCCTCAGGATCCTAGCCAGTTCTCATGCGGGGGAGGGGGAGCAGCAGTTTGTGCTCCCAGAAAGGGAGTGGTGAACAGAAAGAGCCCTGCCGCTTGGCATGGCTCCTCTCCTTCTTCACCCTTCCCTTTTTGAGAGCAGGGATGGTTCCTCTGCTCTTTCCCCCCTGTAACACCCGGACTGGGAAAGACGAAGTGGGGGCAGAGGGGGAAGAACCCTAGAGCTGCTCCTGTCTGCAGCCCTCCTCCCAGTCTGGGATGGTGGGGTAAAGAACCCTAGTAGGAGCAGAGGCTGGAGAGCGGAGAGCTGAGAGCTGTAAGGGCTGAGCAGACAGGTGCACTACCAGGCAGATCCAATGGGGGCCTGAACTGCGGGGGGCTGGGTAGATGCACTTCAGTTTATTTTCCCTCTGTTTACCATCATGCCTTGTATTTAATTTAGAAACTTTTCATTTGCATGTAAACATATTCAAGCTAGACTGTGTTGATCTATTTCAACCTATAGTGGTACACTTTTAATCAGGCACTTAATGAGGTGCTTATACAACATAAAGTGATCAGTAATTGACATGCTTTTATTAGTTAACTTGATAGCTGCTCAATTTTATTTCTTTTTTTTTTTAAAGACAAGTGTCAAAATTTCAGGCAATAGGAAAGGGAAATTAGATGGCCATTCTTTTCTTGCGAGTTTAACTTCTAGTTTTAATTTAATAGGTTTAATAGAATTAATAGCATGCTGTTTAAATAGTATTACAGGGTATCTGTATAACTATTTGTTTGCAGGATTTCATTGGTATTTGGACTACTGGCATGTTTAACCTGTTATTTTGAGATTAATAAATACAGTCCAGCACACCGTCCTGAAATGGTCACTGTGATCCGCGGCGGGCTCAGTATAGAACAAACACTTGAAGAGCCCTTTGGCCTGCCAAGATTTGGATATTGCCTTAGCCAGGCTGCCATAAAATGTAATTGAATACAACTATGCTATCTGCTTGAGTAGAGACCTGACTGAAGAGGGCACCCCAGGCAGTAGGCCTGAAAAGTCCTAGCTCTCAACTGGACTGCTCCAGGGACCCAAAACAATTAAGTCTATTGCTAACTTGAACTGTAATATTAAGCCTCTGTACCTAAGCTATCTGCAACCTACCCATTTCCTGACAGCCCCAGGTAGCCATGTGTCTGAATGGTTATTGGTACCTACAAGGGTTAGCTCCTATAAGGCCTAGCTACTGAAGCACCTTCTGTGCTTGCCTTGAAGTCATGGGATACCCAGTACGCTACTGCTACCTTAAGGGTTTGCAGTACTCGAACTCTGAGCAGCTTCAATAATTACACTTCTTTAACATACCCAGTTCTGAGTAAAGAAATCAACAACACAGCAAACAATAAGAGAAGCTTAACAAAAGAGACTCCCTGTAAAAAGATGGTATGCAGACAACTCTAGAAGCAAACAATACACTTGTGATTCAATTCTTAGCCACCCCCAACTTAGACCTCACTTTTCTGCTTGTTTATAATTTAGAGAATCCAGGGCCTCTAGCTAAAGTGTTGAGTCCCCACCAGCATACAATTTTCCTTAGATGTCACTGATGGGAAGAGAGATGCAATAGCCTCTTATCTTGAGATGCCAACCCTAGAGCTGAGCAGTATTAAAACAACTTCACATTAAATACCAAGGAAAGCAGAACAATGATTGTTTTCTTAGGTGTAGAATTAAATTTAATTTTGATCAAGAAAGTTACTCTCTGTTTATGGGGCTCAATCCTGCTGAGTGTCCTGGCCCAATCCACCAAAGCCCTTACCCAGTGTGTTTAACTTTAAGTACATGAGCAGTCCCATTTAAATCAATGGCCTTTAGACTCATGAACTTTAGTAAAGTGTAGGATCCCTACAGAGGATTCTCAGCTGTTGTAAATCATCATAGCTCAACTAAAGTTATCTCCATTCAAACTAGGCCAATTTATATCAGCTGAGGATCTGGCCTATCAATTTACATGGAAGAACAGTAGTTAGAGTGCTCTTAAAGCATACTGGTTATTTGATTTATGATGTGGTCTCGTTAGGAGAAAGTATCCTATGGCTTGCTCACCATCAACAAAATCATAACAGGCCTTAAGTCTGAACTAAGGAAATGGGGAGTTATTTTAAACCATTTTATCAATTAACCTTTATATTTTGGTTGGGTAATTTTACTTAAATGTTTTCATTAAACCAAGGAAAATTAAAATTTTACACCAAATTTTTCAAGGTAAATATTGACTCTAATATAGAAGGTGATAAAGAACAATGACGTAATACCATGTATTTTATAATGTCAGTGTATAATGGATCTAAGAATGTTGACATCATCTTATTAAGGGCCTGATCCAAAGTCCAGTAAAGTCAGAGTAAAGACTCCATTGACTTCAGCTGGAGCTAGATTAGAAAAAGGTGCTGAGCATTCCTCCAAGGGCTGAGCACCCTCAACTTCCAGTGGTAACATTAGGTGTTGAGAGTTCATGGCATATCCCAAGAGTGCTCAGCATGCTCCAACAACTCTACTCTTAGCAACTTCTTCTGTCTAGAGAAGAACAGAGATCCAAAGATGCATGTTTGTTTTAAATGGCAATAGTAATCAAAAGACTATACGCCTGAGGGATGTTAATAGGTTCAGATTTTAAAACAAAGCCTCATTCTCTTTTGACTTAGTTATAACTTAGCTATAATCAGCACCTACACCTTCACATTTTTAACTAATTGGTAGGCCTGTTTAATAATGAGAGCAAGAAATATGATTATTTTACTGGAAACGCATTTATGTAGCAGTAATCAACAGCTAATTAATGCAGCAAATAATGGTTGTATATTCATTAAAATCAGGTAATAATTATTTATCAAAATACGAATATTTGGATGTCTGTTTCTCACATTAGAATATTCAGTAGCCTATTGTGCTTTTCCACTTGATTAGTTCATGATATTCACTGGATTTCTCTTTAAGATGTATCTTGGGAATTATCAAGAACACTAGCCTCTGAAAAAAAACAGAACAGAACACACTGATAGAGTATGTTGCAAATGTACCACCTCAGCACACTCAGTCAATTATTTTCCCCACAGAGTCTCTACAAAGAAATCAATCTTTGTTACCATGCATATAATGCCAATCGTAGGTCCTGTTTATGTAGTAGTAAAGGTCATGTTAGCCCCGGCCCTGGCAATAAATGGCCAACCCACTATGTGCACAATATTGGAGATGACCAGCTAAACATCTAGCCAAAAAATTAGTGGGTCGGTGTCACTTTTGAGTGTTTTTCCAGGTGGTTAGGCTTTTTATGTGCATTGATCAAAACTGGAGTGCACTGGGTTTTTAGATGTGCATTAGCATGGACAAAATGTAAAAATGAAGTCCCAACCACTTGTGGTTATTACAGATTCCCATGGCACATTTCACAACAATAGAAATTTGTTAAATTAACTCTTGTGCTTTGGCCTAATTTTGACTTGGATAATTACAATATATTTTTCCTTTTCCTCACTTGACTATACTATTCTTTTTCACTTCCTCTAACGTACTCTTGTATAGTGTTGCTGTTAAAACAGCTGCTGTACTTAACCTCAGTGGCAGGTGAAGTGATCATTGGGTGTGGGGAATGAATTGTGCATAGTTCTTTTTGTTTTTGATTTTGCTATTTATGACTGTATGTTGGGGAACAGATCATCTGTTAGACAGTACAAGCACAAAGTAGCTATTGATTTTGGTAACAGGCCACAGTTAAATTTTTCTGAAGATTAAAGTTTCATTTTTAAAGATTTAAAATCTTTTTTTTTTTTGAGGACTGCCAAATAGTGTTGGGTTTTTACAGCCCATTATTACTATTAACTATTTGTAATACCATAGTGTGACACTACGCCCCATATTCTTCATAGAGATATTCTTATATGAATATGGCATAACTAAAATTGTTTTATGCAAGATGGGTCATGTAAGGTATCATTGGAAAGGTTATGATTTACTGAATGTGATTATCCTATTTGTATTCATGTATCATTTCTGTATCTGAAGTTAGAAATATTGACTATGTATCAATTACAAAAAAGTGTTTGCACCTGGGCAATGCCCACCAGACAAAATGCAGTCAGTCTGGCTGGTTAGTCAACAAACCATTAAGGGGAACAATAGGTCTTTGAAGATGCTAATCTCCCACCTTCCTGGGATGCTGCTTTGACACTGCAGGGTCATATGATCATGTCACCTGGTACTGGACCCCATCTTGTCCTGCTAGTATTTTTCCACAAAAGGGTGGAGACCAAACTGGGGAACAAAGGATTCCCACCATATGTAAATCCTATTTAAGGCAGGGAAGTGAGTTAATCAGGGCTTATTCTTCACTGAATCCCTGCCCAGGATGACTGCTGAGAAGATCTAAGAAACAAGGACTGAGGGGGAGAGAAGAGCTGAGCCCGGGCCAGAAAAGATGTCTGGGCCGTGAAAGAAATGCCTAAAACAACATTCAGGGTGAGAAATTACTACTTGTAACCAGTTTCTTTAGGGTATTGAGTTTAGTTTGCATATTTGTTTTATTTGCTCAGTAATCTGCTTTGATGTGTTTACTAACTCTTAAAATCTATCCTTTATAGTTAATAAACTAGTTTTGTTTTCTAAAACCCAGTTTGTGGAATTCATAACTGCGGTTGGGGGGGACAAAAGCTGTGCATATCTTTCTCCACATTGAGGGAGGGAGTGAATTTCACGACCTTACTCTGTAGAGTTTTCTGTGCAATGCAAGACAATACAATTTTGGGTTTACATTCTAGATGGGGTATGCACTTGAGTGCTGGGCAATTCCTGAGCTGAGTCTTCCCATGCAGTGCTGATTTCAGTGTCTGTATTTTTCTGCAGCTGGGTGTGTCCCTACCTCTGTGTGTGTGTGCTGGAGGAGGCTTGAAGGCCTGGCTCAGCAGGACAGGGTGAGGGAGCCCAGGCTGGTGGAACAGGCTGGCTCAGTGGTACCCCAATATATCAGGTGGCACCCTGGAGTGGGGGGTAGTAGCCTGTCACATATAGCACCTAGGACCCCTAGTCATGGGCGAGGATCCCATTGTGCTAACCACTGTACAGATAGACAGATGATACAACGGCACTGAACGTGCAACCCCCGCCCCCCTCCAACGATATAAGAACTTTTCACACGTTTTGAAATAACATAATAGAAATAAATATTTAAGCAGAAAAAATGCATCATTTTGACCTGGCAAATAATTTTTATGTTGGAAAGTGTCATCTTTCCTGTAAATATCTGTAATCATACAGGCAGAGTATATTTCTAACATTCACTATGGTCCAGATAGCAACGCTTCACTGTCAGTTGCTGACATAAATAAAAATCAATCATGGAAGATGCAAGTATTATCTAGCTCTGTGCAAAGCATGGGACCTTCTGAGCTACCTAATTTTACCTCATCTGACTTCCTTTCTCCTTTGCAGAGACTAGAAGCAGACACCAGTAGCATTAATTATTGCAACCAGGCATCCATTTTTCTGGTGCACGTTTCAGTACTTGAACAACAAGTTTCACCATAAAGCCACATGCATAGGAGGAACAAAACACACAGGGTAGAATTCTCACCACTGCTCTGGCCCTTTTACACTGGGTAAAAGGGCAGGAACGGCAAAAATGGGCCCTACGCTGCCTTCCGTGGACCCCATCACCAACTCTGGTGTGTGCAGTGTGCTCAGCGCAGGTGGGGTGTGTCAGGGTGGGAATGCGGTGCACAGCATACAGAAAATTGAGGGAGTGCAGCAAGCCATAGGGACACCCAGAGAGTATCTCATAACTTAGATGTGGATACAAAGGTTGTCTGAGGTATGCATGGGGCTTCTCCATCCCTTGAAGCAGCTCAGAATCAGGGGACACAACAATGGCTTAATACCACCTTTACTTGGGGGCTGTAAGTTCAGTGCTACCCCTCTCATATGCATAGCACAGAATTTCACCCACATGCCTTAATAAGGAAGAAGGTGAAAGATAGAGCAAAGTTTATCTGGTCTCCACAACCTATGCAAATGTGGTAGTAGATGCTTCTCATGCAAATAAAGGTACCTGCCATCACCATGCTTTTACTACAGTTTTGGTACTACCTGGAACCAGGGCAACAAAAATGATTAGGGGTCTGGAACACATGACTTATGAGGAGAGGCTGAGGGAACTGGGAATGTTTAGTCTACGGAAGAGAAGAATGAGGGGGGATTTGATAGCTGCTTTCAACTACCTGAGAGGTGGTTCCAAAGAGGATGGTTCTAGACTATTCTCAGTGGTAGAAGATGACAGGACACGGAGTAATGGTCTCAAGTTGCAGTGGGGGAGGTTTAGGTTGGATATTAGGAAAAACTTTTTCACTAGGAGGGTGGTGAAACACTGGAATGCGTTACCTAGGGAGGTGGTAGAATCTCCTTCCTTAGAAGTTTTTAAGGTCAGGCTTGACAAAGCCCTGGCTGGGATGATTTAATTGGGGATTGGTTCTGCTTTGAGCAGGGGGTTGGACTAGATGACCTCCTGAGGTCCCTTCCAACCCTGATATTCTATGATTCTATGATTCAGCAGCAAAGCTAAGAAGTAAATAACCAAGGGACCCTGAACTAACTTCTTAACCCAAGAAGTGACCCTTCTAAAACAAGGTTGTATTGAGAAATGATCAAGATATTCACTGGGAATAAATTATCTGACCAGTAGAGCTCTCTTTTTTTGCTTGTAAATTGTTCATGAAGTAGTCCTGATTTCCCTTATTGTAGGCTTTTAGCCAGTAGTTGCTGAATAGTTTAAATGAACAAACTTTAGATCAACGGTGTGTTCATAAATTGTTACTTTGGCTATTCACAATTCATTAACCTTGGTGAATGATTGGTCATCTGGTACATGGTAATCTTTCTGCCTCCTGAGTGGATGGCAAATAGGAAAAGCAATAAACAATTAGATTACAATGGGTGGGATCTGTGCTTGTTTGCATACATATACCCTTATTTACTTGTGGATGCAGGTATCTGAACAAAAAAACATCATTCTGAAATCAGTCATGTAACCAAATACATATTCAAGGAAGATTCAGAAATAGTGAATTAAAAGAGGTGTAAACATGGTTCAACAGGACAGCCATTTGGAAGTCAAGCAAATACTCACTCTGATGTCTATTTAATGTAAATAAGAGACATCCAAAATACGAGAGCTGGGCTGGTAGCATGAATTGTTATGTCATGTCCTTTATGGTGCATGAACATCATAATGCATTTACTGTGAACAAGCACAAGGAGACAACAATGGTGAAAGCACTACCCTACTTTCATCAATACTAGTTCTGTCACATTCAGTCATTGCTAGTTGAAATATATTGCCAAGGTAGTGTGTGGTAGCTCTCCCTGCTACTGACTAGGTGCTACCCGCTACTCTGTGAAGGAAATTTCATTCAGCAACTTTCACTCTCACTAACTTCATTCTAAAACAGTGGTCCTTAACCTATTTATCATTGTGGGCTGCATTTACAGAGACCCCACCACAGAGTGGGGCTAGAAGTGGAGTCCTGGGCACCATGCTGGGTGGAAGAGCAGCCCGGACCCTGACTCCGGGGGGCGGGCCAGCAGCCCGAACACCGACCCCAGACCCTAACCCCATGGGGCAGCCCCCGGACCCCAGGCTCTGTAGGGCCAGTCAGCAGCCCCTGATTCTGGACGCCGCAGAGCCGCCCGGCAGCCCCGGGCCACGCCGCACTGTCCGACAGCCCCGGGCCACGCTGGACAGCCAGGCACCTGGGAACCCAGACCTTGCTGCATGGCCAGGTGGCCTTTAGCACACAGCTGGGCTGCAGCTGTGTGCTAACTGAGCTGCAAGCCGGGCTGTGGGTTGAGAACCGCTGCTCTCAAAACAAACAAACAAAAACACTTAAAAGCATGAAAACTGTTGTCAGGTCACGTGACAATACATCTATTAGGTCTACATTGGGCTCAGCAGAGCCAGGACATATGGCATAAACAGAAAAGCCAAAATCTGTATGTTTCCATCCTGAGAGCAGAAGAGGAATCATTTGCTTAGCATGATTAAACAGCATGGTAGATGATTTTACCACATGGAGCTTGCAATCACACTGAAAGGATAAGCTGTACAGCCTCCATGTAGCAAGAGAAGCTGACCAAATATGCCACTCCAAAATGTGTGTGGTGTGTTGGATGCCAGTTGGCTGTATTGCTCCCTACAACAGAAGCAGCACCGTTGTTAAGCATATTGTTGTGAACTGCTTCTTGTGAACAACGGGAGCTACAGGTGCTCAGTACCTAAGAATTCCATCCACTTCTTATATATAACAAGTGGATATATATATATATATATATGAAAATGGTCTTGTGGTCAAAACACTGGACTGGGATCTGATGACCTGGGTACAGTTCATAGCTATTCCATACACCTCCTGTGGGTCCTTGGGCAAGTCGCTCGAACTCTGTGTCTCAGTTCCCCATCTGGAATTGTGAGGGGAAACTACTGTCTTTCTCCCACCATCTGTCCCTCTTGTCTGTTTAGACTGCAAGATCTTCAGGACAGGGAATGCACAGTGTTTCCAACAATGAGGTCCCACTCTCAGCTAGGTGCGGTACAGGTGCTACTGTAATACAGATTATTATTATCTCAGTGCCTAACTCTGGGCACCAACTTAGTGGCCTATATAAATATAAAATGTTAGAGCAAGACGGACCCAAGCGGGAAGATTCAGACCCAGTTTTGAACTCTCCTTGAGATGGGATATTCAGATCTGAAGCTTTGGGTTGGGTGAATCTAGAAATAGGGACCAGTTGTGAAATTTGGGTTTGGATTCAAATGTCCTCATGCTTTCAGAGGCAGGGCTAGCATGTTGCACAGGGGAAGTAAGTTGAAGAGAAGCAAGAGAGTTCTTTCCACTCTTCTGCCTTAGTATGAATGAGCGGCAAGGGTCAGAATCTGGCCCTGTGTGGTCTGTCTCTAAGCTTATGGCACACATCCATCCACGCGTTTTAAATTAAAATGTTGATATTGACATTGAAATGACAAAGACTTACAGCAGGAAGTTAAATGCATAAAAATGTGTAACCGTAAGGTATCAATTAAACTACACTGATGTCTATGTGAATTCTCTTTCCATTTTAAAACAAGCATTTTTGTAAATCAATAAACCATAGTTGCCATGTCCGTACTTTTGCCAAGATTAATATTCCCTTCCCTTTGTTTGACTGTTCAGTTTTTAAATGTCCAGGCCCTTTTGGCTTGATAATAATTTCCTCCGTTTTAATATGTAGTTTTACTACCATACAAATGCTGATGTTCTAGGAAAGATTGCTTGCCTCTTAAAGTATCAAATGGCATGTCCTCTTAATGTTCATCTTCAAGCAGAAATCTGCCTTCTGAAATCACTGATCTTTGGCTTCTGCTGTGTCTATTTTTAATACCCCCGATTTATAATTTAAATGAATTTTATCTAGTTAAAGTGGTTTAACATCTGCAAACACACCTAAACCTGAGATAGGAAGTCGCTCTAGTCACAAAACTAGATTTATTTTAGTAAAGAACATACATTATTGTACAACATGTACATTTCAGAGACACAAAACAAGAAACATGCTCACTTATATGGTGGTATTATTTACTAAAACCTTGATCATCTAAGGTACTGATAGCTTCATAGAAAATGCGAAGTGCCCTCAACTTCCCTTGACCTAGAAGTTGAAGAGGCTCAAGACTTCCAGGAAACTCAATAACTCATAAAAGCAGGCCCTAAGAAACATGTTTTCCTTTGCTGAGTTGTAGGAATATAGACCCATATTAGGCCTGAGTGATCTGTGGTTTTAAATTGAGTTTGAATATTAGCATGAGCAATACACCCAAAGCACATTGTGACGGTGCCCCACATAAGGCTTTATGGAAATATGCTTGTGAATATATGACATAACTGGAATATGTTCTATGCTATATATGCCAAGTAACAACATATCTATGTAAAGGTTATGATTTACTGAATCTATTAATCCTATTTGTATGCATGTATCATTTTTGTGTTCGAAATTATGAATATTGGCCGTGTACTGGCTTGATTTCTAAATAACCTTAGTAGAGCATTTGGTCAGTTCCTGGAGAAAGGAATTCGCAAAGTTAAGTGCCCAATCACTTAAGGAACAATGCATCTTGGAATGCTCCAATCCAAATAAGAAGTCTTCCTAGAGACATTCAAGATACATGTGGGCAATGGCTTCTGCCTGTAAAAACTGAAAGTCATGCATGGACATGTGACTTGCCCAGGTGACTCCAGAACTTCATCTGGGAGCTGGAATTTGCATAGGAGAGAGGAGGAGGTCTCCACCCACAAGAGAAAGTCTATTTAAGCCCATGGGAGACCCCTCCATTTGGTCTTCAGCTGGCTAAAGAGAGCCTCTCCACCCCCAAGAAAGAAACTGGAACAAAGGACAATAACTACAGGGGGTGTGAGTGATTGCTGGACCTGGACTAGAAGAAGATTAGTCTGTAAAAGGAAGCTTACTGGAACTGGTGAGGTTTTGTCTGTATTCAGTTTTATTAGACAGACTTGCGGGTTTTATTTTATTTTGCTTGGTAATTCACTTTGTTCTGTCTCTTACTACTTGGAAACACTTAAATCCTACTTTCTGTATTTAATAAAATCACTTTTTACTTATTAATTAACCCAGAGTATGTATTAATACTTGAGGGGGGGGCAAACAGCTGTGCATATCCCTCTATCAGTGTTACAGAGGGCGACCAATTTATGAGTTTACCCTGTATAAGCTTTATACAGGGTAAAATGGATTTATTCAGGGTTTGGATCCCATTGGGAGTTGGGCACTTGAGTGTCAAGGACAGGAACACTTCTGTAAGCTCCTTTCAGTAAAGCCTACAGCTGTTAGGGGACATGGTTCAGACCTGGGTCTGGGTTTGCAGGAGGCTAGCGGGTCTGGCTCAAACCAGGCAAGGCACTGAAGTCCTAAGCTGACAGGGCAGGAAAGCAGGGGCAGAAGTAGTCTTGGCACATCAGTTGGCAACCCCAAGGGGGTTTCTGTGATCCAACCCGTCACACACATGGAAAAAGAAAGAATGAACTCATGAGAAAGAAAGATCATGTGTGTTAAGAGTAGTGACTCTTTCGAATACCAGAGTTATTGTATGTAAGGTTTGGGAAATAAAGAAAACAGTTAATTGGGCACGAGGGGTAGTAAATAATTGGTGCTTAGTCCAGTAGTAGGGGAAAAATGTGGCAAAGTCAGATAAGGAAAAAACCCTTGAAAAGAGCAGAGTGCAGCCCTAAACTGCTTCAGCTGACTTTCACTAAGATTCAATAAGTTAGTTAGCAATGCCATCACTTGTTTGTTACAGTGTATAAAAAAAAGCAAGGTTTTCTAGGGGTTCTTTGTCAGACTTTTCCTTACCCCTCTGAAGTCATGCCATGATGGGAAGGGGTCTCCTGGGGCTGATCAGGTTGCGGTATTCAGCAAATGCTTATAACTGTATTGTTGCAAGGATATAGAATATGAATATAGAATATGAGGGTGTATATGCTTAGATTGATAACAAGTAGCCTTTGGACTAATCAAGGATTAATCAAGGAATGCTTGTTGGGCAACTGAGTCATGGTGAACCTTAATAAACGTATTAGGAAAATTATTTTCAACACAAATAAATAATTTACTAATGTTTCAAGGAGATATAAAGTAGAGTGGGTCAGATTCTGCCCAGATTTACACCCTACACCTCTCCACTGAAGTAAAAAGGATTGCAAAGGCTGTATGTCAGCAAAGAATTTGGACAAGCAAGTGAACAGGCCACTATTCAAGATGCGTCAGGATAGGGGGAATGTCCCTTAACAAGTATAAATGCACCTCCTAGTAAGAGTGTGGAATGTGGCTGACAGAACAACCACAAACTCTCATTTCCAAAGATTAAACTGGAAACCAGCCACAACAGAATGTAGGACACTGCTTAGCATACACATGGCGTTTGAGTTTGATCCAAAGCCAGACAAGTTGTAGTGGCAGGATTTGATGTTTGTATTTTGTATAATTTAGAATGGAGGATAAGACTAATAACATAGCATGCATTAAATGTATTGGTGTATGATTTGACCATATCCTGCCAGCCACACTTTCTGAAAGCAGAAAGGAGTGGCCTAATGGGCCATTGGGTAAAGATGCATCAGCCAGAATCTGTGTCTGAAGCTGATTTCAAGGCAGACACTGACCTTTAGGGTCACCAGTTTGTTGTGGGTTTAGCATTTTAAAATAAGTAAAAGACTGCAATGGTTTTTTTCTCCTGAATTGCAATTTGATATTTCTGTTCAAATGCTCTGTGTAAATCAATCCCGTTTTGTGTGCGAATGAGGGATGTGTGTGTTAGAAGATAAGTGTGAAGGCCATCACCGGACCAGATGTTCTAGGGAGGAACCGAGGACAAACGTGAGGGCACTAGGAGATTGCAACACCCCCCTATTGAAATGTCAGAGGAAGGCAGATTGACAACTCTAAAGCTGAGACAGGAACCTATCAATGGGGACAAGATCACTGTGATCAAAACCAGCATGGGATAACTCCCTGAGAGACTTGACGAAAGAACAAGATAAAGGACAAGAACAGTTTAAGAAAACAAGCACTCGTCGAACAACAATTGATTACAGCATAACAGTGCAAAACTCATTGGTCCCAGTGAAAGAAAATCACTATATAAAAACAGGTTTATTTGGGCATAAGCTTTTCTGAGTAAAAAACCCACTTCAGATGCCTGGAGTGAAAATTGCAGATACATGCATAAATATATATTGGCACATGAAGAGAAGGGAGTTACCTTACAAGTGGAGAACCAATGTTGAAGGCCAATTCAGTCAGGGTGGATGTGGTCCACTCCCAATAACTGATGAGGAGGTGTCAATACCAAGAGAGGGAAAACTGCTTTTGTAGTGAGCCAGCCACTCCCAGTCCCTATTCAAGCCCAAATTGACGGTGTTAAGTTTGCAAATTAATTGTAGCTCTGCAGTTTCTCTTTGAAGTTTGTTTTTGAAGGGTTTTTTTGGTTGAAGAATGACTACTTTTAAATCTGTTATTGAATGTCCAGGGAGATTGAAATGTTCTCCTACTGGCTTTTGTATGTAACCATTCCTGATGGCTGATTTGTGTCCATTTATCCTTTTACGTAGAGGCTGTCTGGTAATGTATATGGCAGAGGGGCATTGCTGGCACATGATGGCATATATCACATTAGTAGATGTGCAGGTGAATGAGCCCCTGCTGGTGTGGTTGGGTCCTATGATGGTGTCGCTAGAGTAGATACGGGGACAGAGAAGGCAATGGGGTTTGTTACAGGGATTGGTTCCTGGATTAGTGTTTCTGCGTTGTGGTGTGTAGTTGCTGGTGAGTATAAACTTCACCTACAAGATCTCTGTCAAGTATTCTTAAAACTACAATACCCACCGAAAGTGAGGAAACAGATTGACAGAGCAAGATGGGTACCCAGAAGTCACCTACTACAGGATAGGTCCCAACAAGGAAAACGACAGAACACCACTGGTCGTCACGTACAGCCCCCAGCTAAAACCTCTCCAACACATCACCAATGATCTACAACCTATCCTGGAAAATGATCCCCCACTCTCACAGGCCAATCCTTGCTGCAAGGCAGCCCCCCAACCTGAAGCAGTGCTGTCTGTGAACGTATTTCCTGTGCACCTATTGCCATGGCACATAGGCATCAACATTAACGCTATGTTGGATGTTGAGATCACAAAACTATCATTCGTGATACTGTAACTAATAAAACTGTTTTTCCCCTGCATAGGCACTTGAGGCCCCGAGCAAACATTCACACAACACACAGTCAACCTGTGGAATTCCTTGCCAGAGGATGTTGTGAAGGCCAAGGCTATAACAGGGTTCAAAAAGCAATTAGACAAGTTCATAGAGGATAGGTCCATCAATGGCTATTAGCCAGGATGGGCAGGGATGGTGTTCCTAGCCTCTGTTTGCCAGAAGCTGGGAATGGGTGACATGGGATAGATCACTTGATGATTACCTGTTCTGTTCATTCCCTGTGGGGTTCCTGGCCTTGGCCACTGTTGGAAGACAGGATTCTAGGCTAGATGGACCTTTGGTCTGATCCAGTATGGCCTTTCTTATGTTATTTCAAAAGAACACACAAACAATATAGAAAATGGATGAAGTATTAAAAATATGGGGAGAGGCAGGGATTTCCTCCATGTTAGATGAGTGAGTGAAACTGAAAACACCTCTAGAAAAAGTTGCTTTCTCCTTCACTTTTGAAAAAGGCGGGGGTAGGGGGAAGGGTAGGAGGGGAGAATGAACACATCTCATTTTTTTCCTGAGGAGCAAGTTCCAAACTCTAAGGGCCTCTGCAGCAAATTTCAAACATCTGACAACCTACAGTGTGATAATGGGACCCCTATAGTTAGTTGTATCAGAGCAGAGAGGATTGTCTGTGTGAGGTTCATAGAAGATGGCTTAAATAGAGCCAGACTTTAAATTCAACAGGGGCACCTTAAAACAGTCCATCACTTTATAGGCCGTCAGTGTAAAGAATGCTGGTAGAATGTAATGTGATCACAGCCGCTCAGTCTCAGGAGCGGCATGATGCCACATTTTGCAATAGCTGAAAGCCCTACAATGGGAAAATTACAGGGGTTGATCCTCAAGCTGCTGTTGAAGTTGCTAGGTGTTCTCACTGTATAAATAATGGCAGGACCAGGCTCTACATTAAAATTGCATAATCCCAAAGGAACAAACTTTGTTCTCAGATGCAGAAGGTCCCCAGTGACTTGCAACCAACAGGAGCTGTGTATCAAACGGCAAAACTTGGCTCTCAGATTATTATTGTACTATCAAGATGCATTCCAATAGGCAAAAACAGAGGGGGAAAATAATACATTTTCTCTTGGATAGGTATAGCTAGCTGCACACTTGTTTTGCTAAATTTCAACTATTTGAAAAATCAATTTATTTAATTTATCACAACAAAATAGTCAAATATTTGCTACCAGCTAACCTTAGTAGTCTGCTACTCAGCACTCAAAAAGTCTGATCCAAAACTCCTGAAAGGCAATGGAAAGACTTCCACAGGCTTTGAAGCATGACCTTAATGAAGATTTTGTACATTACAGGTACTAGAACAGTGGGTCTACTATTTCCAGTTTTGGGGAGAAAAATAGCAACTGTGCCATCCAGTCCCAGGCAACACTTTCTTTGAAACGTGTTAAGATAAGAGTTGCAATTTTTTGTTATGTAGGAGCTGCCTTCTCCTCCTCTTTTTGACCTTATGTACTGTGCTGTTTTCCCTCTGCTGTCTTCTTACTGGAGACATGATGATGATGTCATAAATATGATGATGGCTGTCATAAATAGAAAGGGAAGGGTAATCACCTTTAAAATCCCTCCTGGCCAGAGGAAAAATCCTCTCACCTGTAAAGGGTTAAGAAGCTAGGATAACCTCGCTGGCACCTGACCAAAATGACCAATGAGGAGACAAGATACTTTCAAAAGCTGGGAGGAAGGAGAAAAACAAAGGGTCTGTGTCTGTCTGTGGGATGCTTTTGCCGGGGACAGAACAGGAATGGAGTCTTAGAACTTAGTAAGTAATCTAGCTAGATATGTGTTAGATTATGATTTCTTTAAATGGCTGAGAAATTAAGCTGTGCTGAATAGAATGAATATTCCTGTCTGTGTGTCTTTTTTGTAACTTAAGGTTTTGCCGAGAGGGATTCTCTATGTTTTGAATCTAAATTACCCTGTAAGGTATTTACCATCCTGATTTTACAGAGGTGATTCTTTTTTACTTCTATTAAAAGTCTTCTTGTAAGGAAACTGAATGCTTTTTCATTGTTCTTAAGATCCAAAGGTTTGGGTCTGTGGTCACCTATGCAAATTGGTGAGGATTTTTACCAAACCTTCCCCAGGAAGTGGGGTGCAAGGGTTGGGAGGATTTGCGGGGGAAAGACGTTTCCAAACAACGTTTTCTCAGGAACCCAGATAAAGTTTGGTGGTGGCAGTGGAAGTCCAAGGGTAAAATAGTTTGTACCTTGGGGAAGTTTTAACCTAAGCTGGTAAAAGTAAGCTTAGGAGGTTTTCATGCAGGTCCCCACATCTGTACCCTAGAGTTCAGAGTGGGGGAGGAACCTTGACAATGGCTCTTGTCACATTTCTCTAGACACATCCCTCTGACATTGCAGGTGAAAAAAACAATTCTGCTGTCCTCTGGATTATTTTCCAGTGTCTGCTCCATCATTATCCTTGAGGGAGAACATCTGTTACTTGGCCAGGAGTTCTCCTTTCTTCTTCTTTAGATCCTGTTTCCCTCTGGGATAGTCTGCATCTTGCTACATTCACACTTTTAGATGTCCTTTGTTCTCTCTCCTTGGAGAAAGTTCATTCGTTACCTTAATATTTTAAGTGCTTCCTTTTTCAAATTAAGTCTGAAGAAATTCAGTAAGGACTAGAAAGGGGTGATCCAAGGGAGAACAGCTGTTCTTTCAACTGACAAAAAAATTACTTCTTTTGACATCAATGGACTTTGGATCAAGTCTGTCACTGTATAGATGCAAACCCACCCACTTCTAGACTTAATTTCTACAAGATGGGATTCTCCTGGGCTTTGACCAAAATGAACACATGCTTAAGTGCTTTGCTGCACTGAGACCCTAACAGGGGCACCATTTCAGAAAATTTCTGGGACAGAGGTGAAGTTGTGTCAGCATCCTTGCTTCCACCTCCCCGCTGAGGCCATGGCTGCTCATCAGGCTGATCCCATCCTGGAAGGGGGTGGGGAGTGGCGTGCCGGTCCTATTCCGGGGAATGGGGCGGGGAGAGCAGGCCAGGGGCTGCACTAACAATGCAACAATTAGGAGCCTGGCCAAGTCTGGGCCCCATGCCTGGGAGGCCAGAGTTAGACACTATAGTACCAGCAGGTGAGGAGCTATGAAAAGTGGATGAGGGATACAAACCAAGATCTGGGGAGGCAATGGCCCCCTTTCCCATAGCAAATGATACCCCTGACCCTAGCTAAAAAATAATAATAATAATAAAAAAAAGACAAAATAAATTAAAATGAGGGAGTTGAACTAGAAAAAAGTTTATTTCCTCCTGCAACACACCCAAAATACAAGGACAAGTACTCTTTAATAACTGAGAACTCAGGAGAGAAGATCAAAATAAACTAAGTTATTTTCATTCTTATGACAATATATTTCAATGCATCATATGTATAAAACGGTCAGTCCAAGTGCTATTTTCCAATTAAGAACATGGATAGATAGCAGTTATATTAGCTTTTAGCCACTAGCACATAATTAAGCTAGTCAAATCTAAAGATGCAACCATTTCTTTTCAAAGCAGTAAGTTGCTTGTATTGTGTACAGTGCCAGCTCTAGGCACCAGCAAACCAAGCACATGCTTGGGGTGGCACTTTTCAAGGGGCGGCACTCTGGCCCTTCTTTTGTGTGCGCGTGCGCGCGCGCTTGGGGTGGCAAAAAAACCTAGAGCTGGCCCTGATCGTGTAATGAATTTGACTTGCTTGCATATAAGTAAATTACAGTTAGTAAAAAACCCGAGACAAGATGTATTGATTTCAAATGGATTTAAAAAACAACAACAAAAAACACACACACAGATGCACATGCTGTGTAAATGGCCAATATGAAAAACCTCTTAGAATATCAACGTCTTGCAGCTTGAAAATTACAGTAAGTGTTATGTTCTCTTTTTGATGTCAAGGAATGCATAAATACTGCTCTCTTTTTTAGAAGTGACTCCTAATTATGGGCCCACCCTAAGTTCTACTTAAATCAACAGGACTTGTGCAATTGGCTTCAGTGGGAGCATGGTCAGTCTCCAAGGGCCTAATTCAACATCCACTAGAGTCAACGGAGAGAATCTCATTGACTTCAATAGGCTGTGGATCAAGGCCTAAGTTAGCAAACAGTCTAGATCT
This sequence comes from Natator depressus, assembly GCF_965152275.1. Taxonomy (NCBI): domain Eukaryota; kingdom Metazoa; phylum Chordata; order Testudines; family Cheloniidae; genus Natator; species Natator depressus. Next base: position 155,107,795 of record NC_134235.1, on the reverse strand, counting down.
TCATTTGGATCACTTCTGAAAGTAAGCAATATGCAAAATGTCTTGGTAACTGCTACACTTGTGGAAGGACTTAAACTGAGAATTTTACTCACTCCTTATATCTAAAAAAAAAATTAATGGAAAAATAGCACATTTATTGCCCTCCTTGAGCTCCTTTCCACTCAAACACACACTTTCTTTAGGCCTGGAAATCTACAGAGAAACAATCATCTAACATTTTACACAGCAACAAAGAAAGGCTGTATGAGGTTTTTCAAAATAAAATAAAAAGATGGTGCCAGTGGAGTTTTAGAGCAGATTTTGTGTTTTTGTTTTTTGGTAGGGGTGGGCTAGAGGAAGAGGGCTGATGATTTGTTTTACTTCATTGGAAATCTAATACGTTCACAGACTTTGTTAATACAGAGGCCCCCCTCCAAAACCTGAGGCCAGATCAATGGTAAAAAATCAAAGAAAATTCTCAATAACTAATATTCTAACAATTGACACTTAGGAACAAATATTCAGCTGAGCTCCTTAACTGCTGCAGGCAAATATATGGGGCAGGGGGATTTTTTGTGCTCAACAAAACTCCATTTTTAAAAAAAAAAAAAAACACACAAAGAGCATTTGCACATATGAATAAAGCAAAGGATGGTTCCTGCAGTGTCGCTGAGGGAGGCCAGCTGAAAAGTTGGCCCTTGATATCCCTGCAAAGCTTCAATCTTATTTTTTAAAATAGTGCTTCTCTTATGTGGACAGTGATTTTCATTTATATTTGGGATGGGTGAACACATTTGACTGATTTTCAAATCTATTATAGCCCCATGAGTATGAAATAGAACTGAAGATTCTCTTTTATTTATTTATTCATTCATTCCTTTCTTCCAAGGCTGGAGTTCAGTGTCACCTTGACAAAACAAGTTTACATCCTGCTTGAAAAATGGCTTTCCTATTTTGAATGAGGAAGTAGTCACTGTCTGGTGTCAAGAGATACTTCTTGTTTCCTACCCTTGATACAAAAGGAGAAGAATTACAGTCATATGGGATTCTTATCCCATAGAAGCTGGCAGCTCGGTGACTAACAGACCTGGTATTCCTCTAACCCATAAGTAGCACAGGTCAGAAAATGGGAACCTTTTCTGTGAAAGATTTTGTGAAAAGGATTCCCCCCCTCCAAAAAAAACTTTGAAATGTTTCAGCCACCTCTATGCAGGAATTCCTCCACTGAAGTCAACAGAGCTCAAATTGGAGTAGAACCAAATTTAAATGAAAGGGGAAACAGGCCCTTTGTGCTGAAGTCATCTGAAGGGAGATGTGAGCAAGAGGGAACAGGAAAAGGTGAAAAAAATGTCTTACAAAAACAGTTCTCTGTAAAAGGTGCAGCCGTAGGTGCCCTTTATTAGGATAGGTCTATACTGCAAACCCCACCAAAAAGGCATTTGCGAGTCTCAGAGTCTGGGTCTACATGCTCAAGCTCGTGCCATGGTGCTAAAGATAGCAGTGTAGATATTCCCACTTGGGCTGGATTTTAGGCTCAGACACTGATTCCCCCATTCCTCGATTTCAGAGCCCTGACTTCAGCCTGAGTGGGAATGCCTACACTGCAGTTTTTAGCACCACAGCATGAGCCCAAGTCTGGAGACTCAGGCTCTGAGACTCGCTGCTGAGAGGTTTTGTTTGTTTTGCAGTGCAGACATACCCTTAAATCTCTATTTAGATACCTAAAACCCTTCCAGATTTTCAGTGGCGTTGAGCACCCCTAGTTCTCATTTCAGTCACTTGTGAAAGTCAATCTTGTTTTTCTATACTGTCCAGCCATTCTAATAGCTGATGTGATGTATTGTGGCCGCTACGATATTACAGATTTCCTTAAAATTACCAGAGCTGTGGTAGATTAGAAAAATTAATGTTTTTTCTGTTGCTGGAGGTGGATATTGTGGAAATGAGGAACTTGGAGATAACATACTATCGTACAGCAGAGCAGTGAGGTGATAATCATAATGAGGATGTTTTTTCCAAGGATCCCATCAGAGCACTAATACTGGGTCAATTTCTCTATATCAGTTTAGTTAAAGCCAAATGAGAGAAGTGATACCTGCTACTGCTAAAGACAAAATTGGCTATCATATCACTGACAAGTCCTTGGTGCTTACAAGATATGGTACTACTACCACCGTTACTATAATTTCATGCCCCTATTCTTCTAAAGATTGGCATCCATAAATAACGGACCCACGAACCCTTCTCTCCTACTTGTGGAATGTAAGATTTAGAACAAAGTGGATAAAAAGCAGAGCAAGTGGCTACATTATTTCCTTGTTCCATACACCTATTATTTAAGCCTATTGATCAGGTCACAGAGGAGAACAAAACACAGGGATGGATTTTAAAATGGAAGACTGCAGCTTGATTAATTTTTAACTTTGGACGGGTGGGGCCTAATACCTCCCTAAAACACTGTATTACTTGGGTCCAGTGTGGTGTTCAATGGCCTCCGTGCCAAACCACCAATATTCAGAGTTGGCCCTCTTCAGCCTAACCCCTAGGTTCAGCCCACCTCTGAACCCTCCTGCAAGAGGAAACGAACGTACACTTGTAAGATACCTCATTCTGGAAAAAAAAAAAAATTAAGGTTTCCCTTACTTCATCCAGGCTTCACCAGTAATATCTCAGGTCTCATGTTTACCTCTGGGAGCTGGCCCCTTTTGTCCTCTTACCACCCTGGGCAGCAGCCACAAATTGCAATAAAAATACAAAAACTTACAACTTTTAAATCCTGCCCTTACTGCTCATTAGCCTACACCGGGCCTCTGGCTGCTGCTGTTGGATCATATTAAAGAAGTTCTGTATTAAAATCACAAATGAGTTTGATTCCCCATAGTTTAAATTCCAGGGTATTACTAATTAAGAGGTCTCTTGGTTTTTGGTACTGTTTCTCTCCCTCTATGTGTGAAACTTGCAAGCTGCTAATTGCGTTAGTACATTCTAAGACAGAGTCTGTTCTCAAAGCAATTCACACAGAGAGACTCAAAGCAATACTCTGTAACAACAGAAACAGCACCCAGAGACTCCCCGCCCTTTTGTTGTATTAACAATTGTGATTAAAATAGAGATAGAGGATGTATGCGGATGGATGCTTGGTGTGGATAATAACTGAATGATCAGGGAGGTGCCAGCCTAAGAATCCAGTGTCCATCGGCTGAAGAAGGCGTCAAGTGGAAATAACCAGAGGACCCCCGGAGGGCAGACTGGAATCCACCCAACAGCCTCAAGAATGGGAGAACCAAAGAACAAGATAACATCTAGCAGCACGGAGCCGTCAGGAATGTGCTATCTACTGATTGATTCAGCAACAGCATGATGAAGCAATTCCCATAGACTGGCATAGGAAGAAACTCCTATAAAAATGGACTCTAGAAAGTGAGAACTTTGGGGTCTGATTCTGCAAACCAACTTCCAGGAGCATCAGATGAGCATCTGACAAGGCCCTGCTCCCTCCTCATGTCCAGGCCACCTGGCCAGGGGCTTGGCATGAGCAACTCTAAGGCTGGTAACTATGATAACAACCTTGCAGAACCTGTGTGTGCGTATGAATGTGTGAATAAATATGAAATTGAATGGAATGTTATAGCTATAACTAACTGCTTACTATGATTCTTTCTGTATTCACAATAAATGTGGTATTTTGCCTTTTTCTAGAAAACCCACCAGATACCTTGTCAATCCTACCAGGATCAATTCCTTCCTGGTGATCAGTCAGACCCATACTGTGCTTCCAGGATAGGGCAATGGGAGGGTGGGGCAGCAACCACAGTAGAAATACTGCTGTATGCCCTAGGGGTGGGGGTGGGAGATGCAAGACACAATCAAGTCTCCCCTCCACCTTCCTGACCTAGCCAGTAGCAGCAAGGAGAGACTGAGAAATCGGTTTCCCCTAACCCCTTCCCCCAGACCCGACCCTCATAAACATTCTGGACAGGAAAGGAGGGGGAAGACCACAGCTCATTATCCCTAACTTTCTCAGGACCCCAGGTGTTGTCTTTACCCCCCATCAGTCCAATCACACATCCTGTTAGTTAGATTGGGGGCAGCCTTTGTGATGAACACCTTAGTTGTAATGAATCTGGACCAGTTATTTCTACCACAAATGAAAAGGACAGCATGTCATCTGCAAGTTGCGCTTCTGTGGTCAGTAAACTGGATACCGGCCATACCCTCTATATGACACCAGAACATAAGAAGAGATTGATACTGTTTAGGATCATACCTCTAATATCAAACTAAAAACCATTTGTGTAACCAGGCCCTTGGGGATGACCGTGATTGTTGGTGAAATTTTCTTTGTTTCTTTTCTCTTTTTTCCCCTCCCCAAAAAGGGTGACAATTTCTGAAGCCAGAGATACTACAGTTATCATCCCTGTTTTTATCTCCACTCCTTTTCCTACCTTGACTAACTCCATGAGTCCACCCCTGCCCCACCTCCCAAAAAAAGTGCAGCTTTCAATGAGATTGTCACAAGTGCCCAAATATAAGAAGTTTACATGTCACATATTTAAGAACAGAAACAATACTTCCTGAAGACTCATCATCATGACAAATCTATTGCTCTCACTCCAAGATCTGAGAGGGGAATTATGGATTTTATGTCCTTTCCAGTGGTTGTGAATAACGGTTGGTGGATACTCATTTAATGCAGCACAGCATTACTCTGTGATTTCACTTCCCCTCTGTGCAAAATCAAAACACACTGAGCCTTGTGGGTCCCATGCAGGTACCTGGAGGGTCATGGTCATAGACTCTCTTTCTTTGTTTACTGTAAACACTTGCAAGGCCACCTGCAAATGGCACTGCTGAGTCTGAAAGCCTTTGCCAGGTCTCTTATTGTATGAATCGTGTCAACAACAAATGAGAGAATGTCCTTCTTGACAAGGATGCATTTTAGTGTCAATGTGCAACCACTGTCAAAGCACTTAAGAAGGGTGGCTTTACACATTCTGGCATGTTTTACACACTCCATTTTGTAATTAGGAGTTTTGGGGAAATGAATGAAAAACAGCAAGTACAGAATATGGTTTCAATTACCAGAAAATAAAAAGGTGGATCATTTAGTCAGTCTCCCGAGGCTTTGATTGTTGTGGTTAGCCTACAAACAAGCTGACAATATATCCTCTCTTGCACCTGACAAGTACTCCTATCAGTCCAAATTCTGAGGCCTATTGGGAACTACGAGTGGAATAAGGTAATAGACAACACCAATAAGGGTACCAGAATCTGGCCCATTATTTTTCTCTTATTTAGGAGCTGACATCTCACAATACCGTATCATAAATGTGTGCACGCAATTTTTGTATCTTCTAACATTTTAGCAGGTTTCTTACTCAAGCCTGTGCCCACAATTCCTTTGCATTTCACAGTCTCTAGTATTCCCATTGTTATTTAGCTGCCTGGATTATACAGAAAGCATAGGGATACACATTGTACCTCCAGGCTTTGCCCTTTCATCTTGGTGTCTGCTAGTTTTCCCAAATTGGATGAGTGACTAATCTTTAGGCACGTGTGATGCTGTGTCCTGGCTTGCTTTGAAGATTATAAACACTTTTTTGTGGCCAATCTTTTTGCTGTACTGGTGTTTCGCACAGGGCCGTCTCCAGGCACCAGCTTTCCAAGCAGGTGCTTGGGGTGGCAGCTCTGCCGCTCTTCCAGCCACAGCAGCAATTAGGCAGCAACTGCTTGGGGCGGCAAAATTGGTAGAGCCGCCCCTGGTTTCATAGATTTTAATCCAGAAGGGACCACTATGCTCATCTAATCTGATATTCTGCATAACACAGGCCATAGATTCAACCCAATAATTCCTGCATCAAGACCTTAACTTCTGGCTGGGCTAGAATATATCTTTTAGAAATGTGTCCAATCTCGATTCAAAGACTTCATGTAATGGAGAATGCACCACATCCCTTAGTAAATTGTTCCAATGGTTAATTACCCTCACAGTTTAAAATGTACACTTTATTTCTAATCAGAATTTGTCAACCTTCAGCTTTTAGCCACTGGATTTTTAGGTTTATCTTCTGCTGGATTAAAGAGTTCTCTACTACCAAAAATCCTTTTGTAAATACTTATAGGCCATGATCAAGTCACCCCTTGTCTTCTCCCTCACAGGCTAAATAGATTATTTTTCTCAAATCAATCTTGTAACTCTTTTCTGAGCCCTTTCCAATGCTTCAGCATTATTTTTCAAATGTGGACACCAGAACTGGACATAGTACTATTCCAGTAAAGATCTGATGAATACTTCATAAAGTGGTAAGAACACTTCCATTCTTCTACTCACTGTTCCCCAGTTTATACAGACAAGGATCACAAGTGCTCTCTTAGCCACTGGTCATAGTGGCTATCCACCATGTCCCCATAACCTTTTTCTGAGTCGCTGTTTTCCAAAATACAATCTTCCATCATGTAAGTGTAACGTATCTTCTTTGTTTCTAGATATATGATCTTTTCTTTAGATGTATTTAAACACATATTGGTTAGGTGAACCCAGTTTACCAGGTAATCCAGATTGCTCTATAGACCTGCCTTTATTTACCACCATTTTTGTGTCATCTGAAAATTTGACCAGCAATAATTTTAATTTTTTTCCAGATCATTGATAAAGATATTGAATAGCATTGGGCCAGAAACAGATCCCTGCAGGATCATCCTAGAAATGCTCCCACTGGATGATGATTTCCCATTTACAGTTACTTTGAGATCATTTAGCCATTTTTTAAAATCAATTTAACATATGCTACATTGATTTTGCATAGTGCTCTTTTTTTTTCAAATCAGGATGTCATGAAGTACTAAGCCAGATACTTTTCAGGCGTCTAAGTATATTACGTCAATAGTTACCTGTGTCAATTAAACTTGTAAACTCAAAAAATTATATATAGATTTATCATAAAATCATGTTGACTGGCATTAATTATGCTGCCATCCTTTAATTCTTTTACTGTTTGCATCTTATATTAGCCTTACTATGATTTTACCCATGATCAATGTCATGTCACCTGGCCTAAAGTTACTTAAGGCATCCCTTCATAGGAGATCAAATATCCTTTGCTTCTATAAGCCATAACCATTTCAAGAGACACATTTGAACCACCCCACTAAGCTACATAAATATCAAAATGATACTATACATATTTTCCTCTGAAATAAGTTATTAGGTTCTGTGACAAAGTTCCTCCTCTACCTTGGTGGGTCTTCTGCTTATTGGCAGATTTGCTTGCCTCGAAGATTCATGGCAGCCCTCAGTTTGGCTGTTTTCATGAACCCACAGTCCAGGTCAACTCCTCCTGTGTCTGATCAGGAGTTGGGAGGTTTGGGGGGAACCCGGGCCAGCCCTCTACTCCAGGTTCCAGCCCAGGGCCCTGTGGAATGCAGCTGTCTAGAGTGCCTCCTGGAACAGCTGTGCGACAGCTACAACTCCCTGGGCTACTTCCCCATGGCCTCCTCCCAACACCTTCTTTATCCTCACCATAGGACCTTCCTCCTGGTGTCTGATAATGCTTGTACTCCTCAGTTCTCCAGAAGTACGCCTTCTCACTCTCAGCTCCTAGTGCCTCTTAGTCCCAGCTCCTCAAATGCACACCACAAACTGAAGTGAGCTCCTTTTTAAAATCCAGGTGCCCTGATTAGCCTGCCTTAATTGATTCTAGCAGCTTCTTGATTGGCTGCAGGTATTCTAATCAGCCTGTCTGCCTTGTTTGCAGAAAGTTCCTGATTGTTCTGGAACCTTCCATGTTACCTTATCCAGGGAAAAGGGACCTACTTAACCTGGGGCTAATATATCTGCCTTCTATCGCTCTCCTGTAGCCATCTGGCTGGACCCTGTCACACTTTCCCCCCGCCCTTTGCTCAACACCATGGGGTTGGGCAACTTGGGACGTCAGGCAGTGTACCCTTGACAAGCCATCTGCATTGCCATGGTGGCTTCCAGCCCGGTGTTGTATGGTGAATTGGAAAGGTTGTAGGGACAGGAACCATCTGGTCACCCTTGCGTTCTTCTCTTTATTTCGCTGCATCCACTGGAGGGGTGCTTGGTCAGTCACAAGGGTAAACCATCGTCCCAGAAGGTAATAACGTAGCGTTTCCATGGCCCATTTCACAGCTAGTCATTCTCTTTCAACCACGGCATACTTCTGCTCTCTCAGGAGGAGTTGCCTGCCGAGGTAGAGGATTGGGTGATCATCTCCAATCATCTGCGATAGGACAGCTCCCAATCCTACTTCAGATGCATCTGTCTGTAAAATGAATTCTTTGTTGAAGTCTGGGGCTATAAGTACAGGGTTACTGCAGAGGGCTGTCCATAGATCCATGAATGCTTTCTCTGCGGCATCTGTCCACTTCACCATGTCCAGACCCCGGGCTTTTATCACATCTGTTAGGGGACTCGGCTCTGGTAGCAAAATGGGGAATAAATAGTCGGTAGTACCCCACCACACCCAGGAATGCCCAGACTTGCTTTTTCCGATTTGGCCGGGGCCAATTTTGGATAGCCTCTAGTTCGTTTAGTTGGGGCTTAACAATGCCCCTTCCTACAATGTAGCCAAGGTATTTAGCCTCAGCTAGCCCTGTAGCACACTTGGCTGGGTTGGCTGTGAGGTCAGCCTGATTTAGCGTGTCCAGAACCGCTTCCACCTTTTCTAAGTGGGTTTCCCAGTCGGGCATGTGAATAATCACATCATCCAAGTATGTCGCTGCATAACTGGTATGGGGTTGTAGCAACTTGTCCATAAGATGCTGGAAGGTGGCAGGTCCCCCATGCAGTCCTAAAAGGATGAACAGTATATTGAAACAGACCCTCTGGTGTAGAGAATGCAGTCTTTTCTTTCGCATCTTTGGCAAGGGAAATCTGCCAGTATCCCTTTGTTAAATCAAGGGTGGTCAAAAAATCAGGCATTGCCCAGGCGGTCAACTAACTCATTGATACGGGGTATGGGGTATGCATCGACTTTGGATATCTCATTCAGCCGGCGAAAGTCATTACAAAACCTAGTGGTGCCATCGGGTTTGGGCACCAACACAATCGGGCTTGACCATTGACTATGGGACTCTTCCATGACTCCCAGCTCCAACATCCTTTTTACCTCTGCCTTGATCTCCTCCCTTTTTGCCGCTGGGACACCATAGGGCCTTAAAGTTCCTTTGCCCCAGAGTCTGTGATAACGTGGTGATATGCTTCGGTGGTCCGACCTGGTTTGACTGAAAACACATCCTGGTATTGGTTGATCATCTCAGTTACCTCCTCCTTCTAGTTTGGTGTCAGATCAGTGGATATCCTGATCTGCTCCTGCATGTTATTTCCCTGGATCGGGGTCTCTTGGGCCACTACACACGCCTCTCGTTGGTGCCAAGGCTTTAAGAGATTAATGTGAAAAATTTGTTCTTGTTTCCAGCGTCCTGGCTGCCGCACTTTGTACATTACTTCCCCCACGGGTTCAACCACCTCATAGGGCCTCTGCTATTGGGCCAAAAGCTTGCTTTCTGCTGTGGATACCAACACCATCACCCAATCCCCTGGTTGGAACTGTCGGACTTTTGCCTGGCGATTGTAATGGGTTTGCTGGGCCTCCTGTGCCTTTTCTAAATGTTCCTGTACAACAGGGGTGACCTGGGCTATCCATTCTCGCATCTGCACCACATGGTCAATTATATTTCTCCCCTCACTGGGTTCCTCTTCCCAGATTTCTTTCGCGATATCTAGTATGCCACAGGGGTGGCGTCCGTATAATAACTCAAAGGGCAAAAACCCAGTTGAGGCCCAAGGTACCTCCCGGGCTGCAAACATAAGGTAGGGTAGTAGAGTGTCCCAATCCTTCCCATCCCGACTTACCACTTTCCTCATCATTGCCTTGAGGGTTCGGTTAAACCATTGTACCAGCCCATCGGTCTGCGGATGATAGACTGAAGTTCTCAGGGTATGTATATAGAGCAGCGTACAGAGGTCCTTCATTAGCTTTGACATAAATGGGGTACCTTGGTCTGTTAATATCTCCTTTGGTAGCCCCACTCGGGCAAAGATCCCCACCAACTCTTTAGTTATCATTTTAGAGGCCGTGTTTCACAGGGGGACGGCTTCTGGGTAGCGAGTAGCATAATCCAGAACGACTAGTATATATTGGTGGCCCCGGCTGTCTTTTCCAGGGGTCCCACTAGGTCCATGGCTATTCGCTCGAAGGGGACCTCTGTGATGGGAAGGGGTACTAAAGGTGCCCTCGAGTGGGGACGGGGATTGTGCAGCTGACACTCTGGGCAGGATGCACAGTACCTCCACACTTCTTCATATACTCTGTGCCAGAAGAACTGTCGCAGGACCTGTGCCAGGGTCTTCTCTACCCCCAAAAAGATGACTATGGGCCAGACTTAATACAGCATTCTGGTGTTTTTGAGGTACTAGGATCTACTGTACCTTCTGCCCCTGTACTGGTGCAACCCGGTATAAGAGATTCTTCTTCATTATGAAGTAGGGTCCTGGTCCCTGGGTTTTCCCTTCCACGGGGACCCCATCTATTTCGGTCACCTCCTTCCTAATGTTGTCATACCTTGGGTCTTCAGCCTGGTCCCATTCAAAATTTCCTCTCCCGGGGCTAAGCTGACCGAGTCTCTGTTGCCTCTACTGGTTCAGAGGCGTTAGGGTGTGGGTCAGACTCGGGTGCTTCTCCCTCCTGGGTCGCCTCCTTTTCAGCTGCTCAGGTCTATCTACCTATGAGAGCGACCCTCTGGCTTTGGGTCAGTATTTGGGTTCCCAAGGCCTTAGCTGCCCTCCTTTCCCTTTTCAACTTCCTACCCTGTCTGGGAGTGGAGAACAAATCTGGGGATATTTCAGAGAAGATTGGGCATTGACAGTCTACTGTGGATGCCTCACTAACTTCAGTGTTTCCCCCTTTCTCCAATTCCCCTACCAGGAGTAAGTCTCCAAACCCTGGGAAGTCCCTCCCTGTGAGCACCGGGTATGAGAGTTTAGGGACTACACCTGCTGCTACCTCAGTAGTGTTCCCCTGAATCTTGATTTTTACTGGGATGGTGGGGTAATAACCAACTGTCCCATGGATGCATGTTATCCCCATATGCTTAGCCCACAGCAGCTGACTATGCTTCATGAGCTTCCCGGAGTCAAGCGTGATAGCACTCCCCCAATCAACCAGTGCCGTGGTCTCTACCCCATTTAGCTTCACTGGTCTGGTGTACATAGTGGTGTAGTGAGACCCCCACAAGGTGGATGAGGGAGCATGGGTTTGCCCTGTTGCCCAGGTTACACTGCACAGGCTCCTCAGCATTAGGACACTGTGCAGCTACATGTCCCCACTCCCCGCAGGCAATAACATCTATATGGAGCCCTAGGCGTTCCCCGGTCTCTTGGTTTGGGCAGTCGAGCAGCACAATCCTCTTCCCCCACAGTGCTCTGACTCTTTGTGGCTTCTGGTGGGCCTTCAGCCCCTCTTTTTCTACCTGGGCTCTCCTGGTGGCCCAGTCACCCGAGCTCTAGGGCTTGGTGCTGCTCATTTAACCCAGGGTGCTTCTTCCTTAACTGGTCGGGTCAGCTCCCTTGCCGTCTTTCGCCTCTCTATCAGTGTGACAACCTTGTAGTAGCTGGAGGGTTTGTTCTGGCTTACCCAGGCGCGAAGGTCTGGTGATAGTCCTCTCATATACTGGTCGATGACAAGAACCTCTTGTATCTCCTCCGGACTCTGGAACTCAGTTTGTAACCACTTTCATGCAAGACGGATGAGGTCATATAATTGGGACTGCAGGGTTTTGTTTTCCTGGTACCTCCACTCATGACATCGCTGGGCCCGCACTGCGGTCGTTACCCCAGATCTGGCCAGGATCTCTGCTTTCAGCTGGGCGTAGTCTGCCACAGCCTCTTCAGGCAAATCATAGTAGGCCTTCTGGTCCTCCCCACACAGGAATGGAGTGAGAATGCCAGACCACTGTTCTCTGGGCCACGCCTCCCACAGGGCTGTCCTCTCAAAGGCCAGGAGGTATGCCTCTACATCATCCTCCTGTGTCATTTTCTGCAGCCAATTGCTGACCCGCATCCTATCATGGCCGCGGTTCAGCTCTGTAAGGACCATTACCTGGTTTACCAGTTCCTGCAACATAGCACGGTCTTGAGCAGCCTGGTCCATCAGCAGGCGATTAGTCTCTTGCTGCATCCGCACTGCCTCCTGATGGGTGGCTGCCTGGACATGGGTAGCCTCCTGCTGGGCAGCTGTGGCTTGTATCAGTACCCACACTATGTCCTCCATTGTGGTGGTGGTGGGGAAATAAACCCTCTTGTTTTGTTTTTTTAAAAATCACCCTCCTTCTTCAGCCACGCTGTGCACACCAAATCCCACCCCTATACCTCTACCTTGGTGGGTCTTGTGCTTATTGGCAGATTTGCTTGCCTTGGAGATTCATGGCAGCCCTCAGTTTGGCTGTTTTTGTGACCCCACAGTCCAGGTCAACTCCTCCTGTGTCTGATCAGGAGTTGGGAGGTTTGGGGGGAACCCGGGCCAGCCCTCTACTCCAGGTTCCAGCCCAGGGCCCTGTGGAATGCAGCTGTCTAGAGTGGCTCCTGGAACAGCTGTGCGACAGCTACAATTCCCTGGGCTACTTCCCCATGGCCTCCTCCCAACACCTTCTTTATCCTCACCATAGGACCTTCCTCCTGGTGTCTGATAATGCTTGTACTCCTCAGTTCTCCAGAAGTACGCCTTCTCACTCTCAGCTCCTAGTGCCTCTTAGTCCCAGCTCCTCAAATGCACACCACAAACTGAAGTGAACTCCTTTTTAAAATCCAGGTGCCCTGATTAGCCTGCCTTAATTGATTCTAGCAGCTTCTTGATTAGAACACCTGCAGCCACTCAGCCTGTCTGCCTTAATTGTTTCCAGATTTAATTGTTTCCAGAAAGTTCCTCGTTGTTCTGGAACCTTCCATGTTACCTTACCCAGGGGAAAGGGACCTACTTAACCTGGGGCTAATATATCTACCCTCTATCACTCTCCTGTAGCCATCTGGCCTGACCCTGTCACAGTTCATACTTTCTTTTGACTTTCAAAGCCATCTGTGTGTTGTAGAAATTTGCTTCAAACGTGTGCAATTTGAAACCCATCATTTTACACAACATGTACAATCAATTTGAAATTATTTAGAAACAGCCAAGTAAACTGCCTCATTTAACCCTTATACAAGAAAGGATGGTGAACATAATAAAAGCACATACATGCAGTGGATTACAACTGATTGAAGTAGTGATGAATGAGATTATTGAGCTAGTTATTCATAAAGCAAGGTAACAAAACCTCACTTTATTTCATTGCCAAGACCAAAGTGCACAGCTCAAGGAGATTATGCAAATTATCTCAGAAAGAAGCCATTGTACTTTGCAACTTGGCTACGAATTATTCATCTCTATTACATATCACAATCCAGGGTTTTCACAAAGACAATTCCCACACAACTCTGCACCTTCCCCCCCCCCCCCAATACATTAAAAAGGAAGTCATTCTAGATTTTCTTTTGTGACTGGTTCTCGGGATACCCAGGACTGTGAATCACCTTGTTACCTCCCCCCAGCCTCCAGCTGGTGCTTAACTAGGATGTCAGCTCCCTGATGTCTCCAGTCCATTAGCCATCTAAGAAACCTCCTCTGGGCTATGCCAGCCCTGACTTTGTCTTGCAGGTTAACATCCAGTGCATCCCACTCCCTGAGCCCCTTTGATGCATTCCCATGTAGTGTTCAGTCCCTTATCCACTGAACACAAAAAGAAATATCAGATCTGCTGTCCCCAGAGGAAAAGCATACCACCAGCTTGTGGGATTCAACTCAGGATCAACTCCTTGTATAAAACCACAGCACTGAGATATATTTATAGTGAAAACAACAACTATTACCAAAGATTCCAGATTCAAGAGATAGTAAGTAAGGATAATGAAAACAGGGTTACCATATAAAAGAAAATCATAAGATTTCCAGAGATTAAACTTACCTTAACAGACTAAATTTTCCTAATATCCTTTGGAGAGTTTCAACCAGCCTGGCTGAGATCCCACGTCCATAAAGGTACATGCACTGTCCATTTACTTCCTACCTGCAACATCAAGGGGTGTCTCCTTGTCTTTTACTCATATCCCCAATGTTCATTGTCTGCTCGGGGGACAGTAAAAAACCCTGTCGCATGTTTCCTGAGTCCTGCTTCTTCCCTGTTGATTTCACATCCCTCTGTTGACTTCGTATTTAGATTGGGTTTTGATTGTGTTGGCTTACAATGCTTAATTTACTTGCTTACTCCTTGCAAGAAACACTTTTAAAGGGTGCTAAATTTAGGCTCTAAATCCCTATTTAGGGTCCTAAATAAATTACCTTATTTTTAGAAGTGCTTGCTGCCCAGAAGTCCCTACTGAATTCAATGGCTACTCAGCACTTTTATTTATTTAGGCTTTATAATGAGAAAATAAAGAAAGACATCTATGTAGGGCCAAAGGCACCCTGGTCATAAGTTACAACAAATAAAAGTAAAGCTCTTATAGAACTCAAAACTACCACCCCAAATCTGATTCATTTCAGAAGCCCAGATCTGCAGTCATCTGCAGAAATAGATGCATCTTGCAGCATACCTGGAAAGTCAATAGATTTGGGCTATTTCAGACCGGGTAAGTGTAGACCGTTCCAGAGATGAAGGAATAATACCCTATGTCACGTATTTCACTACCTATTTTAACAATTTGGTTAAAATTGCGGATTCTATTTCCAGTTCCAGTTAACATCCAATGAATCAGAAAAATAAAGTGCATATTTTAGCCCTTAACTCCTCATAGCAGACATTTAAATTTAGGATATTAAGAGCCAGGATGCAGACTGCATTTTGCCAAATTACCAACATTTAAAAGCTATAAGCAATACTTGCAGTAACTGATATGACCTTCTTGTGCTACATTTTTTTTTAAAAGGTTAACATTTCTACTCACAAAATTAAAAAATGCCTGAAGAAACTAAGTGGCCTCAGAGGTTTAAACTAGCAAACTATAAAATAGCAAGGATATTTCCATAAGCATAAAACTCACTCACAACCATAACAAAATATCTATCAAATTACAATAGTTATTCAGGGTCTGAGACTTAAGCTTAACGGAATTAAATTTCAAAAACTCAGTGGAGTGTAAGCTTGTTTAATTAAAGCAAGTTGAATTTTATTTGTACTGCATAGTTAAGAATACTACCTATATCATCACATTTCTGTTCTATGGCTTAACTCCAGTTGTATATTAAAAATAAACTTGAACACACTGGTTTGCAGTTCATTAGAAATGTTAATGTCTTTCACTATTTACTGAAATATTTTCCTCCTTTGAGATATTTAAATGTGTATTAAAGGTGCTTATGTGGCACCTGTGAAAGAGAGCATTAGTGATCCTCTCAGTTGATTTTAACTCTGTTGATGCCAGTTGAAAAATAACCACATGCCAAGACAAACACACTTCAAATCAGTTTAGAATATTGGATTTGTAAACCCTGTAACTTGATATAAGGTCTGCATTTCATCACTGTTGCTGCTCCTCAGCTTTCCACGTGCATAAAGGAATTTTATTATTATTAATAGCTCTAATGAAAGGGGAGAAGAAGATGCCCTGCTGCAAATCCCCTTCCTAATTCTTTGTAGGTAGCGGAAGAAAGTTTGCTGTTCCTTCCTTCCTAGGCCTGAGCTTGAGGAGAAAATGCGTCGTTCTGTTTATCCCCTTCTGAATGCCTAGAAAAAAGAGGGTACTTTGCTGAAGGCAATTTGTGGGGGTGAGACTTCTTAGATGCAGATAAAGCCTTGACTACATCATGTCTGTCTTCTTGAAATATTCCCCTGTTGCTAACACCAGCCCAGCTAAACCCAGTACAAACAACAGTGGGAGCCCTAGTGTAGACGAGGTTCTCTTGGACACAGTTGTTAAACACCTAGTGTCAAGGTTCCTTCCCCACTCTGAACTCTAGGGTACAGATGTGGGGACCTGCATGAAAACCTCCTAAGCTTACTTTTACCAGCTTAGGTTAAAACTTCCCCAATGTACAAACTTTTACCCTTTGCCCTTGGACTTCCACTGCCACCACCAAACATGTATCTGGGTTTATTTATTAGGAAAGCGTTGTTTGGAAACGTCTTTCCCCCCAAAATCCTCCCAACCCTTGCACCCCACTTCCTGGGGAAAGTTTGGTAAAAATCCTCACCAATTTGCATAGGTGACCACAGACCCAAACCTTTGGATCTTAAGAACAATGAAAAAGCATTCAGTTTCCTTACAAGACTACTTTTAATAGAAGTAAAAAAGAATCACCTCTATAAAATCAGGATGGTAAATACCTTAAAGGGTAATTAGATTCAAAACATAGAGAATCCCTCTTGGCAAAACCTTCAGTTACAAAAAGACACACAGACAGGAATATCCATTCTATTCAGCACAGCTTAATTTCTCAGCCATTTAAAGAAATCATAATCTAACACATATCTAGCTAGATTACTTACTAAATTTTAAGACTCCATTCCTGTTCTGTCCCTGGCAAAAGCATCACACAGACAGACACAGACCCTTTGTTTTTCCTCCCTCCCCGCAGCTTTTGAAAGTATCTTGTCTCCTCATTGGTCATTTTGGTCAGGTGCCAGTTGGTTATCCTAGCTTCTTAACCCTTTGCAGGTGAAAGGATTTTTCCTCTGGCCAGGAGGGATTTTAAAGGTGATTACCCTTCCCTTTCTATTTATGACACCTAGTCAGTTAGACTTGCTGTGAGGACAGAACATAGGGAACAATCAGAACTGTCCCTCCAGGCAACCAGTTCTCTCCTCTCCTCTTGGCTTAATCATGGAATTCTAGCTCTGAGCACCAGGCCAGGTTCTCTTCTTCTCTGGCTCAATGCCATGATGAAAAGATGCATCTTACAGTGTGACCTAAAACTGGTAGATTTCCTGGCACAAGTCCTCCAGCCTGGAGGTTGTATTACTAGGGAAGAAAGGAGTTGAGGGTGCTCAGCACCTTGCAGTATTATGGCCACAAATGTCTCTAAAGTAGAAGATATTATATCCAGCTATATGACAATCCCCAAACCATTAGCCCTGAACCCCAGCATGGAATATCATTAAAAAGATTTGCAGATAATATTCTATCCATCACTCGAACAATGATTCTGCAAATCAGAAAAGCCCTTAAACTGTATTGATCTGTGTGTTAAAATTTAATAGGTCACCTTACAGTTGAAACTGAACAAAGAACACAACACTCTACTGATTTTCATGTCAGTAAGTGGTCTTATTTCTCAGATCATGTTGGGTCAGGATAAATTCAAAATTAAATACACAGCAAAATGCAAATATACATTAAATAAAGATAGTGTCTCTTTCATTTTTAATAGTAATGTATCAATGTATCTTCTATTTCAATTGACATTTACTATGATTTATATGTAAATTTTTATTGGCAATGTGGGTAATTTTTTTGTGAATTGCTCCATTAATTGTGTAAACTTGAAAGATGATAAAAATAACATGCTAGTGAAAACACACAAATCTATGACCATCATTCAGTGTCCCTAAGTGCACAACCGTAGAGAGATTGTATAGAATTCTGCTGTTAAGAGCGCTTCATATTTTCAGCTTATTCAGCAGAAATTTGAAGTCAGACCATGTTTTCTAGCCAGCTGCTTAAAGCCCCAACATTTTGCTGAGAATTATATTGTCTCTTGCTACTCCATGAAACATTATTCCTAAAGAGCTATGAGAAAGTGTTCACATCCTCTGCAAAAATAGACATGATTAATATGTTTTAGCTAGGTTTGCAAAATGGCAAAGATTTGTGGCTTTATACTTCACCATTTTGGTCTATTCCTTGGTGGCAATTTTTTTTTAATTGAGTTTGCAATCTCTGTTTACTGTTCCATCACACATTTAAATAATTAACAAAAATATATTCCTCTTAGTGCATTTTGTTTCCAGTCTCAAATCACACATTCAGTGAAACTTACCTAGCAATCACAAGGAAAATATATTGTCCCAAGACTGGCAATGGCTGAGAACATTACCACTGTGTCACTTTTTTTAAAAAAAATATTTCAGTCCAAAAGAAAGGACTGCAATAAAACACATTGAAAATCAGAGTTTTTTCATTGGCTTCAATGGGCTTTGGATCAGGTCCCTTTGATCCCTGCCCACTCGGAACTAGACTAAGGGTGCTGCCACTGCTCAACCCAGGCAGGATTCACAATAATGATACAGAAATAAAGGCTTCTCCATCACATATTACCATTCCTCTCAGCAACTGTCTTTCCCCAAAAGTTTGTGCATGACCTCCTTCTACTCAGGTTTCTGTATTATGCTAATATCACCGTATCTCTGCTGGCTTCAGAATTATAGTAACAACAACTGCCAATAATGTCTCTAGTTTCAATATTTTCTGCTTCTGTCATTTCAAAAATTGTTTTTTCCTTACCATATTATTGGTGACCTGCTGATGTTTCTCAGAGCAACTGAAAATATTTCTATTAATTTTTATGCTTCATATCACCTTTTTGCCTCTTACAGTCAGACTGACATCACTAAAACGCTACAGAAGAGAGGATCTGCTCACCAAATATTGTACTGTCCATTGCATATACAGTACATTTTTGCCATAATGTAATGTAGCATCAGAATTCCTCTCAACTGAGCAGTCTCTTGGACCTGAAACAGGCACGTGATACAGTCTAAGACATTTGCTAACCAATCTATTCTTCTAAAATGATTGATCAGGTCTAGTTGACACAAGTTCTGTCCTAGCTGATCCAGAAATTATTTTTTCCTGTATAAAATTTAGATGAAAACATTTTCAATATTTTTCTTGAAAATATGTTTGGCTTTCATGGAAAACTGAAAACCAGAACACGTTCCCTCCCCCCCACCCCAAAAAAATATCCACAAAATGGGTTGTGTTTTTTAAACTAAAATTTTCATCAAAAATATTTTTATTGAAAAATTTCAACCAGCTTTTAGCATCCACCTATTTCAAGTTTTGAACAAGTGGACATGGCTTCACTTTTTCACTTTCTCGGTTTATTGAAATCATTTAGTGCTTAGCATGACTTCTTAGTGACAGCAACAGCTAAAAGGATGATTACCAATTAGAAGTGTCAAATATATAAGATCAGTGTATGAACTTCCCCAGAAATTTAAATGGATTTCATTTACTATATTTCATTGTATGGATTTTTTTTCACTCAACACCACAAAGTAACTGAAATCTGGCATGGTAAAGTATTCTAGACACTGTTGTGTGAAGGAATTAACATTTTATGTGTATATACCCTTTGTACTAGATTTGTTCAGGCATTGACTGGGACTCAGGACATCTGGGTTCATTTCCCCGCTCTGCCCTAGATTTCTTGTACGATCCTGGACAAGTCACTTATTCTTTCCATTCTGTAAAATGGGGATCATATGTCCTTTCTTCCATCCTGTTGGTCCTGTACATTAAGATTTTAAGGTCTTCAGAGGAGATGCTGCTTCTTCCAATACAGACGCTCCCCGTGTTACACAAGACCTGACTTACACAAATTCACACTTACAGAAAAAGCTCCATAAGCCAGAAACAGGATTTTCGAGTTGTGGAAATTTTTGCTTAATGTACTGGTGTACATTTCCGACTTACACAAAATTCGAGTTACTCAAGGCTTTCCGGAATGGAACGATTGCATAAGTTGGGGAGCATCTGTATGTATGTCCCATAACTAGCACAATGGGGCACTGATTTTTCTTGGGTCCTCTGAAACAGCTTCAGCTACTGAAATGCAAACAATAATAGTACCAGCATTCAGCTAGATTCAGAAATGTACTCCTGAGGCATCAATGGGATTCCCTTATTAAAACTCTGCCACCAAACTGAAGAGAAATTTGGACCAATTTCCTTGCCTCCAATAGAATCACTTCTTTTTGGAATATGCAATCTCATCTTAAAAAGGGTGGACTTTTCCCCAAGAATCACAGAAATGCTTCTGAAGAGCAATTGTTTAACTTTGGAATGCACCATATGGAACCGAGTTTCAAGTATTTAAAAGGTTAAATCAGATACTCTTGGACTCCTCTGCAAGGCCAAAAGTTTCTTGTCCCCATTCTCTGCTTCCCTTCCTCCCATTTCAAATTATACAAGTCTAACACTGTATGAAAGAAAAGGAAATATTTCCAGGTAATGCATATAATATGCGTTTGCTTGCCATGCACTGCTACCTCCTTTCTTGGCTATAATAGCAAGAAAACATTTTCATTTAAATGGGAATATATATTAATATTTCCAATACCTCTTCCACCCACTACTTGTTTTATGGAGTTTATAAGAGGTACAGAATAAAAATCATAGAAACCCCTTGTTAAAATATTGGCAGCACATTCCTGACTAGGTTGGAAGAATTCATTGCATAACATCTACATAGATTTAATCAAGGGAGCTGAACTAAACCAGCCTGCATTTACCCTGCAGCATGCCCAAACTACAGTGGGTGCATAAACAAACATGTATCCTTTGATAACTGAACACTCAAGATGGAAGGTCAAAACAAATTAGCAGCCATTTGCATTTTTGTGACAGAATATATTTCCCAGTTTCATGCATATCAAAAATGTAGACTGCAGTACAAAAATGTGGCATTTTCTAATTAAGAACACTGGTACTTTGTATCATCTAGAAATTGATATATTTAAAGTACAACCAGTCATTTGCTACAATTCACTCATTTGTCTTCGAAGCTGTACGACACTTATATTGTGTAATCAGTTTGACTTGCTGGTAAATAATTAAATTCAAAACCAGTGACAAAAAGCAGGCAAGTTTTATTGATTCTTAATAGATAAAAACCCAGACCCCATCTAAATTGAAGCATCCAATATTAAAGACACTTTGCAACATCAACCATGTCCCGTTGCTTGGATACTTCCTTTACTGGCAATACACTGCCTTGTCACATCTTCACATGTCTGGCAGTGAAACAGTTCTAACAGCTTGGCTAGAAAAGAAGACCAATGCTCCAGACATGGCAACTGTGGAGGGACACGGCTTCCAAATAGCTCACCAGGACTTTGCAGCTACCGAAGTAAAGAAGAGCATTCCCAGATCATTCTTCCCAGGTTTTACACTGAGCTCAGTGCTCACTGATATTGGACTTTGGCCACATTGGGATTAAGCCACTGGCCAGCTTGGGTACAACGACGACTTGTACTGCCATGGGGGAAGTTTAGAGGGGCTTGGGCTTCAGAGAGGCTCAACATTTCCCTGAGCAGCCTGGTGTTTTAGGGGGCCTGTGCAGCCTACTCTCCTCAGTGCCCTGACCCCTCCCCCCCTTGCATTCTCTCTCTCTCATTTTTTTGGAATGGCCAGCAAACTGAAACGCAACTCATTTGCGTAGCTCTTTTAACATAGTCACACAGGGAAGATCTTACCAATATAACTTGGTTATGTCTCTTGCTGTCAATTTCAGTGCCTTGGTTAATGGTGCTCCCACTAAACAGGGGATATAAGACCCACACCTTCTACGTTGTACTTTTTATCTAAACATTAGAAGAGGATTACCAACATTCTTGAGTGCCTGGTTATGTTAGTTTTCCAGTGCAACTATGAGCCAGGATCTACCCAAACCTGACTAGGAGCCTGTGATAGGGTGCAGCCCTCTGCTTCTGTCTTCACATACATGTTAGTATATAGGCTTGCTTGTCAGCCTGAGATAGAATTTTGGGTTTGACTTTCTGATCCCCTTATATCTTATACTAATAAGTGTGAAGAGCAATGCACAAAGACACTGTGCATTGAATTTCCCACAACCAGATGGGGCAGGTATATTTGGGCCTGCTAAGGAGGAGATGGGAATAGAGAAGAGGGAAGGGGGGACACAAGCAAGGCTCTGTGGCATCAGAGCTGGAAACAGAACAATGGGAAACAGACTCTGCTGGCATGTAGAGCTATGGATATGCTTGCTTGGAACTAACCCCAGTAAACATTGCATTGCCTGCACTTCAGATTTCTGATCTTCTGCTTTCTGTCTGCGTGACAAGAACCAAGGGAAGGGAAAGCCTTCTAACACAAATGGCTCTAAACACCTCTGGTTTGTAAACACCAATGTATACTTTATTTACAGTATCTCAACCACCACTTACAGTGACATATCATCCCCTTTTGTCAGAGGAGAGATCTCTATGAAAAGCTCTCTCCTTACCTGGCCCTGCTAGCCTCTCCCACACACACTTTCATCTCTCCTCCCCACCCCCTTGTACTTCCTTCCTGTCTGCCTTTCTATTCCTCCAGTTAAGGGTTAACTAGCTCCTTAGCTTGCCCCACCTCAGATCCATCTAGTAATTAGCCCCAGCCAGGGCCAGCTCTAAGGTTTTTTGCCGCTCCAAGTTCCGAGTGTGTAACTGCCCAACACAAAAAACCAGGTGGCTGGAATACCGCCCCCGGAATTGTGCTGCCCCAAGCACGTGCTTGCTTTGCTGGTGCCTAGAGCTCGTCCTGGCCCCAGCTTCCCTCAATCAAACCCTTCTCCAGGGATACTAATTGGACTTACAGTGACCAAAATGCTGGTTCAGCTGCTGGTTCTCAGCACTGTCACACACCCAAACATGGCCCTTAGTGCAGAATTCTTCATTAAGCAGAGAAGAGATTGGCTGGAATGTCCAAAGTGACAACACAAGGAGATGGAGATTGGCTGCCACCTAGGAAAAGGCAGCATCTCTGTCAGACACATGTTATTGGAGGGAAGGATCTGGGGTAACCTGGTAGCTGACAGAAGCTACCTCAGTCAGCTTCTGAAGTTTTCTTTAGCAACTTAGTTGTGAGGATGGCTGCAATGTCAGGGAAAGGCTGCTCAGGACCATAGCCAGGCAGAGGCTCAAAAGAAAGCCCTGCTGTAGGATCCTAGATGATGTGCATTTTCTCCCCTTTCATCATCCAACCCTGCCCCTTCCAGCATCACTACTCCGCTGGTGAGTGTACCTGTTCACATGGACAGAAAATGGGCACTTGATTCAGCTTTCCCTAACAAACAGCCAAAGCGTACAATGAAAAGGCACCAGGAATACATTACTGGAAAAACAGATAGAAGGGAGATGTTTCACTCAGAGCACTGTATTAACTAATTGGCAAATTAAACAAGAACACCACTACCAAAGTTAGAAATGTCACAGTAATCTCAAAACACGCGATTTGCCAATCCCAAGCAATCAAAAATCATGAGATCTTAAAAATCATGATTCTTGTTTTTTAAAAAAGAACATTCAGATTCTTTTTCTATGCTTTCTGGGCCTTCAGAGTGCACTTGGGTCATGTTTTCAAACTTCTCTGCAACCACAAGAGCTAGAAACTTACTTTATAATAAATGATAGCAGAGATTCTCCTCTAATAACTTCTATCCAGAAGCTAGGGCTAAGGAAAGCACCAGTTATTGCAAGACTCGGGATAAAATTAAAGAAGTTGGCCACACTGACTAGAGCAAAAATGCTTCTGTTCCCAGGTCAGTTCAGCTTTTGGGAGCAGAAACTCCAGATTGCAGCTTCAGTGCTACAGCTGGATCCATGTAGGTGGGCCTCTGCTACTCACCTAAAGCGTCAAAGGGACTTTGCATGGGCACCAGATGCACCTGCACAGCTCCAATTGCAGGATGGAAGCTTTAAGAGGCAGAGGTGTAGAAATACACATCCAGTATTTTACCTGACTTTGTGCAGGACACTTCCAATAGATTGCCTTTATGCTGAAAGAGTGCCGTGTGGCAGTGTACAAGATCCCTTTTGAGTGCTATAGAGACAGACACCTTAACAATCCTCCCCAGAGGCTGGCAACTGATGCTTTTCCAGAAGCAGCAAGGGCTGATTTCAAGATTTGTTTCACTGAGGGCATATCAAGAGCAGAGTGAGCTCCCAATGTAGCTTTTTTTAAAAAACAGAAAATAAATCTCAAAAGCAGCTCAGCTGTCAGTGAGACACTGCTGAACAGGTGGCACAGAGACTACAGCAGGCAAAAGCAAGCCAGTCTGCAAAGAGGAGAGAAGAAAAATCCCATTTTAAAGACATGAAACATGTATTTGGGGAAACATCTTAAAGCTGTGGAAAACAAAGTGACAAATAGCCATGTTTCTCTTATTCTACTCCTCAAGTACAAGTCTTCCCTGTCAAATTGGAGATCCTCACCCCCACTCCAGCTCTTTTATATTGGGTAAGAGCAGGATAACGGACCCTAAAAGCCCTGATTTCCCTAATGCAGGTACTGTGAATATAGCTATAACTATGCTCGTCAAGGACCCCTTGCAAACCCTGGCTTGGGTGCAGTGCATGGGGGACAGAAGAGGCGTGATAGGGGCAAGGCCCACAGTGCTGTGGAGAGGCTGCTGTGACAGCCCCACCCAAGAGCTGTCTAAAGTACAGTTGGGTCTCTCCAGTTCCTACAGCAGCTCAGGATCAGAGGGCATAAAAGTGGTTTCATGTCACCTTAGCCCCCATCTCTTCCCCTGCACTGTGAGGGATGTGCTATTAGAGGTGCAGCACACAATCTCCTCCCTCTCATCTCTCAGTGACTTCCATATCAATTTGCTCAGGTCACAAAAGGAGAGATTTTCTTTTCAGCTGGCCAGCACCACAAACTCAAGCCGGGTTTTCTTTCTTTCTGTTACATCACCAGCTGTAATCAAGATTCTGCAGGCCAAATCCTGGGAATTGCATAGCTGTAACGGAGGGGGAAATTAAGATTCTGTTCTCCCTTGTGCAAGTTCTACTCTTCCCTCTTTCCTGTAGCTGTGTCAGTTCTTCAGGGCTAACAGGAGTCAAAAGCCATAAAAGCTTATTTGCGTTACTAAAGTCAGCAGTTAAGCCTATGGACACACAAGGAGCAGACTGGCAGAGAGAAATGATGCTATCTTTACATTGTCACCTTTCAAAGAAGTTAAGTTATTCTTCATAATGGAAAGATTTATCTAAAATAGAGAAAATATATTTTAATGTAATTACAATTCACTTATATATATATATATATATATATATATATATATATATATATATATATATATATAGAGAGAGAGAGAGAGAGAGAGAGAGAGAGAGAGAGAGAGAGAGAGAGAGAGAGCGAGAGCGCGAGCGAGCGAGCGCTCATATTTGTTGGCTTACAACAAACTGAGTATGGTGGTCTTCAAGGAGGACACAAGACTTTCATTTTCAGAGCGCTTTTCCCTTCACTGTGTTTCATTCCAGGCAACTAGGCTATCTAGGTTTTTTTTCTGGCAACAGAAATGGTTGTTTTATCAACAGCCCTGGTTTTCTCTGCCCATTGGTGGTAGTTTAGTTATTTATGTTTTTAATTTTTCCTATGAAGCAGCTAGTTATTATATAAAATTAACAAATAAAATAAGTAAATATGTTCATACTGTGGAGACATATCAGCGGCTGTGCTTAGTGGTCTATAGATGTCCTACTTCCTGAAGGCCACCAACCAGCGGCATTTGACTCTCAATGCATCAAAGGAATATGCAATCATTGACCAATAAAACAAACCCCATCGTGTCTTAATGTGATAACACTCTCACAGGTTGCCTTAAAGTTCCCCATCTCCTTCCCCCCCTCCCAGTTTTCTAGTGGCTTTGCTTCTCCTGTACAAAGCCATGCCTTCCTTAGTCCTGGATCTGTGGTTAGAGCCAGTGACACAGCCAAATCAGATTTAATGCCCACTGATGGGAATATTGTGAGTCTGGTGAGCAGTAAAGTCCCAAAATAAGGTCCCCTACCTGTAATGTGTGACCATGCAGTGAACTGCTGGGTTGGAGCCTCAGTCTCGTTTCTGCTTTCACTTTCATGGTGTAAATCAGACATAACTTCAGTGGAATTACACAGATGTTCAGCAGTTTGAGAGGAAAATCTCACCCTAATTAATAAGGCTTGCTCCTCCCCCACTATATACTATAAAAAGATAGAACAATGACAAGTTTAAAGAATAGTCCTGCACAAACTTCTAAAAGAAAATCTAGAAGGAAAAGATGCAAGAGGAGAATTCTTGTTGTGGGGATTCAATACATATTTTGCAGGTAGGGCACCAAGTTAAAATCTATGGACCCAGTTTTACAAGTCACTTATGCACATGCTTAACAAAACACAAAAGTCTTTCCATTGCTCGTCAGCAGAGCACTTAAGCACATTGCAGGCACTTAAACATAAGCATGCGCTTAAATGCTTTGAATCAGGACCAAATGCTTTGAATTGGTGCAGAGCTATGCTAACGCTTGCTTTCTCAAAGTATATTTTATGGTTAACATTTGGAAAAAAGACTCCAATCTGTATATCATGGAGAATTTCTCCTCAAAGGAATGTCTTTCAATATGGTTATAAGAAAAGTACAACAATATTTACACTTTGAACCTTCCCACAGAGCTACTGTTCACAAATTTTAAAATATGCTCTATGCTCTCCTCCTCAGTAATTATATTCTAAGTTATCAGGTTCACCCATATTCTTTTTCTAGCCAACCATGTGTGCTTGAAAGAAATTGCTTTTGAACATGCCTATTTTAAAGCCTTTATTTTACAGATCGTATATATTCAGACTGTATTAAACATTGCCAAGCAATCAGTCTCATTTAAAGTGAACTACCAGAAAAGGTTCCTCGTGGACCATTATAGTATTACACAATATAATTCTGTCTTCTTCAAAAGTAATGTTAGATAACACTTTCACACTAAGCGACTCTGGAACTTAAGCCCATTGAAAGTCATAGTTTTAATGGGACTTAAATGCTAAGCCACTTAGGGCTAGTGTCACAAATGACTATAGGTACCTAACTGCCATCTTGGGCACCAAATCCAAAATTTAGATCCTAAATTTCCCACTGGTAAAATCCCTGAGGCACCTGAATTTCTACTTGTGGGTTGTCACAAAGCTGCCTAAATTCTGAAGCCGCCTAAGCCTTGGTGAGATCTTCAGACTAGGCATTCCCCCACCTCTCTTGCCTATGGGTCCAATTGCTGAGCATGCTGAAAGGCTGCTTACCAATTTGGGACCCACATAAAAATGGAAGAGGTGGTGGTGCCCTCTTATGCCCAATGAACAATAGTTAGATAACTCACCCAGGAGAGGGGGGGATTTGAAGCTGGGTCACCCATATGCCCGATTCAGAGCAGGGACTTTAACCCAGGTCCCCCACCTCCCAGGTGAGTCCCCTAACCACCAGGCTATAACTTCTTCTGGGTTGGCAGTCTCCATGTCTCCTGTTGAAGCCTGGTTCAATTTTTTTTGCACGAAAGGGATGACCTGGCATACATGCCAAATTCCTGGAGGGAGTTCACATTTGAATCCCAAGTGGAGGGAGATGCCTACCTTTGGTCCAGAATTAGGCATTTAACTCCCTTTGAGGGACAGGGCTTAGCCCCCTCTCCTCAGCATTTCTTATTAACTAATTTAGGTGACTCAGCATTCTGACTTCTGTGAGTCCCATTCTTAGCTGCCTAATTCTCCTCATGCATTGTATAGGGAGCCTGGAAGCCTAACATGAATCTGAGGATTCCACTGGGTGACAGGGCATCTAAACGTTAAGCATTGCAATCCACATGTTCCATAGAATCTCTATGGATAGTAATTCCGTGCTCTAATAAGAATATAACAGTAGAGATTATTATCGACCACCTGACCAGGACAGTGATAGTGACGATGAAATGCTAAGGGAGATTAGAGAGGCTACCAAAATAAACTCAATAATAGTGGGGGGGATTTCAATTATCCCCATATTGACTGGGTACATGTCACCTCAGGATGAAATGCAGAGACAAAATGTCTCGATACTTTAAATAACTGCTTCTTGGAGCAGCTGGTACAGGAACCCACAAGAGGAGATTAGTTCTGAGTGGAGTGCAGGATCTGGTCCAAGAGGAAACTATAACAGGACCACTTGGAAATAATGACCATAATATAACAACATTTAACATTCCGGTGGTGGGAAGAACACCTCAACAGCCCAACACTGTGGTATTTAGTTTCAGAAAGGGGAACTATAAAAAAAAAAAAAGAGGAGGTTAGTTAAACAGAAATTAAAAGGTACAGTGACTAGAGTGAAATCCCTACAAGCTGCATGGACACTTTTCAAAGACACCATAATAGAGGCCCAACTTAAATGTATACCCCAAATTAAAAAGCCACAGTAAAAGAACTAAAAAAGAGCCACCATGGCTTAACCATGTAAAAGAAGCAGTGAGAGAGAAAAAGGCATCTTTTAAAAAGTGGAAATCAAATCCTAGTGAGGTAAATAGAAAGAGGCATAAACACCGCCAAAATTAAATGTAAAAATGTAATAAGAAAAGCCAAAAAGGAGTTTGAAGAACAGCTAGCCAAAAACTCAAAAAGGTAATAAAATGTTTCTGCTTCTGATGTACTTAAAGCCTGCTAAACAACCAGTGGGGCCCCTGGATGATCGAGATACAAAAGGAGCGATAAAGACGATAAAGTCATTGCGGAGAAACTAAATGAATTCTTTGCTTCAGTCTTCACGGCTGAGGATGTTAGGGAGATTCCCAAATCTGAGCCATCCTTTGTAGGTGACAAATCTGAGGAATTGTCACAGATTGCAGTGTCACTAGAGGAGGTTTTGGAATTAATTGAGAAACTTAACAGTAACAAGTCACCGGGACCAAATGGCATTCACCCAAGAGTTCTGAAAGAACTCAAATGTGAAATTGTGGAACTATTAACTATGGTTTGCAACCCATCCTTTAAATCAGCTACTGTACCCAATGACTGGAAGATAGCTAATGTAAAGCCAATATTTAAGGGCTCTAGAGGTGATCCTGACAATTACAAACTGGTAAGTCTATCGTCAGTACTGGGCAGATTAGTTTAAACAATAGTAAAGAATAAAATTCAGATACACAGAAGAACAAATTGTTGGCAAAAGTCAACATCGTTTCTGTAAAGGGAGATCAAGTCTTACTAATCTATTAGAGTTCTTTGAGGGGGGTCAACAAATATGCGGACGGGAGGATCCACTGGACATAGTGTACTTAGATTTCCAGAAAGCCTTTGACAAGGTTCCTCACCAAAGGCTCTTACCTAAATTAAATTGTCATGGGATAAGAGGGAAGATCCTTTCATGGATTGAAAACTGGTTAAAAGACAGGGAACAAAGGGTAGGAATAAATGGTAAATTTTCAGAATGGAGAGGGGTAACTAGTGGTGTTCCCCCAGGGTCAGTCCTAGGACCAATCCTATTCAACTTATTCATAAATTATCTGGACAAAGGGGTAAACAGTGAGGTGGCAAAGTTTGCAGACGATACTAAACTGCTCAAGATAGTTAAGATC
The DNA here is from genome assembly GCF_965152275.1 of Natator depressus. Classification (NCBI taxonomy): domain Eukaryota; kingdom Metazoa; phylum Chordata; order Testudines; family Cheloniidae; genus Natator; species Natator depressus. The sequence continues at coordinate 155,078,474 of NC_134235.1, read as the reverse complement.
AAAGCAGACTGTGAAGAACTTCAAAAAGATCTCACAAAACTAAGTGATTGGGCAACAAAATGGCAAATGAAATTTAATGTGGATAAATGTAAAGTAATGCACACTGGAAAAAATAAACCCAACTATACATGCAATATGATGGGGGCTAATTTAGCTACAACTAATCAGGAGAAAGATCTTGGAGTCATCGTGGATAGTCCTCTGGAGACGTCCACGCAATGTGCAGCGGCAGTCAAAAAAGCAAACGGGATGTTAGGAATCACTAAAAAAGGGATAGAGAATAAGACGGAGAATATCTTATTGCCCTTATATAAATCCACGGTATGCCCACATTTTGAATACTGTGTACAGATGTGGTCCCCTCATCTCAAAAAAGATATACTGGCATTAGAAAAGGTTCAGAAAAGGGCAACTAAAACGATTAGGGGTTTGGAACAGGTCCCATATGAGGAGAGATTAAAAAGGCTTGGACTTTTCAGCTTGGAAAAGAGGAGACTAAGGGGGGATATGATAGAGGTATATAAAATCATGAGTGGTGTGGAGAAAGTGAATAAGGAAAAGTTATTTACTTGTTCCCATAATATAAGAACTAGGGGCCACCAAATGAAATTAATGGGTGGCAGGTTTAAAACAAACAAAAGTTCTTCACTCAGTGCACAGTCAACTTGTGGAACTCCTTGCTTGAGGAGGTTGTTAAGGCTAGGACTATAACCGGGTTTAAAAGAGAACTGGATAAATTCATGGAGGTTAAGTCCATTAATGGTTATTAGCCAGGATGGGCAAGGAATGGTGTCCCTAGCCTCTGTCTGTCAGAGGGTGGAGATGGATGGCAGGAGAGAGATCACAAGATTACCTGTTAGGTTCACTCCCTCTGGAGCACCTAGCATTGGCCACTGTCAGTTGACAGGATACTGGGCTAGATGAACCTTTGGTCTGACCCAGTATGGTCATTCTTATGTTCAATGCTGAGCCAAAATCCCCTTTGTGGATCTAGCCTGTAGGTACTTTCGAAAAAATGTCCTTTTGTTATTTTTAATACTCATGATGGAGACAAACAAAATACTTCAGATTATGAAAATATTTGTCTGAAGTGACTCCAATGCATTCATAGCCATAGTGTGTTACCTACCCTTTCAAAAATTTGCCATCCCATATATCATGGAATCATAGGACTGGAAGGGACTTTGAGAGGTCATCTAATCCAGTCTCCTGCGCTCAAGGCAGGACTAAGTATTATCTAGAGCATCCCTGGCAGGTGTTTCTCTAACCTGCTGTTAAAAATCTCCAGTGACAGAGATTCCACAAGTCCCTAAGCAATTTATTCCAGTGCTTAACCACCCTGAAAGTTAGGAATTTTTTCCTAATGTCCAACCTGAACCGCCCCTGCTCCAATATAAGCCCATTGCTTCTTGTCCTTTCCGTGTACCAACCTTTTACATATTTGAAAACTGTTATGTCCCTTCTCATTCTTCTCTTCTCCAGACTACACAAACGCAATTTTTTCAGTCTTCCCTCATAGGTCATTTTTTCTAGACCTTTAATCATTTTTATTGCTTTTCTCTGGACTTTCTGTGGTTTGTCTACATCCTTCCTGAAATGTGGCGCCCAAAACTGGAGTTTACTCCAGTTGAGGCCTAATCAGTGTGGAGTAGAGCAGAAGAATTACTTCTTGTGTCTTGCTGCTTTTTTTTGCGCAATAGTGTTACACTGTTGATTCAAAAACTATATGGTTTTTGAGTGTTACCCCAGCAATGGCTTGTAAGTACATAGCTAATTTATTTTAGTAGCTGAAGTAAATAAACATGGAAGCTATATATAATTGCATACAAAAACCAACACTGAGAAAATTAATGCTATTTGCAGCATTGGAGCAGTGTTGGTCCCAGGATATTAGAGAGACAAGGTGGATAAGGTAATATTTACTGGATCAACTTCTGTTGGTGCAGAAGACAAGCTTTCGAGCTACACAGAGGTGGTCTTCAGGTCATTAATGCTATGAAGTTAAGCACTCAAGTCAGGAAACATTAACTCTGCTTCTTGTGCATATTTATTCACTACTGTCTTCACTTACATGATTGCATAGTTTTTAAAATAAGTTATCATTAACACCTTACATACATTTGTGTAGCATTTTGTAACATGTTTATCCTTTTCTACTCCCACTAATTTCATTGTCCTAATGATGCAATCCATTCTCTTCTCTAAGAAATATATTTTAATAATTCCATCAGAATTCTTGTACTACATTTTTTTTTCAAATCAGCAGCACAGTTTGTTACTTGCAGTGCAGGGAATGAAGCAGTTAGCATTGGCATTAGTATGTAATTTCATAATCTAGAGCTATTGGGCTAGACACTACTAGAATGTCTCTGCCCTCACAACTTATGATTGCAGCAAGGAGTCACTCTCCTACAAAGTTTTGGAGTGCCACAAAGTGCCTTCCCTAGCTGTCCTGTGGAGATGACAGACCCAGGAGACTGTGAAAACAATCTGGCATTCATCCCAATCATTTTGTGTTTACAAAGACTCTCACCTTCTTCTAGTGGCCACTACGAATAGTGGCTCTAAACATTCACCACCACTAGTGCCACAAAACCATGCCCATTCAAATGGTATCTGAGCTGCCGAGCTCCTAGCATACATTCTGGCCTCATTGAAATCATTGGCAAAACTCCCCTTAACTTCAATGGGGCCAGGAGGTCACGTCTAAAGTTTACCACAGCAGGATTCCTTCCAACGCATTTTACAAAGTTAGCAGGAATCTTCATTCAAACCCTTCCCACTTTACAAGATCCACAGGAGCGCTTAATCACTGGTTGTCCCTACTGCTTCACAGGAGTGTATTGTATCGCACTTCTCACTGTGCGGCTACACTAGACATGCACAAGACAGATAAACTAACATTCTAACACCTTCAGCCCTCACACTAATTGCGGTTACGTCTGTGAACTTCTTGGGCTACATTTAATGGAAGTTAATGGGTTTCATTTTCACTCAATAGTAAAGTGCCTAAAGAAACTAAAATGGCCGCAATTAACATGCAACAGTCAGGATATTTCAGTAAGTATAAACAGCTTTTGAAACATATCAAAATATCTTTCAATTTACAGAGCCTGAGATGTGAGTAACAGAATTAAATTTCAAAATCTCAGTGAAGTGTAAGCTTGTTTAATTAAAGCTGGCAGAATTTCATTTGCACTGCATTGTTAAAAATACTACCTATATCATATCACATTTTTGCTCTATGGCTTATCTCTGATTGTATACTAAAAATACACTTCAAACTCATTTTTGCAGTTCATTACAAATGCTAAATTCCCAGCACTATATACTGGAATAATTTCCTTCCATTGAGATGTTTATACACATGAACCTGTTCAGACAAGCTTGGAGATGCATCTGAATGCTCTCTGCTTTTTCAAATCAAACCTTTTGTGGCTGACCTGTCATTGTGAAACAGATTATATCCACCCATATTCAAAAGTCACAGGAGGGAATCAAGGAGGAGGAAAACTGAACAAGATTCCCCTTTGTGTACCTGCTCCCAAACCTTGTCAGAGCAGTGGAGTTTTTCTTCATATGGATGAAACGGGTCAAAACCTCATTTGAGGATAACAAGGGACTTCCCACTGATTGCTGGAAGGAAAGATGCATGTTCCCCCCAGTCTATCCTGCCAACACCAGGCCTCTCCTGGCACACCCTCCCACACTATGCATGACCTTGGTCCCCTCTATAGGCTTTGGGCATGCTAAAATTCCCCCACACGGGGGATTAAATCCGTGCCCAGAGGACTTACAGGAAACTATACATCGATATCTGCTCATTGTGCTGGGGCTTTGGCTGGATCAGGCAGGGAAATGAACATCCTTAGGAAACCTAGAAGGATCAGAAGTGCCTCCTCTCTCCCTTGGCCAGGTTTGTCAGCCATATGGGAGTGGTAAGCAGCAAGGGCATTGACCACACTCCTTTTAGGACAGGTTGGGGGAATATAGATGGTACAGGAAGGCTTCGCTTCCTGGTCCTGACTGGGGATGTTTAATTTTTATCCCTGACTAGGGTAACCAGTATTTGCCTTCCCCCACGCCCCTTCTACTTACTGCCCCTCAGAAGGCTTGGTTCATTTAATAAAACTGCAGCCTCAGCTTACATGAGCGTGCCCAAGTCTCATTCTTCTCTGGTGTTTCAGATAATTCTGTCACAGTGTCACCCTATCATATTGTACCCTATTATTTAGCTCACCAAGTATCACACGCATCGGGTACACGCTAAGCTTCCATATGGACAGAAAAGCATGTTATGTTAATAGGAGGAGATAGCAATAAGCAACAACTTTCATTCCTTAGGATGATCTTCAATTCCTAAAAGTAAAGGAGATGTAAAAATATAATGTAGCCTACAGGAAGAATCTATATTCAAGCAATATGACATGACAGATGTGGCTCATTAATACACAACTCAAGTGCATAGTGTGAGGGATCAGGCAAATTCTACCTACATACAGCCTGCCAAAAAGAGTTGGGCAAGCAAACAGGTTACTAACAGTGAGCAGAGAGTGGACACATCAGGATGGGTTGCATAATCTCCTTCCATCACTAAAAGCTATAACAGGAACAACCTTGTTCATTGGCACTTTGCTAATGTATGTACCTTATAAACTAGACATGCAAATTGCTGTCCCTCTATCTCAACAAATGCCGCGTCAAAATGAGGTCTCATTTTAGTAGGTCTTATTTTTATAAACCACTAGAACTCATTCACTGATGTTCTGTAAAAATGCCTGTCCTGTAACACATTACTGCAAAGTAAGAGTGAGTGACAATTGTCAAATAAATTATATAAGTTTTGTAATTGAGTTTTCTTGCTCTCTGTTTTAACCTGTTTGTCCACGTACTTGCTAATTAGCTAAGTGACAATAGGTTTTCCATGTGAGTTTAAAAGATTTTATTGTGTATAATCTAAACCAGGGGTGGTCAACCTGTGGCTCTGGAGCCACATGCGGCTCTTCAGAAGAGAATATGCGGCACTTGTATAGGCACTGACTCCAGGGCTGGAGCTACAGGTGCCAACTTTTCAAAGGGCCAGGGGTGCTCACTGCTCAACCCCTGGCTCTGCCACAGGCCCTGCCCCCTCTCCACCCCTTCCCGCCCCCTCCCTTGAGCCTGCCATGCCCTTGCTCCTTCCCTGCACGCCCCAAAACAGCTGATCAGGAGGTACAGGGAAGGAGGAGGCGACGCTGATCGGCACGGCTGCTGACGTATTACTGTGGCTCTTTGGCAATGTACATTGGTAAATTCTGGCTCCTTCTCAGGCTCAGGTTGGCCACCCCGATCTAAACAATCGAAAGGACAAACGGAGGAGTCTCTAACTTGAAGTCTTTAAATCATTATTTATTTGAGGTCTTCAGTAACTCAGGTAGAGGTTAGGGGGTCTATTAAAGGAGTGGGTGGGTGAGGTTCTGTCGCTGTTGTGCATTGCTAAACAATACTGTCATAAATCTTTATAGTCCAAAACCATAAACAAATGGAGTGCACATTTATACTGCCAGGTTTTTTAAGCAAGTAGAACATGGGTGTTTGGTGGCTTAAGGTTCTAGAATCTCTCCTACCACAATATGGGCACTGATTTATGTGCCTTCAGGAAAAAACTCAATGTAAATCCAGAGAGATCACTTTATAAACTTCAAAATGAATGATCAGAGAAAGCTAAAATCACCTTTAAAAAGGCAAAGAAAATTAAATACAGAGAGAATAGCAGGATGGCTGAGAAATGGCAGTGTTAAACTAGACACTGTTGGATGAACAGTGAACGGATTACAAGCAGGAGTTTTCATAAAGATTTCATGATGTGCACATCTTACTCTGAAATGGGCTTGCTTACCTTTTAAAAAAGGAATTCTAAATATTAGAAACATGTTACTCAACTGAAGAATCTCCCATAAGACCAATCATAACGCATTTTTCCTCCTGCTCCGAAACACAGCAAACAAATAAAATCTAGATAAATTCAAAAATTAGACATCGAAACACTAAGTTCTTTACTGGTTACTAACCCTCACAAAAAAAAAAGCAGCAATTATGGGCACAGATGTTGCCCAACTCTATACACATCTTTCATGCTCCTACATCCTATCATGGCTCAGATTGCTTCTTGAAAGAATTCTTCCTTTTCATTACTTGCAGCAATCATAACACAAGAAACAGTATCCTTAAAGCAGCTCAGAAACTTGAATCACTGAACTGTGTAGCGGGATAAAAGTCAGGATTTCTTCCAGATTGATTGGGCATAATAAAAAGGAGAGGTTTTTCTTAAGTCAAAAGAAAATTCTATATGACTGCCAACAATCTGCAAAGTTCCATGAAGTTTTTACTGACACATTTGCTGTGCATTTTCAAGCCACACATGAAAGCCCATGCATTTTACTCTAAAGAACTAGTTGCTCTGTACAACAGAGCATCAGATCAATCAAATGATTTTTCCTTTCAAGAAGATGTAGGAGTTACATCTGTCTGTGCAAGTGCTCTTTTTGCTCAGTTTGGCGCTCAAATCAATCTCATCCACTTTACAGATCATCTCTTCAACATTATTCTGGTATGACACTCTAAAACAAAAGCATTCTGCAGAGAAAAGCAAATGCTTTGGCTTCCAGCAATTTCTAAGGATTCTGCCCCATGCCCTCCCGCCAAAAGCATAACTCCAATTCAGTAAACTATGTGCTGCAATCCATTCTGGACTATACAAACTTATCTAATCTTTGAACCAAAGATCTAACCTATATAGTGCCTCTGCTTTCCTCCAGTTCAATCAAACCTGGTTTTTATGCAGTCAGTAGCACCCCTTCTGTTACTGTATCTTCAACAGCATCACCCAGACTTGCATGATTCTTCTGATCTGGCTTTGCTGAAAATTGGCAGACCATGATCCCTGCACATCATTGGGCTCTCCGTTTCTCACCTCATCCCCAATTAGTTTACCACTCCCAATTTTTGTCTTATCTTTATCCATCATCAACACTCATCCATTCTTCTGAGCCTACGAAATGTATTTGTTTTTCTCTCGCAGAATTTTAATCACCTCAACCTGTAACTTCTGTGTTTCTCAATTCATTATGTCTTCTCTGGTCTGTACATTTTTTAAACTCTGTTGCTACTTTGGCCCAGCAATATTATAGCAGCAGATTTGTGGCTTTTCTTCAAATGCAACAGAAAAACTGAAGGTCATAGGCTCATCTCTCTCATTCAGAACTTGAGTTAAAAACATTTACTTTGTTTTAGGGAACAATTTAGAAATCAATCCAGGTAAAGCTTGACATCACTGCCACAGAGGCTGTTCCTTCATCAGAGGGGGTGTCAATCTGGCTTGACTGTTGCAGTCTGGATTCTAGAAAAGGCAGAATAGGTTATAACTGCACCTGTGTCCCCTTTCTGGTCTCTTAGAGCACATCCCTTTAGGTGTAAGGCCTCCTGGTTTTATCAATCCCATGATTCTCCCACTCCTAAACCTGGCACTGGGCTATAGTACCTTATGTATCAACCATGCTTACTAAACAGGGCTGGCTGGGTTTGAGCACCCGCAATTCTTCCCTGTGGCAATCTGTGACCAGTGGTGTATACAGGAACCCCAAACCACCTTCTTAAGCTATTGTTTATTGTGCAGTAGGAACAAAGCTTTTAGAGAAAAAAGATTTTAAACACAACAGCCTACACAAGTCTCTCTTCCCTAAAGGATTACCATCCTATGTGGTAATGTAGGCAGGCCTAACTTCTTCATATACTTCCCAGCAGGAACCCTGAGTCTCACTATATTTCCCCTGAACAACTGCCCAACTCTTTAAAGAGACTCACTCTTTAAAGTACCGATGTTCTCTTCTTCATTCCCTGGCCTTGGCCTTTCTGGTCAAAACCAGTTTTTAGTTTGGCTGGAGCAAGAGGTAAAAATCAAAGCTAATCATGGTCTCTTAAGTGATTGCAGAGGCATCTTGAAGCATTTTTTTCCTTCTTGCTCATTGTCCCCCAACAGCACATATTAAACTAAATTATATTCATACAGTAAACCTCCCACTACCCAGGTCAACATACAGAATTCATAAATCATGAAGGTACCTCCAAGTCCATCACAGAAGTAATCAGACTCAAAATTCCAAATTGAGATTTCCCTGCCCACCCCCCCAAATACTGAATTACATGCTTCACCTAGTCTTCTTACCTATAAGCCTCAGAGGAAGTATAAGGGTGGTCACAATTACTTCCTGGTGGGTCCTTACATTCATATTCATGGGCACATTAAATACACACACAAAAAAATGTAGAGCACAATCCTGTACACCTTATGTAAATAAATCTCTGGTTATAATCAATGGGAGATTTGTCTGAATAAAGCCATTAAAAAAACAACCCTGTGTGTTGCGGAATGTTATCAAGTGCAGCCTCCAGATTTTATAATATTTTACATATTTAACTGATTTTTTAAAACATTTAGCATTTCAGATTATGTAACTGGGATTTCTTAGCATGCCAACACAAACATTATGAATGTTTAGATGTTATTTATTGCAGTCTCTTTATGGGGAGTGCAGATGCCATAAAGCCTGCTAGCAGTGAGAAAACAGATAACGTTATGTCCTAAAGCTCCTACTTATCAAGTAAACAGTTAATGAATTTATCACTACAGAGATGAGAGTCCAGGAGCTGACCTAACAAAGTGGAATAAAGAGGTGTTTCAATGGCTTACGTTGCAAGTGAATGTAATTCCAAGCATAATGGGTTGGTCTGCCAATTTATTCCTGTAGAATGGTACTTATAGGCCTGCCTGCAAACTTTTACTAGCCAGTTCAGTACTTGCCACAATGAGCAGTCCCTAAAGGAATGAACCACAGAGACAAGTGTCAGCAAAACTGAGGCCCAAATCCTCAAAAGTTATTTAGGCACTTAACTCCCATGGGAATTCCTCTTTTGTATTTAGAAAAAAAAGTGTTTCAGCAAATAGGTGAAAGGCTGCATGCTGGAGGGAAAATTGAAAGTGGTGCTTTGTTGAACAGAATGGTTTACATCACCATTTTGTTGTCATTCAATGCATTATGGAACATTAATTCAGGTCATGGGTTCGGTCTATATGGGCACAATGGCTTTTTCCCCGCTCTCTTACGTGCATGCTACATTTCCCAGACCTGAAGAAGAGCTCTGTGTAAGCTCAAAAGCTGGTCTCTCCGCAATAGAAGTTGGTCGTCCAATGAAAGATATTACCTCACCTACCTTGTCCCTCTACTATCCTGGGACCAACACAGCTATGACAACAGTGCATAAGACATCTCCATGCACACTTGAGATCGCTTCTGTGCATGACTGATATTGGATATATGAACCCTGCAGAAAAATGAGCACCTCCCTCGCCCACAAAATTATCAGGCCCTTCCCCAAAACTGTTCTTTTTCTCTAATTATCCTGTATTGCTAAGGACATCAAAATGTACCCTAGTGACAGTCATCATACTGACTTCAGCTTCTATTGGTTTGACTTTTGACATTAATGTTGAGTTGAATATGCACAGCCTTAAATGTGCAAAGCTTGCAAGTGGCTAATTAAGCAGGGCTGGGATAAGGAAGAAAACCCCTCCAGATGGAAGAATTTCAGGGAACTTCAGGTGTTTCTGCTCTAAGTGGAAACAACTCACTGAGGAGCATGGAACCTTTAGCTCTTTAAACGTGTAGCATTTCTCCTTACTGAAAAATAGAAGTGCTGTTACTTCAGTATGGCCAGCTGGACCGAAGGCAGCAGCATTAGCTAAAGAAAGATTTTTATAAACCCAGTATTGTAAAAAGTGAGTCACCCTGATTTTTAAGCAGGGTTTCCATGCAGCTGTGCACCATTAGGAAGGGCAGAATGTGGTGCTCAGATTTCACTCATCCATACAGTCTCCAGTTAGTGACATTTAGAAAGGACAAATCAATACTAAGAAGATACTGTGTCTGTTTCTTACTGCGTATGAAAGGTCAAGCAATTTCCATGTATGTAACCATTCCAACATTGCTGTTTTCTGACACAGAAATTGCTTAGCCCTGGAGAACTATGGTAGAGAAAGATTTCTGATCTTGTGTATCATATTCCAGAAATCACAATAACTATTTTTAAAAATAAGTCTGGCACTGAAACTCACCATCTTTTATTTGATTAAATAATGTATGCTATCCATACAGGGTAGCAAACTAAAGCTCTGCATGTTACTAAATGGTTTATTGAAATACACGAGAGAAATTATCCAAAAAACGTAAGACTATTTTCTGGGCAAAACCCAATAATACTTAACTGTATATATTGCTACAGAGGTACAACCATTTTCATAGTAATGAATTTTACTCCTGTATCACATTTTCAATTAGTATTCCCAGGCAAGAGAAATTATTCTTCTCCTGTAGTTTCTTTAGACCTATAAAAAGGTTACTGAGTTCTTTTCAGCATATCTGGAGAGAAAGCAGTCATGAAAAGTATATTGGTCTAGTTCTGGACCCAAAACTTGTTCCCCTTTAACTCAATTGCAAAAACCCCATTGACTTCAATCAGAGTAGGATCAGGACCATTCTCTGGATCCCACCCCATTCTGTACTATTGTCTTGGAGATAATAGGAGATCCAAGTTTGGTGCTGAAACCTTTTGCTGGGGAATTTCTTGATTTCCCCCCACCATATTTAGATTCCTGAACTCTACTTGTGTTTTTTTAACCTTACAGTCAGGCCCTTGATTGAATAAACTGTCATAGTCCCATTGAATTCAATGATAATATGTCAACTTACATCAGCTGATGATTTGACCCTATATTTTAAATACATTATATAGATATAGAAAAATGAACATCCTCTCATGCAGTTGTCTGATTTAATGACTAGAGAGCAGTGATGCAATGTCTAAGATCGCAAGTTCAAGATCTGAAAGAGCAACTGTTTTAAAATATTCAGAAAGCAAATATTTTCACATGCCTGCGTGAGAAACAAACTAAAAACAATGTAACAACTGTTAACCTTGTAAACTCAGGTATTTATACAGCACCAGAGGTGTGAATTACAGTCACACTCTTTAGCCTTTATGAAAGAAACTGGAGCGATGGTATTTCCATATCATGGATGAACAGAAAGGAGCATGCTTCCAATGCACAAGACATCAGCTAAGTACACTAAGGAACTTTTAGCATTTATTTAAGACTGTCGTGAGATAAATATCGTAGCATCATTAGCTAGGTGTCTGTTTGCAATATTGTCACTTAGTATATCGAGCAATGTTTCCCAAACTTGGGGCACCGCTTGTTCAGGGAAAGCCCCTGGCAGGCCGGGCCGGTTTGTTTACCTGCTGCGTCCGCAGGTTCGGCCGATCACGGCTCGCACTGGCCACGGGTTACCACTGCAGGCCAATGGGGGCTGCGGGAAGCAGCACAGGGGTGTGTGGGTGTGTGTCCTATTAATGTAAAACATAAAAGCTTAATTTCTGTTTTAACATAGTTGCTTGGATCCTCTGTCAGAGAAAAAACCCATCTAAAATGGCTGCCCCATTGTGGTTATGTCAGAATATTGTGAACTTTTCTAAAAGCCATTTTCTAAGTAGAGTTTCTGCTCAAATTAGATTTAAAAGCAAACAAGCATTTTAAAAAAATCTAAATCTGCCAGCTGGACTTTTTCCTCTATTGAGGAAATCAAAGATGGTGGTGGTGATGCAGAATACAGATGCCTGCCTCATCATCTTGTCACATTGCAACAAAATCAAAAACAAGCAATGTCATGAAAGTACAGATTTTTTTTTTTAAATATATTTTATTGCTTTTTTGACAGCTGATTTATGGAGGGGGTTTTGGGGGGGCTCTTTTCCTGAACCTTTATGAAAAAGCTGTTTTGATGATTGTGCTTTTCAAACTTTTATTGGAAAATAGACTGTTAGAAAGTTGACCGTTAACTGGCTGACAAAGCCTATTAGGTGTAGTCTAGTACATGTCTGCATGGGGGCAGAAGAGCACAGGCTGTTTTTACTCAGATGCTTCCATGACCCAAATCCTGCTTTCCTTAATTTCTGAAAATTTAGCTTTTGCTTATACCTGCAACAGCCTCTGTCCAATGGGGTGCAGGATTACAATCTCTTCAGGACAGATTGTATCATTTTATACTTTTGTAAATCTCCATTATGAGATCAAAGAGCAAAAGGATAAGTTACAGATTTTGTTGATTCAGAATTAGAACACTTTCAAAAATCAGTGGTATGGCTTTATGGATTTGAATTCTGTAAAGTGCTTTGGGATATACTGTGGTTTATAAGATGTTATACAAAATAAGGGCCAAGACCTCTGTGCTTTGGGAAAACAGTGCATTAAAGACAAAGGCCCAGAGCATACTGTTATACTATGAAAGTGTTTTTATACTTAGCTACATACATAAATTAATTTTATAGTTGCCAGTGCCACCAATTAAAACCAATGACTGACTAAACTAATCCCAGCTTCCCTCTATTTTGGTACATTAATGGCTAAGAGAAAATTCTTAGCATATCTATCTCAGAATTATTTGGAGACGGGGATGGTCTTATATTTGAGCTCCCCCTCTAAACCAGAGCAAAAACCACTTAGTATCTCAGTCTCCATTTAATATTCTTTGTTCTCCTTAAAACTAAGGCTATTTTAAGTAGTTTAGTAATTTCTGTAAAGTAACGTACAAATTCCTGTAGTCCATTAGGTCATTTTTAGAATGCCTCCGGCCTTTGAACCCTCACACCGTCTTGTTAATCACTACCACCAAAACAGGGTTAACGTTTCATCCCTTACATCCTAATGCAACTGCAGGCTCGGGCTCCATCATCATGTAATTACATAAATACAATTGTGATACTGAGAGGTGGGGGGGAAGCATTGGTGATCCCCTAATCCCTCCAACATGAGCCTGACCAATGCTTCATGGAACTTATAAACTAGATGTACTATCACATGCAACAAACAATACACCAAAATGACTAACTCCAAGGAATAATCCAAACAGTACATTGGAAATCAAAATGCTAAATAAAATACAGATTATTCTACCTGTATCGGACATGCTCAATAGTGTCGTACGTCAGCTTGCTGCTGATGCTCTGACTATGAGGGTTGCCTAGGAGACAGACATAGAAGTCAATCATTAATCAGTTTTGTTAATATTTTTCTCTTTATCAAAGTACTAGACCAAGCCAGTGAAAAGATGACAAAAAGAGTTAATATTTCACAGTGTTGCCCTGAAGCTCCTGAGAGTAGTCAGTCAAGAGGAGAGAAACAGAAGAAAGCAATTATGACAGACCTTGAAACTTCAGCTGGCAGATAGTATTAGTAATTGATCTAATTGTAAGAGAGTTCCATTAGAAGGAAGTTACAGCTGTACTATTCTGTTAAGAGGAAGCTATAGAGAATGCATGTGTAATACACACACGTACATTAACAAGCAAATAACAGAGGGTTAAAAGGTATGGTATGTTGAAGTGACAACCAATTAATTTTTGGACATCTGGGTTTAAAAATCTATCCTATGTTTTAAATGGGAAAGATTCTTGTGGTTTGACTGCAGGTCTTAGTGTATATCCACTCCACCACAAAATTATCAGCCAGCTTCACACTATTCAAAACAAACTGGCAAGGTCTGTTCAGAAGTTAAACAGAGGCAATAAGCCTTCACTGAAGTTAGTGTGGTAGATTTTATGAGAAAGTATGTGGACCTGAAGGCAAGCACATCACTCTTTCATGTTAATAAGCACTTACATTCACCTAATGACTAAACATTTGAGAAATAAAATTTAAAAAAAAGTTAAATTGTTAGATCCATATAATTTTTGCAGTAAAAGGGAATGGCCTTAGCTAGTTTACATAGTTTCTAAAAAAAAAATAATCACCGAGTTTCTTACTGTTGCAGGGATTAGAGTAGAGAGACCTTAAAGAGAAGAATACAGTTCTAGCTTAGAGTGAAGTTTCATTGTGAAAATGGACTATAAAATAGGTTCCTTGGGCTCTCATAGTTGTATCTAATTTAGAACTAACTATTCCCCCCCACCCCCAGCTTTCAGCAAGTTGTGGTCCTTTAGACCTGTGAATAATCACCAAAAACTAAGATCTGCAATCAAGGTCTACCCTTACTTACGTGGGTGTCTTAATACTGTCCTTTACACCTGTGTCACCCAGCAGCACTAAATGAGGTTGCATGAGTAACAGGGGAGAGAAACTGGCCCTGTAATTGAAATTTAATCAATTTTGATTAAAAGGGGAAAAATATTAGGATTTAGTTCATTCTTCCATAGCAACTGCAGATCCGATAAACTTGTGGTTTAAGCGGTTAGTCTAATGCTCATGCATGTGAAGTAACTCACTAATTTAACAGACTTTTTAAAATTTATATATCAAATTTCAGCTCAAGGTTATTTGAAATAGCTAAGATTAGACAACAAATATTAGGCTTTATAATGGGTATGGTGACTGAGCATTAATTTTTTATCACCAATATGCACTTGAATAAAAAAAATTCTGAAATAAAAGCACATTGCTAAGATCAAATCAACTTATACAATTGTAATACTCATTCATAGGTCTACATTTCAAGCTAAAGCCTCTACATGAAGAACTATTTCTAAGTCTTGGTGTAACTTAGCTGCATTCTAAATTCTGTTCTCTGCTTCCCTGTCATGGCAATGGAGAGGGAGAAGCAGCAGTTGTGTACAAAATGAGCACCAGCCAGAATCCATCTGTGGCACACAGGCAAGTCCAGCCCTAGACTAAATGGCACCCCAGGCGAGGAATGTCTTCAGTGCCCCCACTGCATTTGTTAAACTTTTGAATATCTTTATTACATTTGTAGCCCATTCCATGACTTTGATGCTCGATTTGCATGCATGATTTATCCCTGTCATAGAAAATGATAAATTTGCACACTAGGATCTGCAAATCATGCCATACGTAAGCAAATAAAATTCAATTTCCTCTAAACTTACAAATTTTTTTAAATTAAGAACGGAAATATACCAACATCAAGAAATTGGTGTGCACCAACATTGGGTGGACCAGTATTAAAGTAGGTGACAGTCTTAGAATGTTAACCCTAGTCCTTTTGTTCAGAGGGTCGCTTTTCTCCCCTTTGCCCTCACGAACTGAAGCTCGGTGTCAGAGAGATCCCAAGACTGGCCAATTGCACTTTCAAGTGACAAAATAGCAAGTGATGTCTGTCTCTCATTGGTCATCGTCAATTGATATGTTTTAATGAGCCTGAGCTTCTAAAAGGTGCGCTCACCATTCACGACTGACCTGCAGCATGAAAAGAATTTGCAAAGCTATCCACACATTAGGAAGTGTCCTTCAGCTCATGAATGAATTTGAGAACTTGGACTAGAGAGTGCTTCCTATATTACAAAATATGATTAATGTTGTTCAGTTCAATATACAGGTCTTTAGCATTGACGTCTGAACATCCCCTATGTGTCAGTGCCCAGTGGAGTTCTGTACCATTGTTCAAGAGTGTTTTCGTGTCCACCAGCAGCTTACTAAAGTCATCGTACCAAAAAAAAAACACCACACCAGGTCTTTTCATGGTGCTTCAATTCTCCAGATCTTTGATGGACACTTGAGCAGTGTCAATAAGAGCAAGAAGACCTCCCTCTTGAATTTTTCTTTTAAGCTTTCCATCACCTCATCTTTGCTCTCATAACCAAATCTTCTGAGGAATACGAGTTTCCTTGAAGATAAGCTAAACTCCTAAGTTTTCCGCCATTTCTTTGGCAGCAGTAATGGTATCTTCAAATTTGTCGTCTCTGTGGGCCAAAACGTAATCAAGGCAGCTTCTCAAAGTAGTAGCGGTTGCGATGTCCATCGACTGAGTTTGTAATGCTTTGCTTACAATGTTTACTTGGAAAAAAGAGGTTGTGCCAAACCACAATTGAGACCAGAAACTTGAAGTTAATGATCTGGCTTGCCAGGCTTTGCACCACATGTCAAATTCCGGCCTCAGCTTTACTTGACTGCACCAGTTCCATTAGGGCATCGTAAACCTCAGTCACTTGGTGCCTTACACTGTCCATGTATCTCTCCCAGAGAGTGTCACTTAGTGGCTTCACAGTCAGATTTGTAACATTATTGATGAGGATCTTACTCCTGAGAGTTGATGCTGAAAACAGGACGTATATCCTTTGCAGTACTCCTAAGAGACAGAATAAATCTAAAGAAGATGATGCTGCCATGTTGAGGGAATGGCAGCCACAAGGCAGAAAGAAAGCTCTTGGATTCAGTGCAAGGATCCTTGCCTGGATGCCACTGTTTCTTCCCTTCATGTTTATGCCATTGTCGTAACCTTGCCTACAGCAGTCCAGAGGTTTTATTTTATTCTCATTCAAAACATGAATATATCTGAAACATGTACTTCGAATATTCTATTTTTCCTTTTGTTGCTAACAGAAAACAGCACCCTGAGCCGGATGCCCCCCAAGCCTAGCACCCCAGGCGGTCACCTGGGTCGCCTGCCCCTAAATCCAACCCTACACACAGGTGACCTCAGTATTACACCCCACAAATATGTTGATGTGTGTCCCTTGCCTTAAAGGCTACGGCTTTCTGGTTAAATGGTAATTGCTGGCTTGGGAACTAGCCATCATGTGCTCAGAACTGAAGGGAGCACATACCAGAAACAAAGGGTCCACCCAAAATGAGGCCACTCACTTTCTGGCAGCCCAGTTCCTGCCCATTCCTCCCATGCAAGTCCTTAACCTGCTGAGATACCCACAAAGAGAACTGACTTGCCTCCCTCTGCACATGAAACAGGACAAAAAAAAACCTGTGTATAGAGGACCCCTCTGCATGTCAGGACAAAATGGCATGGAGAGTTTGTGTGCCTCTCTCAGGGTTACTCAGTGAGTTAGTGACAGAGCTGGGACCAAAGTCAAGGCAGGACTAACTGATGTAGCAATTTCCTACAATATCCTTGGAAGACCTCACTGAATTAAGTGTAAGTATCTTTGGGGTCCATTATATTAAATGAATGGTTTATGTATTATTGTGAGCCTGGATTTTATCTCCCTCCTTGAGAGGTGACATACATGTGAGATCTGGGGGTTCAAAGGATGATATAGAAGAAAGTGCCAGACAAGAATGGACTTTTTAGAACAAAAAGTATAAAGTGGTTTGTCTGAGGAACATGTAGGGGGAGGTCAATGGAAATTCCACGTGTGTGTGTGTGTGGGGGGGGGGTATAAACTGTATGCCAAAACCCAGCCTTTTGAAGCTGGATGAGCAGGCCACTGTCTGCTGATCACCTGTTATATGAGGCCAAGATCAAAGGCCCAAGCCATATAAAGGAAAGAGTGAACTATTCATGGTTGTTTTAGTTCTGAATCTGAGACCGTTATGAACTCCTAACCACAGGGAAAACCCAGTTGTGGGTTTTGAAGGGATGACACCTACCAGAACCTGAAGTTGGAGTGGGGGTGATGTTGGGCAAGCTTTTAGCATGCATGTTCTTTTATTGTTTTTAATGTTTTCTCTGTAATGCTTTCACCTTAAGAATAAATGTGCTTGCTTATAAAGAGGTGTGTGGTAACTTATAACTGTGGCAATTACACTGTTCATAGCCTCTTGAGAGAAAGCAAAACAGATGCTGGCATGTTTAGGTGATCTGGCTTGCTGGGAATATCATAGTGTAGAGAGGGAACTGTGCAGTATGGGAAAAAAACCCTGCCAGGAAGGAGTGAGATGTATGTCTCTGACCAATAGAGGTGATGGTTGAGGAGGTGCAGTTGTCCCAAACTATGACAAAGACCATCATATTTGTCACTTGATCACTGCAGTATATAGTATGTAAATACTCTTGCAGTAACAGGAAACACGTTAGCCTATGAGAAAGTTGCTTGGTACTTACCATAAATATTTTTACTGAGATCATCAGTAAACTCCTTAAGAAGACTGTGTGGAAAAAGTGCTGTACCTGCATGGTCAAGGTAGGTCATTCCTAAGATAAAAAAAGTACAATATATTAGCGTCTTAATATTAAATTCTAACCTCCCATACAGACTAGATTTACCAATGTGAAGCATAAGGCACTTGAGCAAATTTAAAAGCTACAGTATATACCATGGCACGTCCATTTTGTCCATAAGCTCATCGGTATGGCTTTTTATTTCTCTAAGGAGTTTGTGTCGCAGCCATCACTAAGTGCTTTCCCAGTAAGTTTTTAGCTCATAATCAGCAAAATACAGGAGGGCTTGTCTACATGTACAGCACTGCAAAAGTGATGTAGCTGTGCCTCTTAGTGAAGATGGGAGAGCTTCAGCTTAAGTACCCCACCTCCGAGAGGCATTAGCTATGCCAACGGGAGAAGCCGTCCTGTCGACATAGCGCTGTCTACACTGCGAGTTCGGTTGGTATAACTGCGTCACTCAGGAATGTGGATTTTCCACACCCCTGAGTGACGTAGTTATACCAACATAAGTTTGTAGTGTAGACGAGGAAGGCAGGTACTCTGCATGTAAAGAGATGATCAAAACTTTGTATATTTTGAAATTAGAGTAACCTATTTTAACACCATTTCTTTTCTTTTAAAGATACTTCAAATCATAAACTCTTTGGGGGCAGGGATTATTTTTTTGTTCTGTGTTTGTACAGCGCGCACACACACTAATGTTGCCCCAAGTCTTACTGACTAATCAGTCTCAAGAATTAGTAAGGCCTGAGTAGCGTGCATGGGAAAGTTTGAAGCTTCCTTAACCTCAAATACAAGAACTTAAATTTCAATGTATTTAAATATTTCTTCCCATTTTGTTGCACTTAAGTCTCAGTTCATTTTTAAATTTTTGAAAGAAAAGCTTATTCTAATGAAAAAAAAAAATCTAACGGGACACTAAGGTCTTTTCTTGTTTAGCTATTTCTGCTTTCTTAATCTTTGGCAATTATTCTCCCATTTCTTCAGAGTGTCTCAGGTCCATTGCTAGTCTTTCATTTCACATCATGTAAATATTTCAACCTGTTTCAAGTTTTAATAATGATGAATATGATTAAGATTAGCATTTTAAAAGCTCTTTCCTTTCCACAAGGATTTAAGGCTCAGTTAAGCTCTTAACTAGAATCCTTGACACTTGAAAAACATATATATTACTATGGTGCTAAAACAGTAACTTGGTAGGTGAGGATGTGAGATACTTTCAATTATAAAACCAATCTGGACACCCTTTATCCCTCAAACTTTCTGCTTCAAATTTCTCATGCGTAGTCCCTAGCCAAAAAGTTTTTTTTTTTTAATTTGAAGTTAATCAGGAAAAATATTTTGAAGAGCTTCAGAAACCACCCCCCCCTCTTGTTTTTTTACTTCTGAAAAGCCTTCTAGCTTCCCGCCTCCCTTCTTTGCCCCCAAAAAGCATCTCAGTTATTTTCTGGACTAAAATCAAAAGATAGATAATTACTAACTGACACAGAGATATAGAAAAAGTGGCATATGAATTTGGAAGCCAGGATATTTTAATACCTCATCTTTTGATGAAGTTTCTACTTTTCCTCCAAGATGATGTACAAAAATATCCATTCTTTCTACCTAAAAATCCCTTAAAACAGGAAAGATGTTCATCACTTCCAAGCCTGTTGCAATATTATACAATAGATTTTAGGACATCAAATGGCTGCTGTCCCAGGCGCTTTTTCCTTTTTCCCTGGGGTGCTCAAACCCTGCTTCACCCTAAGGCTCTGCCCACACTCCACCCCCTCCCTGAAGGCCCCACTCTAGCTCCACCTCTTCCTGCCCCCACTCCACCCCTCCCTGAGGCTCCTGTCCACCTGCTGATCTCCACCCTCCCCTCAGCTCCTTTCTGAGCTGCTAAACAGCTGTTTGGCAGTGGCACCACTCCTCATCAGCTGTTAGGTGACAACAGCAGTGCTCCCACATTAGCTGATAAGTGGGGGTGGGGAACTGCTGTGGCTGGTGGGTGCTGAGCACCCACTATTTTTTCCCCATTGATGTTCCAGCCCCGGAAAAACTCAAGGTGTCGGTGTCTATGGCTGCTGTTTTGTCCCAAAATATGGCTGTATTTCAGTGGCAGATAGAATGAAGGATAATACATGAAGTCAAGGTCTGCCCCTAGATACCTACACCCAACCCTGGGGTTATCTTGATGTTAACTGGAATAGGATATACATATTTGTTAGGAAAAATGACCCACAGTTTGCAAAACACTGAGAATGCTCACATTGACAGGAGTATTTATGAATATACAAATATTACCATAACTATATATTATGCAGAGAACAACAAGAGACCTATTGAAATCAGCCTCTTAGGACACTAGTAAACAAGGGATGCTGCTGACAAGAGGAAGAATCTACCCTGTGCAGAACAGAAATAACACTCAAAATTACATTACAAGAGGTTCCTTGGATAAAGTGCCCAGAAATGAGCATTTAAGCTTGGTTTCAGAGTAACAGCCGTGTTAGTCTGTATTTGCAAAAAGAAAAGGAGTACTTGTGGCACCTTAGAGACCAACCAATTTATTTGAACATGAGCTTTCGTGAGCTCACGAAAGCTCATGCTCAAATAAATTGGTTGGTCTCTAAGGTGCCACAAGTACTCCTTTTCTATTTAAGCTTGTTTCATTCTGTGGCTAAATATAGCGGCTGAAATCCTTTCTCCATTAAAATCAATGGCAAAATGCCTTTGACTTCAAAGGAGCCCAGGGTTTCACCCCAGAATGCATTCTGGGAAAAGTTTACAGGAGTTCACTTGAGAGAAACAAATTACTAACTGTTAAACATTCTCCCTTTTTATATCTTTAATGTTTGCTGATTAATTGAATATTCAATGCTGTTTACTGTCTTCAGTCTTAACCGACTGAAAGGAGGAGTTTATGTAAATTGAGATTGCATTCAACAAGTGAATAGTATCTTTATTAGAGGAAAATAAAATCATATCTTTTCATTTCAATAGACTTGCTTATTTCTAAACCGAAACATTAGTCCCACATGCATAAGATGTTATTTTATTTGCACTTTTCCCCTTTAAAAGCATTTTCTATTTTAACTTTATTTAATAAACTCATTAACCAAACCGATGTGTTAGTACAAACTGGATAATTTAGATCCCTTTAATTCTCTATGGTACACAGTATACCATCTGTCAACAGTGTAGATTTGTATTATTTATTAAAAGCATCAGCTGAAAGAAAATATATGTATTGAGGCCCTCTGTTTTACCTGGGTGGACGGGAATTTAATGCCATATTGAATATAACTGACATGAAGACTACTGTCTCTTGAAGAGAGTGAGGTAATTTCTTTTATTGGACCAACATTTGTTCATGAGGGAGACAAGCTTTTGAGCTTACACAGAGTCCTTCTTCAGGTCTGAGAAAACACTGCATATTTTAAAGTGTAATTTATGTCTGTTTCAGAAATGATTTGATCTTTTGATGAAATCTACATCCTTGATCAGTGGTTCTCAAAGCCGGTCCGCCGCTTACTCAGGGAAAGCTCCGGCAGGCTGGACGGGTTTGTTTACCTGCCGTGTCCGCAGATTCAGCCGATCGCGGCTCCCGCTGGCTGCAGTTTGCTGCTCCAGACCAATGGAGGCTGCAAGAAGTGTGGCCAGCATGTCTCTTTGCCTGCACTGCTTCCCGCAGCCCCCATTGGCCTGGAGCAGTGAACTGCAGCCAGTGGGAGCCACGATCAGATGAACCTGCGGACGTGGCAGTAAACAAACCGATCCAGCCCGCCAGGGGCTTTCCCTGAACAAGCGGTGGACTGGCTTTGAGAACCACTGTCCTAGGTGTCTGTCCAAAAGGGTTAATTTTTAGCTACCAGTTCTGGGAAGGTGGTTAAGAAGTGTTTATTTAGATGGTAAAATGCCTATATTTAAATATACCTGCAAAATAATTCTATATATGGAGTTCTTTGAAACAGTCTCTATTGCTTATCTATTCTCTTCATGTAGTGGACTTAATCTCTCTCAATAAAGCATGGGTTATTTTCCTGTTGTCCCTCCCAACTCTTCATATTATTTAAAGTACAACCACCACACACACAGCCTTCATCGGGGTCAGCTCCAGCCTCTTCCTGGTCAGGGGAGAGGAGTTGGGCTAGACAGAAAATTGGGGGGCTGTGCTATACATCTTGTGGGCACACATACTTATTGTTAAAAAATATAAATACACACTTAAACACTGTTTATCTATATTAACCTCAAATGGAGAATAAAAATTATATACAGACAGATCGGTTTTAAACTTCATCTATGACAGCTCAGTGCTGCAACATTTATTCACAGAAAATCAACAGGGAAAAAGGCCAATAACTAATAAACAAATGCAAGCTACTGGAAAAAAATGGGTTAAATAGCTAATTACTTTAAATGGGATAATATATTGTATTATATTTGAAAATTAACCATTTGCACATGGCAGAGATAGATATTTGGAAGATTTGGCGACTCAGCCATAATATAACAACTCACACTGTGGTCAGTATGGAGCAAGGGCCCAATGCTAGACAGGGTTAACTGATCCCAGGTGCAGTTGGAGGTGTTACAGTGCTCTGTCCTTCATCCTTAGCAGCAGCTGGAGGAGGCAGGGGGGAGGGAAGGGGGATGGATGCTAGGTCTTTGCGGCTCCTGAGCCCCAGCCAGTTTGCTAATCTAAGCATCCTCAGCCTGGGCTGGAGCATGTGCAGCTGCAGCATGCAAGTGGCAGGGAGCCGCATGCTGGGGATGTGAACCAGGCGGGGAGGAAGCAGAGGTATCATTTCAGATTCTGGTGGGATGAAGAACAACTTTAACTGTGATTTAGGCACCTGAAAACTAGATTTTTTTTGGCAGATAACTTAGAAATGAGCTGACAGGAGCACCATATCTAATTCCTATATAAAGGACAAAATTTTATAAACACACCAATTAAAGCCATATTTTAAGTTTATATACAAGTTTAGAACAACCAGGAGATAATACAGCAAGATATGACCAATCCCAAGCCTTGAGGTATCAGTTCTGGAGCCTTAACACAGATATCGGAAACAAATTTGATTTGTGCTTGAAAAAGCAGGACTTCAAATCAAGCCAGGATGCCTTTTGGGAAGATATCACCTGGTGAATTATCTCTGGTGAGAACATTTTAGAGTGACAGCCTGCAGGTACTCTTGCTTTACAAAGCTTTTGTTCTTGCTGTTTATTAAGATTAACATATGATTACTTAGTTAATAGGGCACACCTAATTATTGCTGCTTTGGTAATATCAGGCCTTTCTCCACTCATCCCTGCCCTTTTCCTTGGCAACCATAAATTCCTGGGCTGTGACTACTGCTTTCAGAAATCCTCCTTTATTTGTCCACTAAACATGGCTGCCCCAAGTTCTACCCATTATAATAGCCAAAGTGGATTTCCATAAAAATCTACATGGTTATTACCACAGAGCTGTCCAGCCATTATGCAAATTCTTGCAGTCCAATTGTTGAATTATTGTCTGCCAATTAGATTACTGGGAAATGTGCAATGGAGAAAGAAGTGCATAGTTATAGGTAGTACCAGCATCCTGAATTTTGATTGGCTGATACAATTTTTACTCATTACACACATGCATGCACACCCTGGATCACAGAGTATTTAAAAGACAGAAACATTAACCAAAAACAGCATGAAGCAGACAATATAAAAATACTAAACTGAATGCAAAACAAAGTAGCATCAATAGAAACAGGTAGGTAGGGGAAGGACTCTTCTACAGGGACTGAAAATAATTAAAAGAGGAAACAACGGTGACACAGAAGCATATTTAATATTTTAAAGTGGGGAAGGAGGGCTGAGGCAGATATTTCACTCTATGTGGCTAGGCAGGCTGGACGTAAGGTACCAGCAGAGCAGCGGGGAACAGCGGAAGTTTGCCTGGGATTGGTGAGTATCCGAGTGTGTGTTTGCTGGGAGGCAGTTTGAAAGCCTGAGCGAGTGCCTGATTGGGTGGTAGCCTGCAGGGGGCGGGTATTGGGGGTGTTTGTTTGTTTGTTTCAGGGAAGCCTGGCTGTTTAAAAATAGCCAGAGCTCCGCAAACCAGCTGAGCGGCGGCGGACCAGCTGAGCAGCGGGGAACAGCAGAGCAGCAAACAGCAGGAGTTTGCCTGGGAGTTCGCCTGGGGTGAGCCCAGTGAGGCTTACATCTTGCCAGCTTCTCTGAGGAAGCTCATAGTAGGAAGGTGATATGGGGGAGGGGTGGTGTTCAGCTATTGTGACCTGCACTGGATGTGCCATGTTTGTCTTTCTTCCACAGGACAGAAGCGACTTTGTCTGTACAAAGTGCAAGCTAGTATCCATATTGGAAGAGAAGATTGAAGGTCTGAAGCAACAGATATCGACCCTGCGTTGCATACGAGAATCTGAGGATTTCCTGGACAAAAGTCAGGATATGCTTCTACGGGCACAAAGCTCTAAAGATTTAGAGCAGGTTGCACAGCGGAGCCAAGAGGCCAGTGAAGAAGCTTGGCAACATGGGACCTCCAGAAGAAGGGGGAACGTCTGGGTACCAGCAACACAGACACAGGTAAGTAACCGTTTTCACGTTCTCTCCACAGGTACCACTGCGGAGAGTGGACCAGATGATACATCTGGAGGGAGAAAGCAGAAGGAGACTACGCTGGTTGGAAGGCATGAGATGCGCTGTCCTAAGGTTGGGGGGTTCCATGACCACCACTCCCAAGAGAAGGAGGCGGGTGGTGGTGGTCGGGGACTCTCCCCTCCGGGGGACTGAGTCATCTATCTGCCGCCCTGACCGGGAAAACCAAGAAGTCTGCTGCTTGCCAGGGGCTAAGATTCGCGATGTGACGGAGAGACTGCCGAGACTCATCAAGCCCTCGGATCGCTACCCCTTCCTGCTTCTCCACGTGAGCACCAATGATACTGCCAAGAATGACCTTGAGCGGATCACTGCGGACTACGTGGCTCTGGGAAGAAGGATAAAGGAGTTTGAGGCGCAAGTGGTGTTCTCGTCCATCCTCCCCGTGGAAGGAAAAGGCCGGGGTAGGGACCGTCGAATCATGGAAGTCAACGAATGGCTACGCAGGTGGTGTCGGAGAGAAGGCTTTGGATTCTTTGACCATGGGATGGTGTTCCATGAAGGAGGAGTGCTGGGCAGAGACGGGCTCCACCTAACAAAGAGAGGGAAGAGCATCTTTGTGAGCAGGCTGGCTAACCTAGTGAGGAGAGCTTTAAACTAGGTTCACCGGGGGAAGGAGACCAAAGCCCTGAGGTAAGTGGGCAAGCAGGATACCGGGAGGAAGCACAGGCAGGAATGTCTGAGGGGAGGGCTCCTGTCTCATACTGAGAATGAGGGGCGATCAGCAGGTTCTCTCAAGTGCCTATATACAAATGCACAAAGCCTTGGGAACAAGCAGGGAGAACTGGAGGTCCTGGTGAAGGCAAGGAATTATGACGTGATTGGAATAACAGACTTGGTGGGATAACTCACATGATTGGAGTACTGTCATGGATGGTTATAAACTGTTCAGGAAGGACAGGCAGGGCAGAAAAGGTGGGGGAGTAGCATGACTGCTCAGAGCTCCGGTATGAAACTGCAGAAAAACCTGAGTGTCTCTGGATTAAGTTTAGAAGCGTGAGCAACAAGAGTGATGTAGTGGTGGGAGTCTGCTATAGACCACCGGACCAGGGGGATGAGGCTCTCTTCTGGCAACTCGCAGAAGCTACTAGATCGCACGCCCTGGTTCTCATGGGCGACTTCAATCACCCTGATATCTGCTGGGAGAGCACTACAGCGGTGCACAGACAATCCAGGAAGTTTTTGGAAAATGTAGGGGACAATTTCCTGGTGCAAGTGCTGAAGGAGCCAACTAGGGGGAGAGCTTTTCTTGACCTGCTGCTCACAAACCGGGAAGAATTAGTAGGGGAAGCAAAAGTGGATGGGAATCTGGGAGGCAGTGACCATGAGTTGGTCGAGTTCAGGATCCTGACACAAGGAAGAAAGGTAAGCAGCAGAATATGGACCCTGGACTTCAGGAAAGCAGACTTCGACTCCCTCAGGGAACTGATGGGTAGGATCCCCTGGGGGAATAACATGAGGGGGAAAGGAGTCCAGGAGAGCTGGCTGTATTTCAAAGAATCCCTATTGAGGTTACAGGGACAAACCATCCCGATGTGTCGAAAGAATAGTAAATACGGCAGGCGACCAGCTTGGCTTAACAGTGAAATCCTTGCGGATCTTAAACATAAAAAAGAAGCTTACAAGATGTGGAAGATTGGACAAATGACCAGGGAAGAGTATAAAAATGTTGCTCGGGCATGTAGGAATGAAATCAGGAGGGCCAAATCACACCTGGAACTGCAGCTAGCAAGAGATGTCAAGAGTAACAAGAAGGGTTTCTTCAGGTATGTTAGCAACAAGAAGAAAGTCAAGGGAAGTGTGGGCCCCTTACTGAATGAGGGAGGCAACCTAGTGACAGAGGATGTTGAAAAAGCTAATGTACTCAATGCTTTTTTTGCCTCTGTCTTCACGAACAAAGTCAGCTCCCAGACTGCTGCACTGGGCAACACAGCATGGGGAGTAGGTGGCCAGCCCTCTGTGGAGAAAGAAGTGGTTAGGGACTATTTAGAAAAGCTGGATGTGCACAAGTCCATGGGGCCGGATGCATTGCATCAGAGAGTGCTAAAGGAGTTGGCGGATGTGATTGCAGAGCCATTGGCCATTATCTTTGAAAACTCATGGCGATCGGGGGAAGTCCCGGACGACTGGAAAAAGGCTAATGTAGTGCCCATCTTTAAAAAAGGGAAGAAGGAGGATCCTGGGAACTACAGGCCAGTCAGCCTCACCTCAGTCCCTGGAAAAATCATGGAACAGGTCCTCAAGGAATCAATCCTGAAGCACTTAGAGGAGAGGAAAGTGATCAGGAACAGTCAGCATGGATTCACCAAGGGAAGGTCATGCCTGACTAATCTAATCGCTGTCTATGATGAGATTACTGGTTCTGTGGATGAAGGGAAAGCAGTGGATGTATTGTTTCTTGACTTTAGCAAAGCTTTTGACACGGACTCCCACAGTATTCTTGTCAGCAAGTTAAAGAAGTATGGGCTGGATGAATGCACTATAAGGTGGGTAGAAAGTTGGCTAGATTGTCGGGCTCAACAGGTAGTGATCAATGGCTCCATGTCTGGATGGCAGCCGATATCAAGTGGAGTGCCCCAAGGGTCACTCCTGGGGCCGGTTTTGTTCAATATCTTCATAAATGATCTGGAGAATGGTGTGGATTGCACTCTCAGCAAATTTGCAGATGATACTAAACTAGGAGGAGTGGTAGCTACGGTGGCAGGTAGGGATAGGATACAGAGGGACCTTGACAAATTGGAGGATTGGGCCAAAAGAAATCTGATGAGGTTCAACAAGGACAAGTGCAGAGTCCTGCACTTAGGATGGAAGAATCCAATGCACCGCTACAGACTAGGGACCGAATGGCTAGGAAGCAGTTCTGCAGAAAAGGACCTAGGGGTGACAGTGGACGAGAAGCTGGATATGAGTCAGCAGTGTGCCCTTGTTGCCAAGAAGGCCAATGGCATTTTGGGATGTATAAGTAGGGGCATAGCCAGCAGATTGAGGGACGTAATCGTTCCCCTCTATTTGACATTGGTGAGGCCTCATCTGGAGTACTGTGTCCAGTTTTGGGCCCCACACTACAAGAAAGATGTGGAAAAATTGGAGAGAGTTCAGCGAAGGGCAACAAAAATGATTAGTCTGGAACACATGACTTATGAAGAGAGGCTGAGGGAACTGGGATTGTTTAGTCTGCAGAAGAGAAGAATGAGGGGGGATTTGATAGCTGCTTTCAACTACCTGAGAGGTGGTTCCAAAGAGGATGGTTCTAGACTATTCTCAGTGGTAGCAGATGACAGGACAAGGAATAATGGTCTCAAGTTGCAGTGGGGGAGGTTTAGGTTGGATATTAGGAAAAATTTTCACTAGAAGGGTGGTGAAACACTGGAATGTGTTACCTAGGGAGGTGGTAGAATTTGCTTCCTTAGAATCATAGAATATCAGGGTTGGAAGGGACCCCAGAAGGTCATCTAGTCCAACCCCCTACTCGAAGCAGGACCAATTCCCAGTTAAATCATCCCAGCCAGGGCTTTGTCAAGCCTGACCTTAAAAACCTCTAAGGAAGGAGTTTAAGGTCAGGCTTGACAAAGCCCTGGCTGGGATGATTTAATTGGGGATTGGTCCTGCTTTGAGCAGGGGGTTGGACTAGATGACCTCCTAAGGTCCCTTCCAACCCTGATATTCTATGATTCTACTCTTAGCATGGGCAGCAGTGGGTAAGCTAGTAGCCTGGGGCTCCTAGATTGCTAGGAAGGGGAGGAGAGGAGGGAGAGTGGTAAGCATGACAGCCTTTGGGTGCAACCCGTGAAAGGACTTAGGCATTGAAATTCTGAGCATCATGGCCCCTAGCAAAACATAGGATCCACAAAGCTGAAGTAGGTGCCTAAACTCCCTATACAATGCCTGGGGAGAGAGATGCACCTTAGAGTGTGTGACCCAACATGCTAGGCAGCTTCCTACCTCAGCAAGTCAACAGGAAATAGTGATGTGGTAAAGCCCCGCCCTTTTCTCAAAAATAGGCAGCTAAGGCCAGGCTGCAAGGAGGCGTTTAGCTCTGCTAGCACTACACGAACAGGAACCCTGCTCCTGGCTTTGGTGGCTCTGTAGTTTCTTCTGACAGCGAGTTAGGTGTTTGCCTTGCTCCACACAAAATGGCAGGAGAAAGAGGTAGGGATGCTTACCTGATAGCATCTATCCTAATGGTGAAAGCACTTGCCTATGGTCTGAGAGACGTTTGATTCCCCCCCCCCCCCCCACTGCCCTTTCTTTAAAAAGGAAAGGGCCAAAGAGAAGGAATGACTCTGAGGTCCTGTGGGTCGGGCACCCATCTGAGGTGCAGAAGACCCTAGGCCAAGTCCCCCTGCTCCAATCACTTTCATTTGTCCACAGTAGAACAGCTTCAACAGGAGGGATTGGGGGAGCCCCAAATCAGAATATCCCTAGATAGAGCACTCTGATAGGTGGGAGACCTCTTCCAATCCTCCCCCACTGGGAGGGAGAGTGAATCGAAGCTGTCTCCCACATCCCGAGTGAGTGGTCTAACCGCTAGGCTAAAAGTTATAGGGTGGGCAGCACCATCCCCACTGCCTCCTCCTGACAGCTTTTCAATGGAGCCTGATCTGGAAGCCATGCTCTGGATCAGGTGTCTCCCATGACTTAGGTGGCCTAACATCTATCTTCCCCGCTTCATGAATCACTTGCACTTAGGTGAGTAATAGACGCCTGGATGTCTAGAGCAGGGGTGGGCAAACTTTTTGGCCCGAGGGTCACATCGGGGTGTGAAATTGTATGTAGAGAAGGCTGTGCCTCCCCAAACAGCCTGGGCCCTGCCCCCCTCAGAACCTCCCCACCCATCCAACCCACCCTGCTCCTTGTCCCCTGACTGCACCATCCTGGGACCTCACCCCCTACCCCTAACTGCTCCCTGGGACCCCACCCTCTGTTTACTCCTCACCCCCCCACTCCCAAGCCCCTGACTGCCTCCCCCAAACCTCTGCCCCATCCAACCGCCCCCTGACTGCCCCCAGGGACCCCCTACCCCTTTTCAACTTCCCAGCCCCCTTACCATGCTGCTCAGAGCAGCATATCTGGCTGCTGCACCGCCCGGCCGGAGCCAGACACGCTGCCGTGCCGCCCTGCATGAGTGGGCAGCCCTGCCGCCCAGAGCGCTAGCTATGCGGGATGGGGGCGGACAGTGGGGGAAGGGCTGGGGGTTAGCCTCCCCAGCCAGGAACTTAAGGGCCGGGCAGGACGGTCCCATGGGCCACATGTGGCCTGCTGGCCAGTGGCCCACCTCTGATTTAGAGTGAGGCAGCAGTGCATATGCCCAGGGGCAAAAACATAGGTGCCAAGGGACTTTTCACTTTGAAAGTGAGTTTAAGTGGTCTGCAGGGTTTGTCTGGAGTTTTGTGGATTGCAGTGGGGGATTTTGGTGCCTAAAGCTGGGTTTAGATGCCTAAGTAGCTTCATGAATTCCACCTCTAATAAGTGCATTTGCACACATGATGCAGTGCATATTACACACAGTGGGAGTGCATATACCCAGATAGCTAAAGATTAGGTGGGATAAGCCATTCATGAAATTGGTTTAATGAGAGGGAAAAAAACCACACACTACAGCATAAGGCTTGGGATTCACTTTATCTAGACGTACTCTGGGCAAAAGATTTAGCACATACTGTAAACCAATCCTTATCTGTACCTTCAATTCCTTTTAGGCATTGATTTGAACAAAAAAATATCAAAACCAGAATCTGTTCTCTCAATGTCAATGTGTCTTTTACCTAAAGTCCCACTTGTCCTACTAGGCAAGGTGCTTCCCCCCACCCCGCATTGCCTACGGCAGCGAACTTTTGAAAAGACCACAAAAAACAAGATATTACCTCACCCACCTTGTCTCACAAAAACAGTGAGATTGACAAGCCCGAGATTCTGAAAGCTTGAACAGTTTTTAGGCAGATAAAGGAGACTGTTCCTCAGTATGATCTCTAATTGCTACAGGCTCTGTTAAGTAACTGAGTAGTCCATCTGCTGCCATGGGGCAATTTCTAGGTTCCATTATAAGTGAATCTACAGAGTTTGTCAATTTTAGTGATCAAAACTCTACTTGATTGCCAAATGCTAATCTGGGTTGTCCGCATATAACCCTGGTATCAATATTTAAAAGACTGTTTCAAGTTACTAGACATGATGGAAAAGCAGTATTTAATTAATGCATTTGGGGTTCAAGTTTTCAGATTTGTTATAAAAGGCCCAACAACTAAATGCATAATTACATTTAGGTATGCCAACTTCTTCTTTTTTTTCTCCATTTCCTGTTGGGTTATTTTATTTCCTCTCATGGTGGTGTCGTCAGTAGTGAAGAATACAGATTAAAATCAGTTTAACAGTGAACATTATATACTTGTGCAAACTCTTCTACTATATGTTACTTCTCTGTAGAAATCGGACAGATTCCATGAAAGTTCTTTATATATCTGGATCCTACTCCACCAAAGTACTCAAGCACATGCTTTACTTTAAGGACATGAGTAGTCAGGAGAATTCAACTGCTTAAAATTAAGCATGTGTTTATGTGCTTTGCTGGACTGGGCTCCAGATGAGCAGCAAAAGAGTCAATGACTTCGCCTTCTGAACCTTTGCCTCATTCACTTCCCCATCATACAAGAAACATCTTAAATAGTTATTATAAAAGTGATTGTAAGATATCATTGAATTATTTGTTAGCTCCTGCACAAGGCGTATGCTGAATGGGGCAAGGGCAGATGAAGAGAGACCTGGTAAGGTGGGCATTGAATGAGTCATCATCTAGGATATTTTGCTTTATTCAAAATGTACTTCACTGCTCATGGAATGATGCCTTTGTCAAATTCAACGTGACCTTTTCTTCACAGTTGGCCCCTAATTCAATGCCAGTTGAAGTCAATGAGATTATTCCCATAAACTTCAATGCCTTCTGGTTGAGGCACTTACGTTTTGTACATGATACAGGTAAGCTAGCCATACAAGGAATGCACATGCGGTGCAGCTTCATAATGTTGGTTTGAAATAAATATATAAAAAGCTAAAATACTAATCTCAAACACTGCAAATTTGCCAAGATCTTCAAACCCCCATAGCTCAGCCATATCAAATCCAATTTTCAGGGGAAAACTCAAAGACACTACTGCTCCCTTCACAATGAGGACTATTACCCTGGCAAATTTCCATTTTCTAGCCCCAGTCCCTTTGTCACTAGAGCAATTGTTCAAATGAAAGAATTTTCTTTTTAAATAACAGAAAAGTGTTATGTTCTCCTCATTGAAAAATGCCTGAATTGTTTTTGTGCAAACTTTCATAAAATAGTCACCTTTGGGTAGACTTCAATTTTGTAAAATTATCAGTAACTGACAGCATAATTGTGAAGGCAGGGCTTAGGGAATCTTAGTTATATTTGTTTACAATAAGGATCATTAGTTAAAACTATTCCATTATTTTCTCTGACTTTTGAGTTTCTTTGTTAGTCACATAAACAATCCAAAGGCTCACTGCAATATGTCAAGATAATACCTGATATTGACCAGAAATGTGCTATGACCTGGATCAATCAGATTCATATGAAACCTTGGTACAAATTAACTACTCCAAACTTTCACTAGCAAAATACATCAAATTAAATGTGCACTGACATATGGAAGCCCTTTTAAAAATGATTTTATTAGTCTCCAGAACATTCAGAAAAAACAAGTTCAAGATAAAAGGGAAATGCTTCCTTACATACAAATATCAAAATAAACATTGTAGGTTTTGCAGATGACAGCATCAACCGATTCAACAAATAACCTTGGTACAGAATAAAAACTCTTGCATAACAATTAGTGAGGGCAAGAAACTAAGTGACATGCAGATGAAATCAGTATAATAGATCTAGCTCTTTTACAGCACTTTTTATTAGTGATCTCAAAGCACTTCACTGTCTAATGTATTTATCCTCAGCCATATTGATAAAA
Organism: Natator depressus; assembly: GCF_965152275.1. NCBI lineage: Eukaryota > Metazoa > Chordata > Testudines > Cheloniidae > Natator > Natator depressus. The sequence continues at coordinate 155,045,917 of NC_134235.1, read as the reverse complement.
TAATTTCTAATAGCTATTTCTTGTTAGTGATGAGACGCTTGTCATACACTGGTTTAGAGTGCATGACAATATCTCACTCCAGTGGCAAGCTCCAGCAAAGGTAAGTGCCTGCTACTTATGAGAGAACGAAGTTATTCTTTAACTGAATTAGTAGCGTCTCTTATTTTGTTGGTGGAGTTACTGAGTTCAGTCCATTCTCACAACCATGGCATCTGTATATAGGGAAATCATTTGCTTATACTGATGAATGACATTCTTGTGTTAGGATCAGATTGTAATTGATTTATTGTCTAGTATGTGAATATCAAGAAAAGAAATAGTAAGAAGTAGTCTAAGAAGGCATAAACTAAGAACAAAGAAACTGAGTAATGAGTGATCTGTTGGAGTGGAGTAGCTTCCACTGAGAAATGGTGGAACCCCTATCACTAGTGATTTAAACTCAGCTGAATATTGGAGAATATATTGTAGGGAACACTTTTGTCAGACACCATGTGATCAATTAGATGAACTAACTGGTTTTGCTATATCCCATTTCTATAATCCTTTGAAATTGGGAAGCTGAAAAAAGTCAGCCAAAGCCCTAAACCCTTTCTTTCCACTCCAGCACAGTTCTGAGGGTCAGGGGAAACTAACTATAGCAGGAACTAGCTGTCCTTGAAAAGGGGGTAATCCGAAACAGCCTATCACATTCTCCCAGGTCAGCTTTTCACCTGAACCTAGTCACCAATTTATACTGGGACCACAAGTAAAACACAGCAGCTGCTTTTGACAGCAGAGTCTTCTGCAGTGAGACTCTGGCTGTAAGTTCAAATCAAAAAACAATACAACAAACCTTTATTTACCTTTGATTAGTCATACTGGGAACCTCTTTAAATAAACTACAGATACAGTGTTTATATCTCTGTATATCATGAAAGCTCCAATCTTGTCTCAGTGGGTCCCACACTTCCTGGCAGATTACACAAGCCTCAGAGGCTCACTGTGACCCTCCACATAGCCCTTCTCTCTCTAGAGACAAGGGTCACAGCCTAGTGAACCATTTTCATCATAAGCCAGCAAGGGAGGGGAGGAGAAGTTATCCTCCCTCACACAGTCTCAGTTGTCTCCCAGTCTCAGTGATTAGTCAAGGAGGGGGAGCCCAGGCCCACCCTCTACTCCAGGCTCCAGCCCAGGGACCCTGATAGTAGCAGCTCATGGTAGCTGACTTTTTGGAAGCAGGACAAAGTATGATTCCCTGGGCCAGTTCCCCACAGCAGCCCCCCCACTTCCTCAATATCTACATCACCCTTACCTCAGGGCCTCCTTCCTTGTGCTAGATAAGGTTTATACTGCTGTATTTCTCTAGCAGTATGGTTCCTTTCTACAGCTCCACACACCCACCTGCCCCACTAAGTGGGAGGCTTTTAACTAGTTTCAGTCAGCCCCCTGATTGGCTTCAGGTGTCCCAATCAACCTGTCTCCACCACTTTCTGGAAGGATCTTAATTGGCCCCAGGTGTCTTGATTAACCTGGAGCAACTGCCATTTGGTTACCATGGTAACAGGGATTTGTTTAGGCTGGGGCTAACATACCTGTTTCTCACTACTTTCCTATAGCCATCTGGCCTTGCCCCATCACTATATATATATATATATATATATATATATAGTTACATGGTTACACATTGCAGAGATCAGGGAAGCTACATTAAAAATATGTCTCCCAAGTGTAAGTGTATATGGTGAGCAGCTATTTCCCCAGATAGTGAGCCCGTTTAATGTTTATTCTTCATTAGTTTGATCTTAGCTGCTGCTTGAATGGAGACTTCTTTACTTATGTAATTGTTGAACGCACTGATCTAATCAAAAGACTAAACTAAATTAATTACTTTCACTTCACTCAAGTTCACAGACTATATATTATATATGTATATGCTTCAATAATACTAACTCGTTATTCTTTGAATCTACTTTACTGGGAGGGGAGCTGTTTTTTCAAATATTAATGCAGAACCATGTGTGACTGGACCTAATTTTCTAAGATCTCCATATATAGTGTAGTATTTTGGTAAGGAATATGTCTTCAGACTTTAAAACTACATTTTTCCACTCACAAAAAAAAGTCTGACAGAAGCAAATTCTGTGCTTATTGTCAATAATTTAATAGGAATGCAATTATAAATCTGTGTCGCTATTTCATTAATACTTTATTATATCTGGCCTAAATTAATTACTACAGCTTGTTTTCCACTAATTAGGTACCTTTCTCAGCACAGATTCAAACAGTCTCCAATGACCATTTCCAGGGGTGTGTTAGGAACGAGAAAAGTAAGTTTACCGGAAAAATTATATGCTGCCGCAAACCACATTTCCTTAGAGTGAAATAACATGACAGCTGTAGAGATTCACTAACTATTCATGACGTGTGTGTGTGTGTGTGTGTGTGTGTGGTGGGGGGGGAAATCAACTTGCTAATGAACTTGGCTGAACAGCATTATATATTGAAAACCCAACCTACCAAGGGCCTTTTTTGAATAAAAATAGCAGTGTATGGCTCTTACACATTTTGGAAGTTAAATGCAGTACAATATATTTTAGTAAGTGTTGAATAAAATGATTTAATTAAAGGGACACTGTCAAATACTTAAGGACCCAAGTTAAAATTACTATCACCTGGAGCACAGGTTACACCACATATAATTTTTTTGGAAAGACCACAAGTCATTACCGTAGTATAGCGGTTTGGTGGACTGAACCTGTGGCTCTCTCAGATCTGGTTCTCCATTTCCCCCAAACGCAGACACTATGGACTCCTTCCTCCTCCAGTGGCTAAAAGAGGCAGGGCTTTGAGTGGAAGTCAGATGATTTAGACTCAATACTGAAGTGATGCTGACCGTCAGGACGAGTGGGCTATATGCATGAGGGTGCTTTTTGTTGGGGTTATTTACCAGACTATTGCCAGTGCAGTTTGTAGTGATATTATCAGATCCATTGTTGCTCCTGGATCCCCAACTGACAGTAATGGCACATTGGGTCTGATCTAAGGTCCATGAGTAAAGAGGATCCAAGGTCCTTTCTACTGAAGCTTTCAGTTTCTTTTATGACAGCCCAAAGTAAAGGGCGTTGCATTCAGCTAGCTTTGCAGTCACAGAGGTGAGGATTAGTCAGAGTCCCTATCTCTGAGGAATGGTCACAGACTCCAAGCAAACTGCACAAGAAAACATACTTCAAAGAACTTTGAATCAGACCCATAATGCAATGGGAATCATTCTGTTGGAGCTAGTGCAGAATGCAGCAGTTTGCCTTTGTCTGTGACATAAGCCATTAATGGGCATAAAAAAAAAATCATTGCCACTCTCAACACTCTTTTTGGTTCCCGTGGGTTCTGATCTACCAAAGACCCTAAATGATCTTGGACCCTGAGAGATAACCTCGCTTCTTATAGAAAACTTGCTGTGTTGCTTCTGCTAGTCATTCTTGGGGTATACTCCACTGGACATTCTCAGTCTCTGGAACCTTTGCCCTCTGGAAGCCCAGAGCCCAAGTCTGGGGAACTTCAAGGCTTAGTGCAAGGTGTACCTATTTGGTCATGGTTTTCACTAATCCACCTATACTTTTAGGTGCAACACTCGCAGATAACATACAGAGGGCCAGATCCTCAGATGGCCTAAATCAGCATACCTCCATTGACAATGAAGCGCTATGATTTATACTAAATGAGGATCTGGCCCAGCATCTTTTTTTGTTACTTCTGTATTTAATTTGGTAAGACATCCAGAAGATGAGTGGTGGTCTCCACAGATATTAATATACATGCATAGATAAAGATATATAAAAATCAAAAAATAAAATCCTTAAGATCCTAACTATGTTTATTCAGTTGCTTCACTTCGCAAAATTTAGGGAAACAACATGTAAGAGGATGGGGATCGTATACATACACAACCCTCTCTCTTTGCCTGAGTTGTCTCGCTCCCCTTTTTTCATCCATTATAGGTGCCTATCAGGGGATTTTCTGAGTAGGTAACAATCATGCAGTTGTCCTACTTTCCTATGAAGAAGCTTCAAATATAAGGTCTGATTCCCATCTCACTTACACTGGTGTAAATTAAGAGTAGCTCCATTGAAGTCAGTGGAGTTACAATAGTGTATAACTGGTGTGAGATTCAAATCGGTCCCACGACGGTTGCTTACATCATAGTCTGCTCAGGGACATGGGGACTCTTGTTAAAACTAACACTAAGTGCTTGTTAATTCTAATGCACCATTAAACTTTGAAGAACTTATCAGACTAGAAAAGCCTGAAATACTATTCAACATTACAGTGCAGTACACAATGGTTGTGGTGTTTTTATACCCTATTATACTTTACCCTTAAGAATGTCTTGTCCTAGTGAGAGAGAGAGAGAGAAAGCTCTCCTTTGTCAATTTATCATGTTTATATCAGTGGGAAACAGACAAGGGGCCTGACAAAAAGCTAACTGAAATCAATGGGATTCTTTCAAATCAATTCAATGAGCAATGAAAAAGAACTAAAATCATTTACTAGCTTATAGTCATAAGGTTCTACAAGACACTATCAACAACACTTTCAGTAAATTAGTCAAACTGATCCTATCCTGCAAACAATTTCAGTTTTCACAAATCTCCATTTTGTAACAAAAAAAATTCACTGAAAAATTCCCAACCTGCTCTAATGCTTACACAACAAAAGCAGTCTTTTTTTAATGCTGCACAAAAATTAACATTTGCTTTTTAAATTTCTTAAATGAACTAGTGGTGATTTTTTACCTTGTTTTTTGTTTGTTTGTTTTGTTGTTTTGTTTTTAAATAAAGATGCTTAAAAAACACGTGGTTATGCCTTATCAGAAGACAATTTTAAAGTCAGTTAAATTATGTGCGTAAACCACTTGATAAAGTTGTTTTGAATAAGGAAACCTATGTATATAATTTAGGTCAAGATTAGTCCATTCAGCCCAGTTCTCATTTCACCTACATCCAGGCAACCCAATTGAGATTAGTGAAGTCATGTGGGTTTAAATGAAAGCAAAATTTGGAATTCTGTCTTTGGTGCAGTTCATCTTGGTTTATGTTCATATAATTGAGAAAACATGATATCTTCATGTCGTGAGCACAGTGATACAGAGGGACTCACTAATGATACAAACAGAATTTTATTTCTGGAAATGACCTTCTGGATAAGCTCATTCTGCTAACATGAAGATGCACTGCAGATCCTTTTACTCATTTTTAGGTCTTACATTAAAGCAGCTAAAAAGAAACTGTTGAATGTATAAATGTACATGTACAGAAACAGTGTGCTGCACATGACCAACTCATGCTTCCAGTTTGATTCTTCTCGGTTAAAGAATTCCTTTGAACACTAATGACATTAGAAGTCTGGGAGAATTACTTTCAAAATAAACAGCTTGAGATGAGCAATTATCCTCATTGGAGTACATGAGAAGGGCCTTATTCATGTTATGCTATACTTATTTTTGGAGCAAACAGTCATGCTTGACAAATTCACAAAAACTTCACGATTTCCCTAATCACAAAACTCTCAGCTGAATATCACAATTCACTATCACAAAATCAGCTATTGCATTTTGTTTCTAGGTCTGGTGGTAGAAAAAGTTAGGAGTTATGGCTTGATTTTGATTCTCCTAAAGTCAGTAGGAGTTTTGTCATTAACTTCAATGTGACAAGTTCAGACCCTTCATTTGTAATAATTATACCTTATTTTGTTAATGGAGGAGAAATCCTTGAAAAAACAAAGCAGATTAAAACCCACAAAACATGCCATATATCCTGAACAGATTCAGAGCCTGATCCTGAAGTTAATGGATCAAATTCATACCTGGAGTAAGTGGCAGTTACAACTGAATTTGAGTTGCAGACAATAACACCAGGTCTGATGTTTTGAAGCACACAAACATTTTAATATTATATTTGTGTGTGTGTTTATTTATGCACTTCAGATGACTGACTTTTTCTCCACTGAGTTTCAGACTTCTGTCATCCCAATATAGTTTGAAATTACACACACACACACACACACACACACCCTGCACTGGAAAGCTTAACTATTATAAATAAAGGAAGAGCTGGTATATGTGTAGAGAAGAATGTAACCAACCAACGTGATTATTCCTCAACCTACCACACAGGGAGAAGGCAAGGACATCAACCAGAAAGTACAAGCAGCGAGGGCACGCATGCAGTGGCTGCATACTGGAATCAGAAGAGAGTGAATAACAAGCAAATGAAAGTGCATGACATCAGAGAAGCATCAAGGAAAAGGGCATATATTCTGGATGTGGGACATTCACGGGCATAATAAATATTTGGTATCTGTATAGCATTTTTCATCTGCAAATCACAAACCAATATGAAAGAATAGGAAGGTAACATTTTCCCTGTTAAACAGATGTGGAAACTGCAGCACAAGGAAATTGTTAACTAGCCCAAAATCCTATAGAAGCCCAGTTGGCAAAAAAAAAATGGAACCCAAGTCTCCTGACTCACAGGCTGTGCCCTGTTCACTAGAGTATGTTGCCTCCCTGAAAAGATGTCTCTTCTGAAGGTGTAGTACTAGACGAAATAGGTTGATAAGCAAATGGATTCCTTATATGGAGAAGGCACGTTGGTTGGCAAACGAAGCACTGGAAGGAGTTAAAAAAAAATGCAAGAATTAACTTGGTTACATGAAACAATGATATCAGAATGGAATGGACTTTCCAGTGAGCTGAACATTTTTCATGACAATGAATGTTTAAATTAATAATGAGAAATGTTATCACAAGCAGAAAAGTGGTAGTAATTTCCTAATATTTCGAAGCTAATTTCTATTTGGCTAATTTGTAAATGCATCCTCAGAGTAACTAGCCTAACAGCTATAGCTAAAAGTGATATCATGGAATAATATTTAGGTCTATGTTTTTGAGTAAACCCTAATATTACTGTGCAAATGTGTGAATTTGTTTTTCAGTTCAATAATAATAGTACAAGATCTAAAACATGAGTATATACACTGCTCAAGAGAACGTTTTTATGTGTTCAGTTGCTTATCATTTGCCATTTAGATTAATATTAATTTGTAATTTCTGCTTATTTTTAGAAATACTTGAAAAATTCTTTACCTAAAGAATCTAAAATCTACCCTAAAAGTTTCTTGTTACATGCAAAGATGCTCTAAAAAAGTAATTTTACAAACTATTGTAAAAAAGGCAGTTGGGGGGAAATCAGACTAAGAGTTTTGGAAAATAATAAAGAGCAGATAAGAATTATGAACAGAGGAAGCAAAAAATCATTAAATAATTCTAGCCACAATGGATAGATTTTCGTATTAAAAATAATAGCTAAAGGCCAAGATTTTCAGAAGTGACTAGTGATTTGGGGTGTCTGATTTTGGGGGACCCAAATGAAGACACCTTAAATGGGACATGATGTTCAGAAAGTGCTGAGCACCAACTCTTTGCAAATCAGGTCCAACTAAAGCATCTCAAACTGCTCCTCTCCTCCTCCAAAAATATTTAAAACTCCAAAAATTAGTAATCATTTAAAAAAATATTTTGGTCTAATGCATATTTTAATAGAGTTCTCATGTATAATAAACCTACCAAAGCGATAAACGTGAAGAAGAGTATCTAATGCAATGTGATCAGTTATCCATTGTTCCTTTTCCTTCTTCTAGGTGTACAGTCAAATAACATATGTAGTCATGGAAGATTTAGATTTTTACTGAAAAATGTCAGTAAACATTGATTTCACTGTACCCAAATCAACAAAAAAAAATTCTGTCAATAATCAAATTTACAGATAGGCAAAGTAAGAAAAATGCTGCTTGGCAACTTATTAGAATTTGATTCAAGGATATTTACTTTGTATATTTTGACATGTGATATTGACAATTTGTGTTTTAATGGTTAATGGTTATAAAGTTTTAACCAGGGCTGTCAATTAATCGCAGTTAACTCACGCAATTAACTCAAAAAAATTAATTGCGATTAAAAAAATTAATCACGATTAATCGCAGTTGTAATTGCATTGTTAAACAACAGAATACCAATTTAAATTTATTAAATAGTTTGCACATTTTTCTACATTTTCAAATATTTGATTTCAATTTACAACACATGATAGAAAGTGTATAGTGCTCACTTTATATTATGTTTTATTACAAATATTTGCACTGTAAAAATGATAAACAAAAGAAATAATATTTTTCAATTTACCTCCTACAAGTACTGCACTCAAAAACAAAATGTAAAACTTCAGAGCCTACAAGTCCACTCAGTCCTACTTCTTGTTCAGCCAACCACTAAGACAAACAAGTTTGTTTTCATTTATGGGAGATAATGGTGCCCGCTTCTTATTTACAATGTCACCTGAAAAGGAGAATAGGTGTTCATATGGCACCATGGCATTGTTAGGTATTTACATGCCAGGTATGCTAAACATTCATATGCCCCTTCATGCTTTGGCCAGCATTCCAGACGACATGCTTCCATGCCGATGATGCTCATTAAAAAAATAATGCATTAATGGAATTTGTGACTGAACTGCTTGGGGGAGAATTGTATGTCTCCTGCTTTGTTTTATCTGCATTCTGCCATATATTTCATATTATGGCAATCTCGGATGATGACCCAGAACATGTTCGTTTTAAGAACACTTTCACTGCAGAGGTGACAAAACGCAAAGAAGGTACCAATGTAAGATGTCTAAAAATAGCTACAGCACTCAAACCAAGGTTTAAGAATCTGAAGTGCCTTCCAAAATCTGAGAGGGACGAGGTGTAGAGCATGTTTTCAGAAGTCTTAAAAGAGCAACAGTCCAATGTGCAAACTACAGAATCCAAACCATCAAAAAAGAAAATCAACATTCTTGGTGGCATCTGACTCAGATGATGAAAATGAACGTGGGTCAGTCCGCACTGCTTTAGATCATTATCGAGCAGAACCCATCATCAGTATGGACGCACGTCCTCTGGAATAGCGGGTGAAGCATGAAGGGACATAGGAATCTTTAGCGCATCTGGCAAGTAAATATCTTGCGACGCCGTCTACAAAAGTGCCATGCAAACGCCTGTTCTCACTTTCAGGTGACATTGTAAACAAGAAGTGGGCAGCATTATCTCCTGCAAATATAAATAAATGTGTTTGTCTGAGCGATTGGCTGAACAAGAAGTAGGACTGAGTGAACTTGTAGGCTCTAAAGTTTTACATTGTTTTATTTTTGAGTGCAGTTATCTTTTGTTCATAACTCTATATTTGTAAGTTCAATTTTCATGACAAAGAGATTGCACTACAGTACTTGTATGAGATGAATTGAAAAATACTATTTCTTTTGTTTCTTTTTTACAGTGCAAATATTTGTAATAAAAATAAATATAAACTGAGCACTGTACACTTTGTATTCTGTGTTCTAATTGAAATCAATATATTTTAAAATGTAGAAAACATTCAAAAATATTTAAATAAATGAAAAGGAGTACTTGTGGCACCTTAGAGACTAACCAATTTATTTGAGCATGAGCTTTCGTGAGCTACAGCTCACTTCATCGGATGCATACTGTGGAAACTGCAGAAGACATTATATACACAGAGACCATGAAACAATACCTCCTCCCACCCCACTCTCCTGCTGGTAATAGCTTATCTAAAGTGATCATCAAGTTGGGCCATTTCCAGCACAAATCCAGGTTTTCTCACCCTCCGCCCCCCCCCCCACACAAACTCACTCTCCTGCTGGTAATAGCCCATCCAAAGTGACCACTCTCTTTACAATGTGTATGATAATCAAGGTGGGCCATTTCCAGCACAAATCCAGGTTTTCTCACCCCCTCACCCCCCTCTAAAAACCACACACACAAACTCACTCTCCTGCTGGTAATAGCTTCTCCAAAGTGACCACCCTCCCTACAATGTGCATGATAATCAAGGTGGGCCATTTCCAGCACAAATCCAGGTTTTCTCACCCCCCCCACCCCCATACACACACAAACTCACTCTCCTGCTGGTAATAGCTCATCCAAACTGACCACTCTCCCTACAATGTGCATGATAATCAAGGTGGGCCATTTCCAGCACAAATCCAGGTTTTCTCACCCCCCCACACACAAACTCACTCTCCTGCTGGCAATAGCTCATCCAAACTGACCACTCTCCTTACAATGTGCATGATAATCAAGGTGGGCCATTTCCAGCATAAATCCAAGTTTAACCAGAACGTCTGGAGGGGGGGGGTAGGAAAAAACAAGGGGAAATAGGCTACCTTGCATAATGACTTAGCCACTCCCAGTCTCTATTTAAGCCTAAATTAACAGTATCCAATTTGCAAATGAATTCCAATTCAGCAGTTCTATTATTGCTTAACATAGCGATTAATAGCGCGATTAATCACGATTAATTTTTGTAATTGCTTGGCAGCCCTAGTTTTAACTTTAAGTCTACTGTCATTAAATAATTGTCTGACCCACTAATCATCTGAGCCCTCCATAATTTCCTGCCACTGTAAAAATTTAAATAGAAAAAATAAAAGTTGAAAAGTAAATATTGATATTATCCATCAAAAATTTATAAAAAACAAAAATAAAATTCTGCCAAATTTACATATGTTTGTGCCATGCCTAACAAAATGGGAACCAAGCAGACTGTGATATTTAGGGACAACAGAAATGTAAAATAATAATAATAATAATTAATAAAAAGGTCCTCATGTTTACCATTCTTCTGAAGAAGCAACCCATTTAACTAACTATACCGACTACCAGGCAGTTCTAAAAATATAGTTACAATTTTTAGTTTGAAGTTTCAAGGAACATAGTTTTCAGACGCATAGAGAGACTCCCCCAGTGTTTTTAAAAAGTATAGTATATCTGAAAACTGTTTTATTTTTTAAGCTTAACCTAATATCTATTATGTTAACTCAAGTTAAAAAAACCTTAGAAGCTTCAGTTATTGCTCAGTGTATTTAGTCTTCTCCCCTGAGAACTGACTTTGGATTAACTTTCTCAAACTTCTGCTGAACTTTTTCTAAGAAAGGCAAGTCTGATATTAAATGCAAACTTGGTATTTCCATGAGAAACAATTTGCAAGCCATTTTTAATCCGTTGCCTCTCTAAGGAAGATAAATTGGCTTATTGTTATGTTCTCTTTCTTGTAAAGCAATCACAATCTGTTTGTGCCTTATAATTGATCTATTAACTATGCTTGCAACATTCTCATCCTCCACTATAACTGGCAAAGCAACTTAAAAATAATCTAAAACTGAAAACTTGGAAACAAAGATTTTTCACTGAAGGATAAGCAATGCAAAGTTATGAATGGGTGAAACAGCCCACGATATTAGCGATATGCTGGAGGGAGCCTTCCAGGGGTTTCCGAGGGTCCATGTTAAAATTCTCGCACCAATCAAAAGAAGGGTTAGGAAGATTTCTCTGCCTCTGATGTAGACATCCCCTCTCTGGAGACTGCTAAATCTAACTTGTCAGAGATGACTTGTGCCTTAGGCTCAAAAAAGTACTACTAAAAAGCAAATATTTTGGATTTGGAATAAACTAGATTGCAATAGGTGTCAAGTACTTTCCAAAAAATGTCCCTGGGAAAGGGCCCTTCTTCTCTGCACTAAAAAATCCACCAGATGAACACTGCTGTACCATCTATACATTCAGTGCATTCTTTGGGAACAGAGTAAAACCATTTCCAGTTAAGTGGAACTTATATCACTGCAAGTTTGTCTGCTCAGTTACCATTGCTTCCTTCTTTGGTTCACTGTATTTTCCACTGAATGCATCCGATGAAGTGAGCTGTAGCTCACGAAAGCTCATGCTCAAATAAATTGGTTAGTCTCTAAGGTGCCACAAGTACTCCTTTTCTTTTTGCAAATACAGACTAACACAGCTGCTACTCTGAAACCTTCTTTGGTTCTATTTATGAGAAAGTGCTTTCATTTAAATAGTAAAAGAACTGATTTTGCAGTCTCTCACTCCCCTTCTCTGAAAGCTCATGCATTGTTACACAGACTTTAGCATAGGTTCAGGTGAAACATTTTATTACAATACTGGCAGTGCGTCACTGGTACAGTTTGAGAGCCATTAACCACAAGTAACTGTGACATAGTTTCTTACTGACTAGGTCCTGTCTTGCAGTTGTTCAACATACACAACTCCCATTGAAGTCAATGCAAGTTGAGTATACATATTGTGTAAATGTAGATATCAATATTACAATTACTCCAGACAAATATTCTGTTTAGCTGACACCGCTGGATGGTGAGTTAAATCAAAAAATTTAGCTCATCAACAGTGAAATCCAGCTGAGGCCAGATTTTAAAGGAACACTGGCTTCTATTTTGCCAGCAGTGGATTGCTGTCTCCTGAAGAAGAATGGAGGGGCCCTGCTGAGGACTGCTTCTTAAGAACCACCTAAGGAGCCACGGCCAAGAGCTACCTCCTTTTCCTAGCAGCAGCACACCCTAGTCCTCTTCCTCAGCAGCACCACGCAGCCCTCACCAACTCTCCTTCTGGCATCTCTGGTGAGCAGGACATGGCTGCAGTTGTACAACTTTTGGGGAGGGTCAGGTACTTCCCCTCTTCTCAGGAGTCTCTAAAGCATATAGGTCTTGTGTTATTCTGATGAGCACTGTCTCCACCACCAGCCATAAGCAGAGCAGCACCAGAAGCTCCTTCAATAACAAGAGGCAAACAGGGAAAGAAAATGTATTTTTAAAAGACTCTCTGTCTCTCTCTCTCACACACACACACACAATGGGCTTTGTTATAGAGAATGTTTAAAAATTTAAAGTCTATTTGAAGCAAACATCACACTTCAATTCTGGGCTGTCCTTTTTCTCATGCAAATTATATTTTCCCCAGCCCAGTGCTTCAGCAGCAACCACTTTTTCAGAAAAAAACAAAACAACAACAACACACAACACAACCTTTATAAAGAAACTGCTAAACCAGACTGGATAATAGACATCTCTAACTAAGACTACTCCCTGAGGATTTACAAGAAGGCAAATATCTCCACTCCACATAGAATCTGTTTGGCCCACACAAGGTTGTGTTTAGGATTAGTTGGCCCTCCTGTGTAATAAGTTTGGTCACCACTATTTGTGATGACCACATTCCCTGGCAGCTACATTCCTTGTGAGAACAGGAGACTGGGCTTTCTCTTAGAATCATAGAAACATAGGGCTGAAAGGGACCTCGAGAGGTCATCTTTAGTCCAACCCCCTGCGCTGAGGCAGGACAAGTATACTTAGACAATCTCTGACAGGTGTTTGTCTAACCTGTTCCTCAAAACCTCTAATGACGGGGATCCCACAATGTCCCTTGGAGGCCTATACCAGTGCTTAACTACCCTTATAGTTAGAAAGGTTTTCCTAATATCCATCTGAAATCTCCCTTGATGCAGATTAAGCCCATTACTTCTTGTCCTACTTTCAGTGCATTTGGAGAACAACAGCCTTTAACCTATTGGAAGACTGTTATCAGATCACCCCTCAGTCTTCTTTTCTCAAGACTAAACATGCCCAGTTTTTTTTAAGATTTCTTCATTGGTCAGGTTTTCTAAACTTTTTATAATTTTTGTTAATCTCCTCTGGACTCTCTCCAATTTGTCCACATCCTTCCTAAAGTGTGGTGCCCAGAACTGGACACGGCACTTCAACTGAGACTTCACCAGTGCCCAGTAGAGCAGGACAATACAACATTCCTGTTAATACACCCCAAATTGATCATAGCCTTTTTAGATACAGCATCACACTGTTGACTCATTTTCAGTTTGTGATCTACTATAAACCCCAGATCCTTTTCAGTAGCACCTAGCTATTTACTCCCCATTCAATAGTCATGTGTTTCATTTTTTCCACCCTAAGTGAAGTATTTTGTACTTGTCTTTATTGAATTTCATTTTGTTGATTTCAATTCTCCGATTTGTTGAAGTTGTTTTAAATTCTAATCCTGTTCTCCAGAGTGCTTGTAACCCCTCCCCAGTTGGTGTCATCTGAAAATGTTATAAGCATACCCTTCACCCCATTATCCAAATAATTAATGAAAATATTGAATAGTACCAGACTCATGACAGACCTCTGCAGGACCCCATTAGATACATCCTCCCAGTTTGACAGCAAACCATCTTTGAGTACAATCTTTAAAGCAGTTATGCACCCACCTTATTGTAACTTCATCTAAACCACATTTCCCTAGATTGCTTGTGAGAATGTCATGTGGAACTGTGACAAAAGTCTTACTAAAATCTAGCTATATCATTTCTACTGCATCCCTCTATCCAGTAGGCCAGTAATCACGTCAAACAAGGAAATTAGTTTGGTTTGGAATGATTTATTCTTGACAAATCTATACTAACTATTACTTATTACCCTATTATCTTCTAGGTGCTTAGAAAGTGATTGTTTAAACATGTTCCAGTATTTTTCCAGGTGTCGAAGTTAGGCTGACTGGGGTATAATTTCCCAGGTCCTCTTTTTTCCCTTATTTAAAAATAGATTCTATGTTTGCTTGTCTCCAATTCTCTGGGACATCACCTGTCCTTCATGAGTTCACAAAGATTATTGCTAATGTTTCCTAGATTGCTTCAGCTAGTTCCTTAAGTACTCTGGATAATTTCATCAGGCCCTGCTGACTTGAATATATCTAAATATTCTTCAACCTGTTTTTCCTTATTTTGGCTTGTGTTTCTTCTCGCCTTCCCCCCATCATAAAATAGTGAAGCTTTACAAAGCAGAGGCAATTAGGTGGTCAGAAGGTGTGCCATCAGGATAAGGGCCTAGGGGTTACAACTCTTAATGACAGGAGACTAGAATGACCACAAATCTCACTGCCTTCAGAAGGAAGTGTAAAACTCACTTTTGATTTAGCTTTTCAACAGCCACAATAAAACCACAAACAGAGAAGAGAGGGGAATGGAGAGGAGAAAGGAAAAATAAATTATTGAAAAGAAAACCTGCCATGGTTGCCTTAGGAAATGATGAGAGGAAATAATTTCACTCTCTGATTATTTTCTCTTTTTAATATACTTGGCTTCTAAGGAAAACGAAGCAGTGCTAGAGCATACACCCTCAGAAGTCTGATACTGCTGTAAAAGGACTGCTTCTTCGGGAGCCTGGGAGCCATTTTCCTGTCACACAATTAAAAAATGCTGCCAAACTAGGTGTATTTTTTAAGTTTTACATGAATCCTCACAAACGGCACTCACTCTTGATTTGCAGTACGTATTCTGAGCTTAATTACACCAGTCATACAAAATCTCTCTTGCTTTTGAGAAAGGCAGTATGGCCCCGTAGAAAGAGCAATAGATGGGGGCTGAGTTCTATTCCCAGCTCTGCCACTACCCTGCTGAGTGACCTCCACCGCTCCATGCCTCAGTTTCCTCCTCTGTAAAATGGGGATAATGTACAGACCTCCTCTGTAATGCACGTTGCTATCTACTGATGAAAAGTGCTATATAAGAGTTATGTATTATTATTTTGTGCCCACTGTTAGCATACATATCTGCCTGTAACTTTCACTGGAGCCTGCCATAGGTTGAAAGTTTCTTGTTTTTCTCCTGATGCCTCATGTCATCTTCTGGGTTACTTTAATATTATGTGATTGAATTATATTTTCCTGAGCTTATTATGATTGACAAAAATGTATATTAGAGTGGCTCTTGGAGGTACTAGTCAAGATAGTGGGTCCCATTGTGCTTTACAATCACATAAGATGACATGTTCCCTGCGCTGAATGAAGGGAACAGTGCTTTATGGCTGGGGGCGGGGGGGAGAGAGGAAAACTGCTGCAAAAGTGGAGGAGGGGTCAGCATGGTCTCTGACTCATCCCCTGGAAATGAAGGGCTTAAAAGGGGCAGCTCTGTGTCTGAAGCCCCCTTTTACACAGAGCAGGCTGAGGCAGTACCCACTCTCCCTTCCCTTGAGGTGGTGAAATACCAGGTTTGGTCAAGACCTGCTGTGGGCATTATGCTAGCTGCCCCTTTTTTAGGAGGCGTGGGAAAGAATTTTCCCTTACCACCATTTTGGCCTAGGTGCAGTTGGGTTTTTTTCCGCCTTCCCCTGCAGCGGGTTCAGAAAGGGCTCCATTCATGCATGGCATGAAGTGGGGTAGGCCATATGTTGCAACTCATTATGTAAGTGTGTGGCAGATGTCCAGTGCAGGTAGTCCATAGGAAAGGCATACAGTGACCGGATAAATGGCTTGAAAAGGATATATAAAGGAAGGGTTTGTTAAAGGAATGAACGGGAGGGGACTGGGGACTCCTATGATTGGTATGGCAAGTGATGCCCTGGATTTGAGGGGTGTGTATACCCCAGAATGTGATCAAGCTAACTGCAACCATATTATGTGCATTCAGCCACCCTGAATTAATGAAATAGAACACCGCCTAGTTAAGGATTAATGTGGAGACAGGCTTTCAGAAACAAGGTCAAAACTAGCTACAGTTTCTGCTCATCCGAATGGGAGGAGGGGACAGACAAGTAAACAACTGAGACTGAAAACCTTGGTAGTTGGAAAACCTTGAGTCTAGACGCCTCTGATATTAAAAGTTTACTGAAAGTTAGAAAAGTGATGATCCAGTAGGGGTCATTATGACCTATGTGTTTTGTAGAAGTTAGTTACAAAAGATTAGCTAATAGAGTGTACTTTGGAGCAGTCCTCTGAAGCCATCTTGAGAGACATTTTTCCTGACACCCTTTCTCCCCTGTGGGTGAACAAGTGGCCACAGCAAACCTGCTGTTAATTACTTAGTACCATTCTAGATGGGAAGTAAATATCTGGGATGTGCTAAGGAGGTTCTCAAACTGGGGATCGTGAGGTTATTACATGGGGGGTTGCGAGCAGTCAGCCTCCACCCCAAACTCCGCTTTGCCTCCAGCATTTGTAATGGTGTTAAATATATAAAAAAGTGTTTTTTAATTTATAAGGGGGGTCGCACTCAGAGGCTTGCTATGTGAAAGGGGTCACCAGTACAAAAGTTTGAGAACCACTGTCTAAACCTATTGCTTATGTTTGTGTGTGCTTAAATCTAATAAACTGCAATTTTAGATATAGCACACTTACTGGCATGAATCTTATCAGATGGAAGTGCCTGCTTCCTTACACCGCCTGGAGTAAAATAGTTAAGTTGCCCCTGTTGAGGGTTCTGAAAATCCCAGATAACACAGGGAGCCAACCCACTTTCTTATAGCCCACCTTAACCCTCCTACGGGGGAGGTTGGATGGTAAGGTCCCAGCAATGGATTGGCTGGGGGCACCTGAATGGAAAAAGAGGGGGTTCTGGGGGAAGCTCCCTGGGTTATTACAGAATAAACATGGGGTTACCTGTACTGTACACTTTTATCTGCCGGGTAGTCCCAGACATGTATTAATAAAGTTACAGCCTGATTAACCCCGTATCAAATGTCTCCTGTCCTTCTTTCAGTATAGCCAGACAACTGTGTAATTCTATGTGCCTTATGAAAAGCTCTCAATATTCCAAGACTTGCAATAAAATCAGAACTGGCAACATGGCATATCTAGAGAAACAAACCAAGTGCTTTACTTAAAACACATACATACTGTCAAGATAGACACCTACAGCCAAGATAATCTAAAAAGAAGTGGCTTTTCAAATCCAGACCTGTGAAAGTATAAGCCATTCTGTTCTATGGGAACCCAGTCCTGTTCTCCGTAAAGTCAATGGCAAAACTCCCGATGATGTCAGCCAAAGTAGGATTGAGCCCTCAACTAAGCAATATAGAAATAGTTTCCTTACTGTCCCCTTCTTTTCTCCCACCCCCTTCTACCCAGACCAAAGTTTCACACCACCTGTTGTTTCCCCATGGGTTGTTATTAGGGCTGGTCAAAAATTGGCTTTCAATGGAAAATTGTGTTTTCAACTTAACAAAATTTTTCATCAGAAGTGTCTGATTTTTGTAGAAAATTTTTATTTTTCATTAAAAAAAAAAAAAAAAGCTTGAAAACCAAAATATTCCTAGCTGGAAATACTCCCAGGATGTCTTTTGGGAATAATGGTTCAGTTGCCTAATGTCTCTATTCTCTTTTATGGGCAAAGCTGTCCAGGCAGACTATATCCCCCATGATTCAGCGTGGCTAGAAACTTCCCTGATAGACTGCTTCTCCTCTTCAAGAGGATAGACCATGGTGCATCATGGGAAATATTGTCCAACCAAGGAGCCCAGCGTATAGAGGAGACTGGGAGCATGAAACACCTGGACTATAACTCCCTTGAAGCACCACAGCTGCATTTCCAAATAGAAATATTTAGATTTTTGGCTGAAACAGTTTGATTTCTGAATTTCCATTCCCCGCCCTTCTCCCAACCCAGCCCCACCAATTTTTTTTTTTTGAATATTCCGGGGCGTGTGTGGCAATTTTCAATTGGCACTCGAGACCTGAACAAAACTGGCTGACATGAATACATTTCCTAAGAGACTAAAAAGAATATTGGAGCTCTCTCCATTTTTCTCTATACTCAGGAAGGTTATGTTACTGATTGTTAACAATTCTATTCAGCTGAAGTACTCAGATACAGAGCTGATGGAGTCCTTATAAAAACTGAGATTGTTCTTAAAGACATTATGGGCACTTTGATTAATAAAATTAAAGGGCTTTTTTGTGAAGAGATTCTAATTACCCATTTCTGCATTTGTTCTCTCTGCCTCCTTAGTCCCAGTTCTTTAAAGGAGCTCTGAGAGTAGAACATTAAAATCTGAAGTCAATTTTCATTATTATAACACATGTAACTGCCATCTGGTCGCTCAATGTGTAATCATATTTACATGCCACTGCCACTGTGGAAAGTAACAAAAACAATGACAATTAACGTTAAATGTTGATATACCAGTATATATTGACTCTAAGATAGGAAAATTTACTTCTTAATTTTTGCACTCCCTATTTATGAAAGAACTGTTACATTTGCAAGAGATTAGTTGCATTAATGTTCTCCCTAATGCAACGGTACTCTTTTTAGCTTGAATGAACTCCACGGTAATCACTGTGACACCTTACAGATACACCCTGTCCTTTTCTGTACTTGCAGAAATGGATAAGAAAAAGCTGCTTGTGGTTCTGATAGAAACAGCACTTTAATCTTGCGGAAGTCCTGATATGCTTAGGGTGTTTTCTGACTACCTTCATACACTTAGAAGTATGTCACGCTATTACAGCTGTGCAGAACTCACCTGTTTCAAGGCGCTGGAGTTTTGGCAACTGTACTGATGGATTTGGTTCACATGGGACCAGGACCCCAGAGTTTACCCTGGTATTTCAGTTGAGCAAATCAGAAATTTTGTTGAAAACAATGGTCCAATGAGAAATGAGGGGTAAAAATTAACTAAAATGCTCAGGAAAAAGTTCCCATTTCCTATCAACTCTCTGGTTTATTTAAGCACCTACATCCCGGGTGAAACCATGAAAGATGACTGAAAATGAAACTGGCATAACGCACCTGGAGTCAAACTTTTCATAGGTCATGGAACACCCACCCCAATGCCCTTATCTGGTGCTCTCTTCTGCAGAAACAGCCAAGTGGCCAGCTAAACCCAATTCTTATGAGGGGGATTCAGGCTAGGCTCTCTGAGGGCATCAGGGTGGATTTAGCTGACCCATTTCCCCATCTGTGAGAAGGGCTGTGAGGAAATGCTCATTCCCCACACCACCACGCGTTCCCAGGATATTTTCTGAGGAGTAGGCAGCTTTGCCTCCCTGTTTTTACATCAGGGAGACCTAGATGGCTCTGCTGGCTTCTGCAGCTGTCTATACAGTGGTATTTAGTGTATTCTGGGGACTATTAGCCCTTTTCTCACTTCGCCTGGCCACCACAAGTCTGTCTTTGCTTCAAGCCTAGAGGACACTCCAAACTCATTTTCGAACTGAAAAACCAAAATGAGATTTTAAACACCTCCCAAATTATGTGGAGGCTGTTTTTTACTTACAATGAGCTATCAAAATGGTCATAGGGTCAGAAGTGGCTGCTAAAAGGACAGCATGTGCCATAGAAGAGAATATAAAAATATTATGCTCTTTCCCTTGCGCTCCCATCCTGCCAACTCATCCCTCCAGTTCAGCTGCTGCATTTTGCAGGCACATCAGGAACTTCAAACTTTTGCTGAATTGGGGATCAGTGTTCATCATCGTTACCTACAAGTTTATTTCACAGTATAAAATAAAATAATGATTGAAAAAGTGCCTATGTAAAATTGGCCATTTCTTGGTCAACAGATCTGCTCCCTTGTATTATGAGTTATAGCTAGTGTACTTATTTTGAACACAGAAGAAATGCTTTAATACTTGTTAGTCATAAGAGCATTGTAGAGCCAATAAAGCTAAGAGTATATGAACTGGCTGCTATTCCACTGACAGAATTATTAACTACATTCCAAATACAGACTTATTACTGGTGATGATGCACAAGTCAGAGAACACACTTGACTTTCAGATCCAAGTAGTTAGAAAAAAATATTTGACTGTTAAAACACTGAGCAAATTCAATATGGAAATCATTGAAAAACACAGAATCCCACAAAACAGTTTATTCCAGAGTGACTTTCTGAGTATAACTACATTTAACTGGAAGCCTAGTCTGCATAGAAACATGGCTGTGACACTCTGTACCTCAAAATAGCACCTTTTTGGTTGAAATGCTTGGGGAAGCTCAGCTCAGATTACAAAGGCTGGTGCATGTCCACTCTCCTTTGACAAAGTGGCAAACTAATGAGCTTGCATGGTCCAAAGGAGTCTTGAGCAGTGTAAAACAGAATATTTCTAGACTGCAAGGTGAGGGGCTGGTTTGATTGGCTGATGCCTCTCTCTGTATGATTCATGAGTGGCTTTGAGCGCGTTCATGCAATTTCACTGAGTGTGAGTCTCCACACGCTGATGGCTGAGTGATCACAGCACCTGGAAGGGTTTGTCAATGGCACAGCAGTGTGAGAGACAGCCCAGGCTGGAGAATTAAGGGGGCATAAAAGTCCCACGGTTCCAGGTTGTACCACTTAGCATAACTCTGATAAAGTTAGTGATAAATCTGGCCTACTAATGGATAAATTAGGAATAATGTTTTCAATAATATCTAGATACAGACATGAAATCCACCAAAAACAGACAACCATATGACCAGTGGCTTTCCACTGAAAGTATGGCTCTTGCAGTCAGTTAACCCACTTTGGAAAAAAAATTTTCAAGATGTTTTCATAGGTTTTTTCCCCTTTCCTCCATACTCCCTCCCTGACAAGTTTAAAGAGCTACTCAGATGGACAAAAGCACATTAATACTTGGTGTTCATAAAGCATTATACAAACTAACTGGCTAATCCTCACAATCTGAGGTAGTCAACTTTTACTGTCCTCATTTTATAGGTGGGGAAATTGAGACAAAGAGACCTAGTCAAGACACGAACTGCTGTCAGCAGCAGAATGGAGAACAAACCAATCCAGTCTAACTGGATGGCACTGTCCCAGGAACCATGCAAAGTCAGCTGTGTCACAGCTTCTCATGAACTTTTGTGAAGTGGTTTCTACATGGATATTTTTGCTTGGTTTAATATCATATGTCCCATTCTGTTTTGTGTCGTGCCTACTGTGCTTTTACATGATTTTTTAGCATTGTATATCCCATGGAACATTTTTGGACCTCCCAAAATCCAATTTGCCTGTTGTGTTAACAAGTATTTGCAGTTTGCTTTTATTTACTTGATCGAATGCTAAATGGTCTCCTTTAGTACAGCTTGATGTATAACCATCAGTTTCCATTTCTATTATTATGCAGTTTCTGCAGCGCTTTGTATCTGTCACTACCTTTCTGCGGTTAAGGTGTGCCAATAATTGTCCTCTTCTTATTATCTCTAATGATCCCCTATGACATTCTAGCAAGAAACGCCACCTCTAAGATGTTCGCATTGTTTATGGACAGAATTTAAAGTCCTTTGCTAGCTAATCAAATGTTTCATCTGTTTGGTTGCAAGCACTGAATACATGATGCTCCAGTAATATAGTTTTCCTCAGAGTACAATAATCCCCATACATTCTCATATGAATGTCAATTTGGTTCACTTCCCAGTTTTAAAAACACAAGTACCTTTATATCTCCTGGGTATGTTCTCCTGAATAGCAGAATTAAGTACTGCAGCTTTTCCAACATTATCTCTTTGCAGCATTCAGATAGCTTCAACTATTTTTGGTCTTTTCTAGTTTTTTTAAATATAAATATTGTTCCAGTCAACATTTATATGAAGAAGCAAAGAGCAATTTCTGAAGAAGTAGAAGATAATTTCTGGTAAAATCCTTAGTTTCACTCCAGTCAGCACCATAAGCACAGAGCTTTCCTGTTTTTATTTATCTGCTTCTGATCCAACCTCAGTGTGAGAAGGAATGTCACCACCAACCAAGAGGTAAATGCAGCAACTGCTGGCCACTACTGATTGGCAGCCTCACAACAGCTGGGAGAATAAAAGAGCAGAGAAGCAGTGGGGTGGAATGGCTGCTAGAGGAACAAGCAGGCCAGAGAAAGAAGGTCCTGCCCAACAAGCTGGTGAGAAGCTGCCCCAGAGTGACAACAACCCAAAGAACGGATGCCCAGAGCCACAGGCTGGAGACGCCTACAGAACCAAAGGCAGTAGGAGAGAACTCAGGGTATAGCAGGAGAATTGTGGAGGACTGATTCTGCCTGGCTTAAGAGGCCTGAGCTGGAACCCAGTGGCGTGGGTGGGCCTGGGTTCCCCTACCTGCCTCTAAAAGGCCTTAAGAGCAAAAGGGGTTCCAGGCCCCTTGAGGGCAAGGGGGATATAATCCCTGGCAACATAAGGGGAAACCTGTACACCCCAGTGAGACAGATATTAATGTCCTTGGCTCCAGAACAGGACTATAAACACGCAAGAAAGGGGGATTGACATCCCCTCTGATCTGCGCAGACACTGCAGTGCCCTATCTGACCAAAGGAGGATGCTGACACACTGGGGTACCAGCCTACAAGACAAGTTATTCACCATTCTATATGGCTTGGGCAGGGGGAAACGAAAGGGCCATGTTCTGCTCTCTTACGCTACACATTTTTTCATTTTGGTCATTTATTGGTTTTACCCACAGATGTGTGGTAAAACTGCCGGGGACGGGGAGGAAATGACTCCATACTCTTCTCTGTTTCAAAAGATAGATCTTGTTATACACTTTTTTCCACTTACATTTTATTTGGTAAAATGCGTTCATGATTTCACAAAGAGATTATTGGCAAGTACAAATAAAAGGAAAAAATGTTGTTCCCAATCACAGGCCTCTGCTTAATATGCTGTTGGAGACATTAATGGCTCTAGTGGATGGGACCATTACCCATCATCAGGTCCATCCTGTTTTAATGAAAGGGCATTGGTACGCATACACAAAGGCATACATATCACGGCATCCTTGAAACTATTAGTAACTACCCAACAAAAGCAGTAATTATGATAACTTCTTATACACAGTGTTATAAGAGCGCAGGAATCTTAAAAATCTGAAAGTTTTGCACCTTCGATTTCTCTCTCAGATAGGAGGTAGGATGTTTGGGCTGCATCCTTACTTCAGGTGATTTATGTGGCCTTTAACCTTCAGCTGCACTCTTAACAAGTATGCATAGGGATGTGCATAGTGGTATTCAGTATCCTAAGGTCGTATGTTAATAAAATTCTCACAAAATTACATTAATGAATACTTGTTAAAATAAGGTTGTCATCTTTCCAAACGTTAAACAAGCACATGATTCCATCTCCAGAGACTCAAGTTCGAGTACTAGTTATTTTACTAGTAAAAGTGAGTTTGTTGTTGTTATCCTACTCCTTCATTTATGCATGTCACAAAATTGGATAAGTCTCTACTCAGGGGAATCCAGAACTGAGAAAAATTTTGTCTGATTAATATTGTTCCTAAGATGCTCTGAAAATGTTTTAGATCTTGTTGCTTCAGAGCCTGGTCTGAACGAACACTGAAACCCCATCTTCTTCCTCCTCTTGCAAATATAATATTCCCTTGAATTCTCCTACACAGGGGAGAGAGGAAGATAGTAAGAAATAGGACAATAAGAGAATGATAAATCTTGTTTGGGGAAATTTCTCTATCTGGTTTCATACCCAGATTTCATACACCAGATAGAAAACGTGGTGGTGTAGGGTAGCAGCCCCATGACAAGTACATTATACAACTTATTTTGCAATCAAGGATAAATTTGAGAGCACAAAAACACAAAAAAGTGACTCACTGTTCATAAACACTTTCAGTTCCCTTTTCGAACTGCTGTGTTCTGAATCAGTGACCTCAGTGCAGTACAGAAAGATTCCTAACAAAATATTTTAAAATGCCATTTCAAATAAAATATGCCTAGTATACATTTATACCTGATGCTTAGAAACCATTGTTATAGATGCCTTAGAGACATCTTAAAAAGCTCTACATGCCCCCTTTTCCCCCACCCCAAATATCTTCCCTGGACAAGATTCAGGTTTCCTTCACCATCCTCTCTGCTCTGCCCATGTTCCCGGTCTTGTCTGCCCATTTGTCAGCTTCTCTCATTGGTGATTTCTACTAGGCAGCCCCCTGTGCATGGTATGATCTTCCCAAGCTTAACCATAAAGGTTCTTTTCACATTTAAGACCCTCTTAAAGATCCACTTCTGCTATGATGTATACAGCGAATCAAGTTGATTGGCATATAAACTGCCCCTCCCCTCTCTGTGTATTTGTATCTGTCTGGAGACTGGGAGTTCCTTGGAGCAAGTATCCGTCCCTTCTTGAATGTCTGGAAAGCACCTAGCACATGGTAAGTGATACCACAAACAAATCACTAATAATACATGGACATAGCAGAAGCTTCTGTGGGCCAGATTCCAATCTCACTTACACCAGTGTAAATCTAGAGTAGCAATTCCACTGATATCAACTTGACCATGTCTCTGTCTTAAAATGTATGAAATTTCTTTGGATTAATAATCTTCTCTTATTTTTAAAAAAGAAATAGCTCTATATCTAATAGAATGGTATGTGATATGTACATAGGTGTTTTCTAACCAGTGTATTTCTATCTTACACATGGAACTATCACATGGCAACATTACAATGAAAAAAAAACCTTAATTGGAAGTAGTCATTGCTGAATATAAAAATTCAACAGCAGGAATGTTTTTGAGCAACAAAAGTTTCATATATGCTCAATTTGCTCAGTGAATGATCAGAAAGCAGCTTCTCCTTTTACAATACAATCTCTTCCCTGTACTGACATTTTCATATACTATACAACAAAGTGGACACTACTATGCCTTATATAGATATCCCTTATAGGGATCCCACACTAACATATCTGAACATTAAAACGAAAATGTTCAAACTTGGGGGCTGAAAATTAGTCATTAGTGCCTCAGAATGTGCAACACCCATTGACTTCCCAGAGGCACCTCTTTCAATCAAGACATTGATTTGGAAACAGGAGTCTAAATGTGGCTATAAGTGCCTAAGGGACCCAAATCTGAACCTTTTTCGCCAAAGGATCCAGTCACAACTGATCCTGTCTGTACTTGCAAAGTACAAATGAAAAGTCTGAATTTGCACCCTTACTTGCAGCAGCAGCAGACCTGTTACTTACAGACTTGTTTCCTAAACTCTTCAGCTGAGCTTACAGTTTTAAAAGCCTCATACTATAACCCATGTATTTAAATGAACCAATACAATGGTTCCTCAAACACTTTTGAGAAATGTATTGCAATGACAAAGCTGAGGTTAGAAACTACATTCCATATATCAGCCTGAGTAATGCAACTGCCAGAAACAGAAGACAACCCCTGAATCTTTGGGGAAATCTTTTTCCTCTTACAAAACTAAAAATTCCTTCAATTTTGAAATATTATGGCAGTTTCATGATGGGGACTACTATTTATTTGGAGCTCAGTCCACCAACACCAGAGCAAAAGATCAAGCAGCACTGCAAGAATGAACCATCATTCCTACACCAAGCATACTAGTGATAACCTTTTGAATCATGATGTGCCAGATGGCTGTTTCCTAATGACATGTTGCTGCTATGAAAATTTGTGAAGGAAAAAAAAAATTGAAATATCTATGCATTGTTGACTTTATGCTTATATTTGGTATTAAATCCTTTTTACACTCAAACAGCTCCTACTCTACTTCTTAATGTGAGCTCATTA
The DNA here is from genome assembly GCF_965152275.1 of Natator depressus. Classification (NCBI taxonomy): domain Eukaryota; kingdom Metazoa; phylum Chordata; order Testudines; family Cheloniidae; genus Natator; species Natator depressus. The sequence continues at coordinate 155,019,745 of NC_134235.1, read as the reverse complement.
GATAACACAGACAAACATATTAAGAAATGGTCATATTCAGCTAACCATTTATACAATCAGAAACTACAGGAACTGTTAGTAAGATTGTGTCATATCACATTGTTGTGGTGATAGCAATGCAATCAATTGAACAGCCATATAATAAGCTGCATGTAACATGGCCCTCTCACCACCAGCACTCCACCCATTAATCCATCTTCCTTGGGGTATGGATTCATTTGCTACAAATCTCCAAACAGCAGCTTCTTTCCCCTAACAAACCAAAATTTACCCCTTTAAAATGCAGTGCACCATGGGGAAATATTCAGTACTGGCCCATGACAGGTTTACTGTCACGTAATTCATGCCTAATGGGAGCTAGAAACACAAGCTCTGTGTGGTTGGGGCAAATCCCAGTTTCCTCTACTCACTCTCCTTAACCAGTAGGTTTTGAGATACTGGGGTTTTAAGTCGTGACCTTTTTTATGTCTAGAAAAGATACTTAAGATCATTTTTAGAGGTTTTTAAAATGTATTTGTTATAATTTTCCTCTCCCTTCAAGTCCAGTACTTCTGGATCACCTAGCTTCACAGGAGACATGCCAAAATAGCCCCACAAGAATTTTTGTATATTCTCTGAAACAGCTTTTTCCTGCGTGGCTTACGCAGAACACATGACAGTGTGATGTGGTATAAAGGTTATACTAGCATGTTATTGAGATGACTACCATTACTGATGTGTGTAATGTGACACTCCCAAACTCATGCTGGTGCACCTTTATAGCACGCCACCATGTATGCTATCATTACCTGGGGGTAAACCATTTATGTGTGATCTAGCCTAGAGTGTAGTGTTGTACAGCCAGTGGAGCAGCCCAAGGCGGAGCTTGTTGTTTAGACCTGGCTCTGGGCGGTAGTAATTGTTGTTAGGCTCCCACCCACTCCATGCCCTCTCCTGACCTTCCCACCTACCTGTACAATGGGGGGTACATAGCAGCTCTGCAAAGTTTGCTTCACTCTCATGCACAGAAAGTGGTCGTAGGGTGCATCAGTCCAAGAAAGTAAGGTCACCTACTGCCCCTTCTCCTGCCTTGCATTAGCACACAGGACAGGCCATGTTCTGGCCCTTAGATTGTAAACTCTTTGGGGCAGGGACTATCTTTTTGTGATTTGTGAATAGCACCTAACACAATGAAGCCCTGATCATTGATTTGGGCGTCTGGCGCAGCCATAATACAAATAGTAGTAAATCTCTCAGATAAGTTTAGGTAGCATTGTATTCTATTCAGTGCTCCGTTGTGCTTTAGGTCGCTTGTTTGTATCTATGTTTCTCACATACTTGTTTGGCTTTTTTGTTTCTCTTTTTAAAAGGACTGAGGATTCATGAGTGTGAATTAGAGCTGGTCAAAGTTTAAACTAACATTTCTTTTGGTTGGCGGGGGGAAAAAAGGCCCAGTGAAAATGTTCATGAAAGATTTTTAGGAGATTTTAAATATTCTTTTTTTTCTTTTTTTACTGAAACTCAAAAATGAAAAATTGGGGTGAGTTTGCTTTTCCCCTTCTTCCAATTCTCCCTTCCCCCTTTTTCAGCAGCAAAATGGAAAAAGAGTCACAAAGAGGAGGCCGCAGTTCCTGGAGCGAGAGGGACTGCAGGATGAGAGGGTGGTGGGAGAGACTGCCGGAGGAGTGCGCAGCACCTGCCCAGAGCTAATTCCCAGGACAGCCAGGAGGAGGCATCACTTGTGGTGAGTGACCCCTGTGACACCTGGGCCTGGCCCCATCCATCCCCCTGCACCCCAGGTTTGCTCCACTGTGACAGGAAGGGGGAGCACTGGTTTCCATCTGCATGCTCACCTGCTCACACCAGTGAAGACATTTTACTTTTTCAAAAGGTATAATACCTTCAGCCATTGTGAGGGGCACGGGTGGCTCAGCTTTTGACAAGGCATAATTAAGTTCTTTCTGTCTGATTATAACATGCCTGCACTTTTTTTTTAACCTGGTTGGGGATAATTAAATTAGTGACATAAATATAATCCTAATTATCAAATTTAATCTTTAAACACATATTGAGACTAGACCATTACTAACTTGTTCTCACGTCCAACCCTAAATAACAGAAGTTTCTGCTGAAGGGGAAAGCAGGTCTCTACAAAACAAAGATTAAAAGGGCAGACGTGCCAGTGTACAAATCATTACTGTTCTGCAAATCAGCAGGGATTCATATACATATGAGACAGCTCTCAGATCAAACACCAAAATGATTTAATCTTTACAATTGCGGAGGAAATAATAAAAGTGAGTGGTGCTGGATTATGAAAAGATTTAAGGCTAAACATTAATTCATACCGTGAGAAGAAGAAAAATCTTTCCAACCTTCATTCGCTAGTTCTTGATTTCAACCAGGACAGAAATAATAGGAGATGAACCCATGCCTATGATTATTCTCCTCCCAGAGGACAGAACTGACACTGCTTGTCTAATAACCCTTACCAACAAAATAATGCTGTCTTGAGAAGAACTATTTGCCCCACTATCCTATTTAGAGACAAAGTCCTAGGATAACTGTTAACAGAAATATGAGAAAGTAATTATTTGGAGAAGACAAAGGTCAAATACCTAAATGTTGTTTGTTTTGTTACTGAAAGACAGAATGAGAACAGGTGACAACTTTGAGTGACCACTGCATTTCAAGGAAATAAAGGACAATTTTATTAATAATTCAAGACTAAATTTATTAAGAGACTAACACCCATGATATTTTATTAGTTGTACAAAATTATGCACAACAACAAAGTCTACACAGCACCTTAGTATTGTATGATTTTTTGCATGATTATCACTGAAATATGGGATGATGAGCACCATCTATTAATTTGATATGGGATTTGGGACATTAGGCAACAAGTGAGGATTATTTATTTCTTAAAAGACAGGTGCTCACTCTAGTGCCCTGTTGATTCTTCTCTCTGGGTGCATCTGTATATACGGCTGTGCTCATCCTGTGCTCATTATTCTTGCAACAACTCCCACCGAAGTCAATGAGAGCCTTCTCTAGGAAAGGAGTACAGGAACAGACCCATAACTGGAAAAGTACTTTGGGATTAAATGTAACATACTATATTAGATACAGTACGCCCACTTCTTCTCAAAGACATGATACAGCTTGAACGTGATTTTTTTTCTTTAGTGCTGTGATTTCATTATAGCAAATCATTCAACATAAAGTATATTAGATCCTATTGCTTAAGAAGAGACTCTGAAACATTGTTGATTTTTTAACTGTTTCTAAATTAAAGGTTAATATTCTGACCCTATTTTATAGGTAAGTGTTTAAGGCCAAGGTCACACATTGTGTGTACTCTCTTGCCTATAAGATAGGAATCAGTTTAATAGCCTCCATGCATATGTTTAGAAAGTATTGCACAATCTGTCAGTTAATCGTCCTCCAAGGAGAAACTTACAGATAAACTTTTGCTTAAAAGGAAAGTCTTAAGGCTTATGTGTTAAGCATAACAGACCCCTGATGATTTAAGGAACTGCACTAGTTCTTTTTATCTTTTCACAGAGCTTTTATAAGAGGGATTTTTTTTTTCCCTCCTGGAATCAGTGGTATAATTCCCATTGATTTCAATGGGAGTAGGGTTAGGTCAATGCTGAGCACTTTGGCAAATCTCACCTTTTATTTTAGGCTGAGCAGATCTGTGTTTTATACCCACCATTAATTTATTTCCAATAACCATGAGAACCATTATGCATTTAGGGCCACAATCACTCAACCCAGCATCCAGGGCGAGTAGTGGAGCTGTGAGATGGATGTCTGTATAGAGACTGGGGGAGGGACCCTACTCATCCCAGGTCGCAGTGTGACAGCCGAGCTTCTCAGTGCAAACCACCAAACAACTGCAACAGGCAGCCGAAACTGAACTGAAAATTATAATGGGGGCTTTGCTTGATTTGAAATATGTAAAGAAGTAAGATACTCCCCCAAAAAACATCAGCCCTAATTCACATATAGTCTGTAGAAAGATTCCAAAAAAGCATAGGCTTAAAAATTGCACAAAGTGATGAACTTAGATATACATAAAGAAATGACATCTCTAAGTGCAAGAAAGTTTGGGCTTCCCTACTTTAGAGAGAGGTTCTGCAGAACTGAGAGATCAAAATAGGATTCCTCTTGTAGCTACCTTGTAGATGTCTTTGTTGGGAAGATCCTGAGGCTAGCCGTAGAAGCCACCCTGCCTCAGATCAAGCGAGCCTTGATATGGCCTTCTAACTTTTAGGCCAGTCACACCATAGCAATGCAAGCTACAATCAGAGAGCATTTCAGCATGGTCCACTTAGTGACAGCATCATCTAAGGAACTGATGTCAATTGAAAACAAAAAGTTGGAAGGACTTTGAATGCTTTAGTTCACGCCAAGTAGAACTCCAGGGCATTTATCCTCTTGCATTATGAGAAAGGCTTTCGGATGGGTATACTGGGGGGGGGGGGGGAAGAGGGGGGAAATGTTGTCAAGACAAGCTCATTAAGGTGAGATAAGGACACTGTCCACCTTGGAGAGGAATCTTGGATAACTCCAAAGGACCACTTTGTAAAATCTGGTATAACATGGATCAATCCCTAACGCTTGAAGCCCGCTCATTTTGTAAACGGATATGTCATTCTGGGATGTATTCACAGGAGTTTCATAACACACTGGAGGTAATTGTTTGGGGGTACACAGCACTGGTGAGGCTTCGGCTGGAGTACCATCCAGCTTGGGCACCACACTTAAAGAAAGATGTGAACAAATTGGAAAGAGTCCAGAGGAGAGCAATAAAAATGATGAGGTATAGAAAACATTACCTATGAGGAAAGATTGAAAAAAATGGGCATGTTTAATCTAAAGAAGAGAAGGCTCGGGAGGCCCTCATAACAGTCTTCATATACGTTAAGGGCAGTTATAAAGAATGGTGATGAACTGTTTTCCATGCCCACTGAGGGTAGGTCAGGAAGCAACAGGCTTAGTTTGCAGCAAGGGAGAATTAGGTTAGATATTAGGAAAAACTTTCAAACTCTAAGGATATTTAAGCACCGGAACCTGTCAAGTGCGGAGTCTGTGGAATCCCCATCATTTAAAGACAGGTTAGACAAATACCAGTCAGGGATGATCTAGGTCTACTTGATTCCTGCCTGGCATGGGGAGAAGGACTAGGTCATCCAAGGAAAACACAAGCAATACTATCCTGTGCAGATAGCCATGACTAAGCATTTCACAAAAGCTTGTGGCACCAGTGCCAACCCAAAAGGCAAAACACTGAATTGGCAGTGCTGTTCCTCTACAACAAATAAGGTATTTCTAGTACTTGGGGAGTATTCCTATGTGCATGTAAGCTTCTACAAGGTCCAAAGTTCATAGTCCTTTGCCATCCTCTAGAAATGGTATGATGATTCCCCCGGTGACTATCCTGAACTCTTTTATTGACCACATATGCATTGCACCCTACTGTCTTATTCATCATCAGGAACGACTAGAAATAATTTTTCCCACTCTTTCACCTCTTGCTCAATTACTTTCTTTACCAGAAGGGATGAGTTTTCCTGCAGCAGACATGGAGAAGCCCAACAACATTCATTCGGCTAAGGGAGGGACAATCTGAAGGTTAGTTTGAAAAACTTTGTATGCTCCGGACCCGTGTTTACAGATGAGATGGAGCCCTCCATGACACAAAGCTTCTAGTTGTGGCCCCAGTAGGGAGATCCTGACAGGTTACTGAAAACTGCTGGTTGGCTAAATGCTCTGGAGCCTTTTAAACACTCAAAAAAATTACATCCTGAAAGGCGGGGAGGGAGGGACAGGCAAAGTAGAGATATCTGAATGCCAGCTAGATTGGGCAATTCAGGTCACCCTGCCACAGACTAACATACAATTTAGGGTTATCATACATTCCATTTTATGCTCAATATTTATTTTTCCCTGGAAACATTATAAAATATCTAACACCCATAGTCTATTGTAACAAAATCTATTAAGACTTGATTTTGTGGCATATATATATATATATATATATATATATATATATATATATATACACACACGCCAAAGTTTTCCAAAATGGATACCTAAAGTAGAATCCTAATTCCCTTTTTAGACCCTGATTCTGCAATGTGGGTGCAGAGATTTATTCACAGAGAGCTCATTGAAAGACCAGATCTATGGACACTTAAAAGGCTTGATTTTCAAAAGTACTGAAGTTAATAGGAGCTACTGGGTTCTCAGCACTTTTGACAATCAGGTCACATGTTTCAGTGTCAATAGGGATTTAGAATCCTAACTTTAAGCACCTATTTTTAAAATTTTGGCCCAGGTTTATTTGTCACACACAAACCTCTTTTCAAACTTTCACAAATATGAATAACTGATGTCAGAAATGCTACGTCTTCAAATTAAAATTCTATAAATCTTTGTTTCTTTAAAGAAAAAATCCTCAAACATCTCAAACTATACCTTGCTCTCTTTCACCCTTTTCCTCGTTTTGGCCTTTTGATGTAAATTTTAAAGGCCAGTGTTACACATTAAACCATTAGTGATTGAACACAGATCCTATAATCTATTACAAGAAACATTTATTACAAGAAGTAATAAAAGAGAGTGACAAGATAAAAATATTCTTAGTAAAACAAGCATATTGACTTGATCACAAATCTAGGATTGGATCTGTGGGTATTTTGCTCCCTGTTTCAGAGTAGCAGCCGTGTTAGTCTGTATCCGCAAAAAGAAAAAGAGTACTTATGGCACCTTAGCGACTACTCCTTTACTTTTTGCTCCCTGTGTTATTTTAACTTTTCCAAAAGTCTTGTAGCCACGGCAGCCATGGGCATGGATCTTAAACATATAACAATACATCATTATTCTTATTGCCAATATAATATCGGCTTGGGTATGGGAAAGCAAAGTTTGACTTTGAAAAATAAAAATCTATACAAAGAGAAATGTCACTCAGAGAAATGTTGAGATTAAAATCCTTACCCGCCTAAATGCTGTGAATTCTACTGTTCTTTTTAAAGCTATTGCTGTATGTTGTCATTATTTCCCTGTGAAGATGTGTCATTTTACACCAATACAAATACAATTTTAAAATGTTATAAATATATAAAAAGGAATGTCCTTTACTTATGTCACTATTGAGACCAATGAAGATAATTTAAACCCGGTTTAAAGGTGACCTGAAAAGGTGGGAAAACGAGCAGGGCTTGTGTCCTTTTATTTGCTGCTTTTAGCCATATACAATATTGCTTTTTATTTTTAAATGGGCTTTCCCCCTGGCTTTTTACATTAGAAATTCAAGTCCTGCCTAGGAAGGTGAACCAGTCTGGTGACATCCAAAGGACGAAGGAAGGGAAAGGTGAGCAAGGGACAAGGGAGAGAATATTTTTTGCCAGACTAATTAGAGCGCTTGGTCTCAAACGCTACGGACCGGGCCTGACCCTTTCAGCAGCAAACACCCAACCTTTGCGGGGGTAAACTCTGTGCTGTCTAGCTCTGGGGCGTGCTGAAAGGATGTTCCGAGTGTTTGGGGTCCTCTCCTGCAAGGAGCCTGCACTTACACTCCAACCACGCCACTTGCCAGCGCTTCTTCAAACTTCTGCGAAGGAGGGAAACTTGGTGTGTTACTTTCGGTTTAGCTGCGGCGCGTCAAGCCCGAGGGACTGTGCCGAGTAGGGGGAGGCCAGGGCAGAAGTTGTATAAGCAGCTGCCTGTCCCAGGCCCTCTCAGTGAACGAGCCGAGCCCACAGCCCCTTCCCTGGCCGCAGGGGGCCACCCCCCAGGCACCTTCACTCCAGATCGGGTTACCTCCGAGCCTGCGGAACTCGCTTTCCCGCATCCCCTGCATGCTGCCCCCGCTGTAGCCGTAGCCGGCCCCGGGGGGACACATGCGCTGGAAGGACTGGAAGGACAGCAGCTCTCCCCATGGCGGCGGCGCCGCCTCCTGCTGCTGCAGCTCGGCCCTGCTCTGCGGCTTCCCTGCCATGATGCAAGCCCTGAGCTGGCGCAAACTTTCCTGGGCGAACCCCTCCCAGCAGAGCACGGACGCTCAGCTGGGGCAGGCGGAGATCCGGCGAGCTCCTCCCGCCGCCCTCCCCCAGCAAAGGGCGCGCCACCCAGCGCCTGCCTCCGCTCTCAAGCCCTGTTCCTACCGCTGGCTTCATCCCTGCGCCGCGCGCTCACAGCCCTCGTCCCGCTGCCGGAGGAGGGGAAGCACCTGTTCTAGGTTGTTGAGCGAAGCCCCGGCGTGAACGAACCCAATGGTGTCATCATTAATAATAATCATTCATGATTGTACTGTATTTCCCAGATTCAGGATTGGCTTGGATCTGAGGTTGGATGTTCCCTGTGCCATTGTGACATTCCTCTAGGGCCTGTGGCGGAGGTATTCTGGAAAGAAAAGAAAAGAAGAGGATTGTCTTTTCTTTTCTTTTCTTTTCTTTTCCAGGTGCCTGTTCATTGCACTACCAGACCCACATGAACGGGGGTGAGAGGAAGCGAGTTAAAGGCTGACCTTGCAAACCCACCAGCAGCCAGCAACTCTCCCCCCCCCCCCCCCCGGCCCTGGGCAATAACTGTAAAGTGACCTCAGAGAAGTTGGTGGTGGTGACGTTGGATTAAGGGGGGCAGGTGGGGAAGAAGATAGATCAGGAGGGAATTTCTTTGGCAGGAAGGAAGCAGAGAGAGCAGGGGGAGGGCAGGAGGTTCTTCCAGAGAAGAAACATAATGTAACCACCAAAATAAAGTGGTGATGGGGGAAGTAATGGAGTAGTTCTCTATCCTAAAGTTGGGAAACAAAGAGTTGGCTCCACAGATGAGCTCACTTACCCGCCTCATGAAAGCTCCTAAGTAGCACCATGTCCACTGTGTAAGCTCAAAACTTCTGTCTTTCACCAACAGAAGTTGGTCCCATCAAAGATATTACCTCACCCACCTTGTCTCTTTAATATACAAAAGCAGGTTGTGTTGCTACACACAACATGCCTGACACCCGCGTCTCCCCACCCTTACTAAGCAAGGTAGTGAAAAGTGAAGCCACCTTACATAATATTGGCATAACAAAATATAAAGGTGTAGGGGAACGACAGACCCCTGAGGTGTTGCACAGGTGAGTATAACCCACCAAGGGTTCAGTTACACCCCTGGGCTTGATCTGCTGTGTCCATTTATCATTACTGTCCATTCTTGATCTTGTGCTGTGTAGTGTAATACCATCTCTGCTATTTCTCTCCTTTCTCCCAGGCTGAGGCACAGATTTTCCTCATCACTTTTTATTGAGACATCTTGTACGATTCCTGGTAGCTCAAGGAAATCTTTGTCGCGCTCATACTTCCTGGTATTTGGGGTGTTGGAGACTATGCACCACAACCTTAACTCTGCCCATTCAGCCCAACCTTCTGTATACACTCCTTTACCAAAGTATCTAATCCTGTTAGTTGAGGATGTTAGGTGTAGTAGGGTGTGGTATTGGGAGGGGGCAGTTTGGTAAAGGGGTGATGTCTGGCATCCCTCGGGGGCAGAGTTAATGCTGTGGTATATGGTAGTCATCATAATGTGCCTAGGCAACTTTAGGTGGCTTAACATCCCAGAACACAACCCTGGCTATGGTGTTTCTACGAGCTGCCACCATTATCTGGGTGTGCCATCTGTTTGAGTGTGAGTGAGCATGACGGTGACTATGTATGTGTATAGCACTCTGTGTCCCATCCCAGGACTTAATTCCCCACCGAACCAGGGTCTAGATCCCTCTGTGTCCACCCCAGTACGGTATATCTGTGTTCCACAGAAGTCTGCCCCTGTCCTCCATTTTTCTGTATCTTACTGTCACCTACAAAAATGGTCTCCAAAAAAACCTTACACCCTCTAAAAACTCTGCAGCAAGTGAGCCCTACAGGTCAACCTGGTAATCATATTTCAGGAAAAATATCAAACCCAAACAGACATTATTACAGAAACATGGAAGTTTTACATATTCTAAATCAGGGGCTCCTAAACTGGAGTATGTGTACCACTGGTGATACATAAGCTTATTAGAAGTGGTACCACAAAAATTCCAAACAAAACCTTTCAGTATCAAATGAACAGTCGCATGCAGTGCAGTGCATCCGAAAATACCCAGGAAGCAAAATGCGTGAATGACACTTGGCAATCATGCCAGCATAGTAGTTTTATTTAGCAGTATGTTGTACACTGTTGCTGTGCAGATGGGCATTGTACTCTCATTTGCTGCACAGCTGGCTGGCTTTCTGCTAGGCCTAGCTGTCAGTTTGTGCTGGGCCACACAGCTTGAGCTACAGAGATAAGCTTGTAAAGTTCCATATCATGCCACCAGAACTTCTCTTGCCCAAACAGACACAGGTATACAGGCATGAGTCAGAGCAGCTGCATAACCCGTAATCTCATGAAGCCCCAAGATCAAAGGGCCTTCACACAGGAAGGCACTGCAGAGCAGGGGCTCCCTTTGCACTGACTGATTGCTCTGCAGGGTTGAGAGGCAGGTGCTGCATGGGAAATTCCCTTCTGGCTCTGCAGGGAAGTTTGGAGGCATGGGGGTCAGTCTGGTGGATAAAACCTTGGCTACAGGACTGAAAGTCGTCTGGCTCTTCAGCAGCAGAGCAGATGGCTGGCTGCAATATGAGTTTCCCAGCAGGGCAGAGGCACTGTGCAGTTTGTCCAGCATTTGCAGACATCCAGAGACCTTGCTTGGGATGAGGGTGGAGCTTCTGTGGACCAAGACACACACACACTCACAGCAGAGCCCCTCTGCCCTTTTACACACAGAACCCCCTTTTCATTAATGGCACTTTTTTCCATTTTCTCTGAGAACGACTCAAAACGTGTATCTTTCTTGATTTGCGTTTTGTCAAAGGAAAGCAAAGTGAACTCTGGTTTGTGTTCAACAACAATCCAGATAAGAATTAGCAGGAGCTTTGAACTTATATTAGACAAGTTAAAAAGTCAAGCCACTGAATATAGTTCAGCAGCATACCAAAACACATCATTGTCACTGAAGACATATTCTGTTGTTTCTTGTAACTTGAATAGCACTAGAGACAAATAATAATCATAAGGGCTGCTTCATTGTGTATCTTTCTGATGTCTAAAAACCTGAGATGTTTAAAAAGACTATTATAATCAAACATTTTAGGCTTGCTTAGGCATTTATTTTATTAGAGTCTAGAAATACTTAAGCCTACCAAGGCCTAAAATAAATGCACACAAAAAAAGAGACATTTGAATGTGGTACTTCAAAAATCTATTTTTTAAAATGTGGTATGGGAATCAATAAATTCTGAGAATCACTTTTCTAAGTTATATATATCTGGGCCTTATCAGCATATCCAGCATGGGGGCTTACCGTTTGAAATGTCAGCAAAATTTAACATGAGCAAAACAACATTTTTCCCTAGCTTCATTTTCAGTTGTTTTAAATACATTCAAAATAACAAGAGCTGGTAAAAAATCTTTTTGTGAAAACCTTTTCAATGTAATGAAAATTTTAGCCAAAAAAAAATCCATTTTAATTGAAAAACATTCATGTTTTCATGACCTTCCCCCTTAAAAAAGTTCAGTTTGCAGCAACAAAAAAACAAAATATATTCAGTTTTCATAGTTTCAGATTTTCAATGAAAACTCAACAAATTTCCAAGAACATTTTTAATGAAACAAGAAACATATTTATTAAAAATTTTCACACACAAAAAATTCTAAGCAGTTTTATTAAAATATTAAAAATATTTTCTGACACTAACACAGTAACATTAGATTTTTTTTCTATGTAATTATTTTTATTTCTCATTGCTACCTTCACTTCCCCATTGAACCAGGATGGGCTTTTACCCAAATTTGTCCTATTTCTTTATTGTGAATGTGGCATTTTGCCCATCTAATAAACTCTTCTAATAAATCTAATAAATCTGATGAGGTTCAATAAGGATAAGTGCAGGGTCCTGCACTTAGGACGGAAGAACCCAATGCACAGCTACAGACTAGGGACCGAATGGCTAGGAAGCAGTTCTGCGGAAAAGGACCTATGGGGTTACAGTGGACGAGAAGCTGGATATGAGTCAACAGTGTGCCCTTGTTGCCAAGAAGGCCAATGGTATTTTGGGATGTATAAGTAGGGGCATAGCCAGCAGATCGAGGGACGTGATTGTTCCCCTCTATTCGACATTGGTGAGGCCTCATCTGGAGTACTGTGTCCAGTTTTGGGCCCCACACTACAAGAAGGATGTGGATAAATTGGAGAGAGTCCAGCGAAGGGCAACAAAAATGATTAGGGGTCTGGAACACATGACTTATGAAGAGAGGCTGAGGGAACTGGGATTGTTTAGTCTGCAGAAGAGAAGAATGAGGGGGGATTTGATGGCTGCTTTCAACTACCTGAGAGGTGGTTCCAGAGAGGATGGTTCTAGACTATTCTCAGTGGTAGAAGAGGACAGGACAAGGAGTAATGGTCTCAAGTTGCAGTGGGGGAGGTTTAGGTTGGATATTAGGAAAAACTTTTTCACTAAGAGGGTGGTGAAACACTGGAATGCGTTACCTAGGGAGGTGGTAGAATCTCCTTCCTTAGAAGTTTTTAAGGTCAGGCTTGACAAAGCCCTGGCTGGGATGATTTAATTGGGGATTGGTCCTGCTTTGAGCAGGGAGTTGGACTAGATGACCTCCTGAGGTCCCTTCCAACCCTGATATACTATGATTCTATGATTCTTTTTACAGAACTCTCAATTTTCATTCACATTTTCTGTCTATATTTGTCCTTGCAATCAATATCACTCATAATTTTCTTCAGCTTTGGAAAATTAGACTTTTTGAAGCAACAAGTATATTCTAATGAGTAACTGTCCTCTGTTTGCCCAGATTGAATGTAATCAGGTCATGATCACTGGTTCCTAGGCAACCACTAACTTCCAGTCCAGTGATTAATTCATCTTGATTGGTCATGATGATGTCCAAAAATGAGTTACCTCATGTTGGGTGCAATACCTCTTGTGATAGAAAATTACCATCTATAATTTTTAGAAACTCTAATGGTGTTTAAGTAGTGGCTGTGGGAGACTTTTGGCATGTCTCTCCCAACCTGAAGTCCCCCATAACAACACAATTTTTCTTTTCATACATTACAGATAGGTGGCTAAGGAGTTCATCCTGTTCTCTTGATATCTCAAGGTACAAATGATATCAGATGCTTGTTAATATGTGATTAGGCCACATAAGTATGAAGGTAGATTAGATTAGACAGATAAGAATGAAGGTGCTGTATAGAGATTCTACTTCACAAGAATAAAATTCTGAAATGTGTGGCATTCCTTTCCATAACACTCAGTTATGGAAAGGAATGCCATACACACACATACACACACACACACACACCCCCATACACACACAGAGTTTAGTGACTGAGAGTTTCTTTACTTTTCTTTGGAGGCCTGAAACCACAGGTAAGAGAGAGCAGTTTCACTCTTTCCCTTGTTTCTTTGCAGTGTAGTAATGTTTAGAGGTGGTGAAATAGCAAGCACATTGATTTGTGAGTGTTCATGAAAACATCTGTGAATCCTGAAAGTTTCATGACTCTTACAACCAATTACTTTTCATCTAAAAATTCATACTGGAAATCTGTTATGTAATATTTACTATTTTTTATTCTCCTGTTTTAAAGGATGAATCAGGGAGCTGAGACAATATCATGTGACTTTTGTAACTAATCACATACCACAAAAACGTCAATAGAGAATAATATCAGCAAACAGTTTGCAAACAACGCATAAACTGAAAATTATTAGCTCATCAGGGCAGGGACTATGTCTTCTTTTACATTAGTACAGTGCAAAACAATGGGGTCACAAAATTGATTGGCTTCTTGAGATGGTACTGCAATGCAGATAACAACTATTAATTAGAACAATATTTCCCAGTTATTCAGAGGGCACTTATAAATAGTGGATACTTTTGAAAAGCAGGATCAGTTGACAAAGAACGTGATAACCAAGAAAGAGGCTAAATTTTAATAAATAGTTCTGGTAACAAATATATTGACCAGATGTATTAATGTTAACTGCAGAGAAATCAAGGTTCCCATGGACAGCCTGACATATTTCCTGATGGTCATACTAGACAATATATTAGACATAAAATGTTGCATATTGCATAAAGACCAGGTATCATAAACCTCCAGTGCTGAAGCCTTTGTCAAATCATGCTCACTATCATTAAACCATGTGTTGGGATGCCCTCCAGAAATTTTTTACATGGTACATACAATGCATGGTGCCCCTCTGCAGGTTCTGACCCAAAGTTTCTTCTCCAAAAACACTCCAACCCATAGCATGGAAACAAAATGGAGTCATCTATCGAAACCTATCACTGCTCCTGACGCAAAACCCGCTTGTGTCCACCACCCTCTAGGGCTCCCCACCGTCCTTCTCCTGCGTGGCTCTCATTGCAGCTTGCTCTACTTATAGCAGGCCTTGATTCTGTCACTGAGTGAATCATACAGGCAGAGCAGAGGGGACACGGGCTGTTGGAAGAGGGGTGAGGCCAGGAAGGGGAGTTCTGGTACAGGAGCTGGCCCTACAGTAGCGGCGAGGAGGAGCAGTGCTGGCCAGCACATAGCCCTCTCAGGTTGGCCCAAGAGCCTCTCCATCATGACTGGGGGCAGCATGGCCAAAACTGTATGAGTGGCATTGCGACCTGAAGCATGGTAATTGCAGCACCACTCAGGTTTGGCCCTGCAGCTCTCTGCCATGACCTGAATGGTGCTGAGACCCACATGCGGCAAATCATAGAATATCAGGGTTGGAAGGGACCTCAGGAGGTCATCTAGTCCAACCCCCTGCTCAAAGCAGGACCAATCCCCAATTAAATCATCCCAGCCAGGGCTTTGTCAAGCCTGACCTTAAAAACGTCTAAGGAAGGAGATTCCACCACCTCCCTAGGTAACGCATTCCAGTGTTTCACCACCCTCCTAGTGAAAAAGTTTTTCCTAATATCCAACCTAAACCTCCCCCACTGCAACTTGAGACCATTACTCCTTGTCCTGTCATCTTCTACCACTGAGAATAGTCTAGAACCATCCTCCCTGGAACCACCTCTCAGGTAGTTGAAAGCAGCTATCAAATCCCCTCTCATTCTTCTCTTCTGCAGACTAAACAATCCCAGTTCCCTCAGCCTCTCCTCATAAGTCATGTGTTCCAGACCCCTAATCATTTTTGTTGCCCTTCGCTGGACTCTCTCCAATTTATCCACATCCTTCTTGTAGCGTGGGGCCCAAAACTGGACACAGTACTCCAGATGAGGCCTCACCAATGTCGAATAGAGGGGAACGATCACGTCCCTCGATCTGCTCGCTATGCCCCTACTTATACATCCCAAAATGCCATTGGCCTTCTTGGCAACAAGGGCACACTGCTGACTCATATCCAGCTTCTCGTCCACTGTAACCCCATAGGTCCTTTTCCGCAGAACTGCTGCCTAGCCATTTGGTCCCTAGTCTGTAGCTGTGCATTGGGTTCTTCCGTCCTAAGTGCAGGACCCTGCACTTATCCTTATTGAATCTCATCAGATTTCTTTTGGCCCAATCCTCCAATTTGTCTAGGTCCCTCTGTATCCTATCCCTGCCCTCCAGCGTATCTACCACTCCTCCCAGTTTAGTATCATCCGCAAATTTGCTGAGAGTGCAATCCACACCATCCTCCAGATCATTTATGAAGATATTGAACAAAACCAGCCCCAGGACCGACCCCTGGGGCACTCCACTTGACATCGGCTGCCAACTAGACATGGAGCCATTGATCACTACCCGTTGAGCCCGACAATCTAGCCAACTTTCTACCCACCTTATAGTGCATTCATCCAGCCCATACTTCTTTAACTTGCTGACAAGAATACTGTGGGAGACCGTGTCAAAAGCTTTGCTAAAGTCAAGAAACAATCAAAATGCCACTTTTTCAAGTTTGGCTCTGCTGGCTCCCGTCAGGATGAAGAGCCATGGAGCCAAACCTGTGTGGGCAGTGAGGCGGCCAGAGCTGTTTCTCCTCACCACTGCTGGCTCTGCCCCTGCCAATGTCACGTACCTTCCATAACGTGTGCACAGCTGCAGGCACCGCTGGCTGTGTCTACACTGAGCTATGTCTCAAAATCTCCAACCACTGCTGTAGCACAGGTGTAGCTCCATGGATGCTAGAAAAGGTGAAAAGACTAATGTAAACTAGCCTCCAGCATGTTTAATACCATAGCATTTAAACTAGCTCTGGAGCTAGACAACACAGTAAAAATGCCAGCAACTGGTCTGCGTTAGGACTCCGAATGTTGCTAGCGTCAGTGGAGCTGCCTGCACTGGAGCTACACCAATAATGCAAAATGGAAACAGTCACAAAATCCTCAGTGTAGACAGAGCACACAAAATCAAATTCCAAAAATAGCATTAAATGCATTTTATGGCATGAAGCATTTTTGCCACTCCAGTTAAGTGTTGGACAAAAAGCATGCCACAGCCAAAAGGTATTTTGTGACATGCCTTTCAGTTCACTATCAAGCGAGCCACATCCCAACAAATGGCACAATCCTCTCTCACAATATCTATAAACAATCTTCCTCCTGTTATAGGCTTTCTGACATGGTATCCTGAAACAATCAAAACGAACAAAAAATGTTTGGCACAACGTACAAAAGTTCAGATCTGGATATGAACTTTCCCAAAGTTTATTGATATTAGGATCCAGGGTTTTTGTTCAAGTCCATCCCTGATTTTTAATTTATATTAATATCTTATTTTGATTGCAGTTTACTTAATAAATTAAGATTATCCACAAATAACTACCACTCGAGAAAGACTACATATATAGTGTAATATAATTAATTCAATAGTTTTTGGACCTCAGGATTTCCCAATTAGCATTACAGATCCATATGATGCCACTGAATACTGGTCTTTGCCTTTGGGTCTGATTTAACTGAATAATTTGTATACTTTGGGTACTGTAGGAAGCTGATTGCCCATTGACTGCTATCTGAGGAGGTTCGGGTGTGTTGTTCATTTCACCATGTATATAAAATTAATTACTAGAAACGGTGTTTCTCATACATCTGGTTGAGACTGTAGGATATGAATAATTGATACAATATGTAGATCTAAGAGTTAAGACTTGCCACTTTTGGGTAAATCGTGTGCCCTACCAGTAATATTCCAGTATAGGTTTAAAAGATGTAGCTGTCTTAACATGTAATTTTTGGACATCAGAATAACAACAAAGCTATTGTTTCATGAGTAGGATGATGTACAGCCCTCCCAGATTATTGTCTTTAGTGATATACATGTGCACGTTTCTCCTGAGATTAGGCTTTAAGACTGCAAAACATTTAGACTGTCAGCCTGTTGCACTCCCCTATTTATAATTTTTTAAAAACCACTTTAATACTCCCCAACAAGCTGAATATCATGCTGCAGTTATAATAGAGGAAAGCATGGACATTGAATTTTGGTGGCACTAATGGAAGAACGTTATGTGATCAAATCGTAGAAAATTTATCAGCAGTTAAGGGTCAAATGCTGGCCTGAATTAAGTCAATAGGGTTATTGCCACTGACTTTAATTATTAGAAAAAGAATCCCTGTGGTACTCCATTCTCCCTGCCCGCCAGGTGGCAAACAGAACATAACTATAGAGCATGGGTGTGCTGCTGATGTAAACTGAACTGATTAATGCATTGACTCTGCAAGGTGCTCAGTGTCCTCCTGACTTCAGCAGCAGAGAAATTCCAGGGAGGGGCCAGAGAAACTCTCAAGCCAGCATGAGCAGACATAGACGCAGCCCTCAGCGAAAGGGGGAAAATTGGGATCCAGCCAGTCCTGGTCTTCTCCACCATAGCACCCCTAACACCCAAAATGGTGAACCCCTCCCCTGCAAGGGAGCTAGGAATTATGCAGCACTCAGCCTCCCCCAAGTCACATGGCCTTCACCAAAAAAAGAAATTCCAGGCAAGAGCCAGCTTGGAGGACCACAGGAACTCTTAAGTCAGCAGAGCAGACACAGAATTCGCCTCAGGAGCTACTCAGACACTGAAGATGTCATCAGACTGCTTTCTACAGTTCTCACACTGGGCATTCTCTTCCCTGTGCTGTCTGTCTGCTCCAACCCTCTTCTGCCCTTTTGCTTAGTCTCTTCTCCTCTGCCTCACTGCACCTGTCCTCCATCCTCCCCTCCTTCCTGTCTTCTTCCCTGCTCAATCCCTTCAATGTCCTCTGTCCCTTTTCCTTTCTGTTTAGCTAATCCATTCCCACATAACCCCCACCTAAAGAATTAGCCCCATCCTCCACCCCTCCAAAAAAAAATTGTACACCTAACATGTCGTGTGCAAGCCAGCACTCTGTTCACTCAACTTGTTCTGTCCCTTTCCCCTACCTTTCATCAGGCTTGCATAAACTCTGGGGCAGAGACTGTCTATTAATACTGTCTACTATTACTAAGTATGATTGTACCATGCCTAGGCACGGTACAAACATACTTAGTAATAGAATAGAAATATATATATAAACACACATACTTAGTAATACTAATATATCAGTAATAATGGGTGGTTGGGTGACTGGACCCTTATAGTGCCTAGCAAGATTAGGCCATAAGTACAATGATAAAAATATTTAATTTCTGAAAACGTTGTTATAGAACTTTATCAGGAGTTGAACATTTACTAAAATGCAATTGAAAGCAACAGCACAACAAAGTTTTGTGCCACTAAATAGAATTCAGGCATTCAAAGGAAGATCTGAACACACAAATCTGTGTCTTCAAAAGGATGGGTGCTAGGCTGACCAGATAGCAAGTGTCAAAAATCGGGACAGGAGGTGGGGGGTAATAGGTGCCTATGTCAGAAAAAGGCCCAAAAATCAGGACATCTGGTCACCCTAATGGATGCATTTATTGCCAAAATAACACAGAGGTTTGGCAAACCATGATTAGTACATTTCTTGTTAAGTCATCCCAGACTGGTCACCTAATGGCCCAAGCAAATTTAAGTGGAGAGATATTCATTTGCCTGCCTTCTTATCACTGTGAGAGGTATTAAGAGGCAACATGAGGCAGATGCTAGGTAAGTGCTGAAGTAAACACAAAAATAAACAAATTCTGCTAATCAGAGATGAATCAAACCAAAACTTTGGATCTAAGCACCCCAACACTTTGGAGAGATCCAGATCTGGACCCAGTCCAGATCCAAATTTTACAACTTGCCTTAGGGTTGCCAGGCATTCAGTTTTCGACTGGAATGCCCGGTTGAAAAGGGACCCTGGTGGCTCCGGTCAGCACTGCTGACCGGGCTGTTAAAAGTCTGGTTGGCGGCGCAGCAGGGCTAAGGCAGGCAGGCTCCCTGCCTGCCATGGCTCCACACAGCTCCTAGAAGCAGCAGCATGACCCCCCCTCCATCTCCTAGGCATAGGGGCAGCCAGAGGGCTCTACGCACTGCCCCCACCCGAAGTGCCAGCTCCGCAGCTCCCATTTTCTGGGAACTGCAGCCAATGGGAGCTGCGGGGGCAGCGCCTGAAGATGGGGCAATGCACAGAGCCACCTGGCTGCGCCTCCACATGGTAGGAGCCAGAGGGGGGATATGCTGCTGCTTCCGGGAGTCACCTGAGATAAGCACCACATGGAGTCTGCACCCCTCACCCCCTCCCATGCCCCAACTCTCTGCCCCAGCCCTGATCCCCCTCCTGCCCTCTGAACCCCTCAGTCCCAGCCCAGAGCACTCCAAACCCCTCATCCCCAGCTCCACCACAGAGCCCGCACCCCCAGCCAGAGCCCTTACCCCCCCACACTCCAACACTCTGCCCCAGCCTGGGGGCCCCTCCCACACCCTGAACCCCTCATTTCTGGCCCCACCCTGGAACCTGCACCCCCAGCCCAGAGCCCATAACCCCTCCCACACCCCAACCCCCTGCCTCAGCCCAGAGCCTCCTCCCATACTCCAAACCCCTCGGCTCCACCTCCCAGCCTGGACCCCCTTCCTGCACCCCAAATCCCTCATCCCCAGCCCCACCCCAGAGCCTGCACCCCCAGCTGGAGTCTTCACCTCCTCCAGCATCCCAACCCACTCTCTCAGCCCAGAGCCCCCTCCCGCACTTTGAATTCCTCATATCTGGCCCCATCCCAGAGCCTGTCCCCCCTGCTGGAGCCCTCACCCCCTCCCTCACCCCAACCCCCTGAGCCAGCCCAGTGAAAATGAGCAAGTGAGTGAGGGTGGGGGAGAGCGAGCAACAGAGGGAGGCGGGATGGAGTGAGCGGGGGTGGGGCCTTGGAGAAGGGGAGCAGGGCCTCAGGAGAGGGGTGGGGGAGAGGGCGGGGCAAGGGTGTTCGGTTTTGTGTGAGTAGAAAGTTGGCAACTCTAAGTTGCCTCCATCCGTACATCCATGGCTTTGTGTGTTGTACTAATTTGTAACTAAAGAGAAAGTAAAGTTAATGATAATACCACTTTGCTTTTAGAATTCTAGATTTCATATTATAGCACATCCACCGTGACTATAATTTTGCATACTAGCACTTTTTATTTTATAGTATACTGTACCCAGAAAATGTAAACTCTTTAAATCTCTGACAGCATGTTAGGCCTACAAGAGGCCCAAAGATATTTCACATAATGTAGATAGCAGAATCATAATGGTGCTGGTTGAGGCTTAGTGATACTGACTTTAAAGGATAAACTGCTTTCTGCAGTGTTTGGATTCATATATATAGTGACGTTTCATATATATCAGCATACAGAGCTGGGCTGGAGGCTTTTGATGATAGCTACAACAGATTCATGTATATGTTGTTTACATCTATGATGGAGGCTTATGATTTACCCCTATAGTAGCACGTAGTACAAAGTAAAAAAATACCAGAATTCAAGTTATAATGTATTGGCATCTTTACATGAAACTATATTCCTTTATATTTCTTTGAGATACTCTGGCTGATTTTTAAGAGATCTCTTTGGATATGCAAACATATTTTTCTCTTTCTTAGAGGTTTGCTATCCCCAGCTTGATTATTTTTGCCTCAATAATTCAAATGTCTTTTGCACAGACTTTAAACAATACCAGTTATATGATGACCTACTGTTGCCAGTTGAGTCTCATTATTTTTTGAATATATTGTTCTGAATTATTTTTTAACTACTGACTGTGTCTATGTCGATGCCATATTTGACATATCTCTCCAAACATAAAGTTAAAGTCCATTTGCTGCTGGTATTTATTTATTTTATTTTATTTTGCCAGTTCTGGAAGCACTGTGAGATGGTCTGAATAATGATACTTTTTTATTAGAAATTTGCTTTATATAGAATCCTTCCCTTAGAGATGTGGATTTCTGTACAAATATTAAAGGCTTTACCTAGAAGATGCCTTGACCCTTAATCTCTGTGAAAGACAAATGAAAATAAGCTCAGTGTTCTCATTAATTTTAAGTATCCTGTTTTCACTGAGTTTTGACATTAATTTCTCCATTTTCAAAAAGGTGTCAATTCACTACAAGAAAAATACCCTTATTCTGTTTACTCAGCACATTAAATATCAGATCTACCGATTATCGTTTCCAGAAAACATAGCCGTGAAAGGCATACTGTAGGCAATAGATTCTACTTGTAAGCAACAACTTGGTGCCAGCTGTAGCCAATTACTTCATTTTATCATTCATTTATTGCAGTAGTTCTCAACCTTTCCAGACCACTGTACCCTTTTAGGAGTCTGATTTGCCTCAACTGCCCCCAAGTTTCACCTCACTTAAAAACTACTTGCTTACAAAATCAGACATAAAAATACTAAAGTGTCACAGCACCCTGGTACTGAAAAATTGCTGATTTTCTCATTTTTACCATAGAATAAAATAAATCAATTGGAATATAAATGTTACTTACATTTCATTATATATAGAGCAGTATAACCAAGTCATTGACTGTATGTGAGTGCTCTTATATAGCCTGTTGTAAAACTAGGCAAATATCTAAGCGAGTTGATGTACCCTCTGGTTGAGAACCTCTGAGTACCCCCAGGGGTACATGTACCCCTGGTTGAGAACTACTGATTTATTGTGTGTTGTGTGATGTTATGATTAACTAATATGCTATATTATATATAATCATTGTATGCTATATAGATTTAAATTGTAGAAGTATAAGATTGATCAGTAGTCAGAAGGGATAAGTATGCGTTAGGCTGTAAAAGAAGACCTACAGGCTGAGGCCTGTAAGGTTTTAGCTTAGCCATACTAGGCCTTAGAGTTAAGAAATGCTTGACATAAATGACCAAAGAATTACCCTATGCTACAAGATTACGGGAAAAGATGTGCAAAAATTAACCCTAATTTTTTATTACAACATACCCCATAGTCACATTTTTCTAACACACGCACATGTACAGAGTGTTAGCTAGAGTCAGAAACACAAGCTAAAAGAGAGTTCCCAGACTGGGCAAAATGAGTTCCCTATGGAACAACTCCACAGGAACCGTCCCTCCCCTGATGATCAATTGGCAAGACGTGCATCGCATCAAACCTTAAGAATATCATAAAGGATGTGAATATGACTATATTTGTGCATAGGTCTTTATAGGATTTCTGTATGCTTGGGTAATCATGACCTTAATTGTAACTTTAATAAAATTGATAAAACAAACTAAACCTTGCACTTGGAAATATATGTGTGGTCACTAGCCTTGATCTTTATGTGTTCCTAGAGACTCTACATCTGAAGCAAGCAGCAAAGGTGACTTTCACTCTGTTAAGCTTGAAACTGTAGCCACCAGAGCTGAACCCACAGTAGCGTAATACAACGCTTCTAGACTCATTTTAAATATAATAAAAGGCTACACAGCAAAAAGTTGCCATTATCTGGCAGTTGCCAGTAAGTAGAAGGCAGATTTGCAGGGCTGCAGCACTGGGACGTGCCTTCCCTAGCCATAGTCCTGCAAGTGGGGAGAGGGGCTGCAGCCTGGATGCTAGAGTTTTCTGTGAAGTATGGGGGTCCTGGGGTCCCACAAAACTGCATGGTACATCTCCCTGCATTCTTCAGGGGTTAGGGGCTTAGCACATCCCAGCGCTTCCTTTCCTAATTGCAGCCTCAGCAGGCTGCAGCCTGAAGAACTCAGGGAGAGGTACCTTGCAGCTTACTGCCCTGGCCCCAGCCTCCCCTCCCAGCCTGCAGCCCTTAATGCAGGTTTGGGTGGCTGCAGCCAGAAAAGACAAATTCCAGCAACTCCTTCTCTGGCTGCAGCCTTGCAAACCTGCCTGCAGCGGGGCCTTTTTTCCAAAAGATGTTCTCAATAAGCAGCATATTGCTACCAGTATCTGAATCCCATTAACATTCAAGTCAATGGTGCGCAACTGGTTCCCAGCAAAATGTTGCTATTAACCTGAAGTTGTTAATATCTGGGTTGCTATTAAGTGGGATCTGCCATAGTTGATTGTTGTTGTTGTTGTTTTGAATTTGGACTTTTCCCGTAGTGATTTCTGCTCAGCTGCTGTCTCAGAAATAAACCTCTTAACTCAAGTTCCTTTCGTGATATTTTCTCAGCGACTTGAAATTCTGTCATACACATCCTTGGATGCGTAAACTGGGGAATTGAATAGGAGAAGGGAGGTTATATTACCTCTGTATTTGATGCAACTGCTGCTGGCATTCTGTGTCCAGTTCTGGTGTTCATATTTCAAGAAGGATGTGATTAGAAATAGTTGGTAAAATCCATGATTTGCAGATAAAAATCGATGACTTTGATTGATAAAATTACTTACCAAGGGTGAAATCCCAGCCTCGTTGAAGTCAATAGCAAAATTCCCATTGACTTCAGTGGGATCAGGATTTCATAAGCTTGGAAATAATCTACTGTCCTACGGAAGAGATATGAAAGATAAATCAGGAAAAAAGAAAGAGAAAAATATAATTGCATTAACAGCCCTGTGGCTCCAGCCCCAGCCCTCAGCCCTGCTCCCGCTCCCTGCCATGGCTGCACTCCCAGCCCCGGCCACAGCTCCACTCCTGGCTCACAAATGTGGGCCCGCTCCCAGCCGTGGCTCTGCTCCCAGCCCCAGCTCCCAATTGCAGCTCCTGGGGGGGCGCAGACAAATTCCATTACGGGGAAAGGAGGGTGTGACAGAGAATCTCTGTGAGTGTTTTAGAAAGGCTTTGCTGATTGGTCACTCTCATTTGATTAATTTAATTTGAAGGTTTCCTGAAGAGGGATAGTGTAAATGCTGATTTCAGAATCTCTATTGACCATGATAATTAATCTCAAAGGATTAGCTTAGTACATTGATTTATAAAGTGTGACGAGAAAGGAGGAGTCTGATTGACTGGTGGAAGTTCAAACTATACATCTACAATGGGCACAGAGTTCCTCCTGTTTCTGGAGATGGTAAAGGTTTCACAGATATATCCTTATACTTCAAATGGGGAATAACTCTAGAAACAGAAGAAAATTTTTTAAATGCACCCGTTTTCTCTAGTGAAACTTCACAGGCTGGGTCTTTTCATCGTGGAGTTTGCAGTCAGAATGGAATACAGGGAATACAGCACTCCAGCTCATTTAAGGAGCCTTAGTGAGCCAAGTTCTCTCTGCAGTAACACCATTGATTTCAATGGATGCTGTGGGTGCTTACCCCCACTGACAATTTGGCATTCATTTCGGTGCTGTAGTAGGGTCCACAAATCCAATACTGAGCAGAGATGGAGCGGGGGTGGGGAGGAAGAGTCTCTCCTGTTTACAGGCAAGCAGCTTGATCACAACCCCTCACAGCTGCCAGAGCTGCCACTCATGGAGGCAGACTCCCACAGCTGCAACCAATAGAGGAAACAAGGCTTGCTATAAAGGGGATAGTACAGTGCTGGAAAGGGAAGTAAAAAGGCCTGGGAGAGCAAAGGAGCAACAGCCCCATATGAGGCTGTCTCCAAGAAAACAGCTGGGAGACTGAAGGCGACTGCAAGCCAGAAAAGTGAAGGGCTGACAGATTAATTGGAGGTGAGGGTACAGGAACTGATTTGACCGAGGGGCAAACTAAGGAGGGTCAACCAGGAGAAGCCTGGACCCTTCAAGAGAACCCACTAAGAGATGGTGACAGGTGTGTATGCATGCATTCAGGGATTAAGCACCCACATGTGAAAATTTTGACCTGTATATATGGTGACCTGCAGGAGTGGCAATCAGAGTACAAGTGCAAGATAGCTGTCAGGCTGCTAGCCTTCGTCCGCCTGTGTGGTGTGATGATTTCTGTTTATTTGATCTGGACATGGTGGTGAATGAGGACAAACACAGGGATGGCTTTAATTAAACTCAACACAGAGGAAGGCCACCTGTCCTGTCACCCATACACACAAACCAGGTATTTGAAGTGGTTCCAGTGCAGGGATTACAGGGCTCCTACCATATGATTAGGGCCCTACCAAGTTCACGGTCCATTTTGGTCAATTCCATGGTCATAGGATTTTAAAAATAGTAAATTTCACGATTTCCACTATTTAAATCTGAAATCTCACAGTGCTATGATTGTAGGGGTCCTGACCCAAAAAGGAGTTGTGGGGGGATCACAAGGCTATTGTAGGGGGGATTGCAGTACTGCTACCCTTACTTCTGCGGTGGTGGTGGTGGTGGTGCCGCCTTCGGAGCTGGGCAGCAGCGGCTGTTGGCCAGGCGCCCAGCTCTGAAGGCAGAGCCACCACCAGTGGTAGCGCAGAAGGAAGGGTGGCCAGGTATGGTATTGCCACCCTTCCTTCTGCGCTGCCTTCAGAGCTGGGCGCCTGGCCAACAGCCGCTGCTGCCCAGCTCCGAAGGCAGTGCAAAAGTAAGGCTGGCAATACCGTGACACCCCCCTCCTCCCTAAAATAACCTTGTGACCTCCCTGCAACTCTCTTTTGGGACAGGACCCCCAATTTGAGAAACACTGGTCACCCCTATGAAATCTGTATAGTATAGGGTAAAAGTATGCAAAAGATCAGATTTCAGTCTGATGTATTTTTCATAGCTGTGAATTTGGTATGGCCCTACATATAACACATTACTCAGCATAGACTCTCCTCAGCCTACTCCTATGACTCAGCTAGCTCATTTGCATTCTAGAACCTCACAGAGGGTACTGAAAGGGCGACCCTCAGGTTCTCCCCCCTATCCCAGGAGCACAAGGCCCACGAGCATTGGAAACCATTCGCAGGTTGTAAGAAACTAACATTCTTACCGCTAATTACTAAATCCTATTCGTATTTAACTTAACTGTGCCTCCAGGATGGTGTGAGGAAGGACAACCCCCCGCCCCCAACCAGCCTATGCTAGTTTGGTCCCTACAGGAAGAAGAGAAAATCCTTCCTGGCCCTCTGACCTTAAAAGAGGTGATTGGTCAAACGTGCAGCAACCACAAAACACAGCTCCAAAGCTATCAGTACAGGATGGGGCTACTGAAACGGAGCAAATAGAGGCCCAGGCTAGCATTTAATTTAATGAAAGGGGAGGATGAGGAACCAATCAGCTCCCATCCTCCCTCCACTGGCTAATGAGTGGCGAGAGACTCTGGAGCGGGAAGCGTCACCTCTGCATTCCCCAGTATGTTCTCCTCCTCCTTTCAGTGGGGGCTGTCCCAATCACCACCAGCCCCATCAAGTTTTCCACCCATTGAGACAAGTGGGTGGCACTCTCTAATTTCATAATTTTGTTTGCTCTAGTTTTTGATTCACTTCTTTACTTTATATTAGGGCTGTCGATTAATCGTGTGAGTTAACTGCAGCTAACTCAAAAATTAATTGTAATTAAAAAAAAATCATGATTTAATCACACTGTTAAACAACAAATTTATTTTTGGATGTTCTACTTTTTTTCAAATTGATTTCTATTACAACACAGAATACAAAGTGTAAAGTACTCACTTTATATTTTTGATTACAAATATTTGCACTGTAAAAATAAGATAGTATTTTTCAGTTCACCTCATACAAGTACTGTAGTTCAATCTCTTTATCGTGAAAGTTGAACTTACAAATGTAGATTTTTATTACATAACTGCATTCAAAAACAAAACAATCTAAAACTTTAGAGCCTACAAGTCCACTCAGTCCTACTTCTTGTTTGTCTTAGTGATTGGCTGAACAAGTTTTACATTTATGGGAGATAATGCTGCCCGCTTCTTGTTTACAATCTCACCTGAAAGTGAAAACAGGCATTCACACGGCACTTTTGTAGTCAGTGTTGCAAGTTATTTATGTGCCAGATATGCTAAACATTCGTACGCTACTTCATGGTTCAGCCACCATTCCAGAGGACATGCTTCCATGCTGACAATGCTCATTTTTTTTTTAAAGTGTTAATTAAATTTGTGACTTACCTCCTTGGGGAAAAATTGTATGCCTCCTGCTCTGTATTCTGCCATATATTTCATGTTATAGCAGTCTTGATGATGACCCAGTACATGTTTGTTTTTAAGACTACTTTCACAGCAGATTTGACAAAATGCAAAGAAGGTACCAATGTGAGATTTCTAAGGATGGCTACAGCACTTGACCAAAGGTTTAAGAATCTGAAGTGCTGTCCAAACTCTGAGAGAGTTGAGGTGTGGAGCATCTTTTCAGAAGTCTTAAAAGAGCAACAGTCAGATGTGGAATCTACAGAACCCAAACCATCAAAAATGAAAATCAAGCTTCTGCTAGTGGCATCTGACTCAGATGATGAAAAAGAATATGCATTGGTCCGCTCTGCTTTGGATCATTATCAAGCAGAACCCGTCATCAGCATAGACGCATATCCTCTGGAATCGTGGTTGAAGCATGAAGGGACATACAAATCTTTAGCGCGTCTGGCATGTCCAACACTGTCATGTGAACGCCTGGTCTCACTTTCAGGTGACGTAAACAAGAAGCAGGCAGCATTATCTCCTGAAAATTGTCACCAAACTTGTTTGAGTGATTGGCTGAAGTAGGACTGAATGGACTTGTAGGCTCTAAAGTTTTACACTGTTTTATTTTTGAATGCAGTTTTTTTTACATAATTCTACATTTGTAAGTTCAACTTTCATGATAAAGAGGTGAATTGAAAAATACTATTTTTACTGTGCAAATATTAGTAGTAAAAATAAATATAAAGTGAGCACTTGTATTCTGTTTTGAATTTGAAAATGTATAAAACATCCAAAATATTTAAATAAACGATATTCTATCGTTTAATCATGCAATTAAAACACAATTTGTGTCTTTAATAATAAGAAAGGCCATAGTGGATCAGACCAAAGGTCCAAGTCCAGTATCCTGTCTTCCAACAGTGGCCAATGCCAGGTGGTCTAGAGGGAATGAACAGAACAGATAATCATCAAGTGATCCATCCCCTGTCTCCCATTCCTAGCTTCTGGTGAACCAAGACTAGGGACACCATCCCTGCCCATCCTAACAGGTTCATCAATGGCTATCTTCCATGAGTTTCTCATTCCTTTTTTGAACCCTGTTATAGTCTTGGCCTTCACAACATCCTTTGGCAAGGAATTCCACAGGTTGACTGTGCGTTGTGCATGTGGGGGAAATACTTTTGTTTTTGTTTTTTTTTAAATCTGCTCCCTATTAATTTTATGTGGTGGACCCTAGTTCTTGTGTTATGAGAAGGAGTAAATAACACTTCCTTATTTAATTTCTCCACACCAGTCATGATTTTATTGACCTCAATTATATCCCTCCTTAGTCGTCTCTTTTCCAAGCTGGAAAGTCCCAAACTTTTTAATCTTTCCTCATACTGCAGCCGTTCCATACAGCTAATAATTTTTGTTGCCATTTTCTGAACCTTTTCCAAGTCCAATGTATCTTTTTTGAGATGGGATGGCCACATCTGCATGCAGTATTCCACCACCTCCCTAGGTAACCCATTCCAGTGTTTCACCACCCTCTTAGTGAAATAGTTTTTCCTAATATCCAACCTAGACTGCCCCCACTGCAACTTGAGGAGACTGTTCCTTGCTCTGTCATCTGCCACCACTGAGAACAGCCTAGCTCCATCCTCTTTGGAACCCCCCTTTGGGTAGTTGAAGGCTGAAATCAAATCCCCA
Organism: Natator depressus; assembly: GCF_965152275.1. Classification (NCBI taxonomy): domain Eukaryota; kingdom Metazoa; phylum Chordata; order Testudines; family Cheloniidae; genus Natator; species Natator depressus. The sequence continues at coordinate 154,990,707 of NC_134235.1, read as the reverse complement.
CCTCATACTTCTCTTCTGCAGTTCCCTCAGCTTCTCCTCATAAGTAATGTTCCCCAGCCCCCTAATCATTTTCGTTGCCCTCCTCTGGACACTCTCTCCAAATTGTCCACATCCTTTCTATAGTGGGGGGCCCAAAACTGGATGCAATACTCCAGATCGGCCTCACCAGTGCCAAATAGAGGGGAATAATCACTTCCCTCAATCTGCTGGCAATGCTCCTACTAATGCAGCCCAATATGCTATTAGCCTTCTTGGCAACAAGGGGACACTGACTCATATCTAGCTTCTTGTCCACTGTAATCCCAGGTCCTTTTCTGCAGAACTGCCGCTTGGCCAGTCAGTCCGCAGAATGTAGCAATGCATGGGATTCTTCCTAAGTGCAGGACTCTGCATTTGTCCTTGTTGAACCTCATCAGATTTCTTTTGGCTGAATCCTCCAATTTGTCTAGGTCACTCTGGACCCTATCCCTACTTTCCAGCATATCTACCTCTTCCCCCACTGTCCCGCTTAGTGTCATCTGAAAACTTGCTGAGGGTGCAATCCATCCCATCATCAAGATCATTAATGAAGATGTTGAATGAAACCAGCCCCAGGACCGACCTCAGGGGCACTCTGCTTGATACCGGCTGCCAACTAGGCATCAAGCTGTTGATCACTACCCGTTGAGCCCAACGATCTAGCCAGCTTTCTATCCACCTTATAGTCCATTCATCCAATCCATACCTCTTTAACTTGCCACCAAGAATACTGTGGGAGACTGTATCAAAAGCTTTTGATACAAAGTCAAGGTATATCACGTCCACCGCTTTCTCCATATCCGCAGAACCAGTTATCTCATCATAGAAGGCAATCAGGCTGGTCAGGCATGACTTGAGCTTGGTGAATCCATGTTGACTGTTCCTAATCACCTTCCTCTCTTCCAAATGCTTCAAAATAGATTCCTTGGGGACCTGCTCCATGATTTTTCTGGGGACTGAGGTGAGGCTGACTGATCTGTAATTCCCCAGATTCTCCTAACAGTAGTTAGCTGTGTTGAAAATTGTTTGGTGATTGACCGATCGTTCTGCCAGGAAATATTTAATCACTTAACCGATTGGGGTTTTTGTGCATTTTGGCCAAACAGAGCGAAAGCTTTATTGGACTGACCAATGTCTTGTTCAATCAATTAGCTCTGCATAATACCAGAGTCATACACTGCTGTCTGACTAACTGATAGTCAATCAGATGCAAATGACATGAGCAAAGGTACATCCAGGTCATTTTGTATTTGTTGGAAAGACAGTATGTGATGCTTGGCACATCTTCAGTAGAAGTAGGCCACTAGTGTTCATCTTGCCAATGCCCATGTTTGCCAAGTATGCCACGCCACGTAAAATCCTCACCACCAACCCAAGGGTTAAAGTCATCTAAAATAATTAACTTGCCTTCTCAGGAAGTCAATTGGGTCAGGTCATTTTATTCCAAACTAAATTCTTCCTTACTCTCATCAGAATTAGTCATTGTAGGTTCCTAAGCACTGATCAGTGAAGCATAACATCCACCTCTCGGGGGCAGTCAGAGCTTCATTGGTCTGTCATTTATACCACAGGGTAGGTTCTCCAAACAAGAGACAAAATTCTTTTTGACTGCAAAGCCGCCTCCTGTGTTGTGTGGCTCATTCTGTGGGCATCCCTTCCAGAAGAAAGTATACTCAGCTCTGTCCTCTGTTGACCCTCTTCAGCAAGTTGCATCTTGCTCAGTGCCACAATGTCAATATAATGGATTTTGAACTGTCAAGCAACCAGAACAGTCCACCTGAAAGAGCAGTCAGTTTGGTTTGGACGATCAAGAAGTGAACCATGTCACAACACTGAGACAAAAAAAACCTCTGAAATTTGTTTGAATTTTGGCCACATGATGGAATACCCTCCAGCCACAATAAGCTGGTCACGGCTGTTCAGGATGAGCAATTTTTAGGGCATCTTTTCTAGCCCTCTCCTTGGATTGAGGTCTGCTGTACCATCCTTGAATAAAGCAGCTGAGTTAATCAAGATGCTGCTGGACTACAGTGTCATACCAGGTCAATGCAGAGTGACCAAAGTCTTAACCCATCCCCAGCAGTGTCCATCACTTTTGCCATTTCCCCCATCGCCACGGGGGAAATCGCTTACTAGATTTTTGAAGGGTGCCTGAGAATTTGTTTTAAATGGACAAGCAGTTTTGCACCAACTTGCACGCTGTCTTGGCCAGCAAGACCATTTCCAGTGGCAAGGTAAACCAAAACAATGGAAGGACTTGCTAGCTGCAGATTTAGAGTAACCTTCTCTTAGACCAGTTGCCCAGTTACCCAGGTTAATGAACTTGATCCAGCCAGCCAGAGCCCCATTAGCCAGTGTGTTTCATGCTCAGCAGAGTGTTGTGGACATGGTCTTCATCATTCGAAAATTACAAGAAAAATATCACAAACAGCACCAACCTTTGTACATGTTTCTCGAACTAATTAAGCCATTTGATAGAGTCAATGGCCCTGCCCTCTGGAATTGCTCACCTAATTTGGATATCCAGACAAATTAACTATCATAATTCGGCATTTTCATGAAGGCAGGGCTTAGAGTTAGAATTGGTGGTGATCTAACACATCCACTTCCAGTCATGAACAGGATGAAGCAGGGATGTATCCTCACTCCTAGCCTTTTTGGTCTATTCTTTGCTGCTATGCTAGAGAAAGCCAGGGCGCTTCAAATGACATATTTATGCACTTCCACACTGGCAAGCCCTTCAATCTTTCCTATCTATGTGCAAACACCAAGGTGATAGAAGCGTTGATCCAGGAATTTCTCTGTTTGTTGTGCCCTGAAGATACCTTCTGAAGCAGCACTACAAGATTGTACAAGCCTTTTTGCTGTGGCGGCTCGTAACTTTGGCCACACCATCATCCAAACAAAAACAGATTACATACCAGCCAGTTTCCTAACAACCTTACCAAGAGTCATCAATAAGCCTAGAAAGCATCACACTCCAAGCTGTCAAATGGTTTACTTATCTCCGCAGCATGCTGAACAATGAAGCAAGAATTCATCACAAAGTGGGTGCGTGAATTAAGAAAGCTAGTGCCGCATGTCATGGCTTCTATCACTGTATCTGGAAGCAACATGAAATTTATCTAGAGAACAAAATCAAAGTCTAGAACGCTGGTGTCCTCACAACATTCCTCAATGGGTGTGAAACATTGAAAAGCTTGGCAGCTTCCATTTGCAACATCTAGAACTATTGTTGGGCATCAGAAGTTAGGATCGGGTTTTCAACATAGAAGTCCTGGACACAGCTGATTTGGTTGGTATAAAGGCTTATTTGATGTGTGCCCAGTTGAGATGGACTGGCCACGTAATTCAAATGCCCTGAGACCCATCTATCAAAACAAGTCTTCTATTCTGAATTAAGCTCCTGCAGTCATAAGCATGGAGGGCAGATGAAACACTTCAAAAACACTCTGAAACAATCGCACAAAACAAACATTTTTGACTCTACCTTTGAGCAACTGGCAATCGATTGCATCGCATGGCGCCACACCATAAGGGTGGGTGTCCCCAACTTTGAGAAGAATCACATGGAGCAGCTGGAAGCCAGCACCAGGCATGGAAATAACATGCAGCTCAATCACCACAACTAGACAAATGGCTCTGTGGCCAATGCAGTAAATGTTGTTCTTCCCACACTGGTCTATGGAGTCGCACAAAGACCATTAGAACAAACTATGATTGCCAATGTCATCCTTGATATTGAGGAGGTCAGCATCAGACCAGCCTCGTAGTAGCCCAGTTCCAAAGATATCTGGCGCAATCTTTGGTAAAAATCTGTGTGACAGTTTGTCTGCTGAAGCTCTTTTTCTCTTGTCTTATGGCTGAAAATAATTCAGCTGGATGGTAGTAAATTAGGAAAGTCATGGAACTGTAAGTAGCAGGAGTGCCGTTATACTGTAGTTTATATTTTTAATAGACTGCTTATAGACCATACCAATAAGACTTAAACTCGGTGGGCCAAATTCATGCCTGGGCTTACACCAGTGATGGATTTGGCACATACTGATTCTCTTCTTCAGGTTGTACTCATTTTGAAGCATAGCTGTTTTAACTTTGTCTTTTACCTATTCATGGGTCTGAAAAGGTTTGTAGGATTTACACCAGAATTACCAAAAAAAAAAAAAAAAAGGCTGATCCAAAATCTAGTGAATTCAATGGGACTCGTTCCACCGATTTCAACAGACTTTGAATCAGGCCTGTCATGTATAATCAAAAGAAGCTACATTTCCTAGCCACAAAAACAACCACCTGACATTAAATATAAACAAGTATTATTAAATAGCTATGAAATATTTTATCAGAAAAATTGTTAAGCCAATTTATGGGATAGTGCTTAGTATCAGACATGCTAGAGCAATAGTACAAATACACTTTATTTATCAAGCTATTGCTCCTAAAATATTTCATTTTAAATTTTTATGTTTTACTTCATAAAAAATTAAAAGAAATAGAATTTTCCTGCAATTAAGAAGTACTTTGGGTACTTCTATAAGGGACCGGATTTTTATAACAATTTGGAGGTAGTGTTCTGTAATTGGAGTTGATACTTGGCAATCTGTACATATATACTTGCCGTTGCCAGTATGTCTGTCTCTCATCTTGCCTGTGTGCAAAAGGAAGCATCACTCAACAGCAGCTGATTGCCAGACAGGAGCCCTCAGTCAGGTATTCAGTTTGCCAGAATATCCCTGCAGAGTGCTGGAAACAATCTGGTATTATTTATAGTACACAACAAAGCCTTAGATGATCTGTGAAAAAGAAATTGAAAAGGGAAACAATTTTTGGTGTCCCTCAGATTTGTAGAAAATATTATCCGCTAAGGGGAAAGGACTACAGTAATATTTTGTAAATAAGTGAAATGCCAATGGCAATATAATGTAGGAACCCCCTTAACAAAAATGAGACTCCCACCTACCTGCTGTCATTTAAGCAAAAGCAGTTCATGTTAGATGTTGGCCGGGCAGTCAATGGTGTTTGTTACACAGAAATTGCTCAGAGAAGTTATCTTGTGATGACAAGCTTCTTTTTGCTAGCAGTAGGTGAACAAACAGAACGTTTTTTAAGGGGTCCAGCCCTCATAAAGAACCACATTATAGATTCATAGATATTAAGGTCAGAAGGGACCATTATGATCATCTAGTCTGACCTCCTGCACAATGCAGGGCCACAGAATCTCACCCACCCACTCCTGCGATAAACCTCTCACATATGTCTGAGCTACTGAAGTTCTCAAATCATGGTTTAAAGACTTCAAGTAGCAGAGAATTCTCCAGCAAGTGACCCATGCCCATGCTACAGAGGAAGGTGATAAACCTCCAGGGCCTCTTCCAATCTGCCCTGGAGGAAAATTCCTTCCCGACCCCAAATATGGCAATCAGCTGAACCCTGAGCATATGGGCAAGATTCACCAGCCAGATACCCAGGAAAGAATTCTCTGTAGTAACTCAGATCCCACCCCATCTAACATCCCATCACAGGCCATTGGGCCTATTTACCATGAATATTTTAAAAGATCAGTTAATTGCCAAAATCATATTATCCCATCATAATTATGAGCCCTTTATTCAGAATGGTGATCAGTTACTCCTGGAATTACTCCTGTCACTGCACACTAGTTTGAATAAAGGGTTCACGGTCCTTAGTATGACACATCTCAGATTGTTGCTGTAGCCGTGTTGGTCCCAGGATATTAGAGACATATCTCAGATTCTCATCTCTATGCAGTTTGAACAATATCTGGGAAAAATGGAATAATGGTAAATTCTTTCTGTTCTGGCAGTCTTCCTGTGTTTCTCCCGGGCGTTTAGCAGTATGAGCCATGCTTATAAAGTCTTATGCTGAGAACAAGATGTGCCTGCTACTGGAGAAACTGAGGTTCTGGAATTAGTAATAACCTCCTATCTGAAGAGATTTTCAGTCCAAGGAAATGGGGTGATGTAGTTTCAATTTAAATTTTCTGCAGCCAAGTAGTCAGAATTCACTCTGTAGACACCAGGTGGGCTCTTGAGTAGGGTGACCAGATATCCCATTTTTATAGGGACAGTCCTGATATTTGGGGTTTTTTTTGATGTGGGTTCCTATTACCCCCCCATTCCCATCCCGATTTTTCACACTTGCTGTCTGGTCACCCTACTATTGCGTGAGGCTGGTCAGGAGGCTAAAGCCTGGGACTGACACAAAAATTAGCTACTTCTCTTAGCTAGAAAGGATGTGGCCAAAACATAGTGTTTCCTCACAGAAAGATTTTGTATTCCACAGCTACTCCTAACAGGATCTGTGTTCTAGGAGTTAACCTCAGAGAAATCGTGCATGTGTCTCTTGCTCCTGATCAAAACTAACACTGTGTATTCTTATTGTAAATTATGAAAAGCTAAATCTGACACTGAAAGAATAAATTTAAGTGTGATTTGTCCATCCTCCAATTTTTGTTTCTCTGACTGAGCTTAGCGTGCAGTGAAATAGAGCGTGTAACACAGAGATATTGCAAAGGATGCATTGACAAAGTAAACCACTGTACTGTAAACAGGTGGTCCTGATCACCAGCCTAGGGCAACACAACAATCAGCCATGCCTGGCTCCGCTGGTAGCCCTTTTTCCCTGGTCTCTGTTTATTCTCCAAGACCAAAACATGAAATGGAGAATAACAACAAAAGCAATAGTCCTGTTTTTGCCTGCAGTTCTGGAGGCCCTCAGTCTCTGGTAACCAAAGGGTCCGGACTTTCCCAGCCCAGGGGAGGTACACAGGACTGGCTTTCCCTCTTATGGCCTTCTGCTGCAGCCACAGGGGTGTGCACTCAGCTCTCTCCTGGTCCCAGGTTCCCTTATGGTCCTCATTTATATCCTCCAGCTAGGAATCAGACCTAATCATTAGCTGCTGTCTAGTTGGGTTGGCAGATTCCCAGCATCTGCCTGCTGTACTTTCCTCCAGAACAGGGCCAGTTGCTTCCTGGCCCTTAAAGGGAGACCACCCTATCGCATGTTTCTTGAGATAACTTTCCTTTCTCTCCAGTAATGTGTTTCCTACCTTTGCAGCTGCCGAGACATATGTCCATATCTAAGCAACAGCCAAATCAAGAAAAGAATGTTGTGTGTCCGAAGTTACTTCATTTTATTCATGAAGTTTGTGTAATATTTGACTGGAATCTTGTTTCTAATATGTCATGTGATGGGGAAAAATATCAGTTTGGAGTGGAGAGCTTGCTTTGGACAGCAACAGAAAACCTTCTCTGTGTTCAGCCCTAGAAACATTTGAACAATGGCCGTCCACCTTTAGACCTTTCTTGTCAAGCATCAGCCTAATTCTGCTCTGACTCGCACTCTTCACTGAAGTTGCACAGCGTGTAACTCAGGGAAAGACTTGACTCAGGATGCCTAGCTCTCAAGCCAGCCTCATGGCTTTTTGGGTAGTCCTGTGAACCGACCATGCAAATGATTCATGATCCCGGTTCCTACTGTCTGGGTTAGGAGGGTCTGTGAGTGCTGCAGAAGCAGGGTGCTCAAGCTCTAGGGAGAAAAGAAGAGGATCACCCCATGTCACCTTCAATGACTGTCAGGTCATCTAAAAGGGGCTTTCTAAAGGGAATCTGTCCTAACTGGAAAGAAGGTTGTTTTGGGGATTCAAGGAAAAACAGGGGGATTCTCTCTCCTAGAAACCTGAAAATATACCTGGTTCCCTGAAAAATAAACCTTGGGCCCAGTCCTGCTTCCACTGAAACCATTGGCAAAGCTCCCATTGAGGGGAGCAGAAGCAGGCTCCTTGTTGCAGGAGGAGACATGTACATGTATTTTTTTTTCAGGCTCTTGCTCATAAAATATAGAGGGCTTAGCAGCTGCATGTCTTGTGTGGCTGCTTACACTGCTGCATATAGTCAAAGTAAGAAAGGAGGGGGAAAAAAAAAAACTTTACACAAAATGCCAAGCTGAGTCCTGTGAGATTCAGAATCAGATGCCATCTAAAGATTTTAAGTCTCTTATGCCAGTTCACCAGTCAGGAAGGTCAGGTGGGACAGGGGACAGCACAGCAAAGTCACAGCATAGGTAGAGTCCTACTTGTACAATACACCAACAAAATATATATATCTGCTTCAAGGTTCAGAGACAGTTTCACATTAGCAACAGATGATACGAGCCTCTCTTTCACCTCACATAGTTTACTTCCTTTCCCGGGCAGCGAAAGAGCTACTTGCACTTATCATAGGCAAACAGAAGGAGAATCTTCATGCTGGAAGAACCTGAAAAGTGTAAGTCCTGAAACCACTATTGCTGTAAGTGACATGTAGGCAATTCAGCGTCTCCATGAGTACTGTTCTGGGTTGTACAACTTGCTCACTTCTACCACTAGCTCCAAAGGAAATGTGGTTTTCAGATTTCATCTAGCGCTGTATAATAGAGTTAGTATCAGTAATAGTTGGCACTCATGCAATGTCTTTCACCCAAGGCGATCAAAATACTTGACAAAGATTAAAGTCTGGAACGGATGAAAAAGTTCATGCTTAAAGGCATAAGTCAACCGCTAATTCCAGGTTAGGAAGAAAGTTTGCCTAGAGGCAAGTTATTCCATAAATTCCCAGTTTGGAGTTTCTTGAACCTTGTCATCAGCCTTTGTTATAGACAGGTTACTTGACTAGATGTATCACTGGTCTGATCCAGTATGATAATGTTAAGAGTCCTATTGTCCCCATTTTATAGATGGGAAAGCTAAGGCATAGAAAAATTAGTCTAGGAAACCATTGTGATAGGTGCCTTAAATTCGATAAAATAAGAAAAAGTGACTGGACAACAGCATGGAGGGAGTTTGTGGTAGAAATCTGATTTTCAGCTGTATACTTTAAACACTAGATCATATGCCCTCCCTTACGTCTAATACCATTCAGTCACCTCACAGCTGTTCATAGAATACATTTTTATTGTATTCAGAAATATTTGTAGTCCAGTAGGAAATGAAATATACATTTATTTCAGCTTCAAAGATAAAATATTACAGTGGCAAACAACTTATACGTATGATACTCTCCCCTGAAATAAATGACTTTGGCTTTTCCACTTTATGGTGTGTTGGAACATGGTTCCTTTTAACAGGTGAAAAAAGATAGGAAAGTAAAAGGAACTAACTGGGTGTGTATTTTGTTTGGTACCATCTCTGATCCAGGAAGAATTTGTTTAGTTACTAAAAAACTGTAACTTACTCTTGTTACAAAATAAGTAAGATTAAACATGCTGTGTTCTCTACCTTTTGTTTTAAAAAGCACTAAAATAATCATAATTGGAATAATAAAAGGATAACTATTGTCAACATAACAGTATCTGTCATGCTGCATATTGAGTAACAGAATAATGTAAAAAAATATACTCCATGGCTTACAAACACTGTAATTAAATATATGAAAAAGTACAGCTATACAATGGTTATCCTAAAAACCCTTTACGAAGCGTGGGGTGGATTCACTCCCACTGATGCAGGTGGAGCCAGTAAGGAGATGCCTTATCACACAGCCTGTTTGTGCTAAACTCTGCTGGAGACTCCATAGGAACTCCACTGTTGGAGGCTGTTAGGGGATATTTTGAATGTCCCTGGCCCCACTCCTACCTTGGCCAGATCGGCCTATTTGTGCATTGTGGCTTAACTGAAGCCATTAGCTCAGTAAATATTGTATGAATCTTGCACAGTGTGACCAAATCCTCCCAGACAGACTTGCAACCTTGAAGACTTGCAATTTATTATTGTTGAATTAATGTTGCAATGATATTTACGGTATTCCTTTAATAAGTATAGGAAATACTAGGAGGTGATAAGTAAACTAAGTAGTAATAAGGAATATTGTGAATACCTCATTAAAGCAAACTAGACAAAATTTTAAATTTTTTAATGATGCCCACAGTTGGGAAAACTATCTAATGTACTCTTAACCAGCTTCAGGAAAGTAACTTTCTTCCACAAAAGCAGTTTTGCTATTTTTCTTTTTCTTTTTTTTTTTTTTTTTTTTCTGCTTTGTTTCAAATGGACTTCAAGAAGGCAGACATTAGCAATCACCGAACTGGTAGGTAAGATCCCTTGGGAAGCAAATGTAAAAGAAAAAAAAAAGGTCGGGAGCATTGGTAGTTTTTTTAAATAGAAATTAAGGGCACAAGAGCAAACTATCCCAATGAGTAGGAAAGATAGGAAGTATGGCAAGAGACCCGCCTGTCTTAACCAGGAGATCTTCAACAACCTGGATCTCTCTCTCTCTCTCTCTCTCTCTCATATATAGATATAAAAACTGAAAGTACGTCAAATTATGAAGGATGAATATAAAAAAGAAGACGAAAACAAGTAGGTAGGGGCAAAATTTGAAAGACCAAGGCACAAAACAAGATTAAACTAGTAGAGACATAACATTTTACATTAGAAGCACAAGGAAGAGAGAGGACAAGTTAAGCCCATTACTGAATGAGGAGACACACACACACACACACACACACACAATAGCAGAAAATGCAGCAATGGCCAAAGTGTTAAATGCCTTTGTTTCAGTTTTCACCAAAAAGATGAGCAGTGATCAGACACCGAACATAGCAAACATCATTGAAAATGGGGTAGGACCTGAGGCTAAAATAGGGAAAGAACAAGTTAAGAATTACTTAGACAAGTTAGATGTCTTCAAGTTGCTAGGGCCGGAAGAAATACATCCTAGAATACTTAAGGAACGGGCTGAAGAGATCTCTGAGCCATTAGCGATTATCTGTGAGAACTCATGCAGGACAGGAGAGATCCCAGAGGCATGGAAAAGGGCCTATATAGTACCTATCTATAAAAAAGGGGAATAAAGACAACTCGGGGAATTATAGACCAGTCAGATTAACTTCAGTACCCATAAAAATAATGGCGCAATAATCAAAATCAATTTGTAAGCAGAAGAAATAAGTTGATAAGTAACAGTCAACATGGATTTGTTGAGAGTAAATCATGTCAAACCAACCTAATATCCTTCTTTGACAGGGTAACAAGCCTTGAGGATGGGGGCAAGCAGTAGATGTGATATAGCTCAACTTTAGTGAGGCTTTTGCTACTGTATCACACGAACTTCTCATAAACAAACTAGAGAAATGCAGCCTAGACAAACCTACTATAAGGCAGGGGCACAACTTGTTGGAAAACTGTACTCAAAGTATTTATCAGTGGTTCACAATCGAGCTGGAAGGGGTCCCACAAGGATCTGGTCTGGGTCTAGTCAATATCTTCATAAATGATTTGGATACTGGTATAGAAAGCATACTTACAAAGTTTATGGATAATATCAAGCTGGGAGGGGTTGCATGTGCTTTGGAGGACATGATTAGAATTCAAAATTATATTGACTAACTGGAGAAATGGTCTGTAGTAAACAGGATGAAATTCAATAAGGAAAAATGCAGAGTACTACATTTAGGAGGGAATAATCATTTGCACACATACACAATGGGAAATGACTGCCTTAGCAAGAAGCACGGCAGAAAAGGATGAGTCAACAGTATAATACTGTTGCATAAAAAGGAAACATCATTCTGGGATGTGTTAGTGGGAGTTCTGTAAGCAAGACATGAGAAGTAATTCTTCCACCCTACTCAGCACTGATACGGCCTCAGCTAGAGTACTGTGTCCAGTTCTGGGCACCACTCTTTGGGAAAGCTGTGGGCAAAGAGGAGAAAGTCCAGAGAAGAGCATCAGAAATAACTGACAGTCTAGAAAACATGACCTATGAGGAAAGATTGAAAAAAATGGGTTTGTTTAGTCTGGAGAAGAGAAGACTCGGGGGCAGGGGAGGGTGCATGGTAAGTCTTCAAATATGTAAAAGTTTGTTATAAAGAGGACGGTGATAAATTGTTCTCCTTATCCACTGAGGACAGGCCCAGAAGTAATGGGCTTGGATTGCAGCAAGGGAGACTTAGGTTAGATGTTAGGAAAAACTTTCAGTCAGGGTATTTAAGCGCTGGTACAATTTACCTAGGAGACCTGTGAAATCTCTGTTATTGGAGGTTTTAAAGAACAGGTTAGACAAACACCTTAGTCCTGTCTCAGTGAAGGGGACTGGACTTGATGACCTGTCGAGGTCTTTTCCAGTTCTACATTTCTGTGATTTTAGGATTCAATTTGAAGTGTGACTTTAAAACATATTTAAAAGCGAGCAGTTAATAGCAGGGGTTGTTGCCAGACGGTGTAGGAGGGAGTTGTGCAGCTTTCACCACACAGTTGTAACAATACATCTCATTCCTGATCTGCAGTTCCCATGATAGCTCAGCCCTAGGGCTTTCTTGAGCTGAGAATGACAGCTGTGCTAAATATTGTTTAGTAGTTTTGTGGTTCTTTTGATGTGCATAATGGACTAGGATGAGAATGACAAAATCAGTTGCACTTGGGACCCCCTGTAAAACAGGAAGACTAATCCTGTCTCAGTGGGAGTTTGGCCTGAGGATGAGGAAGGCAAGATCAGGCCCAGGACTGCAACAGAGAAATTCAAGAGCTGAAAAGCTGTACAAAATGCATGTCATCACACACACTAAATTAAGACAAAAATCGGTTTTCTACAGTAAAACTGTTTCGTATCCAGCGGAAATGAACAAAATGAAGAGCAGTTAGTGTAGACGTGACCTTAGTACAACCTTTTGCCAACACAAGTTATGTAGGCCTAAAGCTGCTACAATTAGCATATCACCTACATGTGTATATACTTAGCTTCTTGCATCAGTGCTGCCAGTACTCACCAGCAGTGCTTATGGCAGTGCACAGAGTGGCACACCATGGGTACATATCCCTGTGTGCAACCCTCCACCATCTAGCGCATGGTCTTATGGGAAGTTTTGACAATGCATGGTGGGGCAGAAGCAAGTTGCTCAGTGGTGCAACTGGGAGCATGGGGTCAACAGTATGCAGCGGTCTCCAACCTATAATGTCATCTATATCCCATAATTTTCACATCTTTTTTAAAAAAAATCCCACAAAACTGCATGGCCCTCCTCACTGTTCACCATCTCTGACAGAAGCATGGAGCCTGCACAGCTCTGGACTATTGTCGTAAGCGTTGCAAGCACAGGATGCACAGTCCTCCAGTATTTGCAGAGCCACAGGAAGAACTGAATCAGTGGGGAACATGATGATTTCATGGAGGACAGATTGCTGTGGGACATAGCAAGAACTAGTTCAAGGTTGGTGACATTCATGGAGCAGCTGCAGATGGTGGAGCACCGCTTCTGGGCCTGAGAACTGAGCACTGATCAGTGGGATCACATCAGAATGCAGGCTTGGGAGGATGAGCAGTGGCTGCAATACTTCGGATGTGCAAGGCAACATTCTGTGTGCTAAGCTCACCCAACCCTCCAGCACAGGGACACCAGAATGAGAGCGTTCATGTCTGTTTTACGTACACATACAGCAATGGTGGCTCTCACAGGTCAGTGTATCTGAAACTCTGGCTGTCCTTAATGTCCTCCAGTGTGGAGTAGTAGGGGCAGGGATGTGGCCCCTGATGCCATGTGGAATATTTGGGTGTGTGCTTAGGGAGGTGCTGTAATGGAGTTCTCCATGGACAGCAGAGAGAGGCAAGCCTGGGACTGTTGAATCTGTAGGTCCAGAAGAGTCTGCAACATCTGTGTTTGCTGTTGGAGAAGACCCATTATGTCCTGGTGCATCTCCCTCCCCTTTTCGTGCTGGGACTCCCCTGGGACTCTCTCCTGGCTGCTCTTTCCTTCTCCAGGCTGTCTGCAATGTTCACCCTCCAGGCCATTTGCTCACGGTCTGAAGCAGCACGGGCTGGCAGGATCTCAGCGAACATGTCATTGGGTCCTCTTTTTTTTCCTCCTCCTTATCTGGCTCAGGCATTCTGCTGATGTGGAAGAGGAACTCCCCAATGCCACAATGACAGTAGCTACAGATAAAACACACAGAGTTACTGTGACATACTGGGGCAGAATCCAGACCAGTGAGGGGGCTGTGTCACCCCTGCCCTGAAACCCTTGAGTGCCCTTACAATACCTTGCTGAAGTAGCTCCCACCTGGACTGCTCACAGTCTCCAGCATGCAAGCCACACCCTGAGTGTCTCTGTGTAATTGCAGCCTGCCAGCTACACCCTGATTCTCACCAGCCTTGGTTATACTGCAGGGTGACCACAACTTTCCCCCAGTCCTAGATCTTCCCCCAGAAATGTATGTTTTGTACTGCCCAGCCCTCTCCTGGACAGTACAAACATATTAAGTCTGTTATTCCTGTAAAGGAGTAATATGCCAGATTTTTAATGTAAATAGTTATCCATACACTTCAGTTTAAACATACTGGATTAGATTAAAAAAAAACAGTAAAACAAGTTTAGTAACTACAGAGAGAGAGAGATTTTTAAGTGAGTATAAGTAATGAGGCATAAAAATCAGAAACGGTTACAAGAAAAATAAAGATAAAAACATATACTAATATCTACTTAAGAAACCATCTTAATTGCAAAACAAACTTTCTTACCACATGCTCCAGCAAATTACTGATTAAACTTTTTAGGTCAGGACCCCTCCCTTAAAGTCCAACAGCTGTTTCCTTTTGTCTTCTGAGATGCAGAGAGTGTGATGGACAGGAAAAGAGAGGGATCCTTTGGAATATTTGTCCCTCCTTTTTTATAGTTTCAGTCCCCCTCTTGAAAAAAAATTTCCATTTGAGACCCAGGAGAGAAAAAGTCTATGTGGAAGGATATTTCCTGAAAGTTTTTTCACCTGTTTGAACTTCCTTTGTTTTCCCTTCCGCTTGATGACTTTGCTTACAGCTTCAAGGCAAATTAAGGCAGACACACATTCCTCTGTTTAGGACAGACCCATTTGCTGACATCTGCTTGGGCAGGGCTGTGGGGTTTGGAAGGTGTATTAATATCATCATACAGGGGATTCTTATCACTTCACATACAATGTTAACACACTTATTTTACCAGGACAATACTGACCACCCAATTTGAGTTTTCAAATGATACCTTACCAGGCATACCTTGTACAAAGGTTACAGTAGTGTTTAGAGTGTGGACACAGGGGTGTATTCCATCACAGGTACACTTGTCAATGTCGTCACAAAGGAAAGCAAGAGTTAAGAGTTAGATCTCGCTTCCCTTGCTGCCTTAAAATTTTAAACAAGACCTGTTTATTAACAGTTCTGCTTGGGAATGCTTGTGCACAGCACCACTCACAGCCCCAGCCATGGTGAGTGTGGCCTGCCAGGGGTGGGGGAAATGAGGAGGGAATTGTTTGGTTGCATGAAACTATGAAGGCAGTGGCACTGAATCTTGGCACCCTTTTCTACAGGTGGTGATGATTTTAGCTGATCTCACACCTGAGGGTGACAAAGGCACAGACAGCACAGCTGCTGGTGTCTCAAAGCCACCTAGGCCTTATGTTGCCAGCTTGTTTACTGCAATGGTGCTTGCTGAAGTCACTGCTAAATTGCATGGGGAAATGTCCTATTGCAGAGGAAGAAATAAGGCTGCCATCTATAGACACGTTCATGAGAGGACTGCAGAACATCTCCATGAAAGTTTCATCGAGATCTCTCAAGAAGATTCAAGGGGCATCCCTATGTCCATAAACAAACTGCTCTGCATGGCCCTCCTGCCTAACTCTACAGGGGAATGAAACCCAGATAACAACACTACCTCAATTTGTTGTACCACTGCCTCTTGTAGTATGAGTAAATGAATGAAGAGTCTATTGCTGTGTCCTGCCAAGTTGGGTGGCACCATCAGTGTAATGGGAAATAGATTTGCATGCTTACCTGAAGTTCCTTGCCCTGCATCAGACTCACCTGTGCTCAACTGCCGTCACTGACTGGACTGTAGTGGAGTCTCAAAACAGATCCTGGCTCGTGGCATAGCTGTACCCCCTTGGTCACATGTCCCCCATGCTCCTCCTCTTCCATCCTCGTCCTCGCTGTTCATGCCAGGGGCCTGTGACTCAGGCTCCTTGGAGGAATCCAGGATGGTCTGCAGGGTGCTGGCGGGGGTCTCTGTGAAGTATGGCATGCAGCACTTTGTAAAAGTGACAGGTTTCAGAATAGCAGTCGTATTAGTCTGTATCCGCAAAAAGAAAAGGAGTACTTGTGGCACCTCAGAGACTAACAAATTTATTTGAGCATAAGCTTTCGTGAGCTACAGCTCACTTCATCGGATGCATGCAGTGGAAAATAAAGTGGGGAGATTTTATATACACAGAGAACATGAAACAATGGGTGTTACCATACAGACTGTAACAAGAGTGATCAGGTAAGGTGAGCTATTACCAGCAGGAGAGTGGGGGGGGGGGGAAATCTTTTGTAGTAATAATCAGGGTGGGCCATTTCCAGCAATTGACAAGAACATGTGAGGAACAGGGGCGGGGGGGAACAGACATGGGGAAATAGTTTACTTTGTGTAATGACCCATCCACTCCCAGTCTTTATTCAAGCCTAAGTTAATTGTACCCAGTTTGCAAATTAATTCCAATTCAGCAGTCTCTTGTTGAAGTCTGTGTTTGAAGTTTTTTTGTTGAAGAATTGCCACTTTTAGGTCTGTAATCGAGTGACCAAAGAGAGTGAAGTGTTCTCCAACTGTTTTTTGAATGTTATAATTCTTGACATCTGATTTGTGTCCATTTATTCTTTTATGTAGAGACTGTCCAGTTTGGCCAATTGTACATAGCAGAGGGGCATTGCTGGCACATATCACATTGGTAGATGCGCAGATGAATGAGCCTGTCATAAATATAAAGGGAAGGGTAAACCCCTTTAAAATCCCTCCTGGCCAGAGGAAACATCCTCTCACCTGTAAAGGGTTAAGAAGCTAAAGGTAACCTCGCTGGCAACTGACCAAAATGACCAATGAGGAGACAAGATACTTTCAAAAGCTGGGAGGAGGGAGAGAAACAAAGGGTCTGTGTCTGTCGGTACGCTGCTTTTGCCGGGGATAGACCAGGAATGGAGTCTTAGAACTTTTAGTAAGTAATCTAGCTAGGTATGTGTTAGATTATGATTTCTTTAAATGGCTGAGAAAAGAATTGTGCTGAATAGAATGACTATTTCTGTCTGTGTGTCTTTTTTGTAATTTAAGGTTTTGCCTAGAGGGGTTCTCTATGTTTTGAATCTAATTACCCTGTAAGGTATCTACCATCCTGATTTTACAGGGGGGATTCCTTTCCTTCTATTTACTGCTATTTCTATTAAAAGTCTTCTTGTAAGAAAACTGAATGCTTTTTCATTGTTCTCAGATCCAAGGGTTTGGGTCTGTGGTCACCTATGCAAATTGGTGAGGATTTTTACCAAACCTTTCCCAGGAAGTAGGGTGCAAGGGTTGGGAGGATTTTGGGGGGAAAGACGTGTCCAAACTACGTTTCCCAGTAAACCCAGTTAGAGTTTGGTGGTGGCAGTGGATATTCCAAGGACAAAGGATAAAATTAATTTGTACCTTGGGGAAGTTTTAACCTAAGCTGGTAAAAGTAAGCTTAGGAGGTTTTCATGCAGGTCCCCACATCTGTACCCTAGAGTTCAGAATGGAGGAGGAACCTTGACAGAGCCTCTGATAGTGTGACTGATGTGATTAGGCCCTATGATGGTGTCCCCTGAATAGATATGTGGACACAGTTGGCAACGAGCTTTGTTGCAAGGATAGGTTCCTGGGTTAGTGTTTTTGTTGTGTGGTTGCTGGTGAGTATTTGCTTCAGGTTGGGGGCTGTCTGTAAGCAAGGACTGGCCTGTTTCCCAAGATCTGTGAGAGTGATGGGTCATCCTTCAGGATAGGTTGTAGATCCTTGATGATACGTTGGACAAAAGTGGCATGTCTGTGGGTGGCTCAACACCAGATCGATTCTTGGCCTCCTGATAAACAGGTCCTTTGCTTTCATGCAGCACTGCTGCAGGTCCCTGGTTTCTCCTGAATGCCCCATACTATCTGCTTGTAGATGTTCATGTTTCTACAGCTGGTCTGTACCTGTGCTTGTACAGTCTCTTCTCCCCATAGGCTCAGGAGATCCAACATCTTCTGTGTACTCCAAGCTGGAGCATGTCACCAGCATGGTAAGCTGGGTATTTTCATACAACAATGGCGAGCTGCTAAGCCTGCTTCCCAAACTGAACAATCAGGAGAAAAAGTTATTTCAAAAATCCATGGGCCTTTGAGGGGGTGGGGGTATGGGGCTTTCCACTCTCCATGACCCCCAGGCAGTGGCGTTCACAATTGTGACCAGAATGGCCAGTGTCAGGCACTGTGGGACAGGTGCTGGAGGACTGTTGGGATCAACATAGGTAATGTAGTGCCTACACTCATGCTGCACCAACAATAGTTCCTTGACCATGGCTCAGTGCCACTCAGGGCCTTTACAGTGGTGGGAGACAAATTTAAGTGTAGACACATGCACAACTAGTTTGATGCAAGGTGGCTTTAGTTAATCTAACTTTATAGCATAGACCAGGCCTCAGAGTCAAAGGCTATGGCTATGGCTACACTGCAACCTACAGCAGCACAGTTGCAGCTCTGTAGCGAGGTTGACAGAATAATTCTTCCCTCCACCTAGGGCTGTCTATACCAGGGGTTAGGTCGGCTTAACAATGTTGCTCCAGGGTGTGAAAAATCCACGCCCGTGAGCAACGTAGCCGGGTCAACCTAAATTTTCAGCTGCAGACCAGCCCTATGTCTATAGTGAGGTTGCTGTGAAAGTCTCCCGAGTGAGAGAGGCCATACTGTGAAACAGTACTCGAGCTGCAGAATGATTTGATTAGCACAGACAGAGAGAGCTATTGGATCAGCAACTGATGAGTTGTATGTAACCTGAGCTGCTGCTGCCTATCCATTGTGTGTCTGCCTTCAATCCACAGCCCCTGATGGGCCAGTGAGCTCAAGCTTAAAGCAATTTTGGTGCCTGGATGGGAGTTGGGTTAGGTGCAAAACTTGTTATTCTTTGAATGAACAATACAGTGAAGACAAGCCCTTATTAGATGACATGGTCATAAAAACACTGATTGCTGTTCACCACTAGCCCCACCTAGTGTAGAAAAGATTCATAGGAAATTAAAAAGAAAAGGAGTACTTGTGGCACCTTAGAGACTAACCAATTTATTTGAGCATAAGCTGTAGCTCACGAAAGCTTATGCTCAAATAAATTGGTTAGTCTCTAAGGTGCCACAAGTACTCTTTTTCTTTTTGCGAATACAGACTAATGCGGCTGTTACTCTGAAACCTAGGAAATTAAAGAGTGAGATATGTATGTTAAGAAATAGTCAGGGAATTAAAATGTTTAACAGCGGTCTTCTTCTTCCTTTGAATTTTTTTTTTTTGTGATTTAGATTAGTCATATCTGATTCCCCACATACTCTCATATGACTAATTCTAAACAAGTATTTATCTGTTTTGGGCTTTTATGTCAAGATTTCTCAGATTACTTATATCATCCCATTTAAAGTTCTAAATTTCTTCTACAGGAGATTGGGAGAGTTGTGATTTTTCCCTCTGGTCAGACTGTTTTTAACAGGGAAATGCATTGGAATGCATTGCTTGGGTTCCCTGAGTTTCCATTGTACATCCTGAAGATGTCATTACCAACTCTCCTAAGCTCATTTGTGTAGAGCTGTTGAAAATGGCTTGACATTGACTGCATTTCCTTCTGTCATTAGTTGGGGTTAAACTGATGATAATGGTAAGGGTAATTAATTTTAAACAGGCAGTAAGCCCTACACCCTCATGTCTCTTGGGACTTCTCTACATGAAAAAGTGAATAGGAACAATAATAGAAATGTGGAATGAAAGTATCATGGCAATATCGTGCAGTTCTCTCCTAATACCAGGACTGTTTTTTTTTAATGTAACTTTAAGAATGGCATGTGCTTCTAATGGCTTGTACCTGAATTTATCCAATCTATTGCTTTTTTTGTTACAGATGCTGACAATTATGTGGCAAGCCGGGGTTTGGCACGAAGGAATCCACTATCAAGCAGCAAAGTTGTACCTGTTCGCCCAGGTTAAAATGCTGTTGTCTTTTAGAAACTTTGACTGTCATTTAGGGTGGGATCCACAAAGGTACTTAGACACCCTGCATTGCAGTTTTACACTCCACTGCCATCCACAAAGCTCCTACCAAACCCTGTAGGTGCCTAAACTCACTTGGCCCCTAACTTTTCAGGGGAAAAAAGTTACCATAGTGCCTATATTTCTACATGTGCACCTGCACTGCTGCTCCCTCGAGGCGGGCGGATGCCTATCTCGTGCCTAAGCCCCAGAGTGACTCACAGACCAGGGAAAGACAGGTGTTTGACCATTTAAGTCTCATGCAGGGCCTAATCCTGTAGGTGTGCTCAGAAGGTGCCTGCTAGATTGGATCCCATTAAAAATCTAGGCAGATGAGGAGGTGGTGGCTGTGCGGTGCCAACCTTACAATTTGTAACCCAATGGTTAAAGCACTCACCTGGGCTGATTAGTTTCTGTTTGAACCAGAGCGTATGTTTTAGAAAAAGCATCCCATCTTGATTAAAATATTGCCAGGGATGGAGAATCAACCACAACCTGTGGTAAGTTACTCCAATGGTTAATTACCCTCACTGTTAAAAAATTGTGACTTATTATGCTTTGCAGACTAGCACAATCAAATAAAGACCAGACCAGCATAATCAAATAGTATACTACTTTTCCCCCTAAATGCAAATGATTATATATAGGGGTTTATTTCAGAGAGAGTTTTTCTTTCTGCATTTGAAAATATACTAGGCACTCCAAGACATCATGAACTTACTTAATTTTATAATAATTTATAATAGAGGTGTAGTTTTAAAGAATAACAGAAGAAATTTCAGGTAAACTCTCGGCATAGGTTAGTGTCATTTGAACAAAATGAATCTAGACCTTTATCCAAATTGTTTGTGAAAGCAGCCACCTGAAAGAATCCATAAAAGACTTCATCTTCATTATTGTTCCAAATACCATCCCATCTAGTTCTATATTCCTCTTTTGACTTTCTGTAGGAGCTGCTTCATAAAAAGTATATTCTGGAGTATATATTTTTACCTCTGCAGTTTTATTAACAGAAGATGGTACACAATTTGGGGGACATTTCTTGCATTTTCCAGATTTTACAAAAAAGCAAGAATTCATCCCTGATTTTACACTAAGCCCAATGCATGCTGAGACAGGGTTTGGGAATTTTAAATTTACACTGTGTGAATACTCATGCAGTGCAGGTATTATCAATAAAGCCCAGTTGTGTACCTCAGAATTGAATCTCTGTGCCTTGACTGAAAAGAGTCATGGTAATGAGGAACACAGAGGACACCTGCTGAGGTGTTTAAAACCAAGAATCCTTTTTTCATGGGACTAAAGTCTTTTCTGATGCTAACCACTTCTAGTCTTGAATCCAGGGAAAATGGGACTTTGCAGCCTCCAAGTTCAATGTTTTTCTAAGCCTTTGGTGCTTGGAGGATTCTGTTGTTTTTTTTTCACAAACGTCTAACAATGTAATGAGTGCAAGCTGGTGGAATGCTCAAATCAACATGGTCAACAGCAAAAGAAAAATAAGCACAGTCTCTGTCAGAAGGAACTCTTCCTTGGGGTTTTATTTTTGAGGGCTGGAGGGTTTTAACACGAACCAGAAAAAAAATTGTGTAACATAGCCAGAATCATAGAAATGTAGGACATGAAGGGACCTTGTGAGGACATCAAGTCCAGCTCCCTGCACTGAGGCAGGATAAAATAACCTAGACCATCCCTTACAGGGGTTCGTCCAACCTGTTCTTAAAAACCTCCAATGACGGGGATTCCACAACCTCCCTTGGAAGACTATGCTAGAGCTTATCTACCCTTAGAGTTAGAAAGGTTTTCCTAATATCTAACCTAAATCTCCCTTGCTGCAGATTAAGCCCATTGCTTCTAGTCCTACCTTCTGTGATCAGTTTTTCTCCATGTCCACTGTCTTCTTTATAACAGCCCTTAACATATTTGAAGACTGTTAACACGCCTCTCTTCAGTTTTCTTTTCTCAAGACTAAACATGCCCAGGGTTTTTTTAAACCTTTCCTCATAGGTCAGGTTTTCCAAACCTTTTATGATTTTTGTTGCTCCTCTGGATTCTCTCACCAATTTATCCACAGCCTTCCTAAAGTGTGGTGCCCAGAAATGGACACGGTACTCCAGCTGAGGCCTCACCAGTGTCAAATAGACTGGGACAATTACCTCCTGTGTCTTACATATGACACTCCTGTTAAGAGACCCCAGAATTATATTAGTCTTTTTTCTCAGTTGCATCATGCTGTTGATTCATATTCAGTTTCTGGTTCACAATCCTCTTTAGCAGTACTACCACCTTGCCAGTTATTCCCCATTTTGTAGTTGTGCATTTGATTTTTCTTTTCTAAATGAAGTACTTTGCACTTATCCTTATTGAAGTTCATTTTGTTGCATTCATACCAGTTCTCCAATTTCTCGAGATTGTTTTGAATTCTAATCCTCCAAAATACTTGCAACCCCTCCCAGATTGGTATCATCTGTAAAAGTTATAAGCACGCTCTCCACTCCATTATCCAAGTCATTAATGAAAATATTGACTAGTACTGGATCCAGAACTGATCCCTTCATGACCCCCCAAGATACACACTCCCAGTTGTGCACCCACTTTATATTAATTTCATCTAGATCACATTTCCTGAGTTTTCTTATAAGAATATCATGTGGTAGAGTGTCAAAAGCCTTATTGAAATAAATCTACTGCTTCCCTTCCTATCCACTAGGCCAGTATCCCTGTCAGAGAAGGAAATCAAGTTGGTTTGGCATGATTTGTTCTTGAAAATTCCATGCTAGCTATTCCTTGTAACTATATTATCCTCTAGGTGTTTAAAAACTGATAGTTTAATAACTTGTTCCAGTATCTTTCCAGGTATCAAAGTGATGCTGACTGGTCTAAAAGTCCCCAGGTCATCTTTGTTCCCCCTTTTAAAGATAAGTACCATGTTTGCCCTTCTCCAGTCCTCTAGGATCTCTCCCATGAGTTGTCAAAGATAATTGCTAACAGTTCCAAGATTGCTTCAGCTAGTTCCTTAGGTACCCTAGAATGAATTTCATCACGTGTGGTCACATGAATACATCGAAATTATCTAAATATTCCTTAACCTATTCTTTCCCCATTTTTGGCTTACTTTCCTTCCCCCTTGTTATTTAATAAGATTTGTATTGAATATCTGGTCACCATTAACCTTTTCAGAGAAGAATGAAGCAAAATACCCCAACTCTCTTGATGTCACCCATTTTTAGCTCTCCTTCCCCACTTTTTAAAATGACCTACACTTTCCTTCATTTTTCTCTATCTTCTTATTCCCTTTTATGTCCTTTGCTAGGTGTAACTCATTTTGTGTCTTTGTTCCTACATGCTTATGCTATTCTTTTGTACTCCCCCTTAGCAATTTGTCCACATTTCCACTTTTTGCAAGATTCCTTTTTTATTTTCAGGTCATTAAAGAGCTTCTAATGTAGACATATTGACCTTTTATTATTCTTCCTATTTTTCTTTCACATTGGGATAGTTTGCAGTTGTGCCTTTAATATCATCTTCTTGAGACACTGCCAGCTTTCCTGAACTCCTTTTTTCCATAGATTTTCTTACCTACCAGTTCTCTGAGTTTGTTAAAGTCTGCCTTTTGAAGTCCATTGTGCGTATTCTGCTTCTCTCACTACTTCCTTTCCTTAGAATCATGAAATGATAGATTTCATGATCACTTTCATACAAATTGCCTTCCACTTTAGATCCGCTACCAATTCCTCCGTTAGTCAGAATCAAGTCTAAAATGGATGTCCACCAGGGTTACTTCCTCTGCAAACAAAAATTTGTACCCAATGCATTCCCAGAACTTACTAGAAATTGTGAGTTTTGCCATATTATTTTTCCAACAGACATCTGGGTCATTAAATTCCCCTGTTTGTACTAGGTCTTGTGTTTTGGATAGGTCTGTTATTTTTTCAAGAAATGCCTCATCCATCTCGTCTTCCTTAATTGGTTGTCTATAGTACACCCCTGCCATGACATCACCCCTATTTTTATCCCTTTTATCTTAATTCATAGACTGTCAACTTGTCTGCCCCCCATGCCCTTCTGGACCTCAGAAGAAATGTATATATTCTTGATGTATAATGCAACAACTCCTCCTTTCCCCCCCCACCTGTACTTCTTGTACCCTTCTATACCAAAATTCCAGTTACGAGATTTATCCTACCAAGTCTTCATGATGCCAATTAAGACATAATATAGCTTATGTACTGATACAAAAGCTAAAGCAGAAAAACTATGGGCACAATAAACCTGTAAGTGCCTTTTGAAAGGCTTTCAACTTCTTACCAAGTGGCTTTTCTTACAAAGTGTCCTCTACTCCCTCTGAGGGCCTGATTGGGCCTTCAGTCCCCAGGCCTGCTTCATTACTCATCCTTTTTAACATCTTTTGAGGGTTAACCAAGTAAATTCTTCCTGGGAGTGGGGGAAGTAGGGCCTCAGGATTCTGTTTTATACAATGGCAAATGTTCCATGTGTTCTTTGTTTGTTTTTTGGTAGGTTAGACACTTCCACGTAAGGTATCTAAAGAAGTTGCTTAATTTTCCGAATTGACTGTGAAAATGGTTTTGTAGGATTCCAGGTTTATTATTAAAGCTGGTCAAAATTTTTCCAATGGAACACTTTTCTGTTGGAAAATGCTGAATTGATGATATTTAAATGTTTCATAGAAACATTGATTTTGTCCCAATTTTCGATAGTTAGTTATCAAAATGCTTCAATAAGGTTCAAATGTTTCCATTTGGCTTATTATACAACTCATAAAAGTCAAAATGATAGTCAAAAGGAAACATCTGAACTTTATTCAAATAAAATGTTTCAACCTTAGACACATTTCATTTCAATAAGGTTGAAACAAAATATTTCAGAATATTTTGTTTTGCAAAAAATTCCAAGATTTTGTCTTTTTGTCCCAATTCAGGATTAAATACAATTTCATAATCTCAGAATTTCCTGCAGGATGGAAATTCTGTTTTTTGACTAGCTCTATTTATTATGTTTCAATGACCCAGTTTCAGATTTATTCAATTTATAAGTAATTCTGTCCATCAGCCCTCCTGAAAATTTCCTGTGGTATCAGAAATTCAAACTGGATTCTTTCCTTTTCATCCATCTTCATTAGTCTTAAAAGGTTTTCTGCAAAACCAGATTCGAGCTTCAATTATATCTGCACAGCCCTATTGCCTTTAAATTGTGCTCTCAGTGACAGTTATGCAATCCATTGCCATCAATGCATTGGCACTGATGGACCTGTTTGGCTTTTAGTGAAAAAGTCTATTGATGGCACACAAGAAAAACCCTCTTAGCTGTGATGGCTCTGCAGGGCAAACAGGGATAAAAAGCAGTGCAATTGTATTTTAGTGGCTAAAGTTAGCAGATAGGACTCTGAATACACATGGTCACTAAGCAGATCACTAAGTAAGATGGTGCTCTTTTATGGGGACACTTTTCAGACAAGGACTACAGTTTAAGAGAAACAACTTAATACTATCAGATGGTTTCCTCAAAATCTGACGAAGAAAATGTCACTATACTCATGAAAGTAATTTACATGTTAATAGATCAGATTTTTTAAAAGGGAAAATAAAATAAGAAGATTATTGGGAGCATGATATTTGAAAAAAAAAACAGTGTTGTGTTGATGCTGAATAATACAAACGTAAGAGGTACATAATCATTAACTCAAGGCTTTTGAATTGTACAGATAAAATAGATAGTGCCATTTGGCTTGGGACATTTGGTTTTGATAGGGTGTCCTGTGCCAGGTTGACAAAGAATAATATTAAACATGGAACCTGCATCATATTTCACATACAAATGAATTCTATTGAATTTGAGTGTGTCTCAACAACTGAATGGAAACATGTCAAAACAGGCAGAAGCAGCTGTATCACCATCCTTGGTGGAGTTTAGGACAACAAAACAAGTTGAGGTTCCGAGGATTCTATGGGATTCTCTTTCCCCTCCTGCAAAATTGTCCCATGCTTCTCTGGTTGGTTAAAACCAGTGAGGAATACTTCATTCTGGAATGCTGACATCATCATTACCTCACTCATGGAAAGCACCCTGACAACCACCTAGAATCAAATTAAAGTTTTACCAGTGCTAAAGAAGCCATGTCTCAACTCTCGTGAATCTGATCCATCTAAAACCTCTCTTTTCTGGGCCAAATCACTGAAAAATACTGGCATCATTAGATATCCACCGATACCCAAGACCATTTTCAACTAGGCTTCAAATCTGGATATGAAATGGTGACAATTCTGGTGGCTTTGAAACATGACTTCCTTCTGGCCCTAGAACCGCAGACAATGGTTCTGATACCAATTACCATGGGTTGCTACTGTCTATTTTACAACACTTCAAAGGAATATAGAGTTGCTTTAATCTAGGTCTGCTCACTCCTCTCTAACAGACCCCAGAGAGACATGAGGAGCAACTGCTTCTTGTCCTTCAGGGCTGGTCCATACTTCTAAAAATCTACATAAGCCCATTTGGGGAGTTCATAAGATGCCTGTAGTAGAGCTACTGAATGACTAGTTTCAGTCTCCCTCAAAGCAATCACTGAAATGATCCCAATCAGGAGCACTACAATGGGTCCAATTCTGCCAACCTTTCTTACGTTGTACAGGATTGTACCTTATTCAGTGAGTTGTCTCACTGATTTTAATTTGACTACTCACTGAGCAAGGTACTAGATATAAATGTGGGAAAATAGACTCTTAAAAGAGGGAATATCTACACTATTTTTAGCCAAAATATATGGTGCCATTTATGTATATATGATCTCAGTACTATGGTGATGGCATTAGAAATTTATTGACAGAGTGTATAATTCTTAGGAGCATCTTCATGCACTGGAACAGATTCTGTGCAGCTGTAATTTATGACAGGCTGCTTATGGACTATCACATCCCAGAATTATTATTATTTTTGAGATTAATTTTGCATTCCCATTTGGGATGGAAATTTTTTTTTTGAAATATTGAAAATTGTCATGGGACAAGACAATTGTTTCCTGTCCATCTCCAGTTGTAAAATTACAATATAATCCTATCTAATCCATTGGACAATGGGAATGTGAGCCTTCTCATTCACTTAAATTATATGACATGCAAATTAATTACTAGGAAATAAAAATATAATCAGTTTGTCATATCCATTTGATTTTTCCCGAGCCACTTGTTTTCTGGCGAAGCAAAATTTATTGTGCTCTATTTTGGGATTTAGCTGATTAGGGCATAGAATATACCATAATATGAGGATTCAGAATACAATCAGTGCTGTCTTCCTATTTCTGGATACTGCCTCACTCCTTTTAAATCTGAGAAATTGATAACTCTGTATCTTGTTAACTATAAGTGTGGTGTGAAATAGCCTGTCACCTGCCTTTTGCAAGTTATTTTTACAGTACTGAAGGACAGGAGTAAAACTCACCAGCCACCATGATCAAGCCAAAAAATGGGTTTTGATAAGTAAATATTAAATGTGTATGTGATGGAGTCGCCTATCAAGTTTGATGAGCTATAGCCACTTATTGTGAGTCCTGAGATGAGACCAAAGACCAATTTCAGACCTGCAGCCCCATCTGCAAGTGCCCCAGGAGAAGACAATTGTAGTTTAATGTGTGCTGCTTTTAGCTATATGCCTCACACATCTCTCCTTGAGGGCATCAATCTGCGAGCTCTTGAAATGTCTCAGTCCAAGGAGGCAGAGCTGCTGCCATCGGATCTCGTCATGGACGAAGAGCTCCCAGGTGCTGAGGTCAACTCTGAAAGATTGGCTTTCAGAGTGTCTTTGCAGCACTTTCTTGGTCTGCCCCTAAAACAAATTCCAGTCTGCGTGCATTCGTGTGTGTGTGTATTCACAATTAAGAACAATGGCAGGTAAACCTTAATTTTATGAAGAACTTAGGTTTCAAAAAACATGAACTTCAGTATCTCTGCAGATATTGAACATGCAACCTGCTGTGAATTTCAAACATCACAGACATTTGATTATTGAAAGTTTGAAAACTCAAGACTTTCCTATTCACTAGCTGGCCAAGATCATAATTTATGATTAAAGAACCCCTTGCCTTACCGATGGAATAACCCAAATGGGGGATTAGAACAGGGGAGTTTGTCATCATGGAGTTTCCTCTTAATTCTTTCATCGTACGGGTGTGGTTTGTAATTTTAGCCACCTTCCAAGTAAGCACAAGTGGAATGGCTTCTAAGACAGCAGATCTCCTCGGACTCTAGAGTTCACAGGGGATTCAACAAAGGCAGAAGAGCCCCCATATAGAATCCTAGTGATCTGGAATGCCTCTGCCGCTCCGCTGAAAGGGAGCCATGCTGTCTGGAATTCCACCAATTTCCATTGTCGATTTAGGATAGGGGACTTTAGAAGACAGTGAGGAAGCCATGCAAGTTATTGGTGTCTTGTGGAAACAGGGCGGGAATATTTGGTCCAAAGTTATTAACTTTGTGACCATATTTTATAAATGCGGATACGTGTCTGATAGATTAAAATAACTTTGTGTATTCCTTTGTTTATTGTTTTATTTTTAGCTAGATACAAGAAAAATGCTTGAAGTAGTAAAGGCCAGCTGATATGGTATTACTTTCTTGTTAGTACAATATTTCAAATGCCTGTTGTATTGCTTTATTTGTTATTACAGTACCCTGTACCTATTCTGTTGCTGAAGAACCTACTTATAATTATGACTTCTTCAAATCAATAAAAATAGATTTTTTTAAATAAGCACCTTTTTCACTTCCCCATATAGTCAGAGTAATATACATTTTATATACACAGACATGCTCTTGGTGGTTGCTTTTTCTTTTAAAACATTGCGGCAAGTCAGTTTCTGTTTTGTCAATTTATGAGTCACTCTGATTTGGGAGAACGAATTTTAAAGACTAAAACCAATGCTTTACAAAAAGAAAATGTGGGCATTTGCCAATAGATAATGAAATGTTTGACTTTGTTGGTCTGGTATGAGGAGAACTACTACTGTTATCTCTCTTTCATTCTTCTTTAATTGAATGACATCCAAGCTCTATATGTTTACAGTAAACTAAATGTATGGCATGCATGTGCAATGGACTGTATGGCTTATTTACTCTGCCCTAGAGACAGAAAAGCTGAATAAACTGGGACTTCTATCTTTCTGTATCCTTCCAAATCCATGTCTCTTTCCATCTGCCTTCTCCACTGCTCTTCCCATCACCTAAAATTCCAGGGCCTCCATTTTGTTTTTCTATTGCTTGCTCTTGGTCCAGACCCTTCTTTCTTTCTTTCTGCAAAGACCATTTCTGTATTCCAGAGGCCTGATCACTCCCTACTGCACAGAAGAGTGTGCAAATGCTAGAAATGTGCCCAAAATTGCACAGGTACACCAAGATGTTGTCTGCAGGCAGCTGTGCAGCACAAGTTTAAAAAAAAAAAAAAAGGTGCAAGGAGGCAGTTGGAAGAGATAAAAGGAGTGTTGAGATTCCAAATTTGAGTAAGGGGAGGATGGTTAGAGCTTCACCCAAAATGGCCTGAAAAAAGTCTCTTCAGAGGAGACCAGTCAAAGCTCAGTCCTCTGCAATGCCACTGCTGTGGTCCAGGATCTAGTAGAAAACAGCCGAATAGAAGATAAGCCTGGGTGAGAGCATTCCATGCATTCCTAACCATGTCAGACTGTAAGGAACACCATAACCCCACACTGAAAAGGAAACAAGTCCCCATGTGATGGATCTTGCATAGTCCAGGGTGGGAGTTTCTAGAGTACATCCCAATTGGAGATGGAATTACTTGGTAAAACCCACATCACATGAAGAAAAATGAGTTGCAACAGAGAGGCAGAAGCATAGCAAAGTATGGCTTTGAGCAATATTGTAGTCACACTGATATGAAGGGGCCAGAGCCTCTAATAGCCCATAGCTGTGATATCAAAAGTCTTGCAAAACATACCTGTGCGTCCAAGGCTTTGCGGCGTTGAAGGGTAAAACTGCCCATAGTTATACACCTTCCACTTCTGCACCTGGTATGAAAGCTTTGCTTTAGAGATGATGCTATATGCCCCTACCACTGTGTGCGCATTGGACTGTGCCTCACTCTGTTTAACACTTTGCATCCCACTGACATAAAGAAGCAGCACATGGCATATCACCTCTGCACTGCACATGGGGACAGGACTTCTGCTTTAAATCTTTTAAATTCACATTACACAGTTACCTTACATGACTGGCTAATACTGCTCCCCTCAGCACTGCTGCACACTGGGTAGTAAAGGGGAAGATTGGGCCCCAGGACTGTATCCAAACCTCTTTGTTTGACCATCCCATCTTCAGGGGCTTAACTTTGCTACTTACAGCTAAGGATGGAAGAGCTTTGACGAGCATAAACAGCTATCATTGTAACCTGGGAGGGAAAAGGAAAGCAGCCACTGATGCAAATGCTCCCTCAGATTACCTAGTGCCACTGAAGGTAAAAAAAAAAGAAAAAAAAAAGGACAGATTCTTGGGTAGTCACAAATGGAGAAAGTCTCCACTCTTCCTAGGGTTTGCCATCTTCCCTCTTGGACATTGGGGGAGGCCAAGATATGGCTGTGGCTCCAACCCATTCACTCTGCTGGGCTGGCGGCATGCTGCTGCTATCATCCAGAACTAGCTAGGTTGATTAGAGGAGTGACAGTGAATGCCCTCTGTGGTAATCACTCTGTATTTAAAAAAAAAAAAAAAAAAAAAAAAAAAAAGAGAGATCCACATTTTTCTATTAACACTCACAGATAGTCCCAGGTTTTGGTTTTCAGAGTATTTATACAATTCTCTATGGTTGGCAACCCAGCTAGGAAGATTGAGGTTCTGTGTGTGGCCGAGTGCTTAACTGAAAGCAGATTCTTCCTGACTTCAGCTATCCTTCGCCAAAGTGAGTTTGAGAAAAAGATTCTCTGCCATAACAACCGATTATTATTTAATCAGATTAATATTAATCAAAGCAGAAAGGGTCAAGTAGCGGCCTGGACTCTGCATGGAGAAACCTTTGTTCTTCTCTAGCCTGTTTGTAGCGCAGAGGCAATTTGGATTTGTGACAGATGTTGTCGACAGAATACATTACTCTGCAGTGATATAAATGAGTCAGTATTGCAAACTGTATTTGTACAAATGCTTATTAGATAAGAATAAGAATGCATGAGAGTTGTGCTTGTTCTTTATCACCATTGCTGACCTGTTTGTTCATAGAATCCATAAAGGAAGAATCGTAATAGCGGCTGGAAATCAAGAATATACTTTATTCCCTGGATACACCCAGTTGTTTATCACTGAGCCACAGATGATTATTTCTGAAATAGTGAAACTAATAGGGGGAAGTTTGTATAATTTCAAATTATAAAGTTAACTGGGATAAATCTGAGCCATCACCCGTATCCAAAGGGTGATATAGGGCACATTACAGAAATTGCAATTTCACATGCGAACTGAAGGGATAAAATATTTAGGGATTAGAATAAAAGAAGGCTGAATGAGAGAGCCAAATTTAATTTAAGAAACAGGGATAAGTATGATAAAAATGGATGTAGGCAGATGGAACAAGCTGAAACATCTCTCTGGGGAAAGGTTAATGTTGTTAAGATGAATATCCTAAGCTGCTGTATATTTTTAGCTTCTAACCCATATATACATCAAAATAGTTTCCAGAGGGGTGCTGTCACATTTAGTTTAGACTCAAAGCTAAGTTGTTTTAAAAACTTTTTTACAAAAATCCAAAATTACTAAAATGTTTCCATTACATTAAAAAAAATCTTTTTTTTTCAAAATAGAAATATTGCCTTACAGCATTTGCAAACTAGATATTGCAGCATAATATTACAGCATGAGAGCTGGAAGGTAAAAGGGACAAGAAAATGACTAATAGCAACATAACGGGAAGGTTTTCCATTGTCCATCCCGAATAAAGCATTTAACTCTGAATTAGAATTAAGAAGTGCAAAAAACAGACAACATTAATGGAAAGTAGTATTAGATTTTACTTTTTATTTAAATAACCTCAAGTGTTAGGAAGACAAGTAAGGAAATTTTGTGTTTATATCTTTTCAGTTAGATAGAGTCTTTCTAACGTTGCTGCAAGTGTTTTTTAAATGAACTGTCTAAGAAGTCCAAAATATTTTGCGGGATGGGGGGGGCGGCAGGATGTGTCTTCCAAGCCAGGGTGGAGGGATGAGTTAAAAGGAGCAGAATGTTTAAAATCTAGGTCCTCTTTTGAAAATGGTTCCTTAGTGGGAAACAACTTCATCAATATACTAAAAGCATGAAGGGAGGCAGTGTGATCTAGGAGTCAGGAAGAGGACAAAGAGTCAGGACTCAGGGTTCTAGTCCCATTTTTCCTACATGCTTGGTGTTCTCCTATAGGGTGTTTCACTCAGTACCTCTGTTTCCCAATCTGTGAAATGGGGATAATAATGCTTACATTCTACAACTAACATAGCGAATATCAATATTAATAGGGTAGACGTGGAGGCTAAACTAGGAAAAGAGCAAGTTAAGAATTACTTAGATGAGTTAGATGTCTTCAAGTCACCAGGACCTGATGAAATACATCCTAACATACTTAAGGAACTGGCAGAAGAGGAAGAGATCTGAGCCATTAGCGATTGTCTTTGAGAACTCATGGAGGATGGGAGAGATCCCAGAGGACTGTAAAAGGGAAAATCCAGTACCGATCTATTAAACAAAGGGAATAAGAACAACCCAGAGAATTATAGACCAGACAGCTTAAATTTTTGTATTCAGGAAAAATAATGGAGCAAATAATCAATCAATTTTTAAGCACTTAGAAGAAAATAAGTTAATAAGTAACAGTCAACATGTTTTGTGTCAAGAACAAATCATGTCAAACCAGCCGAATATCCTTCTTTGATGGGCTAACAAGTCCTCTGGATAGGAGGAAGCAGTAGATGTGACATATCTCAACTTTAGTAAGGCTTTTGATACTGTTTCACATTACCATCTCATAAGCAAACTAGAGAAATATATCGTAGATGAACCTGCTATAAGGTGGGTACACAACTGGTTGGAAAACCGTAGATAAGTTACAGTGATTCACAATTGACCTGAAAGGGCATATAGAGTGAAGCCTCACAAGGATCTGTCCTGGATCCAGGTCTATTCAGTATCTTCATAAATAGTTTGGATAATGGCATAGACAGTACACTTCTAAAATTTGTGGACAGTACCAAGCTGGGAGAAATTGCAAGCATTTTGGAAGAAAGGATAAGGCTTCAAAATGATCTTGACAAACATGATGAAATTCAATAAGGACAAATGCAAAGTACTACATTTAGGAAGGAATAATTAATTGCACATATACAAAATGGGAAATGACTGGCTAGCAAAGGGTACTGCATACAAGGATTTGGGGTTTACAACAGATCACAAACTAAATATGGAGTCAACAATATAATACTGTAGCAAAGAAAGGGAACATCATTCTGGGATGTATCAGTAGGAATGTTGTAAGCATGACAGGAGAAGTAAGTCTTCCACCCTACTCAGCACTGATCAGGCCACAACTGGGCACCACACTCTGGGAAAGATGTGGAGAAATTGGAGTAAGTCCAGAGGAGAGCAAAAAGAATGACTGATGGTCGAGAAAACATGACCGACGAGGAAAGATTGAAAAAACTGGGTTTGTTAAGTCTGGAGAAGAGAAGACTGGGGGACTAAGTTCCCTCTAAGCTTCACGGCTACTCAGCAGCCTATTTAGCACCACACTGGCACTGAGGGCTACAGCGGGGCGAAATTCCTCTCCCGCAGCCCTGGACCCAACCAACCATGGACCTGCCGCAGACATGGGAGAGGCACCCCTCCCCCCGGCCTCAACCCAGCTTGGCCCAGACCTACCGTGGCCGTGGGAGAGGTGCCCCTCCCCGCCAGCCCAGGTGCTGCTGCAGGGAGAGAGGGCTGGGGGAAGTTCTCTCTCCCCATCACAGCCCCGCAGCAGCCTGCACCCCAAACCCCTCATCCCCGGCCCCACCCCAGAGCCTGCACCCCCAGCTGGAGCCCTCACCCCCCCATACCACAAGACCCTGCTGAGCTCCTCATCCCTGGCTCCACTCCAGAGCCCACACTCCCATCAGAAGCCCCCAACCCTCTGCCCCAGCCCTGAGCCCCCTCCCTCACTCCGAACTACTCAGCCCCATCCCTGCCACACATCACCTCCATATTGGTGCACATAATAAATTCATTCTGCACATGGGTGGGAAAAATTAGGGGGAACACTACTGTGGGGTGGAGGGGAGGGAACATGATAAGTTTAAGTATGTAAAAGTTTGTTATGAAGAGGAAGGCGATAAATTGTTCTCCTTATCCACTGAGGGTAGGACAAGTAGTAATAGGCTTAAATTGCAGCAATTACCTAACTGTCACTGTAGTTAAACACTGGAACAATTACCTATGGAGATAGTGTAATCTCCATCATTAAAGGTTTTAAAGAACAGGTTAGAGAAAACCTGTCAGGAATGGTCTAGATAATCCTTCGTCCTGCCTCAGTGCAGGGAACTGGACTAGATGACCTATGGAGGTCCCTTCCAGTCCT
This sequence comes from Natator depressus, assembly GCF_965152275.1. Classification (NCBI taxonomy): domain Eukaryota; kingdom Metazoa; phylum Chordata; order Testudines; family Cheloniidae; genus Natator; species Natator depressus. Next base: position 154,956,063 of record NC_134235.1, on the reverse strand, counting down.
ACATTGCTATGATACTTTATAAAGTGCTTTGAGATCCTTGGGTGTAGAGCCCCCTGCATGAATTCTTCTCAACGTACTCCCACATGGCACCAGTCCACCTGCCTTTTGGAGTTGTAGGTACTCACCACAGGATGGATGAAAGGGGCAGAGGATTTGTTCCTTTGAAATTTGAAAACAGATGCCTATAAGCATCTCATTTTTTCAAGTGGGCTCTTTGGGTCCCGTTCAGCAATGGCTTCAACTCTTGACTTTTACTACTCTACTTGTTGGGGGCCTCAGTTCAGCAGAGCATTAAGCATGTACTCTGAAGTCCCATTGACATCAATAGGTGTTAAGTACATGCCTATAGTTAAGTCTGTGCTTAAGCATAACACTGGACTAGGTATGGACTGTTTGAATTGGGGCCATGGAAACTCAGAAGGTTCAGTTGGATTAATCCAAAACAAACAGCAAGGGCCTGATTCTGATTTCTAACACCAGTTTCACAGAGTGTAACTCCATTGATTTATGTGGAGTTATTCCTGATTTACAGCTATATGTAACATAGATAATAATTTAGCCTCAAAGTATGGATTTTTGGGTGTTTCACCACTGGACTACCCCAGTTTGACTCCACAGTAAATCTACTGAAATCAATGGACTTACACTGGCATGAAATTGGAAAAAGCAAGTATATGTGGCCTTTTGGGCTATATTTTGCCATCCCTAGTCAGCTGGATTCTCTTTTGTAAAACCAAAGCTGATTAAGGTTCAGATCCAGATCACATTTTACCCCAGTCACCAGCCTCTGCCAAAGTTTGAGGTGGTCCAAAGAAATCACTTCTGTTTTAGCCCATCTGTGTTTGTGAGTCTGTTTGTAAGGTATAAACACAAGTTCTTTGAACATGTGAATACAGAGATGTTTCTCTCTGTATTAGAAGTGTTGCACATATCCCCTTTTGCTAAACAAAGTCACAACACACCATGCCTTATCTGCTCTTAATTTAAAATGACACGAATTACAGCCTGATTTTATATAATGTTACTCTTTTCTCTTAAGTAATGAATTTCTTTCTTCTCTTCAGTAACTTTAGAGTTGAGTGAACCAGACAGCAAGTGTCATCATGGTCACCTGAATGTGTTACTGCCTCACTGGAGGATAGTTTAACTTGAGTTCCCGCAAAAACAAAACAAAACACCATGTTACTCTGAACAAGTGTAACACATTTAGGTGACTATGCAGAAACTGGCATGCATCAATGGTGAAGGACTGCTACAGGTTTAAACAAACAGTCCACATATCCCCACAGAAACCACCAAACTATTGGCATATACTCTTTCAACACAAATAGCAATAAAGTAATAACTACAGATTATTTCTAACAATAGTTTGTGAAACAACAGCAAATATATATTACTATGCACAGCCCCAAAGCTTTCATTCTCCTCTCACTCACACCACTTTACTGTAGTGTAACTCACTGACATGGATTACACCAGAGTGAGATCAGAATTGAATCCACTGATTTCAGTTTGTCCATTGCTCTTGGTTTATACCAGTGCAAAAGAAAAGCAAATCAGACTTGCCAGGTTGTTGTGAAGAAGATAAATACATTAAAGACTGTGAGGTACTCAGATACTATGGTGATAGAGGCCATAAAAATACATAAGATAGATCCAAAAAGCTTGCCCTGTGCATGAGGCACTGTGCAAAGCCACTCAGCTCTTTCCAAGCCTATATTATTTTCCTCCTACAGTAAAACAGTAGATTTATTGAAGGCTGTCATAAATATAAAGGGAAGGGTATATTTTCTGTATACAGTGCTATAAAATCCCTCCTGGCCAGAGGCAACATCCTGTTACCTGTAAAGGGTTAAGAAGCTCAGCTAGCCTGACTGGCACCTGACCCAAAGGACCAATAAGGGAACAAGATACTTTCAAATCTTGGGGGGAGAAAGGCTTTTGTTTGTGCTCTTTGTTTATGTGTTTGTTCTCTCTTGGGACTGAGAGAGGCCAGACAGAAATCCATCTTCTCCAACCCATCCTAATCCAAGTCTCCAATATTGCAACCAGTATAGGTAAGCAAGGCAAGGTGGATTAGTTTATCTTTTGTTTTATGTGAATTTTCCCTGTGTTAAGAGGGAGGTTTATTCCTGTTTTCTGTAACTTTAAGGTTTTGCCCAGAGGGGCATCCTCTGTGTTTTAAATCTAAATATCCGTAAAGTATTTTCCATCCTGATTTTACAGAGGTGATTCTTTTACCTTTTCTTTAATTAAAATTCTTCTTTTAAGAACCTGATTGTTTTTTCATTGTTTTTAAGATCCAAGGGTTTGGGTCTGTGTTCACTTGTACAAATTGGTGAGGATTATTATCAAGCCTTCCCCAGGAAAGGGGGTATAAGGCTTGGGGTGATATTTTGGGGGAAGATGTCTCCAAGTGGTCTCTTTCCCTGTTCTTTGTTTAACATGCTTGGTGGTGGCAGCATACAGTTCAAGGACAAAGCAAAGTTTGTACCTTGAGGAAGTTTTTAACCTAAGCTGGTAAGAATAAGCTTAGGGGGTCTTTCATGCGGGTCCCCACAGCTGTACCCTAGAGTTCAGAGAAGGGAAAGAACCCTAACAAAGGCTAAGAAAATTCAAAATGTATCTTACCTCAAAGAGAAATTTTCTCCTCAATAATGTTAATTACTAAATTCAATATATAAATCTTACAATTGCTTGGTTTGCTTGTGAAGAGTAGCCTGTTGTAAGTAAATTTATTTTAATACTTTTTCAAAAGGCATGCATATTTAACTGGTACAAATAGTAGATTTCATTTTAGTTCCTCTTATTTATACCAATATATGCAGATTTAAACAGTTTATATTGAGTGTAAAGACAAATTGCACCATGTTCTCCAGATACTAGAAATGGTTCACTCTGCCTGTCCACTAGGAGCACTGTTTGTTTATCATTGCAAAGTTCACCAGGTAATTTCCTCATTATCTGTTCATCTGATTTCACAGGGATATGATAATCCTTAGGTACTGAGGTCATGGCCCATCAGAAGTTATAGTGTTTCTAATTTTATATCTGATTTTGGGTAATCTTAATTTTCTTATCTCAGTTCTCATATATTGACTAAATTGCTAGATTCTATTAAAATCTCAACCAGCTGTCAGAGATTTAAAACTGAATTATTGAATTGACACTTACTGAATTATTAAAATATTATTGCCAGTGTGAGTCAGTAAAATGATAATTAAAATACACGACATTAATAGGACTTTTTAGTGCCTTTTATGTAATTTGAATTTAAACTGAATGTATTGTACATGCAGAATATAAAATATCTAATCACTCCAGCTACTGTAACAAAAATATATCCTGGTAGCATTTTTCCCCCTTCTGCACAATTACACTAATCTCAAAGGTAAAAAGTGTTTTCATACTTAAAGGTTATAACACTAAAAATAATCATGTGAAGTTTGTTCAGTGACATAAATGTAATTATTTTATAATAAATGTGCATTACCTTTTATTCTGCTTTAAATTGTACCCTCTGTATGCAGTTTCATTTTACCATATATACTGAAAGTAATTTCCCTTTCAGGAATATTTTACATCCTGTAAGGATATTTTTTAAACTTGCCACTCCAATCTCCTAATTCTGTGTCAAATCTCCCTGGCTGTGGGAAATGCCAGCTACTTGGAGATGGTCACCGTTAAACCCAGTATCTCAGCTTTCGGAATTGCGGCCATGTAATTCCGTTACTGGAGGTATTTGCCCCACCCCTCACCCGATCGATACCCACTAAATCCCTGGGTGTCTGAAGATCGAAGGCGCAATTGGAAAATGTGGTGGATGGCTGAAAGCCATCCAACGAAAGTGTAAATCCTCTCTATGGCGCAGTCAGTTGCTATAGTTACTTCAAGCCACGAGGTGCTGCTGCACACACAGCACCTCTATTGCCACCACCCCAGGGAGGACACCCACAGAGGGCATGGGAAGTTACAGGGAGGCGCAGTGTCTTCACACTTCCTTCTGGCCTCCTGAAGTACTTATAGCCTTACAGAGAGGGACTGCTAGCACAGTCCTATGACATGCCCTTCTGGTGAGCTGCTGGGCCTCTGGGGAGCTGGGACTTGCCAAGCTCTCAGGGTCTGAGGCTCCATGATCTCCCAGGCTCAGTCGCAAACCACCAGGTGAACTGCCGCATAAACTGTGCTCCCAAGGATTTCAGCCTCCCTAGCTGGCTGGCTCCCCGGCTTCCCTCCTTCCCGTGAAAAACGTCACAGTTTTCACTTTTCATCCCAATTAGGGGATCAAAAAAATCAACAAACCAACCCAAAAACACAGATGACATTTTTCCACAGGAAGGGATTTCCATTTTCCAGCTCGCTCTAAGGCCAGTTCTGTCTGCATACCTACCCCCCAAATTGTATTGGCTCATTTTGCTGACATCTCACATCACGTAACACTGCTGTTTTCTCACCTCTGTTTCCAGTCTCTCCGTCTCTGACTGCCAACTCATCTGTCGCCCTCTACCAGGCCACTTATGCGCTGAAAGGGGACAGCATAAGATCGCATGAGTTGCTCCATCCATCTTGCCAGTCCCAAAGGGCCCCTGAATTTTGAGTGGTGGATGACCTGCATCTGGATCTGTGGCTTCATGAACCCACCCTCAAACAGGATCTGCTGTTTCTCCACTTAATCATAATAAAACTAAATCTAGTGTTTGCTTCTAGTAAGGCCAATGAGACTTTCATTAACGAGTCCCACCCTGGGATCCACCCGCCCCCCCTTCTGAAAATGCAGAGAAAGACTCTGCATGAAAAATACATTTTAAATACCAGATTTGTAAACATGGCATGCATTCTAAATCTCAGTGATTGCTTGATGGTATTTTTTTTTTTGAAAGACCCTAGTTTGTCCCTCTAGGAGTGTCACTGGAAGATTTTTAGTTGTGGTTTAATTTATTTGTCAATCTCACGCAGTGTAAGTGATCAGAAATTTATTATTAAGCTTGAATGTTGGGTTGTATGAGGAAAATCCATATTACTTTTTGGCTCGAAGAGCCTGAGCACCTGGAAATAACATTGAGTTCAGTGGAAGTTGCAAGCACTTGGTACCTCTCAGAACGAGGCCTAAAGTGACTGGAATTGATGACCTAAGTCAGCGTTTCCTGGACTGTCTGTTGTGACTACTATAGTATCAGGGGAAGGTGGGTGTCACAAGATGTTGAGAAAATGGGGCCGGGGATGGGGGAGGGGAAAAAGGGAACCCTGTCTTGGTGGAAGCAACTCCTGTCCCAGGGGACTGGCTGGGCTTGGCTCCCTGCTTTGTAACCTGGCCTCCTGATGCATGGAGTCACAAATACCACTCCGTCAAATCTGGCCTGGCCAAACCTGAGCGGCACTGCAATGTGACCCCATGCTGCAGAGTGAGAGTGGGGTGGGCTTGCTCTGCAACTCTCCCCCTTCTCAGGCCACCCACCCTCCAGAGGCAGCAATCAACCTTCCCCCTGTGGGTCTCTCAACCCCCAGGAGTAGCACCTGACACCCACCCACCCTCTCCCTCCACACACACACTTTTAAATTTTCAACTACCCCACCTCTGAGACCCTTGCATCTCCCATTAACAGAGGTGAGCCCAAAGGGGGTTGCAGCATGAAAAAGTTTGGGAACCACTAATCTAATTAGATAGACCTAGGAATAGGAAAAGTATAGAAACTCCTCCATTTTCTTCTTACTGTCTTCTAGTTTTTCTACTTTCCACATTGCTCTTGCATGCAAAGTCTAACTTATCTGAAGATAAGACTAAATCAGGAATTCTGTTTGACGTGTAACAACATTGCAGCCTAGAAACATTTTAATTCTGCATTTGGAGATCTCACCTATAAATCATCTTCTATTTCAAACAATGGATCTGAGAAGAAATGTGTAACGATGTATAAGTCTACATAATTAAAAGGAACAAAACAAACGCCTGCCAGGCAGCTTGCTTTTATCCATGAAAAAAGAATAATTGATCCTTGCAAATACTAAGTTTCATTATTTTATGTTGAAAGAAATAGATAGCCCAACATGGTTGTTTTCTTCCAACCCTGTGAGTAGCTTTTGTATGCAAACTTGTATTTCTTTTAAGCTACCTCTAGTATGAACAGCGTCTTCCATTAAGGCAAACAAGATACATGTTGCATAAAAGTATTGACTAGAACTGGATGGATTTATATTCACTAGGAATTTAGCCCTGTTTGTGAATTGTTTATAAACAAGTACTGATTTCTATGTATTACGTATGTATTGAAAGTAGGTATTCACCAAATAATTTGGACAAACTCTTTTCAGTGTTTGAAACCCTTCCCTTTGACTACTTGCTATTTATAATTGGTCCCAAGTTACATGACAATATATGTATGCTTCCTGACTGGATGCTGGAAACTTTTTAAAGAGGAGACTAACAAATGATAAATAGCAAACACTGATTTAATGAACAACAAATAATGCACTTCAGGTCTGAATTGTTTGATGAATAATCTCCCAGCCAAGGAATCACGAATCAGTCAGGATTCATGAACATTTTCAGGAGCTAATGGCAGTTGTCACAAACAACGAATAATAGGGCCCCAAGAATAGCAGCAGAGTGAAGCTGGCTCATTTATTTACAAGTGTATTCAAGCACATGTGTTTCCTTCATCCTGAGTATCCTGAAGTGATCAGTTTTTCTTTGTGGCTATTCCTGCTTGACCAGCTGCATTACTCTGAATAGTGGGAATCTGGCATCCTGCATCATGAACCACTGAAGATTTTTTAAAATTATTGGGAACAAAAATATGAAGAAGGCAGGTATTAAAGTGTGATGCTTTTTGTTTCCTCTTCATTGCACCTTTAAATTCCTAAAGGCACCCACTGTGGGTGGAGTTTGGCAGCCAGCTTGTTCTCCAAGTTCAGTGCGCTGTCGAAGGAGACACAGGAGTCTCCTGGAGGAGGAGGAGGAGACTCACATGGAGACCTTACTTCAGTTCTTTCCAGATTTTTTGTTCGCTTAACCTAAAATAGAAGGTCATTCAGACTGAACGTTTCTGTTTGCTTATTGTGTGTCAATGAACACATCAAGGGCACCTTTTAGCTTTTTAATAATAAAAACTTGCAAGTTTCATCCATAGACCTCAAAGCACTTTACAGAGGAGGTCAGTATTATCCTCCCTATGCTACATCTGGGGGAACTGAAACACTACATGAAGTTGTAACCCAGGCCTGCTCGGTGTGGCACTCGGTCCCCTTCTAGTGGTGGTTAGGCCAGGCAGAGATTGACGAGTCTGCTACAGCTTTGGCTAAGAAAGAGGTGTCTTAACTCATGCAGTAAAGGTTCATGCACTAAGCTCAAGAGACCCCAGCCGCCACTGACCAGAGTCAGTCAGTGTTACAAAGTGACTTGGCCAAGGTTACTCAGCAGGCCAGTAGCAGAGCTAGGAATAGGACTCAGCTCCCCTCAAGTGCCCTATCTTCCTGGCCATGGCCTTTGCCTCTTTTTATACCTCACAGTTGTCTTTGCTTTTGTAAATACTCTGCACTTAGGGCTCAATACTATCTCCCTGTCATTGCCATTCCCCCGCAGGCATGCCAATCCCAAAATGCAGAGAAATAGGAACATTTATTTGCTTGGGAAGGGGCTATGTTATAGTGAGACCATACTGAAGGATTCATGCAGACTGCCAAACACTGCATTGCAATGGTGTCCTCCTTGGAGAGGAGCTAAGAGACAAGGCTAGAGAGGCTTAGAAGTATATGCAATGACACCAAAAGCCATATGGATCTACCAGCCAAAAACCCTGTGTGGGAGGGGACAATGACCACAGCTATGAAGTAGTTCCAGTCCTGCAAAGACTTGCATTTGCATGATTTTATGCACGTGAGCTATCCCACTGACTTCAATAGAACTGCTCATGTGTACAGTTAAACGTGTAAATCTTTGCTGGATCAGATCTTGGATAGTACAATCTGCAGGGCACAGTCTGTATTTTCTTCTGGTTTTGAAAATATCTGGGCACATTTTGGGTTCTGCTCTAACATTAATAGTAATTAAGGGTGCTCAGTACTAGAGCTGGCCAAACAATTTTCAACAAATCATTTTTCCAACAAAAAATGTTTCATGGAGATGTATCAGTTTAGAAAATTTCATCAGGAACATTTCACAGGATCAGAATGGAATTTAGAGCAAGACCTGCCCTAGTAGAGCCAATAGCCCAGGCCACTCACCTGAGAAGCGGTAGACCAAATGGCTGCTCTGCTTGATTTAGCCCTGGGACTTGAACCTGGTCTCCCACTTCCAAGATGTATACCCTAACCATTGAGCCATTGGCCATTCTACCGGTGGGTAGGTCTCGCTCTCTGTTTTTCCCACCACAAAAATTCTCATATTCATTCCACATCAGAACAAAAATGAATTTTGAAACCTCAAAATTATCTGCAAAATGGAATGATTATTTTCTGGCCAGCCCTACGCTTCTCAGGAGGTTCTCACATGGGCGGCAGGTATGGTAGGCAGGGGGAGGCAATGCCTCTCCAAACAGCCTAGCATTGCCCCGCTCACCAGGCCCCCCTTCTGCCTGCTGCTCCATTCTGTGGCAGAGAGGCTGGGGCGGCAGTCTGCAAGACCATGCCACCACCCATCCTCCCAGAGCTGAGACCACGCTGGGGCTGGAGGTGCTTCGGCAGCACTGCCTGCCCAGCACTTGGACGCATGGGGTGGGGTGGGGGGTGTGCTCCGGGCTCTGGAGGGGGCACAGAAGAGGTGAGACCTCAGGCAGAGGGGGAGGGGCTGGGAGCTAGCCTCCCCCAAGGGCACGTTTACCGCCGCCCATGGGTTCTCGGCGGATTTGATTCAAAATTAAGCTGAGCAGGACCAATTGAAAATGGAGTCTGACCCTCTGGATTTGTCCCATTATTGTTAAGTGACTGAAGCTCAGAGAAATAGTTCCTTTTATGATTTTTTAAACTTTTCATTTTAAATCTTGAACCTATATATAGTAAATTATATTTTCCAGTAAAACATTTAAAGAGAACATTTCTTTATAAATATGAGTTTTGCATTCAGATTAGTGCTATGGCAACATTTTATTAAATCAACCAGTCTCTACCATTTGCATGTTTATAATATTGCTGATAGACATCTCCCAAGGCTTTATCCCACTGAGCATCATTACATCTCTGACGATCCATCTATTCTTAATTCCGCTAGCACTCCCACTGCTGGAAATGATACTGCTCTGATTAGGCCTATTTACATGTTAGACATTTTCAGCAGAACGAAAAAGGATAATTTCTTGGAAATCTATGATTAAAGCAGTTTTCCTTTTCTTAGATGTTGACATTACTTCTGATATAATGCCTCCTATAATACTACAGAATTCCCAATAGAATGAGATCTAGAGAAAATAGTTATTTTATCCAGAGTTTACCATGGAAAATTACAAATACATAAAAAGCACCAAATCAGGTTTTCTAAAGACAAAACTTTATAAACATTGCTACATTCTTATTGAAAACGGTTGCATGAGATTTTTTCAAATCTAAATTGTATTGCATCTAGTTAACTACGTTCATATAAGCACCATCTCTAGACTTCTGAAATATTGTTGTAATAAAGCAAGCATATAGTATTTCATTGCTATCATGTCAGCCTTGCATTGAGTGCCGCTATTATGCTGCATTACTATTTGTGGGGCTGATTCCGCAGCCTTACCTATGCAAAAAGTGCCATTGATTTGGGCATTGATACAAAAAGGATCTATTTTGTACTGTGCAATTATAATTAGATGATGTCTGAAGTGAAGATCCTTGATTTTATTTTGCTGTGAAAATTAGCTTGTTGTGATGTCTGGCACAAAAATTTGCTTTTCACCTGAGTCAAGTATTTGCTGTGCTTCGAGAAGTTTTGGAGTCCCTGGTATAACTCCACTGATATCTGTGACACAACTAACGCAAGTATGGAGTATCCCAGTAAGTATGAGCTTGAGGATCCGGCTCTATGTTTCCATAAACGTATTGCAAACCAAGTCGTTCTATTTTATTTTTCATTTCAAATCTCATAAATGCAGTTTTACCGCGTGTATAAACTTGCCGACCTCCCAATGTGTACCCTAATTATGTTTTGTTATTGTTGTTATTAGTTTATTCCTGCTATGGATATTTTCATCCAGTTTGAAGTTGACGCTAATGTTCCCTGACATACAGTCTGACATATATTAAGAAAGCAGAAAACTAAGTGACAGAACTAATTAAAAATCCATCTGTTCAGCTGATTTAGAGGTGTGCCAAAGAGTTCAAATGAAATTTGGTCCTCAGCAAATCACATCCACCTGTATTGCTGGTTCAGCAGTTACAGCCTTCGGTTCTGTTAATTGCTTCAAAAATACCCCTACTAATAAATTCAGGGACTGCGCTGTATGTGGTGGGTATGCTAACCACAGCTATTACTCTTTGAATGGAATTACTCCATGTAAATATGTCCGGTATAGTAACATAAGTGTGAACTTACAGAAACCTGCCATATATCACATCCATGCATTGTATTAGTTGTAATGACTATGTTCTACAAGACACATAACAACCATGGCTTGTATCATCTCTAAAGGTATCGTAGTTCCCTTTTCATGGCAAATATTTCCTGTTAATGTTGACAGGCAGACTCATCCCTAGTGCAAGTTGATCAAAGTCAATGGAGTTGTCCCAGGAATAAATTTGACCGATGTGATTATACCATATTTAACATGTTGTCTTGTAACCAGGCTGCACCCTGTTATTGTTTTGCATGCAGAAAACCACAATCAGAAAGCATTTATTGGTCAGGCACAATTTTTACAAAGGAAAATTAAAAGGAAGCATGTTTCAGTCTGCTGAATTTGGGTCTATCACAGGACAGTGGTAAAGACTCATAATATGAGTCACTTTCTACTAAGACTAAACAAGGAACTTTATTAGAATACAAACAACAGTGTTATCCTGAAAGCTATTCTGACTCTTCCTCTTGCTCTGCTTATCTTTAAGGATTCTGCCTAGAACCTTCCTGCTACAGATTCAAAGAAACACTATAGATATGGGATGATCTAGGTATACTTAATCCTGCCTCAGCATGGTGGGGAGCGACTAGATGACCTCTTGAGGTCACATCACTGGACTGGTGCCTCCTCCTGGTCACTCTGGGGATTAGCTTGAGGCTGATGCCTCCTGCCCATGGCTTGCACACCATGAGTGCATCTGCCTTCAGCCACTCTCACAGCCTCAGGAACCATGGCACCCTCTTCATGACTCAGCCCTCCACCTGTGTCCCCCCCTTCTGGGGGTTAGTAACTCAGTCTGGCCACCACCCCAATGGCAAGTGGAGGGACAACCCAGGCTTGCCCAGGGACCCCGTGGACAGCAGCCACATGCTGCATCCCCTCCAACTGCCCAGTACATTTCCCTGGGTCACTTCTCTGCAGCCCCAGCATCTTCTTCACTCTTACCTCAAGGCCTCAGCACATCAGTACTAGTAGCCAGCCAGGAGCTCCTTCTCACCTCCCCAGTCCCTGACAATAACTGTTCTGTCCACAGTGCTATCCGCCTGCTAGAGACATAGTCCTGACTCCTGGAGCTCCAGGAGCAACTGACCACTTCTGTCCCGGCAGCTTCTTTTATGTGAGCCCACTGGGCCCTGATTGATTGCTTCCTGCAGCCCTTCCCTGATTGGGTGTACTCACACCCAGGATTAACCCCCTTTACACCTGTGTGGGATAGGCACCCTATCACAGTCCCTTCCAGCCCTTCATTTCTGTGATTCTATATCTCCCCACCAGGTCTGTCTCATGCAAATTGTACGTTGACTAGTAAATATGAACAGCCCTGATGGTATAGATTCATCCAGATGTTGGGACAAGGGGGATATACTTCTGACGCCTAACAAATTCCCTGTTTGAGAAGAGAAGTGAGCCAGTGTGCTTAAGGGCAAAATTGTTCAGTGGAAAAAATGGTACCCATTATACTCCACAATGACAAATAAGAAAATGTGTCCCTAGCCATATAAAGCCTATACAGTGTCCTATACAGACATGGGATTGTGTAAACATTGAAAACTGAATCAGAAAACTTTTAAGGAGGAAAAAAAAAAACAGTACAAAAATCCCCCAAACAAAACCAAAACGCATGCCAGATGTCACTGGAAGTTCTAATTTATTTAATGCTGCTTATTACACAATCAAGGGACATATGGAACAACAAGAAACTGTCTGTCCCCAGATGTATATAAGACAGGTGAGCTAGAAATGCTGTATTGACCTGACTTGATGGAATCTGATCATCAGTTTAGTTATCTTTCTTTGTCCATTGGAAGTAATCACTCATCAGCCGATTAGTGACAGTGACACATTGTGAAGCAAGGAGAGCCACACAACATAGATGTACGCCTCTGGAGTAAATCCAAACTCAAATTACCGGCTAGGGACATCATTGTTTTACTGACTGGCAGAGGACTGATTAATATCAGAAGTGAAAGGTGGATAAGGAACTGGTTAAAGGGAGACTACAATGGGTTGTACTGAAAGATGAACTGTCAGGCAAGAGGGAGGTTACTGGTAGAGGCCCATCTAGTCCCTTATCCCAAGACTATGTCATTCTGGATATCATGTAAATGCACTCTACAAACACAGATTTGAGGCAACTGCTTCCTATAGGGAAGAGGAGAGATAACATATGCCCTTTACCTGTCTTAAGGGGTTACCCCAGAGTAGCCCTTCTAGTGGAAGTTGCCTTCATCAGCACATATCAGAGCACCCTAGTCAACTCTTTCCTAGCCACTGTCACCAACTTCTGGAGCTGTGAGAACATTATGCAGCTGTGGCACTCTCTATAGGGGGATTTTCTGCCATTGGAGGTCCTGCACCCCGGGCTATCTCACTAGAAGCTGGCATAGCCCAAGGCAGAATCTGACCCATGATGTAGATTTTTTTTTTTTAAAAAAAGAAGATGGTGTAGAGAGGAAAAATAGCATTTTGAGACCACCTGGCGGAAATGGTCATAGCTCCATTAACTTCAATTGAGCTCCAGTTATTTACACAAGCTGAGGATCTGGCCCCTAGAGTTTAAATGTAGTACATTTAAGGCAATGTGGACAGTTGGACAGACTTTCTCAATGTTCTGCAAAATGCAAAAGAAATCCCTTGTCTGAGCCTGACCAAATTGGGCATGTGATCTGTCCTACTAACAAGACAGAAATCCAGCTCTCCAGGCAGTGTTGCAATTCTTTTCATTCTTGGTATGACCCTTAACAAATGTGCACAAACATAGTTCATGACTATTTTAGAGCTTGGTACTCTGGATTGTCACCTGGAAGGCAATGTGGTTAAATGAGGAGAAGGGCAGAGCTCCTACATTTTGGTTCCACCCCGGCACTGATTTGCTGTGCAAACTCGGGCAAAACATTCACAGTGAAATTTTCAAACTTGGGTGCCTAGGGTAACCACCTAAATAAGTAGCCCGACTGTCAGAGCTGATGAGCATCTGCATGTCCCCTTGACTTGCAGAACTGGGCTCACAGCAATACTGTTAATTTATCTTACAGGGATGTTATAAGGGTTAAATAATTTGTGGGTCAGATCATCAGCTGGTGTTTGTAAAGTTCTTTGAGATCCTCAATAAAAGGCACTATGGAAGTGTAGTGAATCACTGTTAGCTCAGCAACATGCACCTGTTGCATTTTAATAATATTTAAGGTTATATTTATATTACATAGTGTGTAGAAATGGATCCTGGATGTCCTTATTATTACGTTAGATCAAATTTAACATTTTTTCTTTGAAGTAACAATGGATCATTTTAGTGAGATACTGTACTCCTCAGTAGTATATTCTGTTAGAAACATCAGAATTGATGGCCATACATTGTGATTTATAGAAGTGAATTCTCTACAGAATTCAGACTCTGTCAGGGGCCTGATCACTGGATTGCTCACGCTCCTTTTTCTGCAATGCGACCTTTGCATTGAAGTGGAAGTGTGAGGTACTAAATCTTTTTGAAAAACAAGATCTTTAAAAATAATCCACTTACTATGATTGACACCATTAGCAGAGTCAAAAGCCTCAGATACTTGCTCTTCAGAGAGAGGGTGAAAGCAGGTTTTTCGTAACCAGTGCAGTCTTTCCCTTCCCCAGTTTTGGTGTAAAATGGCGGAACTCCTAACCGCATCCCATGTTATTTGTGCTCCTATACTTGCCCTTCACTATTCTTTATGTTTATTTTCCTGAGTGGAAATCCTTATTCTGTCAAAATAGCCATCAGCAATGGCTTCCAACCAGTAGTGGGTTCAGGTAGCGAAATTTCATATTCCTCTTCAAACACCCAGCACGCACATATTGCTCCTGCTATAGCTGTTTGCTGATTATGACATACTTGAAATTAAAGCGATAGTTTTCTGCTTTGAAGAGAAGATGAATGTATTTTCCCACTTTACTAAATTATAATAGACATAAAGACAAAGCCTGGCAAGAGGTAACCTAGCAGGCAAGTACAGATGAATAAGAATTAGACTCACATGTTTTAGAAATTCAGGTTTTTATTAGATTTTTTTTTTGAAGATTTTAGTGCTGTGTTTAAATGCAGCTAATATACATGGGCTTTTCTGTTCCCACCAACCAAGTGCTGCTTACAGCACAGAGATCCACACCAACTCCCAGCAAATCCAAAGATCTCCATTGTCCTCAAAGAGAGTTGGTTTGAGCCCTTGAAGAGGGATTTTTAAAAAAAATTGTCTGCTCTTTTTTTTTTTTTTTTTTTTTTTTAAAGAAATACCAAAAATGGTGGCGGGGATTTTATTGTAAAGGTTTAATCAGGGACTAAGACTCTCTTACTCAATCATACTTACTTCATGATCTTGTGATCAGATCCACACTGGCAGATGTTTTTATTAAAAAATGAACACAGCACACATTAAATGGATGAGAAACTGGCTAACTGATAGGTCTCAAAATGTAACTAAATGGGGAATCATCATTGAGCGGGTGTGTTTTCAGTGGGGTCCCAGAGGTATCAGTTCTGAACCCTGCAGTATTTAACATTTTTATCAGTAACCTGGAAGAAAACATAAAATAATCACTGACAAAGTTTGCTGATAACAAATTGGATAAGGTATCATTTGGGGGGAAGTGGGAGGATACTGATGTATGTTGGAATATTTATCAGTTCCAGTTATTGATTTGAACTGTTTACAGTTAAACAGAGTTTTTCTAAATTTCATATGGGTGTATTAAATGTAGTCAGTTTTAGGAGTTCGTTTAAAACATATTGGCGGAGTGCCCCAGTCAATAACTATATACCATTTTCAATTAACTCACTAAGGGAAAAAATCTATGGAACATATAGTTGGATATCTATTTTATTAGTCAATGTCATGACTGGTTATGCAACTAACCAAATCAGATTTTAAAACAGTGTAATCCAGACTCAAAGATGCAATTGGTATTCAGGAGGAGTACTCCAGTATTAACTTCTGATGAATGTGCCAAATGCATTAAACAATGTGAATACCAGGGTTCATTTTCTAGATAGACCATGAACTAGCAAGATCTAGGAGTATACACATTTATGTTTACAGTGCATTGTGGAATGTCTCCTTCATAAAACAGTATTGATGTTGTGTTATTGAGAGCAATTAAATTGTTTGTTATGCACTGCCACACCTCTGCCAGTGATAGGAATGTAAAGATTTGCTCATTCTGAGCTTATGCTCAATACATGATTAAATTAGCCATGCAACACACAGTAAGGGAATCTCAATTTAAAAAGTGGATTCAGTTGCAAAGTGATGTTTTGATTTTATTTTCCCCCTTTGGAACAGGATATTATATTTCTCTGATGGTTTTCATGGAGATTACTCCTCTTTTGTTACAAAACCCCTCAATTTCTCTTTCCCCATTCAGGACCACACTAGTTTTTGCAAAGATATTTCTTACAGTTTATTCCCACCAATGAAAGTGTGGCCTGCCAGTTTCACATGAAGCTTATCAAAGTTGGCACAAATCATTCCTGTCCATCACAGCCGCAATAAACCCTAAGTCATCTCCTGAAGTCTAGAGAGAACACTTTAATCATTTTACTGACTTTTGCTGGTATTTTTGCATTGTACAACTCTTAAAAATGAAAATCCCTACCAACTAGGTCAGTCGCATAGTGGAATATAAAAGCAAAAGCATAACCCTACAGTTTTGCAAATGATAATTGTATCTAAGTATATGTGCAAAAAAGGGCTCCTCTTTAGCTATTTGTGCTGGATCATATATATCTAGAGTTCTATATACACCAGTTTAATCCCCTTGGACAATCTTTTGGTGAGATTCCATACAGGAATTTAAGGATTTGTTAATGACATATAATAGGTTATCAACATCTCTAGAAAAGTTATCTGGATGACCCTACATTGGATCTGGAAAGTATGCACAAATTCTAGTCTTAACCTAACCTTAAATAATTTTCAGAGATGTACAGAGGAAGTTTTCAGAAGAATTCTCTTTTCTGAGGACACAATTTGCATGTGCATTTCATTCAATTTGCATATTTTGCAGTCAATTTGGAATTTTGCAAGCCAATCTGAATAATAGGATCTCTAACTATCCAGTTTGCACTACTCATATTTTCTGTCAAAAAGCCAGTTTGCAGGTGGAAAAAGATAGAGGCATGTTGTGGCTACAAACAAAGGCCAGGTGTTATCCTGGTTAAAAATACACTTCTCAAATGTATTTGTGGTGTGTCAGTGCAGCTGTGACACAGAAAAGTTTGTAATACCAATGTGGAAAGATCATCATATGAAATGCTAATTTCCTTGCTTAAGTATAGTGAGTAGAGAAGGAAATGAAAAACTACAGACCTGGAATCCATCACTTTCTCCTTTCTATACCTCTCCTTAAACAAAGTCAAAGGGACTCTAAATCATAATACAGTGGTTTAGCAAGGGAAAATAGGATCCCAAAATATTGAGAGGTGGAAGGAACAGGATTCTTGGCAATATATAAATCAGGAAACTACCCTAATAAATCAAATCTGTCTTTTAAAATTTTCATATAGCTATATGTAGTAAAATAGACAAATCAAGGTCTCCTGCATCCCACAGAAGTCGATGATAAACCTCCCTTTGAATTCAGTGAGGATATGATTGGGCACAAGAATGGTTCTGTAGTTTTTTCTTGGGGTTACGAACATTTTAAAATATGTTTGGTAGGCGTCTTTCATGTTTTTTGTCCTACAATATTTTTTGTTCTTTTCATCATCAAGAACTAATACAAACTAAATTATTACGATTCTGTTCCTGTGTGTTTAGCTAAAGGGAAATTGTGACCACAGTACTCAGACTGGCATACTGAAATTACAAAAGCTGAGATGCACCACCCTCATCCAAAGCTTATCAAAGTCAGCAAGTCTGTCCATTGAGTTAATTGGGCTTCAGCTTGGACCCGGAATGAATCAACTCGGAAATATTTCTGAGCATTTGTCATAAATATAAAGGGAAGGGTACCCACCCTTCTGTATATAGTGCTATAAAATCCCTCCTGGCCAGAGGCAAAACCCTTTCACCTGTAAAGGGTTAAGAAGCCAAGATAACCTCTCTGGCACCTCACCAAAATGACCAATGAGGAGACAAGATACTTTCAAAGCTGGAGGGCGGCGGGGAAACAAAGGGTCTGTCTGTCTGTGTGATGCTCTTGCCAGGAACAGATCAGGAATGCAGCTCAGAATTCCTGTAAAAAGTTAGAAAATAATCTAGCTAGAAATGCGTTAGATTTCCTTTTGTTAATGGCTGGTAAAATAGGCTGTGCTGAATGGAATGTATATTCCTGTTTGTATCTTTTTGTAACTTAAGGTTTTGCCTAGAGGGATTCTCTATGTTTTGAATCTGATTAGCCTGTAAGGTATTTACCATCCTGAATTTACAGAGGTGATTCTTTTACCTTTTCTTTAATTAAAATTCTTCTTTTAAGAACCTGATTGTTTTTTCATTGGTCTTAAGATCCAAGGGTTTGGGTCTGTGTTCACCTGTACAAATTGGTGAGGATTATTATCAAGCCTTCCACAGGAAAGGGGGTGTAGGGCTTGGGGGGATATTTTGGGGGAAGATGTCTCCCAGTGGGCTCTTTCCCTGTTCTTTGTTTAATATGCTTGGTGGTGACAGCATGGGGTTCAAGGACAAGGCAAAGTTTGTACCTTGAGGAAGTTTTTAACCTAAGTTGGTAAGAATAAGATTAGGGGTCTTTCATGCAGGTCCCCACATCTGTACCCTAGAGTTCAGAGTGGGGAAGGAACCTTGACAGCATTCATTTAACACCTTCTTATATTGGACTTCCAAGATGATCAAAATGTGCGAGGATTTCTCTGGATTCTTTTTGAACAGAATGGAAAATGTTTATCCAAATTGTAAGAAGGGGTTTCAGCATGTTGTATTAAGTGCAAAAGTAAAGCCACATAACTTGATGTTTGGCTTTTCTCGGATACCAGTGTAAGGGGAGACATTGGCAGTACAGCAGAATGCCTAGGCCACTAGCAGTACTGGAATATCGATTATTTTGCTTATTTATAAGAATAGCTATTTAGTAGGCCTTTGCAGAAACTTAGCATAACTAAGGCAAAGCTGGGAGGGAAGGGGCAGCAATCACAAGGCGTGAGCCTGACTCTGTGTCCTCCCTGATATGCTAGGGTAAGCATCTGTGAAAAAACAGGAAGTCTAGCTCTATCTTTGGACTATTGTTGTGTGGAAATACAGCTGCAGGACTAACAGCTTAAAAAGTCCTTGCTTAGTGGTTTTTCTTTGATTGACATGTTGTCAATAAAACTGTAGTAGTTACTAACATAAAAGGGGTAGACAGGCCTGAGGAATTTGGATTTGACCTTCCGGACATCTCTTGGAATCCCCAGTTTCAGATGGGTAGCTGACCACTTGAACCTTGTTATTTGGCCACTCAAGACCCCTCCAGACCATGGGTAACTACTGTTTGACGATGCTCTAAAGCCTATTGTCTTTGTATGTGCTTGAGATGAAATAAAGGAGAAGCTTTGAGTGAAGGCATTCCTGTGAGAGTGCTGGAGATAAATAAAGTAAAGGCTTTAAGTAAAAGCACTTGACTTTCTGTGATTTATGCCAAACACCTAGCAGACAGGCATGCTGCGTCTCCATTGATTTATTTCCTCACACCGCCACACAGAGAGTAAAATTACTGAGAGCTTTGGGTTTAAGGAACCCCAGGTAACACCAGCTGCAGGCTGTGTCATGTCCCCACTGCTGTGGCACAACCTAGGCGTAACACAATAAAGCTTTCTTTTGGAATTGTTCCTATTTTCAATCACAATTTAAATATTAAATCTAGCTGAGCATGCGTGCTGGGAAGGAAGAATTGTAATTTACTTCTCCCAGAAGGAAAACTAACAAGAGGGAAATAAGAGATTTGTGTGCTCCTCTAGTTACCCAGAGGAAGGGGAGACCTGATGGAAATGGTCAAGGTGCAAATGTGGGGCAAACTCCTGTAGATGAGAGAGTCCTACCACAGAGGCACAGAGAGTCCTACCACATAGGGACTGGGAGTGGCTGGCTCGCTACAAAAGCAACTTTCCCTCTCCTGGTATTGACACCTCCTCCTCAGTTATTGGGGGTGGACTACATCCACCCTGATTGAATTGGCCCTGTCAACACTGGTTCTCCACTTGTAAGGTAACTCCCTTCTTTTCATGTGTCAGTATAATAATGCCTGCATGTGTAATTTTCACTCAATGCATCTGAAGAAGTGGTTTTTTTACCCACGAAAGCTTATGCCCAAATAAACCTGTTAGTCTTTAAGGTGCCACCGGACTCCTCGTTGGTTTTGTGGATACAGACTAACACAGCTACCCCAATACCTACCACAGAGGAGGCAGATTATATCTAAACCTAGGAGATTGCTGCAGGAGATAGATTTACAGTCATGAGATGTAGACTAAGAGTGGAAGAAAATTTGATTATTAGACATACGACTGGCTGGGTATGCTATAACAGCACAACCCCTTCAGTGACATGCCTGCCAGATTTGAAAGTGGCAAAGCTCATGACACTTAGGATGAGCCTGTGGATATGGTGCCTACTGGTACCCATGACACAGCGACAGATTGCTATGAAGTCTTAGAAGCTATATTTAGGAATCAGAGCCTCCATGAAAGTGCAGTTCCAGGCATAAAGCCATCTAGACAAGGATGACTTCAGAGTTGCAGTGAGTGAATAAGAAGATGGGGTATAGAGAGGAGGTTTATACATTCACTAGGCATGGGGAAATTTGGGATGAGGTTATATATTTTTTAAAGGGGTACCAGACTGCAGACACAGGAAACTGACAACTAGGAATACAGTAGAGCTGATTGAATTACATAGCTGACAAATGTTGTGATATCTTTCAAATCAATTACTCACATCACCATTTTCACATTTTGCCCAGCTTCCAGTCATCAGATATGAACTTCTTGAATGTATTGGAATAAAACGTTTGAGAATACTTTTCTTAAAATAATCATTTTTGCCCAGATCAACCTTGTGTCTGTGATTATCACCTGAATTCTCTAACAACCCCTTCCAACAATCCAAGCCCGGCTTGACTGCTCATAAGCAAGGACAATATTAAGCATATTTTCTTTTGGAAACTAAGTTCTAAATGGTTTTAAACGAGCCAGATGGAGGTTCAACATATGATGATCTTTGACATCTTTTGGAAAACAGTGGCTCAGATAATCACATAGCAATTTTTTAAATGATGTCTTGCGACCCTGGTCTTCCAACAAAAACATAATGGTGCTTCAAATAATAGTCTCAACTAGGAAGTTATTTAAATCTGGGGTAAAAATTCTTCCCTGTGTTTAGCAACTACATTCATGCACTGCGAAAAAAAATACATTCTTAAATCTAGCCCCAGGGAGGGAAGCTATGGCACTAGATATTTGGTTTTAACAATTAACACTGGCCATTCTGGTTCCCTCTTAAAACCTCACTTCTGCCATGCTGCTTACAGTGAATTGAGCTGACTGTGTATCAACAGCTTATTGTGGTCCCCCTTCCTATATTCTGTCTCCTGGTGTGTCTGACTTAGAGCATGAGCTCCTCAGAGCTGTTTTTCCTGAGGAAAGTGCCTAGCACATAATTGTTGTAAATATTGTAAACAAACAAACGGCCCATGCCACAAATTAAGCAGCAGTTAAAAATAAACTCAAGATGTGCTTGTCTGTACCTTTAAACTCTCTCTCTTTCTCTCTCTCACACACACATATACAGGCATAGTCACAGTGTTTAAGCAGAGGATGTGACTGGACCCTGGAGTTCTGGACTAGTACTGAGGAACTCCTCCCCTGTTCCAGGATTACTCAGCACTGCCTTTCAGAGTACGCAGGCGACCTTTAACTGCCCTGCTGGCTCCTGATTGGTCAGTGTCATCTCTTGCCCTTCTATGCCTCTGCAGAACTAAATTTCATCAGTACCCCAGCCTGAGCATGTTTTCCTTGACTAGGGGGGTATCAGGGTGCAAGCAGGGGGCAGAGAAGACCTAACAGACCCCATCACACCTTCCCACAACAGTCTCATCCGCCCACCAAGCCAGAGGAGGATTTCAGAATAATTTCTCTGCACTGGTAATCTGCAGAAAAGCAGATCTACCCGTGGATCAGTGATGTGCTGGAAGCAGCTCTCAGAGACTGTTAGGAGCTCTGTGTTAAATGCCAACACCCAACTGAAGCTGGGTTGCTTTCTTAGATGGAATCAGCTGCTCTATGGACACTGCTACCTCATCCCAGCTTATGTGATTTATCCATGGAGTTCATAGAAATGCTTCAGAGGAGGAAAGCTTTTACAGGGTGCATTCAAGTCAGCCGAAAGTTTCCCATTGACTTCAGTGGGAATTTGAGCAGGCCCATAATCCACTAGATTGCACTAAGGTGTTTGTTTTAGTTTTTAATTCCATAGAGAGCGCCCCACACCTCCCTCCTCTCCACCCCACAGTTCAAAGTACATTGTGGCCAATGTATGGGAGTCGCTTGTTAGAATATTTTTGGAATGTCACCACTATAGATCACCCTATATTCGTATGTGCACATAAGGGTATATAGTGTATGTTTTACCAATACAAAAGTGTTGATGTTCTAAGTTCCTGCAGCACTGAAGTCAATGGGGCAGGAGCAGTGCCTAGTTTTGTTTTGATTTGGTTTTTGGTTTGCTTGCTTGCTTGCGGCACAGATGTGTCATCACACACATTGTGTGTCTTGACAAGGAAATAAGTTTTGAAGAGTTCATTTTTAATGTAAAAATATTTTCTTTCACTGAAACATGTCAAAACTCTTGAAAGTGCACATTCAGTACCTATTGCTTTGCTAATTCCAAAACAGACTGTATTCTAAGTCTTCCATGTAAATACAAAATCTGGACAGATGCATTTGCTAGAAAGAAATTCCACAGTCACTATCGTGCAAGTGGTAGTAATACTGTTCTTATGTAGGATCGCCAAATATTTAATCAAATACTGGGGGCTACTATAAATTTGATACAAGCTATACTTCAAGTAATAAAATTAGTGATTAAAAAAAAATCTATAAAATGATCATGAACTAATGAAAGTATATGAAGAAGAGCACTTCCTTAAACTGACACAGGAATATAATGATCTGTATATAATACCTTAAGGAAAACGCTTAGCAAGTATGCCATACTTAAAAAAAAAAAACACCCACAACTAATTCCACAACAGTACAAAATCTGTGCCTAGAGACAAGTAATATAAAGGTTTATCCTGTAAATGGCAGATTCATTCTGAACAAGAGTAAGGTAAAATTGGCCTCAAATGAACCTGGAATCCAAGGATAGACATGTTCATCTTAATTGTTCCATTGGCAATTGTTTATTTAAGGCCTTTTGATAACTTGGCACTCTTGGTAGATATTGAAATTTGCTCTCTCTTCACTGTGGTAGGTTTTCTAATAGGAGGCCTCTTTAATACCAAACTGAGCTATGAAGCTAGAATTATTTTGTATTTCTCTTTATCTATTCCAATTCCTTGGCAGAAATATAGAAACATAACTAAACAGATTAATAGTCATCTCTCCCATCGAACCCCTTCTTGCTTTTATCATTATCCTGGCTAGATGCACAGCCCTAGGAAGAAACTTCAGCAAGGTCCAGAAAAAATGGAGGCCGGGGCGGGGGGGAAGAGATCTAAAACCTCTAAAGCAGCATACCCCAGTTCCACTATTTCTGCTGGGTTTCCATTCTCGCTACCTGCTGAGGCAGTAGTGGCAACTCCCACACATTCCCTGCCTCAACAATTTTTCAATCTAAATAAAGTAAAACACACACAAAACTAGGTAAGATACAGAACAAAAAAGCTGAGGAGATTGTGGGGATCACAGATTATGAGAAGGGGCTGCATGAAGATGTTGGTTTATGCTCTTATGGAGCAGATATGATTTAATTCTTCTGACCCATTCCCAGTAGATAGGGATACCCATTCTGCCCCTAAGTCTCCGTGGTGATCATAATTTCATAGTTTCCTACAGCTTGCTCACTGCCTTACTGTGCTTTATGTTAGAAAGTTTTCCCTAACATTCAAATTACATTTTCCTTTTTGCACCTGAAGCTACCACTTCTTGTTCTGTTCCAGTACAATAATTGTCTGCAACAGGATGTTATAAAGGCTAGTAGCTAACTATGGCTCTCTCCAAGCATGTTTTTCTCTAGCCCCAAAATGTGGAAGACTGTTCCCGTTACAGGGAGACAGGAGTCTGGTTTGCCCTAGCATAGCTTTAGAAAGTTCATACACAATCCCAAGCAGTCTGCACTAATTACTCACTTAATTCACATAGCTAATCTTTTCCAGTAATGAATAAAGAACAAAGTCGTTATGGTTTGCAATGTCTCTCTCCACCACCTAGCCCCTTTGTATCCTAGCCACAAAAGGTGAACATGAAAGGGCTCCAGAGGTGATCCCAGAAATAACAGGCCAATAAACCTGACTTCAGTATAGGGCAAACTGTGTGAAACTACAGTAAAGAACAAAATTGTCAAATACATAGATGAACATAATTTGTTGGGGAAGAGTCAACATGGTTTTTGTAAAGGGAAATCATGCCTCACCAATCTACTAGAATTCTTTGAGGGGTTCAACAAGTTTGGGACAAGGGGGATCCAGTGGATATAGTGTACTTAGATTTTCAGAAAGCCTTTGACAAAGTTCCTCAAAAAAGGCTCTTAAGCAAAGTAAGCTGTCATGGGATAAGAGGGAAGGTCCTCTCATGGCTTGGTAACTGGTTAAAAGATAGGAAACAAAGGGCAGGAATAAATGGTCAGTTTCAGAATGGAGAGAGGTAAATAGTGGTGCCCCTCAGGGGTCTGTACTGGGACCAGGCCTATTCAACATATTCATAAATGATCTGGAAAAAGGGGAAAACAGTAAGATGGCAAAATTTGCAGATGATACAAAACTACTCAAGATAGTTAAGTCCCAACCGACTGCAAAGAGCTACAAAAGGATCTCTCAAAACTGGGTGACTGGGCAACAAAATGGCAGATGAAATTCAGTGCTGATAAATGCAAAGTAATGCACATTGGAAAACATAATCCCAACTATATATATATATAAAATGATGGGGTCTAAATTAGCTGTTACCACTCAAGAAAAAGATCATGGAGTCATTGTGGATAGTTCTCTGAAAACATCCTCTCGATGTGCAGCAGCAATCAAAAAAGACAGAATGTTGGGCATCATTAAGAAAGGGATAGATAATAAGACAGAAAATATCATATTTCTTCTGTATAAATCCATGGTACGCCCACATCTTGAATACTGTGTGCAGATGTGGTTGCGCCATCTCAAAAAAGATATATTGGAATTGGAAAAGGTTCAGAATAGGGCGACAAAAATGATTAAGGATATGGAACAGCTTTTGTACGAGGAGAGATTAATAAGATTAGAACTTTTCAGCATGGAAAAGAGATGACTAAGGGGGTATATGATACAGCAGAGGTTCTCAAACCTTTTCATTTCTGAGCTCCCCACCCCCCAACATGCTATAAAAGCTCCACGGCCCACCTGTGCCACAATAACTGGTTTTCTGCTTATAAAAGCCAGGGTTGGCATTAGAGGGTAGCAAGCAGGGCAATTGCCTGGGACCCAATGCCACAGGGCCCCCCACAAAGCTACATTGCTCAAGCTTCAGCATCAGCCCTGGGTGGTGGGGCTCAGAGCCCCAGCCTTCAACCCCATGCAGTGTGGCTTTGGCTTTGTGCCCTGGGCCCCAGCGTATCTAATGCTGGCCCTGCTTGAAAGCCCCCCTGAAACCTCCTTGGGGCCTCCAGATACCTGGCTGAGAAC
Source organism: Natator depressus (assembly GCF_965152275.1). Taxonomy (NCBI): domain Eukaryota; kingdom Metazoa; phylum Chordata; order Testudines; family Cheloniidae; genus Natator; species Natator depressus. Next base: position 154,930,717 of record NC_134235.1, on the reverse strand, counting down.
CTTTGCGATAGAAGTCTATAAAATCATGACCGATGTGGAGACAGTAAATAAGGAAGTGTTATTTACTTCTTCTCATAACACAACAAATAGGGGGTCACCCAACAAAATTAATAAGCAGCAGATTTAGAACAAACAAAAGGAAGTATTTCTTCGCACAATGGACAGTCAACCTGTGGAACGCCTTGCCAGAGGATGTTGTGAAGGTCAAGACTATAACAGGGTTCAAAAAAACTGGATACGTTCATGGAGGATAGGCCCATCAATGGCCATTAGCCAGGATGGGCAGGGATGGTGTCCCTAGCCTGTATTTGCCAGAAGCTGGGAATGGGCAATAGGGGATGGGTCACTTGATGATTACCTGTTCTGTTCATTCCCTCTGGGCCACCTGGCGTTGGCCACTGTCAGAGGACAGGATACTGGGCTAGATGGAACTTTGGTCTGACCCAGTATGGCCATTTTCATGTTCTTATGTAAAATGTCTAGCTCTGATTTTTTTCTCATCAGTTCTTATTTTCCAGATCATTTACCTTTACTTTGCTCTCCTCCGAACTTTCTCCAGTTTGGGCTGCCACATTTTTCAAAAAGGCAGACAAATTGAATGAGGAACATTTTGTGAAGGTGAGCAATGCTTAGTTTTAAAATGATATTGTTCTTAACACACAATAAAGAATTTGTCTTTTATGTAACAGTGACACAACGTTTATGATCCACTAGAACGGTCAGCGTTTCTCCATATTATACCTCAGTGGTGGTTGGACCTTTAAATGTGCAAATATATGCTTTGAAATATGAGCAGAGGGAGTGAGAGAGTGTCAGGTACTGGGTCCAGGAGAACAGAATCATGATCTTATGGATGGGAAATAGCAATAGGAGTGTGGTGGAAGAGGAGGAGACTTGATCAAGATCAAGATGGTGTGGAAAGAGGGATCATTTGGGAAGCAGTAGAAATGGAAGTAGACAGGGAATTATTTTACTCAGTCTGAATGTATAAAGAGTTCAGATTTGGTTTGGGGGATGACTGGGTGATTTGAGCTAGTTATTAGCTTGACTATATCAATTCTCCCTAGTGTGGTAGTATACCTCCATTCTACTCTTGTATGCTTGATAGTTCCTTTACAGTTCAGGTGTGCTTGGAAAATGGACCTTAAAATGGTATAATAGGGCTTCATATTTATTGCCCCTCAATTTTGAGATCATATGTTCTTATTCTATGGGTATTAACTGCCAGCCTGGCAAACTTGGCCAGGTTCCAAGAGGCATCATCAGCAAAATTAAACCTCTGTAAACCAAATTATGGTCTCAGTTATACCTACATAACCCTCAGCATCTTCAAACAATGACAATTCCAGTTGTAGCTTGGTAAATAATTCTGTTGACGGTGTACAAGGTGGAACAGAATGCAGCTCTACGAAGCTAACAGGAGAGTAAAGCAGCAAACCCTTCTTTTTTGTCATTGAAGTCCCATATAGGATTCCTAATACAGAGATCTATATTCAGATAGTCACTTTTCAGAGTAAAAGTTCTGTGAATCTAATGGAAGTGACTTTTAAGATCAAACAAAATTTTAAGTCTTTCCTCCAAAATATTGCTAATCCCACTGATTTGTGTCATTTCTGAATTTAACCCTCCATTCCATCCTCCACCTTGGTAGATAAACAGGGTTTTGTTAAGGTCAGACATTTTATAATTTACTTCTTAATGTGTTTCTATCCCTCTCTAGGCATGCAGGGGCATCCAGCCAACTGGACACCATACAGCCACTGCTTTCCTATAGACCCTGTATCTGATTTTTGGTGCTTGCAATTGCCTAGATGTCCCTTAACACATGCAAAATTTTTAGATCTCTGAACTAGAGATGCATTAACATGGAAACTGTTGTGCTTACCAGGCATTTCTTCAGAAGTTTTACACCGTCAGCTTGAAATGAGTCAGTTGCTGGAGAAGTTAGTTATAAAGGAAAAGGAAGCTACATCACAGGGCTTTAGTCAGTTGCTGGGTGGCAAAGTTTGTGTCCATGTGGTGGAGGGAGGAAGTCTTTCTTTAGCCAAATCCAAACATAAAGAGGGCCTGATCCTCCAGTGTCCTGCTCCTTGAGTGCTGCAAAATAGCTGTAAAGCCATTCACATTTGGGAGTATTGTATACCCCCTTTGCACAGGTGTAAAAAGGCAACAAATGACACCTAGGATCTCCTGTCAGCTCAGTGTCTAAACATAAAAGATGGAGCTTCTTGTAGCTGAGGTGAAAACTAAAGAGACACTTTGGGTTTTATTCTCCACTGCCTGATACATCATCCAGTCATTTGGACCCAGTGCAAAGTGAGCATAAAGCTCTACCAGATTAGAACAATCACCTTTTACACCCACTCAGCACAGGTGTAGATGACTATATTAGATTCAAGGCAGTGGAGAATCAGGCCTTATAAGAACACTGCTGGTTTATATTCCCCATGCTCTAGGAAATCAGGTGTCTGCAACCAGTTAGGCTTTTCCATTCCCCCAAGGAACTCCTACTGTTTCATTAAGCTTGATAGGTGGATTGATGATATCTAGTTCAGCGCTTTGGGCTGCCCAAGACAGTGTTAACTCCTTCCTTGGCAAGTTTTGTGCCTGCCTTATCAGCCCCTTGATACTAGTATCCACAGATGTGCTTTTTTCAATATCAATAGCTTTGATCCATCCACTCCCCTCAAATAAATACAGATACCATAATGAACAGGGAAAATATGCCTTCTGCCTTTACCGCTCTGTGAGTGCTCTCTACACCAAGGGAGCATGGGATCTACTGTCACATTAATAGGGTGTTTCTCCCCTTTATAACTCCAGTGCTGCAAAGCAAACACTCAAAAAAAAGAGAAGAATCCTTTATTTTGTCTTAATGTAAGATTACATATTGTGGGGACCTATTTCTTTTGGTATTTAAATATCTGAATAAGTTTGAGAGTTTTATCACATTTATGCCGCGCTTCTATGACCACTTTGTGGAATGCTACAAGAATTTCCATATTCCAGACCAGTGTATTGAAAACTGTGTTAAAATTGTAGGCTATCACTTTAAATTTCAGGGGATTTCCTGGCTCTGCTTGCAGGCTAGGGAGACCCAAAAGAAGCCTGCAATATGGGCCTAACAGTGCAGCAGTCCGTCTGCAGACAGACAGACTCCAGCAAGATGAAGTGAGTTATGTCTCTCTGTTTCAGGGAGCAGCCTGCTTTGTCTCTCTGTTTCAGGTTCTTGGGTGTTATTGTTCTGAATTCCAACCAATAAATTAGGTTATATTGCAACCTTCCAGCAAGAGTATTTTGTGTCCTTATCTAATTTCTCTGTGTGTATGCTGAGAACATAACATAGGTGGAACATAACACTCTGTAGGGAATGAATGTCTTTTCTGTATTACTTTTAAGTGGGACACATTGTTTGGAATTGGGTTTTTTATGCAGTTTTGGCTCAACCACTTTTTCATTTTTCAGACTGTTATGCTTTGGATAAACTCTTGTCAGGATGCAGACTTTCCATGTTTTTATAATCTAAACTGTGTTTTGTATCATGTGGCTTTTCCAGGCTGTTTTATTTATGCAATTACTTTTGGCTGCCAAGTAGGAAGTTATCTAGTATAAACTATCACTTTGAATTATTAGGAGTTGGCTCTTTTCTGAATTAAACTTTATGGGGCAAATTCATCCCATAAAATTCATAACAGTTTCAATACACCAGGGATAGATTTAGCCCTGTATTTTTTATTTCAGTTTCTTGTTATGAATCACTTGTCATGGCCTGCTGATGTGCAAAGGGGAACTCTTGTCTCATATAGTGCCTTTATGATGGATAAAGACTTCACTTTAACTGACTAAGGCTTCTCTTCTCAATTTTGCAAATAACACCAGTGTTTCACTGTTCCTTACCAGAATTGCCCAAAGAGAATACAAGTGTTTAAAGGTACCGTACTTACATCTTGGTTAGACCTTTTTAGTAATCAATCTAAACATCATAGGATGTGCTGTTATGATTGAGATAATTATTCTTGGCTGTTTTCTAGTATATCTTTGTTTCTCCTATATAATACTCAGATGAGGCATTTAATCCCCGTTGTTTCAGCAGTCAGCATTACAGAGAGGTGGCCATGCGAGAGTTTTCAAAGCTAACACAAGCCCATTAGAGAGCTGGAAGCTCTATGCTGAAAGTCTCAGGCCCAGGCCCAATCTGATTGGAGCTTTTTGCTGCCTATCTAGAGTGTGTCCAGATTTTTTTTTTTGTTTTATGCAGGAAACGCTGATATTTGGTGTATATTTTACAAAACTGTACTTTTTTTTTTTTTAAGATTTAGGAAAACTGTTTCAATAAAAGCGTTTGTCCTGGTGGACTGTTCGAACATAAACAGGGGCTGCTTCAGCCCTTGGAGGAGAACTTGGGAGATGCAAAGGCATAACTGAGTTTGCCAGGGTAGCTGAAAACATACAACTTTGGGCTGACTTTTTAAAGCTTGGTTGTTTTTTAACCCAGTTGTGGCCTATGGGTTTTTGTGCTGAAGTTTATGGGCCACATTTTCTCTCTATTTTTTTCTCTTAATATGACTGTGACAAACTACGCCTGCCCCCATACTCTGCCCCGTGCTCTAACCCTGCCCCCTATGAGTTTTGGGCTGCTTTAAAGACCAATTTCAGGCATGTGGACTTTGAAAATTATGGCAACCCACCACTGAGCCGTCCACTTTAGAGAGTTGTAGCACAGAATCTGGTTTATTGGCTGATTGACTTCAGTGGGCTTTGGATCAGGCCATAAATAGAAATAAAGCTGAAATATAGAAATTATTTAGAGTAAGTGATTTAGATGCACTTGATAAAGTGATAGCTGGGGCTTCCACGTGAACTTTTAAAAGATGTTTGTTTGTGCATAATCCAGCAAATGACAAATACATAAAGGAAGCCTAAACACTGTACAGATTAGCTGGGCAGATTCATTGTAACTGAAAGGAAAATACTGTGTGAGTCCTAAAAGTAGTTGATAATAGGGGCAATTCATTGATTAGGAGTTCCCCTCCCCATAGAGATATGAAAATAAATATTCAGTGTTTGATCACATGGCAACACTTTGCATGCACATGTGTGCTATTTATTAAAGAGTGAGTCGTCTTGCCGTTGAGATTCTCAGTGTTCTCCTGGTGGTTTCCTCCCTACTCCTGTCTTTTCTTTAGAACTGTTTGTCTTCAGACTTCCTTTGAGGGCACTCATCGCCTCCCAGGAGACAGTATGACTAGGATTGTCAAAGGAGTTTGAGGGAATTAGATGCCCCACTTGCTGAATTTCAAGAAAATAAGTGACAATTAGCCAAGGGGGTCGGGGTTGAGACCCCATGTTCTGGCTGTCCCTAAACCTCTGACTGCCAGAAGCTGGGACTGGATTATAGGGGATGGATCATTCGATAATTGCCATTTTGTTCATTCCCACTGAATCATCTGGCACCAGCCACGGTCAGAAGGCAGGATACTGGGATAGATGGACCATTGGTGTGATCCATTGTGGCTGTTCTTAGAATCAAACAATTAATTCTCTCTCTCTCTTAGGCTCCTTTGAAAATCCTGCTCTCTGATCCATGCAGGATCAGACCCTAAAGCAGCAGATCTTAACCTGTTTACCATTGTGTGCCACATATGCAGCTCTCTGTGTGTTATGTGAGCCACATCTATGCAATATATATACTACCTATATGGCCCTGAGGATGTCACATGGGCCGCAGCTGTGTGTTGACTGAGTGGCAGGTGGAGAACCACTGCCCTAAAGACTCGTATGGGTACAGTCTAAGGCGCCAATTTTGCAAACCCTTATGGGCATGCTTACCTTGACTCATGTGATAGCCCCATGAGGGTACAGCCCATTTAAGGACATTCTGGACTTTGCAGCCAAAGCACCTCAGTGCAGTCAAGGAGCACCCTGGCACTATATATAAACAGAAAAAGGTGTGCTCGGGGCACGCTAGCTACTATGGATTGCAGCCCCAAGTTCCAGGGCACTGGCGTTTGTTTTCTGAGTGTGTTGATTGTTCTCTACACAGGGATCAAAAACCTGTGGGTGGCCCTGGTCAGCTGATCTAGGCTCATGAGGCTCAGGCTCCAAGGCTGAAAAATTGCTCTGTAGACCAGAGCCCGAGCTTTGGGGCCTTGTGCTGGTGGAGGGTCCCAGAACTTGGGCTCCAGCTCAAGCTTGGACATCTACCCAGGAATTTTTACCTCCACAAGCCCAAGCCCCGAGAGCCTGAGCCAGCTGACCTAGTCCAGCTGCAGGGCATTTATCCTTGTGTAGATGTACCCTGAGATAAGGGCCTTATGACCTTGGATAAGCTGCTCCTTCCTTGACCTGAAGTCTAAAGGAAAGGGAAAAAGCCAACCTGCCTCCTCGAACAATGGGTGAACTAGGATGCTGCCTTGGGTTGGTTTGGAGGCCTTCTTAAAGGGGACATGATTTTTGTTTGGTTTTGGCCTCCCCTTTCTTGGATCCTGTACATTGCTACTCACATGAGTCAAGTTAAGCACGGGCGTAAGTGTTTGTGGGATCAGGATCTAAATAGAGACTTAATGAAAAGACTGACTCGTGTATGTGTATCTATTATTAAATGCCACTTTGAGAGAACATTTCAATGCACTGGTATATCTGGGTTCTCTAGATATTTAGTAAATGAATGATGCTGAATTTATAGCTTTAGCACAGCCTTGGATTAGCAGGCAGGTCCCATAAGTAAAATGTACTTTATATGCTCTGAATGGCTTCCTTTTATTAACCCAGTACTTAAGGCTTTTGCTTTCACTGAGAACTATATTCACAGTTCTTGCAGCTTTTTAAAGCTGTTGCATTGGCACTTTACTTCCTGGAGACCACCGGTGTCATTTTCTCCAAATTGTTAGCGTAAACATTCTGTAATTTGAGCAAGCCAATTGTGGGCGTCATAATCTGCTTAGTGCCAACGATCCAAGCCTGGGAACAGACAGTGCTACTCAACTATCAGAAAAGGGAAGAAATAATCTTTTTAAAATGAAATGTTGAAAACTCCCACAGACAAGGTAACTTTAAAGAGGGACTGGGGTGAAGGAAATCCCATTCATGTTTACACTCGGCCAAGGATGGGGGGTAAGCAATCCTTAAAGAGTCAGTATCCTCAGAATGGATGAAAGGTTGGGCCTGTCATGTGAAGTTATTTAGCAAATATTTAACAAGTGTGGATTAGCTGGGTGAAAATCAGCAAATACTGAAGTAGGCTCTCATCCAAATTCCTATTGGTGTCAATGAGATTCTTGCCTTTGTCAGTGGAAAAAAATATGCCAACCTCACACTGAATCACACCTTACTCCACAGTTGTTAACTGTAATGAAATAGCCTGTTGTAACTGGTGCACATGGGGGAGCCTGGTTAACCTTGTTGTGGGAACCTCAAATCTGCATTTCTTGACTTCTGAGTAATTAATCTCAAGCCTAGCCTGGTGTTAACAGAGAGCCTGGCTATGCACTTTGGCTCCAAGCACAGAGGGGAACCTCCCGGAACAGCTCTCCCACTGCTCATCCAGAAGGGCAGGGTCAGTCATCTCTACAGCAATGTACTCCCTTTCTCTTTAGGAACCATTAGGAAAGGAATAGATAATAATAAATGTCATAATGCCCACACCTTGAATAGTGTGTGCAGTTCTGGTCACCCCATCTCAAAAAAGATACATTAGAGATGGAAAAGGAAAAGAGAAGGGTAACAAAAATGATTAGGGGTATGGAACAGCTTCCATATGAGGAGAGATTAGTAAAAGATGCCTAATGGGATAGAGGTCTACAAAATCATGAGTGGTGTAGAGAACGTGAACAAGGAAATGTTATTTACCCATTTACATAACACAAGAACTAGGGATCATCCAATGAAATTAATAGGCAACAGGTTTAAAACAAACATCAGGAAGTACTTCTTACCACAACTCACGGTCAATCTGTGGCACCCATTGCCAGGGGATGTAGTGAAGGCCAAAACTATAACTGGGTTCAAAAAAGAATGATATAAGTTCATGGAGACTAGGTTCCTCAATGGCTATTAGCCAAGATGGCCAGGGATGCAGCCCCATGCTCTGGATGTCCCTAAGCCTCTGTTTGCCAGATACTGGGACTGGACGACTGGGGATAGATCACTCAATAAGTGCCCTGTTCTGTTCATTCCCTCTGGGGCACATAGCATTGACCACTGTCAGATAACAAGATACTGGACTAGGTGGACTATTGGTCTGACCCGTTCTTGTGTTCTTATGTTCTTATGTTCCCTGCACCCCACAGCTGGCTCTTTGTGAGTTTCTGTGCTTGAATGAGAGATATGGGCAGGCCAGGAAATGAGAAGGCAGGACTAGGCCTAGGGAAAACCTTGCATTGTCCTTGCGCCAATGGAGCTTAAACTAAAATATAAATTCAGCCCAAGGGTGTCAGTGATGCCCACCTTGTAGTGTGGAACTCCCCCTACTTCCCACACATCGATGCCCTCCACATAGATCCTAGTGGAGTGCCAGGGGGGCTAAGCCAGATACTTCATTTTTTTCCCCATGGGGAGAACCTCCAGCTGAATAGCCCAGGAGAAACTCCACAAGCATAGCCCCATGGAGGCCACAATTCAGCAAAGCATTTGGTTACACATGTAACTTCAATCCCATAGTGGGCCCACTGAAGTGCTGGCATGAGTCACAAGGTTGTAGAAGTACTCTCAAGTTCTGCAGGTGTTTGAGTGCTTTGCTGGATCAGGGCCAGAGTTTCTTCCTTCCATGCAGGTATTACCAGAGAGGAAGGATGACCTTTTAATATGGCACTGGACTGGTACTCAGAAGATCTCAGATTCCTTCCAGCTCTGCCATAGACTTACTTTGTGACTCTTGGTAAGTCAGTTAGGCCCTGATCCCATGAAGGGCTGAGCTCTCTCAACACCTGCTGATGACTCAATGCTCAATGGCTTTCAGAAGGTACTAAGAATCTTGCAGGCTCAGGCCCAAAATTTGTGCCTCAGTTTCATTGTCTATCAAATACAGTTATAGAAACCGCACTCCTGCAAGGGAGTGAGGCAGATAAATCCGTTCACGCGTGCGAAGTGTTAGGCTACAAGGGAGATGATCAAATACAATAGAAAATACTTTAAAAGAAAATTTTAAAAGAGAACCTGTAGCGGAATAATGTGGCCCAGTTTTTGCATGGAAAAAATTACTTCCCTGATTCCTACCTGACTGGACAGCCAGGTAGTCATCTGTCCTATAAGAATGCTGTAGTGTTTTATCAGTGTTAATGTTGCTAGACAACATCCACAGTATCTCTCAGAAATGCAATAGACTATTTTTGTTCTGTGTTTCGGAGAGAATGTTTCTCGCTGATCTGCAGGAGCAGTTCTGTCCTTAATGGAACAAAATCGGACATCTTCCTTCAGGATCTGGACAGTCATTTTGCATGCATCACCTGTGTGCTTTGGCACTGATAGCAGAGAATGCCATGGCTGCAGCTTCTTTCTGGACAACACACCAGGAGGAGGAGTGGGAGGAGATTCTGCTGAGACGATGCACTTTCTGAATTGCAGCTGAATCATTTGTGGCTTTGTGCACAGAGGTACAAACATATTTTCATACCTATGATGTAAAATTTACTTTACCTACAAAGAAGTGTGCTGTTCAAAGAAGACCTTTCCAGCTCCTCCTATAAGAAATTCATAACCAGCATGTTCTCTCCATGCCATTCATGAAATAATCAGACATACACATAACTATGAAACGTCAGAGCTTGTCATTACCTATATTGGAACTCAACCACTTATCTTGACAAGGCCAAAATATGGGACAAGGGCAGGGAAGAAAAATAATAATACAGGAAGCTCTAATGTTTTCTGTAACATTAGCCTCAAGAGTCAGCATTTCTGATATTGGTAATTTACAAGAACAGACAATGACAGCAGTTAGGTTTGATTCTGGTATGTGCTGAACAAGGATAATTCCATTGAAGTAGCTGGAGTCTCACTTTTGCACGATCAGAAACTCCAAGGGTCTGTAAAGTGGAGGCATGCTTGGATCTCAAATTATTGCTGTTGCTTTGAAAGGATTTAAGATCTGACCCAACCCCTGGTGAAACTGATGGGCATCTTTCCATAGATTTCAATGGGCTTTGGATCAGGCCCTTATACAGAACCTCTCAAAGAAATATTTGACATTGCTAACAGACATATAGGAAACATTTCTCTCACACACGCACCACCCTCCAAAAACTCAGTGGTGGTGGGGTGGGGAGAGGAGGTAGCAGACACTGTAACCCTAGGGTGATATCTTGGCCGTATTGAAATCAATGGCAAAACTCCTATTGACTTCAGTGAAGCAAGGATTTCACTTTAAGTGCACGAATTCAGACACAAAGGGGCAGATCCTCCGCTGGTATAAATGATCAGAGCCACATTGAAGTCAGTGGAGCTATAACAGCTGGGGATCTCCCCCAAAGTTAAGTATAACTTATTTTTAAACTGATAAATCTTAACAGAGAAGTGTAGCAGCCAAAACCCGATCATAATTGTATTAAAAATAGATTCTTTAATTGCTTTCTCTCTTTAATAACACAAAGTGAAATAATAGAACAAAAGAGTTATAACAAAAGCCACTTTTATTTAATTCACAAGTGACAGAGCCAATACACCTGCATGCGCTATTAAAATGTATTATGTGTGACTATTTCCCTATTCCTTCTGCTTCCGGATAGCACAGTGTTTAAGACTAAGAAGCAACAGCAACTCCCTACTGACTTCAATCATCCATTGGTCATTAGAACAATTAAAGAACCCAAGGAATGGGGACAAAATGTACATGAATTTCTTTTTTTATTTTGAAAATTGTGATTTCCCCACCGACACCCCTGAAATCTGTACCACATTTCCCGTAATTGGTATAAAAAGATTCAGATCTGATTCCCACATCCTTAACTGACCTGAGCCAACTGTCTCCGGAATAAACAAGAGCCTTTCCTATTGATTTCAATGGCAGTTGTATCAGGTCCACGCATTCAAAAGTCATGTGTCAATCCTCAAATCATTAGATTGGCTTTAAAATGGTGAGATTTTTTTTAAAAAACAAACAATTAAATTATACCTGGTTTTGACTCCTGGTTTTGAGCCTGTTGAGTGCATGTTTTCAAGCTTTTGTCTGCAATCATGAGGGCTAGAAACTCACTTTTTTAAGCGAAACTGAGATTTTCACATAGTCACCTGACTCCAGGTGCTGGGGCTTTAGGAAAAACAATGTGAGACACACAATAAAATCATGTGAATTGGCAACCCTGGACCTGCTGTGAGGTTTCCCAGCTGAAAACAATGTTCCAGTTAGTCCTCATGCTGTATTGTACTTACCTGTCCCAAGATATATTTCTTCTAGTTCATATTTAATACCTGTTTTACTAATAACCTGATTTATCCAATGCAAGCAAGTGGCATTTAGGGAGGCAGAATGGAATTATTGGCACTGTGTAAATGTCACCATTTATGTTTCTTTGAATTTTGCTTGAAACATGTTGCCATTGTGCTGTTGTTACTAGCATGTATGTAATTGAGGTGGGGCAGAGATGCAATGAACCCATCCCCTTCACCTTGCAAAGCCTATGCAAGGGCCTATCACAATTGCAGTCAACAACGGGCAGGAATGCGGTCCCTTGCTGCATCCCTAAAGTGCTGGGAAAGCTGCAGAGAAGGCGAGGTCATGCCCAGAGGCTGCTCTAGCTATAGGTGGACCAAGGCAGCAGGGCCGCAGGTTTGACCTGGCTGCTTCTCCGTCAGGATGGTGTGCGAGAGGGCAGCAACACTGAAAACTTACCTATGGCAGCAGATTGTTTTGAGTGGCCTCTGGCCATGCCCCATCCCACGTGTGCCTGTGGCCCAGAGAGTCCACCCCTGTGGGTGCATATTGGACGAAATGAAGGTTGGTGTAGCCTGTTCAGTCTTCCTGCACATTCAGAGAGAGATTTGCCCCACCGAGAGGGTGAGCTTTGCCTTACTCACTGCTTAGGCCTATGGTTAGCCCTTTCAGCGAGATTTTTCACAAGCACTCAGCCCCTACAATCTGGGCCAGACATTTAAGTCCCTAAATGGGAGCTGAGTTCTTAAATAAGTGTCCACATTTTCAAATGTACTCAACATGCTGCGTGCTGAGCACTTTTGAAAATCTGGCCCTAGGTGACACAGTGGGAGCTGATGAGTGCTAAGCTCTTTTAAAATGGGGCCCTATTTTAGATGCCCAAATGGGAGAAAACTGGCCCTGTGATAAATGAAGGGGTGGGGGTGGGGTAGTTCCCTTTTATGGACACCCAGCCAGCCAGTAGCTATAAAATCCCTCTTAGTAGCTGTTCTCTAATTGCTCTACCTGTAAAGGGTTAAAAAGTCTCACTGCTATGCATAGGTAAAAGGAAGTGAGAGGGCACCTGGCCAAAAGAGCCAATGGGAAGGCCAGAACATTTTAAAATTGAAAAAAGACTCCCCTTTTGACTGTCAGTTGTTGTTCTCTCGTGGAGAGGCAGACAGGACAGCAGCTATGCTGTAAGGAGCTTGGGTCAGGTATGAAAAAATCATCAGTATCATACCTAGAAACTACTCATTTAAAACCCCAGATATGTAAGTAGATCAGGAAATGTCTAGGGAGATGCGATTAGTTTTATCCCTTTTATATCGTTATGTCTCGTGGACTCCTCTGTGGTAACCCAAGGTGCTTTTGTTTTGCTTGTAACCTTTAAGCTGGACCTCAAGAAAGCTATTCTTGGTGCTTAATTCTTGTAGTTGCTCTTTTAAAATCTAGCAATAGCCTGAGTTCCCAGATGTATTTTCTTTCTTTTTTTTATTAATAAAATTTACCTTTTCTAAGAACAGAATTGGATCTTTGTGTCCCTACAAGGTTTGTGCATGTTATTTAATTAGCTGGTGGCAACAGCTGATTTCCTTTTTTTTTTCCTTTTCCCCTCAGCTCTTCCCCAGAGTGGGGGTGAAAGGGCTTGAGGGTACCCCATAGGAAGGAATTCCCAAGTGCGCCTTCCTGGGCTCTCAAAGAGGTTCTGCACTTGGGTGGTGGCAGCATCTACCAATCCAAGGTCAGAGAAAAGCTGTAACCTTGGGAGTTTAATACAAGCCTGGAGTGGCTAGTATTAAATTTTAGAATCCTTGCGGGCCCCCACCTTCTGCACTCGAAGTGCCAGAGTGGGGAATTAGCCTTGACAGGGCCCAATTCTGGTTGCTGAGCACTTGAAAATGCAGCCCTGAATATGTAAAAGAAATAAAGAATTGCCTATCTCTCCAGCACTCTTCATAGAAAGGACTCGAGATCATTTGGAATGCACTGAAGTCTCTTACAGCCATCTATAATAATTCAAATAAGCTTCAGCCACAATGAGCATCTCTTCGTAAATCACTTTCTACATGAATGCAACCAGGCTGAAGTTGCATTTTACTTACATTTCCTTTTAATGTTGTTAGAGATAGTGCAATGCTGAAGTCAATGTTTTGACTCCACAGGGACCATAGCAAGATGTTATATGAAAAAATACATAATTAAAAATGCAGGACAGCCAAATCTTTGATCAGATAATTGAGCTCTCAAAGCCATAAATTTCAGGTGCCACCTTTAACATTTCCAGCAGTTCATCTGAAAAAGAGACAGTATATTTATTTCTACCTTACTTTTCTCTTCGTTCACATAATAGAAATAATTGGAAAGCTACAGAGCGTAGACCATTAGTGATGCAATAAATATTGCATAAAATATTGTAGCTCTGTGGCAAGGGCGGAAAATAAATGCAGTTCCCAATAAATCTTAAGTTAGGCACAGCACTTGTTGGCCAATACTGCTTCCATGACTTGCAGCAGAACAACATTTCTGTATCCTGCACAGATGAATTTAATAAGTGTTATATCTATAACTTTCATAGGTACGTATCTCAGTGAGAACCTTTCCTTTTGATCAGTGGTTCCCAAACTTGTTCCACCGCTTGTGCAGGGAAAGCCCCTGGCGGGCCGGACCGGTTTGTTTACCTGCCGCGTCTGCAGGTTTGGCCGATCGTGGCTCCCAGTGGCCGCGATTTGCTGCTCCAGGCCAATGGGAGCTGCTGGAAGCGGCGCGGGCCGAAGGACGTACTGACCACCACTTCTAGCAGCTCCCATTGGCCTGGAGCAGCGAACCGCGGCCAGTGGGAGCCGTGATCTGCCGAACCTGCGGACGCAGTAGGTAAACAAACCAGCCTGACCCGGCAGAGGCTTTCCCTGCACAAGCGGTAGAAGAAGTGTGGGAACCACTGCTTTTGATAATTGCTGGTGGTCCGCTAACATGATGTATAGTACATTGACCTTCTTTAATTTGTTATTAGGAATCTCCAGCTTCAAAGTTGACACTATGACATCCATAATATTTTCATAAACTGGGGGGCTCATAAGAGTTATGTACTAACCACTCCCGTCTCAGCACTGAAGTATCTGCTAGACTTGGACCTTGTCGAGGGGTCTGACTGTATTAATTTAACCTCCCCACACAATATAAGAATACTTTAATTATTTGTCCAGATAATTATAGCTGTTTACCTTGTGCCATGAAAGTCCAATTTAAATAGATTGTGAATCTTAGCCTAGGGAGTGTTCAAGATTTCTGCTGCTTGTTACTGGCAAAAGATGCATTTTAATGCTAGCATACTTATTTCATCATTAGGAGCATACTGAAGTAGGGACAGAGATCCCTCTTAAAAAAGGTGATCATGCTGTAAATTGTGCTGCAGAAATACAGAAAGCTGTCAGCTATTTCATGAGCTTGCCCAGAGGCTAGAAATAAATTATGCTTTCAAGAAAGGTGCCACACTCACTGACCTTTATGTAGTCAATGGAAATCTGTTAACAAAAATAAATATCCACATTTATACCACTTAGCTGAATGCCCAAATTAACCTCATTAGGGGCATCCAAGCACATTGTAGATCATAGTGATTTTTTAATTCGGTACTGGGTGGGTCTCTATGTTCATTTTTGGTATTCTGAGTGACAGGCATGCTGAAAAGCCTTAGCAATTCATTCAGTATGGAAGAAGAGCGAAACTCACCTCTTCCATGTAGCCATATGGCTCATACCAGTGCTGATCTGCAAGGCTACTCACTTTGCCACTCTATGGTCCTAATAAATAGTGGAACTTTTGGGGGCAATCAGGAAGCCACCATCTGAGGGGCAGCAACTTTGGGGACCTGCTGAAAGGAGTGTGGGAAAGGAACAGCATTATGATGATGTGGCGCAAATCAAAACTGTGCTAGCTGCTTTACCAAAAGAGTAAGTGACACACCTCTGCTTTGCACTCTGATCATCCCCTCGCTGCTGAATTGCGCTCCTCCCAACCATTTGTTTTATCTAGCTGTTGTCTCTTGTCTTAGTCCCTGACACAAAGAGTTTACAATCCATTTTACTGTTATGTTTGTACAGCGTCTACACTATGGGTTCCCAGTCCCTGTTTGGCATCTCCTGGTGCAACTATAATACAGATAATAAAAGCAATTCCTGTCCCAAGGATCTTGTGACCTAATTATGAAAATGATGCAACAAACTCTGGGGGGAATGGGAGGACAAGAATTACAGCAATAAGATGGTGTGGTTCCATAGTTTTTGATCTGGGTTTTTCTGGATGGCTCCAGTGTAGCCAATTTAATTTTTCTGCTTAATTGATCGGTCTTATCATGGGCTTTGTGGAAGAAGTGAATGGTTTGAATGAGAAGTGGCAGGAGTTTCTCAGATGGGGATTAGGTGTGAGTCTGTGCATAGGGGTGGCATGGAAGGAGGACAATATAATCTAAGGACCTGTCTCCACAGGACATCTATACAGTATAATCTAAGGTGTAAATTTAAGTGGCCTTGGTTTAACCAGTATAACCTATTCCAGTCTGAGTGCCTTTGTTCAGGCTAGCTTATGTGACTTTGGAAGAAGTTAAACAAAAAGCCAGTACAATATCAGAACGTGAGTGTCCATGTGGGGAGTTATATCAGTGTAATTGTAGCAGTTTAGTCTACCAGTGCAACTGGTAAAACTCTCTCCTGTGTAGACAAGCCTTAAAACCTAAAAGCCTTAAAAGCCTTAAAGACAAGCCTTAAAACCTTGCTCAGTAATTGAGTTTCTGTCCCTGTCTCATGCACAATGCTTCCCAGAGCACTGTGGGTCTGGGGCATGGTCGCATCACCACCCCTCTATACTCAATCAGGTCTGCCAGGCACGGGGGTGAGGGAATGGAAAGGTTCTAATGCTCTTGTCCTTGCCACTCAGTTTGGAGGGGCTGGTGTGGATAGCTTTGTGTGGTCCTGAAGTCTGAGGAGGGAGCACATTGTGTCTGGCTCCTGCACACATGTGGAAGTGAGGAGAGGGTCCCTGTTACTTTGCCTCCATCTTGTGCACCCATGCAGAGCTAGGCCAAGTTATGCTGTCCATGAAACTAGTCTTATCTGCCAATGAACTTTCCAGGGAGCACAAGACCTGGGTTTGGTGTCCACTCAGGGAGCTGTGGCAAACACTTAACACCCCCATCCTGCTCATGAGTGGTTTTTTTCTTGTTCCTTCCGGTAACATTGCCCAAACTTCCAAAAGATGAGCCTCCCTGAAGGAGAATAAAACCATTCACATCTCCTTCAGTTCCATCATGTGGCGTTAAAGGCCTATAAATATGAATTTAGACATCTTCCATCCCCTCCCTACTCTTTCACAGCCCCCACCACCACTGCCTTTGGTAAACACTGGGGAGGACCTTCGTAATGTGCTTTCTCTCCTTTCCTTCTGAAATGATAGAGAGAGACCCCTCAAATCCCTCATCCCCCCCACCCCAATCATTTGTGTAAATAACCTTGGAGACGTGCAGCCACCACTGCCCAGCTTCTCGACCAGGTCTGTTGTGAAATAACGAATTTCCCGAGAGGGCAATTACATGGACAAAGAATAAAGGAAAGCAAGACACTGCTGGATTATTTAGATATTTAAAAAAAATTGGGGAAGAAGAGTCTGAGGACAGTGAGCAGGGGAAAGAAGCTGTGTAAAGAGTGGGGGATCAAAGAAAGGGATAAGTGGGGAGGGGAAAGAAGGAGGGAATGTGGGAGCAAGGAGCAAGCTGAAGAACGCGAGGAGAAGGGGAGAGACACCGAAAGGTCTGAAGTAGAACAGAAAATTTGCTGACACAAAAAACAAAACAAAGGAAAGAAACAGGTAACCGCACATGGAGAGAAACTCAAGTGAAGAGAGAACAAAGAGCAAGTAATTGTTTTAAAGAAAGTTTGGTGAGACAGACAAACATACAAATATTTGATTTATAAATGACTATCCAGCAGGAGTGGCTTGGGAAACCTGCCTTGTTGATGGGAAATGGCTATAGAAGTCTGGTGTTGCAGGGGATTGGGACGAGTTGGTTTTAGTTTGATATCAGAGGGTTTTTTTAAAGTGTATCTGTTTACAAATTTTAAGACCAGAAGGGACCATCATGATCATCTAGTCTAACCTGGACATTGCAGGCCACAGAACCTCACCTACCCACTCCTGTCATAAGCCCATAACCTTTAGCTGAGTTACTGAGGTCCTCAAATCACAATTTAAAGACTTCAAGTTAAAGAGAATCCACTATTTACTCGTGCCCCATGCTGCAGAGGAAGGCAAAAAACTCTGAGGGTCTTTGCCAATCTGAGCCGGGGGAAATTCCTTCCTTCCTTCCAAATATAGCATGTTGGCAAGATCCACCAGCCACACACCTGAGAAAGAATTCACTGTAGTAACTCAGAGCTCTCCCCATCCTAGTGTCCCATCTCTAGCTGTTGGAGATATTTGCTACTAGCAGCACAGATGGACCACATGCCATTGTAGGTAATCTCATCATACCCCTCCATAAACTTATCAAGCTCAGTCTTGAAGTCAGTTATGTTTTTTGCCCCCACTGCTCCCCTTGGTATTCTGTTCCAGAACTTCACTCCTCCAATGGTTAGAAACCTTTGTCTAATTTCAAGCCTACAGTTGTTGATGGCCAATTTATATCCATTTGTTCTTGTGCCAATATTGACCTTAACTTAAATAACTCCTCTCCCTTCCTGGCATTTAGCCCTCTGATGTATTTATAGAGAGCAATCATATCTCCCCTCAGCCTTCTTTTGGTTGGCTAAACAACGCAAGCTCCTTAAGTCTCCTCTCAAAAGGTATGTTCTCCATTCCTCTGATCATCCTAGTAGCCAGTCTCTGCACTTTTCCAGTTTGAAGTCATCTTTCTTAACCATGGGAGACTAGAACTGTGCACAGTATTCTAGTTGAGGTCTCACCAGGGCCTTGTACAATGGTAATAATGTGATGGGATTCCCAGGGTGCAGCCTGTGACTGTGGGACCACTGTGCTCCCTTAACTCTCCAGCCTGGGCTGTCTCTCACAATGCTTTGTTAGTGACAAGCAGCAAACCCCTCCAGGCGCTGTTATCACTCAGCACACACCCAGCTAGATTGCATGAATGCTCCCAGAGCCACTCATGAAATCACACAGAGAAAGGCACCAGCCGAATTCCCCCAGCTCCCAGCCTTGTACCTCAGGAATATACAGTCTTCCACTGCTCAAGACGAGCAGTACAAGTTTATTAATTGGTTCACCACTTCATCAATGGAAAGTGGACCTACACCAGCCTTTGTAAACCTGAGCAGATTTACCAAACACTTCAGGCAAACTCACTGGTAAAGATAAACAGTAAAACAAGTTTACTGTCTACAAAAGACAGCTTTTAAGTGATTATAAGTGATAGGCAAAAAGTCAGAGTGGTTACCAAAATAAAATATAAGCACGCAGTCTAAATTCTCAATCCATATTAGACTGGGCACACAGGTTTCACCCTTGAAACCTCAGCCAGTCTCCTCCGTTGGGAGTCTTCAGTCTTCTCAGTGTCCTTGTTGTTTGCAGCACAGGTTGGGGGAGGAGAAAAGGTCAAGCATGGGGCCACTGTGTTCTGTTTTATACCTTTCATTCATGTGCTTGGAGAACACAAGTCCTGGCATGTCTGGTGGGCATTGCTGAGTCCCCAGGCAAGGTTGAGCAATTTCCTTGGTGTGGCCTAATGCAGGTGAGTCATTGAATTGTAACTCCCTTGCTGGACAATGGCTGTTGATGGTTGTTCAACACCCGCCCAGGCACTGGCCATCCCCCTAGTTATTGTCTTTGTGGAGCTCGTATCTGGGTGCTTCCCAAACCCACAGCAAATTTTAGTGACAACCATACAACACAATCTCATAACTTCATATGCATTAGTGATGTACATATTTAGATCTGAGTTTTAGCAGATCATAACCTTTCCCATGATACCTTATAAGGCATGCTTTATATGCAATATAAACGTATACAAATGATGAATATGGGATTTACAGGGTGCTCCCCTGGGGTGTAGAAAAGTATTATTTATGACACTCTATCTCAACTAGAAATACCTTGCCTGATGCAGTCTAAGAGCTCATTATCCTTTTTCCACAGCTGCACCACATTGGCCGCTCATAGTCAACCTGTGAACGACCAGTACCGACACAGTGGTGGCATTTGGGAATACTTTTTTAATGTTTGTGTTCATTTAGTTTGCACATTGTTGGTATTTTAAACAGAACTTTCCAGATAAAAATCATGTAGATTTATTATTTGTTTGCATAAAAACTTTTGTTATGCACTATATTTCAAATCTTCCATAATTTGGGAAATTGCACCTGGTGTTTGCAAACTTTCCAGATGCCTTTCCCAGTTAATCCCCCCCCTCCCCGAAACTCCCTATATTTGTTTAGCTGGCTGCAGATTTAATCAGGTATCTAGACCTGTGTCTCCTCTGTCTTCCTGACCATTTGAAAAACCCCAAGGGGGGGAAAACATACTATGAATAGTAAATAATTAATAATAATGTTAAAAAGCTGCTGCTGCTAGTCAGCAGATCTTTCTGCAAAATGAGTCAGCAAAGTGTGTGGGGGGCGGCTTTCTCTTTTCTGTCATCTGCAGAACTGGCTTTTCTGCTGCAATTAGTCCTTGAAAAGGATAACATTTTTAGTTAGAAGCATGAACATATAAAACTCATCTGGATGGTTTAGAACTCAGGTTAAACTTTGTCACAGTATTAAGAAATGGTGAAGTGGAGACTGGGTTGGTCAGGATGGCTAGAGGAGAGTAATAGAAGGCAGATATATAAGCCCCAGACTAAGTAGGTCCCTTTTCCCTGGGTAAGGTAACAGGGAAGGTTCCAGAACAATCAGGAACCTTCTGGAGACAATTAAGACAGGCTGATTAGAACACCTGCAGCCAATCAAGAAGCTGCTAGAATCAATTAAGGCAGGCTAATCAGGGCACCTGCGTTTTAAAAAGGAGCTTACTCCAGTTTGTGTTGTGCGTGTGAAGAGCTGGGAGCAAGAGGCACTAGGAGCTGAGAGTGAGAACGCACACTGTTGGAGGACTGAGGTGTACAAGCATTATCAGACACCAGGAGGAAGGTCCTATGGTGAGGATAAAGAAGGTGTTGGGAGGAGGCCATGGGGAAGTAGCCAAGGGAGTTGTAGCTGTCGCACAGCTGTTCCAGGAGGCACTCTAGACAGGTGCATTCCACAGGGCCCTGGGCTTGAACCCGGAGTAGATGGCGTGCCTGGGTTCCCCCCAAATCCTCCCAACTCCTGGTCAGACACAGGAGGAGTCGACCTGGACTGTGGGTTCAGAAAAACGGCCAAGCTGAGGGCTGCCAGGAAGCTTCAAGGTGAGCAAATCTGCCAACAAGCACAAGACCCACCAAGGTAGAGCAGGAACTTTGTCACAATACGTAACCATGAAATATCACTGCACAATTCAGTGGAAACTTTGGATTTTAAAATGAACAAAACCCAACAGCAACAAAAGCAAGTGTAACATGTAATTGTAAATTCTTCCTTCCCTTTTGTATTTTAACAGTTTAGTTCACATAAAATTAAGAATCAGAATGAACTTCTGCTACATGAAATGTATTAATTAGGGTAAGCTAAGGAGGTATCCTATCTATCCTCAAAAGACCAGATGGTGAAGAAGTATGTAATTCCACATCACTGGCGTGCTGGCAATAATGGAGTCAGAATGAAGAATGAATTAATTTTAAATCACATCTGTAAGGAAATGGATTGTACAGCATGTTTTTTGTGCCATACAATTACTGCAATTTTAAACTGTTAACACCTTACAATGAGAAGCATTAATGAGTTATTTCTTTTTCATTCACAGGGCCAAATTCTGTCCTTCGATACATTCATGTGGCTTGTTGAGTTCAGCTCCCACTGAACTTAGAATCTGATTCACAGTATTTGAAAATTTTGAATATGCTGGCTGGAAATTCTGCCCCCACTCTCCTTTGTGCAACCTTATTTGGGTCACCAGAGTTGCCTGCCGGTCACAGAGGGCAGAATTTGAGCCAATATTCCTAGTTAGTATCTGTTTTTACAAACACCAATAATTAAACGTAAGACTTTTGATCAAGTTCAAACTATTGCACATTATAAAGAGAAAATATATATGTGGTTCGCATTTGTATTACACATGAACCTAGATGCCTCATGTGAGACCAAGACCACCGTGGAGTAAGTGGTATCGTGCGCTGGCACAGTCTTTGCCATGTCCTCTTAAGTTTGTGATAGAGGTCCATGATTTCAGTGGTCAGGGTCCCACATTCAAACCCCACTGATGACCCACAAAAATGGCAACCTGGTGCAGGGCTTGAAGTCTGCTATGCAAGGGATGAGTTTTTCCTAACAAGGCAAGCACAGAGCACTCTGACCCAGTGTGTGTCATGTCCTTCTCTAGTGGCCACTCCACATGAGAGACCACAAGCCTGTTGTGGCTACCAGTTCCTGGTGCTGGCACCAGTCATAGGGGAACATGCTTTTACTACTGAAGATCCCCAGTTCAACCTCTGCTAATGAGTCAGACAAAGGGTCACAACACTTGCATTCAGGTACAGGGCTTGTGTTGGAGCTTAACAGCTTTGAGCTCTCTGCTGTATGGCACACGAGTAATTGCTGTATTAAGTGGCTTGGTATTGTAGAAATGAGAACAGAAAAAAAGAACACTGTGCTCAGTTTATACCTTTTTCTTCTGAAGGGAAGTAGCTCCTCTGCAGGGAAACCCTTAGGATAGCTTGGAAAGAATTATACAACACTTTCCCACATCAGTAATTTTCATGATAAGGTGTATCTGTCTCTGAAAGCACTCATAGCCTGCTTTTCACTGGTACACTAAGGAGGGCATGTGCCCTTCAGGGTTCCTACATGGACCAAGTAAATATACACATGTACTTTCATCTGATTCCTGCATTGGTTTCCATCCAATGAACTTTTAAATGAGTGGGACTCACTAGAAGTGTTCTGTGATGCTAATTCAGAGAGAAGCATCCTAGTTCCAGAAGCTAGTACCTTCATTGTGATGGAAAGTGGCAGAAGAACAAAGTGGCTGCAGTAGCTGTTCGGTGGGGTAGCAGAAGCAGAACAGAAAGGTGGAAAGGGGCAAAGAAAACATTCAGTGATGTCTGTGTATTGGGAAACTTAAAAAAAATAGCATTTTTCAGAATATACTGCAGGGGTAGGCAACCTGCGGCACGCGAGCTGATTTTCAGTGGCACTCACGCTGCCTGGGTCCTGGACACCAGTCGGGGGGGGGGAGGGGGTTCTACATTTTAATTTAATTTTAAATGAAGCTTCTTAAACATTTTAAAAACCTTATTTACTTTACATACAACAATAGTTTAGTTATATATTATAGACTTATAGAAAGAGACCTTCTAAAAACGTTAAAATGTATTACTGGCACACAAAACCTTAAATTAGAGTGAATAAATGAAGACTCGGCACCCCACTTCTGGAAGGTTGCAAACCCCTGATATACTGTGAGGGACCTGCTAAGCGGGACACTATGATTCCCATCAACCCCTTCCCAACTGGACATTCCCTTCCTCCTGGCCAGGCAACTGCTTAAGTACTTGCACCTAATGTAGCTGCAACCTATCCCTTTCCTGCCAGCCCTAGTAAAATATACCTTTGCTTTAGTCAAGTATAAGTGGTTATGGGGACCTACCATGGCTAGTGTCTCCAAGGCCTAGTAGCTGAACTGGCTTCATTGCTTGTCTCAGAGTCATAGTATGCCTGGCACACTACTAGTACCTGAGAGGTCTGGTGTACTCCATCACTCAGCTGCTGTAATCATTACAATACCCAATGATCAGTAAACATCCCCTGAAATTTCCTTCACAACTGCCCCTGTCATAAATATAAAGGGAAGGGTAAACACCTTTAAAATCCCTCCTGGCCAGAGGAAAAAACCCTTTCACCTGTAAAGGGTTAAGAAGCTAGGATAACCTCGCTAGCACCTGACCAAAATGACCAATGAGGAGACAAGATACTTTCAAAGCTGGAGGGGGGAGAAACAAAGGCTCTCTCTGTCTGTGTGATGCTTTTGCTGGGAACAGAAAAGGAATGGAGTCTTAGAACTTAGTAAGTAATCTAGCTAGATATGCGTTGGATTCTGTTTTGTTTAAATGGCTGATAAAGTAAGTTGTGCTGAATGGAATGTATATTCCTGTTTTTGTGTCTTTTTGTATCTTAAGGTTTTGCCTAGAGGGATTCTCTATGTTTTGAATCTGATTAGCCTGTAAGGTATTTACCATCCTGATTTTACAGAGGTGATTCTTTTACTTTTTTTCTTCAATTAAAATTCTTCTTTTAAGAACCTGATTGCTTTTTCATTGTTCTTAAGATCCAAGGGTTTGGGTCTGTGTTCACCTATGCAAATTGGTGAGGATTTTTATCAAGCCTTCCCCAGGAAAGGGGGTGTAGGGTTTGGGGAGGATTTTGGGGGGAAAGCCATTTCCAAGCGGGCTCTTTCCTTGTTATATATTTGTTAGACGCTTGGTGGTGGCAGCAATAGGTAAAATAGTTTGTACCTTGGGGAAGTTTTAACCTAAGCTGGTAAAAATACGCTTGGGGGTTTTCATGCAGGTCCCCACATCTGTACCCTAGAGTTCAGAGTGGGGAAGGAACCTTGACAGCCCCAAACAAATATTTCCTTCTCTGGTATTTGCAGAGACCTTTTGAAATGTGTAGGCACTGACCAAGGAAGCAGGAGGGGAGGATCACATGTATTAATGGTCCAGTGTTGGGGACTGACTAGGGCCCTGATTCTCATTTGCACCAAGCCCCTTTTCTACATGGGAATATTGACTTCAAAGAGTGTGTGAAAAAGTTATGCATGAACTTCCAGGCCTGTTTACACTGCATGAGTAGCAGCGAGGGACTTTATTGTAACCGAGAAACAGGCCTGAATATGTATGTAGCTAGATAATAGATAAACTGCCAATAGCTAGTACATGAGACTATGTTCATGCATTATGTAGGTCTGTCTAGTGAAGTGTATTGCTTTTGTGCAGTGTAAGTGATTTAGTCTCTGCCCCTCTTAACAATAAAGTAGTAAACTTTTGTGGCCCAAGGTCCAGTGTCCTTCAGCAGCAGCCATGGGAACTACAAATTGTGGACTACAAACTGCAACATATTGGGAGAACTTCCTGGGTCCTGCCAGGAAGTACCCTTTGCCCCTCCCAGCAGGAAGTTTCAGCAGTGACTGAAGCTGGGGCACAAGGCAAGGAAGCGGAGAGGAGGCTGCTGGACTGTAATCCTGTTCTATGTTTATTTACAGAATAAAACTTTGTTCCTGGTGGTTTGTCTGAGTGGGCCTGGTCTGAAGTGACTACACACTGACATACAACACAGAGCATATGGAGAAACTTCAGTAACCTAAAGTTGTGTAAAAAGCCACAACACAGACTTATCCTGTCTTGAACAACCGAATATTGGGCTAGTGGACAGGAAGGGGGACAGGCTACACTTTGCAGGCCTGATTTTACTTTCAGATACAGCTGTTCAATGCTGTTGCTTCCACATTTCCCCCCCGCCCCCGGTAATTTGGCTTGGGAAAAGGTTTAGTTACTGATGTACATAAAGGACTCATCTTGTATGATTAGCATAATACAATGGTGAGTAGAAGACACTGGAAGTCAAGGGAACTTGGTTCTATTCCAGACGCTGCCACTGAGTTCCTGAGAGTCCTTGGACAAGTCACTTAGACTTTTTTTTGGGGGGGGGGGGGGGCAATTTCAACCATTTTACATTTTTCATGTTAGGCACCTGGAAAGAAAGGACCCAAAATTATTAGACACATTTGCAGATGTGCGCTTTAGCCTCGCTGCTTCTGTTTATCTATACAATCAGAATACGTTCCTAAAATGATAACACTTACCCATCTTTATAAAATGCTTTGAAATCCTTGGATGAAATTGCCAGATAAATTATTATTAATGATAATGGATAGCGTAACCCTTCTGCCAGCTGGTGCTGGCAGCAACAATGGCTAAGTTCAATATCTCTCTCTCTCTCAACACTACAAAACAGCACTAGCATGAGCCCTAACCCAGCAATCTGAGAACACTAAATACCACTCCTCGGCACCTTTAAGAAGCAATACTGCCCCACTCACAAGCACTGAGTCTATGTATAACAAAATAAAACTTCTATCAAGAACAGAAGGAAGTTGGAATTAATTTTGGGAAAAAACACTGAAACAGTGATTCAGAAATATGCAAACCATAAGAAAACACCCACCACATACTATCTTGGGCAGTAGTCTTTTGCCTCAGTTTCCCACCTGGCAGGGTGAAAGTCTGGCAGAGTTATGTTCCTTTAACATGCCCCTCCACTTTCTCTCCAGTGCACCCTACTCACATTTGGTTGTCCAAGGTCAGTGAGATCCCAGACTTCAGAGGTGCGTTCACATGGGTTCACCTCCCACCGCTGAAGGACAGAGTTGAGCAATACTGTTGTGGCTGCTGCTACTGGCTACGATGCCATGTTCTGAGGTTCCATCACTAGCTCCGTTTTTAGCGGTTGCAGCTCATAGTGACTCTTCTGGGTAGTGAGGAACCTTTCAGCACACCACTCTCCTCCCAGAAGGCTTAAGGCTCAGCCCCTAGCTCTGTTCTTCAGGGTTTTCAGCTCTAGAGAGATCCCTAAGAAGAAACAGGGACTAACTTGAGTCTGATTAGCTCTGCCTTTAAACACTGGGTATCTAGGACTCTTAAACAGAGTCCTCACCACCAGCTAGGACCACCTGTGCCCACCCCTGCTGACTTTCACTTGGATTTGGCATCTCGCTACCCCCTGCTCAGCAAGCGAGGTTAAAGGTAGGGCGACCCCCCCTCAGGGCATATTAAATACACTTCTGCTACCCGTTAGTTGTACAATGAGGATACCTTTTCGTACCTCTATGTTCAATACTAAAGTGAATTTTACCCCAAAACAGCCACAACTGATCACTTTGGCAAAGCAGGTTTGTCTGATCACATAGGCCAAGTAAGGGTATCGATGTATGTGGGCTGCTCCCCCCTTTCATCAGTGGAGGGCAGGGGAGAGATCATTGAGATCAGTGGCTTACCAGAGTATTTCTGTTATTGCCACTCATAAAAACAAACATTATATTGTTACATTAATTAGCATAGTGCTGGAGAATTGGAAGGCAACATGGTCGAGTGGCTAGAGCCAGGAGAGTTTGATTCTATTCCTGATTCTGCCACTGACCTCAGGCAAGTCCCCTCACAGCTCAAGGCCTTGAGTTCTCTCCCACCGTTTGTCTGTCTTGTCTATTTAGATTGCAAGCTTTTCAAGGGAAGGAGCCTCTCTAATTATGAATCTGTGCGGCACTTAGCACAATGGGGGCCTGGTCTGGGCTTAGGCTATGAGGCACTACCATGCTAGAACAATAAAATGTATTTTAAATAAAGAATGGTTTGGTGACAGAGCAGAGTCAGGTGTGTACAGAGCACAGAGGGAGGATAAAAACGTGCTTCAATATGATCAAAAGCAATAATGCTTCTACAGCAAAGTGCTGCTGTCATGGGATCCCCTTCATGCGGATTAAAGCTGAAGCACAGGCCCTTATTGTTGCTCTAGCCAACATAGCTGCTCTCAGTTATTACTAATCTTTCCATGGTTCCAGGAGTGCTGACACAAATCCAAAAGATTTTTTTTAAAAGGCAACCTCACAGCTGCAGCCCAAGAAAAGATAAGGGTTATAAGCTAAGTCAGAAATGGTCAAACCTCCAGCTTCACTGCTTACTGTGGGCAATATGACTAACTGGAAAAGTTTTAAGCTGTATCTCACAGCAGTTGGAGCAACTGAAAATCCCGATAAACATAAGTTAACCCTGCTTCTTACATTTTCAGTTACTGATCATTTTAATTTAGCGTGTGCATAGTCATCTAGCCAAGTGATGGCATCTTCAGTGGCGTGATGCAGTTCTTCTAGGCCACCGCTGAACCTAGTCAGCAGGCATTCCTCGACCGTGTGCGTCATCGTCTGCATTGTGCTACAGCTGCACAAAGGGCTGTCACAAAGAAGAAGAAATGCAAATATATACGCCAGAGTCTCACAGGGCATGTCGGAGAGAGGCTACGATAGGGACACACAGCAGTGCCACGCGAAAGGCTGTACAGAGACTTGCCCAGTCCGGAACCTGTTCAACAGGGACCATTGATGATGGGGCAGGTCAAAACCAGGCGGGCAGATTGTGGGGTCGGCGACAAGGGACGAGTTGGGGATTGTAACAGCTATCCATTCCTCTCGCCAGAGTGTTTCCGCCCTAACATCCTGGCATGGCGGATGAGACCATAATGGGTGACATGACGGCAAACATGCAGCTGGTGATTTTAAAAGGTCATTGTGCAGTGGCAGGCTCGGGTTGGCGTGTACTTTCTCCAGTAACTTGCCACTGGCAACCTCTCGTCTGATATGAGGAGGAGCAATATTGCTCAGAACTGGAAGCCATGGGAGTGAAGTTGGGCGCAGGGTGCCGGAAATGATGTGCATGGCGGTAGGTAACCGCATATCCACCAGTTTGGTGTGCGAAGATTGACTCCATACTGGTGCACAGTACTTCTCCACCGAATATGAGGTGGCAAGAGCTGATGTCCACAGAGTTGGAGCATGAGCACCCCATGACAAACCTGCCAGTTTGCTAAGGAGAGTGTTGCGTGTCTTAACTGTAGCTGCTGT
The DNA here is from genome assembly GCF_965152275.1 of Natator depressus. NCBI lineage: Eukaryota > Metazoa > Chordata > Testudines > Cheloniidae > Natator > Natator depressus. The sequence continues at coordinate 154,902,624 of NC_134235.1, read as the reverse complement.
CTTCTTCAGGTGTGCATGGTAACTCAGTGTGCGATCTAAGGTCACACCTAGATAGACCGGTTCTACTTCATGCTTCACCTTCTGACCGTTGAGATAAACATTCAGTTCTCAGGTTATGCTAGCATGATGAAGATGGAACAAACTGGAGACTGTTTTTATGATGCTTGGCTTGAGGCACCAAGTCTTACAGTAGTCAGCTAACTTTACCATGGCCCGGTTTAAAGTGGCATCAAGCTTGTGAAACATCCGGGCTTGGGTACCACAACAGATGTCATCTGCGTAAATGAACTTTTGTGACTCTCTTGTTGGCAGGTCATTGATGTAAAGGTTGAACAGGGTTGGAGAAAGCACAGAGCCCTGGGGTAACCCATTTCTCAGTCGTCTCCAAGCACTAGTCTTCTCCCCCATATGGACTCTCAACTGCCTATCGCGGAGGAACAGTTCAACGACGGCTGTGACCCAAAGTAGCAGGACCCATGATACCTTCACAAGCAGGCCAGCATGCCAAACCGTATTGTATGCCGCTGTTAGATCAATGAAAACAACGCCTGTTTTCAAGTTTCTCTGGAAGCCATTTTCAACAAATGTGGTCAGAATGAGTACTTGGTCGCATGTGCTACGGCCTTGGCGAAAGCCAGCTTGGTCAGGGCTCAAAATTCTCTCCACGTCTGGTAATACGTGCTGTGCCATAGGACCAAGCGCTCCAGTGCCTGGAAGCACACCGACAGTAATGATATGGGACGATAGCTTAATGGTTGACTTGAGTCCTTTCCAGGCTTTAGGAGGCCAATGACTTTTGCAGTGCGCCATATCTTCAGTAGCCTGCCTTCACGGATGAACCTGGTGAAGAATTTCACATGCCAAAGCCACGCATGGGGGCCAAGGTTTTTCAGGAATTCTGGAGATGTGTTGTCATAGCCCACACTTGATCTACACTTGATGCTACCCAGTGTCTGTTCCAGCTCTGTTTCAGTGAATGGTTCTGGGCAGTTTCTGATCTAGTGTACACGTTTAAACATACTCCATTCGTTCCTCACTTGTCTTCGCACTGTTTCTCCAAAGGTGCTCTGGCCACTTCAAGTAGGTGTCCGGCTACCTGGCTGGGTGTCACTGAGGGTCAGGAGAGTGCAGGTGGCTGCTGCGCTGCTCCAAGGCATCAGAGCAGACTCCAACATTTGTGGCTGGAGTCGGTAAAGTTCATCCTCTTGGTCATCTCCTCCCATCTGGCTTGGCAAGCAGTGTCCAATGATTCAAGCAGATGGTCAGCAACAACTGGGTCACCAGATGCCTCAGATTGCTCAAGCAAGGCAGCGCTCTCCTCATCGAGACGGGGATGTAGACTGAGCAGCAACTGCGTGGGATGGCTCTGCAGGCTCCTTTGTAAATAGCACCACTGAAGCAACGGTAGGTCTCATTTACCGAGATGTGCCTGGCTGGTATTGTCATCACACTCATCTCCAGCACTTCCCTGTATTTCTCCCAGTCAGCCTTTCAAAAGTTCCACCACTTCTTTCTGGAACGCTTGACAACTGGGAGCTGTAGCCCGATATGGATCAGTGACGGCCTGTGTTGGCTGTGTGGAAAACTATCCAAGACTTGGCATGTTGCTGGCTGAGGATGGCCATGAACTGAACTGACCCAGCACAAGTCAGAAGAGTAGTCACAATCCCATCTAGAAGATTAGAACATGCCTTGCTGCTTAGCATCATGGATAAGGGCACGGTCATTACAAGATGCCCAGTCTGCAAGTTGTTCACCGTTTGTGTCAACCTCCTTATACCCCCAGTCTGTGTGATGGCTGTTGAAGTCTCTGACCTAGCAGCTGGGTGTGGCAGGCTTGGTAGAACCGGTTGGTTCCAGCTGACGCTTGTAAACATTTGCCAGACAGAAACCGCCAACCTGGATGGTGTCACAGAATTCAGTAGACATCAGCTGAATGCCATCTGCAATATCAGACCAAATGTATGTGGCTTGGCCATGCTTTGGGTGTGCCACATGGCACACCCAGTTGAAGCCATCGATACTGTAACGCCCAGCTTTGGCAGTTGCCACGTGTGTCTCTTGCAAGCAAATGATGTCGATAATATGTTGATGAGCAAGAATGCCAAGTAAATCATGCTTGGCAGCCGACAAGCCCTCCACATTGAGTTGTAACACGCATAGATAGAGCTGGACCCACGACATAGAAGTCACTGGGCTGCACGCTGGGATTATTGGTGATGACAATGCCGGGATTCATTGAGCTGGTGCTCGTGGAATTAGTCTCACTGGTTGGATCATTAGCTTCCCTGACTACTGGCAGGTGGCACGACAAGGATGCCTATCCATTGCATTACATAGAATAAGAAAAATGAAGTTACACCAAACACTCTTGCCATTATTTTTCCACCAACTGCCAGAGCCTCACATGTTGTGTGGCAGAGGTGGAGGACATGAGGGGGCAAATACTTTTTTCCCCTCTTTGAGAAAAACCATTTTCGGTGAAAATGGTTTAAGTCCATAGTGTTTGGCATCCTTAAGCAACAGCAAAAAAACACTTTCTTCCTGGTGTTCCTCCCTTCCTAAATATTTCATAATTATGCTTTATGTATCTATACACCTAATTTCAAAATAAATGTCTGGGGGTTATGGGAAAAGTTATGAAATAGACCCACATCTCTGTTCTTATTACAGTAAGTATTCATTTTATGGTGAATTTAAGAAACTTTGTGGTGCCTCGTGGTTTTGATTACTGCTGTGTAAACAGATGAAAAAAATTAAGCTAGCCTCAGTCTGTAATACAGCTGTTTGATCTTGATCATTCAACTTGCTGCAGCAAGCAAAGCAGACAAGGTGACTTCAGTGCTGCAGTTCAAAAATATTTTCCAAGTCTTCACTGTAAAAGGCTCTAGAATTCTCCATGTGGCTTCCCTACCTGGGGTGATTAAGGAAAGTAATTATTCCAATACTAATTACACACAAAACTACTGTAAAAGATTAAGTTTGCAAAGTTAAGTCTACATTTTTTAAAATTTGGAGTACTTAAGGCTGCCATGCTGTCTGGAGTGGCTCATAACCATGAGTGCCCACCTCAAAGCAGACTGTCAAAAAAACAGAGCCGGCACCCCAAACTGGTGGTGTGTTCTAGAATTACATTTCACCAAGTTAATAATACCATGAACTCCTGGATCAATATCAGCCTTACCAGGGAGTCACAGACAGTCCCCTTGGGGTTCCCAGTCTATCTTGCTACCCAGGCAAGCTGGAATTAGTGATAGTCACATATTCAAAAAAACGCAACCCACCACACACTATATTCGGGTTGCTTCCGGACCAAATAGACTAGTCGCCTACCCCAATCAATCGGTAACCTAGATCTTACACCAAGGACAACACCTAGCCAATCTAAAGGTGTATTCGCTAACCAGGAAAAAGAAGGTTTCAGAGTAGCAGCCGTGTTAGTCTGTATCCACAAAAAGAAAAGGCGGACTTGTGGCACCTTAGAGACTAAATAAATAAAAATAAATGGGTTAGTCTCTAAGGTGCCACAAGTACTCCTTTTCTTTTTAGGAAAAAGAAATGAGTTATATACAGGTTAAAGCAAGCCAACATACACACAAATGAGTTACCATATATGGTTCCTAAAGATGACAGATGGGGTAATCTGTCCATTCAAATAGTCTTTTCAGACCCAGATTGAGCCTGGGCATCTCTGCTTTAGTTTAGTGTCTCTAGCCCTGTGAGAGTTCACGCAGCAAAGATGAGAGATTCTCTTGTGACTCTGTTTTACCCCACCCCATCTCAGCAGCTCCAGCTGCCATCCTGCTCCCGAAACAGAGGTGTAGGTTGATGATCTACCTGGACATGGGCATTGGGAAGGACAACACCCATGGTTAATATGCTCTGCAGGGCATCTCACAGGAAATTAGATTCCAGCTCTGCATCCAGGTGCAGCTTCAGTTTACACAGCGTCCTGCCAGCATTAGACTTTGCAGTGTAAGGGTGGGGTACACTGGGTGACATGGGTATGGAAGTTTGACGAATGGGCCTCAGGCTGGTGTGGGGCCACTGAGGACGGGGACTTGGGAAGCCAAATAGAGAATCAAATACTTTCTAAATGTGGGTCAGGATTATACCCTCTTCAGAGATGGAAAAAGCGAGGCACCAGGTGGGACAGTGACCTGGCCAAGGTCATGCTACCAGTCAACAGCAAGGATGCAATACAACCCTCTCCCTGCTCTCATCACTGGGCCCTGCTGTATGCCCCCTCCAGCCATCCTCTCCCATAGCCATCCTAATACTGCTGTAGTCAAATCAACCCCTCAGCCAGGAGAGAGGGATTGTTCCCACCCACTCTGCCAAAGGAGGGGGAACAGCCACTGGTGGGAGGTGACCTGGGAGTGAGTTGAACAGTGACTCCTGGCTCTGGACCTGAGCAGCACCTGGGTTAGGGATCTGGGCAGGAGAGTCCTGGAACCTGAGGTTGCACTTGGAAGCTGCAGGCAAGGAAGTGATGGGACTCAGCAGGCTTCCCTGTGCCCCCTCTGGCAGAGCTGTACTGCCAGCTGGGCTTCCCTGCTCCAGGCACTATCTAGTGGGGCTCAGCAGGAGTGCTAGCTGCAGTGCCTTTCCCAGGTGCATCCCTTAAGCCAGGGGTCTCCAAACTTTTTGAATCGCGCACCCCCAGGGCCAGCTGTGGGGAAGCAAAAAAAGCATGCCGCCAAAGACGAAGCGGGGAGAGCCGAGCTGCGACTGGCGTGCTGCCGAAGAATCAAAGGTCCTCCTCCTGCCGTGCACCCCCATGGATGGTCGTGTGCACCCCCTGGGGTGTGCGCACCCCACTTTGGAGACCACTGCCTTAAGCCACACTTAGCCCAACTCCCACCCTGGCAGAAAGGGGTGAGGATGGGCTCAGGGGAGGGAATCCCATGGCAGGGGGCCAGGGCAGAAGCTGGGGGCAATGGCAGAGATGATTATTGGGGTGCCCCTGCTTGCCCCCACCTTGTGCATGCCTCTAACACAGGCACTTCCCATAGAAGAAGCTACACAGTGCTCCAGACACAGCCAGCAGGAGCCCACCCACAAGATAGGTCACCTTTCTAATCTCCTTCCAGCCTGCCAGCCCAGCCACCTCTCCCCTACAGCTTCCTGCACACCACCAGCCCTATTCTCCCCACCTCACTCTAATGCCAGGGGGTTTCCAGGATGGAACAGGGTTTGTTAACAAAGGTCACTTACCACTAGGTGCCCCCTCTTGTCCAGGTACGTGTGGCAGCACTTGCTGGGCTAGTCCCCCTGCTGACAGTGGCTCTGGCACTGTGGTGGTTTCCTCAGCCTGGTAACTCAGCCATCTAGCCAGGTCACAGTCTCCAGTGTACCCCTTCCAGGGTCCCACTTCTCCCAAATTAACTAAGAGTCCAAATATGCTTTTGCCAGCAAGTACTTCCACCCTCTCTGGGGTTCTTCTTTAGCCTGTCTTTGGCTACCCTTATTGGGCCTTTCTATGGGGTGTGACAAAGCTCTGTTCTTGCCTCCATGGGTCCCACATTTTCTGGTGGATTTCGCTAGCCTCAGAGACTCACTGTGACCCTCCACGTAACCCTTCTTTCTCTAGAGACAAGGGTCACAATCTACTGAGCCATTTTCATCATAAGCCAACAAGGGTGGTGAGGAGAAGTTATCCTTCCTTGCACAGACTCTGTTGTCTCCCAGTCTCAGTGATTAATCAGGGGGCAAAGGTGTGTGTGTGTGGGGGGAGCCCAGGCCCACCCTCTACTCCAGGCTCCAGCCCAGGGACCCTAATAGTATCAGCTATGTTAGCTGACCTATTAGAAACATGACATGTACAATTCCCTGGGCTACTTCCCCCACAGCAGCCCTCACTTCCTCAAGCTCCACTTCACCCTTACCTCAGGGCCTCCTTCCTTGTGCCTGATATGATGTGTACTACTCAGCCTCTCCAACAGCACAACTTCCTTCCACAGCTCCTGACATGCCCACCCACCTGACTAACTGGGAGGCTTTTAACTAGTTTCAGCCAGCCCCTGATTGGCTTCAGGTGTCCCAATCAACCCAGCATTCTCCCTGCCTTCTGGAAAGTTCTTAATTTGCCCCAGGTGTCTTAATTGACCTGGAGCAGCTGCCATTTCACTTATCCTGGTACCAGGGATTTGTTTAGCCTGGAGCTAATATATCTATCTCCCACTACTTTTCTATAGCTGTCTGGCCTTGCCCCGTCACAGGGGCCATACACCCCCTTCTTTGGCACCAGCATGGCCAGTTCCATCCTCAACTCTGGATTCCAGTCCAAGGCCCTGAACCACAGCTAGGTCTGCTCCTTTACCTTTGTTGCAGTTTTCCCTGGGACATTTCCTACCTCTCTTCTCAAGTTCCCCTCTGGGTCTCCCAGTCATTTTCTTGCTTTAGTCAGAGTATCTCCCAGGCATCCTTGCCTGAAAAGTTTCCTTTTTCTGCTGAGATTCCTATCTCTCTCTCACTCTAACTTTTTCCCCAGCTGGCCTCTATTGCTACTTAAGCCTGACTCTTCATGGGGAATTCCCTGATCCTTTTCAGGGGTTCATTCTGTGATCAAGTTGGCTTAGCACTAGACTCTCCAGCCCAAGGAAAAGTCATCTTATTACATGTCTGCTCTGTTGTCATTGGGCTGAGGTCTTTGATCAGTATTTCAGGCTGGTTTCTAGAGGGTCTGACTGCACACAGACCCCACGAGCTGGAACAGGAGTTTTGGATCCAGGAGAACTCTGACATTCAGGCCCATCGTCATTCAGAGGTGGACAGGTGTGGTGTGAGAGCCGGATAAACCCCAGTGCTGACCACAAGGAGCTCAAAGAGTCAGGACTCTGGGAGCTGAAAGGGTTCATTTGTCCTGCAGTGAGGAGCAGAGCTGGGGAGCGGAGATGCTATGTGAATGAGGCTGTATGATGCTCTCTTCCAGCCTGAGGGGCTGGAGGATCCTGCCGGAAATGCTCTCCGGAGTCCAGGTGCCAGGACATCTCTGGGGAGCCTCTTCCTAGGAACAAAACAAGGACACCATGATGATGAAGACATCTCTGTCCCAGGGCTGGCAGACAGGGATGGGGGAAGCTCCCAGCCAGGCTTTGTAGCAGGGGCCCCATTTCTCCCCCAAAAGACCCACATGCCCAGAGGAGTAAATACTTTTTACCTCAAGAAGGAGGTGGGATCTTTCATCTAAGCCTCTTTGAGAGCCAGCATTGCATGGTTTGATAGGATGAGGAAATCTGTCCCCACTGCTTGTTGTCCTCCCTAGCTGTCTCCAGTGCCAACTCCCCTTCTTGTAGGGTTAGCTCCTGCCATCTCCCCCTCAGTGCCCCTGACAGCTGTTCTACCTCCAACCCACCTGGGGACACAGCTCAAATTCTCAGAACCCTCTCCTCCACCCCACCCCCACACAGGCAGGGCAGGGAGGGGGCTCTAGCCAGGAAAGCAGGAGGGATTCTGACAGCAGTGGAGTGGGGTGTGGGGAGGTTGAGACCTTTCCCCAAGTCACCCCCAGTAACTAATGCTGAAGCCACAGGATAGCAGCCACGGGGAACTGGGTGCGGCCCTGTGGGGCAAGAAGGAAAGGCTCACAGAGGGCACTTAGGGGATTCTCCTGCCTTTCCCAGGAGTGATAGCACCTTGTCCTAAGAACATAAGTCCATGAGGAACGAACACTTGTAATTAATTAGCCTCTGGGTTGGAGCTGCTCAGGGGACAAGCTGGCTCTCTCCTGCTCATGGAGGTGAATTCATCTCCCTTCCCAGTAGGACCAGCTCTGACTCACATTCTCCACCAGCTTCCTGCTGCCAGGCCAGCGAATGGCAATAGGATGGGAATGAGGTTCAGAGCCCCACCCCAAGCTCCTGAGTCTAATGCAGCTACTTACTTTGTCCCCCATCAGCTGCTGGGCTTCCCCCAGGAGGGAGTAGGTGAGGAGCAGCCCAGCGTGGCAGACACACAGCAGGGGATCATGAATGGCCAGCACTGCTGTCTGGAGGAAGAACCTTCTCTGCCCCTCTGAGAAGAACTTTCCGAAGACCTAAAACCAACAGGACGCGAGGCTTCAGCAGATTGCCCAGAGCCAGGCTCCAGACCCTGGCCTAGAACGGCACCACCCTCTAGCGGCCCCAGGAAGCAGCCACTGCAGGGGACCCAGCCAGAAATTGGGTAGGGTACCATTACCCAGCTGCGGTCAGTCTCAGTCTCCTGTTGGGTCCCATTTCCCAGCTGGGTTCCTTACCCCTCAGGTGCAGCAGCAGCTGGTAGAGCCAGTAAATCCCCTCCCTGGCCTGCTGGCTGATGTCCTTGGCTGGGTCACTGACAAACACAGTGAGACACACGGGGTGGGTGGCGTGCAGGAACATAAGCTGCTGGTCCTCATCCTGCACCCACCAGGAGTGGGGTTAGGGGAGAGAGAGCCAGATAGCCAGGGACTTCCGTGCCCCACCCACACCAGCTGCAGGCCTCAGGCCTCAGTGGGGGATTCTTGGAACCTCCCCATTGTTCAAATCACCCATGATTCCTACACAAGCAGGGTCAGGAACGGGGCAGTGCCTGTGGGGAGAGGAGACCTCGGCTGGTGTGTGACAAACACCCCCATCTTGGGGGTCCCAGATCATGGAGGAGAAAGGTCCCCATTAGGGGTGGTGGATCATCAGAGACCAGACCCTCAGCAAGGGGTGAGGATGCTGGGAAGGGGCAGGACAATCTCGGTTCAAGTCCAGCTCAGAAACGTTTGTACCTTTTCTCTGCCCTGGAGTTGCTCTCTGATGACCAGGGGAAGCACTGGGGTGGGACCCAGTTCAGTTCCCCGCTCTCTCCCAGGTTTGTGGGTGAGACCTGTCCTGTTGGACAAAGGACAACCCCCTGCTCCTTACAATAATTGTTGTCCATGGGAGAGAAGGGCTAATTCCCTGAGATCCATGTGAATCTCAGCAGCACCCTAAGAAGGAGCCAGGGCTCCTCTCTGAGAATCTTCTCCTGGACTTCACAGGAGTCTGATGCTCTCACTCCCCAAGCTGGCCTGGGGCCTTGTAGTTAGTGCTCAACAGAACCAGGCAGAGCCCTGTCATCGAGCACCAGCACCTTTCATGTGTCCCTGAAGGAGGAAGGGCTCCAGCACTGCACTGCACTGACTACCATGACCAAGGGTGGCCCAATGGGCTCTCAGGTAGCAGGGAACAGTGGAAACGTGGATCATCCAATCTCTCATTTCCAGGCCTTCCCAGGCTTAAGGTAAAATTCCTGCTGCCCCTCCCCATTGTGCTCACCTCCAAGATGTGCTGGAGTTTGTGCTGGGGGTTGCTGTCAGCAGGCTCTTTAGCATGGCATCCGTGTTTTCTGCAGAGGCCTTGTTCAGAGCCTGCCAGTGGAGGGAGACCGTGGGTCAGGGTTATGGAATCTGGGGCGACACCTGCCAGGGTGACAGCTGGCTCTTCAGTCCTTGCTCAGATCAGTTCTCTGCAGAGGGCCTGCTGCACAGCAGAGTATGAAACAGCCAAGATGTTAGGGATGGGAGCTGGGGAAGGGAGAGTCTCCTCCTGGCATTTTATGAATCCTGTGGTCTGTTCCCATATCAGCCCACCCCATCCCCATCTCAGCAGGTCCAGCTACCAAAGAGAGAAAGGACAGAGGAGTAGGTTGATGATCTACCTGGATGTGGCTGTTGTCCTTTCCCATGCCCATGGGCAATACTCCATGCAGGGCAGTGCACAGGAACTGCGAATCCTGTTCCAGATCCAGGGCATGAGCCCTTGCAGTGGGGGGGAGGGGGGGCAGGTGAGACAGGCATAAACATGGGTTTAGAAGTTTGAGGATTAGGGAAGAGGCCTGTATGGGGCAAGAAGGGCAGGGATCTATGACAGGTATTACTGCTGCTCCCTCTAGATTGCCGGCTGCGTCTGTAGCTCTGCCTGCACTTCCTGCTGCTTCTGTTGGTTTTCTAGGAACTGCTCGAGAAACCCCTAGCCCTGCTTTGGCTGCTAAACCAGTCCTTGAAACTGAAGTTGGAGTTCCAGTGACCAGCTCGGTCCCTCAATACATCCGCTTGTGGGAACAGACCTTCCTTCAGCAACCAAGACTTCCATCAGTCCTCATGGATGACACAGAGAATTCAATCCTGCCGACTATGCCAATCATAAACGAATCTACTCATCGTTATGGTGGCACGGCATCACAGCCCTCTTGCTGGACTAGCGTCCCCCATCCATGGTCACTCAAGCACCATGCAGTTTCTCTGCCTCGTAACTCAGCCTCTGGCCCGGTCACCACCTTTAGTCCACCCTTCCGGGGCCCAGTTTGTCTCACACTAAAAGTCCAAAGAGGTCTTCCCACAGAAAGAAGTCCTTCTGCCCTCGCTGGGGCTCTTGCTCAGCCTGCAGCCCCCTTGCTGGGCTTGGTAACCCTCTCTGGGTGCATGTACGCCCCCCCAGTCCCACCCTGACACTGGTAGCAGCCCAGGACCTTGTACCCAACAGCTAGATCTGCTCCTTTCTCTTTACTGTAGTTTCCCCTGGGCACTTCCTACCTCTCTTCTCAAGTTCTCCTCCAGGCTTTCCTTGCTGCTCTGAATTTCCTACCTAGTTCTCATTCCAGTTCATAGCCCAGCTGGGTTTTATCACTGCTGAAGTCTGGCTCTTTATGGGGAGGTACATGGTGCCTTTCAGGTAGGGCTCATTCCGTAATCAAATTAGCTAAGCCCCAGGCTCTGCAGCCCGGGAGAAAGCGCCTTACAGGCCTGCTCTGCCCAGTCCTGCTGTTACTGGGTTGAGGTCCTTGCTCCCCATTTCAGACCAGGTTTTCAGAGGGGCTGAGTACACATGGGCTCCACTGGCTGGAACTGGAGTTTTCTTGCTATGACTGACATTCAGGCCCTTCATCATTCAGAGGCTGACGAGTGTGGTGAGGGGGCTGGAGAAACCCCACTGCTGATCGGAAGGAGGTCAAAGTGTTGGGACTCTGGGAGCTGAAGGGTTGTTTGTCCCGCTCTGGGAAGTGGAACTGGAGAACTGAGATGCCGTGTGAACAAGACTGCATGATGCTCTCTTCATGCCTGAGGGGCTGGAGTCTCCTGCCAGAAATGCTCTTAAGAGTCCAGGTTCCAGGGTATCTCTGGGGAGCCTTTTGCTAGGAACAAAACAAGGTTGGCATGTTGATGGAGACATCTCTGTCCCAGGGCTGGGATCCAGGGGTGGGGGAAGTTCTCAGCCAGGCTAGACATCAGGGATCCCATTTCTCCCCAAGAGAAACACATGCCCCGAGGAATAAATGGCTCTTACCTCTAGGAAGAAGCGGGGTCTTCCACCTAGGCCTCTATCAGACCCAGCACTGTTTGGTTTGATTAGATGAGGTGACCTGTTCCCACTTCTCGCTGCATCCGTCAGGGAGGCTGTGACAGATCCCAGGGCCTGGAAGACAGATGGGGAGAAGTGTTCTATTCATTTCACACTCTGAGACCCCGTAGAAGGGCCAAGGGGAGAATAAAGGGCAGGAGGTGCCCTGAGCCTCTGTCCCATCCCCACCTCCTCAAAAGTGGGGTTTTCTGAGCTTCAGTTGGGCAGATGGGCTGTAGCCCTGACACAAAGACTCTTCTGCACCATATGGGGCAGGGAGAGCTCTGCCTGGGTGCAGGGTGAAAGGGAGTGAGTGGAAGAGCTCCTGCCCCTGATGAAGGAATTTTGGGGGCAGAGGAAAGGCCCTGCTCCACAGAGAGGGGAGAGAGTTTCTGTCAGTGCCGGGGGCTCCATTTCCCTTTCCACTAGCTCCCCATTTAAAGTGAGCCAGAGCAATATCTCCAGCAGGGAACAGGAGGAGTTGCTGGCATCTTCAGATGCACAGCCCCTTGGGCACTTGGCGTAAGAGCCGGATGATGCAGAGCTGGCGCATCATGTTGGCAGTGATGTCCTCGTGCTGCAAGGGAACGAAAACCTGTCAGAGACTCAGACACCGCCCCCCTCTGAAATCAGGGGGAATTAACGGCACCTGGAACCAGCAGCATTTTCACCCAGCACCTGCCCATCTCTGAGGGATGGATTCATTCTTCTGACCCGCAGGTTGGAATCTTGTTGTCTTTCTGAGTGACCTCCAGTGCCAACCTCCCTCCTTGTAGGGTGAGCTCCTGACACCTCCCCTGAGTGTCCCTAACAGCTCTTCCACCTCCAACCCACCTGGGGACACACCTCAAGTTCTCACAACCCTCTCCTCCACCCCACCCCCACCCAGGTAGGGCAGAGAGAGGGCTCTAGCAGGGGGCGCAGGAGGGATTGTGGCGACAGTGAAGTGGGGTGGGTGAAGGTTGAGACCTTTCCCCAGATCACCCCAGTGACTAATGCAGAAGCCCCAGGATGGCAGCCCTGGTGAATGGGGAAGGTCAGCAGCCCCTGCTGAATGAATCCTCCCGTTCTCTCTAGAGGGGGTCCAGCCCTGCCAGCAGCAGGACGAACTTCCCCTGCTCATGTGCCTCAGCCCTGCCTGGTCAGTCCCCATCACCTATCAGTCCTTGGCCTCCCAGGCTGCCAGTGATGGGAGGAACTCTGGGTGGTGGTTCGGGTGACACAGACACTAGGCCACAGGGAACTGGGTGCAGCCCTGGGGGCAGATAGGAAGGGCTCACAGAGGGCACTTAGGGGACTGTCCTGCCCTTCCCAGGAGCGATAGCACCGTGTCCTAAGAACATAAGTCTATGATGAGGTAGCGCTTGTAATTAATTAGCCTGGCTAAAGAGCTGGGTTGGAGCTGCTCCGGGGACAAGCTGGCTCCCTCCTGCTCAAGGAGGTGAATTCATTTCCCTTCCCAGTAGCACCTGCTCTGACTCTCATTCCCCGCCAGGCTCCTTGCTGCCAGGCCAGCGAATGGCGATAGGATGGGAATGAGGCCCTGGGCCCCTCCCCAATCTCCTGAGTCTAATCCCGCTGCTTACCTTGTCCCCCATCAGCTGCTGGCCTTCCCCCAGGAGGGAGTAGGCCAGGACCAACCCAGCCTGGCTGATATGCAGCAGGGGGTCGTGGATGGCCAGAACTCCCGTCCGGAGGAATAATCTTCTCTGCCCCTTCAAGAAGAACTTTCGAAAGACCTAAAACCAACAGGACATGAGGCTTTACCAGATTGCCCAGAGCCAGGCTCCAGGTCCTCGGGCTGGAACAGCATCACCCTCTAGTGGCCCAGAGGCAGGGGAAGAGCTACTGTAGCCAAGGCAGCTCCTTCCCCTCGGGGCTTTCAGGATCCCCTGGCTCAGGGAAGCCCCTTGATTAAAAGATGGCAGGCACTTAGGGATCCAAAGCCTATAGTGGCTCTTTCTGGAGGGCAATTTATCGCAGGGGCCAGGCTGGGCTGGGAACAGATCTCTGTGCATGGGAGCAGGCGCACTCTGGTGTGCAGCTCACAGAGATGACAGGGGACCCTGTATTGCTTCCAGCAGATAGATTTCCTTCACCTCAGTGGCTAGAGGCATGGGGACCGGGGCGGGCGGTTGGAGCTGACAGACCAAAGGCCTATTCCCCCAACTTAGAGTGATTTCTCTAGTAGCTGGGTCTGGGGTCTGCAGCTCCTGGGTTTCTTCCAAGGGGAATCCAAACTGCAACATTACAAGGACAAAGAGACTCGGGTCCCAGTCCCCACCACACAGACACTCCTATAAACCTTTTGTTCTGGTGCAGCAATTCAGCTTGTGGGAGGGAGGACGAGCTCACAATCTCTCTCACGTGGCGTCTGCAGAGCAGCATTCTATAGATGCACTTGCAGATCCAGGAGCCATTCCAAGGCCTCCTCCCTGACATTGTGGAGATCATCCATTTCATCCTGGACTCCAGTTCTGGGGCACTGTGTTATGGGGTGGGTCAGTGACAATGTGCTTCTTTGGAACAGTGACTGAGGTCCAGACACTGTGCCATTCATTCACTGGTTGCGTCCGGAGACATGAGGTGGATGCATGTGGTCTGTAGCAGTTTGGGAGATCACTGTCCCCTGCCCATGTCAGACATACAAATCACGGCAACCAGCGAGGTTCCAACATGGGACCTTTAAGAGCAGCATCTCCCACTGGTTGCTGGATGATGAACTCTGAGCTGGAAATAAGGAGTGAGGTCAAGGTCAAGGTCACTTACGTCAAGGTCACTTCCCCTCAGCCGCTCCACAGCTAGAGCTAGACCCTTAATTTTCTCTGCCGCCAACGGAGCCTGGAGCTGTTCCAGGATGCCAAGAAAAGACGCAAGGCCAGGCACGAACCTGGTTGGAGCAGGGGCTGGAGCATGGTCCCCTTAAAGGCCCAGGGTCACCATTTAACCAGGAAAAGAAGAACTGGATTCAAGCCTAGCTCATTCCCTGATCTGGCTCTACCTCCCCAAGAGAACACTCCTAACCCACAGCCCCCGCAGCAGCAGAACCTACAGCCTGTCGGTGCCAGCCCACCCACGCTTGGAGTCAGGAAGCTGGGGTCAAGGTCACTTATGTCAAGTTCAGGGAGGGTGATGGTGAATCTGAGCAGGGCTGTGATGCTCCTAATGGCTCTGGCTCTCTCCTGGGACACCCTGGACACGATCCAGAAGTTGACGTGCCATTGGGGAAGGAGGCAGGTCAGGATCACTGGGCAGGTGCACATGCTGTGCAAATGAGCCCCTCCCCATCCCCAGGGGGCTGAGACATTGTGCGCAGGGTGGAATATCTAAGTCATTGATCACAGAGCTTTAGAAGGGGATTGTTGCCCCCAGGACAATGCCTGTACCCTGCAGGTCACAATTTGTCACTGTCTCTCTAGATTTGGACAATATTAGGTGCTGGTCCCATCCTCCCAGAACTCCTGATTCCTCAACAGCTCACAAGGAAGGAGACAGACCCCTCACCCCTCCTCACTAAAGGCCTTTGTGGAAGGAAGGGAGTGACTGAACACAATCCCCCCAGGAATCTCAGGGCCCATCGGAGAGAAGCGCTGATTCCCTGTGGTCCTCCTATTTCTCTAGGAAGAAGCCTTTGCCTCTTCTCTGAGGACCATCTTCTGGATCTCACGTGTGGGGGGAAGAGGGGTCAGGGCAAGCCAGCCAGGGCCCTGCTCAACAGAACCAGGCAGAGCGCTAGATGAAATCCCAGCTCCTTCCTCTGTCCTTCAAGGAGGAAGGGCCTGACACTGCATCTCACTGACTGCCCTGACCAAGGACAGCCCCCCCTGCGGGATCAGCTAGGATGACAGACTGGAAAATGGACCTTCCAGTCTCTCCTTACCAGTCCTCCTAAGAGTTAAGGTAAAATTGCCCTCCCGCCCCCCTCAGGAGGCTCACCTCCAAGATGTAGTGGAGCCTGGCTGTGTCTGGGGACTCTACCAGCAGATTCCCCAGCATGGCATCCAGGAGCTCTGGTACGACCTTGTGCAGAGCCTGCAAAGCAAGGGAGAGCCATGGGTCAGAGTAATGGAAACTGGGGCTACACCTGCCACAGGATGGGAAGAGGGGTCTCTGGAAAGCACTGGTGAGATCCCAAACACATATCCTGGCCTCTCTCATTCACATCCCACTGCAGGCAATTAGCAAGGATTCATGGCAGGGTGACAGCTGGCTCTTCAATTCATGACCTTAGGAGGTCTCTGTGGAGGGCTTTTTAGGGAGCAGAGTATGGAACAGCCAAGCTGCTATAGATGGTAGCTGGGCTGCTGGGCAAAACACGGCACGTGGAAGGAAGGAATCCCCCAGGGAGGGGTAACGTCATCCTCCCTGGAGGGAAGGATCCAACCCTGCAGCTTGTTCCATCTCTGCCTACCCCCACCCCATTCTCTGGAGCACCAGTGAGTCAAGGGAGCAGGGACCAGAGGCCACTCCTGCTCCTGGCAGGGAGGATTAGGAGGATGATGCACCTGGACTTGGGTGGTGTCCTTTTCCGTGCCCAGGATGAAGACGGCGTGCAGGGCAGCTCACAGGAGGTGGATCTCCATCTCTGGCTCCAGGGCAGGTGTTATTGTGCTGGCAAGAGAGAGGAGCCGGTATTAGACTGTACAGTGTGGGGCTGGGGCTGGGACTGGCACCAACACGGACGTGAAACTGCAGGGAATAGGCACAGGCTGGCAAGAATGGAAATTGAGGCACCGAGCCACGAAATGACAAGGCCAAGGCCTCACACACAGACAGTGGCAGGGCAGGAATAGCCCCTGTTACCTTGACCCTGCTGCCCCTCCTGTATCTGACCCAGGGAGTGAGCCTCTCTCCAAGGCCCCCGTAACATTACTGGAGTGAAAAGAACAGCCCAGCCAGGAGAGAGTGAACCTTCCCGCCACCTCTGCCAGAGGAGCCACCCTTGGGAGGTGACCTGGGAGTGGGAGTCCTGGGCCTGAGCAGCACTGGGGATAGGGGAGCTAGGCGGGAGGGTCTTGGTACCTGAGGTTGCCCACAGCAATCAGGAGTTAGCCAGGATGGCGCCAGGTGGAGAGTCATCAGGAAGCTCCTCAGTGAGCTCCTGTGAGACCCAAAGGAGACAAAGCTGCATGTGAGATTCAGGCCCCACTGACACTTCCTAGTGAGGACATTACACAGCCAGCGCCCCACACAGCCAGCAGGATCCCCCCACCTGCCTCCTGCTCCTCCCATTCCTTCCTGCCCATCAAATGTGGCCCCCACCCAGGATTCCTGCCCTCCTCCCTATCAAAATTGCCCCGATCCCACACCACCATGACTACCGAGCAGGGACCATCTGATTCCTTGTCCCCCGGCCTCAGCTGCCCCTCCGGCCCTGTGATTCCCCCACTGCCCTCTAGTGACCAATCTCAGAATTTCTCCCGTCTCTTCTTCCCAGTCCTCAGCCCCAGCAATCCTGGCCCTCTGCTGGCCCCTCCAGCTCCACCCAGCCCCCATAAACCGGCGCAGGGAGATCTCTTCCTGTCCCATGTCTCTCCTCCCTCAAGCTGCTGGGCTCCGTGTCTCACTCACCACAATCCTCTCCACCACAGCCACCTTGCAGCAGTGCGGCTCCAGCATGTCCTGCCCTATCTGCTGTGCAGCGAGACACGCAGGGTGGATGGCGCGGAGGAACATGAGCTCCTGGGCCTCATCCTGCACCCACCAGGAATGGGGTTAGGGGAGAGACAGACTGTTAGTCAGGGACCTCCCTGCCCCACCCACACCAGCTGCAGCGCTCATGCAGACCTCCACGGGAGATAGTGGGGACCCGCCCATTGTCCAAATCAGCCATGACTCCTACACAGGCAGGGTGAGGAACTGGGACAGTGCCTGTGGGGGGAGGAGACCCCGGCTGGTGTACGACAAACACCCCCATCTTGGGGGTCCCAGATCATGGAGGAGAAAGGTCCCCATTAGGGGTGGTGGATCATTAGGGACAAGACCCTCTGCAGGGGGTTGGGATGCTGGGAAGGGGCAGGACAATCTCGGTTCCAGCCCAGATGGGGAACATTTGTACCTTTTCTCTGCCCTGAAGCTGCTCTCTGATCACCTTGAGAGCAGCTTTCTTTCTGGCCACGTCCACCCATTCCTCCTCCTCCTCATCCTCTGAGTCCCTGGGGGTCACTGCACCCGGGAGAGAAGGGGACAGGGAGACTGGTGTCAAGGACAGGGGCATGGTGGAGAGAGCAGAGTTAATGTCCCCCCTTCCCACCTCAGGGACACAGGGCAGATCAGGCCCCACACTCCCCCCTCTCAGGGATGCCTTCAGACCCCAACAGCTTCACGAGCCCATAGCAGAGAGCCCCCTTCCCACCACACACACACTGTCCTGGACTCCCTGGGAGGTGCCTGCTCCCCCGGAGCATCAGGGACCAAAGTGGCACCAGCTCCTGCTGCCCCCACCTTCCCTCCCCCGAGTTCCCGTTGCTGCAGGGGCAGCTCTGTGACTGCTGCTGGTGTCACTGGGGTTCGCGTGGCTCAGGCCAGACACCTGGTCTGGGGACCCACCCCGCATAGCACTGGTGGAGCGTCTGGGCCCAGGGTGTTCACAGCCCTGTCCTCACCCCTCACTGACCCCAGCCTGGTTCCTCATCTGGAACAAAGAAACAGCATCCATCAGCCTCACTGCTGCCAGAGTCCCAGGAGCTGCTGCTGTCCCATGCCGAGCTGCTGGTGCTGGGGGACAGGGATCCTCCACCTCCTGCCCTGGGGAGTCTGGAAGGTCCTCAGTGACCGGGCAGGGCGATACCTCCTGCTGAAAATCAGGGATGGGCTCTGGGGCTGGTGCTGCCCACACAACAAACCCTAGAGCCACCCTGCCCAGCTCCCCTCCTTAGCTGGGTCAGCTGCCCAGCCGTATCCTGAGCCAGTTCCATTGGGGCCTGGCTGCCGCCTCTCCTGTCTCAGAGCCTGCGCTGGGAGTGGGTTTCCTCCGCCAGAAGACTGGGCACTTCCACCTCCTGGCCTGGCCGAGAGCTGCTTCCACACCAGCGGGGACGGAGAGGCCGCTCTGCTCCTTGGGAAGATGGCGGCTGCTTCTCTCAGGCTCTAGGGCCACCTGCAGAGCCTTCTTCCTGAACATCCTCAGGAGTCTGGCCATCCTGGAACCGAGCGAGGAGAAGGCATGAGTCTGGGGTCAAGGCAGTCTCTCAGTAAGGCACCTTTTCAGTCCCTCTCCATCCCTGCCCCAGCCAGAGCAGCTCCTCCTCCCACCACAGGGGTGAAGGGAGTGCAAGCTACACACACTGGCAGGAGTTCATTGCATGATCTGCTCCTCGTCATTCCTGGCACTGCAATATCCAGGAAGTCTCATCCTTTTAGAGCAGTGGGGTCAGTCACAAAGACCATTGGTTACTTTGGACAAGCAGCCCCCTCATGCCCTCCCAGGCCACACTCCCATCCAGGATAGAGATGGAACAGAACCCATGGGTCTGGACTTCTCCCGGGAAACCATTCTCCATGTCAAGAGTCCCTAAGCACAGGAAGCCCAGGGCCCTTCGTTCCCCATTGACTTCCATGCTCAGCAGCTCACAGGGTCTGGCCCAGCTCAGAGACTCTCAGCCTGGGTAATAGTCTCCCAGAAGGGACACGGTGGGAGACCCATTTCTGGGACATTTCCAAACACACTGGAGACAGCTCTGGAGAAGCCTCTGCCCGGTCTGAGAGCGAGAGGCTCCTGTTTGCAAATCTAATCTCCTTTTGGAGAGATTCTCTCCTCCTATTTCTGCCTCTTCCCAGATGTACAGGGGAATCCACCATGGAACCCCAATGCCACTCACTTGCTCTAGGTGATGGAGTGATGGATGGAGGGGATCAACTATCCCTCGCCCTCCTCCTCACTCCCCAAGCCCAAGGCAGGCTGGAGAGGTTGGTGTCCTGAGGAGTTACCCTGCCCAGCCTGGGGAGGGGAAGCTACCGGCTCAGGGTCACACCAAGTGTCAGAGCCATGGATGGGACCCAGCAGTCCTTATTTCCAGGCCCCTTCACTAACCACTGCTGCACACTCCCTCCCACAGCTGGCATTTACAACCAGGCCCGCATGTCTGGTCCCCCTGACTTTGAGAGGGAGTGTGCTCTGCTGTAATGACTGGACCAAGGGATTGGGAGTCAGGACTCCTGGGTTCCATTGCTGGCTTTCCTATTGACCTGTGGGACTTTGGGCAAGTTGCTCCCCCTCTCTATGGCTCAGTGGGACTCACATCCCTGAATGGGCTTTAAAAAGGACAATGGTTAAAATTTGGCCCCAACCATTTCTTCTTTCCACAGATCAGCCATTTTAGCAAAGTTTTAGCAAATTCTTTGGCGCTCAACACCTGGAAACACCCCTTTCTCCTTCACACTGGGCTTTAATGCCCCTTATCTCACCCAGGCTCACTGCTGCCTGGAGTTAGAGAATTGGTCCTATTCCCATTGGACAGATGTGGATCCTGAGGTGCAGAGAAGGGAAGCGACCTACCCAAGGTCACACATAGCCAGGCAGTGGCAGAGCCTGGCAACAGTCTTGACTCCTGTTCCAACTAACAGACAAGAAGCTCCCCAGAGGCAGGGATACGGCCCAGAATCCAGATGGTGAGAACATTCTCATGGAAGTCATTTTCTGTCAGGAAATCCCATTCAGACTAAACCAGTTTGTTTTTTGAATTCATAACAAGTTGGATGAAAATCCTTTCCAAATATATTTTGTTGCAAACAAAAGCATCTCCAGTTCGTCACAGTGTGTTAAATTGTCTCATCGCACACAAAGAGGAACCACTGTGATCTAGAAAATGAGATGAGATGCTTCAGTCTCTGCTAAGAAGTTGCTGCTCTTAACAATTTCAAAATAATAAAATAGAAATGAAATAGAATCTTTCAGATATTATATTATATCATAATCTCATATAACTGAACATGATGGGACACCTCATATTCTGCACTGCTCCTCATGACACTCTCCAATGGATCCCCATCCACCCACTGTGAGGCAGGTAGGAGCGGATTGTTATTCCCACTTGACAGAGGGAGCAACTAAGGCTGAAAAAGGAGAAGTGACTTGTCTTAGGTCACACGGCCAGTCAGTGGCAGAGTTGGGAACAGGATGCAGGAATCCTGCCTTTCAAACTAACCATCACATCTTGAATTTCATACATCGAATGATCAGGAGAAAGTGCTCTCAAATGAGCTATAGACCAACAATTGTTCATAGTAATTCTTCAGCAAGTATTTTAGGAGAACTAGAATGTTGGCGGGAATCATGAACTGCTCAGAGACAATTAATGGAGAGAAGCATCAAAATTCATCAAACATATAATTGTTTATGACTTATTTGCTTGGTCTTAAAAGAGAACAACAAGGACCTGAGTCTCCTCCTTGTCAATAGCCCCCTGCTCAGCCAATCAGGGTTGAGACTTTGAGGGGCGGGAGGCTGAGGGTTCTCATCAAATAGCGCAAAAAAATGGCCCAGGTCATCAGAAGAGATCACTTTCCAAGTACTATTCCAGCCCCACCTCTTTGTAAGGGCCTCCCACAAAGAGAGAGAATTGGAGAGGAACCCCCACGCCCCCACACATACACTTCACACACACACACAACTCCTGGTTGAGGGAGGAGAGCAGGGGAAAAAGACAAAAGAAGCAAGAGAAGACTAGAAAGGAGCGAGGGATGGAGGAAAAGGAAAACCAAAAAGGAGAAACCCCAATGTCTCCAGTGATTCTAAGGGACAAAGTCCTAGGTGGGAAATAAAATTCTGCCACCTCAACCAAGTGTTTTCTGTGCCTAGCATTCAGCCCGCACCTGATGGATCAGACTGAAGAGATTCCAAAGCTCTCTGAGGCCCTTACCTTGTAAACAGGGACCTCTGTTTTCTAGCAAAATCAGTAAAAGGAAAGGAGAAAACTCAAAAGAAGGTCCTCCTCGTGCTCACGTACGTGAACCAGAATTCTCTCTCAGCCCTCAAGGACAGACCTCGAGAAGGAGACTCGCTGAGGCAAAGCCACGGGGGTCTCCGAGGTTGTCCTGGCCCTGTGCTCCTGTCCTGCCTGGCTGATGTCAGCATCTCTCTGTGAGGTCACCACCTCCCCACCACCTTTGCCCAATAGGCTGAGGTCCTGCAAAAGGCCCTTGTGATGTCACTGACACACCCACCCCTCCCCTGCAGTGCTGATGTCCTGCCTCTGGCCAGTCACACTGGATGTTTGAGCTACTCTCTGTGGATCACCCCACTCAATGACTGTTGAGTCTGGGGCGCAAGCCTGCTACACAGTAAAGTATCAGAGGTTCTTCCCCATGCCACACTCAGGTTTTCATAAATTAGCAGACATTATGGCCAGAAGAGACAAACAGAGCATCCAATCTGACTCCCTGCGTATCACAGGCCTCCTGTTTAGCACAATAGCTAGTTTTTGACCAAACACGTTCCAGAAAGGCATCTCGTCTTCCTTAGAAGACATCAAGAGATGGAGAATCCACCATTTCTCTTAGTAGGTTGTTCCTTTGGTGAATCACCCTGGCTGTTGACTATTTGTGCCTTATTTCTAAAATGAATTTGTCTCTTTTCAGTTTCCACCCACTGAGTCTTATGATGTCTTTCTTAGCTAGATTAAAGAGCCCTTTAATACCCGATATTTTCCATCCATGAAGGCACTTCAACACTTCAATGAAGTCACCACCTGGTCTTCTTTTTCATAAGCTAAACAGGTTGAGCTCTTTCAATAGCTCACTGGAAGACATTTTTTTCCAGCCCTCAAAACATTTTGTGGCTCTTCGCTGCCCCATCTCCAATTTTTCAACATCTTTTTCAAAGGTGGACACCAAAACTGGATTCAGTATTCCAATATCAGTCTCCGTGCTGCTGTGTCACCTCCCTATCCTACTCACGGCTCTGCTCATACGTCTAATGATGGCTTTAGCCCTATTCACCACAGCATCACACTGGGTGCTCATGTTGAACGGCTTGCCCAGTTGTTGTATCAACCAGGCAAGGGACTAACAAGCTTCAACAGGACTTTATTTTCAAAGTGGAAACCTCTTTACCAAGCTGCTGCTGCACCCTCTGTAGGGTTCTCCCAGCCTCTCAACTCCTCCCCGCTCCTTCCTGTTTCCTGTCCTTTCAGACTCCCAACAGCCAGTGCTCCCAATTCTAATAATTACAAGCAACATCTAAACACCACATTCCCTCCTCTCTTCAGAAACTCTCCCGGTTAAAATAAACAATTTTGTTCTAACCACAGGAACAAATATGAAACAAGATACTATACTGTTGGCAGAAATATTACACTGAAAACACTGTAGATACTACATAACATAGTCTCTAGTCCAGACAGGTGGTCGTCTGGGTCTGACAGGCCGTCTCTCAAGCCCTGGTTCCAGTGCAATGTCTTGTTGTGTTGGTACTATGATGAAGTCATCCAATGCAGACTCGGTGTTGGCATAATCTCCTCTTGGTGCATAGGCAGGTGCAAGATAAGAAGCATTCCATACCCACCCATCAGAAAGTCGATAGGTGTATGGTCCCTTCTTCTCTATGATTTTAAGAGGAGCTGTGAATTTATGGTCCCCTTTGCATAAAATTCCAGGTTTTCATATTCTAACAAAGGAGCCACACCCCAAACTTTGGTTCCTTAGCACCCCGCCACTTGTCTGTGAAAGCCTTAGACTTTGCTTGGTTCTGTTTGACTGTTTTTCTCACATCATCCTCATTTGGGGCATCAGGTCATGGCTTTAAGAATCCAGCAATGTTCAGTTTAGTATTCATCTGTTTCCCATGCAGTAACTCTGGGGGTGATCTTTGCATTGTGGCATGTCGTGTAGCCCGGTATGCTTGCAAGAAATCAGTAGTGAAGGGTATCCACAATCGCCCTTCCAGTTTAGCCGTTTGCAAACTCTCTTTCAAACTTCTGTTAAACCGTTCGATTTCCCCATTGGCTTGAGGGTAATATAGGGATGACCTTCTGTGTAAAATGTTCCTCTCTGCTAGAAAAGTTTCAAACTCCAGGGAAGTAAATTGACTACCATTCTCTGAAACCAGTTCTTTGGGGTTACCTTCCCTGCTAAAAAGTGAAGAGAGGAACTTAATTACTGTAGCAGAAGAGATTTGCGATGTAAACGCTACCTCAGGCCATTTACTGAAATAGTCTATTAAAGTGATGGCATAACGGCAGTCACTTGGAGCAGTATCAAAGGGTCCTACAAAGTCAATCGCCACTTTTTCCCATGCAGATTCAGGAAGAGGAAGAGGATGTAATGGAGGGGTACATGTCACTACTGTCTTATCATGCATTTGGCAAGTGACACAGGATTTTATGAGTGCTTCAGTTTGAGAGTCCATCCCTGGCCACCAATACAGATCCCGTAGTCGTTGTTTGGTTCAGACAATTCCTTGATGAGTATCGTGTGCCGGGTGTATGAGTTTTGACTGTAATTCTTCTGGCACAAGTAGCCGGTGTGTACCTCATAGCACACAGCCATCAAACAAAGAAAGTTTATCCCGAACTTTAAAATAAGGCAGCAAAACTGGGTCAAGGTTTTTAGAGTGACTGGGCCATCTCTTTGTCAGAAATTCCTGTAATTTTTGTTGAATTGGCCACGCTGAACAAGCAGCTTGAAATTGTTCTCTTGTAACTGCAGTGAGAGTGCTTGTAATAAGCGCAACTACTACATCCTCATCCTCCAGTGGACCATCTGGTGAAGGCAAAGGCAGGCGAGAAAGGCAATCAGCTACCACATTTTGGTTTCCAGGCTTATATTCCAGTTCATAATTGAAAGAGAGTAGTTTTGCAGACCATCGAGCAATATGGTATCCTGCTCTTCCCAGTCCTTTCGTGGTGAGCAACGTCATCAAAGGGCTGTGGTTTATGTGTAACCTGAACGTGCAGCCCCACAGGTAAGTTCTCCATTTTTCAGTAGCCCAGACACAAGCAAGTGCTTCTTTTTTGACTGTAGAATATTTCCTCTCAGCATTACTTAGTGTCCTTGAAGCAAATGCAACAGTCCTCTCTGTGTTGTCCTCATGAAGTTGTGTGAGGACAGCCCCAAGTCCATAATCAGAAGCATCAGTAGTTACAATTGTGGGCAATGCAGGACTCAATAGTGCAAGTCTTGGACTATGTACAATCAAGTCTTTCACCGTTTCAAAACTAGCTTGTGCATCCGTTGTCCACACTAAGGTAGAACTACTCCGTAGTAATTCCCATAACGGTTCAATGACAGAAGCATAATTGGGAATGAATTTTGCATACCAGGAGGTAAGACCCAAGAAGGAACGTAAGATTTGCAAATCTGTTGGAGGAGGAGCTTTTGAAATTGCCAGAATATGATCTGAATCAGGTTTTAGTCCAGCCTGTGAAATTGTATGCCCCAGAAAGGAGAGTTCAGTTTGTCTAAATTTGCATTCGGACCTATTGAGCTGGAGGCCTGCTGTGCTGATGCAGTTTAGTAGAGACTGCAGGTTATTGTCATGCTCCTCTGAAGTATTTCCAAACACGATAATATCATCCAGATAGCACTGAACTCCATGTTGATTCTTCAAAATCAATTGCATCATTTTTTGAAAGGCACTTGGGGCAGATGCAAGACTGTATGGAACATGTTTAAAACGGAATAGTCCCTCGTGTGTGATAAATGCTGTGAGGTCTCTGGTATCTTCATGCAACATAACCTGGTGGTATGCGCTCTGCAAATCAAGAGTAGAAAACATCTTTGCTCCATGGAGTTCTGCAAATACTTCTTCTTTGTGAGGAAGAGGATGGCTGTCAATCACAATAGCTTTATTTGGCTCCCTTAAGTCCACACAAAGGCAAATGCCTCCACCCTTCTTCTGCGTCACTGCTATAGGTGAAACCCATTCCGAGGCGTCGATCTCTTCAATAATGTCCTCTTGAACAAGTCTTCTAAGTTCCTCTGAAACAGCTACCCTGGCTGAAAATGGTAAGCGCTGTAACTTCTGTCGTACAGGCAATACATTATTCTGCATTTTAACTTTATGCAGAAACCAATAAGCACAGCCGAGTTTCTCCTCAACTTGGTGTTGGGTCCCAGCTGAAACTGGTGTGTGTACCGCAAGAGTGCTTTGCTGAGGAAGATCAATTCGTCCATTAACTACCCTGAGATTTAGAGCAGCCAATAAATCTCTGCCAAGGATAGGAGTGCCTTTGTGGACAATGTAGAACTCTGCAGTCACACAGCAATCACCAAAAGTAACTACTGCTGGCAGGCAGCCATGTACTGGAACATGGTTTTTCAAATAGCACACCAAGTGAAGTTTGGGTACAGTAAGAGGCACATCTTTAAAGTAATGCAGATAGATGGAATCAGGTAGTATAGATACTGCTGAGCCAGTGTCCAACATTAGCTGAATAGAGTGTGGTTTGCCTGAGGGTACAGGGCACTTTCTCTGTTCTGAAATATGTGCAGTAGTGATTTTGTCCATGCTCAGCACAGTAACATCTGGTATTGTAACTGCATGCACCTGTTCATTGAACTGGCTACTGCGACATACTTTAGCAAAATGTCCAATCTTTTTGCAATGATTGTACTGAGCTACTTTTGCTGGACATCCTGTGTAGCTTGCAAGGTGTTGTGGGGATCCACAGCGAAAACACGCTTTTACTGTATTTTGAATTTGCTGATTCAGTGGTTTTTCATTAGTTTTCCTCTTGCAATTGTGTGTCTGCAGCGGCAGTGAACTTTTCTGCAAAGGAGTCACAGCCTGGACTGTGCCTCCTGTATCCATGCTCATTATTTTGGCTTCAGCTGTAGCTGACTCAATCTGGGTAGCAATGGTTATTGCTTTTTCTAGTGTAAGTTGTGGTTCTAGAAGTAAGCATTCTCTTACATGAAGCATGGCTGTTTTCTCAATGAGCTGGTCTCTAATCATCTCATCTGCCTTATTCCCAAAGTCACAAAGTACAATCAGACTCCTCAGGGAAGCAATATGCTGCATTATAGTTTCCCCTGGTTTCTCCTCACGCTGGTGAAATCTGTAGCGATTAGCTACTACATTCACTTTTGGCACAAAAAAATTCTTTAATGCAGTGAGTGCAGTCTCATATTTATCATCTGCAAGGGGAAACGTGTAAAATATATGCTGCCCTTCTGCTCCAAGACAGTGGAGTAGCAGAGCACACTTTCTTACTTTGGAAATCTCTGTAGCACTTATTGCAAGCAGATAAGTCTCAAACATATGGCTCCAGGTAGTAAAAGCAATTGGAGGCTCACCTGGGCTTTGCAGAAAGGGTGCAGGTGGGTTCAGAGGCAGAAGATCCACCCTCGTCACCAGAATGTTGTATCAACCAGGCAAGGTACTAACAAGCTTCAGCAGGACTTTATTTTCAAAGTGGAAACCTCTTTACCAAGCTGCTGCTGCACTCTCTGTAGGGTTCTCCCAGCCTCTCAACTCCTCCCCCTCCTTCCTGTTTCCTGTCCTTTCAGACACCCAACAGCCAGTGCTCCCAATTCTAATAATTATAAGCAACATCTAAACACCACACCAGTTTGGCCCGTAAATCGCCTGCTTTCCTGGATACACTTCCCCATTCTGTAGGTGTGGCTGGCATGCTTTGTTGCTAGGTATAGGACCTTGCATTTGGCTCTGGTCAACCTTGTTTTGTTTGAGTGGGTCCAGCTTATCAACGGATCCAGACTGCTCTGTATCACTGCCCTGTCCTCATCATTAATTACCTCTGCCAGTATTTTATCACCCACCAAAGTTATCAGCAGTGGAAATCCAGTGACCAGCTCGGTCCCTCGATACACCCGCTCGTGGGAACAGACCTTCCTTCAGCAACCAAGACTTCCATCAGCCCTCATGGATGACAGGGGGAATTCAATCCTGCTGACTATGCCAATGATAAACTAATCTAATCATCGTTATGTTCCCTCTGGCAGCTAGGCATGGAATCACAGCCCTTTCACTGGGCTAGCGTTCCCCATCCATGGTTGCTCCAGCACCATGGCAGTTTCGCCGGCTGGGTCACCACCTTTAGTCCATCCTTCCGGGGCCCAGCTTGTCTCACACTAAAAGTCCAAAGAGGTCTTCCCACAGGAAGAAGTCCTTTTGCCCTCGCTGGGGCTCTTGTTCAGCATGCATCCCCCTTGCTGGGCTTGGTAACCCTCTCTGGGTGCATGTACGTCCCCTTCTTTGGGGCCCTTAGGGGAACCCAGTCCAACCCTGACACTGGTAGTAGCCCAGGGCCTTGTACCCAACAGCAAGATCTGCTCATTTCTCTTTGCTGCAGTTTCCCCTGGGCACTTCCTACCTCTCTTCTCAAGTTCCCCTCCAGGCTTTCCTTGCTGGTCGGAACTTCCTACCTAGTTCTCATTCCAGTTCATAGCCCAGCTGGGTTTTATCACTGCTGAAGTCTGGCTCTTTATGGGGAGGTACATGGTGCCTTTCAGGTAGGGCTCATTCTGTAATCAAATTAGCTAAGCTCCAGGCTCTGCAGCCCGGGGGAAAGTGCCTTGTTACAGGCCTGCTCTGCCCAGTCCTGCTGTTACTGGGTTGAGGTCCTTGCTCCCCATTTCAGACCAGGTCTCCAGAGGGGCTGAGTACACATGGGCTCCACTAGCTGGAACTGGAGTTTTCTTGCTATGATGACTGACATTCAGCGTCTTTATCATTCAGAGGCTGACAGGTGTGGTGAGGGGGCTGGAGAAACCCCACTGCTGATTAGAAGGAAGTCAAAGAGTCGGGACTCTGGGAGCTGAAGGGCTGTTTGTCCTGCTCTGGGAAGTGGAGCTGGAGAGCGGAGATGCCATGTGAACGAGACTGCATGATGCTCTCTTCATGCCTGAGGGGCTGGAGTCTCCTGCCAGAAATGCTCTCAAGAGTCCACGTTCGAGGATATCTCTGGGGAGCCTCTTGCTAGGAACAAAACAAGGTTGGCACGTTGATGGAGACGTCTCTGTCCCAGGGCTGGGATCCAGGGATGGGGGAAGTTCTCAGCCAGGCTAGACATCAGGGATCCCATTTCTCCCCAAGAGAAACACATGCCCCAAGGACTAAATGGCTCTTACCTCTAGGAAGGAGCAGGGTCTTCCACCTAGGCCTCTATCAGACCCAACACTGTTTTGTTTGATAGGACGAGGTGACCTTTCCCCACTTCCCTCTGAGGTGGCTCAACTGCAGGCTGCACCCATCAGGGAGGCTATGACAGATCCCAGAATCTGGAAGACACCCGGGGAGGAGTCTCTTGTCCATTTCACACTCTGAGACCCTGTAGAAGGGCCAAAGGGAGAAAAAAGGGCAGGAGGTGAAGCTAGCCCCGAGCCTCTGTCCCATCCCCACCTCCTCAAAAGTGGGGGTGTTCTGAGCTTCTGTTGGGCAGATGGGCTGTAGCCCTGACACAGAGGCCCTTCTGAACCATGTGGGGCAGGGAGAGCTCTGGTGCAGCAGGGTCTGGGGCCTTGTAGTGTGAAAGGGATTGAGTGGAAGAGCTCATGCCCCTGATGAAGGAATTTTGGGGGCAGAGGAAAGGACCTTGCTCCACAGAGAGGGGAGAGCATTTCTGTCAGTGCCAGGGGGCTCCATTTCCACTTCCACTTGCTCCCCATGTAAGTGAGCCAGAACAGTATCTCCAGCAGTGAACAGGAGTTGCTGGCATCTTCAGAGGCACAGCCCCTGCAGCCCCTCGGGCACCTGGCGTAAGTGCTGGATGATGCGGAGCTGGCACATCACATTGGCCATGAGGTGCTGCAAGGGAACGAAAACCCATCAGAGACTCAGACACCGCCCCCCCTGGAATCAGGGGGGATTAATGGCACCTGAAACCAGCAGCATTTTCACCCAGCACCTACCCACCTCTGAGGGATGGATTCACTCTTCAGACCCCCAGGTTGGAGTCTTGTTGTCTTTCTGAGCCCTGGTCTACACTAGGACTTTAGGTCGAATTTAGCAGCATTAAATCGATGTAAACCTGCACCCGTCCACACGATGAAGCCCTTTATTTCGACTTAAAGGGCTCTTAAAATCAATTTCCTTACTCCACCCCTGACAAGTGGATTAGCGCTTAAATCGGCCTTGCCGGGTCGAATTTGGGGTACTGTGGACACAATTCGACGGTATTGGCCTCCGGGAGCTATCCCAGAGTGCTCCATTTTGACCGCTCTGGACAGCACTCTCAACTCAGATGCACTGGCCAGGTAGACAGGAAAAGAACCGCGAACTTTTGAATCTCATTTCCTGTTTGGCCAGCGTGGCAAGCTGCAGGTGACCATGCAGAGCTCATCAGCAGAGGTGACCATGATGGAGTCTCAGAATCGCAAAAGAGCTCCAGCATGGACCGAACGGGAGGTACGGGATCTGATCGCTGTATGGGGAGAGGAATCCGTGCTATCAGAACTCCGTTCCAGTTTTCGAAATGCCAAAACCTTTGTCAAGATCTCCCAGGGCATGAAGGACAGAGGCCATAACAGGGACCCGAAGCAGTGCCGCGTGAAACTGAAGGAGCTGAGGCAAGCCTACCAGAAAACCAGAGAGGCGAACGGCCGCTCCGGGTCAGAGCCCCAAACATGCCGCTTCTATGATGAGCTGCATGCCATTTTAGGGGGTTCAGCCACCACTACCCCAGCCGTGTTGTTTGACTCCTTCAATGGAGATGGAGGCAATACGGAAGCAGGTTTTGGGGACGAAGAAGATGATGATGATGACGAGGTTGTAGATAGCTCACAGCAAGCAAGCGGAGAAACCGGTTTTCCCGACAGCCAGGAACTGTTTCTCACCCTGGACCTGGAGCCAGTACCCCCTGAACCCACCCAAGGCTGCCTCCTGGACCCAGCAGGCGGAGAAGGGACCTCCGGTGAGTGTACCTTTTAAAATACTATACATGGTTTAAAAGCAAGCATGTGAAAGGATTACTTTGCCCTGGCATTCGCGGCTCTCCTGGATATACTCCCAAAGCCTTTGCAAAAGGTTTCTGGGGAGGGCAGACTTATTGCGTCCTTCATGGTAGGACACTTTACCACTCCAGGCCAGTAACACGTACTCGGGAATCATTGTACAACAAAGCATTGCAGTGTATGTTTGCTGGCGTTCAAGCAACATCCGTTCTTTATCTCTCTGTGTTATCCTCAGGAGAGTGAGATATAATCCATGGTCACCTGGTTGAAATAGGGTGCTTTTCTTCAGGGGACACTCAGAGGAGCCCATTCCTGCTGGGCTGTTTGCCTGCGGCTGAACAGAAATGTTCCCCGCTGTTAGCCACAGGGAGGGGGGAGGGTTGAGGGGGTAGCCACGTGGTGGGGGGAGGCAAAATGCGACCTTGTAACGAAAGCACATGTGCTATGTATGTAATGTTAACAGCAAGGTTTACCCTGAAAGAGTGTAGCCAGTGTTTTATAAAATGTGTCTTTTTAAATACCGCTGTCCCTTTTCTTTTCTCCACCAGCTGCATGTGTTTCAATGATCACAGGATCTTCTCCTTCCCAGAGGCTAGTGAAGATTAGAAAGAAAAAAAAACGCACTCGAGATGAAATGTTCTCCGAGCTCATGCTGTCCTCCCACACTGACAGAGCACAGACGAATGCGTGGAGGCAAATAATGTCAGACTGCAGGAAAGCACAAAATGACCAGGAGGAGAGGTGGCGGGCTGAAGAGAGTAAGTGGCGGGCTGAAGAGAGGGCTGAAGCTCGAATGTGGCGACAGCGTGATGAGAGGAGGCAGGATTCAATGCTGAGGCTGCTGGAGGACCAAACCAGTATGCTCCAGTGTATGGTTGAGCTGCAGCAAAGGCAGCTGGAGCACAGACTGCCACTACAGCCCCTGTGTAACCAACCGCCCTCCTCCCCAAGTTCCATAGCCTCCACACCCAGACGCCCAAGAACGCAGTGGGGGGGCCACTGGCCAACCAGCCACTCCACCACAGAGGATTGCCCAAAAAAAAGAAGGCTGTCATTCAATAAATTTTAAAGTTGTAAACTTTTAAAGTGCTGTGTGGCATTTTCCTTCCCTCCTCCACCACCCCTCCTGGGCTACCTTGGTAGTCATCCCCCTATTTGTGTGATGAATGAATAAAGAATGCATGAATGTGAAGCAACAATGACTTTATTGCCTCTGCAAGCGGTGATCAAAGGGAGGAGGGGAGGGTGGTTAGCTTACAGGGAAGTAGAGTGAACCAAGGGGCGGGGGGTTTCATCAAGGAGAAACAAACAGAACTTTCACACCGTAGCCTGGCCAGTCATGAAACTGGTTTTCAAAGCCTCTCTGATGCGTACCGCACCCTCCTGTGCTCTTCTAACCGCCCTGGTGTCTGGCTGCGCGTAACCAGCAGCCAGGCGATTTGCCTCAACCTCCCACCCCGCCATAAACGTCTCCTCCTTCCTCTCACAGATATTGTGGAGCACACAGCAAGCAGTAATAACAGTGGGAATATTGGTTTCGCTGAGGTCTAACCGAGTCAGTAAACTGCGCCAGCGCGCCTTTAAATGTCCAAATGCACATTCTACCACCATTCTGCACTTGCTCAGCCTGTAGTTGAACAGCTCCTGACTGCTGTCCAGGCTGCCTGTGTACGGCTTCATGAGCCATGGCATTAAGGGGTAGGCTGGGTCCCCAAGGATACATATAGGCATTTCAACATCACCAACAGTTATTTTCTGGTCTGGGAATAAAGTCCCTTCTTGAAGCTTTTGAAACAGACCAGAGTTCCTAAAGATGCGAGCGTCATGTACCTTTCCCGGCCATCCCACGTTGATGTTGGTGAAACGTCCCTTGTGATCCACCAGAGCTTGCAGCACTATTGAAAAGTACCCCTTGCGGTTTATGTACTCGCCGGCTTGGTGCTCCAGTGCCAAGATAGGGATATGGGTTCCGTCTATGGCCCCACCACAGTTAGGGAATCCCATTGCAGCAAAGCCATCCACTCTGACCTGCACATTTCCCAGGGTCATTACCCTTGATATCAGCAGATCTTTGATTGTGTGGGCTACTTGCATCACAGCAGCCCCCACAGTAGATTTGCCCACTCCAAATTGATTCCCAACTGACCGGTAGCTGTCTGGCGTTGCAAGCTTCCACAGGGCTATCGCCACTCGCTTCTCAACTGTGAGGGCTGCTCTCATCTTGGTATTCATGCGCTTCAGGGCAGGGGAAAGCAAGTCACAAAGTTCCATGAAAGTGCCCTTACGCATGCGAAAGTTTCGCAGCCACTGGGAATCATCCCAGACCTGCAACACTATGCGGTCCCACCAGTCTGTGCTTGTTTCCCGAGCCCAGAATCGGCGTTCCACATCATGAACCTGCCCCATTAGCACCATGATGCATGCATTGGCAGGGCCCATGCTTTCAGAGAAATCTGTGTCCATGTCCTGATCACTCACGTGACCGCGCTGACGTCGCCTCCTCGCCTGGTAGCGCTTTGCCAGGTTCTGGTGCTGCATATACTGCTGGATAATGTGTGTGGTGTTTAATGTGCTCCTAATTGCCAAAGTGAGCTGAGCGGATTCCATGCTTGCCTTGGTATGGCGTCCGCACAGAAAAAAGGCGCGGAATGATTGTCTGCCGTTGCTCTGACGGAGGGAGGGGTGACTGACGACACGGCTTACAGGGTTGGCTTCAGGGGGCTAAAATCCACAAAGGGGATGGCTTTACATCAAGGAGTAGTTCAGGCAGGACTTCAAGGAGGGTTCCAATAAGAAATGGTGCACCTAAGTTATTGTTCTTATTGGATTAAGGAGGTTAGCCTGGCCTCTGATTGATACATGGCTAGATTTACCTCGCTGCACCTTCTCTGTGAGTGACTGCAGCGTGACCTAGAGGAATGAGTCCCCTAGACAGGGGAGAAGGCAAATGAGTACAAAACAAATCTGGTCTATTTCTTGTTTTGATCCACTCCATCTATCTTTTACATCTTTGGCTGGCAGCAGACGGTGCAGAAGGACTGCAAGCCATCCACATCTCATGGCTGCTCGGCAGAAGATGGTACAGTACGACTGCTAGCCATCCTCATCTCTTGCCTGCCTGGCAGAAGATGGCACAGTACGATTGCTAGCCATCGTCATCTCTTGCCTGCCCAGCAGAAGATGGTACAATACGATTGCTAGCCATCGTCATCTCTTGCCTGCCCGGCAGAAGATGGTACAATACGACTGCTAGCAATCCGTATTGCCTGCCTGCTCACCATTAGACGGTTCAATACGACTGACTGCAGGACTAAAGAGAATGACCTGGTCAAGTCACCAAAAATTTAGTCCCTGCGCCCATGTCTGCCCAGGCGCTCCCAGCCGACGTGGCCAGGAGCACCTCGGACATGACGAGGACGGCTATCAGTCATACTGCACCGTCTGCTGCCAGAAGGCAATGGGTTGCTGCTACTGTGTAGCAATGCCGTACCACGTCTGCCAGCACCCAGGAGACATACGATGACGGTTACCTGAGCGGGCTCCATGCTTGTGGTGGTATGGCGTCCGCACAGGTAACTCAGGAAAAAAGGCGCGAAACGATTGTCTGCCCTTGCC
Organism: Natator depressus; assembly: GCF_965152275.1. Classification (NCBI taxonomy): domain Eukaryota; kingdom Metazoa; phylum Chordata; order Testudines; family Cheloniidae; genus Natator; species Natator depressus. The sequence goes on along the minus strand of NC_134235.1, from coordinate 154,868,827 downwards.
TTCACGGAGGGAGGGAGGGAACGGGGGCCGGACAATATCTACCCAGAACCACCCGCGACAATGTTTTAGCCCAATCAGAGTGCTCCATTGTGACTGCTCTGGACAGCACTCTCAACTCAGATGCACGATTGTTTGCCATTGCTCTGACGCAGGGAGGGGCGACTGAGGACACGGCTTACAGGGTTGACTTCACGGAGGGTTCCAATAAGAAATGGTGCACCTAAGTTATTGTTCTTATTGGATTAAGGAGGTTAGCCTGGCCTCTGATTGATACATGGCTAGATCTACCTCGCTGCACCTTCTCTGTGAGTGACTGCAGTGTGACCTAGAGGAATGAGTCCCCTAGACAGGGGAGAAGGCAAATGAGTACAAAACAAATCTGGTCTCTTTCTTGTTTTGATCCACTCCATCTATCTTTTACATCTTTGGCTGGCAGCAGACGGTGCAGAAGGACTGCATGCCATCCACATCTCATGGCTGCTCGGCAGAAGACAGTGCAATAGGACTGCTAGCAATCCATATTGCCTGCCTGCTCACCATAAGACGGTTCAATAGGACTGACTGCCGGACTAAAGAGAATGACCTGGTCAAGTCACTAAAAATTTAGTCCCTGCGCCCATGTCTGCCCAGGCGCTCCTGATCGACCTCACACAGGCGACCAGAAACACCTCGGACATGACGAGGACGGCTATCAGTCATACTGCACCGTCTGCTGCCAGAAGGCAATGGATTGCTGCTTCTGTGTAGCAATGCCGTACCGCGTCTGCCAGCACCCAGGAGACATACGGTGACGGTTACCTGAGCGGGCTCCATGCTTGCGGTGGTATGGCGTCCGCACAGGTAACTCAGGAAAAAAGGCGCAAAACGATTGTCTGCCCTTGCTTTCATGGAGGGAGGGAGGGAGGGAAGGGGGGACTGACGAGATGTACCCAGAACCACCCGCGACAATGTTTCAGCCCCATCAGGCATTGGGATCTCAACCCAGAATTCCAATGGGCAGCGGAGACTGCGGGAACTGTGGGATAGCTACCCACAGTGCAACGCTCTGGAAGTCGACTCTAGCCTCGGTACTGTGGAAGCACTCCGCCGAGTTAATGCACTTAATGCACTTCTGTGGGGACACACACACTCGAATATATAAAACCGATTTCTAAAAAACCGACTTCTATAAATTCGACCTTATTCCGTAGTGAAGACATACCCTGAGTGACCTCCAGTGCCAACCTCCCTCCTTGTAGGGTGAGCTCCTGACACCTCCCCTGAGTGTCCCTAACAGCTCTTCCACCTCCAACCCACCTGAGGACACACCTCAAGTTCTCACAACCCTCTCCTTCATCCCACCCCCACCCAGGTAGGCAGGGAGGGGGCTCTAGAAGTGGGGCAGGAGGGATTCTGGCAGCAGTGAAGTGGGATGTGGGGAGGTTGAGACCTTTCCCCAAGTCACCCCAGTGACTAATGCTGAAGCCCCAGGATGGCAGCCCTCATGAATGGGGCAGGTCAGCAGCCCCTGCTGACTGAATCCTCCCGTTCTCTCTAGAGCGGGTCCAGCCCTGCCAGCAGCAGGACAAGCTTCCCCTGCTCATGTGCCTCAGCCCTGCCTGGTCTGTCCTTGGCCTCCCAGGCTACCAGTGATGAGAGCAATTCTGGATGGTGGCTGGGGTGACAGACACTAGGCCACTGGGAACTGGGTGCAGCCCTGTGGGGCAGGTAGGAGAGGCTTGCAGAGGGCACTTAGGGGACTGTCCTGCCCTTCCCAGGAGCAATAGCACAGTATCCTAAGAACATAAGTCCATGATGAGTTAATGCTTGTATGCAATTAGCCTTGATAAAGAGCTGGGTTGGAGCTGCTCCGCAGACAAGTTGGCTCCCTCCTGCTCATGGAGGTGAATTCATCTCCCTTCCCAGTAGCACCTGCTCTGACTCTCATTCCCTGCCAGACTCCTTGCTGCCAGGCCAGTGAATGGTGACAGGATGGAAATGAGACCCCGGGCCCTGCCCTAATGTCCTGAGTCTAATCCCGCTGCTTACCTTGTCCCCCATCAGCTGCTGGGCTTACCCCAGGAAGGAGTAGGCCAGGACCAGCCCAGTCTGGCTGACATGCAGCAGGGGGTCATGGATGGCCAGCACTGCCGTCCGGAGGAAGAATCTTCTCTGCCCCTCCAAGAAGAACTTTCCAAAGACCTAAAACCAACAGGACATGAGGCTTCAGCAGATTGCCCAGAGCTGGGCTCCAAGATGCTGGGGCTGGAATGGCATCACCCTCTAGTGGCCCAGAGGCAGGGGAAGAGCTGCTGTAGCCAAGGCAGGCTAGGGATAGCGAGGTTAGTTCAATCAGGGAGGATGAGGCCCTCTTCTAGCAGTTGAGGTGTGAACACCAAGGGAGGAGAAACTGCTTTTGTAGTTGGCTAGCCATTCACAGTCTTTGTTTAATCCTGAGCTGATGGTGTCAAATTTGCAAATGAACTGAAGCTCAGCAGTTTCTCTTTGAAGTCTGGTCCTGAAGTTTTTTTACTGCAGGATGGCTACCTTTAAATCTGCTATTGTGTATCCAGGGAGACTGAAGTGTTCTTCTGCAGGTTTTTGTATATTGCCGTTCCTAGTATCTGATTTGTGTCCATTTATCCTTTTAGGTAGGGAATGTCCAGTTTGGCCGATGTACATAGCAGAGGCGCACTGCTGGCACATGATGGCCTATATTACATTCATGGATGTGCTGGTGAATGAACCGGTGTTGGTGTGGCTGATCTGGTTAGGTCCTGTGATGGTGTCGCTGGTGTAGATATGTGGGCAGAATTGGCATCGAGGTTTGTTACATGGATTGGTTCCTGAGTTAGAGTTACTATTGTGCAATGTGTAGTTGCTGGTGAGGATATGCTTCAGGTTGGTGGGTTGTCTGTGAGTGAGGACTGGCCTGCCTCCCAAGGCCTGTGAAAGTGAGGGATCTTTGTCCAGGATGGGTTGTAGATCACTGATGATGCGTTGGAGAGGTTTTAGCTGAGGACTAATGGGCCAGTGATGTTCTGTTGGTTTCTTTCTTGGGCTTGTCTCGCAGCAGGAGGCTTCTGGGTACACGTCTGGATCTGTTGATCTGTTTCCTTATTTCCTTATGCGGTTATCGCAGTTTTGAGAATGCTTGGTGAAGATCTTCTAGGTGTTGGTCTCTGTCTGTGGGCTTGGAGCAAATGTGGTTTTACCTCAGCGCTTGGCTGTAGACAATGGATTGTGTGGTGTGTCCGGGATGGAAGCTGGAGGCATGAAGGTAGGCATAGCGGTCGGTGGGTTTTCAGTATAGGGAGGTGTTAATGTAACTGTCACTTATAAGAGCAGATCCAGACTAACACGGCTACACCTCTAAAGCCTGTAGCAGAGGCCAGGCTGGGCTGGAAACAGATCTCTGTGCGTGGGAGCAGGCGCACTCTGGTGTGCAGCTCACAGAGATGACAGGGGACCCTGTATTGCTTCCAGCAGAGAGATCTCCTGCACTCAGTGGCTAGAGGCATGCGGGGGAGAGGGTTGGAGTTGACAGACCAAAGGCTCATTCCCCCATCTTAGTGATTTCTCAAGTAGCTGGGTCTGGGGTGTGCAGCTCCTGGGTTTCTTCCAAGGGGAATCCAAACTGCAACATGACAAGGACGCAAAGACTCAGGTCCCAGTCCCCACCACACAGACACTCCCATAAACCTTTTGTTTCAGTGCAGCAATTCAGCTTGTGGGAGGGGGGACGAACTCACAGTCCCTCTCATGTGGGATCTGCAGAGCAGCATTCTGTAGATGCACTTGCAGGTCCAGGAGCCATTCCAAGGCCTCCTCTGTGACGTTGTGGAGATCACCCATTTCACCTTGGACTCCAATTCTGGGGCACTGTGTTATGGGGTGGGTCCGTGACAATGTGCTTCTTTGGAACAGTGACTGAGGTCCAGACACTCTGCCATTCCCTGACCTAGTCCAGAGAACTAAGGTGGGTGCATGTGGTCCATAGCGGTTTTGGAGATCACTGTGTCCCCTACCCATGTCAGACACACAAATCACAGCAACTAGCGAGGTTCCAACATGCGACCCTTAGGACCAGCGTCTCCCACTGGGTGCTGGATGAGGAACTCTGAGTTGGAAATAAGGAGTGGGCTCTTGTCCTGTCTCCAGTAGGTGGGCACTGCAGGGAACCCAGCCAGCCCCACTCCCTGAGCCGTGTCATACTGTGGCAGAGTGTCCTTACCTCCCCCACCCTGGCTGTATTCTTGTAGCCCAGGAGTCTGCTGTCCTGGTGCCAGTCCCAGCACTAGATATTCTGCTTCACGGATGGTCAGTCCTGGGAAAGACAAACACACACTTGTCATTCTGGTTGCAGTGTCTGTTTCCTTCCAATCCCATTGATGGCTGCACAGTGGGCAGAGTCCTCGCTGCATCCCTGACCCAGTAGAATTGCAGGGGGTGGAGAAGAACAGACACACACACACACCCACTCATCGTCCAGCTGGGGTCAGTCTGAGAGAAATTGGCTGGGGACCCATTACCCAGCTGCAGTCAGTCTCAGTCTCCTTTTGGGTCCCATTTTCCAGCTGGGTTCCTTACCCCTCTGGTGCAGCAGCAGCTAGTAGAGCCAGTAAATCCCCTCCCTGGCCTGCCTGCTGATATCCTTGGCTGGGTCACCGATGAACACAGCCAGCTGTGCCACATGGTGACCCATCCTAGGGAACTCTGCTGAGATCTAATGGAAGGAAGAGGGAGAGAGGACTCCATCAGCATTTTCCTGTCAGCTCCCAGACCCCCTGGGCCAGGAGTCTCCTTCCCCTCAGCCGCTCCACAGGAGATGCTAGAGCTAGACCCTTAATTTTCTCTGCCGCCAACGGAGCCTGGAGCTGTTCCAGGATGCCAAGAAAAGACGCAAGGCCAGGCACGAACCTGGTTGGAGCAGGGGCTGGAGCATGGTCCCCTTAAAGGCCCAGGGTCACCATTTAACCAGGAAAAGAAGAACTGGATTCAAGCCTAGCTCATTCCCTGATCTGGCTCTGTCTCCCTAAGAGAACACTCTTAACCCACAGCCCCCGCAGCAGGAGAACCTACAACCTGTCAGTGCCAGCCCGCCTATGCCTGGAGTCAGGAAGCTGGGGTCAAGGTCACTTATGTCAAGTTCAGGGAGAGTGATGGTGAATCTGAGCAGGGCTGTGATGCTCCTAATGACTCTGGCTCTCTCCTGGGACACCCTAGACACGATCCAGAAGTTGACGTGCCATTGGGGAAGGAGGCAGGTCAGGATCACTGGGCAGGTGCACATGCTGTGCAAATGAGCCCCTCCCCATCCCCAGGGGGCTGAGACATTGTGCGCAGGGTGGAATATCTAAGTCATTGATCACAGAGCTTTAGAAGGGGATTGTTGCCCCCAGGACAATGCCTGTACCCTGCAGGTCACAATTTGTCACTGTCTCTCTAGATTTGGACAATATTAGGTGCTGGTCCCATCCTCCCAGAACTCCTGATTCCTCAACAGCTCACAAGGAAGGAGACAGACCCCTCACCCCTCCTCACTAAAGGCCTTTGTGGAAGGAAGGGAGTGACTGAACACAATCCCCCCAGGAATCTCAGGGCCCATCGGAGAGAAGCGCTGATTCCCTGTGGTCCTCCTATTTCTCTAGGAAGAAGCCTTTGCCTCTTCTCTGAGGACCATCTTCTGGATCTCACGTGTGGGGGGAAGAGGGGTCAGGGCAAGCCAGCCAGGGCCCTGTGGTTACTGCTCAACAGAACCAGGCAGAGCTCTGGGTGAAATCCCAGCTCCTTCCTCTGTCCTTCAAGGAGGAAGGGCCTGACACTGCATTTCACTGACTGCCCTGACCAAGGACGGCCCCCCCCGCGGGTTCAGCTAGGATGACAGACTGGAAAATGGACCTTCCAGTCTCTCCTTACCAGTCCTCCTAAGAATTAAGGTAAAATTGCCCTCCCGCCCCCCTCAGGAGGCTCACCTCCAAGATGTAGTGGAGCCTGGCTGTGTCTGGGGACTCTACCAGCAGATTCCCCAGCATGGCATCCAGGAGCTCTGGTACGACCTTGTGCAGAGCCTGCAAAGCAAGGGAGAGCCATGGGTCAGAGTTATGGAAACTGGGGCTATACCTGCCACAGGATGGGAAGAGGGGTCTCTGGAAAGCACTGGTGAGATCCCAAACACATATCCTGGCCTCTCTCATTCACATCCCACTGCAGGCAATTAGCAAGGATTCATGGCAGGGTGACAGCTGGCTCTTCAATTCATGACCTTAGGAGGTCTCTGTGGAGGGCTTTTTAGGCAGCAGAGTATGGAACAGCCAAGCTGCTATGGATGGTAGTTGGGCTGCTGGGCAAAACACAGCATGTGGAAGGAAGGAATCCCCCAGGGAGGGGTAACGTCATCCTCCCTGGAGGGAAGGATCTAACCCTGCAGCTTGTTCCATCTCTGCCTACCCCCACCCCATTCTCTGGAGCTCCAGTGAATCAAGGGAGCAGGGACCAGAGGCCACTCCTGCTCCTGGCAGGGAGGATTAGGAGGATGATGTACCTGGACTTGGTGGTGTCCTTCTCCGTGCCCAGGATGAAGACGGCACGCAGGGCAGCTCACAGGAGGTGGATCTCCATCTCTGGCTCCAGGGCAGGTGTTATTGTGCTGGCAAGAGAGAAAAGCCGGTATTAGACTGTACAGTGTGGGGCTGGGACTAGCACCAACACGGACGTGAAACTGCAGGGAATAGGCACAGGCTGGCAAGAAGGGAAATTGAGGCACCGAGCCAGGGAATGACAAGGCCAAGGCCTCACACATAGACACTGGCAGGGCAGGAATAGCCCCTGTTCCCTTGACCGGGCAGCAGGGTATCTGTGTCTGACCCCAGGAATGAGCCTCTCCCCAAAGTCCCCGTAATGTTACTGGCGTGAAAAGTACAGCCCAACCCGGAGAGAGTGAACCTTTCCGCCACCTCTGCCAGAGGAGCCACCCTTGGGAGATGACCTGGGAGTGGGAGGGGCAGTGACTCCCAGTCCTGGGCCTGAGCAGCACCAGGGTTAGGGGAGCTGGGCAGGGGGTTTGGTACCTGAGGTTGCCCATGGCCTTCACGGAGTTGGCCAGGATAGCGCCGGGTGGAAAGTTATTAGGCAGGTCCTCATTGCGCTCCTGTGAGACCCAAAAGAGACAAAGGAGCATGTGAGATTCGGGCCCTGCTGACACTTCCAAGTGAGGAGATTCCACAGCCTGCCCCCCACACAGCCAGCAGGATCCTCTCACCTGACTCCTGCTCCTCCCATTCCTTCCTGCCCATCAAACGTGGCCCCCTCCCAGGATTCCTGCCGAGCTCGGTCCCATTCCCCTTCCCTCCTGCCTGTCAAAATTGGGATGCTGGGGGTTGGGATGCTGGGAAGGGGCAGGACAATCTCGGTTCCAGCCCAGATGGGGAACGTTTGTACCTTTTCTCTGCCCTGAAGCTGCTCTCTGATCACCTTGAGAGCAGCTTCCTCTCTGGCCACGTCCACCCATTTCTCCTCCTCCTCATCCTCTGAGTCCCTGGGGGTCACTGCACCAGGGAGAGAAGGGGACAGGGAGACTCCTGGTGTCAAGGACAGGGGCATGGTGGAGAGAGCAGGGTTAATGTCCCCCCTTCCCATCTCAGGGACACAGGGCAGATCAGGCCCCACACTCCCTCCTCTCAGGGATGCCTTCAGACCCCAACAGCTTCATGAGCCCAAAGCAGAGAGCCCCCTTCCCACCACACACACACTGTCCTGGACTTCCTGGGAGGTGCCTGCTCCCCCGGAGCATCAGGGACCAAAGTGGCACCAGCTCCTGCTGCCCCCCCCCACGAGTTCCCGTTGCTGCAGGGGCAGCTCTGTGACTGCTGCTGGTGTCACTGGGGTTCGCGTGGCTCAGGCCAGACACCTGGTCTGGGGACCCACCCCGCATAGCACTGGTGGAGCGCCTGGGTCCAGGGTGTTCACAGCCCTGTCCTCACCCCTCACTGACCCCAGCCTGGTTCCTCACCTGGAACAATCAGTAGCGTCCATCAGCCTCGCTGCTGCCACAGACCCAGGAGCTGCTTCTGTCCCATGCCGAGCTGCTAGTGCTGGGACAGGGATCCTCCACCTCCTGCCCTGGGGAGTCTGGAAGGTCCTCAGTGACTGGGCAGGGCCATGCCTCCTGCTGGAAATCAGGGCTGGACTCCTGGGGCTGGTGCTGGTGCTGCTCACACAACAAACCCTAGAGCCACTCTGCCCAGCTCCCCTCCTGTGCTGGGTCCCGCCTGCCCAGCCATATCCTGAGCCAGCTCCATTGGGGCCTGGCCACTGCCACTCCCGTCTTGGAGCCTGTGCTGGGAGTGGGTTTCCTCCGCCGGAAGGCTGGGCACTTCCACCTCCTGGCCTGGCCGAGAGCTGCTTCCACACCAGCGGGGACGGAGAGGCCGCTCTGCTCCTTGGGAAGATGGCGGCTGCTTCCCTCAAGCTCTAGGACCACCTGCAGAGCCTTCTTCCTGAACATCCTCAGGAGCGTGGCCCTCCTGGAACCGAGCGGGGAGAAGGCGTGAGTCTGGGGTCAAGGCAGTCTCTCAGTAAGGCACCTTTTCAGTCCCTCTCCATCCCTGCCCCAGCCAGAGCAGCTCCTCCTCCCACCACAGGGGTGAAGGGAGTGCAAGCTACACACACTGGCAGGAGTTCATTGCATGATCTGCTCCTCGTCATTCCTGGCACTGCAATATCCAGGGAGTCTCATCCTTTTAGAGCAGTGGGGTCAGTCACAAAGACCATCAGTTACTTTGGACAATCAGCCCCCTCGTGCCCTCCCAGGCCACACTCCCGTCCAGGTTAGAGATGGAACAGAATCCAGGGGTCCAGACTTCTCCCAGGAAATCATTCCCCACTTCAACGTCACAAAGTCCCTAGGCACAGGAAGCCCAGGGTCCCTTCGTTTCCCATTGATTTCCATGCTCAGTAGCTCACATGGTCTGGCCCCACTCAGAGACTTTCAGCGTGGGGAACAATTTCCCACAAGGGAAAGTGTCATAACCCTAGGGGTAGCCTAAATTCCTCCTTACTTGTAAGGGGCTAAGAAGCTCAAGTAACCTGGTTGGCACCTGATCAAAGGAACCAATGGGGACAAAAGATACTTTCAAATCTGGTCTGGGGGGAGAGGTTTTGTTTTGGGTTCTTTGTTTCTGTTCCGTTCACTCTTGGGACTAAGAGGGACAGGACATCAATCCATGTTCTCCAAATCTTTCTAAACAAGTCTCTCATATTTCAAACTTGCAAGTAACAGCTAGGCAAGGCATATTAGTTTATCTTTGTTTTCTCAACTTGTGAATTTTCCCTGTGCAAAGAGGGAGGTTTATTCCTGTTTTCTGTAAGTTGAATTTTCCCTGTGCTAAGAGAAGGTTTATTCCTGTTTTCTGTAACTTGAATTTTCCCTGTGCTAAGAGGGAGTTTTATTCCTGCTTTCTGTAACTTTAAGGTTTTGCCCAGAGGGGAATTCTCTGTGTTTTGAATCTGAATACCCTGTAAAGTATTTACCATCCTGATTTTACAGAGGTGATTCTTTTACCTTTCCTTTAAATAAAATCCTTCTTTTTAAGAACCTGACTGATTTTTCCATTGTTCTAAGACTCAGGGGTTTGGGTCTGTAGTCCCTTTGTAACCAATTGGTAAGGATATACGCTCAAGGCTTCCCCAGGAAAGGGGGTGTAGGCTTGGGGACATATTCTGGGGGAATAGGACTCCAAGTGGTCCTTTCCCTGATGGTTTGTTAAATCATTTGGTGGTGGCAGCGATCCCAAGGCAAGAAAGGAATCTGTGCCTTGGGGAAATTTTAACCTAAACTGGTAAGAATAAGCTTAGGGGGTCTTTCATGCGGGTCCCCATATCTGTACCCCAGAGATCAGAGTGGGAAAGGAACCCTGACAGAAGGGCTGGGAGGCCCATTGCTGGGATGTTTCCAAACACACTGGAGACAGCTCTGGAGAAGCCCCTGCCAGGTCTGAGAGTGAGAGGCTCCTGTTTGCAAATCAAATCTGCTTTTGGAGAGATTCTCTCCTCCTATTTCTGCCTCTTCCCAGACATACAGGGGAAGCCACCAAGGAACCCCAATGCCACTCACTTGTTCTAGGTGATGGAGTGATGGATGGAGGATGTTCAACTATTCCTCGCCCTCCTCCTCACTTCCCAAGCCCAAGGCAGGCTGGAGAGGTTGGTGTCATGAGGAGTTACCCTGCCCAGCCAGCAGGCAGGGTGATGACACTGGGCGATCGACTGGCTGTGAAAACAAGAGTCTGTCTTATTGCCAAGGGATGGAGAAACTCAGCCAGCAGCAGGGGGTACAGAACACTGCCCTAGTGCGGGGGTGACAGCGCCTCCTGGAGCCTGACATCCCGGCACTTTACACACCTTCATGAAACCTCCCAACCCCCATGAGCTGTAGAGACAGGACCCCAACCCTACTGATGGGAAACAGTCCTGGGGAGGGGAAGCTACCGGCTCACGGTTACACCAAGGGTCAGAGCCATGGATGGGACCCAGCAGTCTTTATTTCTAGGCCCCTTCACTAACCACTGCTGCACACTCCCTCCCACAGCTGGCAATTAAAACCAGGCCCACATGTTTGGTCCCCCTGACTTTGAGAGGGAGTGTGCTCTGCTGTAGTGACTGGACCAGGGGATTGGGAGTCAGGACTCCTGGGTTCCATTGCTGGCTTTCCTATTGACCTGTGGGACTTTGGGCAAGTTGCTCCCCCTCTCTATGGCTCTGTGCGATTCAGTTCCGTGAATGGGCTTTTAAAAAGGACAATGGTTAAGATTTAGCCCGAACCATTTCTTCTATCCACAAACCAGCCATTTTAGCAAAGTTTAGAATTCATTGGCGCTCAACACCTGGAAACACCCCTTTCTCCTTCACACTGGGCTTTAACAACCCTTATCTCACCCACACTCACTGCTGCCTGGAGTTAGAGAATTGGCCCTATTCCCATTGGACAGGTGGGGATTCTGAGGTGCAGAGAAGGGAAGCGACCTACCGAAGGTCACACACAGCCAGGCAGTGGCAGACCCGAACAACAGTCCTGTCTCCTGTTCCAACTAACAGAGAAGAAACCCCCCAGAGGCAGGGATACGGCCCAGAATCCAGATGGTGAGAACATTCTCATGGAAGTCATTTTCTGTCAGGAAATCCCATTCAGACTAAACCAGTTTGTTTTTTGAATTCATAACAAGTTGGATGAAAATCCTTCCCAAATACATTTTGTTGCAAACAAAAGCATCTCCAGTTCGTCACAGTGTGTTAAATTGTCTCGTCGCACACAAAGAGGAACCACTGTGATCTAGAAAATGAGATGAGATGCTTCAGTCTCTGCTAAGAAGTTGCTGCTCTTAACAATTTCAAAATAATAAAATAGAAATGAAATAGAATCTTTCAGATATTATATTATATCATAATCTCATATAACTGAACATGATGGGACACCTCATATTCTGTACTGCTCCTCGTGACACTCTCCAATGGATCCCCATCCTCCACCCACTGTGAGGTAGGTAGGAGCGGATTGTTATTCCCACTTGACAGAGGGAGCAACTAAGGCTGAAAAAGGAGAAGTGACTTGTCTTAGGTCACACGGCCAGTCAGTGGCAGAGTTGGGAACAGGATGCAGGAATCCTACCTTTCAAACTAACCATCACATCTTGAATTTCATACATCGAATGATCAGGAGAAAGTGCTCTCAAATGAGCTATAGACCAACAATTGTTCATAGTAATTCTTCAGCAAGTATTTTAGGAGAACTAGAATGTTGGAGGGAATCATGAACTGCTCAGAGACAATTAATGGAGAGAAGCATCAAAATTCATCAAACATATAATTGTTTATGACTTATTTGCTTGGTCTTAAAAGAGAACAACAAGGACCTGAGTCTCCTCCTTGTCAATAGCCCCCTGCTCAGCCAATCAGGGTTGAGACTTTGAGGGGCGGGAGGCTGAGGGTTCTCATCAAATAGCTCAAAAAAATGGCCCAGGTCATCAGAAGAGATCACTCTCCAAGTACTATTCCAGCCCCACCTCTTTGTAAGGGCCTCCCACAAAGAGAGAGAATTGGAGAGGAACCCCCACGCCCCCACACATACACTTCACACACACACACAACTCCTGGTTGAGGGAGGAGAGCAGGGGAAAAAGACAAAAGAAGCAAGAGAAGACTAGAAAGGAGCGAGGGATGGAGGAAAAGGAAAACCAAAAAGGAGAAACCCCAATGTCTCCAGTGATTCTAAGGGACAAAGTCCTAGGTGAGAAATAAAATTCTGCCACCTCAGTCGAGTGTTTTCTGTGCCTAGCATTCAGTCCACACCTGATGGATCAGACAGAAGAGATTCCAAAGCTCTCTGAGGCCCTTACCTTTTGTAAACAGGGTCCTCTGTTTTCTAGCAAAATCAGTAAAAGGAAAGGAGAAAATGCAAAAGAAGGTCCTCCTCGCACTCACGTACGTGAACCAGAATTCTCTCTCAGCCCTCAAGGACAGACCTCGAGAAGGAGACTTGCTGAGGCAAAGCCACAGGGGTCTCTGAGGTTCCCCTAGCCTTGCGCCCCTGTCCTGCCTGGCTGATGTCAGCATCTCTCTGTGAGGTCATCACCACCCCACCACCTTTGCCCAATAGGCTGAGGTCCTGCAAAAGGCCCTTGTGATGTCATTGACACACCCACCCCTCCCCTGCAGTGCTGATGTCCTGCCTCTGGCCAGCCACAGTGGATGTTTGAGCTACTCTCTGTGGATCACCCCACTCAATGACTGTTGAGTTTGGGGAGCAAGCCTGCTACACAGTAAAGTATCAGAGGTTCCTCCCCATGCCACACTCAGGTTTTTTTTTAAATTAGCAGACATTATGGCCAGAAGAGACAATTAGAGTATCCAATCTGACTCCCTGCATATCACAGGCCTCCTGTGTAGCACAATAGCTAGTTTTTGACCAAACATGTTCCAGAAAGACATCTCGTCTTCCTTAGAAGACATCAAGAGATGGAGAATCCACCATTTCCCTTGGTAGTTTGTTCCTTTGGTGAATCACCCTGGCTGTTGAATATTTGTGCCTTATTTCTAATATGAATTTGTCTCTTTTCAGTTTCCACCCCCTGGGTCTTATGATGTCTTTCTCTGCTCGATTAAAGAGCCCTTTAATACCTGATATTTTCCCTCCATGAAGGCACTTCAACACTTCAATGAAGTCACCACCTGATATTCTTTTTCATAAGCTAAACAGGTTGAGCTCTTTCAATAGCTCACTGGAAGACATTTTTTTCCAGCCCTCAAAACATTTTGTGGCTCTTCGCTGCCCCATCTCCAATTTTTCAACATCTTTTTCAAAGGTGGACACCAAAACTGGATTCAGTATTCCAATATCAGTCTCCGTGCTGCTGTGTCACCTCCCTATCCTACTCACGGCTCTGCTCATACATCTAATGGGGAGCAGGCCTGAGGAGAGCTTGGATAGTCCTTTAAAGGTCAAGGACAAGCCAGGAAGGGGTCAGGCTGAGCACATAGGACAAGGCCCTAGGAGGGAAAGACAGGGCAGTTTAAGTGATTGGGCAGATAATCCAATTGGTTTAGGCTCTTAGGCCCAGAAACCCACAGGTGAAAGTGATTGTCGGGGCTTATGTCCTTCTGCCCCAGGGTAGATTTTATAGTGGAGAAAACTGTTACAGTAAGGGGGAAGTGAGTTAACCCCAAGGTCTCAAAAAGTAATAACAATTTTTTTTAAGTATATCAGAAGCAGGAAGACTGCTAAACAACCAGTGGGGCCACTGGACGATCAAGATGCTAAAGGAGCACTCAAGGACGATAAGGCCATTGCAGAGAAACTAAATGAATTCTTTGCATCAGTCTTCACTGTTGAGGATGTGACGGAGATTCCCAAACCTAAGCCATTCTTTTTAGGTGACAAATCTGAGGAACTGCCCCAGATTGAGGTGTCATTAGAGGAGGTTTTGGAACAAATTGATAAACTAAATAATAATAATTATAATAATTAATAATAAATCACCAGGACCAGATGGTATTCACCCAAGAGTTCTGAAGAAATTCAAATGTGAAATTGCAGGACTGCTAACTGTAGTCTGTAACCTAGCATTTAAATCAGCTTCTGCACCAAATGACTGGAGGACAAATGACTAATGTGACGACAATTTTTAAAAAGGGCTCCAGAGATGATCTTGACTATTATAGGCCAGTACGCCTGACTTCAGTACCGGGCAAACTGGTTGAAACTATAGTAAAGAACAAAATTGTCAGACACATAGAGGAACATAATTTGTTGGGGAAGAGTCAACTTGGTTTTTGAAAAGGGAAATCATGCCTCACCAATCTACTAGATTTCTTTGAGGGCGTCGACAAGCATGTGGACAAGGGGGATCCAGTGGATATAGTGTGTTTAGATTTTCAGAAAGCCTTTGGCAAGGTCCTTTGCTAAAAGTTTTTAAGCAAAGTAAGCCATCACGGGATAAGAGGGGGGGGGTCCTCTCATCGATCAGTAACTGGTTAAAAGACAGGAAACAAAGGGTAGGAATAAATGGTCAGTTTTCATAGAGGTGAATAGTGTTGTCCAACAGGAGTCTGTACTGGGACCAGTCCTATTCAGCATATTCATAAATGATCTGGAAAAAGGGGTAAACAGTGAGGTGGCAAAATTTGCAGATGATACAAAATTGTTCAAAATAGTTAAGTCCCAAGCAGACTTCAAAGAGCTACAAAAGGATCTCTCAAAATTGGGTGACTTGGCAACAAAATGGCAGATGAAATTCAATGCTGATAAATGCAAAGAAATGCCCATTGGAAAACATAATTCCAACTATACATATAAAATGATGGGGTCTAAATTAGCTGTTACCACTCAAGAAAGAGATCTTGGAGTCACTGTGGATAGTTCTCTGAAAACATCCTCTCAATGTGCAGCAGCAATCAAAAAAGCAAACAGAATGTTGGGCATCACTGAGAAAGGGATAGATAGTAAGACAGAAAATATCATATTTCTTCTGTATAAATCCATGGTACACACACATCTTGAATACAGTGTGCAGATGTGGTTGCCCCATCTCAAAAAAGATACATTGGAATTGGAAAAGTTTCAGAGTAGGGCGACAAAAATGATTAAGGATATGGAATGTCTGCCATATGAGGAGAGATTAATAAGACTGGGACTTTTCAGCTTGGAAAAAAGATGACTAAGGGATATGATAGAGGTCTATAAAATCATGACTGTTGTGGAGGAAAGTAAATAAGGAAGTGTTTTTACTCCTTCTCATAACACAAGAACTAGGATCACCAAATGAAATTAATAGGCAGCAGGTTTAAAACAAACAAAACGAAATATTTGTTCACACAACGCACAGTCAACCTGTGGATCTCTTTGCCAGAGGATGTTGTGAAGGCCAAGACTATAACAGGGTTAAAAAAAAAACTAGATAAATTCATGGAGGATAGGTCCATCTATGGCTATTAGCCAAGATGGGCAGGGATGGTGTCCCTAGCCTCTGTTTGCCAGAAGCTGGGAATGGGCAACAAGGAATGGATCATGTGATGATTACCTGTTCTGTTCATTCCCTCTGGGGCACCTGGCATTGGCCAGTCGAAAGGCAGGATACTGGGCTAGATGGACTTTTGATCTGACCCAGTATGGCTGTTCTTATGTTCTTATGTCACCCAGTGAATTTGTATCACAGTGCATACCCACAAGGGGGCAGAATTAAAACTTCACAGACAACCTTAAATCTGGCATTTCCTCACTTCTGACTGCTCAAACCTGCAACCTTAATGAAGTTCTTTTAAATTTTTTTGTATAATTTCTTAGGTTTACAAAAAACAAACTGAAAAAAATAGAAATTCCATCATGTGCAATCGTGTTGAAATGCACATGGGTCATCAGCAGAGCTGGAGCCTTTTGACCCATTCCACAGACCTCTGTCACTTGACCTAATGGCTGAAATGACAGCAATAGTAGGTTGTCATCCTCTATGTGGACCAGCACTTGAGAGGGATGAAGCACACTTTGCCAGTGGGTTTCACAGATACTTGCTGACAGCAGAGGAATGGTGAGACTTGGGAATCTTGGGTCCCATTCCAGGCTCTGATGTGGACTGTGCTCTAGTGGGCACAGGCACATCTTCCTGTTTTCCCTCAAGTTTGATACATTCTGTCCTCTCCTAGTCCTGTCTCCTCCCCACCCCTAGCTCCTTGTCACAGTCCCATTCTCCTTGTCTACCCAGTCCGAGTATCCACTCCCCAGGCTTCACATCCCAGTCCCAGTCTCCCTCTCCAGGCTCACTGTTTGAATCCCAATTCTTTCCCATTCCCTATGCCTAATCTCTATCTTGTTGTCCAGCCAGTCTCAGTCATTCCCCTCCCTGCTCTACATCCAGTCTACCCTAATCTTCCCCTTTGGACTCCTCATCCAATCTCAAATCCCTGCTCCAAAGCATGGAGGTGCTAGAGCTTAAAGGAAAGGTCACCAGAAATGTTTAACATGGGTAAAACGATATTTTATTCCTCTCTTTCTCTCTCAGCTGAACATTTTTGCAAGTAATTTTCCAGAATGACTCAGGTGTGGGAATCTTCCTCACATCTTATGCAGTGAAGACAGATGCAAAAAATTCAGATGTCAAGCTGCCAGTCTCTCTCCCTTACTGTCTCTGCTTCTCTCTCCCCCTCTCCTACAGCTATACCTTTGCTGTGTCTCTGCTACCATGTCTTTCATTCACTTGCAGACAATATTTCTTCCCACACTTCTCTTCAACTGTTGGTGTTGGTCCTGCTTTGAGCAGGGGATTGGACTAGATGACCTCCTGAGGTCTCTTCCAACCCTAATATTCTATGATTCTATGTTGCGGTCTCTTCTCTTGTACACCTGCAAATAGTCTGTCCTTAACACTACCACTTTCCCATGCCATACACATGTGACCAATACTGTCTCTTCTCATTCTTCTTCTTACACGATTGCTCATTCCATCCCCTAAAATCTGATTTCTATAGGCCCAATGCTGTTCCCTTTAAGTCAATGCAAAAATTCCTTCTGGCATCAAAGGGAGGACAGCTGAGTGGGTAGTGAATTATGGGGTCACCTCTAAGGTTCTGATCATCTCCTGCAAGATTCTAGATACTCGCAACATGCACTGACTCCAGTGGGAAGTAGAATATGATCAGCCACTCACAGAATGGAGACACACACTGTAGCTAAAATTTCCTCTGCCTGTTCACATAACCTTTTAACAGAACTTGAAATCTAAATGATTAGTTTTCTGATCAAACACTACTGAAATATTCTGTGTCACACTCTTCCTATTATTTAATCTATAGCAGGTGCCTTGAAAACTTATTTGGAAGTCATTTAAATTTAAAAGAAGAAACACCGTGATCATCCCAACCACAGCTAACTTAGTTAATCAAATAAGATTTTTACATAGGTCAGGAACTTTCATCAAAGACATAAGCAGCACCACACTGGGGATAAGGTGGATAGAAATCTGGCTAGATTGTCAGGCTCAATGGATAGTGATCAACGGCTCGATGCCTAGTTGGCAGCTAGTATCAAGCGGAGTGCCCCAGGGTCAGTCCTGGGGCCAGTTTTGTTCAACATCTTTATTAATGATCTGGATGATGGGATGGATTGCACCCTCAGCAAATTTGCAGATGACACTAAGCTGTCATCTGCAAATTTGAAAAAGGGAAGAAGGAGGATCCTGGGAACTACAAGCCAGTCAGCCTCACCTCAGTCCCTGGAAAAATCATGGAGCAGGTCCTCAAGGAATCAATCCTGAAGCACTTACACGAGAGGAAAGTGATCAGGAACAGTCAGCATGGATTCACCAAGGGAAGGTCATGCCTGACTAATCTAATCGCCTTCTATGATGAGATTACTGGTTCTGTGGATGAAGGGAAAGCAGTGGATGTATTGTTTCTTGACTTTAGCAAAGCTTTTGACACGGTCTCCCACAGTATT
The DNA here is from genome assembly GCF_965152275.1 of Natator depressus. Classification (NCBI taxonomy): domain Eukaryota; kingdom Metazoa; phylum Chordata; order Testudines; family Cheloniidae; genus Natator; species Natator depressus. Next base: position 154,850,868 of record NC_134235.1, on the reverse strand, counting down.
CTTGTCAGCAAGTTAAAGAAGTATAGGCTGGATGAATGCACTATAAGGTGGGTAGAAAGTTGGCTAGATTGTCGGGCTCAACGGGTAGTGATCAATGGCTCCATGTCTAGATGGCAGCCGGTATCAAGCGGAGTGCCCCAAGGGTCGGTCCTGGGGCCGGTTTTGTTCAATATCTTCATAAATGATCTGGAGGATGGTGTGGATTGCACTCTCAGCAAATTTGCAGATGATACTAAACTAGGAGGAGTGGTAGATATGGTGGCAGGTAGGGATAGGATACAGAGGGACCTAGACAAATTGGAGGATTGGGCCAAAAGAAATCTGATGAGGTTCAACATGGATAAGTGCAGGGTCCTGCACTTAGGACGGAAGAATCCAATGCACCGCTACAGACTAGGGACCGAATGGCTAGGCAGCAGTTCTGCGGAAAAGGACCTAGGGGTGACAGTGGTCGAGAAGCTGGATATGAGTCAACAGTGTGCCCTTGTTGCCAAGAAGGCCAATGGCATTTTCGGATGTATAAGTAGGGGCATAGCCAGCAGATTGAGGGACGTGATTGTTCCCCTCTATTCGACATTGGTGTGGCCTCATCTGGAGTACTGTGTCCAGTTTTGGGCCCCACACTACAAGAAGGATGTGGATAAATTGGAGAGAGTCCAGGGAAGGGCAACAAAAATGATTAGGGGTCTGGAACACATGACTTATGAGGAGAGGCTGAGGGAACTGGGATTGTTTAGTCTGCAGAAGAGAAGAATGAGGGGGGATTTGATAGCTGCTTTCAACTACTTGAGAGGTGGTTCCAAAGAGGATGGTTCTAGACTATTCTCAGTGGTAGAAGATGACAGGACAAGGAGTAATGGTCTCAAGTTGCAGTGGGGGAGGTTTAGGTTGGATATTAGGAAAAACTTTTTCACTAGGAGGGTGGTGAAACACTGGAATGCGTTACCTAGGGAGGTGGTAGAATCTCCTTCCTTGGAAGTTTTTAAGGTCAGGCTTGACAAAGCCCTGGCTGGGATGATTTAATTGGGGATAGGTCCTGCTTTGAGCAGGGGGTTGGACTAGATGACCTCCTGAGGTCCCTTCCAACCCTGATATTCTATGATTCTATGTGGGGGAGAGGTAGATATGCTGGAAGGTAGGGATAGGGTCCAGAGTGACCTAGACAAATTGGAGGATTGGGCCAAAAGAAATCTGATGAGGTTCAGCAAGGACAAGTGCAGAGTCCTGCATTTAGGATGGAAGAATCCCATGCACTGCTACAGGCTGGGGACCAACTGGCTAAGCGACAGTTCTGCAGAAAAGGACCTGGGGATTACAGTGGAGGAGAAGTTGGATATGAGGCAACACTGTGACAAGAAGGCTAATGGCATATTGAGCTGCATTAGTAGGAGCATTGCCAGCAGATCGAGGGAAGTGATTGTGACGGGTTCTGTCACAGAGACCCCTTTGGGACTGTCACCTGATGTGCTGAGACTACCCCTGAGCCCGTTTTCTCTGCCAGTTTGGGCCTCCAGAACCCTGCCTTGTTGAGCCAGACATGCAAGCCTGCTGCAGCACAGACCCAAAACTGCAGACTTAACTGAAAACAGCTTAGCAAGTGCTCCTGTCTCCTGCATCCAGACACCCAGCTCCCAATGGGATCCAAACCACAAATAAATCCGTTTTACTCTGTATGAAGCTTATACAGGGTAAATTCGTAAATTATCCGCCCTCTATATCACTGATAGAGAGAGATGCACAGTTGTTTGCTCCCGCTGGTATTAATTACTTACTCTGGGTTCAATAATAAACAAAAGTGACTTTATTAAGAATAAAAAGTAGGATTTAAGTGGTTTCAAGTGATAACAGGCAGAACAAAGTAAGTTACTAAGTGAAATCAATCAAAATGCGTAAGGCTAACTTAATACACTAAGGATCTAGTTACAAATACTAACTTCTCACCCTAGATGTTATCTCAGGTACAATCTTTTTCAGACCAACCTTGTAGTTTATGGCCTGGGTCCAGCAATCACTAACCCCCCGTAGCTACAGCCCTTTGTTCCAGTTTCTTTCAGGCATCATTTTGGAGGTGGAGAGGCCATCTTTTGAGCCCCCTGAAGACAAAGTGGAGAGGCTTCCAGGGCCTTTTATATTCTCTCTCTTGTGGGCAGAAACCCCTTTGTTCTTCTGTGCCAAATCACAGCAACAAAATGGGGTTTGTAACTACCTGGGCAAGTCACATGTCCATGAAAGATTTAACTTTTTGCAGGCCGACGCCATTGTTTACATGTTGGTTTGAACATTGCCACGAAAGCTCAGATGTGGATTGGCATCTCCAAAGTCCATTGTTAGTTAAGTACTCCCAATTACTTGAAAAGTTCCTTCACAATATGTTGGCCAACCCTTCCTTATGTGTTTTCTACAGCAAACACTTTAGATACAAGCATAGAGCCAATGCTCATAACTTTAGGTTTAAAAATGATACATGCATACAAAGAGGATGAATATATTCAGTAGATCATAACCTTTGCAAAGATATGTTACATGGCATATCTAGCATAAAGCTTATTCCAGTTATGTTATATTTACACTTATAAGCATATTTTCATAAACATATAGAGTGCAACATCACAGTGATTATTCCCCTCTATTCGGCACTGCCGAGGCCACATCTGGAGTATTGCATCCAGTTTTGGGCCCCCCACTACAGAAAGGATGTGGACAAATTGGAGAGAGTCCAGTGGAGAGCAACGGAAATGATCAGGGGGCTGGGGCACATGACTTACGAGGAGAGGCTGAGAGAACAGGGCTTGTTTAGTCTGCAGAAGAGAAGAGTGAGGGGGGATTTGATAGTAGCCTTCAACTACCTGAAGGGGGGTTCCAAAGAGGATGGAGCTCAGCTGTTCTCAGTGGTGGCAGATGACAGAAAAAGGTGCAATGGTCTCAAGTTGCAGTGGGGGAGGTCTAGGTTGGATATTAGGAAACACTAATTCACTAGGAGGGTGGTGAAGCACTGGATTGGGTTACCTGGGGAGGTGGTGGAATCTCCATCCTTTGAGGTTTTTAAGGCCTGGCTTGACAAAGTCCTGGCTGGGATGATTTAGTTGGAGTTGGTCCTGCTTTGAGCAGGGGACTGGACTAGATGATCTCCTGAGATCTCTTCCAACCCTAATCTTCTATGATTCTATGATAATGGAACTGGCCTCCTTTGTAATGTGCTTTGAGATCTTGTCACCAGTTGTTGTACTTAGTGCTGGGTGGCACCTTCTTCTGGCACTTCTGGAGATTAGTGCCACTCAATTCAGTACCACCTTTCTTCTCTTTCACACATTGTCACTCTCCTCCCGCTCATGGAGTCACAATACAGCTGCTTCACAATTTGGCCCTCTGGGTAGGTATGACAGGATCCCTGGGGTGCAACCTGAACTCTGGTACTGCTTAGCCCTCTGTTCCACCAACCTGGGCTCCCTCTCACACTGTCATGCTGTGACAAGTTACAAACCTCTGGCAGGTACTGGATTTACACAGACATCCACAGGGTGGGACACACGTAGCTGAATTACATGAATGCTTCTCCCAGCCACCCATGAACTAACAATAGAGAGGGTCCAACCAATTCCCACCAGCTCCCCAGCCTTACACCGCAGTGCTGTACCATCTAGCCCTGGTTAGAAGCTTGACCAGTATAAGTTTATTACCCAGTCTGCCCCCCCTCAATGTGGAGTGGACATGCACAAGCCTTTGTAACTGAACTGAAATTTCCCACGCACTTCAACCAAAACACACTGTTTTAGGTAAAACATAAAACAGATTTATTAACTACAGAGAGATAGATTTTAAGTGACTTAAAGTAGTAGGCATAAAAGGTCAGAGATGGCTACCAAAGAAAAGATAAGTGCACAATCTAAATCTTAAACCTTATTACACTAGACAGTATTTAGATCAGCAATTTTCTAACTCCACTAGATGTTACAGTCCTTCATACACAGATTTCTTCCTGAAGTCTGGACCAATCTCTTCAGCAACCTTGTTGCTTCCAGCATAGGTGTGGGAGGAGAAAGGCCAAGCATGAGGCCACAGTCTCCTATTTTATATCCTTAGTGCCTAAAAGACACTTGCCCAGATATGTCCTGGTGGACTTTGCTGAGTCACTGGGCTGGCAATCCTTCTGGGGTGGTCTCATGCAACAGAGTCATAGAGTTGAGCAGTCCCCAACATGTGATGCTTGGACAACTGTCATTGAATTGTAAATCTCTTGATTACAACTCCCCTGCTGTCTAATGGCCGTGGAGCACTCTCCTGGGCAGGGGTCCTTTATATGTCATGAGAAAATTTACAGCATATTGCAGTAACAACCATACAGAAAAATCTCATAATATACATATTTGGACAGAACAATGGGTTTCAGCAGATCATGACCTTTCATATATCTTATACGGCATGCTTTCTATGAAATACCACAACCATATATGAATGATGAATATGGGGGTTACAGGGTGCCACTTTGAGGTACAGTGTGTCACAGTAGGTCAAACTGTAATTTCCCTTTCTGGGGAATCTTTCCAAGACTCTCCATACAAGCAGCATTAAGGAGTCCTCACACCCACTATCGTGACTATATCACTCCAGCAGTGACTCAGGCAACCGTTCCATTCACTGACCATATCAATATCATTCTGCAGTGGTGGAACCCAGGCCTGCTCTCTGCTCTGGGTTCCAGTCCTGGGCCCTACAGCGAGCAGTTAAAGCCTGCAGCTACATCTACCTTACTGCTCTCACCCCGGACTGCTTCCTACCCTACTTCTCCAAGCTTTGCATTCTCCAGCCTTCTTGTTCAGACCCCTCTCTCTTAGGACTATTATGTTAGCCCTTCCTCCTTGGTTCTTATTCCCCACCCCTTTCTTCTCCCTTACCTCAGGGAGAGAGACTATAGGTTTCCTCCCTGCCACCTCCCACACTGTTGCCACTGCCTCCTGGCTTCATAAAAGCCCCACCTGTTCCCTCAGAGGTGAGCTTTGTCCCAATTAGCACCCTCCATGTGGACTACATCTTCCAGTTTGCATCTTAATTGGCTGATTGGCACCACCTGGCCTAATTCAGCTCTTTCAGGGCTGATGTGGGGAGCACATCCCATTACAGATCTGCTGATGAAAGTATCATATAAGAGCTAGGTAGTATTAATTATTAATTATTATTATTATTATTGTTAGAGGCACTCAGGACTTTGCAGGGTCTTATATAACATCTTTCATTCAAGGTGTATCCCAAATGTCTTATAATATTGTTAGAAAACTAGAGCTAGATTATGCCTGGCCCTTTTGTGAGTGTATGGGATTGTTAGGGGGGTGTACAATGAGTCTTCCCTACCCATGGACCATGTACAAGGACCCAGAACAACTGCAATACTTGTGCTCCCTGTTAGCATCCCTACAGAAGCAAACAATCCTAAAGGGATCTTGTACACTGTCCCCCCTCACATCGGTCAGCCAAGCTGCCAGGACACATAGTGTGTACACTCTTGAGAGTACAGTGAAGTTCCGCGGTTATGGTCTCTTCATAATTTCCATACCAAGTGTGTTCAGAGTTAGAGGGCTGTGTTGTAGCCTGAAGGGGGGTCTTTTCTGTTTGTTTTTTCATGTTGGAATAATAACCTTTAGTTTCTTTTGATTATAATCTCCCCTCTACACTTTAAGAATAGAATCCTTAGGTAGAAAAGCTCCCTGAGTGAAAGATTTGGTGGTGGTTGTTACTAAACCAGGAACCACATTGCACAACTGGCACCATGTAACATTTACAGTGTTGCATCTTTTCATGTGAAATTTAGCAGCTTTGACTTTTGTCTAAAGTTGGCTTTGAATTTGTGGATACTTAGAGAAAAACCTGTAGGAAAGGGGACTGAGATCCCAAAGAAACTGGACACCAGACGCCTTGAAAACTGAAAACACAGGAGTTTGCTTAGTTCACCAGTCAGATTTGGTACCTTACATGGCAGTGGTCACCATTAAATAATTACCAATATTTGCCATGCCACAGAATTGTGACACCACAGTTGTTCAGGAGTCAGAGAACAGTGTGGTACATGCTGATCGTTAGGTTAGTTAGACATCTAGTTCTCACTGAGCAAAACAACGCTGACAAAAGTTGAGTTGATCAAAATCTTAACTGTGGGACAAATACCAATCATGTAGGGGGAAAAAAATCTTGATTCATATCACAACTGTGCTTTTTTGTTTATGATTAAGAATGATCCATAATGTCCTTGAATTAGGGAGGCCAATGTCATGCCAGCTGTATTGGCATGTTCAAAAATTCAGCTTTTAATACAGAATAATGATTTATCTTGGCTCTACTAGAGAAAATCTGATTGAACTCCAAAGATTACAACAAAATTTCCTTCTCCACAAAGATTAAAATATTATAACAGTTAGCAAAAGAGAGTGAAATTACTTAATAGTGCTATTCAAACAGTTTTAGACAGCTTTTAATTAAAAATAAAGTTTAGAAAAAGGGTCTATGAAATCTCTTGCTCTGAATGGAGGTAGTTTGCTAAGGCTGATTTGGCAGCAAAGTAACTCCAAAAATAGAGCACTGGATCGGCTCCCAGCCAGAAGGAGGAAAACTTGCAGATGTTGCTTTTACAGACACCAACAGAATGTATATCTATGACCAGATGTGGTGACTCTTAGAGTTCTGTTTTATCATCACACTAATATATGCTGAGACTGAGTAGTCACATCCTACATCCTCCTATAGGCCCTGATTCATCAAGTCATTTAAGGGCTTGCCTAATTTAAAATATGGGAATAGTCCAATTGGGATTGCTAATGTTTTTAAAGCTAGGCACATACTAAAGTACTTTGTTGAATCAAGCAATAATGCATATAACAATGTGATCTGAATATGAGTCAACTGACTAACAAAATTCTCTTATCTACTGACTTGTCATGAAGACACAGGTTTCCCCCTCCTCTTTTATCTTTCTGTACTTGATTTTATGGGCTTATTTCCTTCTGATTTATTTCTTCCCTTAGGCTTTGGTTTGTCTGTTTCCTATTGTTATAATTCATCAAACATTTCACTCATAATTACTTTCCAAACCAAGGCAATCAATCCAGAGCAACATACTTAAAATAAATTATAATTAATCACATACCTTTCTGATATGTAATGTTTGTGTGATATATAAAATTATTTCCTGTATGCATTTATTATGTTGACAAGCTATAAAAGGATATAAAGTTTAATTTAATAACAAAAAAATAGGAATTGGAAATAGTCATGTTGTCTCCTATTATGTATAACTTCATTTTGTGTTCAACAACAAAATAAATAAAGGGTAATCAGTAAGTCATCTACATCATTTAAATCACTTTTTTTCAATATCTGTACAATGTAGAATTGCCCCATCTACCCTGTAGTAATAGATTTTCTATTTGAGGCCTGCAAGCAAAAATCTTGACTGAGAAAAACAATGCAAAGACTCAAGTTTGATTGAGCACAGGAAGTCAACAGATGATGTACCCCTTAAATAAATAGAATCTACAATGAGCAATTTGCTACATTCTAGCAACAAAAGGCACAAGTCACAGTGGTTGAATATTAGAAGAATTCTCTTCCTTTTCCTGGTTTTCCCACTGTTCTTAATTTACTTTTCTTCATTTTCCCCTTGTCACAATCACGGACCAAGAGCAATTTCCATCAACATAAAAGATGAAATATGAGAATATCATTTGTTTCTAAGACAACACAAAATTAACGGGTATGTGGAGAATTTCACTAAAATAGGCTAATATTAAATATAGATATTTTTCACACATCTATTTTTTTCTCTCCTCATTTTCTCCTTTCCCCAAAGTTTCTCCAGTCTGACCATGAGCACCCTAATTAATTATTTAGATTCGGATCATCAACGTGTTGCACAAGTGCTACTTCCACTATTACCTTTAGCCAATGTAATACACAGCTTCATTTTTTGCTGGAGAAAATGCCCTTCTCTGGTCAAGGATCAAAAATACCATGTGACTTAAGTGACCAATCCCCAATAGCAATAGAGTTCCAATTTCAGATAATAAATGCAGTAATTTGCCCAAATGACTCAGTAAATTATAATAAATAATGCACACAGCTGGAAAAATCAAGACAGGCTTCTGGATAGCTCACAAACAGAAAAAGGGACTTGATTCATCAAATTGTTTATTGTGAATTGTGTGCCCAGTCTATGAGTTACCTACAGCACCTCACAGGAACATTATGACGATTAGTTAGTCAATGTTTGTAAAGTGCTTTGAAGATGAAGGCATTAAGGCCTAGATCCTCAACGGTATTTAGGCACCTAACTCCCATTAATTTCAATAGGAGTTAACTGTGAGGATCTGGGCCTAAGTATCAACTACAGAAACTACTAACACTGTAGCTCTTTTGTGTTCTGCATTTAAAATCTAAGGGAAACAATTAATAGACCCAGGCTAATAAGACTCATTTGGTTCTCACAGAAAATTTCACATGAGAACTTGGAATCAGAGCCTTTCACAAGGAATCTGGGTGGACCACTCCCTCACGCTGTTGCAGTGGAGTCCAGTTGAACCTCACCATCCCAAAAGCATCACATTAAAATCACTCATCCAGATGACATTGCGGTATTGTGAAATCCCTGCTTCTGTTTCCATGAGAACCATAAACAAGCTCTTGGTGCACTCTGGGGAGAAAGCTCTTCTAAAATGGCGGTTAGCAAGACTGAACAAAGCGGTCACTGGACCGCCCCCCCCGTTTGGGAGTAGACCACCCAACTAATCTCAGGATAGGAGGCTGGAATGATTAGCATCTGAAGTTTTAGGTGCTCATCCAAATGGGAACTCAAAATCCAAATATTTTGAGGTTCCCCTATCATTAGTTATTAACCTGCACCAGAACAGCCCAAATGTAATGGATAAGGCATAAGCAGTAAGGATTTGGTGTAATATTTTTAAATCATACTAAATACTATGTGGTACTTTCCCTTTCTTTGCTGAATGAGTATTCTGTCAACATTTGTTTTACTACTCAAAGTACAGTTGAATATCTGAGAGTACTACCTCCAGTAACCTACATTTCTCTGATTATATGGTACATTAAACGTTGGCAGTTACTTTAAGAACCATAGTTCTTCATGCCATGACAAGTCTGTTTGCATTAATTCTCCCATGCAATTCTTCCATCAGGATTAAACGTGAAGGCAGTCCCTGACTTAATGCCAGAAGCAACCCATGGCATTCCCTCACTTTGCAGAGTGGAGACATTAATGCATATAATTTGTTCAGTGTCTCTGAACAATGTACACAGTCTGTATATCAGAAGTTAATCACTGTATCTACTAGAGAAGCGGAGATTAGATACTAAAGTGAGTGGTGCTTAGAAATACCAGTAATAGAGTCAGATCCAGTTTGGCTCTCAATGATGCAATAATACGGTAATTTGTATTCAATTTAATCATTTTATAGAAAAGATGAAAAAACTGACCTGACATTTTTATGTTTACATTTAAACATGACATTCAGCTCAGAAGTTCACACCTCAGCGAGGTGACCCTATCATGAGAGGGGTGAGTTCCCAGATGTGCTGTTGTTATTTTTTGGTGGGAGACTTTACTGCAAGGGTGGATTAATAGGACAGCAGCACCTCTGTATATATTGTGAGAGATGAAAAAAAAAAAAAGATGGACATTTTTTCAAAAGGGTCTATACAGTAATTTGCAGAGTATTGTAGAATGCAACCAAAACAGGTAGAAACCTTAAACTTACAGGATTTGTGATTATTTAGTTAGTTAGTTAGTCATTTTCCATGCCCTTTTTTCTCCTGTCCCTGGAGGTTTTTGCTTTGCTTCAGTGATACATCTACAAGCCCCTTTTTGCAAATTGTATGAATGTGGTATAAAAATCTACAGCAATGAATTCCAAACTGTAGTCTATCAAACTCTTCCCATTAGTACACGGAAATACGTGATAATGCTTGTTCTACTCCTTTGCGTGCAGCTCCAGCTAGAATGTGGCTAGGTTCCTCTGCTGAGGCTGCTCCATGAAAAGAGCTGCCTCCATCCCTGCCCCTCCCTGACCCAGAGGCCTCACCAGAAATGTAACAAGGAGCTGCCACTGGCATGGGACTAGCGCCCACCGAAGGAAGCCACTACCATAGGTCCTGCCACCAGTGCCAACCAGGACCAGCTGCAATGAGATCCACCATGATCATGGACAACTCAATGCCATGGATCCACTACATCTGCCATTGCTGTGGGATCTACTGCTACATCACTGCAGAACCAGGACCAATTGTCACTAGGATCAGCCACCCATAGGACCTGCCCCGCAGCAGGATCCACCATTTGGGATCCACCACTGCCACAGTATGTTTCCCAATATTGCTACTGGTAGGGATAGGGGACAAGAGTACGTTGGGTGTGAAGGAGTCACTGAGTAATAAAGGCAGGAAAACCTGATAATATTAGAGGGGAGTTTTTCATGACAGTAGAAGTAGCTCCAGTGATATTTGGTAACAAAATAAGCAAGTGGCTGTATTCATTTCCATTATCCGACAAAACTGTATCAGGCTGAAAATGTGAAAGAGCAACTCCTTTCCTGAGTTAGGAGTAGCCCATGCTTTGTCATTCCACTTGATGCACCCGCTGATGTGAAACATTCTCACCTACATAATATATGAATCTGATGGCAAAGTTGAGGAAGACTTCCTTTTATATCAGTCTTTGCCAAACCACATTACTGCAAAGGAAATATGTCAAATATTGGATGGATGCCCTGAGACGCCTTAGCCACAAAGTACATTGATGGACACTTGAAAACTGTTATGGATGCTTCTGTGAAGATAGTTAACTATCAAAGTTTGTCCTGTGAATTCTCCAATTTTTGCTGTGTTGTGTGATGAACTGGGCAGCTCCTCCTTCGCGCTGAAGTTAATTGATCTTTGATTAAGGCAAGTAGTGACACACCTCTTTGAACTCTCTCCCGAAGTGCAAAGCTTTGTGCCAGACCTCTTATTTGAGTTGTCTGCATGCTCTGATGACCACTCATGGTTTGTACTGCTGACTTTCAGCTATTCTCTCCTGAGTGAATGAACTCAGCTGCAGTCAGCTTGTGACAGTCAGTGTGCCGTGTACAGGATAAGGCTGAAGTGATCATTTACTTGGCAAGAAAACTAGTATAACCTTGACAAGTTCCCTACTTTGGATGGTTTCCTCACCATGCTAATGTATGCCTTCCATTCAAACTGAACTTGATTCTCCTGGAAGGAGATCTCTGAATACATCCCCAAAGACCCATACAGTGAAAAGTTCATTAGAAAGAAGAAGACCTCTTGGAATTTTCCTGCAGCACATACAACAACCAGCCCCTGAAAGAGTTTTGGCTGCAAGTATAGAAAGTATATCCAGCACCTCCAGTTGAATCTTTGAAATATTTGATTCCTTTCATATCAACATATGTGTGAGAATGGATTTTTCACTTAAGACAACATGTGGAACCAGATTGCAAGCTGGTGGCATTTTAAGACTGATATTGGCCATGGTTTCTTCCAGAAAGGAACCACATCAATCCCATTCAATAGAGTTAAAATATATAAACAGTGTCTTTATTCTTCTTTTCTGACATAATCAATTACAGTAGTTGCCAAATGAATGAAATTCACTCATTAATATGAGCAGGACAGGAGGTCAGAATAGGATGTGATCTCTATGTTGGCCCTCACTACTAAGAAGTAATCCACACTGTGAGACATTCTGGAATCCCCTGATCTAGGCAGATAGAAACTATCCCAGCAACAGCCCTTAGGCCTGCCAGAGTGGTCTGAGAAAATGTGCATTGTGATGTCACAATTGTGCATTGTGATGTCACCAGTGTACATTGTGATTCCCAAAGAAGACAAAGATTTCTTTAAGCTATCTCAAATAGCCACTGAGAATGTTCAAAGTGATTATTCTAGAATTCTTCTTCACCAATATTTAATGTTTTCCCTCCAAACCAAACAGAGACATTCATCCTCAATCAGGCTTTCAAACTTCCAGACTTTTAATGATAGCACAGTTCAGCTAATCATTTTTATACTGAATCTACTGTATTTTACCTTCCTATATGTCAAAATAGGTAGTATGTGATGCAGAGGCAGTCCTTAGGTAGATAGATTTTTTAGGTAAGGTAAAACTCACCCCTGCTCAGAAGGCTAGCACAGGACTATGAGTCCACTTAAACCAAAGATTACCGTTGGAGCAGAGTTAGGCCAACACTGGGCACTTTTGAAAATCCCTCTCAAGAGCTCCATTTTAGGCTTAGATCTGGGATAAAGCAAACAAATCTGACTTTCCCTAGCCCTTCCCAACATTCAAATGTCAAAATTAAGGTGTTTTGTTATTTATTATTTGTATTGCATTAGCACTCAGAGCCCACAGTCTTCATCAGAGCCCCACTGTGGCTGGCACTGTACAAACACATAGGATGACATAGTCCTTGCTCCAAAGAACTTTTTCCATCTAACTCTGTTTCAACCACAGTCTTAAAGTATTTTCCCAGTGTGGCTGGCCATCATTTTGTCTGGCCTCTTTGCTGGTGATTGTCACAGTTTCAGGGTAATTGCACTTGTATCCCCACTCCATGGTCCACTCCAGGAGTGCCCTGTCAGGACTCAGGACTCTTTGAAGTCTTTAAACCGTGATTTGAGGACTTCAATAGCTCAGACATGGGTGAGAGGTTTATTGCAGGAGTGGGTCGGTGAGGTTCTGTGGCCTGCGTTGTGAAGGAGGTCAGACTAGATGATCATAATGGTCCCTTCTGACCTTGATATCTATGAATCTATGACTCCACCCATCACCTGTCTCTGGGCAGGGATCTTTGTCCAACTCCCTTCTGACTTAAAATACATCATGCCCTGTATTTTAAAAGAAATTCAAGTTGATTTTGAGGTTGCACATTTGTTTCACAACATATCAGTAAAAGATTATTGTGATGGGGTGTATAAACCCCATGCTGGTAGACAACGAGTTAACGGGAACTTGTGGGCTCAATTAGCTCACCTGGTTATATTTGGAGGATGTGTTAGGCTCAATTCATTATCCGACTCAGTGGGAGAGGAAAGGGGCTCAGAGCAGTGAGGGTGGAGACACAGGAGTGAAGGTGTCTTCAGTGCCCTTTGTCTGTGAGAAGTGAACTATGAGGAAGCTACAGTAATGGAGATAGTTGTGCAGTCGGCCCTGAAACAGGGGGAAGGCTCCAGGGCGTAGCCCTGCAGGTCAGTGTTCTAGAATAGAAACGGGGAGCTGGGGAGAAACCAGAGGGACTAAAAGTTCAAGCCTGGGGTGAGCAGCAGTGGCTTAAGTTTTGTCTGGAGGTTTCTGAGTTGAGCAGGGAAGAAACCCATGAATCTGCTGCTGTGAAAGAAGAGTGGGCTTGGAGAGGCACCCAAGAGAGGTGGAAGATATCATATGGATGACTAACTAGTTTTGTGTTGAAACTGTTTATTTAGGAGGTTGATACCCTGGAAGGGGGTGAAACTGTTTATGATCTGGTCAGAGGGCTGAGTCGCTGAAAGAACCAGACTACCACAGGGTCTGTCTGAAGAGCCAACAGAGGGGAAGATACTGCAATGCTGTGTCCAGCCATGTTGGGGCATGCTGTAACTTGTCTACAAAGTGGTAGAAAATGCAGGCAAGATCATTGCCCCTGAAATAAGGAATGAGGCAGGCTGTTCAAAATTAAAGTTCCTCTGAGTTGATGGCTCTTCGGGCTGATGAAGTTAAGGCATGTCTGTTTGAGAGCCAATGGTACACAAAAGAGTGATGAGGACAGCATCATGGCTGAGCACCTTTCACTGCCCTAACCCAATGGCTCAGGTCCCATGCTATAGCTGGGTGAACTGGAAGTGGTGTTTCGGTGTGATATGGAGCGAGACTTGAACTCATGACCTTAAGGATGCTGGTAGTAGCTTAAAAACATACAAGCAAAAAATGTTGGGAGGCAAAGGGATGGATCCAAAATACAGGGAAGCCTTCTTTGATGGGAGGAGATCTACCCTGCCAAGTTGGTATTTCCAGGAACAGCTGTGGTTGCTGGCGGTCACTTGCCAGTATCAGGAGGTGATGGAGCTGTCACAGCAGATCCAGGCAGTCCTCCAGCAGCTCTGGGAGACTCAGCAAACAGGGTGGGAGGTGCAGTTGGATTGGTAGAAGCAACCATCTTGGTTAGAGGAGCAGCAAAAAACATCTCCTGGAAATCCTAAGCATGAGTGGCCACAGGTGCTGTGAAGGAAAGGGCTATTTTGGGCTCCAAAAGCCTCAAGCTCACCCGTAGATATGTGATGCGTGTGGTCAGATGGAACACATCAGAAGGGCTTGCCCTATGCAAACTGGGATGTAAACTGGCTTGGGGGGTAGGGAGGGGCAGACCCTGGGAGAAAAACCACAGAAGATTGACCTATGGTCAAAACATGGACAACAGGGGTGTATTTTGGGAGTGGGGATGTTGGACATAGGAAAAGGTACTTCCCTCATAAGAAACTGAGGTGCTCCAATGGAAACGGGAAGGGCCAGGAAAGTAGAGGGAAAGGATGGACTGCCACACAGCGCAGAAAGTAAGGCTGTAGTTGCTCCCCAAGCCACAGGGGGGATGTAATTGGGGAACAATATTGTTGCCACAGAGATGAACACGGATTAGAGACAGTCCATGGTAGCAATTGAGGAAAAGGTCCTGCACTGCCACGCACAGCCACAAGGGGATGCACTGGTGGTGAGTCACTTCTTCTGCAGCTGTCTTTACTTGATCTTAAATAAGAATGGTTCTAAGTAACTGAATACAAAAACAGAAACAAATACAGATACAACTTAGTATTGAAAACCAGCACACTTAAAAAAGCTAATAAAAACAAATCTAAAATACCTATAATGAAATGCTGAAATCTTGAAATGCTCTCCCCACTCCCGAATTACAAATTTATATTTTAAATTCAAATCTAGGATTTATATTCAGTCTCTCCTTTGAAAAGCAGATTAACTTTGAATTAAATTCTATTTTGTCAGTCATTTTATACATTAAATACTCTTAGATATTAAATGAAAGACACAATAGAAAATTCAGGCATAAATAGATAGTCTACTCCATCCTTATCCAAATACCATTATTTTAATATTGGGACATTGGAACTTTTTTTTACCTAGTCAGAGTTATCCTATTTGCACATGAAATAGCAGTGGTAACTACCTTTCTAAATGTTTTTGTTGTATCCTTCAGTGCTGAAAATTATGCAGTAGGAATAGCTTTAAGAAATTATCATTGATACCATTTTTTTACACTTTCTCTCTTGACATTTTGGATTTCACCAATGAATTTGCAGAAATACTAAGCAGACATTGATGTCTGAGTTGAACATCAATTTTTTATTGAACTGAGAGGTAAATATTGCTAGACTTGAAGCTCTTGTCAATATTGACCTTGTGACAAAATAAATCTTAATGTCCATTTAAATACAGTCAATGTGTGTTTTTCAGCTTGTCTTTTACTGTTTTCTTTGTCCTAACATTGTACAAACATCTAATATTTCAATAGTAACAACAATTTAAGTATCATAAATAACTATGTAATGTAAGGAAGATAATGCATCACTACTACCTCTAGAGGTCATGCATTGTATGACACAATCCAATCTAATGCTTTTAGTCAGGTTTTCTCCTTGCAGGGCTTGAACCTGCCCTTCACTTATGTCAATGGCAGAACTTTCATTGACTTCAGTGGTTAAGGATCAGGACATTAGAGCATTATATCTATCAACATTGCAAAACAAAGAAATAACCCAGACAGATCACAGTAACAGAACACTGTCTCACACTACAAATGCAATTATACAAGCATAAAAATGCTTAGAAAAAAGTGTAGAAAATAGTATACTCAAATTTTATTTTTCAGCTTCTAGACTTAAATCATATTCCTGTATGAGGCTTGAAAGACAAGATTCATGGGCTTAAATTCTGGACAGAGTGGAGGTCTACTTTTTGCAAGGCTTACATCATCATTTGCAACTTCACTGGTATTACATCTTAGCCAAAATTCTAAAGAGGAACAATCCCTATTAACCTTATTAATAACATTATCCTGAAACCATGCTCATCACAGTAGTAATCAAGTCATTTTCAGTGCATTAAGCACCATGAATGTTATCTGTCACATGTGGCACCTTTTCCCTGCTGTTTTTTTTTATACACAAAACAACCATATTCTTTTGCTGTGAATTATCTATATTTTAAATTAAGAATGCAACAGAACAAGAATTTTAAAAAGTAAGGTGTCCAAGAGAAATCAATGTGTATGTCTCTGCTGTATTAGGGCATATCAAATTAGAAATTACCTCTGCATCAGGAAGACATACTCCTCTTAAGGTGAAGTATGCAGAAAATAAATAACAGACACAAGCTCTTTCTTGTAAAGTGGGGAGGCTCAGAATTTCCTATGCAATTTAGGAGAGCAATATACAGTATACAAAACAAAAAACTTCAAAGAAAATGTAATACACAATAGAGTTCTAATCTTATTGCAGCTTCAGTACCTGTTCCCTCTCTGGATACGATTTGTACAAATGTTAGTGTCCTCTAAACGTCAAAAAATGTCTTTCTGTCACACCCACAAATAGCCTTGTTGGATACATCTACAGAGAAGATAAAGTGTACAGCTTTCGCCTGGGTGAAACTTTTGTGCTTCTTGAGATGCAGAATAAAAAGTAAGCAGATGTTCACACATGACGAGCTGTGATCCAAGATGTCATCCTTTTACTAGAAATACTCAGTGTCACACAGCTATCCTTGGGGATGCTTGGACCTATGGAAGATTTACAAGGTAGTCAACATACTGATGGAAAAAACAGAAGACCTTATCTGCCCCTCTCAAAGACTCTGCAAGCCTCTGAGTAAGAAGTATAGTAAAGTCAGCCTATTCAGAATACATTCCTTATTTATTCTGTTTGCTATTTTTAATCACAGTCATTTTATTTTGCAAAGAGTTCCTGTCCTTAAATTATTGTGATTCTTCCTTTGATCCTACAGTCATTTCCATAGAACTTAAACTCCCTACAAAAGCCTTTTCTTTCCTATTTCTGGTAGAGAAGTCCTATTTTTTAATCAAACACCTTCTAGATAAAACTCAGTCTGTGGGTCACAGTAATGTTTAATTCAAGCATTTTCTTCTCTCCAGTGAAGTACATGTTGCAGGCTGAAGTACCAAACTGAGGATTCACTGTCATGTTGGGCTGAGGAGTAAAGTCTGAAAAATGATGACTGAAAATAAGAACTAGTTAATTTTGGCATGTTTCTTTTCCTTTTTCCCCTATGGAAATCGAATGGGAGCTGAGCACCTAACTCCCTTAGGCTCCTTTGGAAAATCTTAGCCTGTTACTATAGTCATTATAATGAGAAAAAAATAGTAACTGCTTGATACAATATAGAACCATTTTAATTGAATCATAGTTAAAATTGTATTTAAGAAGAATACTCTTCCCTTATGTAACTTATGTTTTGGGCACCTTTTCAAGTCACTTTGACTTTAGTTATTTGGGCTATTTATAGTGTTAATGTGGAAAAAAAATCTGTATCAATAGTTTATAAAGATGTTTAATATAATACCATATTACACACACATAAAACCAGCTAAAAGAACACTATTGACATTAAAAAAATCAAGCATTCAAAGCAAAGGAAATGCCAGAATTAAGGGAAAAACAGGATGTGATCATGTAATTGAAGACAGTATTATAATGCCTAACCACATGGTGGCTGAACTAAGGTTGCACAGGCAACCTTAATTCTGGCATTTCTTAACTTTTGACTGCTTCACTTTGCAACCTTAATGTTATTTTCACATATTTCTTTTTTTGTATAATTTCTTAGGTTTTCTTTTTTTAAAAACCTAACTAAAAACACAAATTCCATCATGTAGCATCATACTGACACCAAAACTGGTCAGCAGCAGCCCTGGAACCTTTAGATCCACGACACAAACCTCTGCCACTTGAGCTAACAGAATAACTGAGAGCAGTAGTAGGTTGTCAACCTCTCTAAGGACCAGCACTAGATGGGTTTAGGACACTTTGCCAGTGGGTTTCACAGATCTTTGCTGACAGCAGAGGAATGGTGAGACTCAGGAATCTTGGATTCCATTCCAAACTCTGGATGGGACTGGTTTCAGAGTAACAGCCGTGTTAGTCTGTATTCGCAAAAAGAAAAGGAGTACTTGTGGCACTTTAGAGACTAACCAATTTATTTGAGCATAAGCTTTCGTGAGCTACAGCTCACTTCATCGGATGCATGGGACTGTAACTCTTCTATCCATTGCCCCTAAACCTGACCACTTCCACTCATTCTTTGCAAATTGGCCCAGTTCTGCTCCTTCCCCACCCCTGGTTCCTTGTCCCAGTCTGTCTCCACTACTCAGGCATCTCATCCCAGTCTCCTTGCACAGCAAGTCCTTCTCTCACCCCTCCAGATTCCTCATCACAGTCTTCCCACTCCCAGTCAGTCTCCTTGCCCAGCCAGTCCCAGTTTTCATCCTCATCCAATCAGTCTCTCTCCTACACCCTAGCCTCTAGTTGCATACTCCCCATCCCCACTGGCTCCCAGTCTCTCTCCCTGGGTTCCTTGTTCAATCTCAGTCTCTCCTCTTCTCTCCTCTGCCTGGATCCTTGCCCCAGTCTTTCTGCCCAGCCAGTCCCAGTTCTCCCCACTCAAACTGGTTCCTCATCAGATCTGTCTGTCCTCCTCCTTCCCCGACCCACTGGTTCTCAGTCCCAGTCTCCAACCCAGCTGCTCAACTGATCTCAGTCTCCATCCTCGGCTCCAAGTCTTCTTGCCCAGAAACTCGTATTTGCCTTTGACACCCAGTCTTCCTCAACCAGTCCTAGTCTCCCCCAACCCAACTCCCAGGTCCTGTTTCCCTTGCCTCCCAAGCTCCTTGCCCTAGTCTGCTCCCCACCCACAGCCAAGGTCTGGCTCTTGTCCCATCTTCATTCAAATCAGGTATCTTCCACCTTCAAACTGCCTGGGCCCAGCAGGTGGTCATTGAGAACACAGGAGAGACAGTCTCTTTGACCTCATTTCAGGTGTCCAGACCCAAGCCTTGAGCTGCAATTGCAGGGAGCGTCCTGCTGAGCTCCTGGGCTTGGCATGCCCAGTGAAGATTGAATCTTGGGGAATTTATTTGCTAAAATCTAAGAAGTCTACACTGAGCATGTGTGAACTGAGATTTTTCAAAGGCTTATAATTTAGCCACAGCTGGGCAGATTTTTATGGGGATGGCAAATGGCCAATCCCTAATACAAAGGCCAGTTTCAAGTTCCTGCTCCAAATCAGGGCGGGGGGGGGGGGGCACTAGAGCTTTTCAAAGGACAGGTCACAAGAATGTTTTATGTGCAAAACAATATTTTGTCCGCCCCCCCCCCCCAGCTTTGTTCTCAGAAACAGACCTATTTTGGCTGAAGTCTTCCCAAAAAATTCAGCCTGAAGCAGTCACCCAGGATGGAAAATTTAAGTTTAAACAGTTACAACGTTTATAAACAACTGACAACAGGATTTTATAATGGAAGGTGTGGACCTTAACAATAGGCAGTACTATCAGCCTTGCCTGTAACACCTCTATTTTATATAGGCTGTTTCAGACAAACTGAGTCCAAAATACTTTAGAGCTGGGTTGTGACAAGGCGTTATAAGGAAACCAAGGCACAGACAGATTAAGAGTCCAATTCTGTCATGCGTTACCCAGGCTGGATTACTCTAGGAAAGGTTACTACTTGTGGGTACAGTTTTGTGCTGTAACTCTAAGAGGCACAGTGCAAACCGTCAACGAAGGGCTGAGGGGTTAATGATGGCTTTAAGCCAACCTTGTGCCCTTCCAATTTTAGGCTGCACCATGTGCTGATGACACTTCTGGCATAATCCAGACAGGCCTGGTAGACTACCTAAATGATAACAGGCTGTCCCCAGCTCCCTCACCCAGTATCTCTGCAGCATTATAGCCTTTGGCCCCACACCTTGCCATCCCAAAGCATCTCTCATGCTGCTGACTCAGTCCTTGGAGAGGGGGCCTGGTAGGCCAGTGCAAGCTGCCTTGCACAAAGCCTGAGGTAGTGTGAACTCTCCCCTGGCACGATCTAGGGCTCTATGGGCTCCTTTATCCACAACAGCATACAAGGGTCGAAGCAGAGGACTGTGAATAAGTGTGGCAGAATCTAGGCATAAATGGCTTGCCCAAAGTCAAGCAGGAAGTTTGTGTCAAAAATCAGGAGGGAAAACTCAGATTTTAACGTCCAGTGCTCTGCCTCAACCGTATTTGCTCACTTTTTAAACAGAGAAGTATGAGCTTCACAGTTAGATATGGGCAAACTATTCATAGCAAATAATGTATCCATCAAATATACCCTTTTATTCTCTTTTGTGAATTAGCAATGATAGACTGATTTTTATGAATGTACTCATTATTTGTAATTGTTCAACAAACAATTTATGTGGACATTTTTCAACCTTTGAGTGATTTGTGATCTACTTTTTATGCCTTGCTATGTCTTTGATTATTCATTTTTAACATGGTATGTGATCAGTGACTATTGTTTCTGCTCCCTGGTCAGATAAGAAACATTATCAGTAGAGATATGCACTTCCAGCATGAATAGCAAATACCCATATTCACGTGTGAATGCCCATGTTATGTGACTTGTCACTGAAAGCATTAATTATATATCTGTGAACATATACTGAACCAGTTTGGCTTTTATATTAAATATATTTTCAAAACTAATTGTGGTATCTATTGGCTATGAATCTTACATTGAAAAAACAGATACTAGTAGCTGTCTGTCTTTTTCTAAACAGTAATTAATCTCCACTTGCAAATGTTACATAAGAACACAAGAACAGCCATGCTATGTCAGATCGATGGTCCATCTAGCCCAGTATCCTGTCTTCCAACAGTGGCCAATGCCAGGTGCTTCAGAGGGAATGAACACAACAGATAATCCTCAAGTTACATTGTTACACTTATTCTACATACACACTCAAAACACAGGTACAAACATGGAGTAGATTGTGTAACCCTTACTCAGGGTGGTAAGCATTGACTCCAAAAGAACAACTCAAATGACTAAGTGAGAGTTGCTGGGTGCTAAGCACTTGTGAAAAGAAGACCACTGATTTATATGCCTAAATAGCTTCCGAAACATATGCATCTAACTTTGAAAAAATTGGCCTTGCTTTTTTCTTGCTTCTTGTTAAAATCTAGATTTTGGTGGAGTCCACACAAAAAAAATCTATGAAGAAATAAGCCACCTTCCAGAAGGTCCTTTCAGGTCAGTATTCCCATGCTCCAGCTTATACAACCGACCCAGACTTTAGCACTCCTATTTAGAAGGTATTGTTTCTGGTCCAAGATTTTGGGGAAGTCATCACTGCATGCAAAGGTTTGGGTAACAAAAGCAAATTTGTGCCTTCCTTAATAGGAAGTTTGTGTTCATTCCTATGTCCTAAGATAGATGTTTGATAGTTTTGAAATGTGAATGAATCCATTTTGTCTATGCCTGTCTTTTTATCTGTATATTATTCATACAGATAAATTGCCTCAAAAATAATGTTATTTCATGCAACAGTGAGTATAACATTGTTGTTCTCATTGTGTTGGTACCATTGAAAATATATTTGATTGTTGTAATGTCATACAGTAGTTATTGCAGTTTCAACCTTACTAAGGATTTTTGTTTGTTTGTTTCATTTTTCAAAAAATCCCTTTTCAAAATGATAAACATGTAACTTTTGGTAAACATGTTTGTTAATTACAAAGTAAGATTTATCTCAGGGAATTGTCAGCAGTACCACTATAGCATGGTGAAGGAACAGCCACAAGCTTCTCTCTCCCCACACTAGTGTAGAGACAGCATCTAATAAATATAACATAGCCCCTGTACATGAGTTTTTTTCTTAAGCCCTTAGCTGGAATAATATAGCCCAAGTGGCAGGAAACAAGAGACTGGATGAAAATATCAACTTTCTTTAAAAAAAAAAGTTTCTAGTCTTCATGGCTGTGGAGAAAAGTTTGAAAATATGAAGGAAGAGTATGCTGAAGGCTCAGAAGCCAGATGGCCAAATAAATAAATAAATAAATGAAATTGCAAATCTGTTTCTCATAGCTCTTTTAATACAGTCTCATGACTTTTTGAGACTTGACCTGTGGTTTTGTTTGTTTGTTTGTTTGTTTGTTTGGCTCCTTGACATCAGCAATACTGTATAAGAATTTGGGGAAAAAATATTTTCTACATTTTGATTAAATTTCTCCATGACACCTATAAAATCAGTGAAACTGCTCACAGAAGGTAGTATTCAACCTGAGTAAGTGTCAGGTTGTGACTTATTATGAAATATTTCAGTATTTGGTATTATCACAGCATTAACCTAGATATCCTCCAAGTCCTCCTACCCCTTTTTTCTAACATAACTTGGGTGATTATTGTGTTTCCAACTAGAGAGAGAAATATAAAGGCTGATCATTTTAGAAAATGCCATCTGGCAGGTCCAGGACTAGAACCCATATCTTCTTATGCACCAATTTCTCCTTCAGGCTTGTTGTCATTAAATAAACACATATTTCTTAAACACTGCAGAGGAATGTACTGTAGTGTCATCAAAGTCCTTATGTAAGCACTAAACTGAAAATTTATTCTGTGTTTATATACACTTTAAAATAATGAACCACCAGAATCTATTACAAAATTTCATTACTAAAGCTTAATCTCTAATAAATCATTAATACTATACCTTACAAACATAAGTAATTGGAATTCTGCAAAGAGTTTTTTTTATTAGGAAACAAAGAAATGCCAAATACTAAGTGTTTTCATAAACAGAGACAATGTAATTCCATTCTGACTGAAATTAGTTTTCATCCTCTAATATTTTGTAAATGCATAGAAATATGTAAACTTTATTCTCCATTGTGTGTTCCCCACATTTCATTGGCTTTAGGAAGAAATCTGGGTAAGTAGTTTGAAGGAGATAGTTAATTAAGTAAGCCTAAAATGTTAAAACACTATTAAACTGCATCCCAACATTTTATTAGAAAATGTATCCATGCGTGCCTGGTGTGGCAACACTTGATTCAATGTTAAAAACTTAATTACCTGAATACTGGAATTCTAGACACCAACTCTGTCTTGTGCTCTGAAAACTCCCACCGATGCAGTCGTAGACTGGAGGACACAAGGATTGCACAATTGGAACCTTCAATACTTAGCATTTTCTTTTGCATGTTTGTTGAACAACATTACTTTTCACTAGTTTACAATTCATTAAGCAGGTGTAAGGCTTTATTTTTGTGGAACACTGGTCCACCTTCTGTGCAGGAGAGGGGGCTATACAGGTTGGATGGCCTTAATTTCAGCAAAACAGGAACCAAACTTCTAGCCAGTTATACTAGTAAAGAGGGGGTTAAGCTATCCTCAAAAGGAGGAGGGAGAGCAAATGAGTGCTCATTTAACCCAAAATCAAGATGTTGAGAACAAAATTAACCAAGGCAGCAAGAGACAGGAAGAGAAGATGTTCTTTAATTGTTCCTACATCAATGCCAGGAGCCTGGATAACGAACAAGAGGAATTGGAATTGCTCACTTATAAGCATAAATTTGACTTATTTGGTATGAGTGAAACTTGGTTAGAAGATCAGTCTGTTTGGAATGTTAAAATAGCTGGTTTTAACCAATTTAGGAAGGACTGAGTAGACAAAAAGGGAGGGAATTAACTCTGTCAATACCTGTTTTTGAGACACCGGCAACTCAGAAGCAAATGATCTTGAATGTATGTGGATCAATGTTCTAACAGATAAAATATCTGATGGGGTACTAGTTGGTCTCTGCGACAGCCTACCAAATCACACTAGAAGATAGGATGACCAACTCCTTAAGCAGCTATCTATAATGTGTATTAAAAAAGCTGCATAATCATGGGGCACTTCAATCTGAGTAACACATGCTGCCAGTACTAAAACATCCTCAGAATTTCTAAATATCAAAACAAAATCTAAGTAAAAAACAACCGTTTTCTAACTCCATCCAAGATGGGGGAATTCTATATTAGACCTCATCTTGAAAGATAAACGAGTGCAGGGTAGTCCTATAGCCTGTGTTATGCAGGAAGTCAGACTAGATAACAACAGTTCGTCCCTTCTGGCCTTAAAATCTATGAAATGCCCATTTACTATTTAGCATTCTTTTCTCCATGTTTGTAGAATGACATTACTTTTCAGTGTGGAGCAGTGCAGAGACCTCCTCCTCACAAAAAAAGACCTGATTGGTAAAGGGAAGCAAAGGGAACTACCCACTAGCTACCTGCCGCAGATAGTCTTCTATTGTGGGTGCAGGAGACTGGCTAACAGACTGATGAATGTTCAACATGGGGAGAAATGTCCATCCCCCAAAAAGACAGGAGGTTGATTGCCAGTGACTTGAGTTTCACAGGGAGGGATATCACTTCAAAACTGAGAGGGAGTTGACTGGGAATCACCTGGATGACTTTGGACCAGTCAGCTGGCTGGGGGCTGTAAAGAAACAATTTCAGCTGTGCAGCCTTGGAATTTTGCTCCAGGGAGGAGGAAGAGGAGGAGAGGCAGCAGCTGTGGCATTGAGACAGAAAGCTGCTTGAAGCCAGGAGGACAGTCTGGACTAACACAGCAGCCATGGAAAGTGGAATGAATCTATGCCCCAGGACCAAGGACTCATCATTCTGAGCTCACTTCTCACTCTAGCGTCAGAGCGCACAGAGCTTGGAAGATAACATGGTCCAGGATGGAGACACAGAGGTTTGTACTACCTGGACTTCAAATTGGGGCAGAGAGCATCAATCTGTATATCTAGGCGCTGGGGACTCAATACATTGTGCTATTGTTGTGGAAGGTATATGTAAAAAGAAAAGGAGTACTTGAGGCACGTTAGAGACTAATCAATTTATTTGAGCATGAGCTTTCGTGAGCTACAGCTCACTTCATCGGATGCATACTGTGGAAATGAGCTGTAGCTCATGAAAGCTTATGCTCAAATAAATTGGTTAGTCTCTAAGGTGCCACAAGTCCTCCTTTTCTTTTCGCGAATACAGACTAACACGGCTGTTACTCTGAAACCTGAAGGTATATGTGTAACTCCCATTAGGTGTGTCCTTCTGAGGATCATCCCTGCTATTCCCTGAGGTTTCAGCCTCCTCCCTCATCTGGATAAAGGCATTGTTCTATTGAGAAGTGTGTCATCTGTGACTGAGGATTAACTCTTGCCACCCCAAAAGCAGGGGTGTTTAATCAGAGTCACATAACTTGGGATAACCAACCCTGGGGGAACCCTACAAGTCTGAAATTTGAAAGTTATTGGAAAAAGAAGAGGTGCTGCCCTTCCCCACAGCCACCTTTCTTTCTCTCTTCCCCTTTCTCTCTCCTCCCCCCGCTTCTTTCTTTTGATTTATATAAGGCAGGACACGTGGTCTCAGCTCAGCCTTTCCCCCTCTTCAAAATTCCACTTCACAAGGCAGCTACATAGGATAAAAGAAGTCTTCTTAAAACAAACAGTAGAAAACTCAAGTTCCCACAGGGTTCCATTCTTAAAACAATCAATTTTAAAAATATTAGTACCTTTGCCAGTAAAGAGTCCGACAGACAGACACGCACATGTAGCTCCTCCCAAGCAAAACTCTTACCTTATCCCAGGGTACCCAGAGTGTTCAGGCTCCTCAAGATGAGCATGTCCAGAAATCTGGAATTCTGAAAAAGATATGGCATAGCAGGAAACAATAGTGTTGTGCAGGGTCCCTCCACCCCCAGGTGGCCCCCTCAAACAGCCTCTTGGAATTTACATCCCTGTAAAATGATCTGTGGAGACCCTGGCGGGGGGGGCACTGGTAGAGCCCCACTGCTGAAGACAGCTAGTTGGAAATTCTCCAACAGAACAATTTTCGGTCAGAATGCCAATTAGTTGAAATTGAAAGGTTTTGATTTTGACAAAGGTCTGATGCAACACAGCCTGGTTTCCTGCCAGTTTGTCCACTTGGGTCCCCTGCAGCTCACCTGGTGGGCTGCTGGGGAGCCGGGGGTTCCAGGCTATAGACTGCCTCAAAGTCATTAACCCCAGGGCTTCCAGGGTTTGCAGCTCCAGAGCAGCCAGCCAGGCAGACTGGTCCAGAGTCATGGGCTCCAGGACTTTCCCTGTCATGGAGAAATGTTTGGCTCTAAATCACAATGGAACCAAATTTTGAAATATCAAAATTGTCCATGAAATGGAATTACCTATGTCTGCACAGCTCTATTGCTGAGCCATATGGAAGGGTCTGGTAGCAATAAGTAGTGACCACTCCAAACTTTGGATCCTTTAAGGAAAAAAATAAGATCCTGTATAGAATATCAAGAAGTTACACTTAATGTAAAAATAAATGACACACAATAATAAGGATGTTATTACAGATGAAACAAACAACACAATAGCAATCACCTTCTTATCTCCACAAGCAATGCCATCCAAAGGTATGCCACTGGGTGCCAAGCCCAGAGTTGACCGAGCAATGGCTCAGGGAGAACAGCTGGTCCATCGGCATGGTGGTTTTGTGCGTGAAGGAGGAGTAGCAGAGCAAGGATAGTATGATGATGAGAATGGGAAGGAGCAGGATGTGCTAGAGGAACAGCAACAAGAGGAGCATGCCATTCTGGAATTCCAGGAAAGTAGACTCTGGAAAAAGTCTTAAAGTCATCCTCTCACACAATTGCTATCAATGTGCTACTCTAGGTTATTATTATGCCTAATACAGAGGTACCTTGAGACCCTAATCAAGGATAAGCCCTATTTTGCTAGACACCATGTACATATATAGAGACCTCCCTGCCCTAAAGAGTGTACAGGATTTATGTATATGGCAGGTTGTTTTTAGATCTACGTTGCATTGATACCACTTATTCTTTGTGTCCTGACTTGCCAGAAAACAGCACAGACCCTGTTTTACAGCCTAGATTAAAGTATTTGAATGTGAGCAGCAGGATTTTTTCTAGTTCTCTCCCCAAGTAGTTAATCTTTGACGAGGTTACTATCAGTTGCCCTTCTTTTTTGGTCCCATCTTTGGGTTCTCATCTCCACTATCATTGCAATGTGCATATGCATCCCTATGGATCCAACCCAGAACCTCCTACTTCTGGTGAGGAATCTATAATGTGTCTGCAAAAAGAAAAGGAAAAAGCTTATTTTTACCACCTTAGGTTAAAAACTTTCCCAAGGTACAAACTTTGCCTTGGCCTTGAACAGTGTGCTGCCACCACCAAGTGTTTTAAACAAAGAACAGGGAAAGAGCCCACTTGGCGATGTCTTCCCCCAAAATATCCCCCCAAGCCCTACACCCCTTTCCTGGGGAAGGCTTGATCATAATCCTCACCAATTGGTACAGGTGAACACAGACCCAAACTTGGCTCTTAAGAACAATGAAAAATCAATCCGGTTCTAAAAAGAAGAATTTTAATTAAAGAAAAGGTAAAAGGTAAAAGGTAAAATCAGGATGAAAAATACTTTACGGGTATTTAGATTTAAAACACAGAGGATCCCCCTCTGGGCAAAACCTTAAAGTTACAGAAAACAGGAATAAACCTCCCTCTTAACACAGGGAAAATTCACATAAAACAAAAGATAAACTAATCCGCCTTGCCTGGCTTACCTATACTGGTTGCAATATTGGAGACTTGGATTAGGATGGGTTGGAGAAGATGGATTTCTGTCTGGCCTCTCTCAGTCCCAAGAGAGAACAAACACGTAAACAAAGAGCACAAACAAAAGCCTCCCCCCCCAAGATTTGAAAGTATTTTGTTCCCTTATTGGTCCTTTGGGTCAGGTGCCAGCCAGGTTAGCTGAGCTTCTTAACTTTTTACAGGTAACAGGATGTTGCCTCTGGCCAGGAGGGATTTTATAGCACTGCATACAGAAAGGCGGTTACCCTTCCCTTTATATTTATGACAAGTACTTGTGGCACCTTAGAGACTACCAAACAAATTTATTTGTTAGTCTCTAAGGTGCCACAAGTACTCCTTTTCTTTTTGCGGATACAGACTAACACGGCTGCTGCTCTGAAACCTTTAATATGTCTGTGTCTGGTGCAGCTGAGCAGTTCTCCAAAAAGGCCCCACCTCTTCCAAGTACTTTCGCTGATCACATGTAGCTTTCATTATCACCTGGCAATAAGTCCTACACCAGTGACAGTCCAATATCTTACAACATTGCTGAGCTAGAAACTGAAGGTTCATATCCCCCAAAATTGTAGATTTCCAGCTTTCCATTGTGACATACATCACTTGCTTAAAGCCTGGGGTTGTCCAGAGATGTTGGACTTGAAAGTAGAGTTGTTGGTTTTTTTAAATATTTTTTTCTGCTTTTGGGTTGGTGGCTGACCTGAAACAGGATTTTTTCTAGCCAAAATGTTTTTCTTGACGTTTTTAATATATTGTTCAACCCCAAACTGTTGTGTTTTGTTTTGTTTTGTTTTGTTTTTTGCGGGGGGGGGGGAATAAACTATTTGAAAATTTTTGTTTGCCCCGCTCTACTTGAAAGACATTATGTTCTTATTCCCAAGTCCCCTCCAAAAGTATTTAAATTTAATAGTTTTAGGCTTAAATTTTCAAAAGTGATGCCTCACCCTCAAATGCCTTAAAGTGGTCTAATTTTTCAGCAAGTGCTGAGCACCGGCCTTCTAAAAGTAACATTTATCGTAGGCAGAACATGGCTTTCCAGAATAAAATAGAAACAATTGTATTGATGCCCTGCCTTATTAGTTTCCTGGAAATAAAATGTTTCTTTCACATTTCAAAGCAAATTGATTTGGTGAGTCTGTCTCATCTCTTTCTTTCTCTCTCATCCTCTCTTTGACTAGGCTGATCATTTGAATAGTAACTCCAAATGCATGTGCCTTACACCTATTTACTTTAAACAGTGACTTTCATGTTCACCATGTAAATCGAATGTATTTTCAATTATAGTGGTTGGGAACCATAATCTCTAGACTAGTTATCAAACTAATTTTTCTCAGTACAGTACCTCTATTCAACCCATTTACTATACTGGTTTTACAATATTAACAATAACAGGTATTTGCAGAGTTATGTACAGCCCAAATACATGTTTATTAAGGTTTTAAGTGTGTCTTTGGCTGGTCTGATCATTCAAACATCCCTATGAAATGCTCAAAAATGATTCCCATTAACTGCACTGCTATCTACTGGTGAGGACAGAATTGATCCTTACAGAATCCCTGCTGTTGACTGCAGCCAGCCACTTGCTCATCATGACTCTTGAAGATAGACATAGGCGCCAACTTCTCCTGGCACTGGTGGGTGCTCGCACCCCCCCACCCTTGGCCCTGCCCTGCCTCCACCCTTGCCCCGCCCCCATTCCAACCCCTTCCCCAAAGTCCCCGCCCCAACTCCGCCCCTCCCTGCCCCTATTGGACTCCTTCCCCAAATCCCCACCCCGGCCCCGCTTCTTCCCCACCTCCTCCTCTGAGCGTGCCGCCTTCCCGCTCCTCCCACCCGTAGCTGTTTTGCTGCGACAAGCGGGGATGGCGCACTCAGGGGAGGAGGCAGAGGTGAGCTGGGGCGGGGCGGGGAGCTTGGCTGCCAGTGGGTGCAGAGCACCCACCAATTTTTCCCGGTGGGTGCTCCAGCCCCGGCGCACCCACAGAGTGGGTGCCTATGCTTGGAGATGGTTTTCTTTTAATACACTCAAAGAATATATAAAAGGAACTTTATGGATCACTATTCCAACCCTGTTGCCTTGGGGTGAATGCCAACATAGCCTGACATTTATTTTTAAGCTTAGGAAATAAGTTTTAATAGCATAAGCAAACTCCATACAAGAATCTCAGGAACAAAGTTTCTAAAAGAAATTCAGAAAAAAATCCTCAGTCATGGCCCCAATTAATCTTCTTTTCTTTTAATATTAACCTAGTTTTCCAACCTCTTTACACAGCAAAATCCTCTTGTTGCCCTCTTCAGTATTCTTTCTATTTCTTTTTCTAATACCTTTCCTAAAATATGATGTCCAGAATTGTCTATAATAGGCTAGGGGTGGTCTCACCATTACATGGCCATTTTCATTCTTCTGATGTGGACTGTACCCCTCTTTTTGAAAAATCCCACTCTGTTTTTTTTTTAACTGCACATGGTTAAGCTATGTGCTTTTAAATTTTACTCATGTGACTCAGATAAGGGCAGCTGGATTTAAGGGTGGGGTGCTGTGGTGACATATGAGTTGGGGAGGGAATGTTGGAGAATTGGATCAGGGTGACTGGACCAATGGGAAGCAGAGGACCCTCCGCCAACGGTAGCAGGGTTAGAGGGCGTTCTGGGGTCATCAGCCAAGAGTAACACACGTGTTGCCAATGCACCTTGGTTCTGATTTGCATCAAGCAACAAGCAATGGGATAGTTTAATAGAATCAACAAGTAGGGGTTGGGAAATTCACCTAAAACCAAAAGTTAAACTCAGGTCACCAGAGTGGAAGAAAGACTTGCTCACTACTGTCTTGTACCATCTAATCCATTTTCGAAAACCTTGAGGAAAATATGAATGTGCTCATTAAAGTGGCCTCAAGCACTTTCAGTTCCCTAGAGCAGTATTTGCTGAGTGAATCATTTTAGGCCTTACTGATCTTGGTTGGTAAGACTTCCTGGGTCATATTTTCACATGGATAAGCTATTCTTGAACAGTTTCTCCAATTTGTTGGACATAAATAGGATTTTCTTTAGCAGCAGGTAGGTACTGTATGTGTTCTTGTGCTACCAAGTTATTGTTCACCCAATATATTTATTGTAGTAGTTGGAAGAAAATGTCACCTTCCATTAATTTTACAGTTCCCATATATTTCTCTTACAGTATCTCAAGGTTGCACTGGAACACAGGGTCTTTACTCCCCTTCAACACTGTGCTAAAAAGCAAGAGGTAGTGTTTGTTCTTTCTCTGTAGTACTTTTCTCTTTTCCTACAGTACTTCTGTTTGTTAGCCACATTGAAATATATCATTTTCACCTTGTAGCTAAAGATCCTTTCACCAGCTTTGCAGGAGTTAAGCTCCACCTGTGACATGGCTGCTACTCTGAAACAAAGCAGCAGTTTACAGACATCACAACTGGAAGTATCAGAAGCATCAGCAGAGTTTTTTGAGGCAGTTCTACAGCACAACCCATTTTCATGAATCAAAGCAGTTTGATAACTCTGTGTGCACTAATCACTAGCAAGAGCTGCCTCTTTTGGACAGAATATTATGTCAAAATGATCATTACTACTTGCAAAATTCTCTGTTATTCTTTTAAGCAGAATCTCCTCTACAGGACTGTGTACGAAATATTAATTCAAAGATACAATCAGCCAAAACCCTACCCATACATTGGCATTAACTTACAAATCAAAGTGAACCTGTGAAACTCTTTGCCAGAGGATGTTGTGAAGGCCAAGGCTATAACAGCGTTCAAAAGGAACTAGATAAGTTCATGAAGGATAGATCCATAAATGGCTATTAGCCAGAATGGGCAGGGATGCAAAATGATGCTCTGAAGTGTCCCTAGCCTCTCTTTGCCAGAAACTGGAACTGGGCAACAGGATGGATCACTTGCTGATGACCAGTTCTATTCAATCCTTCTGAAGCACCTGGCACTGGCCACTGTCAGAAGACAGGATACTGGGCTAGATGGACCATTGAGCTGATCCGGTAAGGCCGTTCTTATGTTCTTATCTGTTACAAACCATATAATGCTCAGAGCATTTTTGTTACTTATGAAGACCTTAATGAAGTTAAAAAAGAGCCATTTATTAATATCTTTCTTAAGAAGTTTATTAAGCTGTCTTTTTTAATAAATATATTCACTGATGTTTTAAAGTACATGCAAAAGGATATATAATATATAATAAAATCAGGTAAATAAAGTAATACAGTCTAAGCAAATGAAAGGCTAAAACATTTGAATAATCTATTAAAATACATATGTGGCCCAATTCTGATCCCCCTAAATTCAATGAGAGCAGAAGAAGGCAGAATAATTAGTTAGATTGAGCTATATGACTTTAATGCACACTGCCTTCTAAACCAAGGAACTTCTTTATAATATGGAAAGTATAGAAGAGAGAGATTTAGTTCAGGATTCCCCTTCCCCCCCCCCATTATAGGAAATTTCCAACCTTTGCCTTGTCAGGATGGGAAGCGCTAGGTACACTTAGCCCACAATCCTGCAAAGACTTATACATGTGCTTAATTTCCCCCCACTCCCATACCATTGAGGCCAATGAGACTACTCACAGCAAGTAAAGTTAAGCATGCGCATAAATCTTTGTAAGATTGGGACGTAAGTTATTTCCCCTATTCAAGAAACGATAATCTGGTAAATCACACCACTGTGAAGTTTTATTAAACATTCAGCATAAAGATTTACCAGCCTTTATTAGTTTCTGCCACTAGTGCTGCTTTTACAAAATGCAATATGATTTTTATTTCCCAGCTGTGAGCATTTGGCTATGATGCATTAAGATAATATGACGAGTTATTTTTCTAGTTTGTTTTTCTTTCTTTAAGCATTATTTCCTGCCTGGTTTTGTTTAATTTTACACTTGAGTGAGGTGTTTAAGCTAAAGCTGCAGAGATAGTTTTTGAAATATATTTCCAGGTTCCCAAAAGCCAGGGCTTTCATGTTGAAAAACTGTTCCAGATATAACATAATTACCAGGAGTCAGGCTACAATTTATTTGAAAGATTAAGACCCACAACAGTCAACATCAGTGCTGGAAGTGGAACCTCAACAGTGATGAAAGGAGTACTTCTGTGAACATGTCAGAAAGATGGTTTTATGGTTAACATACTGGAATGGGACTCTGGCAATCTGGATTTCACTTTTGACTTTGTGACAGGGCTCCTCAGGCATGTAATTCAAAGGTGTTCAGATTGGGATGTAGAAAGGTAATTAAGAATCCAAAGGTTGCCTTAAGTAAAGTTTGTTTTTTTTAAAAATAATAGCTACTAAGTGCCCATGCTAACTGGCTCACTGGGTCAAACACAAGCTCACTGATGGCTGTGTCTGTGCAAGGATAGATAAATGAGTGCCTGCCTCACATACTAGGCAGGGACTGTGTAATGTTCCCAGGGAGCCGTGGCCACAGTGTCTTGTATTACAGCCTCCAGCAGGCACTATTTCAGCACAAAGGAAGTGCAAATGTTGCTGATATTGGAATGCAGACTCAGTGACCGCAGGGATATTGATGATCAAAATAGCCTGTTACCTTGATACGATGGCCAGGCAAAATGGTAACTGTAAAGATCAGAACTCTCAGAATCAGAAAGTGCCAAAGCTTAATTTGGGTAGATGCACGCCAAACATAACAGATTACTCTAGGAGATGGGTTTTTCCACCCATGGCCATCTCATTATCATATGGAAATTAGTCATTTCCTTATATGTTAATGGTATTTTCACCTTCAGGGCATACGAAAAAGGCTATTCGTTTTCAGAAATGTACTTGGAATACAAAACCTTACTCTTCATGGCTGACACAGCTGGTGCAAACTGTTCTGGATAGGAACATGTCCATGGAGATGATTTGGACGGTGGAATATCACTGGGGTTTAGTATCTCAATAAGGTATGAAAGAAGAAGGGCATCCACACTGAGGGTGAGATTGATCCACTCATCATGGATACTAGTCCAGTGAAGGAAGAATGATTTGAAAAAGAAACTAGCAAAATGCCCACTGCTCAGATGCAAATACTGCAATCTGGGTTACAATGCAGTTATGCTGCTGGACAATCTGTCAGGCAAACTGAGGATATCTATGATTGTGAGTTGTGAAGCAGTTTTCAAACACAGTTGGCAGAGCACGCTGCCAGCCAGGTCATCATAGAGAGTACGTCAAGGGTGTTGATTTTCCCCTCAGCTTCTTTTTCAAGACTTCATATCAGCAGATGCTTTGCTGTTGCTAGTGTTCCCAGACCTCCTGCTTCTCCCAGCTAACAGTTCATACTAGCCCTGCATTGTTACAGCCACCATTGCATTGTTACCTACTAGCCCTCCATTATTCATAGATTCTACACAGGGAGTTAAACTCTTGCATGTTTAATCACAGTTAGTGGACATGGTGCTGCACATGTTTTTTCTTTTTCTAAGCTGGCCTCTAAACTGTGTCCAATTCCTGATCAGCAAACATGATTGCTTGACAGCCATGCTCAGAAAATGTTATAACATAGACCAGGCCTCAGTGGCCACCAGCAGTTGTAATTAGGACAGGAATCATAACACTCTCTCCAGAGGCAGGCTTACGTTGTGGTGGCCTGATATGACAGAACAGACTGTTCCTCAGTGGAAAAAACCTTGGAGTAAGGGTTGGGTTCTGTATTAATGTCCAGTTGACTCTGGGAAGCAACTCTGGCATTTAGGGCCATATAAAAAAGAAGTAGTTTCTCCCAAGAAGGAAAGAGACACATGAGGTAACTCACAGATAGGCAATGCCCCATTCCGTGGCCTTGCATTGTTATACAGTACCTGAATGAGAAGGGCCAAGAGTTGGCTCAAGTCCATTGGCACTGAGGCAGTCTCTGACTCAGAGGTGTCCCTGAACTCTTCTATTGGTGATTCACCATTGAAAGGCAGGCTCACTCAGAGTTAGGAGCCCAGGTGAACAAGAACTAAGACTGGGTGCATCTTCAGTGCACCAAAAAAAATCTCAGAAGTGGACAGAGCTAGCAGGTGAGGCCACTAGTAGAAGAGAGGGTAAGGTGGAGGGACCCTTGCATATAGCCAGAATTTGAGGTGTCTGGTGGAAAAAAACCTACAATGATTAGTTGAAGCATTTTAGGACAGCATTACACTATTGCATAAGTATGCAACACTAAATAATATGTACGTTCTGCTCGGATATTTTTGTTCTGTGCTTCACACTTCCACTTCACTTACTCCTCTAAATAATATTTTGCTTGACACTGTGGTTCAATCATTTTGAAAGCAGGATGTGAAATCCAATGCAAAATGAGCCAGCGATCAGTACCGGGAATAATTTGTTCTGTTGTAAAGAAGTTGGCAATCTTTGAATTTTCGGTAATATTTGTTTATTAATCACATTTAGGACATAACATAATAAAAAGGTACAAAGAAGCACAAATAGGTAATAAAGCTCTAGATTTATCTTAATATGTATTTCTGAGCTATTTTATAGAAGGATAAAAATGATATTACATTTGGTTTTGACTTTGTGAAATTGTTTATTGGCCCAAGGTTGTCAAGGTCAATGAAAATTGTGCCCAAATTTGTGATTAGAAAGCACGAAGAAAAGGACAGAAAAAATCTGAGTTAATTTGAAAACCCACATATGAAGGAATAGATGATGGAAGAGCTGGGGATGCATGAAATAAGAAGTCACATATTAACTGGAAGGAAATCACATTGGTTTGGAAATCATTGGTAATAATGACCCAGATTCTGATCTCAATTATACAGGAATTAGTGGTGTTACTTCAGGCTTATACCACTACAACAGAGATCAGAATCCTGCCCACTATATGTCAATTAACGCTTTCACTACATGATTAAAATGTAAATGTGCAAAGTACATATCTTACAGTAAGTAAAGAGAAAAATACTGTTCAACTGTATTGTTTTGCCATATCCTGAACTGAGACCAAGGAGTGCTTGGGGAAGCTTAGGGATGGGAAGGAGGAATGGAAGAAGGTAGCAGGGCATGCAAAATTGGCTTTAAGGATTCTTTAAATCACCATTAATCCACTTTTGGATACAACAGATCCAGAGGCATACATGGAAGGGTACTCCCAGCCCTGGTAAATTATCCTTTCTGTTTGAGCCATTCATCTAAGTATTTAGGTGAGAGAACCTATAAGCCTAGCAGCTGAAGGTCCTTCAGTTCTTGTCGATTGGGCATGAGATCCCCTCATCTGACGGGAATGACTGCCTAGGAAGGAGTACTGCAGAAAGGGATCTGGGGGTCATAGTGGATCACAAGCTAAATATGAGTCAACAGTGTAACGCTGTTGGAAAAAAAGCAAACATCATTCTGGGATGTATTAGCAGGCGTATTGTAAGCAAGACACAAGAAGTAATTCTTCCGTTCTACTCTGCGCTGATTAGGCCTCAACTGGAATATTGTGTACAGTTCCGGGCGCTACATTTCAGGAAAGATTTGGACAAATTGGAGAAAGTCCAGAGAAGAGCAACAAAAATGATTAAAGGTCTAGAACACATGACCTATGAGGGACGATTGAAAAAAATGGGTTTGTTTAGTCTGGAGAAGAGAAGACTGACAGGGGACATGATAACAGTTTTCAAGTACATAAAAGGTTGTTACAAGGAGGAGGGAAAAAAATCATTCTTCTTAACCTCTGAGGATAGGACAAGAAGCAATGGGCTTAAATTGCAGCAAGGGAAGTTTAGGTTGGACATTAGGAAAAACTTCCTGTCAGAGTGGTTAAGCACTGGAATAAATTGCCTAGGGAGGTGGTGGAATCGCCATCATTTGGGATTTTAAGAGCAGGTTGGAGAAACACCTGTGAGGGATGGTCTAAATAATACTTAGTCCTGCCTTAAGTGCAGGAGACTGGACTAGATGACCTCTAGAGGTCCCTTCTAGTTCAATGATTCTATGATTATATGATAGAAACAATTACACCTCCTTCCTTAATATATTAAAAATCTAGGAACAAAAACTTTGCTTAAAAGGGCTTAAGGTTAGTTAAGTGCGATGTCCCTCCAACATAATCCCTTAAAAGCAAGGCAATGCCTAGTGAGGGGACACTCCTTAACTAAACTCCAGTGCCCATGCAACATGTTTTTGCTGATGGTTAAACTCCACATTTTCATGAGGAACTTCCTTGGCTTAGAGTAGCTCCTGCAGAGTGAGTCTGTAGCCACTTCCTGGCCTGTGGAAGAAGGATTCCCCTCCCAGCTCCCTCATGCTTCTGCCCACTACCCAGACTGACTGCTCCACCTGGGCACTGAGCAAAGGGTTTGCCTGCCACTGTGCACCCTAGTGTGCTTACTGCTATATTAATTCAAATTTTTCTGTAGTTAGTGCCCAGAGCAATATTGCTTCCAAGTCCATCACAATGTTTATAATTTTACTGAAAAAAGAGCATTGGATATATTTAGCGAGATATTTAAAATTCTTATCAGTTGCATCAACCTGAAATAAAATAGCAACCACATTTCATCCAGCTTCATTTGTTATTGATTGTTTAACATTTTAAAGACATGTAGGCTAATATAACTTAAACATTTTGAAAGAAGTCTCTGTTAACAAATGTACAGAGCAAATAATAAAAATCTTAATATTACTGTTAAATGCATGATTTCACTTTACTTTTGTTTGAGATTTTCTTAATTACAAAAACAGTATGTTTCTATTGCATGTTTCCCAGATACTATTTTGGAATTCTAACAAAGCTTATTTCACAAAGCCAGCAAAGCACTGCCATTTAAAGGCTCATATTTTATAATACGAGGGGAAAAAACCAAGAACACACACACCTGTGCGCGCACGCACGCACACACACAAGAAAATAGTGTTACAGTATTTTTAAAAGGTAAAAATATTCTGTGCTGAAGAATTCTCAAGTGCAGTTTGCAATTATAGGGTCATTTCTTAAATGGCTTGGGGTGAAGAAATAGATGTTTGTGACTGCAAGAGACTTCACCAGCCTCCTGAATGTATTGACATGTTATTTATTATTTTGGCATCATCCCGATATTGGAGAGCCTTCATCATATTTGTGTCAATGCTGCATGACGAGGGCTGGTGCCCTGACGTGTAGAGTTTAGTTCTCATGAATGTCCATAATCAGTATAATTGTGTGTCAACTTTCATTATCCCTGGGCATGACCCAGAGGTTTTCACAGTACCAGATGGACTGCACAAATACCCGAACGGCGAGGTTAGTGTATTTGTGCGCATCTATCATATATGGGTGGGCTCATTTAATATATTTCAATTAGTCTGAGATAATATTCCCATTAGAGAGATCTACCTATGGGCAAGGACATTAACATGCTAACCTATGTCAACAACAAAACAGCATTACCACCTACTTCCACAGAGACAGAGAGACTGTCTGCATGTTCTTTCAGACACCATCAGACCTCAATATCATGTCCATTCAATGGACACTATATAATACAGAATGCATCTTTTGATTTCATCGTTATCCAGCAATTTCTTATCTGGTAGGAGTCTCAGATTCATGTCACCCTGATTGCAATGTGGTCTCATGGGAATGACATTGAGGGGAAGCTGAGAAGTGATTCAACTGACATCCTCACTTTGGGTTGGAGGAGAGGAGCAAGTTTTTCTTTCATTGACTCAGCGTGTATCTACATTTAAAACGCTACAGTGGCTTAGCTGTTCTGCTGCAGCACTGCTGTAGCACTTCAGTGTAGACACTACCTACATTGACAGAAGGGATTCTCCCATCGGCATACTTAATCCCCCTCCCGATGAGGCGGTAGCTAGATCGACGGAAGAATTCTTCCATGAACCTAAACTGTCTACACTTGGGTTTAGATCGGCTTAACTTTGCTGCTCAGGGGTGTGGATTTTTTCTGACTTAATTTTCTAGTGTAGACCAGGCCTCAGGAAAATAAAAGGAGTCTCCTGGGCTGAAGTTTGCACCTCTGAACCCCACATTGGAGAGAAGGGAGCCCCTTTTCAATCTAGAAGCTTCTCTTTAGTGACTGACCCCACTCACACATACCATTTGGACAGCTGGGGTTTAGGAGTTCCAATAAGCCTCTGCACTAGAGACAGGAGCCCTTCTTTAACAATGGAGATGGAAGAGTGCACTACAGCTTCCTGTTCTCAAAACTCCGGGCTTTATTTCTTTATTTCTGCATCCGATGAAGTGAGCTGTAGCTCACAAAAGCTTATGCTCAAATAAATTTCTTAGTCTCTAAGGTGCCACAAGTACTCTTCTTTCTTTCTTTCTTTCTTTCTTTCTTTCTTTCTTTCTTTCTTTCTTTCTTTCTTTCTTTCTTTCTTTCTTTCCTTGGATTTATAAAAGAAGACACCCAGATAAGGGAACATCTGTCAAGGCTTCAGGGGGAACACGCATGTAAGTTACTCCAGTTCTGGAACAGTTCTAAAGTAATTCCCACAGACCGTTCAGCACCAGCAGGAGGAAGAGGCCTGCAGAGAAGATAGGATGTTCTGGTGCATGGGAGGCAGAGATAACTTGCCTTATTTATAGGAGTTCTTCTGCAGTTATTTTTATTTTGCCTTTCTGCAATGGACATAGCTGTCGCCTAAGTAGACAGCTTTGCTGTCAGCAGGTGTGCTCTCATGTATCCCAAAGGCTGTACGAGTATTTTCTTCTGGATAGTCTTAAATGACAATCCAAGGAAACGTTTTCCAGCATTAACTGTTTTCCCTGTAGGTACATTCAAAACAACAGAATATATTGTTTGGAGGTTGATTCTGTCTATGCCAGTTCTGATGTTCTTTCTTGCTCATGTGGATAACGTTTTCTGACTACCCTTGGATTCTGAGCAATTTGCACAATTATCTGTAATATATGTATATTGTCTTGTGTAAATGTTATGGGATTTCTACAAGGGCTCTTTTCTGATTAAAAAACCCCCTAATCTTAACCCATGTCATGAATTCCCCCCCCCACATTTAAATGTATGTGCAGACCTCAAAACTGTCTGTATCCCCGCATGCAAACTATTTGAATGTCAAGTTATCCCTGTAAATCAGAAGACAAATATGCAGACTCTGTGACACAAAAATGTGCATTTTTAAAAGTTATGCTGGCATTTACGTATTTAGTATATAGGTATGAATGAATACTACCAATTCATGTGCTTTTTACCACCCAACTATCAAACTATCCATCAAAGCTTTTCCAGAGTAGCTGAATTAAAAATAATAGATCTATACATCTTTATTGAAGTCAATGAGATTGCACAGCTGTAATTGACAGTACAAATTGGCCTAATGTTACTGGGAACTGAGTGGCTCAGGGAATTGGTATTGGTGAGAACCTTGTCTTGGGTATAGTTGGTGGACCTATTTTACAGTAAATTGGCATTTCAACATCAGTGTAATATGAATAGAAAAACATTCAAATAAAAGCACTAGGTAAATTTCAAATGGATAAATTACACATTCTAACTGATATAAATGTCCTTGAGATTTAATTTTAACTGAAGTGGAGATTTTGTTTAATTTTTAAAACTTTTTGTCCATTTATTTATTGCAGACATCAGGCAGCAGAATTTATTTCTGATATATTGGCTTTCATTTTTGTGGTTATGCATGAATTTTTATGTTTGGTTTCATAAATACCGACATAGGCCCCAATCCTGCAAACAGGCTAGTGTATACGTTTTTTTTTTTTTTTTTTAAGAATTCGGCCATACTGTGTAAGAGGATATTATTTAAAAACATCAAAATAGGAGGTGATCTTCTTTCCCGTCTCTTGTGAGAGATTGGGAGCAAGGCTAGAGAGGTAGCCTCTCCTCTCTTACTTTATTCTTACTCTTATGTGAGAGATTTGGGGATCTATTTCTTTTTCCAAATCCATTGCTTCTGGAGGTATTAGGAAGGAGCACCTTCCTCAGAGGAGGAGATGGTTTCAGATACAAGATAATGAAATTGCTTTTTGGTTCTGCATATGTCTTTGTTTTATGTTATTTGATGAATGTTTGATAAGCTTATTGCATTTACTGAATTATTGAAATACTATTGAAATTTTCTTCCTTAGATCATTTTACTTATTGAAGCATAGCCTTACACTATTCACAGATTCCACTTCTGATTGTTTCAGTGTTCCACTTCTGATTGTTTCAGTGCTGAAGTGGACCAAATACAACCCATGGATTCTACCTACATCAGCCTGCAGTTGCTCTCATCTTTTAAGGGACACTTTCAAATACAAATCCTAAATTGTAAACAAAGAACTGACTTACTAATGATAATAACACTTTGGATTGTTATAAATAAAAGATGTTTTAAAAGCCAGTTTTGTTGTCTTTACTTATGCTCTTTGATTACCTTTTGCATTTCTCTCAGTTTAGACAGTGAAAATGATTTCAGGTGAGGAATGTTTATCTATTTGAAAACATCTCTTCACTGGATTTTTTTTTTTATTCCAGAAATATGTATGGCGATGGTAGGTTTTTTAAAAGCTTGTATTCAGAACATTTCAGTCTTGGCTTTATTTTGTCAGTGGCCCACCATGATGGCATTTCTTATAAATTAATTGTTTCAAATAGCTTCTATGTGGATCAAGAAGGCACCTCAGTTGCTGGGACTTACTCTTGGGCCATGCTTCTGTATTAAAGATAAAGTTGAATGCAGTTTGCTACTATTAATGCAAATAAGTGCAGCCTTTACTCTCCTGGCATGTTGTCAATGCAATCAGTGACATTACGCAAAGTTTGGGTGCTACTGACATACAGCATATTCCTAATAAAATGTCACTTGTCAAGCCCTTGGTGTGATGCCCTGGCCTCCTTAGCTTTTCCAGAGTTCCACTTGTAAATCTGTTTACCCCAGGGATGCTGTGTATTGATTCCACATAGCAAAGAGTGTTCTGTGGTGACAGTGAGTACAAGGGGAGCTCAGATTTCAAATCAAGATGCCTTAAAGGGACATTCAGATCCCATAAATGCTAAAACTGGCACTTAGGCATATACATTTCTTCTGAAGTGTCAGGGATCACCACAGCTGGAGATGGGACATTGGACTGGGAGGACCAGGGTTCAGAGGTGGCACCAGGCATTTTCTCTCGCACATGCTTGGAGGGCTTATTCTTGCTAACATGCTCAGGGTCTCACTGATTGTCATATGTGCAGTTGGGAAGGAATTTTCCCTCAGTTGAGATTGACAGTGACCTTGGGGGTTCTTTGCCTTCCTCTGCAGTGTGTGGGCACAGGTCACTTGCCAGGATTCTCCGGGTATATCACAATCATTTCCCTACCATTGTAGTGGGCCTCATGCACTGCTGCACTGTGGTGCCTCCTGTTCTCTGCTTGTGGCACATAGTAATTTAGTCTCCTGTGGGCTATTTAGTCTAATGTTGGTTGTTGGGTTGAGTGCGCAGGTGCTGGTGGTGTTGGTGACCTGTGATATACAGGAGCTCAGACTAGATAATCTATTGGTCCCTTCTGGCCTAAAATTCGGTGACCCTACGACCTTTCCATTTCATAGGCCGAGTTGTCCTCTCACCCCCAGCAATTCAGCAGTGGCTCTATGGAAACAAGTGAAGTGACACCCTCTCAGTGCCTCCAAGCCTGAGACGTGGACACGCCAATAACCCCCACACATCTGAAACCTGGCACCACTCTCTGGCTAGGCTTTCCTGGGGTCAGCCTCCACCCCTCAAAGCAAAGCGCTGGCGTTTGGGAGGCTGTATCATCACCCTGGTAGGTCAGCCCCCAAAGCAGGGGGGACAAGCCTTTCTCCTGTGCAAGAGCGGGCGGGCCGGCTGCCTGAGCCTGAAACCAACTACGTGAAGAAGAGACTGGGACCCCCTCAGGTCCCCCTCCTCATTCCATCACCCCTTCTCTCCCCAGGCCCCTTAGATCCCTTCCCTTACCGCCCAGCCCCAGCCCCAGCCCCCTCTGCCTGCCAGCCAGGGCCCGGGACCGCACCTCCACCCCGGCGGGGCAGGGCAACGCCCCCTCCCGCTGGTGCATCGCGGCCCGCCTGGGCGAGGGGCCAGGGCTGCCAGCGAAGCTCGGCCAGCTCAGCAGCGGCGGCGGCGCAGCCTGGGGAAGGAGCCAGCGAGCGCGCCTGAGCGCGGGAGCGCGGGCGCGGGAGGGGGGCAGGCGAGAGCGGCGGCAGGAGGAGCAGCAGCCGGGCTGCAAAGCCACAGCGAGCTGCGGGAGCCCGGCGAGCGCAGCGGCAGCGGCGGCAGCAGCAGCAGCAGCAGGGATATAAGCCACCGCGAGCCGCCTTAACGCCGCCCCGCAGAGCCGCCCGCCCGCCCGGGAAATACACCCAGGAGCAGCCACCCAGCGAGAGGCGCTGGGAAAGCAACAAGCAAGCGCCCACCTCGTCGGGAGCCTTCCCCCCAGCACCGACGCTCGAGCTCGATTTGGCATCTGATTGTTTTTTTTCTCTTGGCACCCCTCCTCCCCCTTGGGGGTTCTCCCTTTTCCTGCCAGACTGACTCGCACCCTCTCGATAATTTATCCCCCCTTCGTTTTTTTTCTACTCTTCTCCCTGCTTCCAAACCCTGTGTCTGTGTGTTTTAATAACATCACAACCTCTGCTTAAAACAAACCAACCAACCAAAACCCTTCCTCCTCTGACCCCATCCAACACCCCTTGTTAAGGTGAGTTGTGTCTTTTCATCACTTTTCCCCCTTGTGTGTTATTGCCTCCACCCCCCACCCGGGCAGCTTTAGGGAGAAGGGCGGGTGGATTTCAGGGGGATCCCAGCATGTTTGCAACGCCTTTATTTTCCCTTCTGCAGCCTCAGCATCATTCCGCCCTGTTCCTTTATCCCAGGGATGTAGCCGGCTGATGAAAGTGGGGAGCTACTCTTCTTTTGCCCTGCATGCTTGGGAGCAACTGCAACAGCAGCAGCACAAAGCTTCCCCTCTCGCCCCCCCCCCTTCTGTTTGTTTGTTTCTTTCTTTCTTTTTGCTTGGTTTCTGGTTTTGAGCAATTCTCAGGGGACTTGCAAAGAATTGCATGTGAGGTGAGGGAGAGCGAGCGTATGTGTGTGCTGGGAGGGTGCATTTGTACTTGTGTTTATGGGATGAGCGATACAGCTTCCAAACAGCCACGGTATACAGGGAGAGGGGGACAGCAGAGATTGTTGATGGAGATATTGATCAGGGCTGCAGGAAGGCTGCACAGCTCTTGAGGTGTTCGCTCCTTGTGCTCCAGGACACCTCCTCTTAAATCATAACTGGCACCTTAATAGTGATGGCTCCCACTCTTCGGCTGGCGTCTCAGTGGAGTAGTGAAGAGAGGAAAAACTTTAGTGCTACCTTATTGTTAGTGTTT
Organism: Natator depressus; assembly: GCF_965152275.1. Lineage (NCBI taxonomy): Eukaryota > Metazoa > Chordata > Testudines > Cheloniidae > Natator > Natator depressus. The sequence goes on along the minus strand of NC_134235.1, from coordinate 154,806,850 downwards.
TGTTCTAGCGGTGTAAAATTTTAATCCTGCAGGGATGAATGGTGAAAATAGGACTGCAATCCAGAACAAACGGATCGTTGGATGTCACATGCTCGTTTTCAGTAACAAAACAGATACAGAGCGTTATTACTTTTGTCAGCTCTTAGAAGTATTGCAGCCAGGTTTACTTTCCAATTACGAAGTTGTATTAGACTGTTTTCTTCAGCTGTTCAGCTGACTGTTCCTATAAGAGCATTGAAAACAGACACTTATTTCTGCAGTAAAATAGCCTATCTTAAATGTCTTGGGAAACGACTTTTTTTTTTTGTTCCGGTTGTTGGTTTTTGTTTTGGGGTTTATTTTTTTTTTTAGTGGCTATCAAGTAACATATCTGTCCCAAGGAATTTTTACAGTTTTTGTGTGCCTTCAGCTATTTTACCTAGGTGTTTGAATTGGAGTAGTGTAGACTTTAGCTGCATTTTGATAAGATGTTAAATCATAACTTGCAGAGATGCTATCTGTAAGGTGCCATTCAAAACAAAGCAAAATAACAACCCCCTAGCTCTTCTCCATAGACTTTTCACAGTGGTATTTGTATCAAAAATAGCATGCTGTTTCCTTAAAGAACTGGTAACATTTAAAAAAAAAACAAACAGGACATATCATGATAAACAGCTTAAAGTATTCATAGTTCAAATAGTGTTATATTAAATTTTCTGATGTGTAAAACTATGAATTTGCATAGAAGATCAAATAGGTGTACTTTACATTAAAATGCATTTTGTTTGGACATTTTAAAAACATATTGAATCATTTTTGCATCTCAAAGTTTAGACGTGAACTAAAAAGATTGCTACTACCTGTAGTTAGATGCCTTCATAGTATGGATTTTTATAATGAGTGCAATACTTCTTGTTTTGATGGCAGTAGAATACATTTATAGTACCTGTCTAGTACATGTAATTTTAAAATAACCTATCTTTCCACATGCTATATATGGATGATGTTCAGCAAAAATGATCAGTCATGGAAGTATTTTTGTTATGCTAATAAGAAGACATCTTTGATCATTTCTTTTTCTTGTTAGCCTAATTAAAATCTTTTACACAAGTTTGCTTTGGGGTTTTCGGCCACAAATGTCAAGTTGTAGTGAAGAGAGTGTATGGCTGTATCTTTGGTTGATTGTGTCATTCTTAATGTCCATGACAGCGTGGGGAAAAGTAAAATACTTAAGTGCTTTGTATGGGAGGTATTCAACGGTGTGAGAAAAAGAGGAAAACCAGACAAGTGCATAAACAGTTACAAAATAAAGCACACAATATTAGAAGTATACATGGAAGCTTGTAAACAGCTCTGTTGCTAAACTCTGATTACTGTTTAAACACAGTATTTATGGTGAATCTCTATTCAATATCATGCTAGTTTTAGTTTTGTAGATTTTGTGTTGTTAAAATCACATATGGCCCAGGGTACTTGCTCCTTTGCTATAAAAGCCCTGCCTAATGGCTTGATCCTGAGAAGTCTAGAATACCTACAGCTCTCCTTGAAGTTACTGGAATTTGCAAGAGCTCAACACCTTTAAGGATCAGGCATTTTGTCTTCTCAAGAGATAGGGTTTATCCAAAAGATAAAATTGTCAAAGTCTTTAATGAATCACGTCATTCAGATTTTATGCAGTGAGATACATAATCAAGGTGTATTTGAATATGTTTGTTCTATCACAAGAAAACTAGTGTGTCACTGGACATGAAATTTTAGTATTGTTAATCTCAGACGTTTTTAAATTCTGCAGTCATTTGTAAAATAGAAAGTGTTCACTAGTTAAATCTATTTTGTATATTGCTGTAGTTAGTTCATTATTACTATGGGCAAGGCATTTAAGAAAAAATATATAATTTAATGTATGAAAATGCAGAGGAAGGACTGAGTTAATGTGTCTCCATATCATAACAGACTTGAAAAAGAGTGATGTCTTTAGTTGTATATGGAAACCATTTTTTTACCAACTGAGTTTGGATGTAGAGTCCATCCATTTGGCTGCCACTTTTTAAAACCTAAGAAGTAGAGTTAATTTAGGGCCCGATCCTGCTCCCATTGAAGTTTTTCCCATTGACTGCAATGGTAGCAGGCTTAGGCTCTCACAAATTGTTCAGTGAAGTGGTACCTTATGATGAAGCTTTCTTTTAATTTATTGTTTGAGGATTGGGTAAAGCGTGGATTTATTTACCTATCAAGTTTTTTGTTACTGGTAAAACATGCCCATTAAAATCCTAAACTACTGTTAAGTGAACTAATAGGAATAGTTATGGAGTTTAGAAGTCTGGCTAACTTTGTAGGACTTGTTGTTACAAAATTAAGGTGGGGTTGTTCTCTGTTGTCATCTAACTAAAATGATTTTCTTGTAATTTTTGTGCGTCATTGTTTTTCTGCAGGTTCTATCTGAAGTTGTATTTAGACCTTCTATTCTTTAACGTATTTCCATTACTGAAGAACATGAATGTTCTATTTGTATCTTAAACTACAGCTACTTTTGTCAGTTTCAGTAGACTTTAATACAATACTTGGTTCTTCCTTACGGGGAAAATTTGTCATAACATTTAAACTTTTTTAAAAAGAAAATTATATTAATTGTGTACTCCCTTGTGTTTTTTGCATTGGAAATTAGCAAAGTTTTTGTGTTGGAGCCATGCAGTTTATAATTAGAATAAAATGTTTCAAAATAGTAGTGTGATACATACGAAAACCGCTTAACACATTTTCCCCTACAGTATCACACTTTGTAGCTAGTTTAGAATGGTAATATATGTATGTCTCACTCTGAACGCACACTTGTAATTTAAAAAAAAAGATGTTAAAATGCATCAGATTATTTTATACAAAATTGTCAGTTTACTTCTTAAAATTTTGTCTATTAGGAATAATATTTTAGTAATAAATGACATTTTTCTGCCATATATGCTTACACAAAGAGGATAATGAGTGCTTAGCTTCAGGGAATTGTATGTAGCCCTGTTGAAATATCAAGCCCTGAACTGGGCTACATGTAGTTAGATTCCCAGTGCTGTGGGTGAACTTGAGTGAATGGCAATAGTGACAAGTTTATGTACCTAGACATCAGTGAAAGGGACTGACTGCCTCTTGGGGAAAACAACATATCAGAGGAAGGGTGTTTGAGCAACATTATGCTGTAGGGCTAAAAACACCAAGTGATTGTCTCACGTTCAACATTATTGAGGGTCCTGTGTTTCAAAGACAGTGTTCATAATGATCTGTTTAGTTCTTCTTTGGATTATAATAGATCTGGAGATTTAAAAAGGAGTTCATAGTAGTACCAAACAGCTTCTCTATTGGGAAGCTTATATAGGTGGTCTGTGGAAAAATAATTGGTTATATTATTATTAATATACCTATCTGACACTTTTTAAATTACTTACATATTCAATACATTTATATACAGCTTATATCTCCTGTTCACTTATGTAGGTTTGAGTTGGCACAGTTTATGGGGGGCGTATGCAGGGCGGGAGGGAAGCAGAAGAAACATTAGCATTAAATTTTCAAAATATTAGAATGAAGCCAAAAGAGCCAAAGACATTAATAACTACAGAGCCAGTGGTAAACTGGATTGTAAAGTGTATGAGATTTCAAACAATTTAAACCTTTTTGACAGTAGACAAACATTTACAGTGAAGAAACCTGAATTCATAGTGAATACACTTTCTTTCCATAGGAGATTTTAAATAAATATATATTAAATATATAATACCGCAGTAATGCCTTGAGTTGCTCGCATAGTATGTGGAGATATTAATCTTTGACCATTCATGTAAGTACTAAAAATTATTTAAATACTGTGATCAAATGGAAAAATATATATTTGATAAATGTCGTATTGCCTGCAAGTGTAAGATAAACTCTGGTTTTTGTTTTTTCATACCAAACCTCATTTAATTGCTCTTTCTAGTTTCACTAAAGAAGAAGAATAAAACATACATATCTTATTTTGTTAATTTTGGCTGTGTTTTTTCTTTATGTTCCTCTAAATAAAATGTTTAATTACTTTATAATGAAACTTTTTAATAGGCAATTGATTTATGATGAAAACTCAGCCCTTTTGACAGTTGTTTCTAAAATTCAAATGGTAGTATTTTACTTTATGTAAATACTTTCTTCAGTCACATGCCTCGTACAGATAATATTCAACATCCTTTCGATCTCAGTGAGACTTTACATGCAGGTGTATATGCTATTATAATTAGTTACCTGGAGCTCCAGCAATGATGCTTTTTGTTTGCATTTATCATGTAAACATTTTAAGCAAATAAGAGAAGTTGAATTATGTAAACTCCCATAAAATTAAGTAACCTGTCAATGCCTGGTTCCCTTATCATTCATACCATTTGCCAGGAGTCTTTTCATATGGGCTCAGATCAGCATAAAATACATCTACATCCAGCCTTAGCAATCAGATCGCAATATTCTCGGTTCCCAATGGCTGCTCCAGGAGTCTAGAGAGTGCTACATCCAGCATTCAGTGGCCACAGGAGGCTGAAGAGAGGGAGAGAAGAGGAAAACTAATAGGGTCTGAGTTGGCCTGTGAAGATCTTATGGGGAAAAAAATCTACCTTCATAATGCAAAAGCCAGTGTCTGGCCATGGAAGCTATGTATTTTGGCCTGAAGAGTATTTATTACTTTATATCACGTAAAATCCCAACTGCCTAGTGGTGACAAAGAATCCTAGTACAAAAATTATTTAATCTTATATGTGCTATAATGTGAGTAGAAAAGAAGAAGGGTACACCTGTATAAGTTACATTTAGATTGCTGTATATGGGATATGAATGGTTTTCTGTCCTGGTATAATAACAACAGTGTATTAGTCCATTTCATTTGCTTGCCTTTTGAAAATGCAAATAAATTTTAAGGAAACAGCAAAAACTAGGACATTCAGAGTTAAGTCTGATGCACCATTCCTAAACTCCTCCATGAAAGAGGTGTGGGCTGATCACAGACCTGGGAGTTCTGTGGTATTGGGCAAAGTTTTTGTACGCTGCATTCTGTATCTGTGAAATGGGACAGTACCATTGGTTGGGACTGAATTCTGCACCTCTTATTCACATGAGTAGTCCCATTGACTTCAGTGGGTCTACTTGTCTGAGAGAGGGATTCAGGATCAGGGCCTGGATTTGTGAAGTAGTTCCAATGTGAAAAATGCAAAGTATTATTATTGTTGTTATTATCGCACTGAACCATATATTACATGATATATGATCATGCCCCTGGCATTCTGCCGCATACTCGACCTAATTTTTTTGGCAACATCTCTTGATTTCTGCAGCATACGAGTGCTGAGTTCTGTAGCAGTGTGAAATACATTGAAGGCCTTTCTCAAAAACTAAAGTCTAAATAAAGAAAACCGTGATGACATTTTAAATATATCACTTGTAAATTATAACATGGATTTGGGGGTTTAGTGAGTTTATATTTTCTGAGTGTTTATTTCCATTTATGTGCATGAAAATATATCTTCCATTTATTCTCTCTCTTTTGTGTTCTTATGCATATTTTCACTAAAGCCATAAAAATACTGGGTAAATCCGGAAGCAGATACTCACTACTTTACAGCATTTTCCGTCTTCAGAGATGTTACAGGCATTAACTAATTAGCCATCACAACAATCCTTTGGGTTTTGTGACAGAGAGACAAAATACTGAACAACAGCAGCAGTAAAATGAGAGAGACTAGGGCAGATGATTTATTTTCTCTCCATTTTCTCCCCATAGTGATTTCTTAGGGATGATGACAGTAGAGTAGAGAATTTCCATGTGGATTTGGAAGCTTCCACTTCATCGGGTTAGTTTACTTAAGACTCCTTACTCTTTCTGTGTGGGGAGCACTGTTTTGATTGTCACTTTGTGGGGGAGTGATTGGCGTGATTCCCTTGCCTGCAGTCTAAGAGAGCCTGCAAAGGAAACAATTTTGTGATTCCATGACCATAGGTGAAGTCCACAGTGCCATATGTATAAGATCACCCACTTTTCTGAGATCTCCCTAATGCACATTAGAAAGGCACAATGGGGTTATATCTTCAGGACCAAATTTTTCAAGCCACTTCTAAACTTGTGCATGTAGTTTTGGTGTACAGTCATTTGCAACCCTCAACCTGCTTTCTATTGTATGAGCACTTATATATTCAAATTGGATAGTTAGACTAGTTGTTAGTAAATCAAATGGAACTGGGGGAAGGATTTGTCAAAATAGGGGGGAAAGCATCTTTGCAAATGTAAGGAAGGAAGCAAGTACAGATGATTAAAGATAGGTAAGAGGGATTGAATGAGAGTGAGGGAGAAGGGGAACCCAAGATAGATTGAGATGTTAGAGGCAGAAATACAAGGGTAGCCTCAGAGTCGGAGGCTGGCATGAAGAAGGAGAGAGTGGAACTAGCGGGAGGAAGAAGAGGAGAGGGAGACAAGGCAAAATGGTTCCTGCTGGATTAGAGTTAATTTTGTTGTTTAAAATATTGGCAAGATTCTGGTTCAGAAACATACAGCGAAGGAGTGAGTTGGGAAAAGAAGGTGAATTCAGTAAGGTGAAATTGAGGAAGAGTTACATGATACAGGTTTTATAACAAGCAATGTTTAAAATATTATCTACAAATAAAATATTTTAAAAGAATGTTATTGAGGCTACAAAGGCAAGCACTCAAACGTTAGGAAATGTCAATATTTAGGTAGCTCATGCAACCTTAATTCAGCCCCCTTGTGCATATGCATTATGATACAGTCTTTAATTACAAGATTACCTAAAAATTTTTTCCACAGGATCCTTGCAATAGACACAGGGTTCTAAAGGTTCTAGGAAAACACTATCTCTTACAGCCAGATGCTCAATGTCTCATGACATTTGTAGAGGAGAGCAGGGCCTGCCACTGTCAGCTTACTTTGCCTTATTGGATCATGAATAACAAAGCACTGTGCTCAGCAATCCTACTGGTAGCTCAGCGCTTCTCTCTCACAACCTTCATCCATGTCTCTGCAGGGCTGAGCCTTACTGCGTTTCATAGTGATTTGTGCTGTTTTTAAAAGCAAACATTTAGGATCCCAAAATAAAACGTCTCTCTCTTTAACTTCTTGCCTCATAATGGTATTTACAGTTTATTATATGCGCATACATATATTAACTTTTAACAGTGAAGATACCATATATTTCAAGATCTAATATATACAGTAAAAATGCAAGTAAAATGTCTTGGGGGACAAAGATTTAAAATATTTAAAAGTTAAAAGATTTAAAAGTTCCAGAGAGAGATCTTCACAGTGGTCTTGACTTTTATGCTTTTTATATTTGCTAGGGGAGATTCATGCTGCGCACATACAGGCATGCCACAAATAAAAAAAGTGGAAACAGAACAGCTGTGTTTTCCCAGAACAGGAAGGAATAAGCTGCTGGGAGACCCCATAGGGCTTGTCTAGACTAAGGTAAAAGATGTATTTTTAAAACATGTTAACTGACATGATTACATAAAATATTTTCAAACTCTAATGTAGACTTGACAAGTTGTATGTTAGCTGATAAACCTGGTCTTCACCTTCACCAGTTAACACATTTTAGGGATTTTAGAGCTTTGAGCTAACATCTTGTAAAAATACACATCTTTTTCTCCGATTTAGACATACTCGCAGAGGGTTGTGTCCTCCTTGCATGATGTTAGAGCACTGCTCTTGTGGGGGACTCCTGTGTTGCTATGGGGGGTGGTTTAGTATTAGGGGGAGGTAGAATTAGATGCTGAGGAGCTCTGCTCCTGTACCTGCTTCATGGCATGTGGGAGGAGATTCCATATGTCAGTCCTAACTCCCATGGAGTTCCCCTGTACAAGGCCCTTTACTCAGGTCTGTCTTTGGGGACAGGATTTTCACTCAGGCACATAACAGCATTCTACAGAAAAAAGTGTTAAGTTCTCTAGTGTTTATGAAGACAAATTTTTGCTTAGATTATCTTTAGTTCCTGATATATAATAATCCTATGTATTTCTGATATTCTTAGCAAGATGGAGATAATCTTTGTGTATAGTTTGAATCAATTTTGTTTCTGCACTGGATTTAAATTTTAATTGGTGGAAGCTGGTGCTTTAATATTTAATATATAAACAGTTCAAAGATTCCAAACGTAAGTATAAAAATGGCCAGTTAACTATCTAACCCTGAGCAAAATAACTTCCCATACAACTGTAATCAAGTTTGGAAGCCTTTAAATTGATCTTAGAATTTGCTATATTAAGGTCTCAATTTTGGAGTTATTTACTAACTTAAAATATGTTGGGTTTTTTTAAGTATCATCAGTATAAGTAAAAAATAAAACAAAAAACCTTTTTATGTTGCAGCAATTTAATTGAATTTGCATTATTTTGAAAAATGAAGGTAACTAGTACATAATATTCTCAACCTGCTTTTGTATTTTTTAAAAGAAGCTCACAGTCAAGTCACACTATTGAGGCTTTTACATTGATTGAAAATATTTCTTGCATAGGTGCAATCACACATACTTTAAAGTGATTGCACCTATGCAAGAAATATTTTAACCATAGGTTAATGCATAGGTGCTGGAACTGGGGGATGCTGCTGCATCCCCTGGCTTGAAGTGGTTTCCGTCATATACAGTACAGGGTTTACAGTTTGGTTCAATGGCTCTCATCACTCCCACTATAAAAATTGTTCTAGCACCCCTGGTTTCATGAGGATGGTGATTAGGTTGATGTGACTTTTGGTGCCTTGATCAGGTTCAAGAATCTATAAACCAAAAAAGAATGATATGTTAAACAATACTGCATTATGCAGGTAAATTATGTGATACAGCATGGCCAGAGGGCAGCAGGAGAGTGGTTTTTTTTTTTGAGCAAAAAAGGTGTTTTTATTTGCATAACACACTTACAAAGTAAAAACAGCAGCATATGCAATGTGTGACACAGCAACCAATCACAATTGTTTTCTCATTAGCTTCAGGGGAGGGAAGTGTTCAAGCTTGCTTGGGCCCAGGACGGGGAGGCTTCCTCGACTCTCGTGGTCTTCCACCCTTCCGAGTTACCTGGTGGCCCAGAGTGAGGGGGCTTCATCGACTCTCAAGGTCTGCCACCCCCTCGAGTTACCTGGCACCACGCCCAAGTGTCACCAACAATTCCCTCCTCCGAAAGCACCCAACAAGAGGGGCAGGCTGTGGGGTGGACAATCTGGGGGGGGGGGGCACGTGCACCCACGTGTGAAAGGACCCCTCTAAGGTGGTGGTGTCCGCAGCAGCAATGGCTGGGGCTGGGGTCCCTTACTCTCTCCCCCAATCAAAGGGTCAAACAAAGGGAACCGGACGGGAACACCGAGCAGAGAACCTCAGACAGCACCCCCCGCTCCTTAAAAGCATCAAGGGAGTCGGTGGACGCCGCCCAGAGGAACTCAGCCCGGATACGTGAACGGACTGAGGATCGGAAAACAGCCCCACAGTCAAGCAGGAGAGTGTTAGAAGGGAGCCTTATTCCCTGTAGAGGGAAGAAAGTTTGCTATAGATTAATTAAAGCACCTGAAGCCAATTAAAGCACCTGAAGCCAGTCACCTGATAAAACCCCCTGCTTCAATCAGACAAGGGAAGGAGTTAAAGCAGAGTGGATTGGTGTTGGAGCAGAGAGCAGTTTGGAGGAGTTGAAGCAGAGTGGATTGGTGTTGGAGTAGAGAGTAGTTTTGGAGTTGTTGAAGCAGAGTGGATTGGTGTTGGAGCAGAGAGCAGTTTGGAGGGAAGCAGCGGAGAGTCTGGAGAAGTGCTGCGATGGGCTAAGATGACCAAGACCCTAGGTAAAGGGACACCTGGTTTGTGCAGAGGGAGGGCAGGAAGCCCCACAAGCTGAAGGGCAGGAGAGGGAAGTAGCTCAGGGGAAGGAACCTCTAGTTCAAGCGGTTTACTGCTATCCCTAGGGCCCCTGGGCTGGGACCCAGAGTAGAGGGCGGGCCCAGGTCCCTCCCTCTCCACTCCCCTCCTCTAGGACACTAGTGGGGCAGTTAATACCCCAGTTCAGGGGCGAGAAACAGTGTCCTGAACCCTCCCCAAGAAGAGAAAGCACGAGACCCATCAAAGTAGTGCCAGCAATTTGCCACAATTAATATTTAACGAATGTGGACTTTTATGTGTTGTACTAAAAAATCTAACATGAGAGGCATGTAAATTCTATTAATAAATAATACAAAATCTAATACTTTTCATAAAACCTGTTTGGCCTTGTAATCACAAGATAAAAAGATATACTTTTATCATGTGTTAGCTAATACGTGGTAATTGAAATGCAGTAAAATCCTATTGTGGACAAGGCAGTCGTCGTTTTAACATGTTAGTAGGTCAAGGTACAGGCTAGAGGAGAGTCTAGTGTTTACCTGGACCTGCTAACACATGTTAAAACTACAGCTGCCTTAGCCATAGTAAGATTTTACCTTGTATTAGTTGCCAAAAGTTAGCTCATATGGTAAAAATCCACCTTTTTTTCCTGGTGTGGATGCAGCCTTTGTATGAGAGAAACAGTGTACAACATTAAGGGCTCAATTCACCAGTTACATAAATGAATAAATTTACTCACATGAGTTGTCCCATTGAGTTTAATGGTAGTACTCATGTAAGCACAGTTACTTGTGTGCGCATTTGCAAGATTAAGCTCTAAGACTATAGGACCAGATCTTGTCCTGTAGACCTGGGCCTGGAGGAGATGCTTTGTAAGTCGATCCCACCCCACTCATGAAGAACAAGGAGTCGTTGACATTCTTGGCACCCCTTTCCTAGAACTCCATGAATTCAAGGTCAGTGTGGGGGGAAGAATGTGATCTGGGCAGGCTGCAGGCAGGGAACATGCATCCCTATGCTGGGGAGGATTGGGTTCTGGAAGATGCTCATTGTCCTCCATTCAGCACTGCTAAGATTCCACAGAAAAGCCAACACAGCCTGGACTTGAAGGGCACAGAGCAAGCATGGGATCTTTTACTGCAGCCCTATATGAACAAGCAGAGTGACTTTGATACAACTGAAAAAAAGTACAGATAAGAGGTCATCTGGTAGCTGGAATTTTCAGTGAGGAACTTTCAGAAAAATTACAGATAATGTCTGATCTAACTTTGGGACAGACAGTGCAGCTGGGACTAGAGCTGGTCAGAAGAAGGCTTGTCAAAAGTTGGTCCCTTTCTTTTTGTTGAAAACTTTTGAGTTTTGAAATGTTCTGACTTGTTGTAGAGCTGTCGAAAAACAGAATACACTTTTGTGAAAAATTTACTCTATTGTTTGAGGAAAAATTTTGAAATTCAATTTTTTTCAACAAGCTCTAGCTGGAACGGCAATCAGTGCATACATGGCATAGAAAATAGTTAAGGAAATTATTTAGATTTCCATTCTTTCATGGGGATTTAAACCACAATGATTAAAGTTATTTTTAAAACAATGAAAATTACCTCAATCGTGTAATCTAAAGCCTCATACTGAGCCTAATGTACATGCAGAGTCATATTTAATTCACACAGTGATGGTGTTGATGAGTGATTTAACAGTGTGATAGACTTATCTTTTAATTTTCTGACTTTAGTTAGCTCACATTAGTATTATTCAATACACCACATGCATTTTGATTTGTAACTTGCTGGTTTTTAACTTGTTTAATGTTTTGGTCTTGTGTGCCAAAAACAATTTATAAACCAGTTTGAAAGCTTCCTGAAAGGCTGCTCCGGATTGATTGGGGAAGTACAGTATGTCTTGTGATGGCAGCTTCTGAATCCCACTCCATTGACAATTCAGTTTCAGGAAGTCAGGCATTTGGTGCTCAAACAGCCTAGCACAAATTGTTTCACATGATCTGAAGACAGTGGAGTCTGTCCTGCTGGCAGCTTTCTTCCTGTTGGCCAGCAAAGAGATCAATGGGCTAAACAGTTAGGGTGGGATTTTCAAAGGGGCCTAAGATATTTGGATTCCCAGCGCCTATTGACTTTAAATAGGAGTTGGGACTCAGATCCTTGAAGGTATTTAGGCATCTAACTCCCATTAAAAGCTGGAGGATCTGGGCCTGGATCTTAACTCCCTCAGACCCCTAAGAAAAGCCCAGCTTCATCTTCTGTCTCTCTAGGTTTTTAAATGTGAATGGTTTAAACCTTCATTCAGACATACTATTGTTTTTAGTGCTCTTCGGCATGATTCTGCAAGATGCTGACTCTCCATAATTCCCATTGCTGTCAATACAAATTAAGGATACTCAGCTTGTTACAGATCTCAGCTACTTGCCGTCTGTCATTTTTTGATAATGCAATACTAATTTGACATTTTATTATAGCTTTTGCCACATTTTGGATAGTGAGATGCCTGTCTAAATAGCTTATGTAAAACGTGTTTTCTCTGCAAAATGAAAGTTTTTATTGTGAGCTAAAGATAAATTTGAAATGGGAAGGTCTGCAGGAAAGAGAATGGTGTTTCCATGTTCTACTTCCCAGGGCCTTTCGAGCGTGTCTTCTGACGCATCAAACTTTCATTGTACTTTAATTATTGATAGGAAGCATTTTCTTACTAGCGTAGCACTTATGCATAGTGAAATCACTTTTCAGGAGAAATTATTTCCAGTATTTTTTGGATTGGATTCAGTTTTGCAAATTGCTTGTTTTTATAGTGCCCCATAAATTAAAGCACGAATGATAAGCAAGATCATTATGCTGCCATGAATCACTCCAGTCCTAATGGCCTAATGCACTAAGCTTTAATTAGTAATATTGTATTTTTAAAAGGACAGTGTTGTGAAGGAAATGTGAATGTGCCCTGTTTTATATCTGGCTTTCCCAGAAGATTTTAAATGGATTCCTGTTCTTGGTATGTCTTTAAATAATTGATATGGCCACTTCAAGGCCTTAGTAGAGAAACAGATTATTGGCTGCCAGTGACAAAATTTGGTTTTGGCATAATTTAGCAGAGACATGGTACTGCCTACTGTGCTTCTCTAATTAGAAAGTTTGCCTAGGGTGCTTATATCAGAAAGAGTGGGGAAACATAGTGCTGGCACAACCTGTCATAACAGAGTGATTCCTGCAAAACCTGATTTATACAAGATTGCTTCTTTTAACCTTTTCACACTTCTTCAGGAATTTTCATGTGTCCTTTCAGCAACTTTCATACAGACATTTCTTTATTGATTGTAATTTGTAACATAATATCCTGCGTAAGAATCTTTTCCCCCCTCACAATGCCCACAACTTGTTAGTCAACAATAATAACTCTATTTTTAACTTTTGATTGAACTGCCAGGAAGTCAGCATGCCAGAACTGAGTAATAGCTCTGTGATCTTATTGCTGTCATTAAACTTGCCTTTCCCTACTGTTTGTTACCTCCTCTCATTCCATTGGGCCAGATCTTGGGTGCTAGCTGTGTTGCACCTGGTAGAGCTCTGTGGAAAGGGGGAACATAAAGGAAGCTATGGAACATATTTGTATTGCCCAGATCCCAATGCCCCTGGGTACCAGTCTGATCTGTTGTGCAAAATAAAGCTGTCTCATGGGCCATTTCAGTCTATGAGCTATTCTAGCTGTGTGGGATCAGCCTGATGTTATATCTCTTTGACTATGCCCCCTTTTCACTGGTCATGCCCTCAGCTTACCCTCTACATCAGTGGCAAAAGGAGGGGAGGAGGAATAGCATAAAGCCAGCTGTGGAAGCCTGATACTGGCCAGGAATTTCCCCCAGCCAGGGGAATCCCCAGGAAGCCTGTTAAGCTGGGGCAAAGCACCCTTAGCAGGACCAGAATCTGGAGCATCATGTCTAAAATTAGAATATATGTTGTTTGGAGATCATGTATTTTTATTTTGATTGCAAATCACCTAGGCTAGCATATTGTTGGTTGTTGTTAAAATAAGAAATGGTAATGAATATGATGAGTAGAGCTGGTTGGGAATTTTTCAACAAAACTTGGAAAATGCTGGTTTGTCAAAACCAAAACTTTTCATGCAAAATGGTTGGTTTCAACAAATTTCTCGTTTTGAAAAAAATGTTTTAAAATTGTGAAAACAGTTTCCGTATTTCCAAAATATTCAGATTTTTTGTTCATGAAAATTTTCAAGATTTTGACATTTTATCCTGATTCAGGATGGGAAAAATGTTGGAAAACTCAACAGTTCTTACTGGATGAGATTTTTTGTGGCTCGCTCTAATTACGTTGTTTGTCTGGAAAGTAAAGTCATTCAGCTCTGGTATATTGTTCAGCACTGAAGTGGTAAAACCCCTCTTGTTATGCACTGTTGCTCTAAAAAAGCAACAGGGAATGAAGGTTAGTAAGACTTTCAAATCCTTGTTAAACAATGTCATGCTCTTATAACTCGGAAGATCGACAATGATAGGATGGATCACATGTTCAAATTTATTCTGCTGTCAGCTCAAAAGCAGATCACTAAACATACAAAGTGCTGTGAGAGGTGCAACTTTATATTAGATGATAAAAGATCTGCTTTTAATTATTTATTACAGTTCAATAGAGGGGCAAAGTAGGTTTCATATAGACTAGCAAAACTTTTAGAAGAACAAAAACAGATATGGAAAGTGGGAGAGTGGGAGAAATAAAATGAGCAAACTACTGTGAAGGAGCAGTTATAAAAGGTTAAGCTGTATGTTTGTATTTTCCAGCATTCCCAGGAAACTCGTTGCCAACATCCCACCAAGGAATAAGAATGGATGAAACAGTAAGCCATTGTGAGAGATGTCTTGCATCCATAATACATCCATTCTGACATATGCTTGTACATGAGTTTATTTAGATATTTTTGCAGCATGGGGCTCTGATTTATCAAAGCACTTAAGCACGTGGCTAACTGTGGTTTTAATGGGACTACATATGTTCTCAAAGTTAAGCATGTGGTTATCTGCTTTGCCCAATCAGACCCTTAGGTTTAGGTAGATGACTATCCATATCTAAACAGCAGAATGTTAAAGACAAGTGTATGAGGTGATACAGGAATGGCTGCTAGACATATTGGTTTGGGTATATAAATGCACAGGTTCAATGATAAATAATGTCTTCCTCCTATTTGCATGAAGATTCGGAATTATTGCAACTACAGACATGTTAGTGCATTTGTACCAGGAAGTATTCAGAAAAAAAACATCAAATTGTTGTCTCTTTATTCCTTTCCCCAGCAACAAATACTTAAGTCAAACAAATCTGATTAAAATGATCAGAGACTTAGGATCACCCTGGTGTTGAAATTAAGTTTAATTTCCCTTTAAGGCAAGGTTAAAGTGTTCTCATTATGGGTATTAAGATTTTTTAATGTTTAATTTCCACTGAATTGAAATTTATGGTTCCAATGAAGATCTCATAAGGGAATACTATATAAAATTTTCTTTATCCTTCTAAATGATTTTGTGTCTCAGAAATTTCTGTGGGTCATTAGAGTAGCAGCCGTGTTAGTCTGTATTCTACATGCCTCCAGCTTTCACCCAGATCACATCACACGATCCATTGTCTACAGCCAAGCTCTACGATACAACTGCATTTGCTCCAACCCCTCAGACAGAGACAAACACCTACAAGATCTCTATCAAGCATTCTTACAACTACAATACCCACCTGCTGAAGTGAAGAAACAGATTGACAGAGCCAGAAGATACAATTGACAATACCCAGAAGTCATCTACTACAGGACAGGCCCAACAAAGAAAATAACAGAACGCCACTAGCCATCACCTTCAGCCCCCAACTAAAACCTCTCCAACGCATCATCAAGGATCTACAACCTATCCTGAAGGACGACCCATCACTCTCACAGATCTTGGGAGACAGGCCAGTCCTTGCTTACAGACAGCCCCCCAACCTGAAGCAAATACTCACCAGCAACCACACACCACACAACAGAACCACTAACCCAGGAACCTATCCTTGCAACAAAGCCCGTTGCCAACTGTGTCCACATATCTATTCAGGGGACACCATCATAGGGCCTAATCACATCAGCCACACTATCAGAGGCTTGTTCACCTGCACATCCACCAATGTGCCAGCAATGCCCCTCTGCCATGTACATTGGTCAAACTGGACAGTTTCTATGTAAAAGAATAAATGAACACAAATCAGACGTCAAGAATTATAACATTCAAAAACCAGTCGGAGAACACTTCAATCTGTTTGGTCACTCGATTACAGACCTAAAAGTGGCAATTCTTCAACAAAAAAAACTTCAAAAACAGACTCCAACGAGAGACTGCTGAATTGGAATTAATTTGCAAACTGAATACAATTAACTTAGGCTTGAATAGGGACTGGGAGTGGATGGGTCATTACACAAAGTAAAACTATTTCCCCATGTTTATTCCCCCCCACACACACACACACACACTGTTCCTCAGACGCTCTTGTCAACTGCTGGAAATGGCCCACCTTGATTATCACTACAAAAGGTTTTCTTCCCCCTCCCCCCACTCTCCTGCTGCTATTAGCTCATCTTAAGTGATCACTCTCATTACAGTGTGTGTGGTAATACCCATTGTTTCACGTTCTCTGTGTATATAAATCTCCCCACTGTATTTTCCACTGAATGCATCCGAGGAAGTGAGCTGTAGCTCATGAAAGCTTGTGCGCAAATAAATTTGTTAGTCTCTAAGGTGCCACAAGTCCTTCTTTTCTTTTTGTGGGTCATTAGTTTTTATGTTGTACGCTGTGTTCAGTTGTGGACTAATTTTTTATGTGTTACTCACTTTGTTAATGGTGTTAGTTTCAGTAAGGATTTCCCCATCTTAAAGAACATTAAAAAGAATGAAGAACGCCGCTCATCTAGAATGTACTTGTGTAATTGACTTATTAGAAGTTTACTGTTGGGCATACACTTGCAAGATTTTTTGCATTTCTTTTCAAAATGAATCTTGGTGCAAAAGAGAAGCTATTTAATTGTAAAAAGAAAAAAGAAAAGGAGTACTTGTGGCACCTTAGAGACTAACCAGTTTATTTGAGCATGAGCTTTCGTGAGCTACAGCTCACTTCACTTTTCTTTTTTCTTTTTGCGAATACAGACTAACATGGCTGTTACTCTGAAACCTGTCATTATTTAATTGTGATATAATAATATTCCAGCTTCAGTAAACATCCTTTCCTCACATATTTGTTATACTTTAGAGTTACATTATGGCTTGTCCCACAAGGTTGGCTGGAGCAGAGGATGAAACATGCAGACAACCTCTACTCTACCCAACCCCCAGACCTAACGACTGGTGCAAGCCTCAGCAGGAATACTGGACCTGTGCTTCCAGACAGCTCTACAGTTTTAGTATTAGGCGTGAAGTGTATTTGTCTCATCTGTCTCCTACTAATCTCTGTAAATTTTAAAGTGATATTTGGGTATTTTTTTTTACCAAAAATGTAAACCAGTAGGATAAAATATGTAGCCTTACTAAGATATATTCAAGTGGAGTAATTTTGTTTTAGTTGCTGTGTCACATTCCCTTTAAAACAAACCCCTGTAGCTAACATGCATATGCTGTGAGGTCTTTGACTGTCTGGGTAATTCTAGTGTTGAAATTCCTCTCATTTCCTCCACCCTGTTGAACGCTGTAACATATGGAACCACAAAGTTGCTTGCCACTTAGAGATCTTTTAAATGGCTCAGTTGCAGTACCTTCAAAAGTGGATTTTTCTAACATGCATTCTTCAAAGCAGAACTACATCTCCATATCATCATAATCATCAAAAAAAAATCTTACCTTCCCACTATGAATTCTGTCAACACTGTGATGTTTTCGATAGGGACTGTTTGTAAAAGGGGCCTGCATCCTGCTATTTAGTGTGCTGGAAACACTTCAGCGTACAGGTGCATGAATAAATATTGATTTCATTCTTCATTGGTTTAGTTAGTAAACTAAAAGGTGACAACATTTTTGCTGAATAATTGTTCTTAAAAAATCCGAACATTGTATTAAACAAGTATACAACTCTTTGCAAGATACAGTGATTTTAGTAATCCAGAGTTGCTAATTGCTAGGATACTTTGACAGTCACTTACGTGCTTTGTTATGACACTGACATTTAAGAGTTATTATAAAAACCTTTTTATTGTCTAATAGTGCAGAGTTCCCACACAGGATAAAATTAAAGCCTTTAGAGGACCTGATCCTGCTTGCAGATATGTATGGCTATTCCTGATGCATCCACTCAAACCATCTATTCAAATACCAAACATTTTTGATGCATAGACACTCTACACACTGCACTGACTACTCCACAGCAAGCATTGGCTTTTTCAAGCCCCTTCCAAATCTCTCTTTGCCCCCGGCTTACAGAGCTAGAATGGAGGATCGATTAGAAGTGGGAAGAGTACACATCAACTTCCAGTAAAGATGTTCTAAGGATAAGACTCTAAAACTATCCACAGAAATTCCACAGCTGGAGCTCCTGGGCCCTGAGTAAGCACTGTAGGATTTGGCCTCTAGAGCCCAAACTGGTGACATGCTGAGCACTCTTCATTCCTATTCACTTTGGACCTGAACTTGCAACTTGGACATAAATAGGAGTTTTGCCATTGATTTAAATGGGATGTGGAGGATGCTCAGCACCTGACAGGATCAGGCTTATAGTTTGCACGTTTCATTACTTACAGAAAGGCATAATCTTGCCCGGTGCTGAGCACCCTTAATTCCATTTAAGTCAATGAACCAAACCCCAAGGCTCTTAAATCAGATAAAATTCCAGTGAAGCTAGTGGGAATTTGTCTGAGTTGAGACTGAGACAAAAACAAGTAAAGACCTCCAGATTTAGTTGGTGTTGTAAGTATCCAGTTTCCCACTATTGTTAAGTGTCATCAGTTGATCTTTGACCCCAATAGATGCTTTTGACCATGCACTGTTTGTTAGCTAACACGCTGGGGAGATCAGTATGTTTTTCTGTCTCCCTTCCCTCTCCCCCATCCTGTATGCATTCTTCTCTTCTCTTCTCTTCTCTTCTCTTCTCTTCTCTTCTCTTCTTTTCTCTAGTAGTTCTGTGCTGGGTTGGTGCTGGTGCTGGCTCCTTTCTTCTACTGGCACTAGTAGGGAGATATAGCCGGTGAAAGTCCCCTTTGATCTCAGAGTTGATTTTGTCTTCTGTTGCGGCGGGGTGATGTCAGTGATAACGTCCGATGTGCAAGTGCATGGGTATGTTGGGAATTTATTAGTTTGAAGCATGGTGATATGGTGTACCAACCCCACACTGGGTCAGAAGGAGTTAATGAGAGCCTCAGAAGTCAGTCAGCCTACCCCACCCACTACATGCGTGGCAGGTATCAAGCTTGGAGGGAGGGGCTAAAAGGGCGAACCTGGCTCAGGTGGGGGCTTACCAGGAGAGAAAGTGAGGACAAGCAGATTGCTGGCTTTCACTCAGCGAGCTGAACTGCTGGCAGACAGAGCCTTCCTGAAGGGAAATAGGCTTGCAGCAGGGAGCCCCCAGCAGTGGTGAAGGAAAGCTGGGGCAGGGAGTCTGCCTAGGGTTCCCTGTGCTGATGGCAGAAGATTCCTGCAGGGTCAGGGATTGCCCTTCAAGGCGTGTAGAGAAATCTCTCCTTCAGCAAAGTAGCTGGGTGGCAGAAAAAAGCTCTGCAGTGAGCCTGGGGAAGAGGCTTAGAGAGAGAGAGGATCTGATACACAGTGAACTGAGGAGAAGGTTGTGGCAAGAGCCCAAGATAGGAAGTGGTCCAGGGAGATGTCAAGGGGTTTGTTTATTAAAAAATTGCTGGACCAGAAGCCAGTGGAGCTGGAGGGTATGGGTTCCTCTACCAGCCCATCAAGGAGGGTGGAATAGTGGACACCCCTGACAAGGGGTATGCATTTCAAAACTCCCTGAAACCACTGGTATGGCTTAAGGAGTTCAGAGTTGGACTGAAGGCCCAGCATGAAGCTGAAGGACTATTAGCTGTTGGATTACTGGTTTACCCCAGAAGGGGTTGGACTGTATGTGGCCTCGCTGGAAGGCTGAGTCAAAGGAAGAAGCAGACCACTGCTGCACCAGAGTGGCTGTCAGGAGGAATGCAAATGGAGGAGAGCCCACTATGCCACTCCCAGCCAGAAGGGTGCATGTGGGCTAGTAAGTCGCACTTTTACGGACGTCATGGGGGTTGGGATGGGCAGTTCTGAAATCTTGAGTTGAAGGAGGAGGGGATAGTATTTCTAAAGCTACATGGAGTACATTAAACTAATGGCTTCTCAGGATGCCCAAAACTGCTGCTACTTACCCTGGGAAAACCTGTAGCTTATAAAATTATAGATAGGTAGAAAACCTTCCCTCCTCTCCAAGTTCCTTGCAACAGCAGACTTGCTGTCCTGCCCCACATATCTGGCAGCAAACTGGGAGTGTTTGCCTAAATACAATTTTTCCTTTTTTTTTTTTCCGGTTCTTCCGGTGGCAGATTTTGCAGCGTTTGATCATTGTTCTCTGCCCAATTTCAGAAAGTGAACACCCCAAATTTAACAACTGTAACAAAACTAAAAAGGGAACAAAAATATAAAATGGCGATAAATATTTATGTAGGTGCACTAGCTCCGTACTGTCGATCCAGATAATGTAGTGCGGGCTCTGACCTTATTGCCAGGACTTAGGCTGTATGTTAGTGAACCCCAAGGTTTCAAACCCTGTAGGAAGAGCTCAAATAACTATTGTACACCTATAGACCAAGAACTCTGAATTTAAGGCATAGGCTGAGGAGATGGGGGAGAGGCCACAGGGGCTATGGCCCAAGTAATTTTTGGCCTGTCACAGGTCAATTTGGGGCAGGGTCTCCAGCAGAGCCAGGAAGGAGGCGGTGTGTTGCATTGCATGGGGAAGACCCCTGCCTGCACACTGGTGAGAGCCAACAGGCCGGAGTGGAGAGGCAGGCCAGCACCATAGCACAGGAGTCATTGTGGGGGGGGAGGGAGGGTTAGCACAGATTGGGTACATCTTTCAGCACCTCCCCACCCCAACACACACACAAGGCTTTCCACCCACTGGAAGCAGGACACAACCCCTCGCCTCATGGCCCCTCCACTTTAAATGGTGCTTCACACCCCAATTTAAAGAAACTGTTCATCCATTGTTCCCCACAGTTCATTCCCAAACAATGTAACTCTCCTCAGCACTCCCGTCTTCCCCCTTTGTTCTATTCATCCCTATTTTTGAAGATATACAGCAATCCATTTCCTGATCCCATCCCTTCTCTGCATCTGCCATGCTTTCCCCTACCCACCTTTGCACTACCATGAAGGACACATTCACAGATCTGCACTTTGTGCTTCACAGGGAGTGTGCAACCCTTGGGTGGCTCTCCCCAAATCCTGTCTCCCCTTAGACAGTAGATTCATACCGGTTGCATGACTCATGACTGCAGAGGTGGGAGCTGGATTAGCCTCTTTATGAAGAGTGAGGAACAACAGTCCTCACTATGCCATTTTTAAAAATCAGAATATGTAAAGTATATATTTTTCTGTGGACTATGTATGGACTTAAAGTTAGCAGGAGTTTGCACAGCTCCATTATGATTCTGAGTAATGCAATCTAGTTCTTGTGGTCACTGAAAGGATAATACTTTATTATGGAGTGATAAGGCTGTCTCTTAACTATTAAGAAGCTACTACTTCTCCATAATTGTGGGCCTGATCCTCTAATTCTTGCACACCCAAAACTCTTAGGGAATACAGGATTGTGTCTTTCACTGGGGTCCAGTATCATCTGTGTTACATTATTTAATTTTCATTGTGTAAGTGTTGAACTAATGAATGCATACTTGTGTTTGCATTATTTCTGGTAATGGATTCCCCAGGAAACCAAGGGTGGGGGGAAACGTGAGAAATGCAGCCGGTTTGCTTGACCTCATTTTGACTCTTCTTTGCTACCAATACCGCTACGTACATGTAGAAAGAACAATTGCAGCTAAAGTCTGTAACACATATTTGTGTTTAACTTTTTAAAATTGTCTTTAAGTTATGGTGCAGTGGTTGCTAGCAAAGAAAACTGCACCCACATATGTTGTTTGAGATAGCTTTCAATTTTTGAAGGTATGGGCTACGTAAAAATGCTTTGAATAATGACCCTCACAACATACTTACTAAACTGACAAACACTGTAAAGTGTGCTGTACGGCATTATGAATGTAGCTTCTCATTCTCATTTAAAAATAATATTTACTGTTAAATGCCTGACCAAAAAAGAAAGCAGACTTACTGGTAAATATTGGCCAAACCCTTTCATCATTATTCATGCACTCCTAGTGTCTATATTCCTGCCATCCCTGCTTTATGTTGCTTCTAGTCCATTTCATACTATGTACTGGTGCCAGTCGCTGAAAAAATACTCAGAAATGTTAGCTTAGATTTCTTTGTATAATAATATTTCAAACGAATAGATAGAAATCCATGTTTTGATATCAACATTCCTAGTGCAGCTTTAACAAAAGTCATGCCATGGAGTCAACCATTCGATTTCATCTCATGCTATAATGTCCACCATTAGTACTTTGGGTTCCAAAAGACTCATGCCAACATGTCTCGTTCCAGCATCAGTGGGATCTGTAACTACAGTATGACGTACTGGCTCTTCAACCAGATGTTGGACTGAAAAATTATATATTTCCCTTTCTTTCAACTCTTAATAACTATGAGTTGGGGGGGGGGGGGTTGGTCTGAAAAGAGCTACAAGCAATTGTTACTTATGATTCCATAGAGAAGTTATGTAGGACAACATGCTGTTGCACCAGGGCTGAATCATGTTAGCAATTTAGAAAGTATGCCTGAATATGATATAGTCATGGGTCTTGCTTGGATCCTAGTGCACTATGACTGTATGTTGAAGATGACGATCCTTTTCTGAACGCTCTATAATCCCCTATTTGCCACATGATTACCTCTTTGTAGAGCTACTGAAGCTGCCTTTCTCCTAAAAATGACTTTTCAAAAATGTGTTTGTTTCTGATTATATTCTTGAAATTTCCTACTTCTAAGAAGAAACTGTACTTACATTTTAAGAGGTGTACTATAGTTCTACAGGACTGCCAACAGAAATGTCCATTTCCTCAAACTCTAAATGATTGTTTGTAATTTTTCATTTTACCTTTAGTGGACCGTACCTGCTGTGAACAACTTTTGTCCTTCCAGGTGGGGAGTCCTTTAAAATTAGTGTATATTTCAGTGATTAACATTGGATTTTAGCTGAATGACTCAGAATGATTTTAGAGAGAGATGGAAGGAGGAAGTTGCCAACCAGCAGTACTGATGTTTGGCACCAAACTGAGACAAATGTGGAAAGTTAATAAAAGAGAATTTAAGGGCTTGTCTTCATTGCAGTGTTAGCTTGAGGTATAACTTTAGTGAGGCTCCTAACGAAACTTCCATCCACACATGAAAATTTCTAACTCTACTTAAAGTGATGCTTTAAACTCAATCTAGCCGGTCCACCAGGGGATATGGGTTGAAGTTCGAATGTTACTGACACTCCAACTAGTAATGCAGTGGGGACCCAGCTACTCTGTGCTGCCGATAGAATCACTTTGTGTTGCTAATCCAATTACTTTGTGTAATTCCAGTGTTGTTTTGCAGTGTGGCCACTCTTTGGGGAGCTAGGCTAACCTTGAGAGGAGTTAACTCAAGTTGTAGATAACTTGAGCTACCACTGCACTGAAGATGAGCCCTGAATTGATTACTGTCGGCTAAGTAAAATGTGAGGGGAGACTTTCAGGGTTTGGGATGCATAGGGGTACAAATTAAAAGTGTCTGGTGGAAGCTTCACTTTTTAAATTTTGGGGGAAACTTAATTTCAGCTAATGCAATGCAGTGTCTATGCCTAAAATGGTCTAAATGGATAATTAGACCTACAGAGCCTAAACTGTATTGTCAAAATTCTTCTTACTGTGCAATTAAATATTTTAAGCAGATCTGCTCAGTTTACTCACAGGTGTGCATCCATTGATTACTCAGGTGAGTACGGTGAGCAGGATTGGACACTTTATTTTCTTTTAGTGCTCAGAGCAGTTAGATTTACTTTTCAAAAGACAAAGCAGTCAAAAATTGCTTGTGGCTAATTTCATTTTAAATATGTTTTCCATAGTAAATCCAAACTGGTAATGCAACATGGCCTTTTAAAAAGGGCCCAGCCCTGTCCCTAGTGAAGCCAGTAGGTATTTTGCCATTGACTTAAATTCAAGCAGGGTGAGACTTCTTTATAAAAATCCCCTCAACTTACAGGGCAAGACTCACTAAAGTCAACAAGTCTATTTACGCCCATGAGACAAGCAGGACTTGACCTGTGATGAATTCATGTAAATATTTTGATATAGGGTTGGATCATTAATTTACTTTTTCAATAGACAATAAATATACTATATTATGTTCATGCTGACTGTATACCACTTCCCTCTACTTGGATGGATTCAGATCTGGTCAGGTCTGTTCATGATTATCCTCTAGTGGATTTATATCTCATATATTACAAACAGGGAATGATAGGTTCTCCTGTATTTCACTGATGCATAGAGTTTAAGGCCAGAAGAGAGATCATTAGATCACCTAGTCTGACCATCTGTTTATCACAGGGCCTTAACTTTCACCCAGTTGCCTCTGTATTGAGCCCAATAACTTGTGTTTGACTAAAGCATATCTTCCAGAATGGCATCTTGAATTGAAGACCTCAGTAAATGGAGAAGCCACTGCTTTGGGAGCTTGTTCCAATGTTTAATCACCCGCATTGTTAAAAATTGTGTCTTGTTTCCCTTTTGAATATATCTGGTTTCAGCTTCCAGGCTTTGGTTCTTGTTGTGCCTTTCTCTGCTAGATTAGAGCTGTTTCAAATAGTGTAGGCCAGTGTTTCTAGAGCAAAAGCTTCAGGGTTCAATACACCTGTGTGTCTGTGTGAGTTTAAATTGGTGATTATAACATATGCAGGTATATTATTACAGATTAAATACAAACTACTGTCTCCTCACCCCTAAAGTTGTTCTCTCCAGGTCAGGGTTGAGGCATATTGGAAGGGGATTGTAGCCTTATTGCCTATTTCTTTTGACTATGTTTGTAATTGTATAATTTAGCAGTAGGACAGCTACTAATTTGTCAGATAAGGTACCAGAACATCTGAAAACAAGATGCTCAGCTAAAATATGTCAGAATTATTAAAAAGATCTGCAGTTTTAGGTTTATAGATTTTTTTTGTCTGTGTTCAGTCATATTAATAGACCAGAAGTGTGTTAACCAGAAAATATGTTTGTTTTATTCTGAATCAAGTTTTATGTATGTTTTTTGCAAAAAATTGTTTAATACTACAGAAATTAATGAAGACCTTTAAATCCATATTCTATACTGTAAGCATGGATACTGTATTCAAATTATGCAAAAAGAACAGCACGTCCTGGCATTCAAATTCTTTAGGGATATGGTAATCTCATAATAACCAAATACCCTGCAGTAATTTTATCATTGTAATAAAACATTACTAAAACTGTGAGAGAGAAAGTGTGTAGAAAAAAGATGAGATTGGTCATTTGGAACAATTCGTCTTCAGTATGTTAATCTATTTCTTTAGATGTTTCAATCAAACATTTTGAATATTTCTCAATGAATTTACTTCTAGAAATGAAGATATATTACAGGTGAGACCCAGATTAGAGGTGAGACAAAATTTAGGTATGGTCATAATTAAGTTACACTTTGGGACAAATTATTATTCTTAAAATAGGGTGGAAAATAAAGGGTTGATTTTGTTTTTGTTTTGTTCTGTTTACCATACTGAAAAAGGTAGTCATTAGGTAAGAATGTTGAACAGATTGTTGGCGATGAATGATGTTCCTTCTCTGTCTACAGGGTTTACACAACTGGGGGCAGGTTTTCAAAAGAGCTGAGTACCCACTGAGGCACATAAATAAAGGCCAGATTTTCAAACAGCAACTCCTGATATTACACCTATGCCCAGATTTGCAAAAGAAGTCAGTACCCAACTTGAAAATGTGGCCACTTATTTTGCTACCTATGGGAGCTGAGCTCTTTTGAAAACCTGGCCTGTAGGGCTTGATTCTACAAAGATGATACATGGTAAAACTCACTCAATAGTGTAGTTGAAGGTAAACAAAGTTTACCCACTTCTCATATGGGGAATATGGCATTTAATTTAGGTTAGTTTACCTACTTCTTTTTTCTTTTTTACCATTACACCATTGATCTCCCTGTTCCTGCAATGCACTGTCCATTGAAGGGGAGACGCAGCCCTTTGGGAACAATCTTTGTTACCACTGTTCCCCTCCATAGAGTTTCCCCATAGGGGACAACTTGAAAACCCATCAGATTTCTGTGTGAGTGGCCTCAAAGACCGAATCTGCAGACTCTTTTGACTCTCCTGGCCCTTTCCCCTTTTCAGTTATCACTTTTTGAGTAGCAGTATGTAGTGCTGCAATCAAGGCAGAATAAGAGGACCAGATATTCCAGTCCACCATGAACCCTTTCCCTAACCATGTGTGTTAGGAAAATATGAGCTCTTCACAGTCCCTTTGATTCAGTTGTTCCTCCGAGACTGTTGCTGAAATTTACTTACCGATAAAATGGTCCTCCAGTCCTCTCCCCCAGTCCTATAAGGAGATTAAAATAGCTCTGATTATAATAGTAGAATTCTGACTGGGGAAATCCCTGTTCTTCCTAATGATTTCCACGTAGCCAAGAAGCAAAAAAGAAATCCACAGTACTTTTTTGGCAGTGCCCTTTAGTCTTATACAGAATATTGTTATAGGGCTTTTTTTTTCTTTTAATACTTGTTATGTAATGGCATGTTGAGTACACTGCTGATTTTTCTCTGAATAGCTTCCTGGGTAATATAGATGGCATGCCCATGTCAGATATAGTAATGTGCCAATTAAGTGGTGTTTAGATCCAGATTAAGTTTAGGCCAGGATTCAGGTTCAAGGCTGAATCAGGGCCAAGATTCAGGTTTGGAATCAACAGTACTGAACAGCAAAAATCTCAAACTTCTGACTGATCTCACATCTTGAATTCTGGAAATTTTGTGAGGTCAGCTGTTCTTCTGAGATTTCTATTTCAAGCTTTTTTGATTCTGTCCACACCCATGTCAATAAATATTCCTCTTTGGTTTTGGATCTGATCAAGAATAAAAAAAAACAGTGGTGGATTTGGATCTAAGGGTTCTAATCTGAAACCCACATCTACCCATCTCTAATATATTGATATTTAGAAATGCAGTGAAAGTCTAAAATAGTGAAGTATGTTTTTCCACAAATCAGTTCACTAAAAGTGAAGTCTCATGACTAACCGGACGTAATATGACTCATTATTCATATTACATGAAACAGTCTACTGCACAGCTTTATTATGCCTGACCTCACTATAAGCAGGTACCACTGCAAATGTCAATTAATATTCTATACATTAAGTATACCTGATTTCCTGTAGCTTGTGTTAGATTAGGAGAAGAGACTCACTCACCGGAATATGTCGCATTCAGGTGAAAAAGGTGGTTTAAAACTTTTGACTTTCAAGTTTACCAAGTTTACATTACTTTTAACCAGATCACAGAATAGAATAATTTCAAAGCAAACTGAGCAGACGGTTGGTTAAGTTTAACGGAATGAATATAGAAGCTGTCTAATCAACTGTTACTTAGCTGTCAGGTTTAACACAGCAAACCTCTTCAATCTCTCACATGGCTAACAGTGTAAAAATGTAATTCAGACAGCTCACTTGTTCATTATACACTGGAGTTATGGGATAAGCCTGTGTTCAGAATTGGTGATAATATTTTGGCCCAGATGGTTTAGGAAATTATGCATTGATTCGCATAACTTTTTGTGTGGTAGGTCACTCTTAACTTTCAAACCCAGACAATTGTGTAACTTGAACAAAAGCAAGCTTCCCAATTTTTACTTCCCAGTGTGAATTAACCATTTGGCAATTCTGCATCTTATGGATTGCATTCCATTCTCCACACCACAGTTCCAGCTCTTATCAGTAGCCATACTGACTTTCTTCATATATACTTGACCCCTTTATATGGATTATTCTTTGCTGAATCACCTTCAGCTTTAAATTCAAAGGGGGGAATATGATTATATTTGTTCATTCTTCATATTTATGCTTTCTTCTAAGTAGTGTTACCAATACTACAGTGTACACTACATCAGAAAACCATTTTGCCCTGAATAATTTCTTACATTTGATTGAGAAGAGCACAAATGTACAAGATTACTGTGCTGAGGTTTTAGATTTAACTGCCTGCTTAAGAAAGGCTAGAGATGTGGTTGCTGGAAGACATTATGCCAGTTCAAGTTTATAACATTAATGATCAGGTGCCTCCTTTGAAAATATAGGATCAGATTCTCTGTCATTTTACTCTAGTGCTATGCTGGTAAAACTTCACTGGAATCTCACCAGTTTAGAACTGAAGTAAGAAGGAAAAATCAGGCCCAAATAAATATAATCTTTAAGGGAGTATATAAAGAGCCAAGAATTTTTGCTTTAGGAGATCTTAACTTGTTAGCCGGCATGGTGAGCACATAATAAAAGTTCATACCTAGGGTAAAATTCATGGTCATGCTTTCCCCAAAATGGAGACTTATGATCAGTCTTAGTATTATGGAATGATATGTTGGGTTGAGTGATTTACCCTATCTAGAAAAAATATTATTTCAGATGAATGAGGGGCTAGAACAATTTAATGATATATGACCTGACTCACTAAATGTGTGTATTTGGCTAGCCAACAATAAACCTTCGTTAGTCAGCATTCACTCTCCTGACAAATGCAATGTTGTCTACTTATAAATATTTACAGATAAGGTTGTTCCATGGGTTCTTAAACGGGGGGTCGGGATCCCTCAGGGGGTCCCAAGGTTATTACATGGGGGGTCGCGAGCTGTCAGCCTCCACCCCAAACCCCACTTTGCCTCCAGCATTTATAATGGTGTTAAATAAATAAAAAAGTGTTTTTAATTTATAAGGGGGGGGGTCGCACTCAGAGGATTGCTATGTGAAAGGGGTCACCAGTACAAAAGTTTGAGAACCACTGTATTCTGTATCTTTTGGTACTCTCCTTCTTCCCTTTCTATACCCTGCCCCCAACCCCAAAAATGTAGGGAGGATGTCTCTACTATGAGATCTAATACTATCAGAAAGTTAGCAGTTCTGTTTGTAAGTGTTTTGAATGCAAGGAGTGAATATAATTGTTGTCAGAGTCTGTTAGTAGAGATATTCTAGACAAAATTTTCTCATCCACTTTGGTCACGTAATTGTTAAGATACAGTTTTCTCAATAAAATGACTTCTGTAGGCAATGCTTTCCTCCTTCAGGAAGAAAGGACACATTAAAGCATTGTTGACTGAATGAATAGTTTTCTGTTTCAAGCTCTCCCAGCAACATTAGCAGTCAGCAGAAATAAATGAACAAATGTTAAACATAAACCCTTTTACACAGGGCTAGGTCTCCCTGGTACTATGGCTCTCTTATTTGGACTCTTTCTTAATCTACAAATCTGATTAAGAAAATCTTAACACATCAAGGAACACCCCTGATTCTTTGAAGCCTAATAGTGTAATATTAGTAACCCCAACCTAAAGACTTCACTTTCAGGTATCTAGGACTTAATAAATTGACTATGGCTATTGAAAGTTTAATTTCCTAGATGCATAATATGACATGTTTGAGAGTAACAGCCGTGTTAGTCTGTATTCGCAAAAAGAAAAGGAGTACTTGTGGCACCTTAGAGACTAACCAATTTATTTGAGCATAAGCTTTCGTGAGCTACAGCTCACTTCATCGGATGCATACTCTGGAAAGTGTAGAAGATCTTTTTATATACACACAAAGCATGAAAAAATACCTCCTCCCACCCCACTCTCCTGCTGGTAATAGCTTATCTAAAGTGATCACTCTCCTTACAATGTGTATGATAATCAAGGTGGGCCATTTCCAGCACAAATCCAGGGTTTAACAAGAACGTCTGGGGGGGGGGGTAGGAAAAAACAAGGGGAAATAGGTTACCTTGCATAATGACTTAGCCATTCCCAGTCTCTATTCAAGCCTAAGTTAATTGTATCCAATCGCAAATGAATTCCAATTCAACAGTTTCTCGCTGGAGTCTGGATTTGAAGTTTTTTTGTTGTAATATAGCAACTTTCATGTCTGTAATCGCGTGACCAGAGAGATTGAAGTGTTCTCCGACTGGTTTATGAATGTTATAATTCTTGACATCTGATTTGTGTCCATTTATTCTTTTACGTAGAGACTGTCCAGTTTGACCAATGTACATGGCAGAGGGGCATTGCTGGCACATGATGGCATAGATCACATTGGTGGATGTGCAGGTGAACGAGCCTCTGATAGTGTGGCTGATGTTATTAGGCCCTGTGATGGTGTCCCCTGAATAGATATGTGGGCACAGTTGGCAACGGGCTTTGTTGCAAGGATAGGTTCCTGGGTTAGTGGTTCTGTTGTGTGGTATGTGGTTGCTGGTGAGTATTTGCTTCAGTCTGGGGGGCTGTCTGTAGGCAAGGACTGGCCTGTCTCCCAAGATTTGTGAGAGTGTTGGGTCATCCTTCAGGATAGGTTGTAGATCCTTAGTAATGCGTTGGAGAGGTTTTAGTTGGGGGCTGAAGGTGACGGCTAGTGGCGTTCTGTTATTTTCTTTGTTAGGCCTGTCCTGTAGTAGGTGACTTCTGGGAACTCTTCTGGCTCTATCAATCTGTTTCTTCACTTCCGCAGGTGGGTACTGTAGTTGTAAGAATGCTTGATAGAGATCTTGTAGGTGTTTGTCTCTGTCTGAGGGGTTGGAGCAAATGCGGTTGTATCGCAGAGCTTGGCTGTAGACGATGGATCGTGTGGTGTGGTCAGGGTGAAAGCTGGAGGCATGTAGGTAGGAATAGCGGTCAGTAAGTTTCTGGTATAGGGTGGTGTTTATGCGACCATCGTTTATTAGCACTGTAGTGTCCAGGAAGTGGATCTCTTGTGTGGACTGGACCAGGCTGAGGTTGATGGTGGGATGGAAATTGTTGAAATCATGTTGAAGAAACAGATTGATAGAGCCAGAAGAGTTCCCAGAAGTCACCTACTACAGGACAGGCCTAACAAAGAAAATAACAGAACGCCACTGGCCGTCACCTTCAGCCCCCAACTAAAACCCCTATTTCCCCTTGTTTTTCCTTCCCCCCCCACCCCCCTCAGACGTTCTTGTTAAACCCTGGATTTGTGCTGGAAATGGCCCACCTTGATTATCATACACATTGTAAGGAGAGTGGTCACTTTAGATAAGCTATTACCAGCAGGAGAGTGGGTTTGTGTGGGGGGGGGGAGGTGAGAAAACCTGGATTTGTGCTGGAAATGGCCCACCTTGATTATCATACACATTGTAAGGAGAGTGATCACTTTAGATAAGCTATTACCAGCAGGAGAGTGGGGTGGGAGGAGGTATTTTTTCATGCTTTGTGTGTATATAAAAAGATCTTCTACACTTTCCAGAGTATGCATCCGATGAAGTGAGCTGTAGCTCATGAAAGCTTATGCTCAAATAAATTGGTTAGTCTCTAAGGTGCCACAAGTACTCCTTTTCTTTTTTCATAATATGACATAAAATTCATCTGCGATTTGACTTGCTCAGAAATGAGTATTGCTCCATAATTTTTCACAATTATTCGAAGGAAAGATACATGTATGACACTCATGCTTGGCCCAATCTTTATAGTTATGAACAGTATCTCAGGGAGGGAAGAGAGGAATCCATCATTCATCCTTCTTTACTTGCCTTTTTCCTAAATATTCAGTTTATTTAAATATAAAGCCTATGTTTCTTGTCTGATCTATTTTTAATAGCACATTTAATTACAAGAAAGGACAAACTGGTTGGACTACAGAATTTCTTCTGTAACCAGTAATCTTTTAATTGTATATTCAACTAATGTGCCAGACAGTGGCTGGCCCTTAAATGGGTGTGTGCAGAGGAAGAGGGCAGGAGGTAAGCTCCTGTTTTGCAGTACTAGTCAGTCCAGAGGGAGCAGGGAAGAAGCATGGATGTGGTGACAATGCTAAACCAATTCACTGGTTGGTTGCAGAGAAGTGGCTTAACCATATTAAGGGGGGTAGTCATAGCTGTGCTCCCCCTGTGTGCCCCCCAACATTTCTTCTAGGACAGGGTAGCTCTAAAACAGTGGTTCTCAAACTTTTGTACCGCTGACCCCTTTCACATAGCAAGCCTCTGAGTGCAACCTCCCCCTTATAAATTAAAAACACTTTTTAATGTATTTAACACCATTATAAATGCTGGAGGCAAAGTGGGGTTTGGGGTGGAAGCTGACAGCTCGCGACCCCCCATGTAATAAACTCGTGACCCCCTGAGGGGTCCCAACCCGCAGTTTGAGAACCCCTGCTCTAAAAGATACAGTCTAGTTCAAACAGGAATTCATTCAGGGAAGTCCTATGACCAGTTTTATGTGGCAGCAGGTCAGACTAGATAGGGTCCTTTCTGGCCACAGAGTTTATGAATCTGTTCCAAACGTGAGCTAGTGCTTTAACAATGCACGTGGCTGACTAAAAAGTTGTAGGAGCTTTCCATGACAAATTTTCAAACTAAACAAATGTTTTGCTTAATTCAAAAATGTTCTTGGGACTTTTCAACAAAATAGATCAAAGCAACATTTTCACTTAGTTAGTTTTCAGTATTTTCTTCAGGAGATGGGGGTGGGAGAGGCAGGGGGAAGAGATGTCAGCGAACAATGTTCAGTCAGCTCTAGTAATGAGACCAAAATGTTGAGTAACTGCAAAACCCCAGTAGAGACTTCTTCCTGAATTGCCTTTCACCCAAAATTCCCACCACACCTGTGTAGCATAAAACTACAGAGGCTAAAATATATGCTCTTATAACTTCCTAACTACTTCTGAATCTGGCAGGATAATGATGTTTTATAGAAGAACTGTAGAATTGCAGTATCCCAGCTACAGCTGCAGTGAATTGTTCTTTGGCAGAACACTTTAGAAAATAATCCCATGGTGACAGTATTCTAATGCAGCATGGGATGGTTAAATGTTTTCACTGTACAGCCCCTGATTTGTAGAGTAAACATCATTGTTACTGTCAGAAAATAGAAAAGAAAAACAGTCATGTTACTGCTGTGAGGATCTTAATGTAAAGAATAGAAAAAGAAAAATTGCAGCAAATACAATAAAATAAGAATTTCATCACACCACTGAACCTCCCCATGGATAGTGCAGCACATTTTAAAGAGAAATATTGCAAGAACTGTGCTAGGTTTGAGTTAGTATTCATGAAGGTTTATAATTAATTACTGTGTGTTGTTACTATTGCAGCTGAATTTTAACTTTACAGCCTGTTAGTATGCTTTCTTCTGTGACCTAAATCCATCTGATTTTTTTGTTTTTGTTAAAAGCATTGAACAAAAACACTCTTGTGTCTAAGGCTTCTCTCAAGCAGATCAAGCAAGTTTGCATTGCTAAGCAATGCTATATACATTTTAACTATCTCAAAACGTTTGAACTCTGTACAATTATGTTAGATGAGGCTCCACATGATGGAAACATTAACTTTTGTTGTTAAACCTCTTTGTAAAAACAGTCCAGTTGAGGGACAAAAAGAGCAAAAATTGCTCTAAGTCTGTAATCAGAGCTAATAACATTTAAGCTTAGAAAAGAGAAAAGCATTTACTTTGTAAATGTAAATGAAATTACATTACAATCCAGTGTCTTCAGTACAGTTTTTTCATTTCCATTTCTTAAGAATGACTTAATATATATTTGAAGAATTGTTTTTAACAAGAAAATTATTCAGAATTGCATGGTGTTTGCATATTTCAAACAATCTCAAATTCCTAGTCCCATGATTCTGATTTTTATTCTGACCAGAAGCAAAGTGAATATACTTTAAAATACTTTGAAAAAAAACAGACTATTCTGTGTATTTTTATAAGGCAAAAATATAAAGACTGTCCTTGTTGTTAGGTTCTGTTTTTGAGATTTAAAAGCTTGTTCCATTTATTGTCTTTACAAGACAAATTATCCTTTACTACTTATGATAACAAGCTGCTTCACAACTCTGCAAATAGAAGTCCTTCATTTCTTGACAGAACAGGTACATGGCAGCAAGCTGCAGAGCAAGCTTCCTCACATTGCCCCACCCCTATCAACATGCCACAATCCTAAGCTAAATGAATGACCTTGTAGGTTAAAAGGGAAACTCAGTATTCATTCATAAATCTTTTGGCTTCTCTAGCGAGACACTTGTCCTCAGTGACTGTCAATAAAGATGCCAAGTCATGCCAATTGGGAAAGGGACACATGCCCCTTAGGAAATGGAATGCTGACAACCCCCATTCTTTGTATATAGGTTACTAGCCAGTGTTGCAGCAGGGGAGGCTGGTGTTAGATTTTGGTGTCCTTCATCAGTAGTGTGACTGTCTGAATTGAACAGGACACATTGGTAGTCCTGCTGGGTATTTTGCCTTCAGAATGCAGTAGACTACACAAAGTGCTGTCTACTTATCAAATTATTTTCCTGGGGAAGGGTGCCTGTGGACTCCCTACCTTCCTGACAAACACACCCACAAGGCTTGTAGTCACTTCTTTCTCTGCAAAGTTTCAGACATTTAGTGCATTTATGACCCCCTAGAAATGTAATAGCATTCCTAGCCACTAAGCTACCTGCGCTCATAAACTGCGGTGCAACTTCAGCTCCACCTTGGAGTGGGACAGTGAACAGTCAAGCAGGGAAGGGCAGCTCCCAAACAAGCTGGTAACGTCAAACTGGCTTCAAGTAGACTCTCCGTTGTCCAGCCCAAGAAAAAACAAAGGTGAACTGTGAGGGTTAATAGACATTGAGACAACTCAAAATTGAAAAGAACATCCCAGCTCTCAACCATCAAATCAGGAGGGAGTTTTCCCTGCTTTGAATATCTGTAGTGACTGAAGAAAAATACTCCTTAACAAACCCCTTTTAAAATGAAAGAGGTTTGAACAGAACTTTGGAGTTCAGTCTTGAAGTGGGAGGCTGTCAGTGAATGTTGAACCACTCATAGCTAGGGGGTATGCTGGGAAACTAGTTTAAGGCAATAGCTAGCACATTAAAAAGGGGATTTTATGTAATATGAAAGTGAAAAATCTTAGGTTGCATCTGTTTGTTTTTCTGTGTAACTTGTGTATGTTTGCTTTCCCTTACAATTTCATCTTTGTCTCAGTGGTTTTTCTATTAAATAAACTTTGTTAATTTTTATCCCAAGCAGGTGTCTGGTGTGCAAACTGTGTGGAGTGTGTGTGGCAAAGTAAGCTGATAACTGCAGGGTTGGGGAGGCTGGTGTCCCATATTCAGGGGCCACGAACCAGAGGGAAATGGTCCGAGTGTCTCATAATTAAGAACTCAGGGAGGATGATTTGAGGAAACCCGGGACTGGAAGGGCTGTTGGTGTCACCCTGCAAAGTGTAACAGGGTGAGAGCCAGGGTGAGACTGTGTGCTTGTGGGCTGGCTACTTGTGTGAGGGAACTGAGTCTCAGCTGCACAACACAAAGCCCCCACAAAGTTACAGGGCAGGCAGTGACTGAACCTTGGTCCATGCCAGGAGACTTGGAAAGCTTTACCTGAAATTCTGGGAGCCAGTTGTCTCAATGTCTTTCCATTCATTCTAATTGTCCACTATTGTCTTTTCCTGATCTGGACAAGTTGAAGCCAGTTTCATGTTAACAACTGGCTGGGGAGGTGCCCTTGACTGCTCACCGCCCTCCTGTGAGATGGAGCTGAAGTTGCACCACAGTTTATGAGCACAGTTTTCCATATAGAAATGCATTAATTCACACCCCATAGCCTGTATACATATCTCATAATGAATAAGTTTAAAATATTACAAGCTTTCATAAAAGTCCTTACTCGATGTATTTTTATTAATAACATAGTATGCAATCAGTTCGTTTAAATGTGTATTTCAGGGGGTTTAAACCTTCTATTCTCCCCTCTGGACTCTCTCTCTCTCTCTCGTCACTTTTTAGTTGCAGCTAATTCTGTGAGGAAAAAAACATGCATTACTACTTCATTCAGGAGCAGGAGGGTTGTTTGAGGAAAATGCTTTGTTTTTTCCTAACAGGACTGGCTTTCAGGTATGGTATAGATACAGTAGGTTTCAATGTTTTCTGTGAGTTCAAGCCTTGAGGGTCAGATGGGTTTGAGTTTGGGTGGGTAGTCTGAGTCTCTACCAGAGCCGCAGTGTCCTCACTGTTGTTTTTAGCACAGGCTAGCTTGAGCCCCACTAGCATGAGTCTATCTACCCAGGCTGGGAGGCTCATTCCTAGCTGCAGTGTAGACATACACAGTGAATCTGTTGCATGGAAAAAACTTCTCTCTCATCTACAGTGCCCCACTGCAGAACACGGGGACTCATTTATTCATTTTCAGCCTGGTAAGGGTTAAAGTTTGTTTTTCTGTTGTGAAGTGTGGAATAGGTGTTAGTTTGTCAGGTGTACTCCTGTACTCACAGGGCATTCACATAGCTCTATACAGTCTGTTTTTATAATGTTTAATGTTGGCAGTAGAAACACTTGGAAATATATGGTTCGAAAAGCACATGTTGAGGCTATGAATAGAATTAATCTGTATACTATGAACTGCACAGCCATTGTCTGTAGCACAAATATTAGTTATCATTAAAGGTTTAAAAATCTCTTCTCTATGTTATTCTGCCATATGATGGCATTAAATTATATGACAATAATAATTAACTTACATTTTATATCCTTTTTAAAAAAGTTCCCAGAGATTTAAAAAAAAATTAACAATCTGATTCATAAATTATGTACAGGAATCATTTCATCCCATCACTGAAATGCAGCTTCCTCAAGGACCAAATGCAGCAGATATTTAACAGCTCACAGCAACATTATTATAGGACTATTTTAGGATGTGATCCAAAATCCATTGACGTTAATGGAAAGACTCCCATTGACGTCAGTGGGCTTTGGATCAGGCCTTAAGTGTAGGAAGAATATTTTTTCCACTTGATACAGAGAAAAATGAGGTTCTGCATGCAGAAATATTATGCTGAGATATTACTTCATTACATCTGTGGGAAAATAATCCAAAACGGTTTAAATTCCACCTACAGATACATATGCACCGATCCCTGTTAAATCAGTGACTACAAGTATCTGAGGGAAGAGTTTTTGGTCCAGGTATATATTCAAGAGGAGGGTGAAAGGTGGGTAATAATGTGAATAGAAGTTGTGAGGGTGACAATGGACTGTAAATGAGGAGCCTAATTCACCACTGTTACTCCAGTTTTACACCAGTGTAATGCCATCAAATTCAGCTACTCATGTGTAGAACAGGAGTAATATAGTTGCAAATCAGACCCTCAATATTTGTTTATAATACAGTATGCATCTAAAGAGGCTAATGCAATGTTGTGCTTATTATGCAAAGGCATGATATCATGGATCACATCTGGAATACCCTCTGTACATCTAGGACTTCCATACCTGAAAGATGTAGGCAAATTAGAGGAAAATCATGGAAGAGTGACAAAATCATTGGAGGACTGGAAGGATTGGTTTGAGATTAAAATTAATATAATTAAATGTATATTTTGGCTAAGTGACAATTATAGGTGGACAATATAAATGTCTACAAATATCTGAGGGATGCAAACACCGGACTACATTGTGGCTTGTACTGAGGGAAGAGGATTGGCATGGCGGTCATTGTAATGGGGTGAATTAAGGAAGAGAATTTAAGATGAATATCAAAAAATTTTCCTGAAAGTAGGATCTGTTAGACTGTGAAATAGCTTCTAGGGGATGCTGTGGTCACCACATTTCATGAGATATTCAAACTCAGATTGAGAAAATCTCTAGAAAATAGACTGAGCTTGATCAGTGTGGTGCAGGTGTAGATGGCTGCACATATAGGTGAAGAGTCATGAGTAGTCCTGAGAACACAAGGGAGCCCAATCCTACAATGATTAGATGGCTACTGTGCAGCTGCCCAGTTACTCCTGCGTAAAAGCTGAAGTCCTAGATTGGTCAGAGAAACTTTGACAGAACTATTTTCCACTGGAGAATACCGTTCCGTTGAAATCTAAATGCTGAGCAAAATTGGGTTGTTCTTCCTAGAATTTTGTTTTGGAAGAAAACTGAGGGGAGGAGGGGGGAAATTCAGACTGTCAAAATGTCCCATCACAACATTTTTTGTAATGAAAGGTTTCAATTTTTGTTTTGAAACAATTGTGTTTCAATTTTTTTGTATTACATACTATAATGTAATACAAAACTGGTGCCAGGGAGTCAAAATTGGAAAAAAGGCTCAATCAACCTGAAATTATTTTTTTCCAGAATTTTCCCTCCTAGAGAATTTTGAAATTTTCAGTTTCATTCCAATTTGAAACAAAGCAAAATTTCAAAATCTTAATCTTTTGCGAAATAGAATTTCCATCCTCCATACAGTGCTACTAAGGTCTAAGAGGGAATCATCTGTATATTGAGAGTGACATTTAAACCAGTCTCTCCTTAAACACAGAAACACCCATTGTCAGCCTACAGCCCACCTCTTATACACTTTGCACTCAAAGTCAGAGAGTTTAAGGACAAAAGGTATCACCAGATCCTGTATATCACAGGTCGCCAACACCACCCAGCATGCCCATACTAAACCCAACAACCAAAATTAGCCCAAAACATTACAGCCCATGGGAGACTAAAATATGTGCCACAGGCAAAGAATAGGAGGAACTGAGGTGCACCAATGAATGAAGTCACTGCAGTGGCAGGGAATTAATTGAGATATACCCAGATTATCCTGGCAAGTGACTCCATGTTAGAAAGGAAGGCAAAAGCAAAAACAAGGTCACTGCCAATCTGATGTGGGGGAAAATTGCTTCCCAACCCCACATATGGCGACCAGTTATACCCTGAGCATGTGAGCAAGAACCAGCCAGCCAAGCATGTAAAAGAGAGAATGCTCAGTGCCCTCAGATTCCCACCCTCTCCAGTGTCCCATCTCCAGATGTGTCCATTTCTGATGCTTCAGAGGAAGGAGACCAAATAAAAATAACTCAATTTCTGGCTCCCTACAGGTGACCAGCTAAACCCCTGAAGTATGAGCTATAGGAACATAATACATAAACAGGAAGGGACATCAGGGCTGCCAAACCCTGTCTCCTCCATCACAAGCAGTCTTATTTTACAGTCCCACTCAGAAACTTGTCCAGCTCTCTCTTAAAACTAATTAAGTTGTTTGCCTCCATGACTCCAACTGGGAGGCCGTTCCAGAACCCCACTCCTTGGATGGTTCGAAACCTTTTTCTAGTTTTCAGCCTGAATTCATTCATGGCCAGTTTATACCCATTTGTTCTTGTGCCAACATAGTCCTTTAGTTTAAATAGCTGTTCACCCTCCCTGGTGTTTGCCTCCCCCTGCCCCATGTATTTATGGAGAGTAATCATAGCCTCTCTCAGCCTTCTTTTTGCTATGTAAACAAGCCAAGCTCTTGTCATCTCTTCTCGTTAAACAGGCCCTGCATTCCCCGATCATCCTCGTGGCTCTTCTCTAGACCTACATCTACAGATTGTTCACATTTGAATTCAACTTTCTTGAACACAGGTGACCAGAATTGCACACAATTTTCCAAATGAGGTCTTACCAGCGCTTGGTACAATGTTACCAACACTTCTCTATATCTATTGGAAATGTCTCACTTGATACAACCAGAAAGTAAGGAACTGGATGTGCAAGTGGCTTCAGTCTTCCACTCAATTAGGAGGATAATGCCTAATACCCCAGCTTAATTGCATTTCTCCTCCTGTCACATCACACAGAAGTTCAATATCTTTGAGCTCCTTTCTGCATGGTGATTCCAAGCTCTATCATAATCAAAACGATTGTTGGTAAAAATCTTGTATTTGCACCTACTGGTCTGGTATAGGATTGACTAGGTGTCCAGTAGCACTTTTCCATCCCAAACTTCTAGGAGACCTGCTATTGGATAACGGGAATAAATTATACCCAATACCTCTTGGATGCACTTGTTTTAATTTGCAAAGAAGTGCTAACCAATTTCTTCTCTCAGTTACTTTCTGGTTATTTATTATAATAAAGGATTTTTTGATATGTATTTAAATTAGGACCACCAGCGTAGGTACTCTCTTGTTTAAACATCCAGATCATTTAGGTTGAGATGTAAATATTTTTTAAATTGTCAATTTATACTGAAGAAGTTACTTTTTGTATGAATAACTATAAGACCAATCTATTGAAAAAATTGGTGCTCTCACTACATGCTGAAAAGTCTTTATGCTAAAGATTTCCTATTACTATGGGTATGGGGTTGGGGTTTTGGGGGGATTTTTTTTATTTTGTTTTGTTTTTAAAATAGTGGAAGGCAGTTTGGGTGAAAGTGATCATTACATGATTGATTTCATTATTCTGAAGAAAGGAAGGAGTGAGAGCAGTAGAATAAGGACAATGGATTTCAAAAAAAGCAAACTTAAGCTCAGAGAACTGGTTGGTAAGGTCTCATGGGAAGAAAATCTAAGGGAAAAGGAGTTCAGGAGAAGCTGGCAGCTTCTCAAGGAGACAGTATTAAAGGCATAATTGTAAACTATCGAGATGTGAAGGAAAGACAGGAAGAATAGTAAGAGGCCAGTATGTCTACATCAGGAGCTCTTTAATGACATGAAAATCAAAAGGGAATCCTGCATTAAGTGGAAACATGAACGAATTGCTAAGGAGGAGTACAAAAGAATAGCACAAGCATGAAGGAGCAAAATCAGAAAGGCTAAGACACAAAATGAGTTACACCTAACAAAGGACATAAAAGGTCATAATAGGTTCTTTAGATACATAGGAGCAAGAGAAAGATGAAGGGACGTGTAGATCCTTTATTTAGTGGGGAAAAAAGAGCTAATAATAGATGACATCAAAAATTCTGAGGTCTTTAATGACTGTTTTGCTTCAGTTTTCTGTGAAAAGGTTAATGGTGACCAGATACTCAACACCATTAATACTGTATTAACAACACAGAAAGATAGCAAGCCAAAATAGGGAAATATTAAAGAATTAAAGATTAAAGAATATTTAGATGTTAGGTATATTTAAGTTAGTAGAGCCTGATGAAATTCATTGTATGGTACTTAAAGAATTAGCCAAAGCAATCTTGGAACCATTAGCAGTTATCTTTGAGAACTGATGGAGGATGGTGAAGTTCCAAAAAACTGGAGAAGGACAAACATAGTACCTACCTTTAAAAAAGGGAATGACGAGGACCCAGTCCGCCTAACTTTGATACCTGGAAAGATACTGGAACAAATATCAAACAGTTTGTGAGAGGGTAATACAGTTAAAAGGAATAGCCAGCATGGATTTGTCAAAAACAAATAATGACAAACCACCCTAATTTCCTTCTTTGACAGGGTTACTGATGTCGTTCATGATGGGAAGCAGTAGAGGGGGAAGCAGCAGACGTGGTATCTTTATTTTAGTAAGGCTTTTGATGCAGTCCCACATGACATTCTCATAAGTAAACTAGAGAAATGTGGTCTAGATGAAATTACTGTAAAATGGGTGTCACATTCTAGGGTGCAATCCAGACCAGTGAGGGGTTGTGTCATCACCTGCCCAGTAACCCAGGGTGCCTTAAAATGCTTTACTGCTGTAACTCCTATGTCTGGATGCTCCCAGCCAGCATGCACATAGTGTCTATATGGAGTAATAAGCATGCTGACTCCAGCAGCATGCTTATTACTCCATATAGACACTATGGCCTCCACCAGCCTTAGTTACACCTGGCAAGATAACCCAACTTCCCCAGTCCCAAATTTTCCCCCAAACCATGTGCTCTGGAATGTCCAGCTCTCTCTTGGACTATTCAGAACAATACTAAGGTTTGTTTATCCCTCTAAAGAGACAAACTGCACAGTTTAACACTAAGTGAAGTTAACTAACATTTTAATTCAAACACAGCACTGGGTTAATTTTTTTAAAAGTAAAACAAGTTTATTAACAAAAGGAGGTAGGATTTTATGTGAGCTCAGGTATGAAGGATAGAGTTAGAAATGCTTACAATCAAATAAAAGTGAAAACCCTTTCTAGTGGCTAAGATTTCACACAGCAAACTACAGCCTTTTTTTCAAAGTACCTTCCAGCAAGATGGCTGACCTCCCCTTGTGTCAGGATCTCCCATGAAGTCCAAAGCGCTTGGTTCCTTTCTCTTCTGCAGTGAAAGATAATTTGGGATTATTTGCCCCTCTTTAATAGTCCAGTGAACCTTTGGAATGGATTCATTTGAATGTTACCCCCCAAGGTAAAGTTTATTCAAGCTGCGAGGAGGCGACATGGAGTCTCCTGGTGAAGGAAGTTTCATGCTGGGTTCTTCTCCCACTGGTACTTATTAAAATGCAAATTGATCTGGCCCTGCAATCTCCCCCCCTTGTTAGCTTGATGGTTTTGTTTTCCTTTTATGTAAATGTATGCTCATTGTCTCTTCATGTACCATGGAAGTACCTTCCAGGTAGCAGAACCACATTCCTTTGTCTAGGGTGTAATAACTTCAGCCCTCCATGGCAGCCACACTTTAAGAACATAATTCCCAATATGTTGTAGTTTTGAATTTGTCCTCTACATACACTGCACAACAGTATTAATGATCTGTATGTTAGCTTTCTAGTGATATCATACACAGTACCTTTTAGATACAGGTTAGGATGTTAGTGAGTTGAGGTACCCAAAACTGGTCAGGCCAGTTGAAACTCACTACCAGAATCCAGGTATCAGAGGGGTACCGTGTTAGTCTGGATCTGTAAAAGCGGCAAAGAGTCCTATGGCACCTTATAGACTAACAGACGTATTGGAGCATAAGCTGTCATGGGTGAATACCCACTTCATCCAGATACCAGTGAGCCTTGGCCTTCTTGCATTGGGATGCTGTTAAGTCAGTGGGTAAACAACTGATTGAAAGATCATATTCAAAGAGGAGTTAATGGTTTGTTATCAAATTGGGAGGACGTATCTGGTCAGGTCCTGCAGACATCATTCCTAGGTCTGATACTACTCAATATTTTCATTAATAA
This sequence comes from Natator depressus, assembly GCF_965152275.1. Classification (NCBI taxonomy): domain Eukaryota; kingdom Metazoa; phylum Chordata; order Testudines; family Cheloniidae; genus Natator; species Natator depressus. The sequence goes on along the minus strand of NC_134235.1, from coordinate 154,763,818 downwards.
CTTGGATAATGGAGTAGAGAGTATGGATATAAAATTTGTGGATGACACCAAGCTGGGCGGGGTTGCAAGCACACTGGAGAACAGGATTAAGAATTCAAAACACCCTTGGCAAATTGGAGAATTGGTCTGAAATCAACAAGATGAAATTCAATAAAGAAAAGTGCAAAATATTTCACTTAGGAAGGAAAAATCAAATACCACAGGCACAAAATGAGGAGTAACTGGCTAGGAGGCACTACTGCTGAAAAGAATCTGGGGGTTATCATGGATCAAAAATTGAATGACTCAGTAATGTGATGCAGTTACATAAAAAGCTATTATCATTCTGGGGTATATTAACAGGAGTGTTGTATGTAAGACATGGGAGGTGATTGTCCCGCTCTGCTCTGCACTGGTGATGCCTCAGATGGAGTACTATGTCCAATTCTGGAGGACACACTTTAGGAAAGAAGTGGACAAATTGGAGAGAGTCCGGAGGAAAGCAACTAAAAGGTTAGAAACCTGACCTATTAGGAAGGTTAAAAACAACTGGGCATGTTTGGCCTTGAGAAAAGAAGACTGAGGAGAGACCTGATAATTCTTCAAATATATTAATAAGATATAAAGAGGAGGAGGATCAATTGTTCTCCATGTCCTCTGAAAGTAGGACAAATAGTAATGGGCTTAATCTGGAGCAAAGGCGATTTAGATTAGATATTAAGAAAATCTTTCCAACTATAAGGGTAGTTAAGATCTGGAATAGGCTTCCAAAGCAGGTTGTGGAATCCCCATCACTGGAAGCTTTTAAGAACAGATTGGACAAACACCTGTCAGGGATGGTCTAGGTTTACTTGGTCCAGCCTCAGTGCAGGGCACTGTTTCTGATGACTTCTCAGGGTCCCTTCCTGCCTTACATTTTTATGATTCTATTAAAGGCCAGAGCCTACAAACTCTCCACTTGCCCAACTCCCCTTGGCTTCAACAAGAGCTCTGCACAGGAAGCACTTATAGGAATGTGCTCTATAGATCCAGAGTCCATTGAATTCAATAGGGATCTTTCGACTGGCTCCAGTGGACTTTAGAGCAGGCTCCAAGGCTGGAAAACTTAATGCCTCTTGAATAAAATCCTGCCCCAGTTCAAGTCAATGGTAAAACTATAATCAGCTTCAATGGGCCCAGGATTTCACCCATTGTTCTGATTGCCAACACTCCACGATTGGCCTGGAGTCTCCAGGAATTAAAAACTAATCTTTAATTAAAGATTATGTCATGTGGTGACATCTCCAGGAATACATTCAACCAAAACTGGCAACCATGCCCATTGTGTTGAGTAAATTTTACTGTCCATTTGCTTAATTGCTTGCAATACTGTAATTGCTGTGAAGTCCATTTCTAGGGGTCCATTTTTCCCTCCAGGCCTGCATGTAATTCTCACTGTTGATTATGTGTTATGCACCTGTAGTGTGGGGAGAAGACTCCTTGAGTGCTTGTAAAGAACGTGTTGGCTTGTTGAATTTTGATACATAGCTACTTTAAGGGTAATTTTGAAAGTAATTTGGGAGTTTGACTTTTAAAGAGAGTGAATTATTTTTCATTTAGTGACCTTCAAGCTGGAAAGTATAAAGCGGTGTACACTGAATCCAATGCAAGGCAGTTATTACAGCATTTTCAATCACCACTGAAGTGCCAGTGTATTTATTGAGAGAGAAGACCAGGTTATCTTGCTATCAAAACATTTGTCAGAGTGAGGAGAAGCTATGTATGCTAACTGGCTGTCTTCAGTAAACCAGTAAACTAGAAAGGTGGAGAAGGAGCTTGCATTTGGTGAATCTTTAATACTTCTTTTCCATTCACTTTAAAACTGACGTGATCTCCTCCTTCATTTTGTACAGTAGTTAACATTACAATGTTTCTAGCCATCTCATTGTTTGATGAGGTGGACTAAAGAGTTTTAGAGTACTTGTACTGTATTATGGAGAGAAATTTTTTACAATAGAGGTCTTTTTTAGGTGATGATATAATAAAAGGATGTTAAATTGTACAACTATCACCAGTTCTCCTTGCAGTTTAAAATACAATAATTGGTCTGGTGTCAAATACAGAGTAAAGAAAATGACTTCATTTTATCAGTGGGGCCAAATATAATAAAGTATGATAGCACTTTTGAAGCTAGATTATATGAGACTGCCACACAATTAAATTAACTGAAAAAAGAAGTAGAAAGATTGAACATGCTATGTACTTATGAAGGAAAGGTACTTAAGGACTATAATAGCTATTACAAATAATTGGGATACTTAAAATGATGGTTTTGGTAGGCTAGAAAAAAATTACAACTAAAACCATAATTAGATCTAAAAATGTATATGCCATTAAACCTGGAGTCTTTTGGAAAAATGAAATTGTTAAAAATATTTGTAAAATAAGTGTGGGCAGGTTATTAACCTTAATACAGTATGTACAGAAAGATTTTGATAGCTTAATATTTACTGGGGGATTGCTTAGGTGCACTTTAAAGCTAAATTTTAATCAAGCTTCATCTCTGTTGTACATGAGGAAGAGATTTTTCTAATAACAGATGAGACAGAGGAGCCAGAAATCTGTCCCAATCTAATGAGAAAACAGGTTATGAACTCAGCATCACTGAGGACTGAGACCAATTTAATACTACGATGAGGACCATTAAAGTTTATTAGATTTGTCTATCAGGAGAATTAATACAAAAATGACATGGATTATTTATGAAATATGTATAATCTGAAGCTAGATCGCCTTCAAATCTCTCAGGTGAGAAACAATCTTCTCCACTGATTTGACAAAATTGTCATTACATGGCTAGAGCAAACATATTTGGAAGCACATATTAGAATAACTGATATGGCAACAGGAAATAACATATGTTTATACTGTGGTGCCTGTACGTTCACAAGAGAAAAAGCCAGAAAATTTATTCCTTTAAAGGTAAATTTAGAATTTGAAGTTATAGAATGAAGAAAAAAACTGCAGTGAGATCCTAGAAGTTCCAGTTCAATTCTTATCTGGAAGAAAAACCTACAGGACATGCAAACCATCCCCTAAGAAGTCAATAATCTGGACAACTGCAGAAAATGAAATCTAATCTTAAAACAGCCTCTTTGCATAAGCAAATACAAACACTAGGGTCTCCAGCTCCTGCTGATCAACGCAGTGGTCAAGAAGCACGTCATCATCCACAACCTCATTACAGAAGAAGCCACTGGCTTTGTCTGTTTCACAGAAATCTAGCTTAATGATCCTGCAGGCCCAGTGCTAGCTCACTTAATTCCTGCAAACTACTCGTTACTGCAGACATAGATACATACAAGGCAAATCTGAAGGGAAATAGCCATCCTATTCTAGTCCAGGCTTGAATGCAAGTGAGGCTACCTAGAGATAAAAACATTGAGAACATCGAGCTACTATAAATCCAGATACCATGCAACACAGACAACCTGCTCATGTCCAGACCACCAAAAAGTAAGTTTCCCCTTGAAGCTGATGGAGATGTTCTCTGGCATGACAATGAAGTTTCCAAGACTCATTGTCCTGTGATATTCCAGCTTCCATGTTGACAAGACCTCTGATTCAATGGTACAAGTCCTCCTCTCCACATATTCCCTCTTCAGTTTCTTGCAGGAAATCTCAGGATCTACACAGGATACACTCAACCTTTTCTGTTTCCAAGCAAGAAGAGTAACCAGAATGTCCCTTCCCCTCAACTCCAGAAGGTTATCGCCCTCAAAACTCTAAGCAGTCCTTGCAGGTACCTCCATCAAATCACTATGAAATGGAGGATTTAGTGAGTCCCTTCAGCCATTGACATTCTGGCACCACTTGGTCCTTATCATAAAGCCCTGCTTGAAACTGGCACAGGTTACTAAAGGTAACATCTCCCCCCAAATGATCACCATGACAGCAATGATCCACAGAACTGTCAATGTCAACAGTGAATCTTATGGGTGCAGGGAGTGGAGCTCTCTCAGCAAGTGGAGAGCAAATTTGGAACTCCCTCCCAAAAGAAATCAGGATAATTCTGACCTTCAAGAGCAAAAGAAAAAATACACTTCTTCAATCTATCCTTCCCTCAATAACACACACACATTACTTCAGAATGGAAGAGGAGAGACTGATGAACATATATATGTGTACACATAATAGTTTGGGGAAATAATTATATATTTTGGTATCATGATGACCATATGGAAGCCTGGGAAGATAGGTAACATAGAATCATAGAATATCAGGGTTGGAAGGGACCTCAGGAGGTCATCTAGTCCAACCCCCTGCTCAAAGCAGGACCAATCCCCAATCAAATCATCCCAGCCAAGGCTTTGTCAAGCCTGACCTTAAAAACTTCCAAGGAAGGAGATTCTACCACCTCCCTAGGTAACGCATTCCAGTGTTTCACCACCCTCCTAGTGAAAACGTTTTTCCTAATATCCAACCTAAACCTCCCCCACGGCAACTTGAGACCATTACTCCTTGTTCTGTCATCTTCTACCACTGAGAATAGTCTAGAACCATCCTCTCTGGAACCACCTCTCAGGTAGTTGAAAGCAGCTATCAAATCCCCCCTCATTCTTCTCTTCCGTAGACTAAACATTCCCAGTTCCCTCAGCCTCTCCTCATAAGTCATGTGTTCCAGACCCCTAATCATTTTTGTTGCCCTTCGCTGGACTCTCTCCAATTTATCCACATCCTTCTTGTAGTGTGGGGCCCAAAACTGGACACAGTACTCCAGATGAGGCCTCACCAATGTCGAATAGAGGGGAACGATCACGTCCCTCGATCTGCTCTCTATGCCCCTACTTATACATCCCAAAATGCCATTGGCCTTCTTGGCAACAAGGGCACACTGCTGACTCATATCCAGCTTCTCGTCCACTGTAACCCCTAGGTCCTTTTCCGCAGAACTGCTGCCTAGCCATTCGGTCCCTAGTCTATACGGTGCATGGGATTCTTCCATCCTAAGTGCAGGACTCTGCACTTGTCCTTGTTGAACCTCATCAGATTTCTTTTGGCCCGAATCCTCTAATTTGTCTAGGTCCCTCTATATCCTATCCCTACCCTCCAGCAATATCTACCTCTCCTCCCAGTTTAGTGTCATCTGCAAACTTGCTGAGGGTGCAATGCATGCCATCCTCCAGATCATTTAGGAAGATATTGAACAAAACCGGCCTGAGGACCGACCCTTGGGGCACTCCACTTGATACCAGCTGCCAACTAGACATGGAGCCATTGATCACTACCCGTTGAGCCCGACAATCTAGCCAACTTTCTACCCACCCTATAGTGCATTCATCCAGCCCATACTTCTTTAATTTGCTGACAAGAATACTGTGGGAGTCCGTGTCAAAAGCTTTGCTAAAGTCAAGAAACAATACATCCACTGCTTTCCCTTCATCCACAGAATCAGTAATCTCATCATAGAAGGCGATTAGATTAGTCAGGCATGACCTACCCTTGGTGAATCCATGCTGACTGTTCCTGATCACTTTCCTCTCGTGTAAGTGCTTCAGGATTGATTCCTTGAGGACCTGCTCCATGATTTTTCCGGGGACTGAGGTGAGGCTGACTGGCCTGTAGTTCCCAGGATCCTCCTCCTTCCCTTTTTTAAAGATTGGCACTACATTAGCCTTTTTCCAGTCATCCGGGACTTCCCCCGTTCGCCACGAGTTTTCAAAGATAATGGCCAATGGCTCTGCAATCACATCTGCCAATTCTTTTAGCACTCTCGGATGCAACTCGTCCGGCCCCATGGACTTGTGCACGTCCAGCTTTTCTAAATAGTCCCTAACCACCTCTTTCTCCACTGAGGGCTGGCCATCTACTCCCCATGTTGTGATGCCCAGCGCAGCAGTCTGGGAGCTGACCTTGTTCGTGAAGACAGAGGCAAAAAAAGCATTGAGTACATTAGCTTTTTCCACATCCTCTGTCACTAGGTTACCTCCCTCATTCAGTAAGGGGCCCACACTTTCCTTGGCTTTCTTCTTGTTGCCAACATACCTGAAGAAACCCTTCTTGTTACTCTTGACATCTCTTGCTAGCTGCAGCTCCAGGTGCGATTTGGCCCTCCTGATTTCATTCCTACATGCCCGAGCAATATTTTTATACTCATCCCTGGTCATATGTCCAACCTTCCACTTCTTGTAAGCTTCTTTTTTATGTTTAAGATCTGGTAGGATTTCACCATTAAACCAAGCTGGTCGCCTGCCATATTTACTATTCTTTCGACTCATCGGGATGGTTTGTCCCTGTAACCTCAACAGGGATTCCTTGAAATACAGCCAGCTCTCCTGGACTCCTTTCCCTTTCATGTTAGTCCCCCAGGGGATCCTACCCATCCGTTCCCTGAGGGAGTCGAAGTCTGCTTTCCTGAAGTCCAGGGTCCGTATCCTGGTGCGAACCTTTCTTCCCTGCATCAGGATCCTGAACTCGACCAACTCATGGTCACTGCCCCCCAGATTCCCATCCACTTTTGCTTCCCCCACTAATTCTTCCTGGTTTGTGAGCAGCAGGTCAAGAAAAGCTCCCCCCCCAGTTGGCTCCTCTAGCACTTGCACCAGGAAATTGTCCCCTACGCTTTCCAAAAACTTCCTGGATTGTCTATGCACCACTGTATTGCTCTCCCAGCAGATATCAGGAAAATTAAAGTCACCCATGAGAACCAGGGCGTGCGATCTAGTAGCTTCTGCGAGTTGCTGGAAGAAAGCCTCATCCACCTCATCCCCCTGGTCCGGTGGTCTATAGCAGACTCCCACCACTACATCACTCTTGTTGCTCACACTTCTAAACTTAATCCAGAGACACTCAGGTTTTTCTGCAGTTTCGTACCGGAGCTCTGAGCATTCATACTGCTCCCTTACATACAGTGCTACTCCCCCACCTTTTCTGCCCTGCCTGTCCTTCCTGAACAGTTTATAACCATCCATGACAGTACTCCAGTCATGTGAGTTATCCCACCAAGTCTCTGTTATTCCAATCACGTCATAATTCCTTGACATCACCAGGACCTCCAGTTCTCCCTGCTTGTTTCCAAGGCTTTGTGCATTCGTATATAAGCACTTGAGATAACCTGCTGATCGCCCCTCATTCTCAGTATGAGGCAGGAGCCCTCCCCTCACAGACGTTCCTGCCTGTGTTTCCTCCCGGTATCCTGCTTTCCCACTTACCTCAGGGCTTTGGTCTCCTTCCCCCGGTGAACCTAGTTTAAAGCCCTCCTCACTAGGTTAGCCAGCCTGCTCGCAAAGATGCTCTTCCCTCTCTTCGTAAGGTGGAGCCCGTCTCTGCCCAGCACTCCTCCTTAATGGAACACCATCCCATGGTCAAAAAATCCAAAGCCTTCTCTCCGACACCACCTGCGTAGCCATTCATTGACTTCCACGATTCGACGGTCCCTACCCAGGCCTTTTCCTTCCACGGGGAGGATGGACGAGAACACCACTTGTGCCTCAAACTCCTTTATCCTTCTTCCCAGGGCCACGTAGTCCGCAGTGATCCGCTCAAGGTCATTCTTGGCAGTATCATTGGTGCCCACGTGGAGAAGCAGGAAGGGGTAGCGATCCGAGGGCTTGATGAGTCTCGGCAGTCTCTCCGTCACATCGCGAATCTTAGCCCCTGGCAAGCAGCAGACTTCTCGGTTTTCCCGGTCAGGGCGGCAGATAGATGACTCAGTCCCCCGGAGGAGAGAGTCCCCGACCACCACCACCCGCCTCCTTCTCTTGGGAGTGGTGGTCGTGGAACCCCCAACCTCAGGACATCGCATCTCATGCCTTCCAACCAGCGGAGTCTCCTTCTGCTTTCTCCCCCCAGACGTATCATCTGGTCCACTCTCCGCAATGGTACCTGTGGAGAGAACATGAAAGCGGTTAGTTACCTGTGTCTGCGTTGCTGGAACCCGGACATTCCCCCTTCTTCTTCTGGAGGTCACATGTTGCCAAGCTTCTTCACTGGCCTCTTGGCTCCGCTGTGCAACCTGCTCTAAATCTTTAGAGCTTTGCGCCCGTAGAAGCATATCCTGACTTTTGTCCAGAAAATCCTCAGATTCTCGTATGCAACGCAGGGTCGTTATCTGTTGCTCCAGACCTTCAATCTTCTCTTCCAATATGGAGACCAGCTTGCACTTTGTACAGACAAAGTCGCTTCTGTCCTGTGGAAGAAAGACAAACATGGCATATCCAGTGCAGGTCACAACAGCTGAACCCCCCCCTTCCATATCACTTTCCTACTATGAGCTTCCTCAGAGAAGTTGACAAGATGTAAGCCTCACATTGCAAGATACAGGGTTTTATTTTTTGAACTCATGGTTTTCCCATGTCATTGGTTTTAAGTCATTATTTTGGAAGAGATTTTTTTCTTTGTCTTCATGAGTTACTTAATCTCTTCCTCATGCAAAGTGCCCCAGGAGCAGGTCGGAAGAAACAGACCCTGAACCCACAGCTTGGCAGATAGACTGTACAATGAGGCTGTACAAAAGGCAGAGACTCTGAGCGCTACTAAAATCTTAGTCTGTCCAGTAAGCATACTAAGTGTATTTTTTAACTTACAATTGTTTTACATTTTTGTACCTCAAGTCAAGTAAAGCACTAGTCTTCAGTGAACACTGTGTCTAATCCAAGTTTTAAAGTTCATCTTCAGCCTTTTTGTTGTAACTGTCTAAAAAGATAGCTGGAATTTGATACCAATAGAAACGATGTACTTTTTCATTCTCCCATAACTATAAAACAGTTGAAGAGATTTTGTTCAAATATTAAAAAATATCTCCCACAGATGGAAACCGAATGTGGAACATTTCAGACCAAATGGCAAGTCTTTGAGAAAGTTATGGGAATATGAAAACTAGGTTTTACTGGAATCTGTTTTATAACTGTAATTCAAGTGGAATTGTTACCCATTATTCTGGTGTACCTAGATGTGAGCTGGGTGTGCTAATATGTCAGCATCCCCCTTTGGGCATTGCACAGAATCTGCTCAGTCTAGTGGGGCAGTCAGTGACCCGCTCTTGCCTGAGTCTCTATGGTAGTCCTGTTCTGGGTTAGTTTCAGTCCTTCTGAGGTGTATGGGTTTCCCTTTATACTTAGCGGGATTAGGTAGCCCTGATCCTCAGGGGGTCTGGAGACACCTTTCTTTCTTAGGACTCTGTTAAGAGATCAGTAGGGGAATCCCGGCCCCCACTCCACTGAGTTCCAGCTCAGGGCCCTTAAACCAGGCAGGCAGAATCAGTTCTCTACAACTCATTCTGCTGTACCTGAGCTCCCTCCTACCTCCATTGGTTCTGTAGGCTTCTCCAGCCTGTAGATCCAGTCATCCCTTCTCTGGGGTGTTGTCTCTGGGCAGCTTCTCACCAGTTTGCTGAAAGGATTTTTCTTCTCTAGCCTGATTGCTTCTCTGGCAGCTGCCCCACCCCTCTGCTTCTCAGCTCTTTTATTCTCCCAGCTGCAGTGAGGCTGCCAGTCAGTGATGACAGGTTGTTGCTGCATTAGCTCCTTGGTCGCCAGGCCATCATGGGGTGTATACACCATCACACTAGGGAATACATTACATCATGTAATCTGTTATGGCAGTATTTCATGATTTAGATACAACTTTTCATAACTCATAAGTGTCAAAGATAAATAGAGCCAGAAGTAGGTTATGATACTTTGTCCCTGCTTACAAATTTCTAATAAGACGCTAATAATAATACATTTTACTTTTGATTAGTTTTTTATCGTATGTTCAGTGTTGTCCAAGAGTGAGTGTTTGGTGAGCAGGACTACAATTGTTTGGCTTTTTTAAAATTGGTTATTAGGTGGGGTTGGCATTCTACATTGATGGAGTTATGCTTTGAACATGGTTTCTATGGGCCTAATGCTGTGCCCTTTGAAGTCAAGAGGAGTTCTGTAATTCACTTTGCTAGGACAAGAACTGGGCCCTATTTCAGTTGGTACCTGTTGGTCCTGGAGTAAAGAACTCCCCAAACAACAGAAAGGTAGGTGTAGTTAGGGCTTTAGGATTGGCTGATGGGAGGAACTATTGTGGTTTGGTTGTTTTTGGGGTGGGATCTGTGCTCTGAAGGATAGTTTTTCTAATTGTTATGCTACTGTCTTTTAAAATAAAGAAGTAATTCTTTTCTGTGTCAAACCATAATATTGCTAGTACACATTATTAATATAATAATTAATTATTTTAATTATTTTAACCATAGACTCAAACAATTATTTTAACCATAGACTCTTCTTTTAAAAAGAGAGCTAATAGAATCAAGTTACCATTGTAGTCCAAGGAAAAAGACATTTTAAATCAAACTCACCTTGATATATAAAAGTGGAGGAGAGTGGAGGGGGGATATTCATTGATGTACAAAACAATGCTGAAAGTTGAATAGCAGTTATATTACATCTGTGAAGTGAATATAATAAAATGTTCTGAACAAACCACAGCTTTGAATAGCAAGACTTCAGAAAATAAGAGTATGTAATTTTATGCATGAGACGGACCCAATTCTGCTCTTTTTGAAAACGGTGAATAATTCAGAGAAGTGGATGTGTATATCTGCACAAAGTATTGCTACGAGTAAGATATCTATAAGATACACTTAATGGTTTAACACATGCCTACGCCTAGGTGTATCGTTCAGTTTTCTCCTACCATATAGCTCATTCTGATTGCCTAGTAATTTCTTTACATAGCATGGAATAGCACAGTAATTATGACTTTTACTTACTGTAATATGTATAAAAAGAAGTATGATGTGACCAGGAAATACATAATCCTGTTGAGTTACAGTATGTGTATTTCACTTGGAAAAATCATGGATGTCTTTCTAAAAGATATGCTGTAGCTCAAATAGAAGTTATTGGCTTGATGTAGGAGCCACTTGATGAAATTTTTTAGGCTGTGTTATAAAGGAGATCAGACAAGATGGTCATAGTGGTCCCTTCTGGCTTTAAAATCTAGAATCAGAAGTAGGATATGAGAAATAAGGAAACATTGGTTGCCCCATTTCTCATATCCCACTACTGATATAAGCAAAAAACTCACAACACAGCAAAACAAAGCCTGTACGCTTCAGCTCACCACTTCAGAAAGGAAGGAGGTGAGTTTCCTCACTAAATGAGAAGCAGCATTCTCCAAAAGACTTTCTTTGAATTCTGGTGCCTTTTTGTCCCTGTATCCACTATTGTGATCATAAATCTTTTCTTTCATGAACGGTCATCCTACAGGTGATATTCCCCTAGTTTCTGCAGTTCCAGGAGTACGTTTATCTTCCATCATTCTTTTCATTCAGGCTCTCAGCAATGAACAGAGTATGTTTCTAACTGTGATCAGTCATCAGGAAGGATGATGCATACAGACCATGATAATGGACCTATGAATAGTAGCAGTAGCAAGCAGGGATTATACAATCAATTAGTCTCTCTCTCCTTCCAGTGCTCATGTAATACATTCACTCTTATTGAACAATTCCAAAAGATAGACATTTCCCTAACTAGCATATCCTGCCTTCAGTTTACAGATGTCACAACTGTTTCCAAGCTGGAGAGGTTCATGGAATGGACTCCCTGCGCTGTTGTTCTCCTCAAAAGCACAACACTAAATCTGAAGTGGCTAAACAAATGTAGTTTATTAATCACTGCTACTTCCAGATGGAATAAAATAATCTCAAGCTATAATAGAAGGGAAATTTGCTGCTTTCCCTGAAGTTGCTCTAATAGCTAAGCAATATCAGCAATAATCTTTCTTTGTCTTTTGGGAAATCTGAAATTCTGTGTCCCTTCTTTTGTCTTAACTCCAGCATCTTCAGTTTTTATAAGTCATTAGTAATGTTTTGAAACAACTTTGAAGATAAAAGGAAAGTCTCCTGGGTGCTCCCTCAACCCAGTTAGCCAGCAGAGCAATAGACAGGTCTCTTTTCTGTCTGTCTGGTATTAATCACACTAAGAGTTCTCTAATTCCAGCTCAACACAGCAGCCCATCTTACCTCAAAGTTTGATAGAGCAATAGAGAGTTTCTAGCTGTGGAGAGAATTGGAAATATCATGGATTTCATAGACCAGACATAGATTTTTGCCTTGTGGATTCTGAGAGAAACACCAAAAGTCTTACATCTTCTATTATCCTTCCTTGAGACAATTCCTTGGTCTCAGCTGCACTTCCGTATATCATACTTCTGTAGATTCTACTCAGATGTGGGTGCTCAACTTGCACAGATTCTGGAATAACAGATTGTAGTTCCACAGGAAGTTAAGCAGGTTTTCATTTTTGCATTCAGGACAATTGCGCTAAAGTGAATTTACTGGAACCAGGGTGGTTCCTAGTGACAATATGGTACTGGTGTGGAGCTAATTTAGGATTAAGAATCATTTGAGGAACATTATCCAGGTCCAAGACAAGACTACATATAAACACTGTAGAGATAAGGGCAGCTTTAAAAACTGTCAGACACTGGATTCCTTACTCCAGGACATTTTCAACAGATCAGACAATTTAGAAGTTATAACCATGGGCTGAAATCCTGTCCCCATTTAAATCAATGGACATTTTGCCATTAATGAAAAAACAGGAAGAATGCAGACCAGTAAGGACTGCTGTAGTCAGAGGCTGTCCTGTTACTAAAATGCACAGTAAAAACAATCTTCAAAGACACCGCAGTTAGCAAAAAAAAAAAAAAAAATCATCCCAAAGCTGTGACCAGAAAGAGGCTACAACAGGAGAACAGATCAAATGGACTAGTTATGCCTGCTTATGTGGTGAGTGAATTTGGCCCCAAATCTACGAGCTTTCAGAGAGGTAGCAAAGAAATGAGGTTGGCTGGATGTTCTCCTGTTTTTCTCTCTGGGGAACAATCAGGTTCCAGTGTTTTGAAGCAAGACCTCCACACAATGGTTCAATTCCTTTCCAGTGAGTTTTCACATTATCCATGGCATACAGAGAATTACACAAGATAAGAAAGAACAGAGCATGACTAATAATGAGTCCAGAGAGAGCAAAACAGCACTGGTATGCCAAATTAGTGCAGCTGGTGACGAGTCTAGATAGTGTCTCTTCTTAGATCTCAGACCACAGAAGTCTGTCTTGCATAGAAATCTATGAATATTAGCTCTCACAGCCTAGAATGGAGACACCTAGACTTTTGCAGTATTGTTGTAGCCATGTTGGTCACAGCATATGAGAGACAAGGTTGATGAGGTAATAACCTTTATTGGACCAACTTCTGTTGGTGGAAGGGACAAGGTTTTGAGCTCTGCTTCAGGTCTGGGGAAGGTACCAAAGTGTCTGAGCTAAATACAAAAACTATACAGATAGTTAAAATCTTTGTGAAAAACATTTCACAAAGTGGTCAGTCCATATCTCATCTCTCGGTACTTGTCCTCAAAGAGAACCTGCACAACACCTTCAAAGAACAAGCTTGAGAACTTAAATTCATAACTCTGCTAGAAACTACAAAACATGGACTAAACAGAGACATTGGTTTTATGGCTCATTACAACAATTATAACACACCCTACTGCCCTGATAACTCTTAATTTCCCACTTCATGTTAAGTGGTCTCCTACAGGGTGTGTGAACCTCTTAAGTTTAACAATCTGTCCCAACTTGTATTTAGCTTGGTAACTCCGGTTACCTTCCCCAGACCTGAAGAAGATCTCTGTGAAGCTCAAACTCTTCTCTTCCACTGACGTTGGGCCAATAAAAGACATTACCTCACCTACCTTGACACTAATTCTTAACATCCCTGAAATAGAAACCCATCTAAAATCCAGGAGGTCTTCCAACTAGTTCACACACTATGAAATATTATACTGGAGTATGCCACCTTTCTATATAAATGATAAAACTACATATATTGATAAATATAATGTATCCATTGGTTTAGGAACATTGCTCCTGGGAATATCACAATTCCGAAGATTGGCTTGTTCATTTGAATTTCCTATGTAGATGACAGATGTCAAATCACAAGTAGCCAGACAGCTCCCAGTTGAATATGGATCTGAGAAGGCTTGTGTGCACTGCTCATTTATTTTGTAGCAAAAGCCTAGAATAAATTATACTCAATATTTGTTGCTGAGACGCCCAAGTTCAGAGGTACTATACAAACAACAGATATGAAAAGGTCAAAATCCTTCCCTATAAGTAATCATGTACCAATTTCAAGATCCTCTAACACAGAAATATTAGACGTGTATCTTTCCCTGAGATTTTTATGAGGATGGCAGCTTTTCGGTGAAGGAAATGTTTTGTGGGAGGCTGCCTCTAGCTCCTCAAGGGCATGATCCAAAGCCCACTGAAGTCAATGGGTACACTCCTATTCAGCTCTACAGGCTTTGGATCAGGCCCCAAACGTACAGATTGTTCCCCTTGGTGATGTGCATGTGAGTATCTGAGAGCAGAATCAAACTTTAGATAAGGTACAGTGACCAGAAAAATAAGTGGTATAGAAATTACTACTTGTTTGGATGCAGATCAACTCTCAAAAATTATTGCATAACTGCTATAAATTCTCAGTAATTAAGGTAAGTAGAAGTTCTATTAGTAAAGTGATGGTTTGACTCCTTTGCTGTGAGAAACAGTATTGCAGATATGTAAAACCTTCAGAGAAATGTAAGAATTCTGCAGGTGGAAAATATTGGAAAAAGAAAGGAAGATGAGAGTAAATCCTGAGTGTGTGGTTTTTTTGTTTTGCTTTTTTCTTTTTAGTTTGCCCGAAAAGAGTATTTGAATCACATACCTGTTGACATGTTTAGTAATGATCTTATTGCCCAAATGGCTTACAAAGAGTTTCACGGGTAGGGGGAAATGATCAATAGGGTGAGATATTAAAAAGGGAAATTTTCTCCTACTTACTGTGGGCAGCACTGTCAAATCTATTGAATTTATGGTCTCCAGGAAATTAAACAGTGACATCACCAGAAAAGATAGGCATACATTGCTTGGGGTTAATGACTTGCTAGATTTTCTAAATCAGGCTATGTATACTTTAGCACCTCAGATTTTTATCAAGTAGACTGTTGGGAAGTAACCGTGGATAATGAGAGCAAACTAAAATTGCTTTTATAAGTGACAAAGAAACATGCTGCTATATCATGAGCTTTGGATTTACAAATGTCTGCCTGCTGTCTTGGCAGTGTTCATTTCCATGCACATAGTATATTGTTGGCTAACATGATGGTAACGTCACCCACCTTTGAGCTGCTTTCCAGAATTAAAAAAGAACACCAAAAGCAGGATTTGCCCTTTACCAGAGGTTAATCTAACAAGGAAGAATTAAATCTCCTAAAGAAATGCCATTTGCAGTATTCTAAACTCAGGACAAGATTTTCCAAATTGGGTGCCTCTAATTGGGCTCCCAAATTCATAGTTAGATATCAAAATCAGTGGCCTAATTTGCAAAGGGGCTGAGCCCCCAGCAGCTCCCACTGACTTGTTCTTAGCAGAATAGGATCCTGGGAGGTAATTAGGCATCTATCTACCTTCGATGTAGCTCTAATCACAGGCTTTTCCTTATGCAGAAGCTTACATGGGGCTAGCCTTGGGTTGATACAGGGCCTTTTGAGCCTGAGGTTTAAGCAGATTAATTGGTTAAACCAAGGATATATTACATTGTTTGGGATTTGAGCATCATAGTGGGGGCTAAACTGATGGTAATTCAAGGAGGTTCTTGATTTCCCTCTCTTTCAGTGCTGTCAGGACTGATTGCCTTTAGGAGTTATCTTGTTGATATATAAAGATTATTAGACAGGTGTGGCCACTTGGCCAGAAACTCTAATCGCTGTCTCTGTCCTAGTTGGCTCACTGATGGTCACAAAATTGTGTCCTTCATGAACCCGTTTAAGCCTAAAGCACAATACTTGTTACCTTCCATGGAGCTAGGATTTAGCCAATAGTGAAAGCTCTGGTTTAATGCCTACACACAGAGACACAAAGTTAACTCCTTATTCTCTGCATACTGTTGATTTAAAATCTCAACATTAACATTGTAATAATATAGTTATGTGCATATAAGTTCTTATTTTTGTATGGAAAACAGTATTAGAAAGGGGAGGGCAAAAGCAGTGTCACCAAAACAATAGGAAGGAGATGCACAGGCGATAAAATAGTATCCATATTTTGGTGCACAAAGGAGATGTCTGTACTGTTGAGTACTTTCTTTTTTTCCCTCTGAGGTCTCCTGTTGGAATACTGACCAGGTTTAACCCTATTTTGCTTGAGATCTGAAAGATTACAGCCCACGTCAGTTTAGTTTGCCTGCATACTAGTGGGGTTTTTTTTTTTTTTTTTTTGGTAGCTATATTACTTGAACCCTCTGGGAGCAAAATAACAGAAGGAGGAATAAAATCCAGGTCAGGCATGTAACTTTAGAAAGCATTAACACAGGGTTACCAGACAAGAATGTTTAAACACTGTCCAAATAAAATCTTATTTCAAACCATACAAAAAAAAATCCCCCATTTAGAGCACCTGTAAGAATCATTTCTTGATTCCATGTTGGCAGAGCCCTCTGGGAACCTTAAAAATATTTCACAAACAAAATTATTACTGGTATCCAAATGAAGTGACCCTCCCAGATAAAAACACAATAAATGTAGAGTGGAAAATAATAGTAAGAATTAAAAAAAAATCTTCGGGGACCATATTGTATTAAGTTTGTGTCACTGTGAGCCAGGAATTGTATGAAGCTCCAGGGGGGAGTGTTACCACTACTCCTCCAGGAAATAGAAAGAGTGGGGCGGGGCGGGGGGGGTGATTAAGATGAATCACCTAGGTTGTAAATGCCACCACAGAGGTACCACCCCTGGGGAGGCTTGCATATACTGGTCCAAACAGGGTTTTCCAGAGACCAGCAAAGAAAGGGCTTTTTGATATAAAAGGTTGGCTTCAAACAGAATCAGGGCCTTCTTTCTGGTCCAGCAAATGGACAGGAACTTCTGTCCAAGCGGGGCCCAACCCTTGTGGAAGGGTTGGAGAGACTTTGGCCTAGTAGAGCCCCGTAAGACCGATGATGACTCCTGGTATGTTTAAATCTGCTTATTGTTTGCATTATGTTTTCTTTAATGCTTTTACCTTAAGAATAAAAATAACCATCTCCTCTAAGGCCACACATAACTTTATTGTTAAAATGAAGAAAATCAGAACACATCCCACCATGATATTTTGGAATATTCAGTAACTTTCTATTCAAAGGTTTCAGAGTAGCAGCCGTGTTAGTCTGTATTCGCAAAAAGAAAAGGAGTACTTGTGGCACCTTAGAGACTAACAAATTTATTTGAGCATAAGCTTTCGTCAGCTACAGCTCACTTCTTATGCTCAAATAAATTTGTTCGTCTCTAAGGTGCCACAAGTACTCCTTTTCTTTTTTCTATTCAAAAAAGAATAGAAAGTTATTGTTTTTGTTTGTGGCTTGACTACTAAGATGTATGTTACTTGTGTTTGGATATTTCTTATAAAAACATAATTCAAACCATTGTTTGTTGAAGAATGAATGCTCACAGACTTTGGGGCATGGATGAAACAAAGTCATTACACACTGAATCAATAAACAAATGTTTCTAAATGATTTAGGAGTCTACATCCACTTTCAGAAGTAATTTAGACATTTAGGAATCTAAGTCCCATTGACTTTCAATGAAAGTTAGACTTCTAAGTGCCTGTATGGGGAAGTTTGTACCAGGTACATGGGGAAGTTTATCAGTTTTATTATCCTTCCTGGATGATATAAATGAAACTAAAAATGGGCCACCTACACTAGAATCAGAATGTGTACATTGCATGTTATGCCAGAATAACTGTATTGGTTTAAATTCACCCTTTATCTTATACCAAAAACCTTCCCCATGTAGACAAAGCCTAAATCACAACGGGCCAGATTTTAAAGGTATTTAGGCACCTAAAGAAGCAGTAGGCATCTACAGTGGCATTTTCAAAAGTGTCTACTCAGTAAATGATTAATTGTTGGAAGTATTTGAGAACCTGTGAGTGGCAGTGAATGAGGACAGATGTTTCTTGTCTACCTACATCTACCTACCTATGATACCTACATAGGATCCATATATGGTGTCAGTCTCAACATAAATAGGGAAGGTCTCTCCAACAACCAAGGCTCCTTGAAACCCAGCAAACCATTCTATTACTGTATCGGGGGATTGTGTTCAACTTCTGAGTCTTCCAATGTTCTGCCTTGAAGATGTTCTTTGATTACATTTCCACTCCAGGTATCTTCATTTCCTTCTCCTCTGAGTGAGGGTTTTCTTTCCTGTTTCCTAGAAGTCCCACTATTAATTTGTCCTCAACCAGTAGTTGAAGGTAAGTGCCTGTTCTTCAGGAGCCAGAATGATACAACTTCCAAAGTCAGTCTGCCCCAGGGTTGTGGTTACTATCTGAGAATTAAAAATGTCAGCATGCTTGAGCCAGCAGGAAGATAGCTGCTTTCAAAGAGTGCTGCAGATCTGGTGAAATCCAAGAAGATTAGTGGAATTTCACTTTCTTAGATGCACATCGGGAAAGCTAATTTCTTCCAGGTGTATTACCTTGTAATTCCCCCAGGAATGTAATATTTCAGAAGGACACATATACTTAGGGCCCAACCAAATTCACGGTCCATTTCGGTCAACTTCACAGTCATAGGATTTAAAAAATCATAAATTTCATTATTTCAGCTCTTTAAATCTGAAATTTCACAGTGTTTTAATTGTAGGGGTCCTGACCCAAAAAAGAGTTGGGTGGGGGGAGGGTTGCAAGATTATTGTAGGAGCGGTTGCCGTACTGCTACCCTTACTTCTGCACTGATGCAGCTGGCGGCGGTGCTGCCTTCAGACGGGACTGCTGCAGAGCGGCAGCTGCTGGCCCAGCGCCCAGCTCTGAAGGCAGAGCCGCCGCCAGCATCAGCGCAGAAGTAAGGATGGCATGGTGTGGTATTGCTCCCCTTACTTCTGCACTGCATCTGGCAGGGCACTGCCTTCAGAGCTGGGCACCTGGCCAACAGCCGCCATTCTCTGGCCACCCAACTCTGAAGGCAGTGCAGAAGTGAGGGTGGCAATACCGCGACCCCCCTAACATAACCTTGCAACCCCTTGTAACTCCCTTTTGGGTCAAGACCCCCAGTATGAGGTCTCCTCTGTGAAATCTGTATGGTAAAGGGTAAAAGCACACAAAAGACCAGATATCACAGTCTGTGATGTGTTTTTCATTGCCGTGAATTTGGTAGGGCCCTACTGTTTTCTTTGAAAATGCTAATAACTAGGGTTAATCTTTCACTTGAAAGTTCCTTGCCTACAGGTGTGGGAGAACTGTGACAAAGTAAGAGTGATTATCACTACTGAGAAAAACAGTGACAAACTTACAAAATTGGATTCACATTTTGATTCTGAAATACAGACATTTGTCATGATGATAAAATCCCAGAATAAAAACAGATAAAATCAGCAGCAAGGAAAACATGGAGGGATGGAAGTTTGCAATGCTTTAAAGACTAGTGTGGTTATTACTCAGTAAAGAAACTTCTAGAGGCAACAAAATCCAGTAGTGTATGCATGGGAGTAGATATTTGCCACTACCGAGTTCAAATCCCATCTCCCACACTGACTTCCTCTGCGTCACTGAGGAAATCACCTTACTTCTTTATCACAGTAACACTCACCTACCTCACACAAGATAGCATGAGGATTAATGAGGCCTTGATTGAACATGAAAGTGTAATGCAACGTCCAAGGTCTTTATTTAGAATTCTTTTCAAAATATGTATATGTATCATTCCAGATCAAAATGACCTTATAAATATTTACCAGGATGGCATTTCCATTGGATCATATTTTTTTTTAATTAGCAGAAGATGGTCTCTGACTAATTTTGGGTAGATTTTTTCCTAGGAAGATGGCTTATACTTTTTCAGTTGCTCCGTTTATTCCTCAGAAGGGTCCCATGAACTTTTGACATTCAAAGTTCTCCCCACCTTCATTTTCCCACTTTCCCACCTCACTGCTCAAAGCTCTAGGTTATGATTGTCCTGTGTCTAAGGACTGGATATGGTGTCCTTAAGTGGAAAACCACTGCTGTATTGGCCAAAGGATGCATGCACTCCTTTCCCTTCCTCCCTCCCTCCCTCCCAGGACTTGTTGCCTCAATTGTATTATGAGTTCCTGTTACCCCAGGAGTGCTTTTGTAGGGTATTGTAGTGCTTTTCATGAAATGCTGTGGAAATGTCAACATAGAGCTAATCCCACCCTTTGTTGTGCTGGTGTAGAAGTGGAAGAAGATGATGTAACAAGCTCCTTAACACCAAGCACAATAACTCTTTGGCACAAAGTTGTACTCTACTCTAGGGCTATGTCTACATTGCAGTCAGGAGGTATGATTGCAGCATGTGTAGACGTACCCAAGGTAGCTTTGATCTAGGACAGCAGTTCCCAACCAGAGGTCCGGGGTCCTTTGTGGGGCCGGGAGCAGGTTTCAGGGGGGGCTGCCAAGCAGGGTCGGCATTAGGCTTGCTGGAGCCCATAACAGAAAGTTCAAGCCCCAGCATGCGGGGCAGGAGCCCAAGGCCCCGAGCCCCATCACCCGGCACTGAAGGTGAAGCCCAAGGAACTTAGCTTCGCGTGGCCTCCTCGGGTGTGGGGCCCCAGGGAATTGCCCTGCTTGCTACCCCCTAATACAGGCCCTGGCTTTTAATCTACTGGATATGTAGAAAAAGAGGTGTTGTGGCACAGGTGGGCTATGATGTTTTTATAGCATGTTGCGGGGGGGGGGCTCAGAAAGAAAAAGGTTGAGAACACCTGATTTAGGGTGTCCAGGCTCTGCCCACCCCACCACAGACTCACACTTTCTCTGTCTGTCTCTAGGACTCTGGGTACACACTCAAGCGAGTGCTGCCCTTGCTGCCATGACTTCGATGCTATTAATCAAGCTAGCTCTGATCCGTGCTGCAGTCACAGCTCTCAGTTGCAGCGTAGATGTACCCTGAGAGGCTTATTCAACTAAAATGAAGGAGCACGCCCCAGGCTGAAAAGAGGACAGAGCTAGGCTCCAAGCCTAATTTTATAGCCAAGAAGGCTTTTGTAAG
This sequence comes from Natator depressus, assembly GCF_965152275.1. Lineage (NCBI taxonomy): Eukaryota > Metazoa > Chordata > Testudines > Cheloniidae > Natator > Natator depressus. The sequence continues at coordinate 154,742,785 of NC_134235.1, read as the reverse complement.
CTTTTAAAGTCCTTGCGCCCTCTCCATGCACACACAAAGTGCTTAAAACCTGTCCTACATGAGTGGGGTTAGTGCACTGCTAGCCAGCCGCTACTCACACGGCAGCCGATATTGCCACAAGCATTACTTCTGTTCTGAGGAGCATAGCTCGGCCGTGCATTGTGTCAGCCCACCCTGTGCTATGCAAGGGCTGGCTGCCTCTTGTGCTGCATATGGCCATGCAGCAAATCCCCTGACAAGTGACACATTTAGCACATTGCAAAGAAAATAACATGAGAAGCTGGCAAAAGTCTTATTGGCTAAATCAGCAATTCCCCAACTTTGGAACACTGAGACCCTCATAAAGAATGTGAAACCAGACACCCTCCTCCCATCCCCCCCCTTCAGCTCTGCCATGAGCTGTTAAAGGGCTACCCAAAACAACTAGTCACTCAGAATAGATTGTGCAGATCTTCATAATATGTAGCAGTCTTTCTTTTCTGATATGCTGTGATGAACACTGAATGACTTAACTAACTTAATGTTTAAAATACCATCAATAGCATTTGAGTTAGCAGAAATTATACCTATCGGGCTAGTCTAGGTTTACTTGGTCCTGCCTCAGTGCAGGTGGCTGGACTAGGTGACCTCCTGAAGTCCCTTCCAGCCCTACATTTCTATGATTCTATTAAAATGGATGAGGATAGTTCACCCATCAGAATTTTTGTTCCAGGGTCTCAGCAAACTGGAGCAGATATCACTCTTCAGTTTCACTTGGGTCACATTTTCAAGGTTTTCTTCACCACTATAACAGCTAGATACTTACTAAAAATAAAAGATGAGACTCTAGAAAACAATTCAGAGGCCTGTCTGCACCCCAGCTAGTTCTTTATCTGCATATGCATTCTCCTTAAAAGGGCATGCTCCACACCTTGGGAAATGCTAAGTTATTTCTAAGTATTTCATAATACTAAGTTATGGCATACACTAAACTATTTATTGTAAGTTTAGGAAAGAAAATCACACTGGGATCAAAACCAGAAAGTTGATTAGGGACAGAAGAGAAGACAACTAAGAGGTCTCCAGAACCTAGCATAGACTCTAGAGGTAAAATTGCACCATACTGGATTTAGGAAACCTCCAGGCTTAAGCAGTATAGATAAGGGATCTGTAGAATTCCAAAAGGGTAGCAATCCAATTCTGAATTGAGAGGATATCACCATTCCTGCTAGTCATGAATCATTACGTAATCTTGTAGAAACAGAGATTAAGAATAATTGGATTGAGTATCCTGTGAATCCTGAAGAGAGACATGCACTCCAAAAGTCTCTCTTCCCAAAAGATGAGGGTCAAATACCCATCTCTATTTCCAGGATTCAGTAGGTCCAGTGCTGTTGGAGGAAGGAAAAGGGAACACAGTGAGGGCAAAGGTAGTTATCTGGCAGTTTCGAATTGAGTCAGCTCTTTGCAGCTGCTGTAAAGGTGCTCTGTTCAGAACAACGGAGAGGGCTAGGATTGTCAGTGTAACCCCTACTGTACACAACATGCTTCCCTGCTGTTTTATCAGCAGTTATGTCACTTCATACATTAATGTAGCATTGCGAACTCTGATGATTTTTATTAGGAGTCGCAGGATATTTGGTGTTTTCTTAAAGGGCCCCCCACACACACTCCTGAAGCCATGTGACTATGTGAGAATCTCAGCTTTCCTTTAAAAGGAAGTTTCTAGCCCTCACAGCTATACAATAAAGTTTGAAAACATGATTCCCCATCCCCTAAAGACTCACAAAGCAGGTGACAAAAAGATCCCCAAAATAAGGGTATTTTTAATACCATGATTTTTTGGCATGGGGGTGACTCATGATTTTTCAGTGGTTGACTCTCCACTGTATTTTCCACTACATGCCTCCAATGAAGTGGGCTGTAGCTCATGAAAGCTTATGCTCAAATAAATTTGTTAGTCTCTAAGGTGCCACAAGTCCTCCTTTTCTTTTTGCGGATACAGACTAACACGGCTGCTACTCTGAAACCTGTCAATATGGCTAATGGTAGAAATAGCAGTAATGTCTGTTCTGTGGCTTTTCTTCACTCTTGAAGATAGTAGAGGCAGAAGGGGATTGTGTGCAATTCATGGTAATGCCACAAGTGTAACTCAGGCAGGGCTCTACCAGAGCATTCTCATTTGCAGATCTCAGCCTTCCCATTTTTTGTTGACCGCTCTTCTTCCTGGACATGCACTGCTGTTGGCCCCACCTCCAACATGGGAAGATGTGGCAGAGCTAGGCACAGGGTTACCAACTATAGCTGGGAGAGTTGCAGGGCGGAGATTATAAATGCCTTATTCAAACACTCATACACTCCTCCAAAAGATGAATATTGGCTGGGTTTGTTTTCCAGCTCCTGCTGCCCTCTTAATCCAGCCATGCAGAAAATTGTCCCCAACCAAACAATAGCAGCAAAAGTGAGAGTGCACCCCTCCACGAACGCATTCTTCTCAGTGAGATACGAACTCTATTCCTCAGCACTCCATTGATCTCAGTGAGGTGTGAACCTCAAAGCCTAGTTGGCTCCATTTAAATGCTAATAAGCACAAGCAATTTCTTTTCCCCTCCCCTTTATTTTCTTGAAAGAAAGAAAATACAAAAAACCTGTTAATGCAACATGAAGGTGACACATTTAAACATAAAGTCAAGGATTTCCAGACTGAATGTTCTTGTGGTACCTTACCTCTCCCACACTGCACACATCTAATAATATTTGACCACTTAGGCTATTAAATATATACTGAAATCTATAGCATATATGCAGTTTGAAGAAGTAATATTATTACTGGAGCTCTTGCCTTTTTGTGTTTAAATATGTAACCTTAGTATTACATTTACATAATTAACACTGATTATTTGCACTTTTTAATAATTCCATTACAAGAATGATAAGGTTGCAAAATGGAATACTCAAAATGCCAAGTTAAGGTTTTCTGCAAATTTAAGGATTCTTGCCTTATTCAGTGTGCAGGTTAGACAATATACCATGAAGCACAGTATATATAGTGAATGAGACAGAGAACTTGTGGCCCTGTGCCATATTTGGGTCAAAATTCTATTTCTAGTTCCCACTGTGTAAATGGAGTAACTCTATGAAAGTCTGCAGATCTACTCCAAATTAATACTGGATTAATGAAGAGCACATTGGGCCATCAGTACACAGAATGTGGAATGTGTAGCAAATAGAGCTGGTCAAAAACTGGAATGTCTTGGACTGAATTGCCAGTCATGAACTACGGTCATGAGACTCCCATGATGCACTGCAATGGTTCAGATGGAGGGAAGTCTGAGTTTGTTTCCTGGGAGATGTAGTTCTGCGCAGGAGTCCAGCCCAGAGAGGAAAATGGGGGAATGAGGCATCCAAACGACAAACTCCCAAGATACACTGTGGCAGCTCAGGTGGACACAATTGATGTGGAACTGACCCAAACGGAAACATTTTGATTAGGCTCAACAAAGCAAAATGTTTTGATTTGGGTCAATCCAACCTGAAACAAAATATTTCATTTAGATTTTTGTGACAGAAATTGGAAAAACTTATGCAACCTTGAAATTTTCCCACAGAATTTTGTCAAAAAAAAAAGTTTGTGGCAAATTCCCAACCCTCTCTCTCAGTGCATGAGACAGAGATCCACTTACTGAACAATGGGGACAAGAATAAATATGGAGTAGCTTCCTGCTTCATTGCACAGCATCCAGGCTTTATGTTGGGGGCTTGATTATGCTGTTTAGCCACAGTAATGGGCTTGGGCTGAGTGGAGCCCAACCACTCCAGTGGGAGCATCTGGAAGCCTTCTCAGAAGCTGCATGCCTGATACAACAGTGATTTATGGCATGCAGATTGCTCCCTACTCCCTCGCATGTTAACCAGCTCTGCTGCCTAATACAAGTAGTGCAGGGTGGGCCTAGCCAAATCCTTAGAATCATAGAATATCAGGGTTGGAAGAGACCTCAGGAGGTCATCTAGTCCAACCCCCTGCTCAAAGTAGGACCAATCCCCAACTAAATCATCCCAGCCAGGGCTTTGTCAAGCCTGACCTTAAAAACTTATAAGGAAGGAGATTCCACTACCTCCCTAGGTAACGCATTCCAGTGTTTCACCACCCTCCTAGTGAAAAAGTTTTTCCTAATATCCAACCTAAACCTCCCCCACTGCAACTTGAGACCACTATTCCTTGTTCTGTCATCAGCTACCACTGAGAACAGTCTAGATCCATCCTCTTTGGAACCCCCTTTCAGGTAGTTGAAAGCAGCTATCAAATTCCCCCTCATTCTTCTCTTCCGCAGACTAAACAAGCCCAGTTCCCTCAGCCTCTCCTCATAAGGCATGTGGTCCAGTCCCCTAATCATTTTTGTTGCCCTCCACTGGATGTTTTCCAATTTTTCCACATCCTTCTTGTAGCGTGTGGCCCAAAACTGGACACAGTACTCCAGATGAGGCCTCACCAATGTCGAATAGAGGGGAACGATCATGTCCCTCGATCTGCTAGCAATGCCCCTACTTATATATCCCAAAATGCCATTGGCCTTCTTGGCAACATGGGCACACTGTTGACTCATATCCAGCTTCTCATCCACTGTAACCCCTAGGTCCTTTTCTGCAGAACTGCTGCCTAGCCATTCGGTCCCTAGTCTGTACGGTGCATGGGATTCTTCTATCCTAAGTGCAGGACTCTGCACTTGTCCTTGTTGAACCTCATCAGATTTCTTTTGGCCCGAATCCTCTAATTTGTCTAGGTCCCTCTATATCCTATCCCTACCCTCCAGTATATCTACCTCTCCTCCCAGTTTAGTGTCATCTGCAAACTTGCTGAGGGTGCAATGCATGCCATCCTCCAGATCATTTAGGAAGATATTGAACAAAACCGGCCTGAGGACCGACCCTTGGGGCACTCCACTTGATACCGGCTGCCAACTAGACATGGAGCCATTGATCACTACCCGTTGAGCCCGACAATCTAGCCAGCTTTCTATCCACCTTATAGTCCATTCATCCAGCCCATACTTCTTTAACTTACTGGCAAGAATACTGTGGGAGACCGTGTCAAAAGCTTTGCTAAAGTCAAGGAACAACACGTCCACTGCTTTCCCCTCATCCACAGAGCCAGTTATCTCGTCATAGAAGGCAATTAGATTAGTCAGGCATGACTTGCCCTTGGTGAATCCATGCTGACTGTTCCGGATCACTTTCCTCTCCTCTAAGTGCTTCAGAATTGATTTCTTGAGGACCTGCTCCATGATTTTTCCAGGGACTGAAGTGTCCCTTGTTTCCTCCCTGCCCCCTTTGGAGCACTACACATATGTAGAAATGGTAGTGATCCATTGCAGAGCTATGTAATAAATTGCATTTACCATACACCTTTAATCACCTCAGCTGCTCTCTCCTTACAAACCCATCTCCTTCAGGACTAATTCTAACATTTCAAAACTCAGAGTAGCTTCAAACAGCAGCTATTTTTATTAAAAAACAAACAACTCATCATGAAACTGTTTCCCTCTTAACACACTACCACAATATTTATATGCAGCAGCTACAGAATCAGGCCACTTAGAAGTGATCTTCTGTCTTTAATCAATGAAGGCGGCACAGACAATACACAATGGCACAGCTTGGTGGCAACTGCACCATTGCTTGGAAACAACTCACTTCCCGACTAGCCCAGCGTGTTTCTATTCTGCCTCTGCATTCCACCTCATTTATTTTAAACTGCTGGTACCTTTACAGAAATACCACATTAGGGGGCTCGCTGCTAAGATGGGAGATTCATTATATTAAATATCTTCAGCCATATTGTACTATCAGTTTTTAAGCAGAACTCTCCATTGATCTCACTAGGGAGTCTTTTAACACTGAGGGCACGATCTGGCTTTTTAGCATTAAGGTTTGTTCAGAAAACAATGTCTATTACAGAGTCACAGGAGTGACTCCATACTGATGGATGCAACATGCTTTCTATTTATGCTGGATTTTGAACCTCCTTCTTCCCCATCTCAAGTCTTCAACAACCCCTCATTTACACCGCATATTTTGCATTGGAGGCCTTACAAAAAAAACTTGAGCTTCATTGGACAAGATGTTAGTGAAGCACGAACGCTTCGGGGAAAGAACAAGCTTTTCCATTTTTGGAAAAATTTATATATTTTTTAATATTCTATCTCAAAATGGCTTGGACGATAAGCCTCAGATTTGTATTTTTGTTTGTCCTTGCAGCAAGAACTGGTACTAATGAGGATGCAGATAGATAGATATAGATATAGTAAATGTGGGAATTAATTTTGGAGCTTTTGCTACAATTACTGACACCTTTTAAAATCCTGTCAGCTCCTGGCAGAATTTACAAGCTTCACTGAAAGGTCCTGCAGAATCATTTTAAAAATCAGGTCTGCGGTCTGGTGAAGTTTAGATGATTTGTGGTGTAAGGCCCCGCTCTATCTGTGCGTGGGCGTTTGCATGAGTAACGACTGCTTACATGGGTAATGTATTGCAGGCCTGGGACTCTAAGGAAAGTGCTTCTACATATTCTCTCTGTCTCAAGTGATGTTTTCCATAGCAGTCTTGTCAGTCAGTGGAGGGTTGGCATTAGGAGAGGTATCCATGCACCAGTGCTGCATTTTCCATGTGGACAAAGTGGTACTTAGGACAAACTAAGCATTCATCAATAGAGTCAACTCTGTATCTCCGAATAAATCACAGAAGATAGCGCTGCAGTTCCCATATCCTGGGCCTCTGCTCCCAACAAAAAGTCTGTGACATAGCTTAGGTGTCGGCACAGTATGAAAAATATAGCTAAACAAAAAAATATAGCTTCCTTATTAGTGCCCTTCTCTTGCACCTGGCTACAAGGGTCAGTAAGGCCTCAAAGTTTCTGATTTCAAATGTACCAAAGGTTTACAAAGCAAAAAGCTTAGTTTATCTTTCTGTACTCTGGCCAGCCTACCTAAGAGCAGCAGCAGCTGCTTGAGGGGAGACATACACTTCTTCAGAAGAAATCTCCAACCTGGCCACCTTGTGCTTCAGAGCTGATGGGCAAGCTTTACCCACTGCTGTTCTTGAGAGCATGGCTGTGCTCACTAGTCTGTTAATAAATCAGGAAACAGCTTGTGTGCAGCCATTTCAAGGTCAGTTCTCCATCCCTGCCTACACGCAACTAATGGTAGATCTGTGGACCTTACTCCACAGGAGAACAGGAAAATGTATGTGTGCTTTCCCAATTTCTTGATGCAGGAAGGTCTTCTGATCCCACCTGTCCTATGTAAGGTAATGGGGAACTCTTTGATGAGTAACAAAGTTCTCATGCTCTGCAGTTGGCCTATTCATAGCTAGAGTTAATGTTGTCACTCAGAATAAGACATTAATTGAGAAGGACTCTTTCCATGGTAGGAGAGGGATTCTATACTACCAGGCTCTTCAACAGGAGGGGCATGCCAAGAGGTCATGGTTGAGAGATCTGAATTGTGCCCCCAAAGCTGCAAGCAGGCTGAAAATTGCTTACCCTCTGATGAAAAGGAACGTTCATATGCCAGTTCCTATTCTATCACGCTTCGCTTTGAACAACACGAGCTATTTACCCAAAGGCAGGGTTTACCACACAGTTGTGTGCTGTGTCTGTCCAACCTCCCTTTTTCATGCAGCCCTTCTCCATACAGAAAGAGAGCCTTGCATCCAGGGCCAAAAGAGTAGAATTGGGTCCTTACACTGTATCTCTTCAGGGGCCTTTAGGAGTTATATCAAACCTCTGGAGTTGCACCTGGTGAAACCATGCACAGTGCTGCTTTATTCTGAATTATTAATGATGGACGGTGCAGGCATCAGATTCAAGCTCTCTACTCTGTACAGTCACCTCAATCCACAGTAGGGAGTTGATCCAAGAGTTTTCTCTTTTCCCCAGTTTTTCAACGTACACACTGTAATAAGATGTCAACGTGGCTGATAGAAGATGCAGCATCCCCCACAGAGGAAACTATCTGAACAGAGAATTTAAACAAATGGTAGAGACTTTGAAGGGAACATAAAATAGAGAAACAGTTCCCAATGCAAGATTTGCAAAACACAGCCAAATAGGCTTCAGAGCTGCATTTGCCATACTGGTGGAGCATGTTAGTCTTCAAGTAGTGATATTTCTGCAATTTAAGCCTGGGCCATGACTAGAGTAGATTTTGGGCTTGGCTAGACTGGGAAAAATGAAGGGATTTTAAAAACATGTTAGCTAACATATATAAATTACTACACTTGAGAACATCACTCAACAACTAGTTTAGGCAACAACAGTGATGTTTAAAAATGCTCTAATGGGTCCTGATTAATCTTAAGGGGGAAGCTAGGGCTGTTAGGGGGCTTATTCCTTCACCCTCTCACTCCCTGGTCCTTCTCACATGAACAGAGAGCAACAATACCCAAAGTCTGAAGGTGCAAACAATTCTATGTTTATTGGGGTGACCTTCCAGCAAGCTTAAATCCAAGTTCTTTTTTCCTAATTTTCGAATCCCAACTTACTTCCTGTTTGCCCCTAATTTATATAGTAATATTCTCAGCTATACCTTAACCAATCATTTTACTGAAATTTACCTAACCAATCCTAACATATTGTAACATGATTAGCTAACCAATTATATCCCTACATCTTAATTAATTTACACCCAGCAAAATTAATTATACAGCAGCCAGAAACAATCACAGAACCAGACAAAGACCATGCAAATAAACAATAACAAAGTGGGAACTATCATGACAAAACAATACAGAAGTGAGGATTTTACAACTACATCTATAAAGACATAAGGGTTTCCCAGCTGTGTCTATTGATAAGTGAGTCCTTACCAAACAGAAAACTATCAAACTAAATTTCCTTTTACATCTTTCTAGGCTCTTCCCTTTCTCTGGAGGTGATAGATTGGATCACCTTTCTAACAGCCCCAGATTGCCTTATTTCAATGTGAGGATATGACCATACCCTTCCCAGTTTATGGCTGCTCCCACTGCTTAGCCAAAGGCCTTAGCTTAAGAACAGGGCTTCAGACTGTCACAGTGAGAGAAGACCCTTACACAAGCAGGCAGTGATTTTGATTCTTTCTTTTATATATACCTCTATAACCAGCTAAATGATAAACATGTACCTACATTCTTAAAGTGTAGGCCTTTACAGACAGGCCTGAGTATCTATATCTTAACATTAACCACGCCTAGGTAGTATATTTTTATACATGACTTACTCTGTCTACACTAGGAGCAAAGCCCTGTTTAAAATCATGTTAGTTAAAATGAGCAAAGCTTGGAATTTCCTAACTTTGAGGGTTTTTAATGACATTTTTTCATCAAATATTCAACTTTGAACAAAACCCCTTTCGCTCTTGAATTTTTTTTCAACAAAAATCTTCATTGAAATGGTTCAGGTTTTTCAGTCAGCACAAGTTAAAATATCTTAGCTACCACATTTTAAAATATGAGGGATATTCCGAGTCTAGACATGACCAAGAAGTGGACAACAATATGCAAGAAGTTTGAGCCCCACTGACCTAGAACAATTCCCCTCTTCTCCCCCGCATTTGAAACAGCTGTACGGAGTCCAAATATTAACTTAATGGCATAATTTAGCATAAATCTACCAGCACCCAGGGATCACTGCAGCAAGCAGCTACTTCCATAGGCTAGGCAGAGATCTGTTTTCTTAGTGTATAAGTAAATGCCCTGTGCCAATCAACAGAACACTACGTATGTGATACAGTCCATGAACTGGCATGACAGCAAGTTAGTCATGATTATGACATTAAATCATTTTTTGTCTTCTTGGGGCCTGTGTCACCAGTTTACATTGCAGACATGCTGACCTATTAAAATATTTATTAATGAGGGCTGTGGTCAGATTTAATAGTACTTCATTCTTTTATCATTTTGAATAAAGAAATACAGATTTCTTCATTTGTCCCTGGTTCTGATCGGACTCACAGCAGTGCAAATCAGGAGTAACTCCACTACGAGTCAATGAAATTACACCTGCATAAAAGCCGTACGAGATCAAAATCATACCTGGGGTGCATTATTTTTCCATGCCATAATAAAACAAATGATTTCTTGCTGTTCTATTCTGAATTAAATTATGCAAGGTCCCCAGAACAATTTATTTTTAGTTCTTTTGGGTTGCTTTCAACACTACACACAGCAGTGCCTTGTGTTTACTTCATTGGGAGTTTTGCCTGAGTCTGACTGACAGCGTCTAAATATATGGAGATTTTAGTTTGAATTTTATCACATTCTAAATCTGCCTTTGTCAATATCATTGGTTGTTCGCTCACATGCGCAAAAAACAAAAAAGTCGCTGCTGTTCAGCTGGTTTTCCGAGAAGAGGGCGTAAGTTCCCTCCGCAGGGTCCAAGCTACTGCCACGCCATAAACCCCTGGCGGTGTTTCAGTGCAACCCTCGTCAACAGGACTGCTCCTGTGAGTAAGGGTATGTCTAGACTACTGCAGCTAGGCGCGTGCTTCCCAGCACGGGCAAACACATTTGCCTAGCTCTGCTTGAGCTAGTGGGCTAAAAATAGCAGCGTGGCCGCAGCGGCACAAGTGGCAGCCGGGTAGTCTACCGAGTACAGTCCCACCCAACCCCCTGGTTACGTACTCTGGTGGCTAGCCTGCACCTATGCCACTTCAGTCACATGGCGGATTTTAGCCCATGCGCTTGCACAGAGCTAGCTGCTAGCAAGCGCCAGGAAGCACACTCCTAGTTTCAGTTACATATTGGGGCCCTTAGACAGTAGTGGAGCATCTAAGCGCCACTAATTTGAAAAGTCGCCCATCATAAGAAGTTCTACATGCTAAGTCACTGGGCCAATCCAGATGGCAACATCTCTAGTTTGATGAGCTGTAGTGATACAAAATAGTTCTGAAGTCTCAATATTACTCTGAATCTTGTATAACTATCATTAAAGGAGTCCATTTTCCATTTTGTCCACTTAGAATCATAGAATTGCAGGGCTGGAAGGGACCTCAGGAGGTTGTCTAGTCCAGTCCCCTGCACTCAAGGCAGGACTATTTAAAGCAGGACTTGTTAAATGTGCAATAGAACTGTCTCCAGAGAAAGTGTATTTAAAGTTGCATCCTAAAAGTTAAAGAACAAAAACATTAATATGCTGGAGTTCTGAGTCAATTACATCTCATCATGAGATTTTACAATGTACTGCAGGTATGATGTGAGTAAGGTTTATTTTTAGCTGAGGAAAACTTAGTAAAGTATTTGTCTTTTTTTTCACAGTAGAGTAATAAGGGCATATTTGTCCTGGCGTGCTAAGCCATGCTCTTATTGGGTGAAAGGCAAAAAGAGAAAGATAGGAGACAGGGAAACGAAATAAGGTAGGAAAGGAAACTGGCACATGGAGCTGGGAGTAACAGTACGAACCTTGGATTCACATGCCAGGTGTTTCTCAGGGTTTAGCTGACCTGATGGACGTGGTGATATCATCTGGTTGACTCACTGTGCTGGGCCCGATTAGGACAGCTTTCAGGATCAAGAAAATGATGTGTTGGTAAATTGACTAGTCATAGCATATGGTGGCAGTCACTGTGGGTAAGCTTGTTCCTTCTCTCCTTTTGCAAAAAGCTTCCTAAAAATGTTGTGAAGTGTTTTGCAAAACCACATTGTCCAAAAGCAGGGCAACCTCATCCCACCAAATTTAACCAAGTAAACCAAATATCTGGTGGTTCCACATGTGAGCACCCTTTCATTTCTGACATCTTGGCCTGATACAATAGCAGGTTTGTGTTTTTAACCAGGATCCTCCTTCATGACAGTTCTTCAGTTCAAACACATCAGTTCATAACCAGATTTTTTTACTCCACATTCTTCTTGTTTTATAACCAATATTTACCATTTACCGTCTTCAGCCAATACAAAACTCCAGCCCAGGGTACAGGCCTCCACCCAATAGACCTACCATCCCACATGGTATGGATGCTACTTTATCTCATCACAAGAGATGGGCCTGGACCAAACTCCTAGATCCAAACACAACAGAACTTTCAAGATGTTTGGCTCTTCGTTTAGCTCCAAATTTTGTGACTGGTCCCCAAGTGTATAATGGGTCAAATCAAACCCCTAAATCTAAATACTCCTGAACTCTGGAAAAATTCAGATCCAGACATTGGCGATTGGGACCCATTCCTAAGGTTTACCTCATAGTTCACCCCAACTAAGAAATTATCACCACTATTGTTGAGCTTGGAAAACGACATGGAGTAAGGCATCCTTACCTCTGAGAGCCAGAGGATCCACGGAGACTGACGTCACCAGATTCATCCTGCCTGGGTGACTGCCCCTCTGCCTCGTCTGCCACCCCCTACCATATCTCACTTCCCCTCAGGAGCCATTGGCTGAATCCTCCCAGCGGTTGTTTGGTAGCAGCAATGGAGAGAGGAATCCACAATATCGACCAGGGCAGGAGTTTAATTAAGGGGGGAGCAAAGGGGAGCTCAGCTCAAATCCTCTGCTAAAGCAGCAGCAGAAGAAGAACTCTTGCTGACTTGAGGTAGGATTGCTCTTCTACACGCTGCCCTCCCTGGCAGGTGTGGTGAGGCCTCCCTCTCCTGTTTCAATCTGCTTTAACGCTGCACTCAGGATACTGCTGCAACATATGGCATGTCCCTGTCTCTGTCACCACAATACACTGGAACCAGTTGCCTCTTAAGACCCAATAGAGTGTCTTCCATGAGATCCCAAAGAGGGGTTACAGTACCACAGAGCCACAGCCACCACCCCTCTATATTTTTCCAGTAGAGAGACATTGTATTCCAGTTGTTCATGAATCCTAATTTGCCCGTTAAGTGATGCTCCATCATCTTGGTGAGCTAAAAGAGTATTAGAGCAGGTCCTTCCTGTCAGGGTAGAGTTGTAGCAAACTACAGTTCCCCATAGACACTAGGATACACTGTAGCCTCAACCATCTTTACTTCAAGAAGTTTCTAAACAATGTGCAATTGACTGTTAGAAATTGTACTGTACTTCTGTGCATGACAGCTCCACTCTGGGTAGCCCACCATCTTCAAGAATGTTGGATAGTACCTTGTTTATGTATCAGGAGCCTGCATGGCCCTGATCTTACAAAGACTTATGCACATGCTTAACTTTAAGCATGTGAATAATCAAATCAAACAACTGCTCACATGCTTGAGGTTAAGCTCATAAATATATTAGAGCAAGATCAGTCCTAACTGAGCAAAGTAGGGGATAGGAGACCAAAAAGAGCATCAAAGGGAATCTTTTAATTTGTATTCTCACTGGGCTGAGGCCTTTTAGTTTCTCTCTCTTGTTACACATCAGAGCATTCAAACATTTGTTTTTTGAGAAAAGGAAAGAAAAAGAGAGGTCAACTGTCGAGCCAAGGACCCTGACGGTGTCCCTTTAGACAACAGAATAATTCAAATGGATTTAATACTGTAGGAAGAGAGAGTTTTCTTTGTGTTTTTTGTTTACTTTCTTGATCAGCATTTTCTCGTGGGAGTGCATTCAGGAGGGCTAAGTACACATGCTGTAACTTTGCCAGATGCACAGTAATACCAATAATAGGAACAGGGCTGCTCCCATAGAAATCAGTGGCAAGACCCACATCAGCTTCAGCAGAAGCCAGATTGGGTTTTAAATTTTGAGACTAGATGATTGTTCCTTTTTATTATTTTATTTTTATTACCCTCCCCTGCCCCCTTTCAGTGCCATTAACATATGGAATTGATGCTATTCCACCATCCATTAGCCACTAATGCTACATTAGTGAGAACTGGCTATGTAAGATCCTCCCTAGTGTATGGTCCTATCTTCCATGGCATGTATAACAAAAGCAACCTGGTCTCCCATGGCTTCTCTCATTCACCCCTAATGTACCTACCCACCCTGCCCACTTCCTCTAATACATTTTATCTTTGGTTATATTAATGCTGTCTGTGCATAATGACTGGAGTTGGAGATATGAAATATTGAAAAGTTGACTCTGACAAGGCCAGAAGCTGGGAACAGATGGAAAACCTCGCTGAGGGTGGTATGACCGTCTTCAAAACTGTAATCTAGCACCATTCAATGGCTTTAAATGGTTTGATTACTAAAGAAGAAATGGAACTAATAACTAAACATTTTAAATGGTCTTAAGAATCCATCTTCCCCCCCACTGAAGTACTGTAATTCACTGCATTTGTTTTCATTTTGATTAATGTTACAGCATGCTACTTTCATTTGACAGTTTACCATACTTTGTGACTCTAACAATATTTTGCTTGAATACTTCTTTTTTTCTTCTTTTTTCTTTTTTTTTTCCCTCATGATGGAAATGGAATTCTTTTTCATACTCGTCTGTGGAATGCAATATAATGTTTCCACAGCATTCATATTGAAATCGTCAGATGTGTATGTGCACTGTCTAAATCATTTGTAGAAGGTTAAATAAATTGTTTGTGTCATCTGTCACCAGCCCAGGATGACAAAAAAGGATGGCTGTTGTTGTGTAGAGAACAAACTCAATGGCATGAAGACTCGTCAAAGAAACATGTAATGTGTCTTTTAAAAAATACAGGTTTCTCCCTTACAGAAACTCTGTTTCCCTCCAACAATAAGCAGAAATGGACTCTCATCTTTTAAAATGTGGTGTATGCGTATGCTTGTAAAATATTGGGCTCATCTTGTAGTCTTTACTCAAGCAAAATTATTTACTTCAAAACTTTTCCATGCACAGTGAACGCAGGAACAGGCCATAAATCTATGAATATATCACATATGTATATCCATAGCACATATATCCAATTAGCTTAATATTGCATGTGTCACATAGGTGCATACGTGTGCATCCACATTAAATCAGAACCCATTAGCCCATTCAGTTGAAGACAGCAGAGGCACATTAACATTTGGAATCTAGGTAGAATTCATTCCTAGCTTCCACCTTTCTGGGGCAGGTCCCCATTATGTCCTTCACTGCCTCTGTCTCACTGGATGGGTTTGTATTGCTGAATTTCTGCTCCCAGAACATCAGCTTGCTGAAGCTTTGTACACAGCTCTCGACAAAAGGCCAGCTCTCCCAGGATTACTGAGACAAAAGCACAGATGGTACGGTCCTTCAACAGTTCTCTAATTGTAGAGTTTACTGTTACACATTGACAGAGATTAATGCAGATGGGGAGATTCACATACATATATAGAGACTTGTCTATCAAGAAAATTAACGGAATTTTTGCAAGTTATACATAACAGAAAGCTTCAATTAAATACATGCTGTGGTCCAAATCATATGACAAAAATGTGTTAAACAAGCTGGGTTTATTTTTTTACATAATTTTGTCCTTATAGTGAAACTCTAGGAGAAATCTTTAATGATTCCAATTTCGAGGGGGAATTGCACTACGGTCTTTTTATGACAAAACTAAATATGTAATGGTTAATGTCACAGATATCACATTAAAGCTGCTTAATTTACATAGCACATTTTGTTTTATTTTATTTTATACCTAGACAGAATCCTTCTGCTACTTAAATACCTATTGGAACCGGGAACCTATTATTTTGCGTACAATAAAAACTGCCATTTTCCCACAGTAGGGGATAATTCTTCTGTTTATTATTCACCTACAAGTTTATTTAGCTTTCCCTACTTCATATATAATGCAATTTTTAGCACCTCAACTGGGAGTTCTGTGCTGGTTCATAATTAATTTTACTGAAAATAAATGGTGTGATACTGTTATAAGGACTGAAGTGGGTAAATCCCATTTTGTTCATTATATTCAAATGATTACTATATCCAGTTATATAAAACAGTAAACTTTCCAAATCAGACACTTCCGTAGAAATAAAATCTCTATGGTGCAAAGGCAGAATGAGTTTCACTGGGTATTTTAATGCCAAGGAAAGTCAATTTGGTTATAATTGTCTCTGGTGGGCGCTCTTATGGTATAAACTGTAACTTACTTTAACTGCAATGGAGTGGCACTCAGAAAGGTGTGAAATTTCATCCCAGAATTGAAAATGTCAAAGAAAGAAATCACATCCAGTCTGATCCATAAACTGTTCAGCACCAATAAGAACGAAATTTTGAAAAAGACTTTTTATCTCTACATGTCAGCTGAACGATCACTAGCAGTGATGATTCCTAAAACCAAATTCCACTGTATCTACAAACAATAACACAGTAACCCCATTCTTGAGGTAAAATCTTAGCCCCGTTAACGTCAATAATAAAACACTGAGTAGAGTCAGGGAATACATGAGACTCTGAGATTGCAAACATAATTCAGTTGTCTGAGACATATTGATGTGACCTGAATCATGTGATTACCTAGCTAATGTTTGTATAAAAGGTTGACAAAATAAAGCACTGCATAAATGCAAGGGATTATTAATAGTAGTTAATAATATTATGTGGCCTGAAGTACTTTTGTATTCATGCATCCTTGCTGGTCAGTAAGATTTTTCTGCCAGATACTCACTAGCCAGTGGCTGAGCCAGGTTCATATGAACTTATGGGTGAAACAAAAGAGCGTGTACACAAGCCTGAGGCAGCAGTTCATTTAGGGGTATCTACCCTAGGTTTTTTTTGACAAAAAGTGTCCTAATGTTCTTATCACCCATGGTAGAAACAGTGTAGTTAGGGCTCCATGCAGCCACCAGCATTTTAACCACTGTGCTGTCTAACCCTGCTTAGAGCATATCTGCACTACACAGTATTTAAAGTGCTGAGAGCCACCAGTGCCTGGTCTTCACTAGTGCTCCCACCATTTCTACTAATGGTTCTTCTCCACTAGTGGTAGCAAGGGCGGTAAAAATTAGAGAAATAAGTGTAGTGCAGGGCTAAAGTTTCTGTGTGTGAAATATCTGGTTCATACTCTGTGCAGTGTTTCAATTACAGGTCCTGGTTCTTCTTTGATGTAGAAGACTTCAGAGTTACATAACAGGCCACTAATAATGGGGGGAGGGAGAAACTAAGATAAATGGTGCAAATATAAAATAAAAATAAATGTAAATACTTGTAGAGGCACCAGGAGATTTGTTCAGATATACTTCAATTAAAATCAAAAAGGTGAAGTGAATGTGAGGAACTGACAGTGGGAAAACTGAGAAATTGCAACTTAGACATGGTTCCTCTGCTACAGAATGAAACAAGATCACATGACTTGGTGAATTAAAATATAAAATAGACTGTTTCCATTTTATGTACCATGTTGCATCTTTATGATGCCCCAAATGCTTTGCAAACTACAATGTATGCATTCAGGCTCACTGAAAGGCAGCCACGTCAGAGATAGGCGGCACCGAACAGTTGCCCAGCATACCGCCATACAGTAAAAAGGAGGTATCAGAGGGGTAGCGGTGTTAGTCTGTATCCACAAAAACAATAAGGAGTCCGGTGGCACCTTAAAGACTAACAGATTTATTTGGGCATAAATTTTCGTGGGTAAAAAACCCACGTCTTAGAGGGGCATTTGCATCAAAGACACTAAGACAAATCTCTAAAGAAAAAGGTTGTGGGATCTTCAACATCTGGGCGGAGCAGCCAAGACCTTGGGGTTTAAAAACACACACAGAGTGCAGACTCCATTCAATTGATTTCCTCTGCAATAATTTGCTAGGATGAAAAGCTGAGCTGACCCACTTGAGATTTGAACCAATGATTTCAATGATTCTAGGTATTTCAGACATGGTGCTTACAGTACTGACACCTTCCCCTATAGAGACAGCTTAGCAAGGGCTTCAGAGACAACCACTTTTAGGAGAAATTGGTTTTTAAAGGTTATGAATATGTAGCCTGCAGGGCTTAGTTTATAGATGAAACTATTACAGCTTGGTTTGGAAAAGTAAACCTGCAGATAAAAATAATCCCTGTGGTTTCTGACATTATATAACAATCTAGTCCTTTTTTAAATCTGTGGGGCAATAGTTCTCAACTATAAACTTGAATTGCAGCCCAATGTATATTATCAACATAGTGCCAGAGGGTGAATCCCTTATTCACATTGGTGAGCAGTTACTAGAGCTGACGGAAAAACTGGTAAGTATGTTTCATGAGAATTTTTTTTTAAATTGGTTTAGGCTTTTTTGAGGGGAGGGGCAAAAATTTTAAAAATGTCCAATTTTCAATAAAACTTATTTTTTTTAATTTGTCCCCGCGCTCCGTTTTTTGTCTTCCCCCTTCCTTTTTCCAAGAAAAAGAAGTAAGGGCCGGGGGAGAGAGAGGGAAACAATTTTTTAAAAAACTTTTTCAGTGTTTTTTTCTGAAAAATAATAAATGAATATTTTCATTTTAAAAAAGGCTATTTTTTCACTGAAAAACACTTCATGAAAATTTTCAACAAGCTCTAACAATTATTCTCATGAGTAGCCCCAATGACTACCTCAGCTCTCTTTTCATTCATATATATTTATATCCCCACATGGTGAAGACTAATGTCCTACCGATGGCAAGCTGATTAATCAGCCTTTCAGTATGTAGGGTCTTGGTGGACTGTCTTCTGCCCTGGACTGGATGATATAATACATTTTTTTCATTTCTCAATCTGTGATCCTACAGGATTGTTTTTACTATTCACAGAAATGGCTACAAAAATCTGGGTATTTCTATCTAAGGTCCTTATCTGTCCCCCCATTACTATAGTATTAGAGCACCTCACAATATTTCATGTAGTTAGCTCTTGTAGTACTATTATCCCCATTTAGCAGATTTAACTGAGACACAAAAACACTAAGGCCCAGATACTGCAAAGTTACCCCTTTGATTGATGAGAGTTAGGCACCTAAATAACTTTGAGGGCCTGGGTCTAAGTGACTTGCCCGGGGTCACACAGGAAGACTGTGGTAGAGCAAGACCTTGATCCCAGGTCTCCTCAGTCCCATGTTAGTGTTTTAGCCACTGCATCATCTTTCTTCTCTTTGCTGTCTAAATATTACTCTTAGGTTTCTTAAATTCACAGTACTTGCTTCAGTAAACCCATACCTCCTTGATTTCATCAAATACTGTACGACAGCTTGTGAAATAGACTACCACACTCAGTTTATTTATTTATTGCCTAAGATAGCAGGCTTCAGAAGTAACTTTTATCCTTTTCCATGGGTAACTTTTCGAAGTCTGGAAACTTTGCAATAAGCTGTGCTGTACCCATCTGCAGTTTTCCACCTGATTCTGGTGGGATGGAATAGAGGAGCCATAACACAACAGAACCAGGTTGACTGCACAGCTCTGGAGTTTTGAAACAATCTGACCTTGGTCCAGATTCACTGAACATTTGTAATGGTTTGTGAAACTCTCAGCAGGTGTTAGTTTAGTTTTGAGTAAGCATGGGATGAATATCTAACAATCTTTGTCCAAGTTGTTTCATTCTGAGTTGAAATCAAACAAAGCTCAATGGTTTAATTCCATTTAACGTTGGATTTTGGGAGTTATTTGAATCTGACAGTCAGTGCAAAATTTGGGATTCAAATCTGTGTGAACTGAAACAATCGTGCTTTGTATGGACCCCCATGAAATGAAACTTAAGATGAAATCCTGCATCCATTGAAGTCAATGGCAAAACTCCTATTGACTTCTGCGAGACCAGGAGTTCACCCACTGAGTTTCACATAACAGTAGCTCTCAGAAATTGCCCCACTGTTGTCCCAGAAGTCATTTCTAGAGTTTAAGATCAATGCAGCTCAAAACTGGATTTCACCCACACACTCCTGAAAGAGCAGACCCAGATTGAATCATGTCTGTAGCCAAAGATGTGTTGTGTTTTAATTATGTGAGGGAAATGTAGTTTTAGCTTTAACTTTATATGACAATAAACTATCTTTCTTCAAAACATGGGCCATGCATTTATAAGGTCACACTGGAAGATATCAGCATGGTACATGGAAAAAATATCAAACTTTCCCAAGTTCATCAAAACAAATGAAACAAAATCCTGGGCATATGGTTTTTTGCCCAGAAAATAATGTTGGAAAACCTGCAAAAATTATTACTAACTTCCCTGTCTGGGTTAGAAAAGTGTGGCATGTCCGGTACAATTGGTGGGAAATAGAACTCCAGCTATAGCTATGGGTCTGTGTGCATCTTAACAACATCAAACTGTACATTGGTTGTTCCCCTTCATCAACACGATGGTTTTGCAAGACTTAGGAGAAATGAGGTATGAGCAAATCAAATTGGATCATTCCATCTTCTTGATCATATTATCACTTTAAATATTGCCTTCTTCAAAACTGCATGCAGGGGTCACTGTATCTCACAGAATATATATGCAGCTTTAGAGTCAGATTCTGCTCTCATTCCACTGGAGTAACTTCCCATCATCATCCATTATATTCCAGATCAAAATCCAAGATCTCCCATGAAAAGCTGCTCAAGATGTATTTAAAATACCAGCAGATTCATTCTGTTAACTATCTCTTTAAATCTTGGTTTCAGAGTAGCAGCCGTGTTAGTCTGTATTCACAAAAAGAACAGGAGTACTTGTGGCACCTTAGAGACTAACACATTTATTTGAGCATAAGCTTTCGTGAGCTTCAGCTCACTTCGCTGTAGCTCACGAAAGCTTATGCTCAAATAAATTTGTTACTCTGTAAGGTGCCACAAGTACTCCTTTTCTTTTTGTTTAAATCTTGACATTTTTTCAAGGTGATCTTCAAAGGATTTTTGACCAACTGGATTTGTGCCTTTTTTTTTGCTTCCTTACAATGAAAAGGCCTGAAAGATTTGTTTATGGTTTTGGGTTGTTGGGTTTTTGTTACAGGTGGATTTTTTTTGTTCATTTTTACATTAGAAATATCAGGCACATGAACTCTCACTGACATTGATTTTGTTGGAGTCTTCTTTTCTCCATAATGTAATGTAATGTAATGTAACAGGGTGATCTGCTTCTTTAGGCCCTGGGGAGCAGCCAGCCCTGTTCTGGAGAGGAGCCTGGCAGGCAGGTACTGGGAATCCTCCTACCCAGCTGGGAAGCATCAGATGATTGGTCTGATGATTCCCAGCTAGGGAATATAAATTAGGGCCTCAGCTTCATGATGAAGCCTGGGACTAGGAAAGGATTGAGAGTATGCTCTGCTATAGCATAAGCTTGTAAGAGAGTCTGTGAATCCCCTTGGCTGGGTGGAGGCCTCACAACATAGGTTGGGAATAGGATTGTTTCTTTATGTTATTGCTCTGCATTTCTTTCCTTGTGTTGCTCAATAACCTCAGCCCTGAGGTAAGGGCTCTGAACTGAACTGAGCTGAGCATGGCTGATGATTTTTCTCAGGCTATGTGTCAGCTAGTCATTGGAGCTAAACGAGGTAGCAAAAACAAAGACTAAAAATCCCTTCCACTTTTAGTTGTTGCTGAACTCTCACTCTCTTGGCTTTTATATTGTCATTATTTCACCAACTCTCCAAGTGTAATAGCATCTTCTAGGCGAGACTTGTTTTGAGTTTCTGACTGAAATAAATCAAGCTTAAAAAAAAGGGGTGGGGGGGTGAAGTGGGGGAGACACCTTTTCTTCGGGCCTTGATTATATATGATAAATAAGCAAAAGAAAATCCAAGCCCAATTTTGTTTTCTCTGCAGCTCACTTTTAAAGGGAATTGTTGGTGTGTTGGATGGTCTTCTGATGACTCAGGAGTGAGTGAAGTCTACCTCAAAACATTTTGTATAACTTTTGCAGCCCATCTTTAATTTTAGTCACAATTTTAAAAATTTAAAAGTTATTACTTAAAATTAAATGGATTCAGATTTTTCTGTCCTCTTTGAGTTTCCCAGGCAGCAGTCACTGTATGTGGATGAAGTTCTGTATTGAAGATGGTCAAATACAACACAGTCTTAGACTAGAACTTGTGAAATGAGCATTTTCTTGTCTAGGATTAATCAGAGTTCATGTAGGCCCAAACCTGGAGTTGCTCTGTGCATGCAACTCCCACTGCTGGCGATAAAAATTTTTCATGTAAGCAAGTTTCAGGATAAAGCCCTTTAGAGTGGTTATCCATTTACTGTCAGGTTAGTATTTCTCAGAAGCTGCTGCACTTTAGAGGGGCTTTATATAAATAATGTAAGTATGATATTTAATGGATGAATGCATTAAACTTTAATGCAGTATATATTAGAATATCAGCACGTATACATTTTAGCCTTAAACACTGGAAACAGAGTACCTAAAGAATACTGCTTTGTTTTAAAAGCAAGTAAGTTCTTTTTCTTCTTATAAATGACGATTAACCCTTATACATACAGAAGTGATACGTATGGTTACTAGCTGATTTGGGATCTGGTCTTGACTCCAGTGGAAGTAGGATAAGTGTCATTCAATATATGTTCAGTCCATTAGGGAGTGATTTATAACACAGAACGAAACATATTTTAGAAGACTACCTTACTTTTTAAAAATATTTAGATTTTTTTATGTTTAGTTACCATCACACTTTTCTCTCTACAAATGAAACAATGGTAAATATTACTAGAGAAAGAGCAATGCTTAGCTCTTACATAGCGTGTCTCCTCCATAGGTCTCAAACCCTCTTACAAAGGAAGATAAATAGCACTGCCCTCATTTTACAGATGAAGAAACTAAGGCACAGAAAGAAAGGTTAAGGAATTTGCCCCAAGCTCCAGGGAGCGGGTTCAGTGACAGAGACAGCAATAGATTCCAGGTCTGCTGACTGCCACGCCCGGTCCACTGGACCCTGCTGTCTTCTTTCAGTGTAGGTACCATAGAGCAGTGTTTCTCAACCTTTTTGTTACCAGGGACCGGCTTGCTGCCTTTCTAAACTGTGTCAGGGAAATCCCAGGGGTCAGCGCCAGATTACAGACTGGTTATTGAGAAACTCTACCTGCCATAAGGTATACTCTGAGAGATGAAAGCATGTCTAATGCAAAGATAAAATTTTGGGAGGGGAAAAAATTAAAATGAAAAAGCGTGTGTGTGTAAAATATCACTAGCTTTCACATATACTGAAGAGCTCATCTCTATTCATTAACTTTGAATTTTTATTTGGCTCATTTTATGCTCAATTTTTTTTTTAATTCAGTGGTTCACATTGTTTCTCATTGAGTCAAGGAGTGATGACACTAGGTGCTGCTAGTCATAAGGCAGGCAGGCAATGAGCACACTTTCCCGCATTGCTCTGACAATTCGCCTCTGGTATAAGAGACCTTGGCTTCTCCTGAGCAACCAGTTGTGTCAAAATGCATAGTGATTTATGATGTGAGCAAACATCCTGCAGAGACCATAGTGAGATCACCAGACCTTTTTCTCTTGTGACTCATTATGAATCTGAAAGCCTTTTTCCAGTTATGATGGGCCTGTGTGTGCTTATGAGTAGAGAGGAAGGAGAAATTTGATCTTGAGTGTGGTTGGTTCTTGTAACAATTAGATGCCCTTATAATAATTTACCGTCTGTAAGTATTACGGTTTGTAAGAATTTATTCTGGTGTGTTTTATAATGGAGCAGGATATATGGCTTCAGAAGTTTATTTTTGTTTTTAATTCCTGTAATTCAGGAATGGCTTTGTTTTGTGCACTAAAGTTATGTGCACCCTGAGTCTATAACAGATCAGCACTTTAGGGTATTCTGAGGCTATCACACATTTGAAAATTATCCAGCAATTAGATTTAGAGCACCCACCCTCTCAGTTGGCAAATGAAGGTTCTTAAGACTTATTCTACCTATGCATGATTCATGTTATGTGTCAGTTTATTCACTGGCAGGCTTACCACATCTTGGGACAATAACATCAGCTTAAAAGCTGTCTTACACTTTGGGGAGAGATTTTCATTTGTCCAGCTTTTGTAAGGAAATACAGTTCAAATAAACAACAATAAAACAATATTATGGGCCCTTTCCCACATTCCTTACTGAGGCAGAACTTCCAATTAATTCAAAGGACATTTTTTGCCTCATGGGCTTATTTTATAACAAATAAGAATTTGTTTCAGTTGAGAATATCCACAGCCTCAGAAGGTGATGGATTTAGGCTCTGCACCTGCTGTGAAAACCAATCTTCCT
Source organism: Natator depressus (assembly GCF_965152275.1). Classification (NCBI taxonomy): domain Eukaryota; kingdom Metazoa; phylum Chordata; order Testudines; family Cheloniidae; genus Natator; species Natator depressus. Next base: position 154,718,791 of record NC_134235.1, on the reverse strand, counting down.
GCCTGTAACAGGTTGGCTTGCCCCACGGCTTGAGAACCTGGGACTAGACCAACCCTGATTACAAGAGAAGCCTGACCTGAGAGGAGTCAGGGATTCCAATATAAAAGGCTGCAGGAAGATGCAGTGAGGAGGTGGTTGAGAGTGTAGCTGAGGACTGCCAAAAGCAGGAAGCCTGGCAGTAAGTTAGGGAAACTCAGGAGACTGTGTGGGGCAAGGAAGAAGACCAGCTGAGACAGTACCTCAAGGAGGGGGGGCTGTGCCCAGTTTAAGGCTAGGTGGGAAGATTTGTTTTTAGAACTTTGTGAATAAAGAAACCAGTCTCCAAGAAGATCTGTGATTGAATGAGAGACTGTGTGCAGCTTGTTTAAGGAGGCCTGAAGAAAGGGAAGATAGAGGCAGGGTGCTGAAGAGTGACCTCTGTCCACAAGGGAGCGCTCAGGTGGCAGCCAACCCTGCTACACCACCCAACAGCTAATTGTTCCACAGGCAAACACTGAAGATCTGATCTAATGAGCGGATATAAACCCACGTTCTAACTGTTAACAATAAATCCTCCACCTATGGACATGCGGCTAGTGGGGAGTGAACCAAATCTAAGCTAGGATCACTCTGTCATGGGGGTGGGTCAGCTTGTCAATCAATTTTCTGCTTGTCTGTGATTTGTAATAAATGTTCTTCTTTGAGTGATTGTTCATGTCCATTCCAACCAGATGGGTGTGTGCACGCCGCGTGTACACCAGCCGGAAGATTTTTCCCTTAGCAGCGTCCGTAGGGTCGGCCAGGGCGCCCCCTGGAGTGGCGCCTTCCTGGCACCCAGTATAGGGCCCTGCCGACCCTCCACCCCCTCAGTTCCTTCTTACTGCTGGTGAGAGCTAGCTGGAATTTTGCTCGCTCCTTATAGCAAGCGCTCTAGCAGTGTCTGATAGCATATCGTGTATATAGTTTTCTCAGTTAGTTAATAGTCATTCCTTATAGTTATAATTAGGTGGTTTGCCCCTCCCCCCCAACAATGTTTCCCCTCCGGGGGTATGCCCAGGTCTCCAGGGTTTAAGCTCTGCGAGGCCTGTGGCAAGTTTATGCCCAAGAGTGATCCTCACTCTTCCTGCTTGCAGTGCGTTGGTGAGAGCCACCAGAAGGAGAAGTGCCGCATCTGCAAGGGTTTCTGCCCCACAAACCTTAAAGACCGGGAATAGAGACTAAAAATTTTGTTGATGGAGGCGGCATTGAGACCACACTCCAACCCAGTACCCGCTGAACCAGCACCGAGCACGTACTCATTGGTACTCAACGCTCTGTCTCCAATAGCGCACGAAAGGGCCCCGTGTAAGGACCCTAAGGCCCCCTGGCACCGTCACAGCTCGGACCATAAGAAGTTGGCCTCAGCTCGGTGCCACTCTTCATCCCTGGTGCCGGAAAAGAAGGTGAGGCTGGTGAGAGGTCAGTCACTCCTCTCGAAGCCTAGGGGGTCTGTGGCGTCCACGAGCGTGCCGGGACAGACCACCCCCTCCTTGCTTCTGCCCAGGGTCTCATCGACTCCTGCCCCGGCCGGGGTCCAGTTCAGTCTGAACCCTCCTAGGTCCCCAGACAGCCAGGGGGACATACAGCTACCGTTGACGCCAGAGGCATTCGAGATGGCCACACACCTGATGCGCCACCCAGTGCCATCCTCCCCACAGAGGAGGGACAAGTCGCTGGTGACCATGTGCCCCCCATTCCACTCCAGGGGCAAGCCAGCCATGATGACCCGCTGTTCTCAATCACCAGCACCCCGGCACCGCCCACGCAGACAGAAGGACCGGACAGTTCCCCGGCTTTGCAGCACCGCTCGTCGGTGACCAAGGATACTACTCCTCCATGGTCCTCCTACTCTGAGACCTTGGAGTTGGAGGTGGACTCGTGTCACTCCAGCAGATCGCGGAGCAGGAGGTCGAGGTCTCAATGGAGTCACCAGCCATATCCGGCACTGTGGCAGCAACAGTGGCAGCTATCTGTTCAATGGCCCTCCTGGACTCCCTGGGCTTACCATCAGAGCCCGGGCCAAGCTCATGGGCCTCAGTCCAGGACTGCGTCAGTGTCTTCAGCATCTTTCATGCCACAGACAGGGCCGGCACTGCCGCCAGCGGCACCATCGTCCGAGGGAATGGCACCGCTGGCACAACCAGCTCCAGCACCATTGCTCCGAGCAATGGCACCGCCGACGGCTCCAGCTTCGACACCACCGGATTTGTCAGCCCCGGCACCAGCCGCAGTGCTGGATCCTCCATCAGCACCTGCACCGCAGCTCGAGGGACCCCAGAGGGGCTGAGGGTAGCAAACAGGGCCTGCTACCTGTCCTCTCGTCCTTGCCTGATGAAACGGTCATGGGGACATCGAGAGCCTCAGCTTTAGAGGACAACTGTGTTCTCCAGCAGCTATTGAGACAGGCCACTCAAAGCCTGGGGATACAGGCCGAGGAGGTGGAGGAGGATTTGGACTCAGTTGTGGACATCCTTGCTCCCTCCGGCTCATCCAGGGTTGCTCTGCCGCTGATAAAAACAGTAGTTGACACGTCCAAAAATCTGTTGCAGACCCCCGCTTCTCTGGCCCCTACGGCCAAGAAAACTAAACTGTGATACTTTGTACCTTCTAAGGGGTGCAAACACCTGTATACTCACCCTCCCGCAATCGTGGTGGTTGATGCAGCCAATCAGAGAGAGCGCCGGGGTTCCCAGTCTCCATCCCTAAAAACAGGGACACCAAGAAGCTGGACCTATTTGGCCGAAAGGTCTATTTGACCGTGGGCCTACAGCTCCGCAGAGCCAACCAGCAGGCCATTGTGAGCCACTACAGACATAACACCTGCTCGGCAATGGCTAAGTTTGCTGAGCTCCTGCCTCAGGACTCTCGGGTGGAGTTCTCTGCACTTGTGGAAGTTGGTTTCCTGGGCCTCTCTGCAAGTGGCTCTCGATGCGGCGGATTCAGCCTCGTGCATGCATGGCACCACAGGGGTGGTGATGAGGGGCGGCTCCTGGCTACAGGTCTCTGGACTGCCCCACGAGGTCCAGCAGACCATACAGGACCTCCCCTTCGAGGGAGCCTCCCTGTTCTCTGAAAAAACAGATAAGAGACTTCATAGTTTGAAGAACTCTAGGGCTACTCTGTGCTCGCTGGGGCTCCACACGCCAGCTACCCAGAGTAGGCATTTTAGGCCTCAGCCTGCCCTTTGGCCTTACCAGCCACAAAACCACCAGGACGCTCCGCGTAGGCAAAACAGGAGTGGTAGGAGGAGGCAACACCCCTCCTCTGGGCAAAACTCTGGCCAGTCCAAGCCTCCATACGGGCCTAGACCACCTTTTTGAAGGTGCAGTCGAAGACTCTGGACTCTGGATCCCTCCCCTCTAACCTTCTCGTCCCGTCTATCCCCTTTCTATCATGCCTGGTCCCGAATTACTTCAGACCGCTGGGTGCTCCGCACAGTAGAGAGAGGATATTCCATCCAATTCTGTGCCCCTCTGCCCCTCCATCCCCCTTCCCTGTCCCTCTTCAGGGATCCCTCTCACAAGCAACTTCTAATTCAAGAAGTGCAGTCCCTCCTTTCGGTGGGGGCAGTGGAGGAAGTTCCTCAGGAGCTCAGGGGCAAGGGGTTTTACTCCCAGTATTTCCTAATACCGAAGGCCAACGGGGGCCTCAGACCTATCTTGGACATGCGGCAGCTCAGCAAGTTTGTAAGGAAACTCCAGTTCCACATCATCTCACTAACCTCCATTAGCCCCTCACTGGATCCAGGGGACTGGTACGCCGCCCTTGACTTGAAGGATGCGCATTTTCACATCGCATAGTCCCACATCACAGATGCTATCTCAGATTCGTGGTGAGCAGCGGCCACCATCAGTTTGCCGTCCTCCCGTTTGGACTGTCGACAGCTCCCTGAGTATTCACAAAATGCATAGCAGTTGTCGCGGCTTTCCTGTGCAAGTGCCAGATACAGGTTTTTCCTTACCTCGATGACTGGCTGATCAAGGGACGCTCAAGAGCCCAAGTGGAGGGTCACGTCAAATTCATAAGAAGGACCTTCCTCGAATTAGGTCTTCTCCTAAATGAGGCCAAATCTACTCTGTCCCTGCTGCAGAGGATAGAGTTTATAGGCGCGGTCCTAGACTCGACTCAAACCAGGGCGTACCTCCCGGAAACCAGATTTTGCTTACTAGGGGACATCATACGGGGCCTCAGACAGTTCCCCATGACCACAGCAAGGAACTGCCTGAAGCTACTGAGTCACATGACTGCGTGCACTTACGTGGTACAGCACTCCAGACTCAGACTCTGTCTACACCAGTCTTGGCTGGCATTGGTGTATCAGCCAGCCCGAGACACTCTGGACAGCATCATAATCCTGCCCCACCCGGTATTGGACTCCTTCCTATGGTGGCTCAACCCGCGAGTGGTTTGTATGGGAGTGCCCTTTGCCAGCCCTGAGCCCTCTCTTTTATTTGTGACAGATGCCTCAGATCTGGGCTGGAGAGCTCATCTAGGGGACCTCAGGACTCAAGGCCTCTGGTCTCAGTCGGACCTCGCTCTGCACATCAATGTCAGAGAGCTGAGAGCGGTGCGCCTGGCATGCCATGCTTTCAAAACCCACATAGCAGGCAGGTGCGTATCAGTCCTCATGGACAACACCTCGGCAATGTTCTATATCAACTAACAGGGAGGTGCATGCTCCTCTCCCCTATGCTGGGAAGCCCTTATGCTGTGGGACTTCTGCGTAGAGCACTCGATCCACCTGCAAGCGTCATACCTCCCAGGTGTGCAGAACGAGCTGGTGGACAGTCTCAGCCAGTCCTTCCACGGTCATGAGTGGTCCCTTCGGCCAGACGTGGTGAGCTCAATCTTCCGTTTCTGGGGCTCTCCCCAGATAGACCTGTTCGCCACTTGCGGCAACAGGAAATGTCAGGTATTCTGCTCCCTCATGAGTCACAGCCCGGGGTACATCGCGGATGCCTTCCTCCTGTGGCGGGGCCGCCTGCTCTATGCTTTTCCACCAATTCCGCTGGTCCACAAGGTGCTCCTCAAGATCCGCAGGGACAGGGCCCGAGTCATACTGATAGCACCAGCGTGGCCGCACCAGCACTGGTTCACGTCGCTCCTGGGAATGTCTGTAGCGGCACCACTCACTTTACCGCTGGTCCCAGATCTGATCACGCAGGACCATGGCTGACTCCAACAGCTGAATCTAGAGTCACTCCACCTCACAGCCTGGATGCTCCGTGGCTAAACACCATGGAGCTATGCTGCTTGGACCAAGTCAGACAAGTCCTCCTTGGTAGTAGAAAGCCTTCCACCAGGGCAACGTACCTTGCCAAGTGGAAAAGGTTCTCCATCTGGGTGGAGCAACGCAGTCAGCCGCCGTTGCTCACCCCCATACTGTTCATACTGGACTACCTCCTTCACCTAAAACAACGAGACCTGTCCCTGTAATCAATAAGGGTCCACTTAGCCACCATCTCCACCTTCCATCCGGGCACTGACAGCTTCTCGGTCTTCTCAAACCCTTTAGTCAGTCGTTTCCTCAAGGGCCTGGATAGGCTCTTCCCCCAGACGCGGCAGCCTGTCCCGGCCTGGGACCTTAATCTAGTCCTTTCCAGACTTACAGGCCCTCCATTCGAACCACTGGCAACGTGCTCCCTGCTCTATCTCTCATACAAGGTCGCGTTCCTCATGGCAATCACCTCGGCTAGACGGGTATCGGAGCTCAGCGCCCTCACGTCCAAGCCCCCTTACACATTTTTTCATAAGGACAAGATCCAACTCAGACCTCACCCGGCCTTTCTCCTTAAGGTTGTCTCCCAGTGTCACGTGGGCCAGGACATCTTCCTCCCAGTGTTTTATCCCAAGCCACACTCCTCTGATAGGGAGTGCAGGCTGCACTCACTGGATGTACGTAGGGCCCTAGCCTTCTATGTAGAGAGGACTAAGTCATTCCGAAAGTCCGTCCAACTCTTCATGGCCATGGCAGACAGAATGAAAGGTCTCTCTGTCTCTTCTCAACGCATCTTGTCGTGGATCACATCCTGCATTCGGGAGTGTTACGACCTCGCGAGGGTGCCCGCCCCGCCAATTACTGCCCACTCTACCAGGGCCCAGGCCTCCTCGGCGGCGTTCCTGGTGCAAGTTCCCACCCAGGAAATCTGCAGGGCAGCTATGTGGTCTTGATACATACATTCACAACGCACTATGCAGTTACACAACAGGCCAGAGACAATGCGGCCTTTGGATGCGCTGTGCTCCAATCAGTGCATGGCTCCGACCCCACTTCCTGAGCTTTGGCTTGTGAGTCACCTGGTTTGAATGGACATGAACAATCACTCGAAGAAGAAAAAACAGTTACTCACTTTCTCAGAACTGTTGTTCTTCGAGATGTGTTGTTCATGTCCATTCCAATAACCACCCTCCTACCCGTCTGTCGGAATAGCCAGCAAGAAGGAACTGAGGGGGTGGAGGGTCAGCAGGCCCTATATTGGGTGCCATGAAGGCACCACTCCAGGGGGCGCCCAGGCCAACCCTACAGACACTGCTAAGGAAAAAATCTTCCGGCTGGCGTGCACGCGGCACGCACACACCCATCTGGTTGGAATGGACATGAACAACACATCTCGAAGAAAAACAGTTTAGAGAAAGTGAGTAACAGTTTTTTCTTTTAAATCAGCCTTTAAAACAGTCTTTCTGGATTTGGATGTGGGGCAGTTTTCCCTGCTGGTCAATTTTACTTTTTAACAAATACATCTTTGGGCTCGGAGTTTGCCTTTATTGGTATTCTGCAGCTGGTCGGTCTGGTCTTAATGTTCATCCAAGGCAGCCTCTTCCTCAACAGCGTGGAAGGTGGGGGCTGACGTTTGGACTGTATGGCTTTCTTTGATGTTAGGCATGGACCTGCTGCACACAATATTTGTCTCTGGTTTCCTTAAAATTCTTTCTTTGTTCACAGATGTTCATTGGGCTATGGATGAGCCCATCCCTCTGTTACGCCAAGGCAGAATCTGAGTCTACGCCCACGGCGGTGTGACCGCAGTATATGAAGGCATCCCTTAGCCAGCTTTGACCGAGCTACCTCAAATACCAATAGCAGTGAAACCACAGCAGGATGGATTAGCACCGCGAGTACCTACCCAGCATCCTGCAATGGGCTGCACGGCCTGCGCTGCTGTGGCTTCACTACTATTGTTATTGAAACTATCTAGATCAACGTTTCTCCGCCTGGGGGCCCTGAGCCCAAAGAGGGTCGCAGGCCTATTGTAGGGGGCTTGCACTATTGCCACCCTTACTTTTGTGCTGTCTTCAGAGCTGGGCACCCAGCCAGCAACCGCTGCTCTCTGGCTGCCCAGCTCTGAAGGTAGCACCACCGCCAGCAGCAGTGCAGAAGTAAGGGTGGCATGGTATGGGGCGGGAGGGGTCATCACAGCCTGAAATATTTTCAAAAGGGGTCCCAGCAAAAAAATGTTTGAGAACCCCTGATCTAGATCAAAGCTAGCTTGGGTATGTCTACAGCCTATAGGCTGTAGCCATACCTTCCGACGGCACTGTAGGGAAGTGAGTGGTGAAGAATATGTGCAGAGGTACTTTGGGGGTGCTGAGGCAAAGGCATTTTCTCATAAAATTACAAGTCCACCTCTATCACTGCAGAGAAGTACCTAGCAGCAGCTAAACCTGACCACAACCTGATAGAATCATAAGGTGAAAAATTCAGAACAGCCTGAAAGTCTATAATCCCATATATCATTATCTACTACAATAAATAGGAATAACACAAGGCATTAAAAAGATGTCAGTCTTAAAGTAGAACTATCTTGACTAACTTATCAAAAAGAAATTGCTATACTTGAACCCCTGATTTTATGCATAGAAATACTGCATAACATTTGCAAAGGAGGTAATTATTCACCTCACTCCTGTCCCGTATTTGCACACACACAAAAAATGCAGGCACAAATGGAATGGTTAGTTTGTGAATGAGCTGGAAACTTGCCCCAAATCGTTATTTTTGACATTGTTAATTTGTTTGTGAATTTGTATTACTTAATTGGGTAACCCATCCTTTGGAGCAGCCAGCTGAAAGATGTACCGGAATTGGGGTCTAAAGCTTACTAGGACCGTTGATTGTTTATATGTACATCTTGACTTACAGCTATGAAAGCTTCAGTTCTGTTTGAGACAGGTTTAATTTATCTGTCTAAAAGGATTTCAAAAGCACCTGTTATTGAATTATGTAGGGGCCGTACATATATTATGAAGGAGAGTGACATCCGGCTAGAAGAGAGTGTTCAATCTCAGTCTTATCCTTTGGTTTAGTCCTCACCTTTGAGTGAACCATCAAGATATTCTGCTCCAGTGATTTGGGGGAGGGTTGGTGAAGAAGTGGGTCTTGTACTAGTTTTTGAAAGTTTAATAGACGCAAGAGAGAATAATCATCCTTTGTTTTCAGACACAAACAGTATTCCATAGTATTGATTCACCCGTTATTAGTCCTGCTCTATTTTCAGTGTAAGAGCCTACAACATTTTGATTCTCTCACTGATGTTCATAGGAGGCCTCTTGAGGCTGAGCTAGTTCCCTGAAAATTGAGGGGAGCAGCCTGCAATGCAATATTGATGTCACTAATTCATTCCACTTCTGGATAAAATAGGATAAATAGGTGTCCTCTCTCTTTCTCCCATCTAAAATCAAAAGGCATTAATTAAGGATTTTCTGCAATTGCAGTTTATTTTGAAGTAGCCTCTGTAATGAATATAATATTATGAAAATAAAGGTAGTAGGTAGGTGCTGCACATAGATGACAAAAAATGGGACAACAAAACAATTAGAAAATTTGTTTTGAATGCTCTGGGTTAATGTGTGAATTGGGGAATTAACAATTTCATCCTCCAAACCCTATTTATTTTTTTCCTCACAAAGACAACTTTGCACGGGGAGGGATGAACTTCTCCCCAAGTATAAGAGCTAAAATAATGGTTGTTGCTTTTTCCTTCCCCACAGAGAAGGGCTCTTAGCCCACTGCGTTCGCTTCTCTCTACATTCTGAGTCTCTGTAGCACCCACCGCCCCAGCACACCTGAGGTCATGAGCTCTCCTTGCGTATGTCATGCCAGCTGAATCCTCTCCTTTCACAAAGTCCCATATCCTCAAAAGTATTTAGGGGTCTAATTCCCATTGATTTTGATGCATGTTAGGTGCCCAAGTACCTTTGAGGATCTGGGCCAATGTTACCAAGGCTTAGTGGAGTGGACCCTCCACTAACTGGTGCATCTAACTTGGTGTGAGTCCGACAGGCAGGGAGACGTGCAGCACCATTGTTAGAACAAGTGATTTAAAATACTCACCAGTGGGGTAGAGCTAGGAGTAAACAGCACAGTGGCTACATTCAACAGTGACACTAAATTGGGTGGATTGTAACCACCAGTAAGAGCAGATAAATAGCACAAACAGACTTAAAGAAATTTAATAACGTGGGCAAAAAATAACAAAATGCAATTCATCTGGGAAAATTACAAGATAAAATATCAGAGGAAAAAATCTAATGCCCATCATATTCAGTGGGAGAGAAAAACTGAGAATTGGCAATGCTGAAATAGATGAAGAGGTGATGGCAGACAGCACTGATATTACATAGCTTATACAGTCATTTCGTCACTGAGAAGACAGGTAATGGTCCCTTTTTCTATAGTTCTGCTACAACTGCACCTGAAATATTGTTTTCAGGGTATCATAGGGCCAGAAGGATACTGACCTACTGGCAGGAGTTCAGTGAAGAGTAACATCAATGCTGAGAGGTCCTGAAGGGAATGTCTTAGCAGGAAAAGAGCTAAATAGGTACTATTATTTATTATTACATCCTTCTGTCATCAGTGTTGGTGCACAGGGTGGAAACTACTCTCTTCCATCCCTCTTTGTCATTAGATGCTGCTTCCGTCTATTCCATGGTGTTGAGATCAACTGTTGCTGATAAGGGTTCTCTTTAAGATTTCTCTTGGGTGCCCTCGTTTCCTCACACCAGTTGGTTTCCTCTTGATAGCTTCATGTGCAAGTCTGTCTGTTGGCATCCAGAGTACATGCTCCAAATCTGTCCAGGGCTTCCTTCAAATTCTAGTGGAGATGAGCCACTGGTTGGTAATGTCTTAAGTCTCTTCATTGGTAGTGGTCTCTGCATCCAATGCCCAGAATATTTTGTTGGCACTTATTTTCAAAGGCATCTAATTTTCTGTCTAACATTTTAATCTATCTCCAGCTCTTGCATAAATAGGTATAAATTTGCTATAACTAACTGTGGGAAGGAAATATGATAGCAATCTTCAAGTGTAAATGCCAGACAGGAAGAGGAATTTATTAGAGTGATACAAGGTTGCACTAAAAAGAGCAATGGGATGAAATTAAGAAAAGGAAAACTGATGCCAATAAACAGGGATACCTCCTGATGGCTAGAGCTAGTGGGTATGGAAAAATCTCCTCAGGAAAATGGAGGAATCCTCATCCGTTGGGACATATAAAAATAAAATATTACAAAAAATGCTCTCAGAACACTGCTGCTTTTTCAAATGGGATGGACAGGATGACTTTTTTCCATTTCCAACTTCTCACATTAATTGGTATGCGCTTGACTGAAGAATTCACTTAGTGTGTACCAGTTTAAGATATTGGGTAACATTTTCAAAAGTGCCTAAGGGCTGGATTTTCAAAAGTATTTGGGCACCTAAAGATGCAGATAGGTGATTAGTGGGTCTTTTAAAAGTGCCTTAGTGTCTAACTCCTATTGACCTTTGTGGATGTAGGCCATTGACATTTTTGAAAATCCCACTAGATACCTATCTGCAGCTTCATTTGACTGAATACCTTTAGAAACTTAGCCTTTAGGCACTTTTGAGAGTGTTACCTATTTATGCCAAGATTCTGTGGTGACGGGATCATGAGAACTGAGTTTCTGTGTGAGGATTTCTAATGGCAATGACTGCTTCCTCCTGCTGATGGCGATTATTATTAATGGTGACTCTGCTAGGAGACAGAGTGGTGCTCAGGTCACTTATGTGTCTAGTCTCGTACTGGTTATGTTGCCCCTCTCACCAGAGTTTTCCATTCCCTCTTAGAAATGATACATTCAGAGAGTGGATGACAAGCTTTTCCATGCCCATTTCTGTCTTTAGGTTTAGTCACACCACATGTTGGGCTATCATGCCGGAAGCATCACAGCGGTCTGTGCTGCAGCTGGCACAGGGCAGGCACCAAGCTTATTCTGTATCCTAGTGCAGATATTACCTCTTCTCAACTTGAGCATGTGTAGTAACGCAATGGGCTCTGTACAGCTCTGGTGTCTTCTGTTAATCAAGAATTCCTCTCAATGGGGATGAAAAGCCAGCCACCAGCGTGTCCCAGATAAGAGGATTCTACTGCTTCTCTCTGTATGGAAGCCAAATACTAGCTTTATCCTCACAGCTGAGTGGAGAAAAGGGGGATGATAACCTATGTGAGAATCCACCTTTTGTGATTTATTGCCTTGCACTCACTCAGCTCTGAAGATAATCCTGGTATTCTTCTGCCTGCTATGACACTCCTATCTAATCTATCTGTCCTGTATATTCTCCATGTATGTGTGTTATTCATATTCATTGAGGGATACAAATTGTAAGTATGAGGTCAGCTCAGATGACCCAGTTTTTTCTTGTGGAAATAAGCTCCCAATTCAAGAATATCTGACTGCAGAGATTGTACTTCTGCTGATCAGAATAATGAAGACTTTGAACCAATATTTGATTATCAAATATTGGTGGAAAACCTAGACCTATTAGGTGCTATATGCTAAATCTGCCTTTCACTGCTTAAAAATGGATAGTGGTTTCTCAGCATTTGCATTTTAAAGCACTCTGAGAAGGCTCATCTCTCACTGAGATTGCACCACATCAAAAGACTTGCAATTAATGGATCATTTGTGTAAGGTAATTCTGTACAAAATCTTTGGGGTTAAAAATCAGATTGTTGAAGCCTGGTATTTTTTCTCAAGACAGAAAACTCAAAGGCAGTAATTTGAAAATTGCTTCACCTATTAGAAACTGCTAGTCTCCTTGGCAAGATGCTGGGATAAATGTTATAGAACGTATGTCAAGGGCTTGTAAAAATGTTGCAGCTAAATTAAGTGGACTGATTTGACAGTTAATCCTTCGGGTGTCATTGCAAACGCATCACAAGTCTAATGAAAAACAACACTTTTGCCTTAAAATATATCAGTAGTGAACACTTGATCCTGATTCTTCCCTCACACTAACTTTATTCTGATGTCTATAGATTTACACTGGTATGAATGAAGGGAGAAATCAGGCCCATTAATTGGCTGTATATGCTGTTGTCTGTCTCATATGGTCACACTTTCAAAAGCGCTCAGCATTATCAGGTGCTGGAAACAACGGGAGCTGCTCAGTACTGAGCTCTTTTGAAAATCTGCCCCATAACGCATAGCTATTTGGTGCTCTCATTCCAATTCCAAGGAGACAGGAACAATCCGTGTTCACAGAACCAAGTCCACAATTAGCACTAATTAGTGCACTCACCAGTAGTCTCAGAAGAGCCTAGGCATTGAATGGGCCATGCTCAGAGACGGTGGGCCTAAATCTCCACTATTTTGCCCCCGTTATTTTCATTCACATCTATGCCAGCAAGTGGATCTAAAATGCTACTTAGTCTGAATGGTGGTGGTTGCCCTCTTAGTTGTAAATACTGCCAAAAGGCACAAGACAGTAGAGAAACAGACCCAGATCCTCCAGAACAGGGTTGAAGTATATGTAGGGGAAATCTGTCACTGCCCAAGCTGTGTCTGGCATGGGTAAAAAGAGAATACAGTTGTGATGTGCCTGGGTACAAACCCCTAAAGGTGGATTTCATTCTCCAGTGATGTCAAGTCAGCACATTCCCTGAGCACTAAATTTACAAGCAATAAAAATATGAAAAGCAAGTGAATAGATCAGAGTGAAGGAGTGGGGTGTAATGCGGGCAAGACTGAATTATTTGGAAGAAACTATAAGATGAGAAAAGAGGGTTTTATTTTCCTCTTTGATTCTGGCTCCAGAACATCCTCTCAACTACGAGAGGGGAAAACCAGATATGGGTTTGTTTCTGGTGTCCGTGTGAGTGGCATAGTTAAGCAAACATTGAAGCACTTTGGAAAGACTGATAAATAATGTAAGTGAATGACAAATGCTTTAGTTCCTGGAGATGTATAGAAAAATCTGTTTAAAATGGTTCTTACGATAGAATAATAAAAAAAAAACAATAGGACATAGAATCCTAAAGAGATTAAGTGTTTTAACACATTTTTATTGCCTTTTTTCATTTGCTTCATTTTCCTCCTTGCAGTATGCTCTTTTCCTCCATGTATTGTCAACGGTTCACCCTGCAACAGCATCTTTCCGTTAAAACAGATGGTCATACTACTGTAGATTTCCCTGCAGCAGAGCTTAAAGATGCTGCCTATTTTTGTAGCACAGCACTGGTTTCATGTTTCAATAGAAAGCAAATGGCTTTCTAACAGTGCTATCCTCACATGGGTCATTGAGGCTAATAAAACCATACTGAAAAACAAACTTGTTGGGTTTTTTTCCCCTGTGCTTTTCCCTGTACACTTAGCTATGGTAACAGTCTCATAAATTACATTAAATATTTTACATTGGAACAAATCATGGGGACATTTGAAGCAATAACTTAATATACTTCATCTGTTAGGGTTTTCATTCTACCTAACAATATACACAAGCTGATTTTTGTTTCCCGTAATATTTATTTTAACTGACATGGAACTTTATTTATAGCACAATTAATAATACATAAAATAAGTGAAAATCTCTCTGAGAAAGAAAGATTTATAGCAGAGAAGAGAACACCTTACGTATAGACCTAGACTCTGCTTGTTTCCTCCCTGGGTGCACCAGGGAGAGGAAATGTACCCAGCTCTGTGTAACTAAGGGCCTGCTGCCTGAATACAGTGCGAATGTTTGCATTCGTGCAGCTTCATGCCTCCTCCTCTTCCTCTTTGCTTCTGGGGAATGGTAATTTGTTCTTGGCCTATGCCAGCAGCAAATCACAGTACACACCTCCATGCTGGATCAGCTGCACTGGCCAGCAAGTAGTAGGGTAGAATCAAGGCTGCACCCATTTCCCACCACTCTCGGATGGTTCCCTGCCCACCTGCTCTGGGCAGTGTTAGCTTATTCCAGTGTGCCCAGATCCTCAAAGCTATTTAGGCTCTGTCAAGGTTCCTTCCCCACTCTGACCGCTAGGGTACAGATGTGGGGACCTGCATGAAAACCTCCTAAGCTTACTTTTACCAGCTTAGGTTAAAACTTCCCCAGGGTACAAATTATTTTACCTTTTGCCCTTGGACTTCTGCTGCCACCACCATTTCTTTGTCCTTTGCCTCCATTTCTCTCCTGTGGGCAGCTTCTAGGGCTTTTTCTGCCTCTTTTGCTGCCTCCAGTCTGGCTAACTCCAATTTGTGTTGTGTCTTGGTTTCTGTCATCTTTGCCTCTCTGTTTTTAATGAACTTTACACCCGAGAGTTAGAAATAAAACAAAACAAAACAAAAACTTGGCTTGTAAAATTTTGCTGTGCTGTAATATGATACCTATATTCTCTGATAGTGATTGTCAGCCTACAGAAAAATCCTAAAAACAACAACAACAAAAAACCAAAAAACAAAACAAAAAAAAAAACCAAAAACCCTAACACCTTTGTCTCCAGGCAAATAGGCAGAAAACCCCTCTAGTTGCTCTTAGGTAAAAAAAACAACTTCTTCAGGTCTGTGAAGACTGGTGAATTTCCCTGCAGGAGGTTAACTACCCTGCCTTTAGGTAGAGAAAACTCCAGCTCACAATAGATAATTCCCTTTTGTCTCTGCTCTGGCCCCCAAGCAGAGGGAAAAAAACCCTCTAACTGCTTTCAGTTTAAAACCTGCTTTCCAGCAACCCAAAGGGAAAAAAATATTTCCTTTTCAAATCTGTGCTTCTGGTTCAAAAAATCTCAGATTGATCTCAAAATGATTTCAAGTTAATCCCACCACTGCCACCATGTCAAGGTTCCTTGTGAATGGGAGAAACAAAGCCTCTCTCTCTGTCTGTGTGATGCTTTTGGTGGGGACAGAACAGGAATGGAGTCTTAGAACTAGCTATACATGCGTTAGATTCTGATTTCTTTAAATGGCTGAGAAAATAAGCTGTGCTGAATGGAATGGATATTCCTGTTTTTGTGTCTTTTTGTAACTTAAGGTTTTGCTTAGAGGGATTCTCTGTGTTTTGAATCTAATTACCCTGTAAGGTATTTACCATCCTGATTTTACAGAGATGATTCTTTTTACTTTTTCTTCTATTAAAATTCTTCTTTTAAGAAACTGAATGCTTTTTCATTGCTCTTAAGATCCAAGGGTTTGGGTCTGTGGTCACCTATGCAAATTGGTGAGGATTTTTATCAAACCTTCCCCAGGAAGGGGGGTGCAAGGTTTTGGTGAGGATTTTTGGGGGGAAGACGTTTCCAAACGGGCTCTTTCCTAATAAAATAAAACCGGTTAGACGTTTGGTGGTGGCAGCCAAAGACCAAGGCAAAAGGTAAAATAGTTTGTACCTTGGGGAAGTTTTAACCTAAGCTGGAAAAGTAAGCTTAGGAGGTTTTCATGCAGGTCCCCACATCTGTACCCTAGCGTTCAGAGTGGGGAAGGAACCTTGACAGGCTCCTAACTTCCACAGAGGAGCTGGGTCTTACTCCCTTATAGAAGCATGCAGTCAAAGTCACAATCTATTTGGAATCGTTGGTCCAGCTCTAGTTTTTAACCCCCCTAAAAGCTAACTGCAAAAAAGAATAAACACTGGGCAGAAATACAGCTGTGTGGTTCAAGTCTTTTTTTTGAAAGAAGGCCTGGTGATGATACTTTGGGTTATCAGGACTGCTACTTGTTTGCTGAGCAAATTTTATCCCCCAGGAACCTTCTGTGTATTCTGCATATATAGCTGGAGAAATACCATCTTTCTAAAGGCTGCAGAATACACTCTCTGGAAATAATTGAAAAGACTGTATTATCTATCAAGAGCAGTAATTCCCAAATGTTCTAAAAGTGTTTAATAAAATAGCTTTAATGGGCCTTCTACAAAAGAAAAAATGTGTGTCCATCATGTTTTAAGCTTGGGGAATTTAGAGGATAAAACTGAATAAGATGACAGTTGACATTTCTTTTCCCCTGCTGCCTGCCAATCAGAGCATTATATCAGACACTATATTTCATGTTAAGAATCTTTTATTTTATAAAAATCACTGAAATTAGTGATTTATTAAAGTTTTATTTAAATGTTTCTTTAAATAAGAAAATTTTATTACCTGTTATTGTATTTACTGAACAAATGCATAAGGATTTGAAGACCAGTTCTAGAAGGCTTACATTAACCTTGACATTCTTTGAATGATAACTTGCTTTAACTAAATGGTAATCTAACAAAGCTTCTACTGACAGATCCACTAACGAGACAACTTTGTTATTTTGCAAATACCAGCAAGTGCAGTCACCAACCAAGAAATCTTTGTTCATGTGCACTGAAGTTAAAAAAAAAAAATCTATGATTTTTTTTGTAAATGCTGTTAGGCATTATGGCTGTATTCTAAGGGCCATATTGTGCCCTTGCATAGACTCAAAAGTTTAAATGAAATCAATGAAACCTTCATACACGTACCCAAGGCAGAATGCCTCCTATGGAATATAATCCTGCAGTAGGATGCTCAGCTGGGATTTTCAAGGAGCCTAAGGCAGTTAGGTGCCCAGGCTTTATGTCTGTGACTGCATAGGGTTCTGATCTTGAACCATCGGAGAAAACAACAAACTTCCACTGACTTCAATGGTCAGGTCCTATTGTACTATAGGATAAATCACAATTCATGTGTATGGACATGAGTCTGACTTGGTTATTCTACTTACTGAGCACATTGGCTTTTTAGAGTGTATTACTTATTTTAATAATGCTAGTAAAACAAAATTATGGCTATATCTTTTCTACTTTCTTTTTCTTTTTTGGGTGGTGGCAGGAGGGATGGGGAGCAGAGCCTAAGACGTAACTTAAATAGGAGCTCGGCAGCCTTTGAAATTTGGCTCTAGATGTTCTTTCTCTGTGCTAATATATTTTTTTTAAATAGAATACAATCCAGTAATACTTTGTGTGAGCTGGATTAATAAGGCACTACTGCACAGTCCTCTGCCAAAGCAATCTCTGCCATGCAATTCTCTTGTTTCAGTCCCTTCTCTGTTTGCACTGAGGTTGCCA
The DNA here is from genome assembly GCF_965152275.1 of Natator depressus. Taxonomy (NCBI): domain Eukaryota; kingdom Metazoa; phylum Chordata; order Testudines; family Cheloniidae; genus Natator; species Natator depressus. The sequence goes on along the minus strand of NC_134235.1, from coordinate 154,701,489 downwards.
AGACAGAAGTGCTGACAATGCTAGGGGAAAAAACCTCTGAGCCTGGGAAGCTGATAGAGCATGCACAGATCTTTACTTCTGAAATTATTTAAGCCACCCTTTAAAACATCACTTAAGTTCTGTGAGTTATCCATTCATGTGAATAGGGAATGATCTTTTGCTGGCTCTTCATCTATCAAAAAAAGCCATTTTATATCATTACTGCTTGATTGTGTGGGGGCTTGCCAGCTAATATATGCTCATACAAGTACCACTGACAGGAGTATGTATCTGGCCTATTCACTACTTCTGTGCATGAGGATTAGCTGTCACTCTTTCTGGTATTTATACCACTCGCACTGATAGGGATATTGGGCTTACTGTTTGAAAGCCTTTCCATTTAGGGAACGTTTTATTTTCTTAGTCTGCGACAATAATAATGGCTTCTCATAATAAAACAAGAGTCTAACAAGAGCACAGTAATTCCATAAAAAACAATAAAGACAATTGCTATAGTTATAACCCCCTGTTATTGCACTGATAGAAGACAATGTCTATAACTCCCGTACTAATCCATTCCAATGAAGAGGAAACAAAGTTGCATTATTTTCTCTGGCAAATTCTTTTTTGCATCAGGACCTCTCCATGTAGTTATGAATGCAGGCAAGAATATATGCATAGGGCCTGATCCTGCCACCATTACTGACACTGAGACACATTTACCCACATAAGTAGCTCCATTGAGTTGAACAGGTCTAGTCACACAAGTACTGCTCAATGCTGCAAGTTGCAGAATTAGTTCCATTATGTATCTACTTAGGACAGGTCTACACTACTACTTAAGTTGATCTAACTTATGAAGCAAGTTACAATGACCTAAGCGCTGTCCACACTGGTGCTATGTCAGCAGGTGACACTCTCCCGCTGACGTAGGTTCCGCCTCTCCCTTTGGCATAGAATGTCTTCACCAGATGCACTGATGTAGCTGTGCCGATGTAGCACTTCTAGTGTAGACCTGCTCTTAGAATAGGAAATAATTGCAGGGTCCCAGATACTACTGTGTAAGTAACTTTTGGTGACTGTTTTAAATAGTCACCACGCTTTTTGCACACGTTTATAACTAGGTAGGTATGTATATTCAGATAGAGACTGATACACATGTATAAATAGAGGTATAAAATATTCCAGATCTAATTACTCATAATGTTTAGTCTGACATTTGATTTTTTTTTAAAGAAACTAGTAACAGCTTGTTTTTTCATGAAACAATGAGAAATAGGTAGTTTTAGTATCATGTCTCATGTGAATTAGATACTTAAGCACATGCCTAACTTTAAGCACAAAAGTAGTCCCAGGTCATACTCATGTGCTTAAAGTAAAGGCCGTACCTAAGTGCTTAACTGGACTGAGGCCTTAATCAGCAATAGAAAAGGAAGAGTTGGAATGGTTGAGCTTGAAAAGGCCTGTGCCAACCTGACCTGAACTGGCATTATTAGAATGGGCACGTTATCTTGGGATCATGTGTCAGCTCCACCTTGTAAATAGTGGTAGAAGTAGTCATGAGGATGAGCACGAAAACAAGAAGTGATGAATAAATGATGTTTGTGATATATCACTCAGCTGTAGCAATAATAACACCATCACTGTACAGACAGTAAAGGTCATATGACAACCTCAGCTACCACTGTAGTTCTCCCCGATATGGCTGTATGTATGACTTCAAGGGGCTGTTGCTTTCACCTGCACTCCAGATTTTATCTCCACGTGAATAATGCCAAACAGCATTAAAAGCAAATCTCCACAGATTACCTGTGATGTTTTTGCCCTTTACACAATATCTGTAATATGGAGGAACCACACAGGCATAGCTTACCTACAACATACCATACCTAGCTACATATACAGACTGCTGCTCTGGCAGGCTTCTGGTGGCTTCTGAAACAAAGAAGAGAATGAGAGCCATTTGAGGGCTCAGAAACCACTTAAAGGGATACTACCCAATTCCTAAACACTACAGTACCCGTTACTGTGGTGATTGGGTGTACCAGAAAATGAATATGGATTGACCTGGAGAGGGTGAAATGAGGGTCTTATTAGGAGAAGATGATTTTTTTAGGTCCATCAAAAACTGGGGTGGGATTGTTGTCATCCTCTACCAGAACAAAGCATGCCGGGAGTATTTTGAAACCAGGGATAGAAGAAAGCCTGTAGGGAGGGGGAATCAGGCTCAAAATGTGTCTTTGTGCTGCACTGTTGTGGTGAGAGGAGATAATGGGTGGTGGTGTGCCAAGGTCTGTGCTAACCCCTCACTATTTTATTAGTTATTTAGCAGATGGAGTGGAAGGTACAATAACAATATTTCCAGATGATATGAAACTAGAAAAAAAATCACTAACACTGAATTTAGGGGGATAGGATCAAAGGAGAAGAATAGACTCAAGCTGCAGCAAGGAAAGCTTTAGCTAAATATCAGGAATAACTTTATTATTATAACGTGATTTAGTAAATAAAATGCACTGCAATGGGAGGGTGTCGAATTGCAAGCTAATGTTGCAATGGTTCACCTTAGGAGACTTACCACAACTAGAAACCATGTTTGTGATGTGCCTCTCATTTTATGAGAAGCATAGCTCATGTCACAGATTATCTCAATGCCTGTTGCATAATGTTGCAATGTATGATGTTGTATTCCTACACTCTGTGGAATTCTGAACCATCCTAGTTACTGTATTTGAAAGAGAAAACACTGAGGATCAAAACTGGTTCTCAGTGAATATTGCCCTCGACCAATATTTCTCAATCTCTCAATGGTCTCATGTGGAATACAGAACCCTAGTGAATAGGGTAGCCAGCCCTCCAGGCTTGTTCCAAATGTATTTTCTTTCTTTCTTGTTTTTAATAAAATTTACCTTTTTTTAAGAACAGGATTGGATTTTTGTGTCCTAAGAGGTTTGTGCATATGCTGTTTAATTAGCTGGTGGCAACAGCTGATTTCCTTTGTTTTCTTTCTCAGCTCTTCCCCGGAGCGGGGGTGAAAGGGCTTGAGGGAATCCCAGAGGAAGCAATTCCCAAGTGTGCCTTCCTGGGTTCCAAAAGGTGGTTTTTGCACTTGAGTAGTGGCAGCATCTACCCATCCAAGGTGGGAAAGAAGCTGTAACCTTGGGAGTTTAATACAAGCCTGGAGTGGCCAGTATTAATTTTTAGAATCCTTGCGGGCCCCCACCTTCTGCACTCGAAGTGACAGAGTGGGGAATTAGCCTTGATATGCCTTCAACACACACAGCCTGCAACTGATATCCTAGCCCCTGAGTTTGCAACCAGGGAAATCCATGAGCCCACATCGCTTAGTTCTGACCTGCCATGCCACCTAGTTTCCTGGGCCCGAGCTCCATGGCTCCCAGCTGTTTTTACGACATAAGGAGATCTGATTCCTGCTTATCCCGAGCCTGAAAGAGAATGCTTGGCACACCCATTGGCTTTAATAAGATGTGTTATAGTCTTTGGATTCAAGATCCCCACAATACCAACCATTGGCACCTTCAGAATAATGTTATTAATTTGTGGGAAGGCACTAACCCAGCTGTGTTCTGGATCTGTTGCATGGTGCTGATGGAGAAAATTGCTTTAAGATACAGGGTCAACATTTACCCCTTTAGAGTGGAAGCATTTTTCCTGGTATTTAAGTCACTTTTATTTATGCTTACATTAGCTCCTTTTCTCTTTTTCTTCCTCTTCTTCTCTTTTCTTTTGTTACATAACCTAATTTATTGGAGGCATAACCTGTATAAATCCAGTCTTACAAAAACAGTCCAGGTAGTTATTATATATGTTTTCCTTCAGTGAAGAGTATCATCTGTAGTTATGAGTGTAATATTTGCTGTCCCTAATTCATATTCCCTTCCCTGGATGCTGTGTGAGTGTATTTTTGGTTTGTGTATGTGTTTTGTTTTCACACTTCACTAAAAGACATCCCACATCCTGCAATTTCCTCTCATGTTTGTATAATCTATTTCTATTCTGTCATGTTCTCTTACACAGGGTGTATGGACACAGACCAAGAATAACTTAAATTAGCATAACTGCAACTGAATTACATTTTGATTATTTGTTACATAATTAATACTGTCTATATATCTGTCATAGAAAAATGTTTATGTATCTGGTTTATGGTCACAAAGTACTCCAGCGAGTGTCAGAAATCCACAAAATGTCCCTGAGTGTCCGATATAACTGAAAGACATTAAAATCACATACAAAGAGACAGTCTGTGTACTGACTAAGTATCTAAGAAAGTTCACATGTATTGTTTATTCATATCAGTGCATGGAATATCTTATACTCAGAGGATACACTATTTTCAGAAAGGACTATTGTGTGAGACTGATATCTGCGTTACCCTAATAAAACCCCTCCCACTGTAATTCTCCCACTCTTCCTTTGGGGAGAGCTTCCAGAATAGATGTCTTTACTGGCCAGGAGAGAACACATGAACAAAACAACCACTTTAAAACCAGGAACCCACAGCAAATCTCAATAGTAGCCTTAATGAAATAAGCAACAGTCTATTTATGCTTCTAATTCCTTTTAAATCCCACTCTTAACAGGTAACAGAGTGTTTGAAATTAAGATGAACCCGAAACTTCATGTTAACTTCATAAGTATGAAAATATCTTTAGATCTCTCAGGTCTATGCATAGGCTTTCCTATTAAAGTAAATATTTCAGAATCATGTATTTTCACTTCTAAAATCTTCTAATGGTTCCTTCTTGCCATCAAAACCTAATAATTGTTTAAACAGCAATTTCATTTCATTTCATTTTTATTTTTTTGGAAACTGCCTAAATTTTTGTCACAGTTACCAGGAACTAATAAAAATATAGCCTTATTATAACCGCATACAAGTAAAAGGATATAAAATAGGATATGTGTCAGACAAGAGACAGAGAGCAAAAAGAAGCAAACAGTGAATAGCTAGAGAAGGGAAAAGAGAATGTATTTTGGGAGTGATAGAGGGACACAGTTGGGAAAAATATAGTCCCTTATTTTGTTTCTCATTTCAGAAGGCAGCATTCTTCACTGGTAGGGGTGCCAACTTTGGTTGGATGTATTCCTGGGGTTTCATCAAATTAAAGATTAATCTTTAATTCCTGGAGACTCCAGGACAAGCCTGGAGGGCTGGCTACCCTATTCACTAGGGTTCTGTATTCCACATGAGACCATTGAGAGATTGAGAAATATTGGTCGAGGGCAATATTCACTGAGAACCAGTTTTGATCCTCAGTGTTTTCTCTTTCAAATACAGTAACTAGGATGGTTCAGAATTCCACAGAGTGGAAGTATAATCTGATCCCAAATGAGAAACAAAGCCTAGTGGGCCAGATTTTGATACCTTTACTCCAGAGGTGGGCAAACTACGGCCCACGGGCCACATCTGGCCCGCGGGACTGTCCTGCCCAGCCCTTGAGCTTCCGGCCGGGGAAGCTAACCCCCAGCCCCTCCCCTGCTGTCCCCCTTTCCCTGCAGTCTCAGCTCGCTGTGCCACCAGCACCCTGGGCGGTGGGGCTGCAAGCTACTGCCGGGCAGCTTGGTGGTGTGGCTGGCTCCAGCCGGGCGGCATGGCTGTCAGTCCTGGTGCTCTGAGCATCATGGTAAGGGGGTGGGGAGCAGGTGGATTGGATAAGGGGCAGAGGGTCCTGGGGGGCGGTCAGGGGACAGGGAGCGGTTAGATAGGCATGGGAGTCCCGGGAGGCCTGTCAGGGGGCGGGGGTGTGGATGGGGTTGGGGCAGTCAGCGGACAGGGAGGGTTGGATAGCTGTGGGAGTCCTGAGGGGCCTGTCAGGGGGCAGGGGTGTGGATAGGGCTCGGGGCAGTCAGGGGACGGGGGGTTGGATAGGGGTTGGGGTCCCATGGGAGGAGTTTAGGGGTGGGGGTCCTGGGAAGGGGTGGTCAGGGGACAAGGAGCAGGAGGGGTTGGGTGGGTCGGGGATTCTGAGGGGGGCAGTCAGGGGGTGGGAAGTGGGAGGAGCAGATAGGGGGTGGGGGCCAGGCTGTTTGGGGAGGCACAGCCTTCCCTACCCGGCCCTCCATACAGTTTTGGAACCCCGATGTGGCCCTCAGGCCAAAAAGTTTGCCCACCCCTGCTTTACTCCCATTGAATGGGGCAAGTGGTCTCACTGAAATCAAATGGGACACCTGAGGAGTAAGATTCTGCTTAATGTGAGTAAGGTCAGAATCTGGTCCAAAATATCAGGTTTTGAGAATCAATATTTAGTTAATTATGAACTTTGCTAAATCCTTTAAATACGTTCCCACTGTCTTCTTTTATTTTGCTGCACTACCCTGTATTAGGCCATGTAGACTGCTTAGGGTGACCAGAGAGCAAGTGTAAAAAATTGGGACCAGGGTAAAGGATAATAAGTGCCTGTAACTGGGTCCCTGCAGGGCCCTCTTGGCTCCTACCCCCGCTGGGCTGAGAAAGTCACACAGAGACCTTTGTGCAGTGCTCACCTGGTGCTTTTATTTACAGGTTATGTTCCCTCCACCATACACATAGTCCCCTTCTTACAGTCCACCAGCAGGAGAGAGGGGACAAGCGATCTCTCACTACTTCCCCCCACTGCCTTTCCTCTAGTGCAGCTTACAGCCTGTCCAGCTCCTCCCCTGGCTTCCTTCCCCTGGGGCTTTTATCCAGCCCCAACCTGATGAGGCAGCAGCTGTTCCAGTTTTCCCAATCAGGGCCAGGTGATCTACCCAGCTCCAATTCATCTCCCTTAATTGGAGCTGGAGTGACAGAGGGTTGGCTAAGCAGTTTTCTGCTTAGCACCCTGTCACAGTGCCCATATCAGACAAACTCCCAAATATTGGGACTGTCCCTATAAAATCAGGTCATCTGGTCACCCTAAGGCTGCTGATACCCAATGGGCTGATGATTCAACTACAAGGACTTTAGGTGTAATATGATCTTGGGCTCTAGTCTGAGAGGAATACACTGATCATTACAATGCTCATTCTAAGAAAAATGACCAGTGCTCTAGAGCAGTGGTTCTCAAAACCGGTCTGCCGCTTGCTCAGGAAAAGCCCTTGGCGGGCCGGGCCGGTTTGTTTATCTGCCGCATCCGCAGGTTCGGCTGATTGCGGCTCCCACGGGCTGCAGTTCGCTGCTCCAGGCCAACGGGTGCTGCGAGAAGGGCGCCCAGCACATCTCTTGGCCCGCGCTGCTTCCCGCAGCCCCCATTGGCCTGGAGCGGCGAACCGCAGCCAGTGGGAGCCACGATCGGCCGAACCTGCGGACACGGCAATGTCCTCAATGTCCTCAATGTCCACAGCAATGTCCTCAATGTCCACAGAAGTTAGGATAAGAAGCAATCGGCTTAATCTGCGGCAAGGGAGATGTTGAGAGTAGAAATTAGGAAAACTTTTGTAACTATAAGGGTAGTAGACTTTCAAGGGAGGTTATAAAATCCCCATCACTGGAGATTTTTAAGAACAGGTTGGACAAACACCTGTCGGGGTGGTCTAGGTTTACTCAATCCTGCCTCAGTGCAGGGAGCTGGACTTAATAACCTCTCAAGGTCCCTTCCAGCCCAGATTAATGTTAAGTTTTACAGCTATAGGGTTTACCTAGATAGTATCAGAGTTAAAATGCATCTCCTTACACAATCTTTTCATCTGAAATGTATGGTGTGTAAACTATCGATATTTGTATTTACTTCACTGAAAGGACAAGGTAGATAAGTATCTATGAAGTGTGGCTTCTGGATATGTCTATTCCACTTGTCTGAATTCTACTTGCATGGAAGACACCACTTACATTTTAACTATAACTTCAGAAAGCAGGAGGAAAACACTCCTATCATTCTTTTCTCATGCCCCTCCTCCTCTGTCAGTTGATTTCATTTGCCTTGGGCATCTCTGAAGTTGACTCAAGAGCTTTGGAACTATGCCTCTTCGGAACATCTGAAGTCCCCTGATGGCTATTCCAAAACAAAGATAAGCCTAAAAAGAGGTCATTATGCAATTTCTTGTCTTTTAGAACAAGGATACTGCCACAGTAGCTTTCAGATCTACACAGTTACAGGGTGCTCAGGTTCTGAGAATCTCACTTTCTGATAACTGTGCCCTTGGACTAAGTGCCCTTGGTTTTAGAAGTACCAAAATGAAAATGTCTAAAATTCTCTTTAAAGCATTTCATGTTCTCCATGACCCTGAAGTGCACAGTCACTCACATAGTAAAGCTGTCCTGTCTATATCCCATATAGCAGTGGTTTTCAAACTTTTTTTCTGGAGACCCAGTTGAAGAAAATTGTTGATGCCCATGACCCAATGGCATTGGGATGACGGGTTTGAGGTGTGGGAGAGGCTCAGGCCTGGGGCAGAGGGTTGGAGTGCAGGGGTGAGGGCTGTGGGGTAGGGTTGGGAATGAGGGGTTCCGGGTGTGGGAGGGGGCTCTGGGCTGGTGGTGCAGGCTCTGGGCTGGGCCAGGGATGAGGGGTTTCGGGTGCGGGTTTCGGGGGGCTCAGGGCAGGGACATGTGGTTTGGGTGCAGGAAGGGTTCAGGTCTCTGGGCTGGGGGTGCAGGCTCTGGGGTTGGGAGGGGGATGAGAAGTTTGGGATGCATGAAGGTTTTGGGGGGGCTCAGGGTTGGGGCAGGGGCTTAGGGCATGGAGATGGGGCGCGGACTTACCTCTGGCGGCTCCCAGTCAGCAGAAATATTGGTCGAGGGCAATATTCACTGAGAACCAGTTTTGATCCTCAGTGTTTTCTCTTTCAAATACAGTAACTAGGATGGTTCAGAATTCCACAGAGTGGAAGTATAATCTTGGAAGTATAATGTTTTCTCTTTCAGCCGGGGTGCAGAGGCAGGCTTCCCGCCTGTCCTGGCACCGCGAACCGCGCTGCATCTGAAGTGGCCAGTAGCAGGTCCGGCTTCTAGGCAGAGGCACGCAAGCGGCTCTGCGCGGCTCTCACCCACAGGCACCGGCCAATGGGAGTGCGGAGCCGGTGCTCGGGGTGGGGGCAGCGCCCAGAGCCCCGTGACCCCCCTGCCTAGAAGCCAGACCTGCTGCTGGCCGAATCCGGGGTGCAGACAGTGTCGGAACAGGTAGGCACGAGCCTGCCTTAGCTGGGCAGCACGGCCAATGGGACTTTTAGCGCCCCGGTCGGCGGTGCTGACCAGAGCGACCCAGTGCTTGACACGCCGCGACCCAGTCACTGGGTCATGACCCAAACTTTGAAAAACGCTGCCATATAGTCCATGGGACAATAAAAAGCTTCTGGCTGTTTCTATAAGGGAGCTTTTAGATGTAGAGTCAGGAGTCCATACAATGGACTTCATCTGAAACATATTCCTCACAACATTCTTTTGTATTGAAATATTCTCTGCTTTGTTTAATTGTAGCTAGCTACTGCATCAGACTAAGACGATGTTTTGTTAAAAATGGCAGATATACTTCTTTATTAAAACCCTTATGGCAGGATTCTCTTTTCTGTGTGATCTGGCTTTTGCTGACCTCAGTATGATAGTTTGCTACTTTGCTGTATTCTCAGATAAATCATTATCTTCTAAGGCTACGTTTCTAGGACAGTGTTTCTCAAACAGGGGTATGTGTACACCTGGGGATACGCAGAGGTCTTCCAGGGGGTACATCAACTCATCTAGATATTTGCCTAATTTTACAACAGGCTACATAAAAAGCACTAGCAAAGTTGGTATAAACTAAAATTTCATACGACTTGTTTATACTGCTCCACATACTACACACTGAAATGTAAGTACTGTATTTATATTCCAATTGATTTATTTTATAATTATATGATAAAAATGAGCAAATCAGCAATTGTTCAGTAACAGTGTGCTGTGGCACTCTTGTATGTTTATGTCTGATTTTGTAAGCAAGTAGTTTTTAAGTGAGGTGAAACTTGGGGTATGCAAGACATGGAAAGTTTGAGAACCACTGTTCTAGAACAAAGGTATTCTATATAAAATCTCATCACAATTCCCTTCAGAAGAAGACTGATTTTCACTAAGAGTTTGGTTATGCCATCAAGAACCTGAATGCAGGATATCTTGTAAAGGCAGATCCTCTGGAATACCAGAATCTTTTGGTAAGTCCTTAGCATGTCTCTCAAAAACTACCCTTTAAAAAGTAGGCAAATCACAATTCAATCCCCAGCTACTGTGCTTGTGTGAAGTTATAGTTTTCAGAAGGTTGTTGGCACAAACAAGTGTATTTTTCACAAAACACCAGTGTGAGAGAATGTCTTTATTATTGAGGATCTGAAACACTGCATTTCTTTCATGCCCCATGGAAAATATTTTTGGACATAATGTAGAGAAGAACTTTTCTGCCTTCAAGTAGAATTTCTTCCTTTGGGTATATAGCCTGCACTTGTTCTGCTTATTCGGTGCTCCTCATTTGTCCTCCTAGGGCGAGTCTATCCTATCGCACCGATGCCCCTGCGCCATTGTAGTGCGTCTGGTGAAGACACGCTATGCCAACGGGAGAGCGCTCTGCCATCAGCATAATTACTCCACCTCAGTGAGGCGGAAGCTATGTCAGCAATAGAGCGTCTCCCACCAACATAGCGTAATGTGGACAGCGCTTAAGTCGATATAACTTACATCGCTTTTTCACACCCCTGAGCCACATAAATTACGTCGACTTAAATGGTACTGTATACCAGCCCCTAGATGCAAAAGGAGGAGATTTTCAAAGGCATTTAACTCCCGCTGACTTTCAGTGGGAGCCCACTGCCTAACTCTTCTTTGTGCCTTTAAAAATCTAACCCCCTGTTAGATCAGTTTCCTTGGTACTGCAGCTTTTCAGACCTTTGTAGCAGCACTGTCTTTGAGTCTGGAGGACATATGTGCTCTATAGTCAATTCATAATTATCCAACGGACCCATGGTGTCGAATATTAGCCTGCAAACTTACCATATGACCTTTGGCTGTGATCCCATCAGCAGCTGAACAAGATCAGATTACAATAATGTTTGCATGAGAGATCTCCAAGTGATTCGGTAAGTGACAATTTTCCACCTGAATCATTGAACGGAGAGAACTGGAATGCATTGTACTGCTGTCTTGTGAATGAATCAAAAATATGAGCTCTTCACCAGTATGCGTCAGCAAGGTGTCCATGTCTTTTTTCCCAAGAATCAGTCACAAAGGAATTCATGAATTAAAGGACACATGGTCAGTGCACACAAACCCACTCATTATTGGCTCACTTGCCATTATGTTATTTGGGAGAAGCAAAGTCTGTAGCTATCCCTGGGAAAGGAAATGTCCCTGTCATATCTGTCATGGGCGGTCATATAACATCAAATATTATGGGGCATTTTCATGATGGGGAAAAGAACCTCGCCCCTCAAAATAGGTAGTAGCCTTTGTGACTGCATGCACTTTACAGTGACTTTGTGGGCAGATGCAAAGACTAACAATCCTGACACTTGGTTGTATAAATACCGTAATTAAGTTCAGTGTTGATCTCATCATCTCTAAATTTGGCTTCTATGAAAGAAATGAAATACGTAATTATGACTATTTTTAAATGGTCAATTATTGGTTTTGTTAAATAGCTACTAATAATAAGTTCCTCTTTCAAGCTGCATATTAAACAAAATATTGTCCCTCTCCACAAGTGGCAGGACCAATAATCAGACAGGAGAACGAGTGCAATTGTGACCAAGACTTCTATCAACCGCTTAATTTCAAACATCTGAAATGCCATGCGATTTAAAAAATCAATATGCTGATAATCTGGCAGCCTAGGCTACCATTAACGCAAGTAAGTATTAGGAACAGATTTTATATATATACACATATATAGAAAAATACCAGCTGCTGAAGTGAAAATAAAATTATGTGTTCAAACTTAAGCTTGATGGGGACAAGAAAGGAATTAGAAAAAGTGTTTTACATTCAAAATCAGGGCTTATTATGCATGAAGAATAGCTATTTAAGAAACTGTACTACAAAAATCAAATCTTGGCAATAGCTCCTGAATGAATAAACTAAAACATACCACACAACCGACTGGCAAAAAATAGTGCCTCAGGGAGCACGTTTCTCCTGACCCATAACAAAGGAAGGAGCAAATATTCATGAATAAAGTGTAATGGTGGGAGATGGCAGAGGGAAAGGAAGCTATGTGATAAGTTACATTAATTCCTTCTCCACTGCTTACAGAGACTGGTGGAGGAGGAAGGAGTTTGCATCAGGCAGGGTGAAGCCAGTGCCATATAGCCCTATTCCCAGTGCTGGATGCTGGTGGACAACATCCACAGGATTTGGCCATGTTTACCATAGTCTGCCAACTCCTGGGTGGTGAGGAGACCATAAATTTCACAAAATCTCCAACAGTTTAGTACACATTGTCAGCAGGTACAATTTCCCTGGGCTATTTCCATGCCTCTTAGATCTTTCTTCACCTACTTATATAGAGAGGTATGAACTGATTCTCATTCACAGGTTAGATATTGCAGAAGGATACTGCAAAACATATTACTGGACTGAAACAAGAGTTTGAATGAAAAGTGAAAGGAGCATTGTCTCTAGTGTATACTTCACAGCAGACTGCTTGACCTGAACAACTTATACAATACTACCAGAATAATGCACTGTGCTTGGAAGAAACAAACAGTTGGCCAAATTCTGGGGTGAAGTAATTGGGTGTGTAATTAACACGCCTGTTATTTGGTGTGAGTGAGTATAACGTGATGTGACTTACATGTCAAGGAGACAGGACGGTAAAGTTGTAGCAGGAAAATCAAGTAACAGAAAGGTGTAATATAGACCATAAAGATATAGAAATGTGTCACCTAGTGAGGGTAAAGAGAAATGTCATACCATGTTCCAGCTAGGTGCCTCCTATCTACTGCAAGTTTCTTCCACCTCCACTTTGGAAAGACTATAGCTCTGCCCTTCCAGCCCTGTGACCTTAGCTTATATTCCTACTGATTTAACTGATATATATTATACGCTACAATTTACACCATCTTTGAATTATAACCAATTATAATAAAAAAATTATCAATACAAAAATGGAGCAGAGCTGAAGATGTCAATACGGACAGAAAGAAAAATAACATCAGGAATTACAAAAACAAATTCAGCCATGAAGAATGGAGAAATGGATACTGAGAATGATGGAAATCCTATAGTCCGAGAGGAAGAAAATCTAAGAGGAGTCAGCCCAGGTATTCAAAACACGTTTGTGTAATTCTGAGACCTTCTTCCACAAGCAATGAGCCAACAGAGTATCCAAAAAGAGCCCAATCCTGCAAACCATTTTACCAGGGATAGTGCTTACTCCCATGAGTAGTCTCATGGATATCAATGGAAATACAGTAGTAAACACAGTGCTCAGTAATTAGTATTTGCTCATGTGGTCCCTAACACCTAATGCAATTCTCACAAAATAGGAATTATGTAGAAGTGCCAAACCGAAAGCGCCAGCTTCTAATCCCAGATGCACAGCTTGCATTAACACATTTGGAAAAATGTGCATATGGCTCTTTCAAGAGACACCTAAGATCAGAGATTAGAATCTTCCTACAACGGATATTGCCTCCTACTAATGGGGGGAAAAAACCTACTCTGCCTGACTGACACTCCTGCACCAGAAGTGGTAAAACTGTAAAGCAAGGAAATCATTGCAATTAGAAGACAACTCAGGAAGTTCAAAAGAAAACAAAAATATCTGAAAAAAATCCAATGATACTAAAGTTAAATAATTTATAATTATTAACAATCCACAGTGGCTCAATACACACACACAAATACACAGTGTATTTGACACACTGCAAATGTGTGTGTATTTTGAAATTGTTGTATATAGGTATTCAGTAGCACAAAAGCTCATGTTAAATGCCTCGTGCTAAATGTCACTCAAAAGCCTTATGATTGTCATGTCACAGTCATAGGTACCATCATGTGTTGATCTGTTTGCTATTTAGTTTTAAATTGAAAAGAGTATCTGATGAGTAGTTCTTTATGAAAAATAGTTATTGTTCATTTAATATTGATTATAAAGCAACTGGGGACATTCAGATGCCTTCACTTAATGAAAAATCCTATCATGGTTGAAGGAACACTACAGGATCCCCTCATTTTTCCTTATCTTAAATATCGTCTGGAGGGGTGAGGGACTGACCTCTGTTCTCCATAGGTTTAAGATACCTTCTCCTCATCATTCTGTAGCTTTAAGGGTTTTAAGGCAAGGATCTGCTGCTTTCCCCTGAATCCAGCCAAGTTCTCAGTCAATCAACATGACCACCCTCACAGGAGCTAGTGGAAGGGGCACAGACACCTCACAGACATTACCATTCCAGCTAGAAAGCCCATTGGGGGCTCCTTAGCTGCCACATACTAGCTGGGACACCCTATGATGCTAGGAAGAACTGCGGCTGGGGTGACCACTAGAATTCGAAACCTACCCAGATTTCAGGTACGTGTAGGGAATGGAAGGAGAGGAGGAGACTCAAGGAGCTCGGCTTATTTAGCCAACCAAAAGAAGGCTGAGGGGAGATATGATTGCTCTCTATAAATACATCAGATGCATAAATACCAGGGAGGGAGAGGAGTTATTGAAGTTAAGCACCAGTGAGGACACAAGAACAAATGGATACAAACTGGCCATCAACAAATTTAGGCTTGAAATTAGAGGAAGGTTTCTATCCATCAGAGGAATGTAGTTCTGGAACAGCCTTCCAAGGTGAGCAGTGGGGGCAAAAAAAACTAATCGGCTTCAAGATTGAGCTTGACAAGTTTATGGAGACGATGGTCTGATGAAACTGCCTGCAATGGTATGTAGCCTATCTGTGACTGCTAGTAGCAAAAATCCCCAACAGCTGGAGATGGGGCACTACATGGGGAGAGCTCTGAGTTACTACAGAGAATTCTTTCCCAGGTGTCTGGCTAGAGGGTCTTGCCGACATACTCAGGGTTCAAATGATCACCATAGTTGGGGTCGGGAAGGAATTTTCCCCGAGGTCAGATTGGCAGACACCCCGGGGGTTTTTTCACCTTCCTCTGCAGCATGGGGCACAGGTCACTTGCAGGTTTAAACTAGAGTAAATGGTAGATCCTCTGTAACTTGAAGTCTTTAAATCATGATTTGAGGACGTCAATAATTCAGCCAGAGGTTTGGGGTCTATTACAGGAGTGGGTGGGTGAGGTTCTGTGGCCTGCAATGTGCAGTAGGTCAGACTAGATGATCACAATGGTTCCTTCTGGCCTGAAAGTCTATGCTTCTATGAGTTTATGACTTCACTGGGAGCAGGATTGGCTCTTAATTCCTAAACACGTTAAAATTAAATGACAACCTGTGAAGCTGCACTCCCACTCTTGCTCCTGAAATGGGGCTAACAGAATAGATTTGACTTTCCATAATGTTGAAAACATACCAAGGACTAACGTGACATGATACAAATGTCTCCTGGAGCAAGAATGCGAAGTACTGCAACAGGGGAATGCTTCATACTGTTTGCTAACAATTATTTGTTTTTGTAATTTAGCATTACTGTTGTCAGTAAATTAGAATTATGTACTGTAAAATGGCATGACATCTGGTCTCTGTGGGCAGAGGAATGTTGATTTGAAAGCCCCTCTTAATGAAGAACAGTTGATAGATGTGCTATGCACTTTTATAGTTTTGTCAAACAACATAAAAGTGTTATTCTGGATTTA
Source organism: Natator depressus (assembly GCF_965152275.1). Taxonomy (NCBI): domain Eukaryota; kingdom Metazoa; phylum Chordata; order Testudines; family Cheloniidae; genus Natator; species Natator depressus. The sequence goes on along the minus strand of NC_134235.1, from coordinate 154,685,819 downwards.
CTAGCAGGAAATAAAATCCAAATTGAAGTAAGATTTTAAAATGGCACAAAATCCCAGTGTATTTTGTGTCACCAATAAAAAAAATACACATCCAACTAAGTTTGAGACTTTAAAGGTTCAGTACTAGGTTGTATTCAAAATCAACACTATTGTTTACTTTAGAGAAAGCCATATTTGATTATTTTATCTCCTCTTTAAAATGAATGAGAAGTATTGTTCTCTGTGTTATTCCTCATTTTATAGTAATTACAAAGATTAATAGAAACAATGATTTCTAGATAAACTTTGGGTTTAACTTGCAATTAAGGGACTAATCCTGCAATCTTGACTCTGGCTTTGGTGCTAGTTTTGTTTTAGTATATCTACAGGATTGGGCCCTTAATCTTTCAACTTTTCTCAGATTTTAGAGCACACTCCTGCAGTCTTTACTCAGACCTTGAGTACTTTGATGAGTCAGGGCCTGAGTCATTAACTCCAGAAACAGGAACAAAAAATCATTGTTCCTCTGACATCTGCTGCTCCACATTGTAGCTCAAAATAACATATATCTGGCAAAATCCCACTTCTCTTACTCACTAGTCATCCTGCTGACTTCAGCAGAGTAAGGCCTCAAGATGTGGCCTGCTGTGTATGATTTTGTTAAATTGATTATCCGTAATGGTTCAATTCAGTTTGTTACACCTTGTGTGATGAGTTCAGTTGTTTTGAGTTTATTGCTGGGGTCTTCATAATCCACTCCCACCTCTTTTAATGGAATGCTCATCATTGCCAGGTCTTCTGATGTGACTTTGGCCCCTGCTATAGCTAGTATCGGGATGAAATGAGAAGCTCCAGCCTTTATTCAATTTTTCAACCACTCATGGGAAAGCCCCTTCTGATTGGTTGCCTTCCTTGTTTCCCCCTCTTCCTGGGAAAGAAGAGCCAATCAGAACTGTTGCAGGAAGCTGACAGAGCTCTCACCCTCTCCTCAAGAATAGGGAGACGGTGTTTCTTTTTTGGGTGGGGGGTGAGGGGTTGGTCATCATAATCAAACATGCATAGTCTACTAAGGACCATTTCCTCCAGCCAGAGTGACCACTTTTGATGGCATTGCACCAGTCATTGTGTAGTGAAGTTGCCAGATCTGTCTCAATCCTGCAAATCCATGAACCAACATGGACTCAGGCACTGATACCAGTGTGAAGATCGTGCACCAGATTTAGCAGAACATTCAGAACACCAACTCCTTTCAGTGCAGGCCAAAGTGCTGACCTGTTGACCAAATCAAAAGCCGCTTTGATGTCAATATATGTCACGTGAAATGGGCGGTTAAGTTCTCTGTACAATTCAGCCAGAAGCTGGAAGGTAAGGACTGTGTCTGTTGACAGCCCTGTGGTGAAACCTGATTGTTGCGGATGACTATGTCTGTTAAGGAGTAGATGCGTCCTACCAAGCAGAATGTGAGCAAAGACCATTCCAGGGACTGATAACAATGAGACTGGAGCCTCGTTGCCACATTTGGTGTGAGATCCTTTGCCCTTGTACAGGGACACTATGATGCCATCTCTCCATTCTGCTGGTACTTTGCCTGATGCCACACTTTTAAGAATAGGTGACACAGGCAGATGCTCACTGGTTCCATATCACCTTCGAGCAGCTCAAGTGGAATACCATGAGTTCCAGCAGCACGTCCATTCTGTAATGGCCTCTAACACCATTCTGGATGGCCTCTCACACTTCCTTGAGCAGTGGAGGATCAGTGTTTGTCCCTGGATCTGCAGCTGTGCGGTTTGCCCAGTCACACAGCCCTGGACAGTTGTCAGCAGGTCCATGGTTCAGCATGCTTTTATAACACGTTTTCCATCCATCCAGGGCCTTGTCTGTTGATGAGCAAGGAGAGCCATCTGGTTTCATAATAAGAATGTTAGAAAGCTGTTTATGGCGGCCAACATCAAGGCTTTGTAGACAGGATGCAGATTGTTGTTCTTTAGGCCGTCCTCTGCTTCATTGGCCAGGAAGTTGACCTAGAGCTCATGGTAATGTTGTGCCATGTCCCGGAAAATGTCTTTCAGTCTTTTACATTCTTGAACATCTCCCTGCTTGCATGCTTCTGCCTTTTGTGCTAATATGTCGAAGTCCTCTACAGAAAGTCAAGGTTTCTTGTGCAACCGTCTGAAGCTGATTGTTTCAGCAGCAGCATGTGATATAGTATAACATATACCACTCCAGGCGATCTCCATGTTGTCTGAGAGGTTACTGAGGTTACATATGTGATCCTCAACAGCTTGTATGTATTCTACAGCTTCAACAGGATCCTCAGAAAGACCTTGGACATCATATTTTGGTGGACATCTGGTATGTGAGAAGATGGAAGATGGAGTGAGTGCTAAGCAAAAATTAGTCTATGGTCTGAGTTTGCTGGTGCTTCTGTGTTACTGAAGACCCAGTGAGATTTCACTTTGGAGTGATTTTTTATTAGGATGTGGTCAATTTCATGGCTCATCCACTATTTGAAATCCAGGCCCAGCGATGGTTGGTAAAGCACTTAAACCAAAAGCCCATAACAGACAGGTCCTCAGTGGCCCACAATGTCAAAAGTCAAGTTGTGATGTCATTTGTAGAGTAGAGCTACTTGGGAAACCTGACTGAAAGGAACCTATCATGGTTTCGTACCCAGTTCAACTGCAGCCAGTCACAGCACTGAAATCTCTGAACATTAACATTGTCTCATGTGATGGAATTCACTGGATTTTTGCTGCTAGCTGGTGATAGGATGTGTCCTTTTCTGCAGGTGATGTGTCTTCTGTTGGCACGTAGGCCAAATCAGTGTGGAAACAGAGTATAGAGTAAACATGGAGAGATGGGATTCCGTGTGGTTAAAGCCTGTGCTAGAGGTTATGTAATAACAAGTGCCACACTTCGAGTTTTGTGTGGACCATCGGAGTTGAGGAAGGTTGCTCCTTCCACAGTAATTTGATTGCTTTGCGGTACCTGGGTGTCTGAGATGCCAGTGATTACCATCTTGTAATGGGTGATTTCTTTGACAAGAGCGGTCTTGTACCCAGTGCCAGTCAGTGCAAGCATGTTCCAAGTGGCAACACGGAACATGCCTCAAAGGTCTAGTTTAGACTTCCAGAAAGTTGGGGTTGTTGGGGCTGGCCTTTCCTTAAGGGGGTTTGGGTCATGCCCATCCTAGGCATGCAGAATGTGCCCCTCCTCCTGGAGTTGGTAATAGCAGGGGCTTCAACCCTGGTGCTGTTGTGGACTGTCATGGCTGGTAGTCCCTTAGTTTCACGCTGCTTCCTTGGGACTGGGAAGACATAGAGGTGTTTAATTTTGGGGGACACCATCCCTATTCCCAGTAATTCTTCAACCACATGTCATTGGTTCCTGGGAACACAGATAATTATTACAAAGATCTAGCTCTTCGTCCACCTCATGTGGTCCACAGACCCCCAATGGTGGCTCATTCACCTTCATCATTGTTAGGGAACTTGGCCCTCATCCGCTGGGTCCACTGTTGGCCTTTTCTTTTTACCCTGAGCAGGAGCCCTTACTGGGTTCTATTGACTGGGGCCAGTCAGGCCCGAAGCTTGCATGGGCAGTGACAACCACATCCTGAAGTAGAGCTACTTGCACCGCTGCTACTTGCTGCCCAGTGGGGAGGGAGCAGCGTACACCATTTTCACAAGAGAGGAGGGGAGAAGAGGGAGTTAAAAGAACCCAATAGCTGACCTCAGCTCTCTCCTTCCCATCCCCATGCAAACAATGAATCAGCTCCTCTTTGCTCCTCCCGCCTCTCCTTTTCTAATGCTGCAACATCAGGGAGGCCTGGGCTTCACTCCAGGCCTGGGAGGAGTAAAGAATCTCCACAGCTGCAGGGAGAGCAGAGGAGGGCTGGGGGGGAGTGGCACTGCTCTGGCGGTGGGGAACAGAGTTAACTGATTTGGGCCTGGGGGTGGACAGTTGATGTGGGGGCTGGGGGCACAAATTAACTGAGGTAGGGCTGTGGTGGCCAAACTTGTATTTCTCAGTGTAAATTAGCAACACTAATTGTCACAGATGCATACTGGGGTTGGGCAGGGGACTTCAAAAATCAAAAGATAGGCCAAAAAACATTAGTTAATCGTTTTGCCAATCACATATTTTTTTGCAGTTAGACTCATGATTTTTGAACTCGGTCATAAAGCTACGGGGCCAGAGCCTTGGTTTTGCTGCAGCCCCCAAAGGAGCTAGAAAACCAGCATAGCCAGCCAACTCCTGGTCTCTTGGTGTGGGAGAATATATTATCAACTACAATTGGTTAATAACATAGTGAAAGCATCCTGACTGGTTAATAACTTAGACTGGTTAATAATTAACTCATACAGTTTTAACACCATGCACTGCAAAGAGCCGCAGGAGACACATTAATGAGCCACGTGCGGCTCTGGAGCCTCAATCTGAGTATCACTGCCATAGTCCAGCCTTCTACAGACCTCCAGTGTTGGCGACATGTTGGGAACCTAGCCAGGCAGAAGAAGGTGTTCCCCTGCCTTTTTTTGCAGCTATACCCAGCGGGTGTGGTTTAGAGCAGCCCTGAGAACTTAAGAATGGCCACACTTGGTCAGACCAATGGTCAATCTAGTCCAGTATCCTGTCTTGCAACAGCGTCCACTGCCAGATGCTTGAGGGAATGAACAGAACAGGACAGTCATTGAGTGATCCATCCCCCGTTATCCAGTCCCAACCTCTGGCAATCGGAGGTTTAGGGACACCAGGATCATGGGATTGTGTCCTTCACCATGTTGGCTAATAACCATTGATGGACCTGTTCTCCATGAGGCTTCTTTAAATAACACTGCATAGAATCGGTTCTGTGATCAGGAATCACAAATGCTTCCTTTCAGGCTTCCCACCTTAGCTGCACCCAGTACTTATTGAATGCAGCTCAGGATTGAGCTCACTGTACTTTTAACCTGATAAACAACCTGAGATGTGAAAAAAAATTGAGTCTCAGGAGTGTAAGATACGAGCAGGCCTATTGAGTTATATGGCTGAAGAACTGTCTATTTGTCTGTGTATATGTAACCCTTATAAATTCATCATAATATATATATATGCTTCTTAAAACTCAAGACAACATTTTGTTCAGTGTAGTTTTTATGGCATCATAGGACCTGCTCCTGAAAGGAGATCTTTGCATCTGATTTCCCTGGGCAAAGGAGCAGGCTCATAATGTGTTTTTTAAAAAGCTGCTTCTTTGCAAACCATGATTTGTGACAGGTTGACAGAATGTGTTTGAATATATGATTTTTTCATTAATGTATAACATATTATCTTAGCTGCTATGTATACCCTTGAAGTATCTAGAAAGCTGGCACATTATACATATAGCCTCTCGCTCTTGAGAAGCACCCTTTGATTTCAGATCTAATAATCTGGCTGCGATATGGATCTGAATGTACTCATTTTTTTAGAACAATCAGGTCTGAAGATATTTTTGCCTTTTAATCTCTTAAAAGAAATCCAATTTGCTCATCTTCTGTGGTAACAAGAAAATGAAATATTGACCCATTAGCACTTGATGGGTTGCACATATTGCCAGTCTTAGAGTATGTGACAGCAGAAGGTAACAAAAGATAGCTGTTGAGCTTGGTGGATGGCCAATTCAAATTCTTACTGTTGCTGTATGCCGGAAACAGAACCTGTACTTTATCATCCAGGATTTCCATAGCAAAAAACTAGCTTATGATTAACTGCTGTTTGTCTCCATTACTGCAATGTAAATGGAGTTTAAAAAGCCTTTATGAACCAAAAATACACCTACAGGCATTACAAATACTCTGGCTGTAGAGCATTCTGCATTTTTATTCTTTTTACTTGTATAGTTATATTTCAAATTGAAAAATAAACTTCAACTATGGCTATAGGATCTAACAAATCTGTCCTGTTTATCTTCACCATTTGATTTTCCTAATATGTTTAAGTAGCTGACAGCCATCTCTGCATCTAACTGATTATCTCCTTGTATTATGTCATCTTCCCAAAGGAACAGATCGACATTTTTTTGTTGGAAGAATTCAAAATAGGGGCATGATGTGGCCAAAAGATCTTGAAATCCACCCAAACTAACAATCTATATTATATGATCAGAAAAAGAAGGATTCAAAGTGAAAGCTATGTATTTAAATTAATGCTGAATTTGGATGGAATAATTTGTTTTCTTCAGCATTCTCAGATATCTATTTACTCGGGAGTTGTATGACAGTTTCATGTGATTTTTTTGCACCTGTTAACTAAGGGCCAGATCTTGCGAACCTTTACATACTTGTTTAACTTTATTTAACCTATTGACTTCAAGGGGACATCTCCCTTCTGGCGCATTTGGGGAAAGTTAGTTAGCCTGCTGCTCCACATCCTTCTTGGAAGGCCATCTTGGTTCTACCTCCCGCTCAAAAGAAACTCCATATAGGCATCATTTGGTGGTGTGCCATTCCCATCCCCCCCACCTTCTCTTCATTTAAAACCTAAACGTTCCTTTAGGCCCAGCTGTATTGGCCCTTTAACATGCTGTCCAGATTTACACTGCAGTAAATGAGAACAGAATGTAGTCACCTGTATCTCTATTTAACTCCAGAAAACCCAGATATAACTACATTATAGCATAAATCCAGTTTTGTGTGTAATCCTCCACCTTCACTTTTATGAAGCCAAATATTTCAACATTTTAGTGTGGGGTCAATAGCCAAAGATTTGTATATTTTTGTCATAAAATATTTGGGGTGGTGTTTTATTTCAGTTGAACTCTCCTATGCAAATTGATAAGTTAACGTTAAAAAAAACAGGCATCAGAGAGAGACAATGTATCATCTCAAGACAACCCAAGAAAACTCTTGAAAAGAACACAAAGTAATGCCACAGAGACTATCCAAACAAACTGATAAATTACAGTGGCAAGCTACTGCAACAGAAAATGGATATAGTGGCTTTGAAAAAACAGATCTAATCAACACTGGACAGTCACTTAACAGCATCTACAAAGGAACTTTTTGTTTTGGTGCCATTGTATGAACAGAGTTTTCTGTAAACAGAATTGACTTATTTCAAGTTAGTGTGTATTTGTTCACAAAAGCATGAATTGATGTTTCAAAATGGGTCTTGCAGAAATGAAAACATATGGATATGAATAAGCTCCACTGAGTTTGCTATAGTTTGAAGAACTGAGGATCAGCAGGAAAAAGAATGAAATATTTTGTTATTTTTTGATATTTTGGGGAACGATTGGATATCAATATCAGATTCTTTGCATGAGTCACTGTGGCTCTGTACATCAGATAATGTTTTACTTTCTTACCAAAATTTGGCATAAAGTACATTAAGGGCACAACCCTGCAATTAAAAAAAAAATAGATGCTGCTTTTTGTAATGAGCTAGGAAACTGGATCCATGATAGTAAGACCTCTACATTTGTATGTGTCATCCTGAACACTTCGATGTGTCAGCCTTTGAAGGCATGGGGAGATGTGTTCTTTTCCTGCATGTGACACGTTTCAGGAAACACCCTATCCGGGCCTGGTAGTAATGTATTGGGCATGCATACTGAAGGCCTTTTTAAAGAAGTGAACAAGTTAATGTTAGCACCTTAATGCTCGTGCGTAGCTCATCTCATCATAGTGGTACTGCACATAAACCTGAAACAGCTTTGATGCCAACGAACAGAGTACATCTGCCCATACAAATCCACTCAGGTTCTTACAGTTGAAATTATGACTCCATTGAAGTCAACAGGCATTTTGTCTTTGACTTAAATGAAGCCACAATTTCATTCTGTATATTCTGGCTGTCCCTCCATATTTGTCACTGAGGAGAGGCTGGGCTAGCAAACGCTCCTGTAGTGTAGCAAATGCTCCTCCCATGAGACACTAAGGGCCAGATCCTCCACTATTTGAATGCTCCCATGAAAATACACATATCCTTATGCTTGGTCTACATTTACAATTAATGAAGGCATAGCTATGTCGGTCAGGGGTGTGAAAAATGTGGTGACGGAAGAGTGCTTCTGTCAACCCAGCTAATGTCGTTCTGGTAAGGCGGTGTTCCTACACTGACAGAAAACTCCTTCTGTCAGTGCAAGCTGCATCTATGCTAAGGGGCTATGTCAGCATAGACTCTGAAGTGTAGATTGCCTTAGTGTTTACTTTTAAATTAAGTAGGTTTCATTGTTACCTTTTGGTCAAAAGAAAGAAATCTAGCAAAAAAACCTAGGCAATTTGGAGGCCAAAAGTACAATCTCCTCTCCAGCTCATAAAATGAAAATGGTGAATTAAAAAACCTTTGATACACAGCAGGTTCAGACAGGCAGCTACAGAGGTCACCTCATGCTGTTTCTTCCCCAAGCCATAGGCATAACTATTTTTAAACATATGGGAGGTCCCAGCACCATTACAAGCAAAACCAAGATCCCCCATGAAGCCATATAACCGGTGTACCTGTTAAAACCGGTATAACCAGTGTAGCTGTTAAAATAACTAGTCAAAGTGCTATTTATACTATTTATGGACCTGGCCAACATGTTCAGAATTTAAAACTTTCAGTTAAATGTTTAATGTTGTTTAAAAGGATACTTCTCTGAAAAAATGTTTGTGAAAAATTGATCCTGTTTTTTGACCAGTCATTGAGCTGGTCAACATGTTCAATGAAAAATTTCTAATTTCAATAAAGAAACCAGGATGAATTTCTTGTGACATTTTTCCACAGAAAATTTTCTCATTTTTGACCAGTTCTAATTATTCATATTTTTGATCAGCTCTAATGATAGTATTATGGGACCACCTAGGGGCCCAATAATGGATCAGGGCCCCTTGATCCTTAGCACTGTACAAACAAAGCAACAGCAGCCCGTGCTTACACCCTCATAAGAAAATCTAATCTGAAGAGAGATTGAAGAGTTGGGATTGTTTACCACAGGAAGAAGAGGAATAAGAATGTACATGATTAAAGTATATAAAACAATGAATGGTCTAGAGAAGGTAGATTCCTGTCTCATTGCATAAGAACCATGGGACATTTAGTCAAACTGAAATATGGCAAAATCAAAACTGATAAAAGGAAATATATTTTCATACAGTGTGTAATTAGACAGTGGAACTCATTGCCACAGGATGTCAGTGAAGCCAAAAATGTAGAAAAAATATTCCAAGATGGGTAGGATGTTTACACAAATAACAAGAATATCCAGAGCTCAAGTAGTTAGTGCTAACAAAAGGAATAATGACAGGGAAATAAAACCTCGTTTTTCAGGACTTAAACCACTTTAACTATTAGACCTATCCCAACAGGCTTTAGAAGTCCCCAATTTGATGGATTAAATAGAAAAACTTGATGTGGGACATGTGCTGGACTTCTGAACAATACACAAAAGACAGTGACTGCCCCAAATTGTTTTTAAACTAAAGACACAACTGCATATGGTGAAAGGGAGGAGAAGTATCCTTTCTTTTAAAAAAGCACAGAAGGAGCCAAATGAGGTCAGTATCTACAAAACATGGTTGTAGTAAGTTGATGCATAGCATGCCATCTGCTCTCAGTCAAAACTATGCTGTAGCAACTTGCAAGGAACATGGCTAAGAAAACCCATTGCAGAGACCCAAACCAGTACATACAGGATTTTGTTGGAAAGGATTCTTAACTGTGTGCTGCTATACATGTGTCTGCAAGTGTAGTAGGTGACCAGGATGCATGCAAGTGTGTAGGGAGCTTTTCTAAATTCACTGCAGTTTGAGATGAAGCCTACATATGCATACCATTTTCAAAAAGCATTCTTGGGAATTCACCAAAGAGCTCATGTAGTGCACCTCTAAGCTGTTTATGGCTGAAAGCAGCAGTGATTGGTTATATCTTTTCTGTAGAAAGTTATGATTTGTGTCAGCTCATTATCCACAGTAAATAGGCTTTCCCTTGTCTCTTCCCATACTTCCACAGAGCATCCCCCCGCCCTTCTGAAATGTTCAGATCTTTTTCATGGTACCGATTTTCTATCATTATCTGGGATGCTGTTATATCAAGAAGGAGGTTGTAGCAGTAGGGGCTTTAGATGCTGGATTTTATGGTAAATTGCCATACTTTCTTCATTCAGTATCATGCAAGCCATGGAAGCACATATAGTTCTGGATGTGTAGGAACTAGTTCTAGAGTGTAGTATGAGGAGTCCCTCTGCTTTGGTGCTGACATATCACTCCCTACTTCTACACTCACTTCTTTTGCTGCTTTTGCTTGGATCTACTTATTAGTACAGAAATCAGCTTCTTGCTAAATAAAATGATACAGGTAAGTTCTTGTTAGCTGATGAGATGGCTTGTAAGTTGACATTCAAGTTAATTTTTGTAACCACCCCCAAGCGGGTATCTTTTAATTGCCTTAGAAAAAGAAGAAAAAAACTGAGAAGGAGGTTTCCAATTAGTGTGACCTTTACTGATTTAAATTCTGTCTCCCTCTGCCAGATAACTGAATAAAAAACAAGATAGATGATTTTGATCTTGGTAGAAATGGTGTATGCTGCAGATATTGTTTCCTTTACACAGTTCATGTTGATACAGATAGTATTATGTGACTTGTAGTTACTTTCGCACAGTTCTGGAATCAAATGTTCAACAATGATTAATGACCAAAAATACACAGGCCTGGTATTGAGGCTCAGATCTCTTTAATCTTTGCTCTTATTCTTTCTCACATTTACCATTTGTTAAAGTGGCATGTGTGAATATACCATTTGTGACTGCCATGCAATCTGTACAACCTCCAGTTAGCACCAGTTATAACACTAGTTTAAATCTCAATCATATTCTTAATTCTTGCTTCTTAAAAATCTCATCATGCCCTCATGTTGACTTGTGACTATTTATTAAAAGCTACAGAATTTTATACACAAAGGACTTAAAAACCTGTACTGGGCTTTTTTCAAGGCCTTACATACTGTACAAGCTGCTAATACCCTTTGGTGTGCTGTGCCCATTAAGTGATATTTGTGTTAACATAAATATGTAATTGTAAAGGAGAGTTCACTTTGTCCTAAAGCTTTAATTAAATTAGATGCTCTTCAGATGATTGCCAAGATGAAACAGTCCATTATGAACATTTGCCACTGCAGGAGATTTCTGCATATTGAAAGACAAAAGGGTAATTTCTTCTAGGATTGTTGCAAACTGTACGACTCCCTCATACTGATAAGGAAATACTCCCTCTTTTAACCTTGATATGTACTGTAGTAAAGAATTTATGAATCTTTAAAATTAGTCACATCATTAAGAGGGAGAGAAATACAATATTAATGTTGTCTTGTAAATGATAGGGATGAAAATGTGTCTACCTGATAGTTAAAGAGATCACGGTCAATATCACTTAGTCAATATTTATTACAGTTTTAAAAAGAAAAACTGTTTGGGTTGCAATGGGCAATCGTGCGGCCTGCTCCTGCATCCAATGAAAGTTTTGCCATTGAGTTCAGTGGAACAGTTACAGGTCCCTCCTCTGCAGACCAGGAAATCTAGGATCAAAACTAATTTTACATCCCATTTTGAGGTCAATTAAGGCAGAATGAGTCATGTCAGTAAAAGGTAGATTCTTATATTGAAATGACTAAACCAATCTCATCCTACCTTAAACCTGGAGCTGGGAAATTTTATTGACAATTAAGCCTGGATTGTGGTTGATTCAAGCCAGGAACAAGCCTGCTTAGATCAGAGTATGAACTAGGGCTAGTCACAAATTTTCCATTGAAACAGTTTTTAGATGGCAATTTGGAGTTTTGACAAAACAAATTTTTTTCACGAAAAGTGTCTGCTTTCTGCAAAAAATATCATTTTTTTGTAAAAAAAAAAAACAACCGGTACGCCAGAAATTATTTCAATTCTGAAATGCGGCTGTGGTGCCTCATTGGAGTTGTAGTTTGAGTGCCTCACATTCCCATTCTCCTGTATGGGCCAGGCTCCCCAGCCAGACTTCATCTCTCATGATGCATCACAGCCAGGCAACTGCCACAATGCACTCCCTAACCTCACCAAGAGGGGAGACTGTGATGCATTATGGTAAATGTCATCTGACCAGGAAGCCTGGTCTATAGAAGACAAAGGAAGCATCAGGTACAAAATACAACTCCCACAGTGCAGTGGCATTTCAGAATAGAAATATTTATTTTTCACCCAAAACATTTCCATTTTTGGACAAAATATTTCAGACTGATTTGTCACCCAAAACTTGACCTTTTCTGTGGAAAATGTTGATTATTTTCATTTTCATCAACATTTTCCATGGAAGAAAAATCTATTTTCCAGCAAGCTGTAGACTGCATAGATATGTGCATGTTTTCCACTGAAAACTCAACATAACAGCCTCCTTCTAAATATAGCATGGCTCTAGACTCAGTTGATGAAACAATTATTTAAAGTGATTCACCATACATCTCAAAATTTTAATGTTCCATTTTTCTCAGTAATAATGTCTATCCAACGAGCATCTGGAGGTGACTCCGATTAACCAACTTTGTCAGCTATGACTGGTCCCACTGGTCTTAAATAGCAACCATAAGAAGGTTCTCTCTGAGTGTGTTTTAATATGTTTTGGGAAGCTACAGTGCAACTCAATTCCCATTTTGCCAGCTTCAAAAAGAGACTTTCATCACAATCCTAGAAAATGACAACATCTTGTCACTTAAGAGCCAATAGTGAGGAAGTTCAAAGTACAGTAGGTTTTTCATTCATGTCTGAAATGACAGTTGTTCCTATCCAAACTGTGACAGCATACTTGTTTCTCTGCATTTGTTGTGCAGGACTAACATAATTTTTGGTATTGTCTCTAACAACTGGTAGTCCCAAAGTCCCTTGTCACCTTCACGCATCCTGCTAAGCATTTGAGTGTTTGGCGTTGATTGATCGATCAACTGATTTGAAGCTCTGTCTGCCACCTTGTTCCGCAGAGCATAAACTTGTCAGCAATACCCTTTAACTACAATGTAAATAAAAGGCTAGATTTCAATTGTAGTGGGAGCCTGTTTGGAAGAAAGTGCCACATTCCCTGTTTGTTTACCTAAAATGCTACTTGTCACAGGGTGACTGGCCCTTTTAAAGAGCCACTCCTCCCAGTGCCATAATTTGCTGCATCCCAGCATGAAGGGAATGAATGGGGTTAGTTGTTAGCCTGATGAACACTTGGGTCTCATAAAAAGGGCTGGAGAACTCAGGTAGAAGGAGGAACTATAGGAAGCAGGTTAGGCTCCTGTGGAAGACCCTGAAATAGGGTGTGTAGGAAACAGGGAGGGCCCTGAGGGAAAATGCCCTTTGGGAGGGGAGGCAATGGGAACCTGCTGGGAAGAAGGGCCTTCATGGTATGCCTTGGGAGGTAGTGCTCAACTGAAAAAGCAAAGACAAACTCTGCAGGGTCTGGGAGTAGGGGCAAAGAGCAGAGAACTTCAGTGTGTGGAGAGGGACTCCAGCGGAAGCAACTTGGGAGTCAGCACTCTATAACAGAGCAGGGAAGCACTTAAAGGTAGCCCAGAAAGGGCTGACAACTAAACCTACAAGGTGGGCTGAAAATAGTCCAAGAGGGGCAGAAGAATTTATCTGTTTGGTCATTTCCAAGAGATTAAACTTTTAGCGATGTGGCTGGAGGGCCAAGCCAGATCACCAACATCAACCCGTGTGGAGAAGGCCAAGGTGTTCCACCTCAGAGGAGGAGAGTGAGGCAGGGATGCGGCAGGGCCCCTTCCTGCCATTTCCCCTCCCCTAGCCCTCCCTTCTTTCCCTACCACTTTGCCTGCTGGATGTGACCCTTCTGTCCTTACCCTGGCAGGCACAGCAATGACATAGGACGTGATAGCAGTAGCTGGTAGAGCTGGTATAGGGAGCAGTGAGCCATCTCTACCAGCTTTACAACAACCGAAGACTGTCCCTTATACAGAGGGAATTCTCCACGGGAATCTTGTGTGTGCCATAACTTTTGAGCTGTGCAAAGCAGTATAAGCAGTACAGAGTGAATTTACCACACTAGAGAAGTTAGCCCAGACACTTTGTGTTGTAATTATTGTGGAAGGTGGGAAGCCAGCATAGCTTTATCCATGCTTTCAAAAACTGGCCTCTAAAATAGGTCTTGACTCCGCCACCAGTGAGATAAATGGGATTCTTGTCATTGACTTCAGTGAGAGCAGGACTGTGCCCTTAAATCCTTAACTTCATTTCATGCATACATCAGTGAAAATCAGGAATAAGCCCAATGCCATGAGTAGTACTACACTGGTGTGAAATTGGTGTGAGAGGTGATTCAGGCCCATTATGTGCCCAACCATGGTTCTTGCACACACACATTGCATAGTTTGGTGCCTAGCTATCTGAGGTATGCACATAGGTGGGTTTTTCTCCACACAGATGTTGTAACTGGTGTGCAAATGGTTGTAAGTGCAAAATATTTGTTCACAAATTCAGAAGCGAGTTAAAAATTTGACCCAAATAATTTTCTTTGTAGATATCCAGTAACAAATGCATGGTGCTTTGCACACTTCGAAGATATTCTGGCAGAGAATAAGTTTGCCCTGATGTTTATGTATAATTTGTTGTTAGCTGTACGCTGGCCTTGTGATTCAGCATGATCAAAATGAGGTGTTTGTGCTAGTGAGGAAATCTTTGAATGTGGAGAAAATTAGTTACTAAAACAGCACCCAGCCCCAAGGGGGAAATGGTAAAATGACATGATATTCAGTGAATAAGGAATAACTAAAATTGCTCAATTATTTAAATTGGGGTATTTTTATATCAATATAAGCTCTTGCTGAGCTCCTGTGACATGATTCAGAACAAGCATTTTGCCTGTGGTTCACGGTAGAAACATCATTTTATATGATCTCCCATGCTATTAGAGTAATAGAGGTAGCCTTATTTAATCCACCCTTGGCAAAGGAGATTCTTGCCATGTATAAAGCACTCGAGGAACTGTTTTCATGGGAGATACATCTAGTTGGGAAAATGATTTATTGTGTTAGCAGTCACTCATTGCGGAAGTCAGTTTGGCACTGTGAGCAAATGTTCAGTAAATTGCAATGTTCCAGAGACACAATTTAAGATCATGTTGAAAACTTGTGAAAAAATTAATGGTGGGTGGAATTCATTTTAGCAGCATAAGTGCCAAAAGGACAGCAGTGTGATGGTGGGCAGTTGTGGCACAGGCTTTCAAGGGGATTTTTTGTTGTGGAACTGGGCTTCATGGGAGCTCGGCATAGGCCAGTGTGTAGGCGGGGTGCTTTGGGGTGGGAAAGGGACAGGCAAACCCACTGTCTCCAGTTACACAGACTCAGTTATCACAAATCCCAGAAGAGGGTGTGCAAATGCCTTGATTTCTATTTCATCCCTGACACTGCAGTAGTGGCCTCAGATGCACTTTAGAAATGACCTGCAACCTGGCCATAAACTTCCAACCCAGTATGGTTCCCCATTTACTTGGGCCTTGTGAATATCACCTTACATTAAAAAGGTGTACATTTTTAACAGTGAGGATAATTAACCATTGGAATAATTTACCACAGGTGGTGGTGGATTTTCTATCAATGACAATTTTTAAATCAAGATCGGATGTGTCTTCTAAAAGATCTGCTCTAGTTCAAACAAGAATTATTTTGGGGAAGTTTTATGGCCTGTGTTCTGCCAGAGGAGAAACTAGATGATCACAGTAGTCCCTTCTATCCTTAGAATCTATTAATTGGAAATGAATGTGAAAATATTGGAACCTTTTCTTATACAATGTATGTTGGGAATGTCCACCAGTACAAAACTAGCAGGACTCCTGTTGGAAGTAAGGTGAAATGTCTATTCATGGGTTATTATGAGGATTTGATAAATTATTTGTTTATGGCCCCCAGTGAAACCCCACTATTGCTAGATACTGCAAGAATTCTGATTTTCCACCATTACACAGTATGACCATGAGAAAAAAAGGAGATCAATGCATGAAAATAAATGGAGCTTACAGCCTGGGGTGATGGTTAGAACTTCCCCCCTGAGAGCTATTGGTAGGGATAAAGGCCAGAGTCTCCACTATGGAGAGTATCTCCTAACTCCTGCTGCCGTGAGGGGAGGAAGAGAGAGCAAAGCTTCCCTTAGAACACTTCTGAGGTCAGAGAAGGAGAAATGTCCCCCTAACAAAGTAGAGAGCAGAGAAGGAGGATCCTGGCTGGAATCTTCTAAAAGTCCTTGTGAAACCTCCACCTTTGGGATGCCACCAAAAACCCAACAGTTATGATTCCTCAGTAACTGTGGTCTTTTAACACCTTCTACTCTGAGCACAGAAAAATACCATGGTAGCCTGGGAGGTGAATGTTGAATTTCCAGTAATTTAGCAACACATTATAACTTTCAGATGCATATCCAAATCAAAATTCAGTACAAGTCAGATTCATCTGTCACTACTCAAAAATCATATTATTATTCAAATGCTATAGTGTATGTTTGACTCTAAAACCTTTCCTAAGGTGGGCATGTGTAAGCCCATAGTACCTAAGAAATATTGTTATGTTAATACATGCGTGCTGACAAACCGGACCTTTGCGGCATTATATAGTGTTGAACTCATCATTTGTTCAGTTTATTTACCCTTTGTTTTTCATGCTTGTTTTAGCTTTTATTAATGTTTTTGATAATGTGGCTTCAGCTATGAGGCTGAAATCCCCCCCCCCTTTTTTTGGTTAACTTTTCAGTAAAGATTAAAATACTTCAGCAGCACATAGATAGATGGTCTTAGGTTTGAAATTTATGTGCAAGTAACAAATATTGCAATACAGATGAGCCAGATTGGAGGAAAGGAAATTTATTATAAAGGACTGTTCTGGCAATATTAATTTGACTCATCTAGGTTGTGTGATGAATCATTCCACACAGCCACACAGGGACTGCGGTTACTGCTGGAAAATGGGGGAAGAGACAAGGGAGAATAAAAGGGAGAAGTGGGAAAAAAGTTTTAAGAAAGGTAGAAAGTTAGAATACCCTAAAAACTGAACATTATGAACCTGGCCTGGAGTTTGTGTTATACACTTCGATTATGTTATTGGGTAAATCATTTCATAGGCTGCAAATATTCTAATTCGCTTGGACAGTGAGTATGTGAAACATCTCACTGAATTGTAACCAGCAGGAAGTTATTTTAGGACAGTTAATTCGGGCCCTATGAGAGTGCTGAGACTTCCTATCAGAACATTAAATAATCACATTGTGTCATAAGAGGATACCTAATTAAGAGCCCGGATCTGTGTATCTACTGTGAGGTACTGAGCACCCTCAACTCCCACTAAAAGCAACAGCAGCTGAGCAGGATCAAGTCCCTATTTCATTCTGATGATGTAATTCCGTGCAGATCAAGTATTTTAATCAACTGTAATCTAACTGGACAAATGGTGGTCTATATCCTGGGAAATAATAATTCGTAAGGAGGATATGATTTAGTCCAGTCTAATTCCCTTGTACCACTTAAAAGTTCACTTAAGACCGACATTAAGGGTGAAATTCATCCTGGTACAGAAAGCCTGTCCTATATATACCACTAAAGCCCAGCCCTACTTAAGGCACTCATTAAGGGTAAAACTCAGCACTGTGCAAACGGCCTACAAAAGGCCCTATGCAACATTTACATACGGCCAAATTCTGGTCCCAATGAAATCAATGGTAAAATTCCTCTCCACTTCAATGGGGCTCTGATTAGTTTCAAGGCCTTAAGTGATTTATAGGTCCTTATGAGGGCTCTCGGTACAGGTTTGAATTTCATCCACTGTTACGATAGCATAAGGGTTAAGGAGAATCATCTCACTCAAATTTGGGCATCTAAGTTTCCTGCAGTTGTGTTCTTGGTTTGACTCAAGTGGTCGAACGGTATTCAAGGGAAACAGTGGGAATAAAATCAAAAGGGTATTCTTTTTCTTTATGATGCACCTGCATAGCTCTCAGTTGGAGCTATGCAAGTGCATCGAGAGAATGTACCCTGTATTATGGCCCAAGGCTTTTGCTGCTTCTCTGTTATATAAACAAGAAAATAGAAGATGTGATGAGTTTTAGAAAAGGAGTAATGAGGGTGCAGTGCTCTATTTTATTCAGCACTTATGGCATAGAGAAAAGTTTAAATGAATATCTCTGTTGTCAGAGTCCTAAGTGAGGGATGATGCATTAGACTGCCTGATTTTATTTGATTTGTTTGGAAATTGGAACTGCTTTTCTGCTTCTAGAGCAGAATTACAGACTCTGTTTAATGAGAGATGCAAAGCACACCCATCATCCTGGGAAGAGATCAGCATAAGCATTTTCTATATCATGAGTAATGTTTACTGGAAGAAATCAAATTACTATAACACAGACCATCTGTTTTCTTTGCATGCAATCATGTAAGTGTTTTAGGACAAGCCAGCCAATTTAATCAATAGTATATCTTTTATGGAAAAGCAAGGCTTTGTCAATAAAGTATATTTTTGATGCTAAATGCAAGGGATCTAAATATTTACTTTCTCTGCAGAAGTCCAGAATAGGGTATATAAGGTATTAACAAGTATTTCCACTGTCTGAGAGCTTAACTCAGGTGCTCTTTGGTTAGTCTTTCTTGGAGATACCTGAGTATTCAACTGATTAATATTCAAACTGTTCCTTGGCTTCAGTTTGGGATCTACACAGAATTCCATGGGAATCAGATCAGGATCTTTATGCTAATTACTGTTACTCTACTGGTCTTCATTATATCCAGTAAAGAAATGGCTCAGAAGCAACCAGATCTGGGTACATGATTGACAAAATCACACAGGTATTAAAGACCAAAGTTGGTCTTTTATCTTTTTTCATGAAAAATTTTAAAATATATATTTAGTGGTTGTGCCAAAATTTTGTGAATATTTTTGTGTTTAATGAACAACTTCACAGCACTTTAAAAAATTCATTTAAAACTTTTTTGTTTTGAAAATTTTCATATCCTTTTAGTGGGAAAAAAAATCTCATTCTCTTACTTTCATCCCCCCTCTCCCCCCCAGGGAAAAGGAATGAGGGAGTAAAAAGTGAAACAACATGGGAGGCGGGAACCCACTTTCTTAAGATCCCCCCTCTCCACCGGCCCCTGGAAAAATCATTGTTACTGTGGGTTATTCACTCACTCAAAAGTTGAGAAAGTGTTACTTTTTAAAAGTAAAAGTGTTACTCTTTTACAATTTTAATGTTTTTTTATTTCCTCCCCACACACACACTTTTCTAGTGGAAAAAGGAGGGAGTGAGCAAAAACTGAGAGCAGGTGGGCATTTCCCTGCAATTTCCAAATGAAATTTTTTGAAAATATAAAAATATCCCATTTTCCCCCCAATATATTTTATTTAGAAATAAAAAAATAAACACATTTTTTGTCAACATGAACATTTTTCATGAAAAATGTTGCTTTTAGTGACAGCCCTTTTTGTGACGAAAAAACATTTCTCTTGGACTTCAACAGAATGAATTATCTAACCTAATAGCAACCTGAAGGGATGGTAGCATCTATTGTACTCTATCTCTTACGTAGCAAAGCAATACTACAGAAGGAAATGTTGTTGGCCTATAAGATAGAGTGTTGTCATACCTCTGTGAGAGTTCTTTTCCAACTCCAGAGCTTAATTGTTCTTTTTCATAGTGCAGTCTGAGCTGGAGGGGGAATGCACAAGGATCTGCTGCAATTAGAGGTCCTTGAGGCATCTTGGTTACCTCAGGGCTGCGGCAGTCAGTATGCCTCAAGGAGCACACACTGAAGTGACTGTTGCTGCTACGCCCTTTCACAGGGGGCAGTGTGCATGCGCTCCTAGCACGTTAGCCCTGGTCCATCAGAAGGCATAGAGAGAGCCGCGTCCCTATGCAAAGTCTAGCAGCGGCGGTAACGCACTGGCCCATCACTCTTGTGCACCAGCACCAGCTTTTCAAACTATGGTGCCCAAAGTTCTGTGTTAAAATTTAAACATCAAAGTGCCAATTTTAGGTGCTATGTCTCCTCTAGGAGTCTAAATCAATATTTAAATTCCATGGGTACAAAAGGACCAGGATTGTGGCAGCCACTTGCACAGGTGTACAATGGATTGGAGAAGATCTTTGCTCTGTTTTTTCTCCCATATTTCACAACAGCAGCTGCATTCCAGCCCCAAAAGATTTTACATAGGTCAAATCAACTGGAGGTGCAGTGATATACTTTGTTTAACATCGTTTCCCCTGGGCTGATGTAACCAATGTGTTTTGTGACTGTGGAGTTACAAGCACTGGTCAAGAATCCCCTCCCCCGCCCCAAACACTCACGGAAATTTTGGATGAAAATAATTTTGTTTGTCAAAAATTGAAAAGCTCAAAAAAAGTAAGAAACATTTTGATGAAAACAAACAAATCCCAAAACACTTTCAGTTTAAAATACTATTTTAATTGAAAATGTTTGCATTTTCCTTAAAATTAACAAGCTGAAATACAGATTTTTTTTCATTTTTGTTAAAAACCATTTTCTGCCAAAAAAACCCAACATTTTAATGGAAAAAATTTGACCAATTCTAAAAATTACAAATCTCAAAACTGCTCCATGGAAATTCTCATATTTAAATTATTCAAGCATTGCAGTTTAGTGCTGTAAAATGATATAATTAACTTTATCGGACATAAAGTAGTAAGTCATGAATTATATGATTCTCTGTCGTAGTCACATTTTGCTAAACAAACCACATTAAATGAATCAGTAATAAAATATTTTTGTCCTGTGAGCAATCAAAAATGAATATTAAATAAAAATATAAAATCCCTGACCTTTGTGAAAACAGCATGTCCAGAATGCTGTTGTTTATTTTGAAAGAGTTGTATCTGTCTATAATGCTGATTAAACTGAAAGAAGAATCGATGACAAGGTGCCATGGAAAATATTTTTATTTATAGTCACTTCATAAGTGTTCTAAAGAGAGAGGACAAATTTTGATAACTGTGTCCTTTAATAGAAAAACTCAAGAAGGGAAGGTTGCAATTACGGCACCAAATTTGCTCCATTTATTTTATTGGTGACTTTGGCTCTTTGATATGCAATTAAAATAAATATAATTTGCGTACATGTAGTTATTAATGTCACATTATTTTACCCTGTTTGCTGTCCAGCTATCCATTTGTATAATGATGTTAGATGGAAACTCTAAAACCCTCAAGGCTAAATGTTTCCTGTCTGTTTCTCCTATTAATAGTGCATTTCACTGCCTTGTTAATTTTTTTTCCACTGGATGCCCAATAATGCCATTCTCATGGAGCATGCCATTTGTATGTCTCTTCCAATGCCTCTTCTTTCACCATCTTCACCTGATGCACATACTTCCTAAAGGAAATGGAGAAGAAACCTGCCAACCCTGACCTGACCTCTCAAACAGGGGGAACTGCTTGAAGTGGAGACGGCTCCCTGAAATGAGTTGAGTTCTGACCAGCCCATCTCAAACAAAGATATCCGGTAAAGGGCAACAACATTTCATAGTGCTGTGAAAGAATTTCTGTATGAAAACAGATTCAAAAGATTAGGACTGTGTAGTTTAGAGAAGAGATGAGTAAGAGGGAACATGCTAGAGGTGTGTGAAATAAGGAATACAACAGAGAAGGTCATCCTACTTCCCCTATTATTTCTTACTTATTATATAAGAACAGGGGATATACAAGGAAACTTTTGGCTTGTACAGGAAGAAGGCTTCCTACCTCCCTTATAAGGACTTGTGGGACTAGAATCCAGGTTTGCAGAGACAGGAACAGCTGGTGTGCCTACATCTCCACTGGGAAGCTATGTAGACCTGTGGCCAAGGAACACTGTGGAAATTAGGCACCACAGGAAGTACTACCCAAACGGGCCAGAGTGCCAGCATCCTGCAGATTGACCCATGCTCAATGTTTAGCCCTGGAGAGTGGCCCAGGAAGTTGTTTGGATAACTATACAGACTTCTTGCTCTTTGTGACTCCAGACCTCACCTTGCTTTCTGATCTTTGGCCCCTGACTCCAGCCTGGTAACTACCTCTGATCTCTGGGTTCCAACCCTAGCCTGATTCTTGCCTATTCATCCCAGCTCTTGCAATTACTCTGATCCCTGCTCACTGGCTACTGCCTCATGGCTGTCTGTGACTTGTGGACATAAATCCAGCTGTGACCACTAGGCCAGACCACTTATGCCCTGGTCCCTTACCTTGATAGGTTCCATTGGTAGTAAGCCTGATGTATGTGCTGCTTCAGGCATTTCTTGAGACCCTACAGCACCCCATCCAGTACTCCCTGAAGAAGGGATGGTTTGGAATTTCACATAGCATCAACCCTAAAAGTTCCACAATTAAAAAAAAAAGAAATCCACAATAAAGATGGGAGGAAGTGTAATGTCTAATGACTACTAAGGTCTCTGGTACCACTGTTCCCATGTCTGCTAAGGTAACGTTTTATTAAATGGGGAGGTGTTTACTGAACAGAAGCAGAAAGTTAACCAGCTGGGAAGCAAATGTATTTCTGACTTAGATCACTTGATAAATGAGCCCGACTGCTTTCTGGATTTGCCTGGTCCAAAAACCTTAGAGGCAGAGACTTGAAAATCCAGCAGGGTGCTTCCTCTCATTCTTCTCAAGCTATCAAGCTTGAACAAGTTTCTTTATCCTACAGCCTGGAAAGCTTTGAGCAGATTAAAGATACCTTAAATGGCCCATGATCAGGTTCTGTCAGATAACAGCACTCTATTGTCCTATTTCACCAAATTAGGAGGCCTCAGATTCAGAACGGATAACTAATCAGGCAATAATCTGGAAGCTGTGTCAGAGAAGGAAATATAGACTTCAATACAGAAACCATAGTAAATATGTTAAGTGGGCTTCTCCCCCAGATCCAAATGTGAAAGGGACACTTCAAGCATGGATTTCCCCCACACTCTGTTGCACTGCTCCTCCTTCTCTAGACACCGCTGGACATTATGCGGGCCCAGGACCTGTGCTAGGAGAAGGAGTGTAGACTGAATGGGTTGGAGTAAGAAGCAGGTTGCACTTTGCCTTCCTTTCATTCCCCGCTTGGTGAACATTCCTCAGAAAAAAATAGTACTGCTATATTATGTCTTTAGCAGAGACTGTCCCACCTGGGAATTCTAGGGGAATTGCCCCTCCCCATCCAATGATAGAACAAAAGGGGAGGAACTCTGAGATAAATATTCCTAGATATTTCCTCACGAACTCCTCCCTCCCATTGGAAGGGGTAATCCATCACTACAATTATTGTTATTATAGGCCACCAGATGGCATTGTTACACATAGTCTTAGCGTATGAGCAAGATTTTAGTCTTTGAAGAAAAGTTGCATTGTTAGTTTTGTTGTTGCAGGTTCTCTGAGGGGAGCTGTGCAAACAGCAGGAGTGTTGGCGCTCTGATTTAATCGCTTTGACTTTGGATATGGTCTCCCGCAGTATTCTTGCCAGCAAGTTAAAAAAGTATGAATTGGATGAATGGACTATAAGGTAGATAGAAAGCTGGCTAGATTGTCGGGCTCAATGGGTAGTGATCAACGGCTCCATGTCTAGTTGGCAGCAGGTATCAAGCAGATTATCCCAGGGGTCGGTCCTGGGGCTGGTTTTGTTCAATATCTTTATTAATGATCCGGATGATGGGATGGAGTACACCCTCAGCAAGTTCTCAGATGACACTAAGATGGGAGAGAGGTAGATATGCTGGAGGGTAGGGATAGGGTCCAGAGTGACCTAGACAAATTGGAGGATTGGGCCAAAAGAAATCTGATGAGGTTCAACAAGGACAAGTGCAGAGTCCTGCACTTAGGACAGAAGAATCCCATGCATTGCTACAGGCTGGGGACCGACTAGCTAAGCAGCAGTTCTGCAGAAAAGGATCTGGGGATTACAGTGGATGAGAAGCTGGATATGAGTCAGCTGTGTGCCCTTGTTGCCAAGAAGGCTAACAGCAGATTGGGCTGCCAGCAGATCGAGGGAAGTGATTATTCCCCTCTTTTCGGCACTGGTGCGGCCACATCTGGAGTATTGCATCCAGTTTTGGGCCACTCACTACAGAAAGGACGTGGACAAATTGGAGAGAGTCCAGGGGGCTAGGGTACATGACTTACAAGGAGAGGCTGAGGGAAATGGGCTTGTTTAGTCTGCAGAAGAGAAGAGTGAGGGGGGATTTAATAGCAGCCTTCAACTACCTGAAGGGAGGTTCCAAAGAGGATGGAGCTCGGCTGTTCTCAGTGGTGGCAGATGACAGAACAAGGAGCAATGGTCTAAAGTTGCAGTGGGGGAGGTCTAGGTTGGATATTAGGAAACACTAATTCACTAGGAGGGTGGTGAAGCACTGGAATGGGTTACCTGGGGAGGTGGTGGAATCTCCATCCTTAGAGGTTTTTAAGGACTGGCTTGACAAAGCACTTGTTGGGATGATTTAGTTGGTATTGGTCCTGCTTTGAGCAGGGGATTGGACTAGATGACCTCCTGAGGTCTCTTCCATCCCAAATCTTCTATGATCTTATGACTAGAGCCAGTTTTTACCACTGAGTGGTTCTTGGGATCCAGGCTTTTATGTTTGGCTGAGAGTTCTGACAGAAGGGATCACTTTGTTCTAGGACCGGTGTAAACAGTGTAAATAAAACAAGTTTTGCTAAGAATATATCCAGACTCTACGTCACTGATTTCTCCTCCATTGGGAAGCCAGCCTGCAAGGCCATGAACATCTGCTGCCACTCAGGCTGTGTCTATACTTACAACAGCTTGCAGAGTACAGGCACTAGACACATAGCTGCACACCGCAGTGAAAGGCTCTGATAACTCCTCACTCCCTCCATGCTGCCAGAGGCTTTCACTGAGGTGGGGAAACGATCCACCAGTGGTGAGGCAGCAGGATGCTACACTGCTAAAAATAACAGTGTTGATGTGGGAGATACTGCTTGAGGGTGTAGAGAGCTGATGCAGGGTATATACCCTCGGGTTCAGGCCTGTAGAGCACTCTGCTTAACCCATTCCTCACTGTCTACACTGCTATGTACACCCATGCCAGCTGGGTATGCAGTGCTTGTATTCTACACGCCAGCATGAGTGTAAATATACCTTCAGTGGAAGGGCGACAATATTGTAGTGTGCTCTATCATGGACTCTTCACTACATTATAGAAAGTGACATTTGTCAACATGATGGAACATTCAAACAAACGCTGTAGATTCCTCAAAAATGCTTTAGTTTTACTGTAGTTATTTTCTACAGTAAATTATTTTGAGTCATCATTTATTTCCTCATTTAAATGTTTTAATAAAAAACATTTTATGATTTCTGTATAATGGAAATTTGCTCTGTGATGTGACACACAAGGATATATATGTTTATGCCAGTAAGGGTCAGTATTGATGATTGAATACAATGACAATGTCAGTCTGTATAAGTATAAATGAAGATTAAATTTAAGAATGCTAGGTATTCTTAACAGTATCTATAATTATATTACTTCTGCTATCTGCATACAAAACAAAAGCGTTCTCCACTTCAAATCTCATTGAAGCTTCTTGAACATTACTACAGAGGGTGGAAAACTGGTAAATGATTAAATGCATAATTAAAGGTTTCACATTTAATCCTGACACTTCAGTGATTTATGGTTTCCATTATTTTGTCTAAGTAATACACATTTTTTAGTGTTTGTTCTTTCTTTCATTATTGTTAATGTCTGTAATCTTATAGTAAGGAAATGTATCACAAGGAGAGGTTTTCTATCCCCGCTACTGCTTCGAGGGAGAATTAAATCAAAATACTGTATGTTGCCCGATGAAGTCAATGGAAGAGTGGTGTGCTGAGTGCTTGCAGTACCGGGCCACAAATGTTTCACTGAGAATAATTATGAGGAAGAGGCGATTTCTCAACTTCTTTGCAGTTATATACTCTAGGGCCCATGTGTACTCCTTTTGGAGTCAATCACGAAGTTCTTATTGACATCAGTGGTTCAAGATTGCCCTTAATTAGGAAACAAGATGTTCTTCTTTTATAGAATCATTTAACACAGGGAATTCTCATACCAGATCAGACTAGTTAGCTGTATAGTCTGTATTCTGTTTCTTGGAGTAGTCAGCTCCACATGCCTCAGAAGAAGCATCAGGAAATCATGCAGTGAATATTCATGGAATAACCTGCTTAATGGGAAAGTTTCTTCATACTCTCCAGCAAACACTGGTTGGAATATATCCTGAAGCAGGATGGTTTGTATCCTTTCTTTTTTATCCCACTATAATTATGGATGCTGTCAAGGTTGCTTCCCCACTCTGAACTCCAGGGTACAGATGTGAGGACCTGCATGAAAACCCCCTAAGCTTATTTTTACCAGCTTAGGTTAAAACTTCCCCAGGGTACAAACTATTTTACCTTTTGCCCTTGGACTTTATTGCTGCCACCACGAAGCATCTAACAAATATATAACCGGGAAAAAGCCCGCTTGGAAATGTCTTTCCCCCCAAAATCCTCCCCAAACACGACACCCCCTTTCCTGGGGAAGGCTTGATAAAAATCCTCACCAATTTGCATAGGTGAACACAGACCCAAACCCTTGGATCTTAAGAACAATGAAAAAAGCAATCAGGTTCTTAAAAGAAGAATTTTAATTGAAGAAAAAAAGTAAAAAGGATCACCTCTGTAAAATCAGGATGGTAAATACGTTACAGGGTAATCAGATTCAAAACAGAGAATCCCTCTAGGCAAAACCTTAAGTTACAAAAAGACACAAAAACAGGACGATACATTCCATTCAGCACAGCTTAGTTTATCAGCCATTTAAACAAAACAGAATCTAACACATATCTAGCTAGATTACTTACTAAGTTCTAAGACTCCATTCCTTTTCTGTTCCCGGCAAAAGCATCACACAGACAGAGAGAGCCTTTGTTTCTCCCCCCTCCAGCTTTGAAAGTATCTTGTCTCTTCATTGGTCATTTTGGCCAGGTGCCAGTGAGGTTATCCTAGCTTCTTAACCCTTTACAGGTGAAAGGGTTTTTCCTCTGGCCAGGAGGGATTTTAAAGGTGTTTACCCTTCCCTTTATATTGATGACACGCCCCTCGCAAATCACAGATAGGGTGAAACGCTGGCTGGGATTTCTTCCTGGAGCTCTAGGAGAAAACAGAGTTAATAAGACACATGTACCTCTAAATATACTACCAAGTATATAAAGACTAACAATATTTTCCACATCTCAAGGACGGTTTTAACCAGTTGATTCTGGGAAACTTTGACGGGAGAGTGCATCAGCCACTTTGTTAGAAGCTCCTGAGATGTGTTGGATGTCGAAATCAAAATCTTGGAGAGCTAAACTCCACCGAATAAGTTTTTTGTTATTTCCCGTGGCGGTATGAAGCCACTGTAGCGCAGCATGGTCGGTTTGCAGGTGCAAACGTTGTCCCCAAACGTATGGGCGTAGCTTTTCCAGAGCATAGACAATGGCGTAGCATTCTTTTTCACTGACTGACCAGTTGCTTTCCCTCTCAGACAGCTTCTTGCTGAGAAACACTACAGGGTGGAATTCTTGATCTGGTCCCTCCTGCATTAAGATTGCTCCCACACCACGCTCGGACGCATCTGTGGTTACTAGGAACAGTTTGTCAAAGTCTGGGGCCCTTAATACAGGGTCAGACATGAGTGTCACTTTAAGCTGGTTAAAGGCCTTCTGACACTTTTTGGTCCACTGAACGGCATTTGGCTGTTTCTTTTTGGTTAGGTCTGTCAGTGGGGCGGCGATTTGGCTGTATTGCGGTACAAATCGCCTGTAATAACCTGCCAAGCCTAAGAAGGATTGGACCTGTTTCTTTGACTTTGGGACAGGCCACTTTTGGATAGCATCCACTTTGGCCTGTAGGGGGTTGATAGTTTCTTGACCCACCTGGTGTCCAAGGTAAGTCACTCTGTTTAGGCCTATTTGACACTGCTTAGCCTTAACAGTTAGTCCTGCCTCCCTTATGCTCTCGAAGACTTTTTGTAGATGTTTCAGGTGTTCTGCCCAGGAATCCGAAAATATGGCCACATCGTCAAGGTAGGCGACTGCATATTCTCCTAATCCCACTAGGAGACCATCTACAAGTCTTTGGAAGGTGGTGGGTGCATTCCGCAGCCCAAAAGGGAGGACATTAAATTCATACAGCCCAACATGTGTGGTGAAGGTTGACCTTTCCTTGGCGGATTCATCTCGCGGTACCTGCCAGTATCCCTTGGTTAAGTCCAAGGTAGAGATGAACTGGGCCCGTCCCAGTTTCTCTAATAGTTCATCTGTGCGTGGCATTGGATAGTTGTCTGGGCGACTTACAGCATTTAGCTTACGGTAGTCCATGCAAAAACATATCTCCCCATCTGGTTTGGGAACTAGAACCACTGGAGATGCCCATGCATTGCCAGAGGGGCGAATTACACCCATCTGTAACATATCCTGGATCTCCCGTTCTATAGCAGTTTTAGCTTGAGGAGACACCCGATAAGGTTGGACTTTAATTGGGTGAGCATTACCTGTGTCAATGGAGTGGTATGCCCGTTAGTCAGTCCTGGGATGGCTGAGAACGTCGGTGCGTAGCTAGTGCACAGCTCCTTGATCTGCTGTCACTGCATACGCCCAAGGGTCAGGGAGAGGTTCACCTCTTCCACGCCACTAGCACTTTTCCCTTCGTAGCAGACACCTTCAGGCCACTCAGTGTCGCCTCCTCCCTGGGCTGTAAACTGACAAACCTTTAATTCTCTGGAATAAAAGGGCTTTAGAGAATTAATATGGTACTCCTTAGGCTTTCAGTTGGAGGTGGGGAATGCTATGTGATAATTAACAGTTCCCAGGAGCTCCTGGACCGTGAATGGCCCTACCCACGACTCTTCCATTTTATGGGCCTGGAGCGCCTTTAAGACCATGACCTGGTCCCCTACTTTGAAGGAACGCTCTCTGGCATATTTATCATACCAGGCGTTTTGCTCTTCTTGAGCATCCTGTAGATTTTCTTTAGCAAGGGCTAGAGAGTTTGGGAGAGTGTTTTGTAGGTTGGTTACAAAGTCCAGAATGTTAGTTCCTGGAGAAGGTGTAAATCCCTCCCATTGCTGCTTCACCAACTGTAATGGCCCCTTAACCTCGCGGCCATATACAAGTTCAAATGGTGAAAACCCTAAACTGGGATGTGGTACAGCTCTGTAGGCAAAGAGCAACTGCTGCAACACTAGGTCCCAATCATTGGAGTGCTCGTTTATGAATTTACGTATCATGGCCCCCAAAGTCCCATTAAATTTCTCCACCAGGTCATTTGCTTGATGATGGTAAGGGGTGGCAACCAAGTGATTCACCCCATGAGCTTCCCAAAGGCTTTCCATAGTTCCTGCCAGGAAATTAGTTCCTGCATCTGAGAGGATGTCAGAGGGCCAACCTACCCTGGCAAAAATCTCTGCTAGTGCCTGGCATGCACTTTTAGCCCTGGTGTTGCTTAGAGCTACTGCTTCCGGCCATCGGGTGGCAAAATCCATGAAAGTCAGTATGTACTGCTTTCCTCTGGGTGTCTTTTTTGGAAAAGGACCCAGAATATCCACAGCTACTCACTGAAATGGAACTTCAATGATGGGGAGTGGATGGAGAGGGGCTTTAACCTGATCTTGGGATTTTCCCACTTTTTGGCATACCTCACAAGACCGGACATAGGTAAAAACATCCTTGCCCATTCCCTCCCAATGGAATGACCTCCCCAAATGGTCTTTGGTCCTGTTCACCCCAGGATGGCCACTAGGGTGATCGTGTGCTAAGCTCAAGAGCTTGACCCGGTACTCAGTTGGAACTGCCAACTGTCTCTGAGGATGCCAGTCTTCCTGGTGTCCACCAGAAAGAGTTTCCTTGTATAAAAGTCCTCTTTCTACAACAACCCTGGATCGATTAGAAGAGCTGAGAGGCGGCGGGTTGCTCTGTGCTGCCGTCCAAGCTCTCTGGAGGCTTTCATCTGCTTCCTGTTTGGTCTGGAACTGTTCCCTTGATGCTGGAGACATCAGTTCCTCATTGGATTGTGGACCTATGCTTGGTCCCTCTGGAAGCGATGTAGGGGATGGGGCTGTTTCCATTGGCTGTGAACTGCACTCCGCTGGTGCACTATGTTGGGGTTCAGGCTCCGGCTGAGTGTCTTGTGTAGGGTTGTCAGCTGCTGCCAGTTCAGGTTTGCTGGGGCCCTCTGGTGTTGGGGTTGCAAGTACTGGATTCAATGCTGACAATGGGTCTGGTGCTAGTTGTTCCACCGGTTCCGGTTCTGGGACTGGCTCTGTCTGGGTCTCTGGGACTGAATCCACTACTGCTGGTGCAGACATTGGCCTGGGGTCCGGTTCCATCACCTCTGACCGGGTCCTGGTAGAAGTTTCCGGAACAGAGCTAGGCGTGACGGCTTGTTTAGCCTGGCTGTGGGTGACCATTCCCACCCTCTTGGCTAGCTTCACATGATTGGCCAAGTCTTCCCCCAACAGCATGGGGATGGGATAATCATCATAGACTACCAAACTCCACGTTCCTGACCAGCCCTTGTACTGGACAGGCAACTTGGCTGTAGGCAAATTGAAAGAGTTTGACTTGAAGGGTTGAATCATCACTTGGATCTCTGGGTCAATTAAATTTGGGTCCACTAAGGAAGCATGGATAACCAACACTTGCGCTCCAGTGTCCCTCCACGCGGTGACCTTCTTCCCACCCACACTCAGAGTTTCCCTCCGCTCCGAGTGTATCTGGGAGGTATCTGGGCCTGAGGACATCTGGTGTGATTCCGGTGCAATGAACTGTAATCTGTTGGGGTTCTTGGGGCAGTTGGCCTTTACATGCCCCGGCTCGTTACATTTAAAACATTGTCCAGCTGACGGGTCATGGGGGCGAAGTGGGTTGCTGGAGAATGGTGTGGCGGGACGATAAGGTGGCTGGAGGGTTCCTTGGGGGGTAGCTGGGGCCTTGGGCTGCCCCCGGTAGTAGGGTGTGGTCTGAGGTTGTCCCTTCTGGTATCCACTCCAACTGCAACCAGTTTTTTTCTTTTCTGCCACCTCCACCCATTTGGCTCCAATCTCCCCCGCCTCGATTACAGTTTTGGGATTCCCATCTAGGATGTATCTTTCTATTTCCTCAGGAACACCCTCTAAGAACTGCTTCATTTGCATTAGGAAGGGCAAATCTTCTGGAGATTTAACACTTGCTCCTTACGTCCAGGCATCCCAATGTTTCACAATGTGGTAGGCATGTCGGGTAAATGACACGTCTGGTTTCCACCTTAGGGCTCTGAACCACCGACGGGAATGCTCGGGTGTTAGCCCCATTCTGACTCTTGCCTTGATTTTAAACAGTTCATACTTGTTCTTGTGTTCCTTAGGCTTTTCAGCCACCACCTCAGTTAAGGGTCCACTGAACTGGGGCCTCAGCTCTACCATGTATTGGTCTGTAGAGATGCTGTACCCAAGTAAGGCCCTTTCTAAGTTTTCTAAGACGGCCTCAGTATCATTACCTGCCTTGCAGGTGGGGAAGTTTCTGGGATGGGAAGTGGTACCTGGAGAAGGATTGCTAGGGTTTGTTGGTATATTCTGCTGAGCCTTTGCCTTCTCCATCTGCAGTGCATGCTTTCTCTCTTTTTCCTTCTCCTCCAGTTCTTTGTCCCTTGCCTCCATAGGTCTCCTGTGGGCAGCCTCTTGGTTTTTTTCTGCCTCTTTTGCAGCCTCCATTTCTTTGTCCTTTGCCTCCATAGCTCTCCTGTGGGCAGCTTCTAGGGCTTTTTCTGCCTCTTTCACTGCCCCCAGTCTGGTTAACTCCAATTTGTGTTGTGCCTTGGTTTCTGTCATGTTAGCCTCTCTGTTTTTAATTAACTTTACACCCGAGAGTTAGAAATAAAACAAACAAAAAACTTGGCTTGTAAAATTTTGCTGTGCTGTAACCGGATACCTATGTTCTCTGATAGTGATTGTCAGCCTACAGAAAAATCCTTAAAAAAACAAACCTAACACCTTTGTCTCTAGGCAAATAGACAGAAAACCCCTCTAGTTGCTCTTAGGTTAAAAAAAAAACTTCTTCAGGTCTGTGAAGACTTGTGAATTTCCCTGCAGGAGGTTAACTACCCCGCCTTTAGGTAGAGAAAACTCCAGCTCACAAAAGAATTCCCTTTTGTCTCTGCTCTGGCCCCCAAGCAGAGGGAAAAAACCCTCTAACTGTTTTCACCTTAAAACCTCCTTTCCAGCAGCCCAAAGGAAAAAAAATTCCTTTTAAAATCTGTGCTTCTGGTTCAAAAAAATCTCAAATTGATCTCAAAATGATTTCAAGTTAATCCCACCACTCTGCCACCATGTCAAGGTTCCTTCCCGCTCTGAACTCTAGGGTACAGATGTGGGGACCTGCATGAAAACCCCCTAAGCTTATTTCTACCAGCTTAGGTTAAAAATTCCCCAAGGTACAAACTATTTTACCTTTTGCCCTTGGACTTTATTGCTGCCACCACCAAGCGTCTAACAAATATATAACTGGGAAAGAGCCCGCTTGGAAACGTCTTTCCCCCCAAAATCCTCCCCAAACACGACACCCCCTTTCCTGGGGAAGGCTTGATAAAAAATCCTCACCAATTTGCATAGGTAAACACAGACCCAAACCCTTGGATCTTAAGAACAATGAAAAAAGCAATCAGGTTCTTAAAAGAAGAATTTTAATTGAAGAAAAAAAGTAAAAGGATCACCTCTGTAAAATCAGGATGGTAAATATCTTACAGGGTAATCAGATTCAAAACAGAGAATCCCTCTAGGCAAAACCTTAAGTTACAAAAAGACACAAAAACAGGACTATACATTCCATTCAGCACAACTTACTTTATCAGCCATTTAAACAAAACAGAATCTAACGCATACCTAGCTAGATTACTTACTAAGTTCTAAGACTCCATTCCTTTTCTGTTCCCGGCAAAAGCGTCACACAGACAGAGAGAGCCTTTGTTTCTCCCCCCTCCAGCTTTGAAAGTATCTTGTCTCCTCATTGGTCATTTTGGCCAGGTGCCAGTGAGGTTATCCTAACTTCTTAACCCTTTACAGGTGAAAGGGTTTTTCCTCTGGCCAGGAGGGATTTTAAAGGTGTTTACCCTTCCCTTTATATTTATGACAGATGCTTATAAATGTCTCACCTTATTTCTGAACCCTATAGAACTCTTGGCTTTCAGTGACATCCTGTGGGAATAAGTTCCACAGGTTAACCAGATATTGTTAAAAAAGTTATTGTGCCTGATTTACCTTCTCAATACAGTACAGACCCATTTACACATGAATCCACTTAACGTGCGGTAGTGCCATGCCTCCCAGTGGTACCTATTTAACACACGAGACTCGTTAACACATGGTACAGGAACTTGCTATGTAGCACTACAGATTTCCTCACTAACTTTACCAATATTGGTAAAGATGTATCACGCACGCTTAGTCATTGTCACGCTAGAGAGATGTATAATATATAGTAGTTATATAGTAATATATATACTACATTAGAAAATTTTAACTGTAGGCCTAATATAATGGCAGAGGGCAAGCGTCAGTGTTCCTATAGTGTAGAAGAAAAGCTAGCTGCAATAGATCGAATAAATAGCAGAGAAACCCAGGCCAAAGTTTCAAAAGATATTGGGATTGCAGAATCTACTCTCTGAGGATGGCTAAAAAATGAATCTAAATGGAATGGTTTTGTACAAAATATCAGTTCTGCCGCAGGGCTTAAGCGAAAACATGTGCGCTATTCAGCAAAACCCACAACAGACAAAGCCATGCGCACATGGTTTGCTCAGGAAAGGCTGAAAGGAATGCTGCTAAGTGGGCCAATTCTTCAAGCCCAAGTGACAAAATTTGGAAATTTAACAGGGGATGAATCATTCCAAGACAGCAAGGGGGTTATAAGTTGTTTTAAAAAGCATCATGGCATAGCGCAGGTATCGATTTCTGGAGAAAGCCGATCAGCTGACAAATCGGCCGCAAACACGTTTCCCGCCGAGGTAAAATCTATTTTACAAAATGAAGACTACCACGCAGAACAACTTTATAATTGTGATGAAACAGCTTTATTTGCAAAACTGCTACCTGACAAGACTTTAGCCTTTAATTACGTGACACAGAAAACAGCTGGATTTAAAAAGATAAAAGATTGTGTGACTCTTCTTTTTTGTAGTAATAAGACAGGCAGCCATAAGCTTGCCCCTCTCCTTGTTGGCCGCTTTCATAACCGTCGCTGCTTTAACCACCTCAGTAGACCCAAACTGCCAGTAATATACACTAACAGCAAAAATGCTTGGATGACGAGACACATGTTCGACGACTGGTTCCATAACAGCTTTGTTCCAGCTGTTCGTAAGCATCTGTGGTCAAAGAAACTCGAAGCCAAAGCACTTTTGCTACTTGACAGTTGTCCAGCCCATCCTCCAGCTGAATCACTGGTATCGAGTGATGGAAAAATTCGAGTGCTATACCTACCATTCAACACAACATCAAAAATTCAACCTTTAGACCACAGCATTATTCAGAATTTTACAACAATTATCAATGGGAGCTGATTTTGGCGATCATGTCATGCACGTCTTCAGGCATTTCCGAATTCCTGAAACAGTTAAACATGAAGGAAATTATTTATTTAGTTAAAAAAGCTTGGGACGGAGTAAAACAAAAGTCCATTGAAAACTGCTGGATAAAGGCTCTTGGCGATGCCTTTTCTGTCAAAGATGGCTCAGACTCGGAAAACTCCGACAGTGGCACTGATTCAGAGCCAGACTTTGAAGGATTTTTGGAAGAAGACGTCCTATAAACATGCACACAGACAAAAAAGGATAAAGGTAAACTTCTCTTTCAAATGATAAAAGATTTTAGTTTGGATACGTCGCTGGAAATCATTACCGAGCGGCTGGAGATGGATGAAGATTGCCCGACTTCAGAATTTCTGTCCGAGGAAGAAATATTAACGGGCTGCGAGGCTACGTCAGACCACGAAAGTGATGGCGAGGATGTCGTTGAAAAGGTCAACATTTCGCCCACAGAAGCCCTTAGTGCTGTAGAAACTGTTGTAAGATTTATGGAGGAGCAAAATGCGGAAAATATCGAAATCATTCATCTGCAGCGAATGACAGACTTCATAAGAAGGAAAAAAAAATGTGAGCCAGAAAGCGCAGAAAATAATGGCGTTTTTTTCTAAGTGAATCATAGACACTTTTTTCAGCATGGCCTTCTTAACCCGCAGTCCGTTAACACGTGGTCGTGACGGCTTGACTCCCGACATCCGTGCGTCAATGGGTCTGTACCGTATATTTTGTATAATGTTATCATATTCCCGCTTTGCATCTACTCTCTAAACAAAGCAGTCCCAATATTTTTAATCTCTCTTCATAGATAAGTGTTTCATTGCCTCTAATTTTTTTAATCTTTGAATCTGTCACAGTGTGGCTGGCCCTTTAAAGGGGAGATGGCACCACCTGTGACCAGGGCCGGCTCCAGGCACCAGCTTTCCAAGCAGGTACTTGGGGCGGCGTTGAGAATGGGGCGGCAGTTCCTCTGTCTGTGGCAGCAATTCGGCAGCAGCTCCGCTGCTCTTCCTGCCGCGGGGGCAATTTGGCGGCGACTGCTTGAGGCGGCAAAATTGGTCGAGCTGCCCCTGCCTGTGACATACTAAATTTGCCTCCTCCGCTGGGAAAAATGGGTTGTGTGACTCAGTCAGGCCTCTTGGATAGATAAGGGAGAGGCCTGGGTAGTGAGATACGGGATGGATGGGTGGATTTCAGCAGAGGCCTTAAGAAGGCTGCTGAGAGCAGAATCCTCCTGCAGGAGACCCTGAAACACCAGGGGAGAAAAGATTCCAGCTAAGTAGGGCTGGGAATGACCTGACAATGCAGGGAAAGACTCCACACAGAAGGACCTGGGAAGGGCTTAATGGAGAGTGGGGAAGGATAAATATGTGAACTTCGTTTTGAATGGTCTGTGGTGAACCAGGGTATTACTGGCTAAGTGTAATGCAATGCCTGTATGGAGTTTATTGAGGAGTCCTGAGGAGAGGAAACTGAGGGTGGGATGCCTGCAGGACCACCCATTGCAGAAACCTTTCTTTTTTTGTTATATTGTCTTGAGATAGGTGTGGCGATTCAATGACAAGACAGACACAGCTTTTAGCAAGCAAGCAGGCTGGTCTCTGCTAACAGGCTTCTGCCTGTCAGCTTTCCACCTTCCCCTTTATTCTCTCTCTCCCCCCGCGCATTACATTCTCCAACAGATAAAAGGAATACACTGGCTTTGTTTAACATTCTTATTTACCAATTTCTATCTACCACATTCCTTGCTCTCAGGCCTTGAGCCCAGTCCTGGGAGGCTTCCCACGGTTCATGTCATCTTGGCGAGATTCCAAGGTTGATGCCCTTGAAAGGAGCTGTGTGTGCACAAGTCCAGCACAACACTCTGGGTGTGCCCTGAATGTTGCCAACCGCATAAACCTTGTATGAATCCTACAGATAGGGAAACAAGAGAGAACACACTATTCCAGGCTGGTGGAGACCATTATTTATACCATGGCATCATCATATTTTCAGTAGTTTTAATCTATTCATTCTGTATCTTAACATATTGTTTGGGGCACTGCTGCACACTGAGCAGAAATTTCCATTGAACTGTCCACAGTGAAGCCCTGGTCTTTTTAGCTGGGTGCTTACAGTTAATTTACAATCCAGCAATGAGTATGAGTACTTCAATTTATTCCTTCTAGTGTGCAATACTTTGCACTTGCCAATGCTGAATTTTATCTGCCTTTGTATTGTCCATTCACCTACAATAGGTGGGGGTCCGTCCCTCTGAAGTTCCTGATAACCTTGACTAATTTTGTCATTTGCCCACTACTGCTCACTCTCTCCTCCAGATTAACAACAAACATGGGAAACAATACTAGTCCTCGTACAGAATCATTTTGCACCCTCCTGTTAACCTTTTTCCATATGGAAAACTGACCGCTTATTCCCATTCTTTGTTTTGCTGTATCAAGAGTACAAGATGTAACTGCAATATCAGCTGCATTTTTGGGATGGGGCAGAGGGGGAAGACTAGGAAAAGCTATAAAAACAGTGTTTCTGAATCTTCAACCCTTACTCACATTGAGTAACACTTACTCACATGCATAGTTGCACTGGCTTCAGTGGGATTACCTGTAGGAGCAAGTGTTACTCTGTATCAGTAAGGTTTTCAGAATTAGGCCCAGATTTTCAAAAGAGTGGGTCAAATTCTGAAGCCATCAACCTTTCACCCTGTGCAACTCCCACTGGAGTCAGTGGAAAGACATGTTAAATCATATCATTTTTCCCTTTTTGAAGGTGTTTCTAATACTTCAAGGAAATAAAGAATAAAAAAGAGATTATGTTAATAGAAGGTTATAAAGTATAGAACTGATCTGATTCAAGAGAGAAGCTTTCAAAGGAGCTATGCTGTGGTCTGGTAACCATAATATTTAGACTTGCCTAAATATGTACTTATGAGTGACTAAATTGCATTTAGGAATTGTCATACTTATAAGCAGGCATATTTTGATTTGTGCATTGTTTTCCTTTGGAACTATTTCAATTTATCAGGCAAATCTTTTATTTTCACAGTAGACTGGAACAGCTTTTTCTAAGCCAGAGAAGCCTAGCATGTTAATTCATTTTTATTTCAGGATTACTGCTCTTCTAGTCTTTATGATCTAACGAGTGTTAGCAAGTCTTAGGCCAAACTCTCTACAGTTAGGAACTGATGCAGTTCCACAGAAGTCAACAGCACCATACCAGTTTACACTGGGAGAGAATTTGGCCCATAATCAAGAAACAGATCAAGTCTACTTAAGTCTAAGGCCATGTCTATACTAGAGACCTTACAGTGGCACAGCTGTACCAATGCAGCTGTAAGGTCTCCCATGTAGCTGCTCTATGCCGTCGACATAATTAATCCATCCCCCAACGAGCAGCTGGAGAGTGTCTCTCACCAACATAGCCCTTTCTACACTGGTGCTTCTGTCGCTGTAACTTATGTTGCTCGGGGATGTGTTTTTTCACACCCCTGAGTGACATGAGTTATACCGACAAAAGTGCTAGTGTAGACAGTCTTAACATATTACATAAGAACATAAAAGTGGCCATGCTAGGTCAGACCAAAGGTCTATCCAGCCCAGTATCCTGTCTTCTGACAGTGGCCAATGCCAGGTGCTCCAGAGGAAATGAACAGAACAGGTAACCACCAAGTTATCCATCCCCTGTTGCCCATTCCCAGCTTCTGGCAAATAGAGGCCAGGTACACCATCCCTGCCCATCCTGGCTAATAGCCATTGCTGGACCTATCCTCCGTGAACTTATCTAGTTCTTTTCTGAACCCTGTTATAGTCTTGGCCTTCACAACGTCCTCTGGCAAAGAGTTCCACAGGTTGACTGTGCATTGTGTGAAGAAATACTTCCTTTTGTTTGTTTTAAACCTCCTGGCTATTAATATCATTTGGTGACCCCTAGTTCTTGTGTTATGAGGAGGAGTGAATAACACTTCCTTATTTACTTTCTCCATACCAGCCATGATTTTATAGACACCAATCATACCCCCCCTTAATCGTTTCTTTTCCAAGCTGAAAAGTCCCAGTCTTATTAATCTCTCCTCATACAGAATACCCATAATCATTTTTGTTGCCCTTTTCCGAACCTTTTCCAATTCCAATATATCTCTTTTGAGATGGGGCAACTACATCTTCAGGCAGTATCCAAGATGTGGGCATACCATGGATTTATATAGAGGCAAAATGATATTTTCTGCCTTATTATCTATCCCTTTCTTAATGATTCCCAGCATTCTGTTCGCTTTTTTGGCTGCTGCTGCACATTGAGTGGATGTTTTCAGAGAACTATCCACAATGACTTATGACTCATAAAAGACTGCAAATTCTTTGGGGCAGGGACTTTCTTTTACCATATGTCTGTACATCATTTAGTATAATGACAGGTTTCAGAGTAACAGCCGTGTTAGTCTGTATTCGCAAAAAGAAAAGGAGTACTTGTGGCACCTTAGAGACTAACCAATTTATTTGAGCATGAGCTTTCATGAGCTACGAAAGCTCATGCTCAAATAAATTGGTTAGTCTCTAAGGTGCCACAAGTACTCCTTTTCTTTTAGTATAATGGGGCTCTGAACCGGGAGGGACACCTAGGTGCTGTACTGCAACACAAACAATAAAATTTTAAATTTGGTTTAAAAAAAAATCTCTTCCTGGTCTGGAAAACCATTTGCCAAGTTTCTGCCCAGTGCAGATGTTTACAGCAGAGTTACACGAGAAATCCCTGCGAATAGGAGTTTAGAATGGTATCGTAGCAACCTAAATGGTAGCCCTGTTGAGACACATTCATGACGGAATGGACCTTTGCTATTTTTCTCATAGTACCTCTCCTTGCCTTTTTGGTTAGTCACATCTCTGTGACATTAAAGCCATTTGCTCAGGAAAGTGTGGGTTATAACCTCTTGCTATAAATCACTGGGGAAAATGGCTATAAGGGAAATTGTTCTTGTTTACTAAAATGTATATATTAGACAATGGATTTTTGGGGGGGGAACATACACGGCTATAGAAAATACAAACTGATTTAAAGAAAAGCATTTGCCCCAAGACATTTTTGAAACATTTTATAACTCTTATTTGCTACAACAATTAATATTTCCATCACAGGAACATCAAACCATACAAGGCATCTATAAGAACAGTTTGTTGGTTGTGAACATGAAAGTACCTATAGCACCTTTTCTATCTCTGTGCACTTCAGCAATACCATTTAAATGCGGTACACAGGAACTGAAATAGGAAGTACTGTATCCATTTTGCAGCTGGGTAAACAGTCAGAGAGAATAAGTAGCTTAGGTCTTGAGCCGGTGACTTTAATGGGGCTCTGTGTGGGCACAAAGGTCATGGTACAATTCCTGCTAGCATCCACTGCCATTTCAAGTACATGAGGTCTTCCATATTGAGCACCAGAGGTGCATAGAAGTGGGGTTATCTTTGATCCATTTCAGTCCCTTTTGCTCTGCTACCACCCTCCGCCCAACCTCCCTGCTAGCCACAGTCTGTCTCGCCACTCCTGTGAACCTCCTGAAGTACAGAGGACGGAAATACTCTTCCCAAGAACCTTAGGAGCAAAGCTATGTGTATTCTGCAGCAGCAGCTGGTCCTAGAATCTGTGGCCCATAGTTTCTGCAGCATTCTGATGTATCATTCTGGAATTTCCATAACAGAATGAGATACATTAAAACAGAGTTGTTTACTGAAAGAAATATGGACATAAATAGTACAATCAGGAGAGTAGCCCTTGTTTTTTAGCTTGATATTAATACTGACTTATTGTATGCTGCCCCCAGCTTTTCTGTGTGCTGCAGATTTTTGTAGTGAAAACATATAATTAAGTTGCAGAAGTGGAGGAGTATGAAGATTTTGGTAACAAGGTAAGGGGCTACTGGGGCTTTTGGTATCTAGGAAGTCAGTGGAGGTTATTTAGGGGGTTTGCCCTCCTGCAATTTGGTACTACAGGAGGGATGCGTTTTCTCTTTCTGCTTTTCTTTTGCATAGGAATTGAGGTTGCTAAGAGTGGGAAGAAAGCTTGAATTTCTCATTCCCCAGAAACCAGTGACAATTAGCTGCCCTCCTCTTATTATATGGCATTACATCCTTCATGATGGATGAACACACTGGTTTGATATTTCTGCTAGATTGATCACCAGTGAAATAATTAACAATATGTATATGTAAATTACTGCCATTATGCTTCAGAATTAACATTTCACTGAGATGCAGAGAAGACATGCTGTCAGAGATATTGTTTCAACCAGAGAGCATTGTACACACAGCTCAATTTTTAAAGGCATTCTTGTAATCATAAGTGAAAAAGATTTATTTGTTGTTAAAAATGAAAGCATAAATTATGGGGCACAATTATGCTGCACATTTTAAAAATCAAATAAGTAGCCACTTGCACAGCAGTGTCATTGATTTATACTTGGGAGTCTGTATAATGTATTTGTGATAGGCGGGTCATAGGACTGAAATGGTCGGCGGCCATTGTATTAAGGATCACTCCCTCCTCTGGAACAGCAGCTTTGGGCAGTATGCGGGGAAGGGTGGTTGAAGAGACTGGGAGCACTTGTTAAGGGTGGAGGAACAGAAACAATTCTGGCAGAATAGGTGGGAAACAAGTGAATGGAGGGAGAGAAGAAATCAGGAGATTTATGTAGGGAAGAAGAGCGCAGAGATTGCTAGATTTAGAGGAGAGCAATGGAGTCTTGAATTGTGATGGGGGATTTTGAAGGAGGGAGGAAGGAGAGAGAAGATTTTGGGGGTGAGAAGGTGAGCTTTCAAAGAAAAGAGGCTGAGGAGAGTTGTAAGGGAACAGGATTTGGGAGTGGGAGGAGAGACTAGGGATCAGAAGAAAAGAGGGAGCTGGAGAAGCAGGAAAAAGGACTAGCTGGGTTGCAGAAGGAAGAAGAATCGGTTTAGGGACATTTCAGAGGACTGAGAAGAATTGGGAATGGAGCAGCTATTAGAAAATGAGGGGGGGCAGAGAGGCTGATGAAATCTGTGGGTATGAAGAACAGAGCAATATAAAAGATTTGAGGGAAGAGAAGGGAAACTAGGGATAGCGAGGTGATTTTGTGGCAAAGGAAAGAATGGAGAGGGGTAGATGACAGAGTGAAGATGCCTCCCATGAATGTGGCAGGGGGAAGGGGAATGAGGGAGGAAGTCTGAAGGAAATTTAGAAAGATTGAGGACAGACTGGGTTTATGAGAGGAAGGAGAAAGATCTTTGTAGACTTGGAGCGCTGAAAAAATATTGCTTCTGGGAAGGTGTATAGGAGCAGAGGAAGGGCTGTGGAGAAGGCCAACATACTCTGAGCAGCATCCAAGTAAGTCATGGAAACTACTCCACTGTTAGAATGCATTGGTAGATGGGTGAAGAAAGCCCTCAGAGCACTGGCCTGGACAATCGCTGTCTGCAGTCAGTATGCCCTCACCTCATTAAAGTTCTCTCCAAATTCCGCAAAAGTTAAATTGTGACTCAAATTAGTTTTATAGAGCGCCCCTTTAGAATGTTGAGATTTCCCAAGTCAGCAAATTGAACACGAAAGCCATGTAAATAGCTCTCTAGCTTTTTGCCT
Source organism: Natator depressus (assembly GCF_965152275.1). Taxonomy (NCBI): domain Eukaryota; kingdom Metazoa; phylum Chordata; order Testudines; family Cheloniidae; genus Natator; species Natator depressus. The sequence continues at coordinate 154,643,690 of NC_134235.1, read as the reverse complement.
TTCCTTTTCCCCAGCATTCTTCCAGCCATCCCTTAGCTATCGCTGGGAATTCTATGTTCACCCAGCTCACTTATACATGCAGCAAACGTATTGATCTGGAGAAGAGCTCTGGCGTCAGGCTGTCTGTGGCCTGTATTTAGCTGTTGGAGAGGAAAAGCTTTTATTTCTTCCAAGGAACAAAATGAAGAAACATTAGCTAGGTTTCAAATCATTGTGGAAGGTTGGGGGCAGGGGAAGCTAATAATAACTGCGATGTTACAAGTAGAGGGGAAAATTTAGTTAGCAACAGCAGTAATTCTACTTCCTTTTATCTTCTGAAGACACTTTAAACAACATGGTTATGTAAAAACTCTCTCTTCACCTTATTATCTAGATCCACAAAATGCTCAACATATTGTGAGCGGTGCATTATTCATTCTTTTCCTTGTATATCCCATTCCTCCTTCCCAATGTAATTCCCTTGATATCACTACAGTCATTTGCAGGTTCTAGACTACTATCCAGTCTTGATGGATTCTGTAAGGTCACTTAAATTCCCCCCTCTTACTCTTTCTGTAACCCACTTGGGTTTTGTGAGCTCCATTAGTCTTTTGATGCAAAACCAATGGCGAGGGGAGATACTTACTGTCCCCTTGTAACAGTGACTCAGAGACAGAAACTGCCTTCCAAAGTTCTGTCATTAGGGCTCTGGGATTTTTGGCTCCAATTTGCCAGGGCAAGCAGAAAACCCCCCGTACATACACACACACACCACCAGCACCCCCTCCACCCACATACCCTTCAGGAAGTAGCCAATGGAGGACTGGGAAAGTCACCAGAATTCTTCTGATCTTATCAAAAAGCTGAGGACTCTTCCTAAGGAGAGGCACCCCTGGTGCTCAGAAGGTGTGTTAGCGTAACACTGACAGACCCCGGTCGCTGGTGGGCAGGATCGAACCTGGGGACTCTGGAGCTTAGTGCCTGAGCCTCTACTCAGTGATGAGCTGCCAAAGTCTTAACAACTGGTTCCCTCCTCACCCCATGAGGGGGCCGTGGCCCACCCCCGCCCCCTGGGACTCCTGCCCCATCCAACCCCCCGCATTCCTTGACGCTGCCCCCCCCCGGGACCCCTGCCCTATCCACCCGCAGAACTGGGCAGGAGGGTCTCGTGGGCCACTGTAGTGGGTGACCACCGCACCCCACCCCTAAGAGCCAGAGGGATCTGCCAGGGGGTGAGGTGAGGAGTCCCGGCGATGCCTACCTGGGGCACCTCCCGGGAAGCATCCGGCAGGTCCCTCTGACTCCTAGGGATGGGGTAGCGAAGCTAGGGGAGGAGCAAGGGGACCGGCTGCTCCCCCCATTGATCACATCAAAAGTGGTGCCTTAGGTGCCGACTCTGTGGTGTTCCAGGGCTGGAGCACCCACGGGAAAAATTTGGTGGGTGCAGAGCCCCCACCAGCAGCTCCCCACCCCGCGCCCGGCCCCAGCTCTGCCCCACTCTGCCTCCGCCTCCTCCCCTGAACACGCCGCCCCGCTCTGCTTCTCCGTCTCCCCCCCTGCTTCCTGCAAATCAGCTGTTCGCACAGGAAGCCTGGAATGGCTGAGAAGCAGGTGGCAGCTTCACACTAAGGCCCAGGGAGGCAGAGGTGAGCTGGGGCGAGGAGCGGTTCCCCTGCGCGTCCCCTGGGTTACCTGCTACGGCGTGGGTGGCCCTCCTCGTGCCCCCCCGGCCCCAGCTCAGTTCACCTCCTCTCCGCCTCCCTGGGCCTGAGCACAAAGCCGCTGCTTGCTTCTCAGCCCTCCCAGGCTTCCCGCGCAAACAGCCCTGCTTGCTATCCCCTCACCCTGGCCCTGGCTTTTATATACAGACAACCTGTTGTGGCACCAGTGGGCTGTGTGGAGTTTTTATAAAATGTTGGGGGAGGGGTCAGAAAGAAAACTGTTGAGAACCCGTGCTTTATATTGCTGGCAAGGAGCATGGAGAAAACCCCAGGAGAAAGACAAGACCCTCAAGAAAGAGAGGAGAGGCCCTTATTGGGGCAGAAGAAGTGATCTGAGTAACACCTGACTGCAGGTTCCTTAGACTTGGCTCCTACCCATGCAAAAAACTATTATGTTTTCTGTTTGATTTCCGCTGTGTGCTATTTGTGCACCTTACAGTCTTGCCAAACCCAACGGTTCAAAAATCATTAGACAGGCCCCCCCAAAACCATTATATGCTTAAAAATAATAAATGTTCTATGATTTTTTTCCTTTGCCTTCTGGTTTTTGAGCCTTTAAAGTTCATGCTTTTCTGAACCCAGAAATGCAGGGGGGGAAATTTAATTACAAAACTGAGATTCTCGTGTAATCAGATAAATCCAGAATCTGGGGCTTGTTTAAAAAAAAAAAAGAGAGAGAGAGAGAAAATAAAGAAAACCATCACCAAAACATTGTGATACAATGAAACTGCAAGAGCGGATCACATTGATCCTATTTCCTACCTTATCACTGGAGACCCTGACCTGCAGGAGCAGGCCTTGCTGTCTAGCTGGCAGTCAATATTTGTGCACTTGAGACTGAGTCTCTCTCCATCCCTCCCCACTGAATACTCAACATTTTTTGCTGAGCTCTGATTTGTGTTAGGCACTAGCCCCGGGCATAACTGTTCAGTGGAGGGTGTTGGTCTGGTGTGTTCAGTAAAAGCTGTTGTTCTGGCTTCTTATAGTTTCAATGTATTTTCACTGTGCTTACTTATCGAGCCTTTTTCTACATATTTTTATTTTCAGTATGTTTGTTCCCTTGTTAGTTTATACAAAGACCCCTCAAGGAGGAGTTCATTCACACTTTGTGTTCAGTCTCTATTTTGTGTGTGGTTCACTGGCTCCTTGAATGATAAGCACAGAGCTTTCATCAGTGTAAGTAGATACCCTGGGTTTTCCTGTAAAGTTTCAGTGAGGCTCCTACAGTCATAGCAAGGCAGGTGGCAACACTTTGCATGCTAAGCGCTAGCACTTGATTACCCTCCTGGAAAGGCCCTTGCAGGCTCTAGTAGACTCAGTCAGTCTCACTTCTGAAGTCTGAGGACTGCTGCCCAGAAAATAGTGCCGGTACCTAGAATGTGGTGAGTGGTATTCCTTTGCTTCTTTCCATATGGCAGCCAGAGCTTGGCTTCTTGCCCTTGCTGTGGAAGCATGCCAGGAGCTGGGAAAGCTTACTCTGCTGGTGAAATAAAGCCCTCCTTGTAAATGCCATCCGGGTATGATTTCTAGCTAGTGCACTGTGATTAGCTATCAGAATTCTGCAAAACCTCATTGTTTTCCAGAATGCAGTATTTTACAGATGTGACTTATTTTCATTACCCTATTGCTCTGAAATGCAATAGTTTATAGCTCATAAATGCAGGTACTGCTGGAGTGAATCTAAACCTTATTTTGAGTTGCATAAGTAAGGTCTGAGAGCCAGATCCTGCCCTCCCTGTGGCAGTGTGCTAGAGAGGGAATATGTAGCTTCTTCCTCATTGCACAGCAACAGGGCAATTGCAGTTTAGTGCTAGGGTAATAGCTGGCACAAGAAACTAAGGAGTGTCAGGGGAGAGCAAAGATATTTTGAGGTGCATCTGGTGGATGGTATGGAGAGAAAGGAGAGAGATGTCATGGGAAATAGAGAGGGACAGGCTAAGGGACTTGAGAGAAGGCGGAAGAGAGATTGGGAGCATGGGCATGCTCTCAATTACGCAAATGTCAGCATTGGTATTTCTTATGGAGGATAGGTCCATCAATAGCTATTAGCCAGGATGGGCAGGGATGCAAAACCATGCTCTGAAGCATCCCTAGCCTGTGTTTGCCAGAAGCTGGGAATGGGTGATAGGGGATGAATCACCTGATGATTACCTGTTCTGTTTATTCCCTCTGAAGCACCTGGCATTAGCCATTGTCAGAAGACAGGATACTGGGCTAGATGGTCCATTGTTCTGACCCAATATGGCTGTTCTTATGTACTACTGTGATGATATGTTATTTAGCAGAAACTGCTAGCTAGTTAATGTTTATCGAAGAAGATAGAGATAAAAGACATTAGGTCTGTTGCTGTACAACTTGCACTGCAAGGGCTTTCCCTGTTTTCAGTATATTTCTGGAGGACTAGTGTTTGATGAGATGAAACTTCTTGCGTGTCTCGGGTAGGCTGTGCAAATCCAGGGTTTTCAGCAGAGCCAGCAGCTAGTGGAGGAAGCTTTTCGAAGGCTCATTCTGCACCTAACGCTCCGAAGCTCATTTAAGGATTTAGCTTTCTCCATGATGCAACTGCAGAATTCCATTCCTTGCAAGTTGGAAACCACTGATTGGCTCTCAGACAAGATACTCTTTTCAGCTACTTAAATCTATTAAACATCAGAGAGGGCAGTGGGATTTTATTTGCTGCTGTTGCCAGGGAGGCTTTCACAGACAGCTGAAAAATTTTTCATGACTAGCTTCAGTGGCATTACATTCTTCAATTTCTGACCTACTAATAAATGTTGAAAGACGATCAGCGTGAATGTTGAATGAATCAAGAATCTTCAAGATGTATTTGCTCAGTGATGCTCAGACATTTCAAGGTGCTGTAACAAGGTGGTCTGCCCCTTTAAGAGCCAGAGGAGCAGCCAGCCCTGTTGTGGAGAGGAGCTGGTCAGGTAGTTGCTGGGAATCATCTGACCCAGCTGGTCAGATGATTAGGTCCGATGAGTCTCACCTGGGGGCTATGAGGACCCCATGGAGCCTCAGAGTAGAACAGAGCTGAGAAAACACTCTGCTGTAACCAGAGCAGAGGACTGCAAGGGAGTAAGAAGCCCGGTGAGTACCCTTAAGGCTGGGTGGAGTCCCTGACCGCTAAACTGCTGGAGGCCAGGTTCCCCACAGTCTGTGCTGGAAACATGAGTGTTACTTAATGTTCTCACTACATTATTTTTTCTTTTTTGTGTGTGTGTTGGGCCATAAACAGAGTCCTGAGGAAAGGGCTATGAACTGATCTGGGTGTGGCTGGTTATTTCTCCCTATGCTGGTGATCGAGTCCACCAGCCTGTAGGGTGTTTAAATTATTTGTAGACCAGTTTTTAACCTGAAACTGAAGCCTAAGAGAAGTTAGTTGATTAACTTATAATGCTCTGATACAACCCTCCTCTTCCTGTGAAGGAAGTACATTGAATTTCTAGACAGGCTTGCTGAGTGACAGCGATCCAGTGGGGCGACTCATGGGAGGTGCAGGAAGGGCTAAGTGCCCCAGCAGCTGGCCCAGGTGGGGAGAGGAAGAGGCAGGGCCAGAGCCTCTTCCAGTAGCGCTGCCCAAGACACTGCCTGGTGCAGTGCAGTGGCTGACTGGGAGAGCACCTGGCTGCCCCCGCCTAGGCTGTGCTTCTGGGGCCAGTGGCTGAGCAAGCCGGAGCCCCTCCGGCATGTTCAGAGTTGTCTCCTTCCCCAGAAGTCGAGCCTGGGCAGGGAGCGGGCTGCTGCTGCAGAGTGTGAAGGCCCGGGGCTGGGGGCGGGGAGAAGTCACGTGGGGAGATCACGTGTCCTTCCCTTTAGTTGGTGCCCTCTTTGTGTCCTCCCATGAGTCGCCGGCTTTTGTACTGTCCTCTTTGCAAGTACTTCATGTTTGTGGGTGCTTGTCAGGGCCGCCCCTAGCTATTCTGGGACCCTGGGGAAGAGTCGGAGCAGGGACCGGAGCAGCACACAGCTGCGCAGGGCACCCCAAATTTCCCAGTGCCCTAAATTTCCCAGTGCCCTACGCAGCTTCGTACTTTGCGTATGGGTAAGGACAGCCCTGATGCTTGTCACTTATGAATCTGAATATGAGAGAACACTGCAGCAGTCTAACCTATTCAAATCAGTATTTTAGGATGCCTATAGTCAGATAGCTGGACATCAGGAAGTGGGTTCAGCAAAACAGTGCCAATTGATGCACTTTGAGGACTTCAGGGGAAAATGTATTTTGTCTTTCTGTGCAGTTGTCTCTCATTAAAATCCCACTCTGTTAATCTATGTACCTGTACGTAGCTTGTAGCCACAGCCATCAGGCTCCTGACAAGCTGTTCATGTGTGGTCCTGGATGCTGCAAAGGCTGAGAAAAGACAACAAAAGGAGTGCTTTAAGTAGTGCAATTAAAAAAAAGCATCTCTAACAACATGCAGAAACTGTGTGTGTGTGAGAGAGAGAGAGAGATTAAGTGACTTGCCCAAAGTGTTAGAAAGCTCTGAAAATACTCTTCCAAGAATCCTAATGTTATGAATTCAGGGTCCAATATCTTGAGATTTACCAGGGCTAGAAGGAGCAACTAGTTTGTACTACTGGAATTTGGGAATTCTGGTTTCATAGCCCTGCTGACACGTAAGATATTGGTCTTTAAATGTATCACTGGTAGAGCTGACTTAATTAATTTCCCAGTTTATTTTGTGAAGGTGAAGGAAAAAATCCTTTGTTTCAGGTCAGACCAAAACTAATTTTTTTTCCTAAAAATCAAGAAGTCAGGAAAAAATTGTTTCAGGTCAAATTAAATGTTTTCATTTTGAGTGTGTGTGTGTATATATTTTATTTATTTATGTATAGTATATAGATGTAAAGAAAATTTGGAATTGGTCATTTGAAATTTAAAAAATGGAAACATTTTGGTTTTTTGGAATCTTTTTTTCAAAACAAACCATTTGGCAAACGCAACATAAATTTGCAAAGCATGTTGGCATTAGCAAATCTGTGGGGGGTTTTGTTTTGTTTTGTGTTTTGTTCTTTTTTTAAGAGGGTGAAGTGTGTTTGTTGAAAAATTTCACCCAGCTCTAATCACTGGTCCAGGTTGAATATTGCCCATCCTGGGATTGTGTCGTAAAATTTGGGGACAGACATTCCATGTTGTAGGGGAAAGAAGAAAACATTTTTGTGGACTGTTTGTTTAAATAGCATCTGCTTGAAGCTGCTCAGGAGTCTGAAATGTTGAGGGGAATGGTTAGTGGCCAGAGGTAGGTGATGAGGGCCAAGATTCATGGTAAATGCAGTGTATCACATGGATCTGGAATATAGCATACGGCTATCACCACCTCATTGTGGTTGGTGTGTGTGTGTAATTTCTCATGAATAGAGAGACCCATAGCAGAAAATATGTACAGGGAACAGAAATACAGTAGAAAACTGGCAGAGGCATGGGTTAAACACTTATTGCTTTTTTTTTTTGAGAGAGAAAGTGTATGGAAGCCCTCCTCTGCTGCATCTTTGTATGTAATGATCTGCTAAAACATAAAAAGCAGCATGCAGTGTGTATTCTGCTGCTTTAAAGTCCACAGTACTGCATCAGATCATGTGCTTTTTCAACTAAATGCAGAGTCAAACAGTTGGGGCCGAACTGAGATGTGATTGAAGGGAATGCCACTCCACTGATGGCTTTCAGTGGAGCTCCATCTGCTTACCAGGTTTGAATTTGGTCTTGAAACTATAAAAGGGGACAGTCCCTGGTAGGCATATGTAACTTCATTCCCACGGGTCGTGGTCAGTCAGATTTGCAAAGTATGTATTTGAGATTCTATACTTTGTTCCCTTAAGAATGTGCTCATGAAAATGTTTCCATACACAGTATGCACCTTCATATGAAGGCTTAGTATTTTTCTTCTGGGGTGTGTGTGTGTGTGTTAATTTAATATAAATTAAATTTTTATGTTGTGATATTTCAACTCAGGATGAAGGTATCACAGATTTTTGGAAGGGTGTAGACTCCATGGAGGGGAGAGTAGTTATTTAGGGTAGCACAAGATAATATAACTCAGTCAGGGCTGAAATGAAGAACAGAACATCAGGAAGAATTTTCTGACAATGAGATGTATTGGGCAATTGAACTAACTCCCCAACTGATGGAAACAGCATAGCTCGCCGTATTCAAAAATGTACTGGATAAAGTATAGGGAACAGTTCTCCACTGACAGGGAGAAAGGGTTTAAATACCTAAGAGGACTTTTTCATCTCTAGATTCTGTGATCACTGTATGCTCACCCTCTGAAGACAAGCTGAGTGTTTAAAGAGAGGAATGAGGTTAAAATAATTGGGATCTCTAGATTAAGCTCAGTTAAATCATTTGTGGAGTGACCCTGCATCAGACCTTATTCCTTCTACAAAAATCTTGTTACATTGCTTTTACATATTAATCTACTTCTCAGTTATAAAACACTTTAAAAAATCACTTAAGAATATCAGAAGAAAGCTGCGGAGCAGATTATTAAAATTAGCTCAGATTCAGAGTCATTCTGTTTACTGTATATGAGTATTGTGATTAGTACTAGTTCTGACTGTGTATCTCCAAATGGCAAAACAAAATAAAGAAAAATGTTTCGATATTTTATGCAGGTTCACCTTATAACCCTTCTGATTTATAAGCTGTGCTGTGAGTGCACTTTTGAAACACATCGAGTAACCCATGCTCTTGTCCTGAAATCTTGTAGATCCCACTAACTCTTACAAAATGCTCTAATCCAAATGACCTTTATGTTGAAGAATATAATCAGATACTCACAAGTCAGTGTACACTTCAGTGCACACTAAAATATATACTTCAGTTTCACTTCATTCAAAATCCATAGCCATTTTAGTATTCAGCGCACGTTAGCCTAGAATTGGTGTATATACACCCTAAACCTCAGGCTTTACGATGCAGCGGTACTACAGCCCGAATTCTCTGATAGTCTCTTAGGACAACCAAAGTGTAATCATGACAGCTGCTTTTGACTTGAACCCTGCAATGGTCAGAGAGACCATTCTGGCTTCTGCGGGTCTGGCCTACTTTGAAGCTTTTCTCCTGCCTTGTTTGGGAGATCCTGAAGCACTTGAACTCCGGTTGTGCCCAGCTTGGAAGCAGAGCTAACACACGCTGTTGTGCAGCTTTAGTCCTTCCATGACCAGTTTCAGCTGAAACTCTGATCATCTCCAGCCATCAGATAATCAAGAGTTTTGATTAACTGGATTTCGGATAACTGAAGTTTTGTTCTCATTTCATACCTACAATTAAAATCACGGAGGCCATGGAAGTGTGAAGAAGGATGCTGTGTCACAGTACAGGAATGCTGCAATCTGTCTGTCGTCTTCCTCTGATCCTTGCTGTCATCCGACTTCTGTTTCTGTGTGTCTCTTCCTTTAGTGCTGCTCCCAAGCCGCAGGTTCTGCTCTTAGTCTGAATGATTCTCCTGTGTATGCAGAGGAGAGAGCAGATCACTGATTTTAAAAAGAGAGGGGGAGTCAGGGGGCACCATGCTGGGTTCTAAGACAGTAGAATAGCAAAGCATTGTGAAATGCAATAGAGCTAAGAAAAAATGCAGGGAACGTGAGTGGCATGTTTCTTGTCCCATTTCAAGGTCCAAACAATTGTTCCAAAGAACCTCTCTTTGAAAGGGTGAGAGGGAAGATCCTACTTAGCACCTAAAGTAGTATTTAGACTCCTTTAAAAAAAAAATTAACCCCTTTCCGCTTCATGTTTTAATCTATGAATGTAAAAGCAAGTGTAATAGTTAAGGGGATGGGGAATTAATCAGAGCATCTCAGGTATCCTATAACTTTGCTCTTACGTTAATGTAAGATCAATTTGTGTAATGGACTAAATGGATGTAGAACTACCGGGCCTGATTCACCCCTGTGGAGTTCCAGCCTTACATCCCTGTAACTCCATTGATTCCAATGACATTATGCTTGTTTAAAACTAGGGTAAGCAAGTGGCGAGTCAGGCCTAGTTTGTCTACCAAGGGGGCAGGATGACAAGAATTTAAGAGGTGTTACATTTTTGCTCTTCAATATCCAGAGTGACACTTAAGTGGTTTAGAAATTGATTTAGAAAATGCAATCTGCACATCAGTCAAGCATAGCATGAGTGCCTTGTTTAAAGGATCATTAGATAATCAATAGCTAGAGAAAAATTACAAAGTACTATACATGTACTGTCTAGATAAGGTATGCATTTTGTTATATGACAGTATATGAAACTGCTGTAGCATGGGATGATGTACTAGCTTCACATTGTATAGCAGACTTAGGCTTCTGAGGGATCAGCATTTTAACTGAGTAGGCTTGGAGAGCTTATAAAAACAGTATGGCTACTGATCTTGCCTAACATGTTAAATAAAATCTGATGATCAGGAAAAGTGCTTGCATCCCAATGGTTCTGCGTTTTGGTGTTTTAGGGCCGGATGCTCCAAATGTTCATTACCAAGCACGCTGCTTACTGTGGTGTGTGATCCTACTTAAATCAACAGGTTTACACCTGGATGTTTGTGTATGCAGGATCGTGCAGAATAGAAAATGTGGAGATTTTTAATGTATTACATTCCTTATAAGAAGCTGGCAACAAGTGGATGTTTCATATTTACTGTTAATGACAGTAGTACCTAGAGAACACAGACAAGCATTCATTCGGTGCAAACAATGAATGGTGTGCAGTAAATAAAGCAGGGATACAAGATTCCTGCAAAATTCTATTTTGCTATTACTATGGGATAAACTTATGATATTACAAAGTGAATGAGGCATGGATCCTTCTGTGTGTGGTGGTGTGTCCCATCTAGTGGCACTGAGACCACTTAAAGAGAGAGATAAGATGAGTCTGCTCTACAGCCTTAACTAACAGCCAGTTAGCTTTTAGCTCATGTGGTAGAGGCTCATGCACTAAGCTCCAGAGGTCTCCAGTTTGATCCTGCCCATTGGCGACTGGGGTCTGTCGGCGTTACACAAGGCAAAAGTACAATCTATGAACTAAAGAAGGCAGGCGTCTGCAGTGAAAAATATTATGTAATGTAATTAAGATTGTATCGTCATGTACATGCATAAGAGGGCAAAAATAATGATGTGAAGGCAATCTGAATTCTGACATTCCCTGACCTGGAATCTTGGTTGACTCTCTTATTTGATTGTCTCTTTTGACCTATATGTACAGGCCATGTCAGAATCTTGCCGCTTCCTCTGGCACAGCAACTCCAAGTTCTGTTGTTCTTTCTGCCCACACTGCCAAACTCTGTTCACATCTGGATTACGCCCTGATTATTGTGATCTCTACTATCAGGCCTTGATGCAGCCACACCCTTGTCTATTCCTTTGATAATGCTCCTGCTAAAATCACCTTCCTGGCTTGTTGCTCTCTATCACCACCCTCTTTGAAAGCCTTATCCAAAGACCATTAGAAAGACTCTCATTGACTTCAGTGGGCTTTGGATCTAGCCATATGTCATTCTAGTATGTATGGTTGTACAACCCCTAGCACAATGGGGCCATGACCTGAGTGGCCTCTATATGCTACCGCAATATGAATGTTTAATAACTGTTGAGTGCTTCACTCAGCAACCTGAGTCTTTGCATGGAACTAAAGGGGAGACATAAAACTTTATCTGAGGATGGAATCAAGATATTTATTTTCTAACTTCACCAGTAAAAGACCTAAGACCATTTGAACCTACATGAGAGCTAGTCGTGGATGCCCTTAGAAGAAAGTTGCTTTATCAGGCTTCCTTCTCAGTGAAAAAAACTTATTCCAGCCACCTGCTTCTGTTCCTATTCCCATGCAAGGCTGCACCTTGCAGCTGTTTTCAGGGTTGCTCTTTAGGTTTCCAGAGGCAATTTGTCCACTTCTGTGTGTAACATGGGATATGGAACCCTGGCCACCACTGCAGCGTGCATCTAAATTCAAAATATCTCTAAGACAACAATAATTCATTCCAAACTTCTGAAGGCAGCATAACGTATTTGCAGACTTCTAAGCCATGCAAGCCCTGGAATTCAGAGCAGGTCTGATATTCTGCAAAAGTGGCTAACTGCAGAGATCTCCGTCTTTTTTTAGTCCTAAAACCCCACACTTTTGAGACCATTGTCCTCAATTTTTGTTATGCAACCTGTGAGAGCCCTTGGGGTTGGGTGGGTGCTGAAAGCTAGACCCCTGCTATTTAAATACAACATAAAATCATTCCTGAAATTGTGGAAATCTTGCCCCTACAATAGGAGGGTGCCGCAGAATACTGCGTACAGGATTTTGGAGCAAGGGATGCTCTGCTCTTTGTGGGAGTACTAGGTCTCCTTTATCACTATGGTGTGGCCCTACTTCAGAAATTTCACCACATGTCAGCTGAGCTCATTCCCAAGGGAAAAGCTATGGAATGCTTAAGCTGGCAGTCTGCCACAACTAGAGACTGAAGTTCCTTATTATTGATCATAGGTGGGTTTGAAAGTGTCATTTATGTAACTTAGGCTCTGAGGGCCCATTGACTTAAGCACTTTTGAAAATGTTATCCTATGTCTTTAAATGTTAGTCATTATTCTGAATTTACATCAGTATACATCTGAAATAACTGTTGAAGCCAGCAGACCTAAACCAATGGAAATCTTGTGTAAGTGAGATCAGGATCAGATCCTCTACTCACTTTTCATCCCATAAAAATGGATGAAAGGCATGAGGGCCTGATGTTCTTTTCGTTGACACCAGTTTTCACTTGTTACTCTACTCACTTCTTTGAAGTTACTCCTGATTTGCATTTGTGCAAATGATACTACAGTCTGATTCTGATTTAAGTTCCAGTCTGAGGTTGTAATCAAAAACTATGAATAGTATCCTTGTGTGGGGCTGGGTGAGGGAGAGGAGGACAACGTCAGGAATTAATAAGACATTTGCAAGAAAACCTAAGGAATGTATACCGTGAACATTCCTAGTTTTACAATACCCCATCCCAAAGTGGAAAGATTTTGAAGATGTAAATGGTAGAGCTGAGCAAATAATTGATTTATGTTTAACCAGTTTGGTGGCTGAAGCAAACAGTCTCCAAAACATTTCATTTCTGATCAACCCAAAACAGAAATTTTGAGTCCGTCTTCTCTGAAACAAAAAAAGAAAGTTATGGGTTTTATGTTGTTCTCTGCCTCCCCAATGGAATTTTTTTTGAAGTGTTACCCGTTGTTTTAACCTAGCTAAAGTTTGTTTTTAAATTGTTTCATTTCGCAGTTCAAATATTTCATCTGACTTTTTAAACAATTGGGGGCTTTTTTGGTTGAAGTAATTTGCTGAGTTCAGCCCAAATTTTTAAATAGTTCTTGTTGACCCCAAACTGCATTTTTCAGCAAATAAAGTATTTGTCAGAAAAATTATCCCCAGACCTAATAAATCGCATTTCACTTTCACCAATTGTCTGCTTCAGTGAACAGCTTGGACAGCAAGAAAAAGGCTGTGGTACATAACCAGGGATTCTCGCAAAAGACACTGGAACAAACAAAAACAGAAGCAAGCGGATTCATTACACCCTTAGAGAACAGACCAATTCTTTCAATGTATAAGGACTTTTTTTTAAACAAATACTGTATAATAGTTCTTCAGGGCCCCAATAGACAGTTCACATTTCTCTTCTTGCTCCTATTTTGACAGTATCAAGAAAACAATTGTAATTTTCTCTCAGTTCCCCTTCTGGCATTATTATAATATTTCTGAAGCTCCTTTTGGGATATATGTAACAAGTTGGCACATAACTGTTACACTCAGAGTCTGTATCTGCAAAAAAGAGTTTTTTGTCCATTCAAAGGCTGTTTTGGAACAAAGCATTTTTTAAGGTGGAAATAGATTCATGCCATGTTCTCAAACTTTATTGTTACACCCTTTTATAGAATGATTATGGGCAAAATTCCGCTCTCTGTTAAAACAGCATACATTTTAAAGTAATAACACGGTTTCAGTGACGTTACTACAGATTCACACTAGGGTAACTGAGCGTAGAATTGGGTCCTGTATGTTCAACTATTTTTTCATGTCTTAGGGCATGTCTACACTACTGAGCTGCATCGGCAGAGCTGCACCGCTGTAGTGTGTCTGGTGAAGACACGCTATACTGACAGGAGAATGCTCTTCCATTAGCATAATTAGTCCACCACTGCGAGAGGGGGAAGCTATGTCAGCGGAATACTGTCTTCTGCCATCATAGTATGGTGTGGACAGTGCTTTAAATCGATGTAACTTACGTCACTCGGGAGTGTGTGTGTCATTTTGACACCCCTGAGCGACACAAGTTACATCTACTTAAGCGCTACTGTATTTACCGCACCTTTTTACTGCTGTCCAATAGTGGTTTTATTACCTGTCCAGTATAAGGTGCAGATGATGTTTCCTATTGGTGGTTTAAATTCTGTAGTGATTTTGGTATTCAGCATGGACCTAGCTTGACCGTACTGCATTTAAAAAATTAAAAGGTGCATAATCTTTACTGCTTGCTTGGAAATTTTTGCTACCGCCACAAGCAGGTTTAGGCATGATCATTCATTTAAAATGTGAAGCCTTTCAAACCCATTAGTTGAATACTTCAGCTTATTTGAGTCAAATATTGCATGTGCAATTTCTTAAGCAAAAAGCTGTTCAAAAATGGTGGAAAATTTCTGGCAAAAAAACCCCTTCATAGAAATTTTGCCTTAATATATGTTAACAGTTCCACTTTAGAGGCAGTGTAGCCTGGTGTGGGGCAAGGAACAAGGGATTTCTGAGTACCAATCCCAGCACACCCACAAATAGGTATGTGGGCAGAGTCAAATCACTTAAGTTACTTACTTTTTTCAATCTAGAAAATTGGGCTGATAGTGCTAAATTGTATGAAAAGGATGGTGTAATGACTTTTTATAAAAATACTTGGCAAATATCAAGTGCTAAAGATATTGAGCAATATTCCTCTCTCTGGCATAAATCCATAGGATTAATATGGCCCAGTACAGTCCTGTGTAGTCTTGATGGGGGAAAGGTGGGGTTTTTTGAAGATGGCAACCAATATGTTTTGTGACAAAGTCAGGCTGGACAGCTGCAAGAGGGTGCTAGAAGGCAGATGCATTAGCCCCAGAATGTTAAAGGCCCTCTTCCCTACTAGCTGAGCAGGGGTTACCTCAGGTGAATGAGGGACACCTGATTCTAATTAAGGGCTGCCTCCGGCCTTAAAGAAAACAAACAAACCCTCCTCTGGTGAGAGAAAGGGGGAAGAAAGAGACAAGCTGCAGCCAGGCTAGTGGCAGTAAGAAAATAGCCTCCCACCCTGGAGAAGTTTATGCTCCTTCCCATAGGGGAAACAGCCAAACCTGAGTGTCTGCTGGGGGAAGGACTGACGCCCCAGGGCAACCAACTGGGCAACACCTTGCAGCAGCGAGGAGGCAGCAAAAGGTACCCCCCTGGGTGTGTTTTTTTTTTTTTTTTGACTTGAGACTGTTTCCTTTTTTGTTTGGGGGAGGATCACCCCTTAGGCCAACCTTCAGGCCTACCCTGAAAGTACAACCAAGGGAGCACAGAAGGGGGAAGGCAAACCCTGCTGTGAGTGGGGCTGTTTACCCCAGGTCTGCCATTGCCAGAGAGGGAAGCGCCAAGTCTGGTGAGACGAAGAAGATGCCTTACCACAATTTAAATGATGTTTTTAAAATGTGTTAGAACCTAGTTTAAGACCTTTTAAGATGTGTTGGCTTGGTTGTGCTTGATCTTAACTGGCCATTTTAAAAAGGCCTCTATTGGAAGCCAAGGATTATGATCAACTAACATCTTTTTTGTTAAATGTCTGTATTAGGTGCTAATATTTTGTAAACAGTATTTCAACATATTTGACCCATTTAAAAACAAAACACTTTGTCCTAGTTTAGACAGTACCTAATAGTAATGCTCTGTTCTCTATTTCCTAGTGGCCATATAAATTAAGATTTTTAGTTTAAAAGTAAGTACATCATTAACATTATCTCTACTGATTCTACTTATTTCTCCCACTCTAGTCTGTTATCAAGAGAGACAAATACCTAATGGACTTCCCCATTTCACCAGCACTTCCCCCCAGCAACCAGCCTCAGGATAATCAATTTTCAAGCTATGCCCATTCACTGATCTCTTATCTAAACAATTTCAACAGGTGTACATTCCACATGAAAACATCTGTTTCATGTGCATGTGAACACAAAAACATACATTGACATAAGCACTAGGTTTGATTTGTTTTTCTTCTCAGTAATGTACATCTAATTTCCTGTGGCCAGCTGCAAAAAATGTGTATTGACCCTTGTGAGCATTGCTAGTGCTTCTTTAGATTTGAAGGCTTTTAAATTTATCTCCTCAATGTTGAAACAGAAGAGGATTGATTTTAATCTGGTTTACCCTGTGTTAAGCAAGAGTAACACCATTGTGAGCAGAGTTACACCAGTGTAAGATGAGAACTGGGCCCAATATGCTGGTCTGCTTCAATTATTTTGAGTGAGAATTGAAAGTAGAAGTGCAAGGGACTGAAGCAATAAATCTAGTACTGAGAGACTTGTCTTCTGTGCAAAGTTTGGATGTAGGTCTAAACTTAAATGTTTGGAGGTGAGAGGAGCTGAGGTTTTGGTTCAGATCCCTCTTTACTAGTACTTTATTCATTTGTAGCACACATTTTAAAACAAAGGAGTTCAAAGTGTCTGTCTGCCTGTCTCTCTCTCTCTCTCTCTAGCTTGTCTGAATTCTAGTTTCCTTTTGGTCATATGGTATACGTGAAGCAAATCTATTGACTGAGATACCAGCATGGGGGCAGTCCACAAGAACTTTTCAAAAACTTTAAGCCTGTTGCAGGAATTCTACTATGTTTCATGGTTTTAAGATTCTTTTTTTAAATTTAGCAGCATGGTAACAAGCCTTAGAGATGTGTATGTAAAAGTCAGATTTGTATTTATTTTTGGCTTGTGGCTTCTAATTCAGATCTTTCAGAGTGTCGTCATGACTTGAGAAGAAGTGAGGGGCAATTATTAAATGTTGACTGTGCTCAGTGCTGTCTACCAGGGATGTGTTAACCATAACTGCAGAAATGTTGGGCTAAATTGAGCCCTGCTGCAAGCAGATGTTAATTACACTGATGCCAGCAGGAGTTTTTTATAAGACAATATTTACATCCATATTCTAACTACTTCATCCTTCCCCCACCCCACTGCTGAGGTGCTGGGTGTGGGGAGCTACTCAAACTTAAAACACAATTCCACTGAAAGTATAACGAACCCAGCAATAGTCAACACAAATATTTAAAATGATGGCACTATGAAGTGTGTGGGGGTATGGAGTGAGGGAGACAGTCAGTAAAGATTAAAAAACGTACACATCTTCTGAAAAGTGAAGTACGAGAAGGGGGGAGGGATGGGCTGAGGTGGACATCAGGGTAAGCAAGTTCCACAGGAAAGGGGCTCTCCATCACCTGCCAATGAATGAGAAACCCTTTAAAAGTAGATAGTGAGAACCTGCACTCTGACACCAAGAGGAAGTCTGAAATGTACCCATGTCCATCCTTATTTATTGTGGGATTTTGACCTACGAAGATGGCAGATGTAATTCTACCTACAGATGGTGAACACGTATCTTGTGCCTTTCCTCTGAGGGTTTAAAACTGTTGTGTTCTGAGAGCTATGAACAATGCAGGCTGGTTGTAATGGGATCAGTGCTGCTCCAGCCTGAGAGCAGACATGCTGCTGCCTTCTGCACTTGCTGCGAGAGGCAGAAGAACCCTGTGGGAAACTCTATATGGAGACAGAGTTACAACAGGCAACCGTGGGGGCCACAAGGGGATGTTTGCTGTTGTGAGCTTGTGGAGGGATAAATACGGGCACAACCTGTTCTAACTATGCCGCTGAAAGAAACATTGTCATACCACAAGTGACAGGCTAGCTTTCTATGGCATGACCAAGGTCAGAAACATTATCAAGGTTCCTAAAATGGCACACCACTCTCACTCGTTCTCCCTCTGTAAATGAGACATAAAGGAGACTGCTTACTCACTAGCGAGGCTTCTGGCTTCCCTCAGTTGAGAATAGCTGGCTTTTATACATTAGGTAACAATATCCGAACAACCATCCAGGGCACAGATGAAGCCAGCTGCGTACAGTAATACATTATTGTGTATCAGCACACTGAAGATACTATTCCTGGTAACCTTGCCTTATGGGACAGACATAGCATTTCAAATGTCTCAGTGATAGACCATGACCAATTGACACTTGTTTTCTATATGGCTTGAACCACCATCAGACACATCATCAACTACGCTTAGTCATTGAAGCAATAATCCATGATTAAGAGTATCAAAATCTGCTAAGTCCCCTATGACCACAATGGCCAATTGACCTCAATTTAAAAATCATTTCTGATCCTGAAAAAATATAGGGTCAATTCTAAAAGACTTAAATGAAGATCCCGATTCGTCGGTATCAATGTGTGTCGAGAACTGAGAGCCCCTACTTTCTCAGGAAAGGAAGATCGAAACAGGTAATTTATTGCCTAGAGATCCAGAATGTTTGAGGATCCTCTCACAAATATGGTGACCAGAAATGTGCTTGATGCTCAAGAGTTGCTCCCATTCGCTATCAAGTACAGTGCCATAATTGTGCTTAATTGCTGTTTTAATCATCCCAGAGTTTCCTTCAGTTTTTGTACTGCTGTCAGTTATTGAACAGAGGGTTGCATGCTTGTTTGTTTTCAGTGGGCCTGTCAATAGTTGAATCATTGAAAGCATAAGGGAACTTCTACACTTAAAATGCTGCAGCGAAGACACTACTACATCGACAGGCGAGCTTCTCCTGCCGGCATAGTTAATCCACCTCTGCGAGAGGCAGTAGCTATGTCAATGAGAGAAGCCCTCCCATGCACATGGTGCTGTCCCCACTGGCGGGTTAGGGCAGTATAACTGCCTTTCTCGGAGCGATGTAGATATACCCGCGTAAGTTTGTAGCGTTGACCTGACCTAAGCCTTTTTGCCACTTCTGAATGCTTTCTTGTTTCGCCCACCCCACACATGATATTTCCTAAGTCACTTTTACAGCCATGTTGGCCACGGTCCAAGTCTCTTGTTCCGATTTCCCTCATGTATGGTTCAAGAAGAAAAATGTTCACCCTGTCATATTTTTAAGAACATTATACTTATCTCTGTTATGCATATCTTTCCCTATGTTGCTGTTTAGATATCACAGCTGTGATGCTTGGAAAGGTTTGCGATGTCTCCTTTATCTTGAACATATTGAATCTTTTTCACTGGTTCTACAGTGTGCTGAAACTACTTCAGCCATATTTCCATGGGGAGAATTGTAGAAGGGAAGGTTTACTAGCATAGCCACTCCACTTAATATCCATTCAGTAGGTTCTTTGGTGCATTTGCATTATAGGTACAGATATCTCTAATCGTTCCATCTTCTCTATCCAACCTGAATTTATCTCTGCACACAAGACACTCTTTTTGCCAAGTGGACAGCATTTGCACACCATAGTGTTGCCAAGCAATGCTGAGCAATTAGCATGGTCTACATTTTCACACTTCTGTCCATTACTTCACAGTTTTACTCACACTTGTATCTCCTAGCTGCTAGATTATGCAGGTGTTGACTATATTTTGTATAAAGATGTAATCGATGACTTGGCAGGTTCTCCAAATAAACAAGTAGTTGGCATGGGCCGTGCCAGCTAGCATTCATTTTCACAATGCATCTCCACTAAAAGTAAAGGGCAGAAGTATGATCGCATTTTGTTTTAATTATACATGCCAGTTTTTGTTGAATGGTATTCTGGCATTTGAATTTTATATGTTCTGGGGATTGAACGGGAAGCTGGTGCTTAGCTTGAAAACTCTAAGCCTTACTCATGCTCTCTTACTGAAATAGTTACGTGTTGGGGCCTGAATGAGAGGTGAGCATAGCACCTTCTCTCTGCCATTCCCTTTGCCTGTGCCAGGGTATGAAAAGGTTTGGTGCCACTGCCTTTCTTGTTCTCCCAGTTTACCTAACTGCAAGCCTTTCAGCCTCCTTTGCCTTAGTTTAGCCACTTCTGCTCCCAAGTTTCCTTCTTTACTTCCCCCCACAAGAGCTCCAAGGCCTGGCTCCCATGCGTATGTGAAATTGAAGCCTAGCTGTCTGTCCATGCTAGCAGTATCTTCTGTTTCCTTCCCAGATAGCCTCCTCACTTATGAATGAATGGCAGGAAATTAAGGCTGTCATGAAGACCCTGGAAATCATGGATCTGATTTTTCCATCTTGGTTCTTTAGCCTCAAGACTCTTTAAAACACCTTGCCGTGGTGGAAGAAGGGGAAGATGGGGATATCTATTCCCTTTGCAGTATGCTTGGTGGATGGGATGCTTCCCTGACCCACTGCGCAAAGATGGAGGTTGAAGATTCTGTTGTGCCCCGTCCCTACTCCCGCAGGGTGTGTGTGAGGACTGTGTCTGCTCTCTCTCATCATCCTCTTGTGTCAGAGGGGCTTCAGGTTCTCTGTTTTACCTTTCTATGTTGCCACTGAGCAGACCCCACTCAGACACAGGTGTGGATGCTGCTGGGAGAAGGCATGGGTTTCTGTGGTTTCAGGCATGTGGGCATGGAGATTGGGAGAGCAACATTTTTATTAACATCCAACCGACTGTGCCCTTCCTGAGTGTACCAGTTGCCCAGGTGGAATCTAGCCACAGAGATAGGGAAAAAAAAATCACATGACAAACTTCCAGGACTGATGCTCATTTTGCAGTTTGGGGTATATCCTCACAAAGAAAAGGGCTGGAGTAACTACTTACATGCTTCATTTATAAGTGCCAAATTGACAATGCAACATTCCTTAGGCAGAGACGCTGGCATAGAAATGGTCAGTTTCCCATAATGCTTTGCTTCACTTTCTCTTGGTTTTGAGAGCTGCTGGTTCCAAAGTGCCAGTTCTTAAGAAGGAACAAGAGAATGAGATGTGGATTTGTGAAACCAAGTCATATTTCAGAGATACCCCAAACAAAAACAACTTTTGTGTGTGTGTGTGTGTGTGTTTGTGTGCAACATTCTAAATTTTCACTGTCTAGTAACAAAAATTCAGTTTGGACCATTCACTTCAGACAAAGAAACAAATTATACTCTAGCTGGAGTCTAAGCATGAGAATGTGTTAATTTGTAAAAATTTTAAAAAAAGAGTTCATATCAGACTTTATAATACACCTGGGGCTAAACTCTGCACTCTGTTACACAGCATAAATCTGTTTGTAATTTTCTATCTCAGTGAAGAAACTCTCTTGCTTTACATGGGTGGAACTGGGAGCTTAATGTCCTATTTGCAGTCTTAATACCGGACATTCTGCTGAAGAATTCACTCAGAATTCTGGAGTAAAGAATTCATACCCTTACCCATGCCAGGTGTATACATTTGAATATCCTTACCTCAAGCATCTAGGCAAGATTTGGAATGTCTTGAATATTCTTGTTTTGTGGGTGGTTTTTTTACCCCACTCCTGGAGTTGTAAAACTCCACCTTTCCTGTCTTTACAGTGAATGTTATAGAATTCCTGCAAAAATAGCATTGCTTCCTAAAGGACAGGTGATACTGTAATACTCCGTGTCTGAGTAGATGGCTGGATTTGCATGCAATTGTAGGGGGGAAAGTATACATGTATGAGCACTGTTATAATGAATAAGGCGCATATAACGCTAGCAAGGTACAAGAATTGGGATTTATGCCATGACAATAAAAGGAGAGCAAGGTTTATTCTATTTCTCCTTTTTATTTCTCCTCCTGAACTCCAGCTGAGATAGATATTGCCTTTTCTTTTTCAGTATTCTCTTTATTCAGCTATTTTTAGGTTCATTAAATAGGCTTTTGTGGAATATGACAGATCCATATGTTCATGAAAAGATGCAATTCCTCTGACACACTCTAGTTTACAAGTACTGTGCATGTTTGCTTTTCCAGCATGGATGAACACTCTGGAAGTAAACTCACAGCCTGAGTAAACAAGATGTGTGTGTCCTCAGCCGTGTGCATGCGGGATAACCTGAGTCCCAACATCCATAGTAGATTGCAGAGCTGCTGTGGACCAGTGGATCTGCCCAAATCATGGACACATTATAGAAGCCCCAGCCCACCCCATCTCATTTCCACACCCCTTTGTTCTCCAGCATAATGGGCTGTCTTGGACCACGGCTGCATGGCATGCAGAGGGCTGCAGTGTCTTTCTGCAGCCCGTCCCCCACTGGTGAGCAGCAGGGATTCCATGGCATTTTGGCCCTGCCATACTCATGGGCAAGGGTAGAACTTTAACCTACATAATTTAAATGCCTAATGCCTTTTAACAGCAGCAGACATCCATCTGTTGTTTGCATTCCATTTGGATGCTCAGCTGGGGCCAGATCCTGTTCCTTTTGAAGTGAATGAGTCTTGCCATTGACTGAATTGGGGATAGGATTTAACTGTTGATAGTTTTGTTTACCCCTTGCTCTACCTATTCATACTGTAGGTTTTAATTAACAAACTGATCTACTGAAATTTTGAAATAACATCTCTTTTGTGAATGGTGCCAGGTGTGTGGGAGAAAAAAAATGATGATGGAATGGATGCTGCATTTCTTTTAAAAGAAATAATATCCTTCAGATCTTGATTTTAATGACCACTTTCTCATCCACTGTTTGTTCTGCAGCTTAGATACCTTTGTTACAAAAAGTGCATTCCCAGCATATCTGACCTAAGGTAAACAGAACTGCATAAATTTGGGCATCACATCAATTATTTTAAAAAAATCAATCAATTATTCATATTGCATTGCTTTCTCTGAACTGTGGTGAAATATTTATCTTTGTTAGCAAAGACACGAATCCTCCCAGACATTCCTTACTGACACAGTGAATATATGAAATATTTAAATATTTTAGTAATGTACCACTATAAACTAGCAGAATTTATACCTTGGATTTTTTAAATGCTCTTTATGTATTGTACATTTTAAGCTTCTGCTTGGGTCTGACCTGCAGCTACTACTTCACTTTCAGGTTCTGTGATAGCACACTATTCTACCATAGAGAGGATTAGGCTGTAGTTGTTATATACTGTATCAAAACGAAGTGAAATCACACAGTCCAGTGCATAATTCAGAGAATATCTTCAGGAGGATTCCTAGAATGACTAAACGATAAAAAAAAATTAATCGCACAATTAAACAATAATAGAATACCATTTATTTAAATATTTGTGGATGTTTTCTACATTTTCAAATATATTGATTTTAGTTACCACACAGAATACAAAGTGCTCACTTTATATTTAATTTTGTTTACAAGTGCTTGCACTGTAAAAAAACAAAATAAAAGTAATAGTATTTTTCAATTCACCTAATACAAGTACACTAGTGCAATCTCTTTATCACAAAAGTTGAACTTACAAATGTAGAATTATGTACAAAAAACTGCATTCAAAAATAAAACAATGTAACATTTTAGAGTCTGCAAGTCCACTCAGTCCTACTTCTTGTTCAGCCAATTGCTCAGACAGACAAGTTTGGTTACAATTTGCAGGAGATAATGCTGCTCGCTTCTTGTTTACAATGTCACCTGAAAGTGAGAACACGAGGTCACATGGCACTTTTGTAGCCAGTGTTGCAAGGTATTTATGTGCCAGATATGCTAAACATTCGTATGCCCCTTCGTGCTTCAACCACCATTCCAGAGGACATGCATCCATGCTGATGACGGGTTCTGACTGATAACAATCCAAAGCAGTGCGGACTGACGCATGTTCATTTTCATTATCTGAGTCAGATGCCACCAGCAGAAGGTTGATATATTTTTTTTCTTTCTTCTTTTTTGGTGGTTCGGGTTCTGTAGTTTCCACATCGGAGTGTTGCTCTTTTAAGACTTCTGAAAGCATGCCCCACACCTCATCCCTCTTGGATTTTGGACGGCACTTCAGATTCTTAAACCTTGGGTCGAGTGCTGTAGTTATCTTTAGAAAACTCACATTGTTACCTTCTTTGCATTTTGTCAGATCTGCATTGGCTGTTCATAAATCAAACAATATGTGCTGAGTAATCATCTGAGACTGCTATAACATGAAATATATGGCAGAATGTGGGTAAAACAGAGCAGGGGACATGCAATTCTCTCCCAGGGAATTGAGTCACAAATTTAATTAACATGCTATCTTTTTTTCAAATGAGCATCATCAGCATGGAAGCATGATCTCTGTAATGGTGGCTGAAGCATGAAGGGGTGTACGAATGTTGAGCATATCTGGCACATAAATACCTTGCAACACTGGCTACAAAAGTGGCATGCAAAAGCCTGTTCTCACTTTCAGGTGACACTGTAAATAAGAAGCAGTCAGTAGTATCTCCTATAAATGTAAACATATTTGTTTTTCTTTGCAATTCACTGAACAAGAAGTAGGACTGAGTGGACTTGTAGGATCTAAAGTTTTACACTGTTTTGTTTTGAGTGCAGTTATGTAACCAAAAAAAAAAAATCTACATTTGTAAGTTACACTTTCAGGATAGAGATTGCACGACAGTATTTCCATGAGGTGAATTGAAAAATACTATTTCTTTGGTTTATCATTTTTACAGTGCAAATATTTGTAATAAAAAATATGATCACTGTACACTTTGTATTCTGTGTTGTAATAGAAATCAATATATTTTGAAAATGTTGAAGAAAATCCAAAAATATTTCATAAATTTCAATTGGTATTCTATTGTTTGACTGTGCGATTAATTGCGATTAATTTTTTTAATCGCAGTTAGGGGGTTTTTTGAGTTAATCGTGTGAGTTAACTGTGTTTAATTGACAGCCCTAATAAATATGCATTTTGGTCCAGATTCTTGAGTCTGGTATTAAAGGAGGCTTACTGCGCGCGCGCGCGCGCGCACACACACACACACACACACACACACACACACACACTTGTATTTAAAACTTGCTGGATAATATAAACTATGTGGTCCAGATAGCTACTGAGGAAGGAAAGTACAGTCTTTGAAATATATTTACTTGTTTCTCATGAGAAATTATGAAGCTGCCTAAACATTAGCTAGAGTACCATGCTATCATCTAATCATTTCATGAAATGCAGGGTTAACAAAAATAAATGTGTCAAACTGGATTTTTTATTTAAATGCTAATCTATTTAATGTCAAATTATGACTAATGTTATAGAAAATGTGTTATATTAAATTTTAAATTTACATTTTAAAAAATAAGCAGTACATGTTTGCTGCCAAACTTTTAAAGAAAGTCAAATCACTGAGCTGATGGAAGTCATTGGCTAAGCATCTGGAACCGAGATTTTTTTTTTTTTTTGAAGTGTTAAGCCAGCTTTTGACAGAAGTAGTTTCTTCAGGTAACAAGAATATTTTTCTTCTTTTCAGTTCATTCAATTGCTCAGTTCAATGACTAGTTCATTTAAAGTTAAGAAACCAACTGGGAGTTAAAAATGCTGGAAAGCTTGTTTTTTCTCTTAAACCAATTTTTTATTAATAGATTGGAAGGGAACAAGACCTATTTGAAGGACAATGGTGACTTAGAATTATAATTCTATCTAATGTATAGGGATATAAATGTGAGGTATTGGGGACTTGTCATTTAAAGTTCTCTTAAGTAAATCAAATTTGAGTTGGGACTCTGGTTGGCTTCTAAATCAAATTTGGCTTCTAATGCCTAGCGGAAAGCATGGCACCATTTTAATATAAATCACTTGATCTAACGCTTCCTGCATTCACTCATTGCCATAAAACTGACTTACTCAGATATATGTTTTGCATCATTCCATTAAGAAATGATCAGAAGATATTTTACCTAGTCAGTGAGTGATTACAGCTATCTTACTATTAAACCATAACAAAAGGTTATGGGAAGAGATGGTCAGAACAACTTTGATGGAACTATTTTCTTCTGAGAACGTGGTTCTGTTGAAATTGAAACGTTGCAAAATCATGTCAGTTCTGTCAAAATTGAGTTTTGGAGGGAAAATTTAGATCCTTGTTAGGTCAGTAAACGAGACGCACCATAACGAAATTTAGAGATTCTTTATTTTGATGCATCTCTGAAACCTATGGACGACTGTACCAAGCCATCTGGTTCTTTGATCACCATGGAGTGTCCCTCCACCACTATATGGTGTTGGTCTATCTCCACAAGAAGACAGTAGTTTACTTTGATACCTTCCTCCAGCTTTTCTTATGATGGATAGCTCTCTACTCTGTTGTCTTCAGGGAGCTGCCAGCCATCTCCACTGTCCCTCAGAAAACCCGTGTGGACCTTCAAAGGACAGGTGGACAATATATAGCCTTTCTGCATATACTCCAGCAGGGAGCAGCGCAGACTCATTTCTTCTGACTAACTGCTTTGAGAGAGTGCACACAATACTCCTTCTGAGAAAAGTAATGAAAAAAGGTATTAGCTAAGCCAATCAGGTAACCAAAATCAATACCATGTGACTTATGTGACCCATAATAAACTCTACCAACGTTTTTAAAGTAATGCAAAAAAGTTATTGCAGAATTTTTAAAGTCAAACTAATAGCGGTACATTTAAAAATTGAACATTTTCATTTTAAGAAATTAGACTTCTAAACTGACTTTCTTTTCATGAACACTTAAGTGTGAAATCAGGCATATTTTGACTCCAAGGAAACCTGGCTATGAATAATTTGCCCAGCTATAGAAATGTAACTTAGTTATCATAGTGAGCCACAAATATCTATAATTTGTTTTTTCCGGAAGTGTTTGTTTGGGTAACAGTTAAGGTTTATGCTTTACTTTGAATGTAACACTGATAAAAGCATACTTTGGTCTTCTGTAATATAAATTGTTTGGTTTTTTTTGCTTTTCTTGTGGCTGAAGGTGGTGGTGGAGTGTTACTTTTTAAGCAGTTATGATATGCTCTGCCTTTCTGAAGAACCACTATCTGAACCTTTGGAAATTTCTCGCCAATAGATTGAGCAAAAGTATGAGGTTGTTTAAATAACAAAAACTTGTTTCCTAGTAATTTTTTTGGAGTGTTATCTCAACTGCATGTATTTCTTTAATAAAGTCTCACAAGGGTTCCCTCTGGTGTAGAAGTGCCTGGCAATCAAAGTTGGTTTTGTTTGCTATTCTCTCTTTCACTCTGTTCATTTTTCATGAGGACTGGCCTCTTTCGGGGAAGGAGTTTTACAATGAGATGTGTTTTTTCTGAGAAGAGTGAAGGATATTGAAGTGCTTGACTGCTTTTATATTTGGGGGCGAGGGAGAGGTGTAAACAAGGTGGCGGCTAGATCTGTGGAGAGGTCTGTGTTGATCAGAAGGTTTTCTACAAAGAGAAGTTAGTAAGGATATGTTTACACTGCAATAAAACACCCCTGGTTGTCCCGGATCAGGTGACTTGGGCTTGCAGGGGTTCAGGCTGTGGAGCTATAAAATGCCCAATCCTGAATATCTACATTGCAATTTTAAAGCCCTGCAAGCCCAAGTCAGCTGATATGGGTCAGCCATGGGTGTTTTATTGCCCTGTAGACATACCCTAGTTATGTAGTCTTAGGGTAACTATGTTACTGTAGCATATGCAGTCATTCACTGGAGGTAGTATAAAGCTGACACATTTGCAGAATTTCACTGATTTTTGTCTGACTTTCTTAGGAATATTTGTATACGTTTTGAGCTCACAGAGTATTGTCTAATGTAGCAATTTACCAATGTGACTTCAGTAGTAGCTGCACCTTGTGAAGAACAGACAAATGGGCATTGTCCATACCCCGTGTCCCTTCATGCCCTTGCTCTTTCCTGCTTATCTTTCTGTTCTTTTTCTCCATCTTTTTTCTGAGAGTTGTTTTCCCTTGATCTCTTTCCTTCTCCTGCTTAGTTACTCCCGTCACCAGAAGGCTACGTACTTCTGAGCACAGGGTGTCCATTGATGGTTCAATAGGAGCAAGTCACATGTGCTGTAAGGCTAAGCAGGGTGCCATGAGAGCAGAGAAGTGAAGTTTCCAACATCTCTGTGAGCTTGGAGCTCTGTACATGTGGCTTCATTAGGGAATTCTTTAGGAGCAAAGAGAAGGGGTTCAAGGAGCCTCTTGCCACTTTGCACAGCCTATGAGCTCCTGCAGTTGCAAGTAACAGGTGTAGATTTGAGGCTTTTATATTGCCCTTTGTGTTTGGCAGATCTATGTTGCTGTTTCATATTTATATTATGTTAGTGCCCAAATGCCCTCACCAGGATCATAGGTTTCATTGTGTTGGGCATTGCACAAACACATGGGAACATTTAGTTAAATTCTGGTTCCGTTGGAGTTAATAGAAGTTTTGCCACTGACTTGCCATTAGAACATAAGAATGACCATACTGGGTCAGACCAATGGCGCATTGAGCCTAATAGCCAGTCTTCTAACAGTTGTCGGTGTCAGATGCTTCAGTGGGGATGAACAGAACAGGACAATTTTGAGTGATCCGTCCCATGTTGTCAAGTGCCAGCTTCTGGCATTTGGAGGTTTAAGGACACCCATAGCATCCCTGATCATCTTGGCTAATAGCCATTGATGGACCTCTCCTGCATGAATTTATCTTTTTATTATTATTATTATTTTAAATCTAGTTGTAATTTTGGCCTTCACAATGTCCTCTGGCAACGAGTTCCACAGGTTGACTGTGTGTTGTGTGAAGAAGTACTTCCCTATGTTGGTTTTAATTTCCATTAGGTAACCTCTGGTTCTTGTGTTGATTCACTCATTTGCTTAACACTTCTCTATTCACTTTGTCCACACCAGTCATGATTTTATAGACCTCTCTCATATCTCCCCTTTATCATCTCTTTTCCAAGATGAACAGTCCTAGTCTATTATTCTCTCCTCATATGGAAGCTGTTCCATCCCCCTAATCGTTTTGTGTATATATAGTTGGGATTATTTTTTCCAATGTGCATTACTTTGCATTTATCAACATTGAATCTCATCTGCCATTCTGTTGTCCAGTCACCCAGTTTGGTGAGATCCTTTATAACTCTTTGCAGTCAGCTTTGGACCTAACTATCTTGAGTAATTTTGTATCCTCTGCAAACTTTGCCACCTCACTGTTTTCATCTTTTTCCAGCTCATTTATGAATATGTTGAATAATACAGATCCTTAGGGACACCCTCCTCCCCCCACCCCCTTTTACCTGTGAAAACTATTCCTACCCTTTGTTTCCTATCTTCAACCCATTAGTGATCCACGAAAGGATCTTCCTTCCTATCCCCTGACCGCTTACTTTGCTTAAGAGCCTTTGATCTGTCATGAAGAGAGGTGAGCCTGGATCTGGCTGGGCAGTGGTTTCTGTAGCCCCATGTTTGGCATATATGGGTAGCATTTAATCCCGCTTCTCTGTGTATAGTTTTCTGTACATGCCCTTGGGTTTACTTTGTGCCTCAGTCTGACTGAGGAAAAGACTCCCATGACATTTCTTTGCCAGACATCGGAAACTAGCATATTTAACACGACTGTTTATTTCTCACATACGATCTTCTGCTAAAAGTTCAGATTCCAAACAAAGCTAAAGTACCATAGGAGTGGCCCAGAAATAATAGATAGATGGACATTCCTCCCTTCCTTCCCTCTCAGATTTTTCATGACTGATGCAATCACAATTAGCCCAGTAATGCTCTATGTCCGATCACTGTATGTGGTGGTATTTTTTGCAGTTAGGGTTGCTGCACTTCACGGCACGCCTCTCAGTGAAATGAAAGGGGTATCACAAGCTTGCTTTTCAGCTGTGACACATACCACCTCAGCTGTGGTGTGCCTCAGTATGAAACAACAGTGTGTGACATACTTTCAATACACCGAGAGGCATGTCGCATACCATGAACTGCTGGGATTGCCCCTCTCCATTCTTTGAGAGCAGTTTCAATTTTTCTGTTTCCTCATGTAATACATCTGGAATCTTAACTCTTGAGCTCATGCAAATCATGAGTAATCCCACTGGAGTAGATGGAGTTACCCTGATATAAAACTGGTATGAGTGGGAAGAGAATCTGGCCCACAGCATTTTGAAGCAGTTAAATGAAATAAAGATGATTTTTAATGTATTGCTTTGAATTATACATTTATTGTTAATTAAATTGCATACAGGTATTGGACCAAAAATGGTAAAGCTTAAGATCACATAGGTAAATTTACTTTCAAAGTTGTAAATCCAAATTAGCACTGAGCAGTATAGAACATACAAAAGCACACTTCAGAGCATTTCGTTCCCAGGCACAGTGCGTGTGTGTGTGTGTGTGGGGGATTGTCACATCAGAGGTGAGCCGACATTCAAAAAGATCAGTAAGACCGACATTGAAGGCCAGCCCTGCACCCATTGAAGTCATTTGGGGTCTGATCCTGCACAGCTGAAATCAATGAGATTCTGCTGTTAACATCAGTGGGAGCAGGAGCAGGCCTGGAGAGTCCAATTTTGAGACACACAATTTGTCACCCATCGTTCTTATCCCAGGGTTTAACACACATGTCATAGATGATAAAACACCTAAACAGTATGCGCTGATCAAAGTCTGCGCTGACTTACTGCTCATTCAACTTCATTGGACTCCGTGCACAATTTGGCAAAGGTGGTGAATGTAATTAATTCACTGGTCTATATGCCTAAAAATTCCTCAGGGAGTAACATAAATCATGGTGATGAATGTTGGATAGAGAAATTTACTACTCAGCAGGTGGGTCTAACAAATCTTTATGAAGGCAAAATTCTAGTAAATAGTGATCAGTTACTTAACAAGTGGGAAGCTCATCGGGACAATACCTCACAGTCACATCCAGTACTGGACAATTCACAGCTTCGCTTTGTTTAGGCTGACTTATAACTTTCTTTAAATCTTTTCATGTTTATGCATTAGTTTCTTATCTTCCTGTTCACTCTCCTCCCCGTCAGTATATATTTAGTGTGAGTTCAAACCTATCCGTTATATTCCTCACAAACATGATTCTTTTGCATCCTTTTTCACGTATGCAGTTCTATTTATGCTTAAGTTGTTAAACGTTTTCAGACTCTTAAAAATCACATCAGGCTTTTATCAGGCCTAAAATATGCCCTCACTCCCAACAATGAGGTACTTAGTTAGCTGTAGGTATGCTTTTAACTGCTAGTCTCTACCATTGCAACATATTTTAAAGTAAGTGATGGAAGGAGCTAACGTATGCAGGAGACAGCTCATATTTACAAACTGTACTCAAAATAATAAACCATTTTTAAAAATAATAAACCACTTATGCAGAAAAATGGTCCCAAATCCATTAAATGTTAATTGACCATGAAGCCATTTTTAATATGCTATTATATATGCTATGGAAGCTGTAGCCTTCTATGAGAATAGGTAAGTCATGTGACTGTACATCAAGCCAATTATTTGTCTCATTGATTAAAGTAAATTTTCTCTCAAATCTCAAACCTATCCAAGTATTTACTTTTGACTGTGAGCATGATGAAGAATGGTTGATCAGTATTACAACAATTATCAAATGCAGAGAGCTGTGTTGATTCAATCATAGTATTGAGCATTTAAGCGTGAGCTTTTCAAAGCTGCCAGAGGAATTTAGAGGCCTAATACCCATTTACTGTAATTAAACTGGACAACCAGCTCTCTCAGGAAGGTTTCAGACTCCCAGCCCAAATGCTTACATCCCCACATGAAAAATTTTAAGTTCCCCGTTGCGGTGCCAATGTGGGCACATTGCACATGTGGAATATGGTATACTACTAAATGTATGTCTTCATATATTCCCAGGTAAAAATTCCATTAGAATGGCATGAAAGTTGATATTGCTTATTGGTAATTTAAGGTAATATACATTACATGGGAGTTGTAACTATTTAAGGAAAAACTCCATTATCAGTCTACGAAAATTAGAATAAGAAAACCAAATACGTTAACGTAGCTAAATGCACAGTTAGGGCACACAAACAACCTTAACCATGCCCTGTAGTGAGGACATGAAATATCCACATGTTTATGATTAAGGCATTTTGGTGTTTTGGAGTCTCAGATTAAACTTTTTTTATTAGATTTTTTTTCGCCCTCATGTCATCACTACAGTCCACCATGAGATCATTGGGGACCAAAACCAAAGTCCACTGGGTGCTAAATTTCTTGAAATTAATTTTTAAAATGTCCTTTAACTCTTCAGCTAGTTTAGTTAATGGATATTCTTATAAATTCTCAGAAAATTCATTCTATTCTCAAACAGTATGTGCTATAATTTTAAGAAGGGTATGCTGTACTTTTCAACAGTGGTTGAATTTATTCAACAAAGTGATTGAATCACTGCTTTAAGTGTAAAGCTCAACTCAGCATTACCTATGTGGAACTGTAGTGATCCCCTCTATAACGTGCAAAGTGGCTGAGTTGAAGTAGGATCCTAAACACTTTTTGAAGGTTTGAATCTCTGTGCATTTAAATTCTCAACCTTAATTTTGCATTGATATACATGTGTGGGTTTTTTCGTTTAATTTTGTTTTATCTTGGAGTGACTGGAGGAGGAAGAAGATAGCAAGTAGCCCCAGCTGGACCCCATCAAGATTTGTAATGTACCGCAAATTCTGTTCTCTAACAACCCCTCCATCCTTTGCCAGTCTGCAAACATTCCAGAATCCATACCATAGAATCAAGCCTGTGACCACTTTCCATTTTCAGGTCTCCTCCCAACCCATCTCATTATAGGACACAAGTCTGGACTAATATATTTGCAATGTGTACACTTTTGGGGAGATCAGAGCACCTATTCAAATACACTCATTTGTACATATTTTTATTGTGATTTCAGTTGGACAATGAAATATAAAAAATTGCTACTGGGAGGACGATTGGTCTTGAGAGAAGGTGAGGATGCAAGGATTTTTTTTAAACTGAGAGAGGAGTTTCCAAAGTGTTTTATTTCACCCCTCACTCTTTCTCTTTTACAGGGCAGGAACTTGGGGGTGTGGCAGGTGGAAGGGGATTGTGGGTTTGAGGGTGTGGCAGATGGTAGGCGATTGTGGACTTGTCGGCTGAGGGTATGCTGGAGAGGGCTTCTCCGGCTGAGAAGGTGCAATGTTGTAAGCTGGTGAATCGGGGAATCTGGGATGTTTTCTGCAGCTAAGACGGAGTTGTGAGCTTGTTACAAGGGGATGACTATTTGGCAGCTGGAAGTTGTGAGAAAGGGAGGGACAGTTTAGGAAGGCTTGTGCAGCTGTTGAGTAGGGTGCTGGCATGATTGTTATGGGAGGCTCTGGGAAGGAGGGTTTTGAGGGCTTTCTCAGGGTATGATGAGCAGAATCCAGGACCATTTCTGTAGCTTGTGGAGGAAGGGATGGTCATGAATTTATTGAGTGCCTGCTCAAGGATTTAGAAACAGAGAAGTTGGGAATTATTATTTAACAGGGCAGTCATGCCATTTCTCATTCAAATAACACTTTGAAAGTTCTAGGGATCATTGTTCCATGGTTCTGAATACATTTTAGAACATGCAGGGCCAGATCCTCAGCTGGTGTAAATCAGTATAGTTCAATTGAAGTCAATGAAGTGACACCAACTTCTACCAGATGAAAATATGGCCAGTAATTGAAATATATAGGTGGGCAGCAAAGAAGCTGCCAAAACTTGCTGGACCCCTTCCAGTGCCTTTAATTATTTCCTTTTGGTTTAATTGTTGAAAAATTCCTTTTCAGAGAAAATTAGGTACAGCTGTATCTAATCTACCATTCAAAAGTATTGAATCAGGAATATATGTAAATTTTTAGTTGCCGTCTATTATGATGATACATGTAACAAATCACTCTATCGTTTGTGTATCTTTATATATTTAAAAAAAGAATCCCATACATACATGACCGTGTGTGTATAGAAAACAAATATTGACTGGCTGAGAAGGAATTTGCAGTAAATATTATCCCAAAGCAGAAATTGGGTATTATCTGACAATCTTGGGAACTAAAGCTGAAGTCTGAGGGTAGTATATCAACATAAAGAGAACTATTTTTCCCCAAAAGGCAATACATTTTACTACTTCTGCCCATGCTGCATTTAAGACTTTTCAACTTATGAGGAGAAATTTTGTTGTGACACAAAGTGTGAGAACGAATCAGGGGGATGGTCTGTAGCCTCAGAAAGCCAGATTCTGATAGGTTTCAGAGTGGTAGCCATGTTAGTCCGTATCAGCAAAATAACTAGGAATCCTTGTGGCACCTTAGACTAACAAATTTATTTGGGCATAAGCTTTTGTGAGTTAGAACCCCCTTCATCAGATGCATGGAGTGAAAATACAGGAGCAGGTATAAATACATGAAGGGATGGGGGTTGCTTTACCAAGTGTGAGGTCAGTCTAATGAGAGAAATCAATTAACAGCAGGATACCAAGGGAGGAGAAATAACTTTTGAAGTGGTAAGAGAGTGGCCCATTACAGACACTTGACAAGAAGGTGTGAGTAACATACTTGCATTCCAAGTTTTTGTGTGTGTGTTTGCAGTTGTTTAGCATATCTTGGAATATATTGTCACTGATTTTTATATACATCTGATGGGAACTACTTGGTGCTTTAAAAGAAGGAGACTGTAAACTTGTCAATAGCAAGTTATTCTAGTATAGAAGGCTGAATTATGGGGCATAACATTTTATATTTGAAGTGTCTTAAAATCTTCTTGAATGCAGGAATCTGCACATACTATTTCAAAATCTTTTGAGAGGGGACAATAGGGCCCCTTTTAAATTTTGTTCTCTCCAAGTTTCTCCCTCACTCCCCAGTTGAAATATTATGTCGCTATGTCCCTAAAAATGTGGATTTAGACTAGAATGTCTGTCTTGACTTTAGTGTGGTACCACAAATGTAGAGGCAATGAACTAAAAATTGTATCTACATTTGATTTAAAAATTTCCTTTTGACCCATGTCTGCTATCTTGTATTAGTATGTATTTCTAGTCATATCTAAGGTTACTCAGTGTGTTCCTTTTCAGAATATAACTGCATGAAATATAAAAACCATAGTTTTCTGTAATACAGTCAGTTAATTAGACCCCTGTTTGAATGTTGTATCATTGTTGATTTGTTGTGTGTTTTTAAATTCTATTGTTAGACATGCTATAGACGTGTCAGTAGGGATTTCCTATTACCAGCCTGGTGGTGATTTACTAGTTCTGGAATGCTGCCAGGTAGTATCAAGAGACCTGCACCCCTCATCTTTCAATGTTTCAATGCTGGGCTTAGTAAACCTCAGACCTGTGTGTTCAAATTCCCGGAGCCGGAATGTGTCTCAACCTGTGTGCGTGCACAAGAGTGGAAGAGCAGAAGGCACCTTTTGTCTCTTTGCCATCGACTAGGGAGCAGCCACTGTGTTATACATGTATTCATATATTCTCCAAAGCTTGGGGGCGGGGGGTAGGGTGACCAGATGTCCCGATTTTGGTTTTTTTTTTCTTATATAGGCACCTATTATCCCCCACACCCTGTCCTGATTTTTTTACACTTGCGATCTGGTCACCCCGCGGGTGGTGGGGGAAGAGGTGGCCCTGTCTCCTTACACTTTGGCCAGTGGAGCAGGATTGTTGTGTGGAGGAACACATGCTGTACTGCTGCATAGGTTCCCCCACTTCATATGCTCCCTCATGTGCCTCTCATGGAATTCAAGTTAAGTCAACCAGGCTGTCTCCATGGACTCATGCTTTTGTGTAGCTCTTTTACGTCAGATCTCTCATTGGCTGTGACTTAAAGGCCATAACCTAGTCCCCCAGCTGTTGCTATAGTCAATACATTTCCCATTGTCCCTCAGGTTATACATATTCCTCTAGTTTTGCAAACACATCATCCTTCCTGCTGCAGCTACCCACCATAACTGAGTGGACCAAATGATGTGCTCTCATCCCATCCAATCCCACTGATGTCAGTGTGGTTGCATAAGTGTAAAATTAGTACCAGATTTGGCTCTGTTTTATTTACTAATCTTATCACACTGCCAGATTTTCTCTGTTCTTCTAGCTGTCAGCCTCTTTCGTTGCAGCTTACAGCCAGCTGCAAGCAAAGACTAGTACTGGCACAGCTTGTATTCAGCAGTGGAGGGTTCTGTAAGCATGGCATAGCCAATGTATTCCTGACACATCCAGCCACCTGCAGCTTATGATTGGAGTCTCATTAAGCTTCAAGGTACACTATCCCAATAACCCCATCTCAGTAACGTTTTTGTTCATGTATACATGTCTCTGAAGTTTGAATAGTGTTACATCCATCAGATATTAACTCCAGCTCTTATAATGAATATAACTTGTAGATTTTGATGTTTTCTAATGCTTCATTTAATGTGACCGTATTAGACGTGTTTTTTGAATACTCTAAAAGCCCCTTGAAATCACATCCTAGGGGGTCTGTGACGATTTCTGAAGAAATCTCTCTTCTTCAAAAATCCAGTGAAGTCTACATAGTGCTAATGGATTATGGATCAGATTGATCGGCCATGATATTCATGCACAGCATGTTGGGGTGGGGTGAGTCATGTGTCTCTGCAGGGGTTTGACCAAACCAGTTGCACTCTAGAAGTCAATGGAAACTGCACTTGCTGTAAAAGGGCTTTGTATCTGACCCGAAATGAAGAAGTCACACCTTTTCCCGTTGAGGTTAGTGAAATCATAAGGTGCTCAGCACTTCTGAAAGTCAGGCCACTTATTTAGGCTCCTAAATACATATGTAGCGGAGTTACCTAACTTTATGTGTCCAAGTTTGAAAATGTTAGTTCATTTCACTCTAAAGGTAATAGCCTCTTGTTTTCTAAGAAAATAACAATACATGGACAAAAAGGAGTAGTTTAGCCCTCTGGATTACAGCTGAACAAGAAACTGTCATAAGCACTACCGAGCTAATCTGGACATTTCGTGTTTGCATGAAGTTTGTTGCAAAGATAACCAATAGTTGCAGGTTATTGTGTCCGGATAGCAACTCTTTTATAGTCCATAAGAAGGCTTGTAAGGAATCGCACACAGAAAGCTCAGTCACTAGCTATAGCTTACG
The DNA here is from genome assembly GCF_965152275.1 of Natator depressus. Classification (NCBI taxonomy): domain Eukaryota; kingdom Metazoa; phylum Chordata; order Testudines; family Cheloniidae; genus Natator; species Natator depressus. Next base: position 154,606,996 of record NC_134235.1, on the reverse strand, counting down.
GCAAACCGGCAGTAGTGTTGAGAGAACCCAGTACCTTGGCTTAAAAAAACAGGCTACCATAAGTACGTACATGAAATAAAGATGAACCTCCATTTTTTAGCTGTCAATAGCATTAAACTACTTATAGTAATTGTTTTAACGCAGAAAAGGCTGGCCACCTATGTTTCTTAAACTATTTTCATATATATAGCTAGCCTTTGCTGGGGGTGGATGCTGCTAGTCTGTTGCCTAAAAAACATTAGTTCTGTTTGTTCTGTTTAATTTTAAAATCTGTGACTATAGCAACAGGATTTTGACCATTTGTTGTCAATTTATCCGTTACACCGATCACTGAAGTCAGTGGGGCCCCGTGGTTGTAATAGAGCGTAGAATTTGGCCAAGTATTTCCAATTCAGCAGTATTTAATCTGCGAACTTTTCAGGTCAGGGATTCAGTCTTTTATTTTTTTTGTACAACACCAAATCAATAAATAATTACCATCACTAGAGAGTGGTTTAGGACCTGATCCTGCAAACTCCTATGCACATGAATAATTTTACTCAGATGTCTGCAATGGGACTCTTTTTGTGTATAAAGTTATGCATTGGCTTAAGTGTTTGCAGGATCAGGCCATAGTCTCAAAGTCTTAAGATATTCTCACATCCTATCCAGCTAATGCCAGGGGTGCATGTACACTTAACATGACACAACAATAAATTAAGAAAAAAGAATTAAAGGTGGCTCCACTCCAGCAAAATTCCTGTAGCCTTTTGAAATCAAAAGGTTTTCTTTTCCATTCTACATTAAGGCTTCCTTCAAGTGAAAGTCAGGGCTGGCCATAAAACAATATTTCTGTTTTGCAAAAACATGTTGAGGTTTTGGTATTTTGTCCTGAGGTTCCACATCAGGACAAACTCCCAGGATCTTCTGAAATGGCTCATGAAAAATGAGAGAGAGCAGCATAGCCTATAGCCCTGTGGGGCTGGAATATGGCAGACCCAGATTCAAGTCCCTGCTCTGTCTGACTCCAAATCAGGCTATTCTGGTGTGTGTCTTCCTGGTTTTGACCACAAATTCTATCCTGGACCTGAGAAACCTTCCTACAAAAGTTTCCTCAAAACTGATATGCTTCTGTGAAAAGTTTTTTTTTGTTTATACAAATCCAGCATTTTCTAAGGAAAAAACATTTTGAAAAATTCCCAACCAGTCTAGTGACATTAACCTCCATGTTAATCTATTCTGTGCAGCTGTTGAGTGGCTCAGAACTCTTATTGATCCTGGCAACAATATTAAGGTGACATTTTAGCAACAACAAACTGCTTCAGAATAATGTTTTTTCCTGTGTATGGGTAGCACTAATACACTTACATTCAACATCAGACAAACATTTTCCTGTTTCACCTGTCTTTTCCTTCAACAAACAGACTGTAGGGTCACAGCAGGCATGACGGTCCACCTGCCGTTTAGATTGTAAAACGCTCTGGGCAGGGACCATGTCTCCCTTCTACCTGCATGTCTTCCTGTATAACTCTGTAGTGTAGTCCAGTCCCTGCCAGGACTCGGGGAGACCCTGTGTGGTGCTATCAGGCAGCACAAGCTTTCTGTAGTTTGGTTATATCACAGAGGACCTTGCCTTTCTAGTTTCCAGTCAGTCCTGTTTCTGCTCTACTACTGTGGACGCAACGGAGACCACAAACAATGTTGGTGTTTAACAAATAATTATATCAATAACCGATTAGGTCTGAGCTGGTAAGTGAAAGGAGAATGGCTTTGCACATGATTTTAAAAATGTACATTATATTACAATTAAGTCCCTGCATGCACTATTGTTAATTACCTAGACAACAGAAGCTTTCCAATTCACTTTTAACATAGATGTTTTTAAAAAATTTAATAAGCTTATTGTTATGCATACCACTGCTGCTGAAGCTTTCTAAATAGTTTGTGCAAAATTCTGTGCCTACCCCCCACTCCTTTGGGGCATTATTGTAAGTATGACTGAAAAGACCTCAGTGAAACTACTTTCCCCTTATTAAAGTGAATGGTTAAAAATATATAGTGGCAGAGCTCTGCAGGATATTATTTTGATACTTGGATGAGACTGTCAGACTGGACAACTGCAGCTGTGAAGCACAGTCTGACAAGACTTAACCAGCTAATAGCTAAAAATCTTTGGGGACATCTCAGAAATCCAGCTGAAACATTTTCACATTCACACTATTTTAAAAATTTCTTGCAACTGAAAATACATTGAGCCAGATTCATTGCTGGTGTAATTCTTCTGCAGTCAAGTGGACCAAATTCTTCTCTGTAACCCTGGTTAAATTCAGAGTAACTCCACTGAAGTAAATGAAGGTGCTCCAATATACACCATGGAAATGAGAGCAGAATTTGTCCTAATGGAGTTAGACTAGAGATTAATTTGGCCCGTTCTTTGTATTGTTTTGATTTGCCTAAACATGTTTCTCAGAGTCTGCAATTAAAATGTAATGTAAAGTCCATTAGTGAGAGATTATATTGCCAGAAAATTTGTGTGTTGGATAGGGTGTTGTTAATAATTGCAAAACACTTTGCAATGGGAGAGGAACATTTTAGAGTAGGGTTCATATGATGGGATGTTCTGGCCCAAGAAGCTTTTATTTGTCAGAGGTATTGTTCAGGCATGTTATATTTCAAGTGTTTGTGACTGTAGAATTCCTATCCAACATATTTCTTTCACATCAAAAACATGGTACAGTAGTAAAATAGAAGGAAATGTTGTTATATTATGACCCACAGCATGAAAGCTTAGATTCCACATTGTGTGCATGCTTTCCATTTTATTGGGTTTAGACTTTTTTTCAGTTTTTACAAAATGATCCAGGTGCAATAGCTGAAACAACAAAATCAACAGTAGGACAAGAAACGGTGCTGTGTGTGTGTGTGTGTGTGTACTCTCTCTCACAGGAACTCCCACCCCAAACGTGTTGAGATGGCTTACTTGACATGATTCAATATTGTTTCCGTCCCTTCCCCCGCCTACCACCGCAACACAATATTGCCATTCCTTGCCTTCTAAAGCATGTACTTTTCTCCTTAACAATAGTATATAATACATCTGGTGGACATTTTTGCATTGGGTAAAGAATATGGTTTACAATGCATCGTTCTCTCATTTCCTGGCTAGGGCTTCTCGTGTGTGGATATTCTTGATGTGTTGTCACCTCATAGTTTTTAGGTTTGATTAGGTGGCTTAATAGAATCATAGGACTGGAAGGGACCTCGAGAGGTCATCTAGTCCAGTCCCCTGTACTCATGGCAGGACTAAGTATTATCTAGACCATTCCTGACAGGTTTTTATCTAGATTCTACAAGAGGTTCAGGTGAATGCTCTCTTCCATTATATATGCTCTTTTCAGATAAATGTACATCTCTGGTTACAGTTGTAAGCCTGAAATATTTTAAACTGTCTACTCTAAGGTATGTATAAACATGGCAGGGAGGTGGTGATGCCATCAGCCATCACTGTAGTTTTTTCTACAGTCTGCTTGGAGTCTAGAAGCAACTCCTTAAAGTATTTTGTTTTGAATTAATCCAATCAGTAGTTGGGAGATGAAGCAAAATTTATCAGCTATATTTCTAGTCTTCATCCAATAGAGAGCTGCTCAATTCGGAATCCCAACCACTCTTGGAGTTGGAAGGTGAAACATAAACTGATGAGATACATATTGCAGGTGCTCACTACGTACAGACAATGACCCCTTGTATTGAGGTGAGGACAAATGTTGCTTCAAATGATTTTTGAACAGTGAACTTCTGGAAAGAAGAAAATGTGACAGGAGATCATATCATGCAGAAAAAAGGTGGTCAATCTATGAATCATCAGAAAAAAAATCTCACCCCTGAGAAATGTCTTGCCAGTTATAAATGAATCCTTTTATTATTTCTTTTCCCCCAATTTTTCTGTACTCCTATACAAGCATGTGAATGCATCTTTCATGATTTGTATGGTAATGGGGCCATTTTGGGTCACTGTTCATCAGATATTTAACTCTTAGTTTATCTAGCTATAACAATCATCTACCTAAAAGCAAACTAAGGACGATAACAGAAGGGCGAGATCAGAGCCTTTCTGATTAAATATCATGCTGGCTTAAAGAGCTACTGACGTGGGCATTGAACAGTTTTGTGATAAGGCACAGATGGAAAGCAAGGTGGAAAACATATAAATCAGAAGACTCATGCCTCATTCATGCCAGGATTTTCTTAGTGTTTTGATTGCGGTGTGTGGCTTTTTCCCCCTGCCAGAGGAAATTTGAATATAATTTCATTCCGTGATTTAAACACTTGGAGAGAAGCTTTAATAGGGAGGCTATCAATGCTTAGAGGATATATTTTGCAAGGCACCGGATTAATTTAACTATTTCCATTCTTTCTACTGGTGACCACTGCATTGAGTTTCATGTCTGGATGTTAGCTGCTTTGAGTCATAACCTTTTCTATATTCTGTATAATGATCCTCAATTCAGATATGTACACTACCAAGTGTCTGAATAGTTTTCCAGTTTTGAACTGGAAGACACCTACGTACCCAAAATTTTGTGGGAGCCACAAAATATCTTTAAGATTAAACTAATGCCAGTTCTCACTTGATAGAGAAGCAACCGTAGCTAGTTGTATATTTAGAACATTAACAGAGGTGGTAGATAAGCATACTAGCACATAGAGTAATATATGCAATCTGGGATTGGAGGGATGGTTAGGAATTCCCTCAATTTCTATGTTAGATTTTTTTTCAATGCAAATCTAGAGGTTTTTGGTTTTAAACTGGACAAGGTAAGCAAAAGCATTAAGCAAGCAAGCAAGCTCGCTCGCTCTCTGAAGAGAGAAAGCATTGGATTATTTTTCTGGTATTTACAAGAGGGCATTTGTACAAATTGTCACCTTAAAGATCCATCCTACACAATTTTGAGCAACTTCTTTCTGAGTGCACTCAATGCCCAGTGACCTGTGCTAGTTGCTGGTGGTGGTACTTCAGCTAGCGCTGCTAGTGCTAGATATGCTCATTCGATCCTTTCAAATGTTTTCACTGCCTTTTAGTACTAGGAGCTATGTGAGAGGCACTTGGTGACTGTTTCTTGACCAAGAAATTCTTCCTTGTACAGATCTCACATGGCTGAATAAGCCATGAATTAAATTTGATTGCTAATATCTTCTTTCTGAATTCAGAGGGCCTGATTCTCCATTTTCTGCAGCTTGTGCAAGATGGGTGGCATCTGCCTGTCAAATGTGTGTAAAATGCTACCCGCTTTCCCCAGGTGTAAATGATTATCCAAACTGAAGGAAATGGAGAATCAGGCCCAGAATCTACAGTCTGCACAGTGGGGATTCTCACATTGAAAACCCCACTCCTTTCCTCCTTTTTAGAGTGGGGCAAAACCAGGGGAGGCTTGGTCATCTTAAATGTTCTTTGGGTTAAATTTTGTTTTGCAAACCAGGAATGGTTTGGATAGAGGTGGCATTTGTCCAACCCCTCTGCAAAGTTTGGTTGGGGGTTGCTGAATGTCTCTTGTTTTGTCCCACCAGTAATCCTCTTTAATGTAAGATTGAGTGGTGTTCTTGTCCCCCTTGCAGCAATCTTTCTGTAAGCTCTCATCCCTTCTAAAAGAGCTAAGCAGGACTTTAAAGGCATGGGGGGGAAATCTTTTGGGAAGTCATTTGAACATATTCATGGGAGTGAGTTTTCCATGGACAGCAACAATTCTGTAAGGGAAATTTCTCTCCCGAGTTTCTTTTGAGGAACAATGATTTTTGAAGCATAGTCTGTGTATTCTTGACCATAGTATCCTCTTCATACTTTTCACTTTAAAAAAGGGGGTTTTGTAATTTACTTATAATTAAAAATCCAAGACCTTTAGAAAGTAGAACTACTTTCATAAATGTTGCCTACTCTCATCGGAATAACAGGATTTGATTACAGATAGCATTCAACTGAAAAGTTGAATTTTTAAATACATATTTTTGACATTCTGCTGTTGACACACATTCATGTAGGATACTACACCACTTAGTACAAAAATAAAATTGAACACTACATAAATTGCAGAATGTTTCTCTTAGCACATTAGATGCTGTGATTCTCAACCAAATAGAGTAGTTTTGGTTGTACACCCTTCCTAAAATATTTTAAGACTTTTTTTAATAGCTTTCTGGCTGGAAAACCCAGTAAAGTGCCTGGCACCCATACTTTTTTAGTAAAGCGTAGTACTTCATTTGAAGTTGAGGTGCTCAGCAACAGCATCGGGCCCAGCTGGCTCCATGAATCTGATTCCTACCAAACTGGTTCTCAAATGGATTGACAACCAAATATGGATGCGGTGCACTGCTGCTCATATTGCTTGAGGGGTATGTAATTAATGTTAAGAAAAAGGCCATGAGATGCTTGATTAAATGGTGCTACATGAGTGCAAACTTACTGAAAATATATGGTGATCTCAATCTCTTGTTATTACTGAGTTTATCAAACTCAAGGTTAAGCGGTTACCTGATTATAGTCAGTAAGTAGCTACATAAGAAGAAGAAATTTGATAGAAAAGAGCTCTATCCAGCAAACTAGGTGCAATAGCTGGAAATTGAAGCTAGACAAGTTTAAACTGGGAGTAAGGTGTAAATTTAAATGTCGGAGTAGTTAACCATTGGAACAGCATACCTAGGAATGTGGAGGGTCCTTCAGCGCTCCATTTCAAAGTCTTTCAATCCACACTGGATGTGTTTCTAAAAGAGACAGTCTAGTTCAGTGCAAGTAATTAGGCTTTATGCAGGATTTACTAGGTGAGACTTTATGTAGAGTTGGGCAAATAACTGATTTGTTTGCTTTTTGCTGGTAGTCCTGAAAATTTTTTTAAAGAATGATTCATGTCCAACTAAAAATTCCAAAAAAGGGAACAAAACTGAGAAGACAGCAGTTTTGTTTCCAGTCAACTGAAGTGTTTCAATTTGGGGGCATTTTAAAAATAAAAACCAATGGAAGGGAGAAAGGGGGGGCTAAATTCACAAAATGACCAGAAGATGCCTCCAGGCAAAGAAAACCTGCAATTCACAACGATAATCCCCTTTTGTCTCTGCTTGGCCACAAAGCAGAGAAAAACAAGCTGCTTTCTGGACTTTCTTTCCAAAGGAAAAAAAATCTCCTTTTTTAAAATCTCTATTTCTAGTTCAAAAAAATCTCAACTGGATCTCAAAATGATTTCAAGTTAATCCCACCGCTATGCCACCATGTCAAGGTTCCTCCCCCACTTTGAACTCTAGGGTACAGATGTGGGGACCTGCATGAAAAAAACCTCCTAAGCTTATTTTTACCAGCTTAGGTCAAAACTTCCCCAAGGTACAAAATATTCCACCTTTTTGTCCTTGGATTGGCCGCTACCACCACCAAACAAATACTGGTTACTGGGGAAGAGCTGTTTGGACACGTCTTTCCCCCCAAAATACTTCCCAAAACCTTGCACCTCACTTCCTGGACAAGGTTTGGTAAAAAGCCTCACCAATTTGCCTAGGTGACTACAGACCCAGACCCTTGGATCTTAGAACAATGAAAAAGCATTCAGTTTTCTTACAAAAAGACTTTTAATAGAAATAGAAGTAAATAGAAATAAAAAAAAATCCCCCCTGTAAAATCAGGATGGTAAATAGATTCAAAACATAGAGAACCCCTCTAGGCAAAAAACCTTAAGTTACAAAAAAGATACACAGACAGAAATAGTTATTCTATTCAGCACAATTCTTTTCTCAGCCATTTAAAGAAATCATAATCTAACACGTACCTAGCTAGACTAGTTACTAAAAGTTCTAAGGCTTCATTCCTGGTCTATCCCTGGCAAAGACAGAATATAGACAGACACACAGACCCTTTGTTTCTCTCCCTCCTCCCAGCTTTTGAAAGTATCTTGTCTCCTCATTGGTCATTTTGGTCAGGTGCCAGCGAGGTTACCTTTAGCTTCTTAACCCTTTACAGGTGAGAGGAGATTTCCTCTGGCCAGGAGGGATTTTAAAGGGGTTTACCGTTCCCTTTATATTTATGACAGCTCCCTTGTAACCTTTAGCCTAATGGTGAGGGCACTGACCTGGGATGTGGAAGCCCCTGGTTCAGTTTCTCCTTCTGCTTGATGAGGGATCAGGGATTTCAGTTTTGTTCACCCACGTTGCAGGAGAGTGCCTTCACCTATGGGCTCTGGGATATCCTGGGGCAGGGCTCCCTGTTGTTGAGAATGTTCTGTTGTGTATAAGTAGTTAGAGCAGGGACTTGAACTTGGGTCTCCTATGTCCAAGGGAAGTGCCCTAATCCAGGGGTTCTCAACCTTTTTCTTTGAACCCCGCCCCAACATGCTTTAAAAACTCCTCGGCCCACCAGTGTCACAACAACTCTTTTTCTGCATATAAAAACCAGGGCCAGCATTAGGGGGTAGCAAGCAGGGCAATTGCCCAGGGCCCCATGCCACAGGGGCCCCACAAATCTAAATTGTCCAGGCTTTGGCTTGAGCCCTGGGTGGCGGGGTTCAGGGCCGCAGGCTTCAGCCCCGCACAATGGGGCTTCGGCTTTCTGCCCTGGGCCCCAGAGAGTCTAACACTGACCCTGCTTGGCTGACCCCCTGAAACCTGCTCACGGGCCCCCAGACCCCTGGCTGAGAACCACTGTCCTAATCAACGAGCTAAAAGTTTTATAAGGGAGGCACACTACCACCTCCTTTGGTCATTTTGTGAATGGCACCTGTGAATCCAATCCCCCCCCCCCCCCCAAAAAATAAAAAAAATAAAAAGTGTTTTGAGAATTTGCTGCATCGTTTTGTCCAAATAATTTCTGGTCAACCCAAACTGCGCGGCTCCAATTCTATGGTCTGTGTTAGGTGGGAAGTTAGACCAATGACCTTCCTGGTCTTCAGTTTTTTATGTAAAAGGATGAGCAAAAACGAATGACCTGTGGACAGGAGGTACATCTGCTATAGCAGTATTACAAGTTAACAAAGCCTGTTGCCTGCCCCTGTGTCCGTATGCATCTCCACAGCATAACGGTCTGACTGTCTCCACCAGTGCACAGATTTACCTTGCCCGAATCGTTCATCGAGACCAGAGAATTTGAATGGTCATGGTATTCAGTGGCGTGATTCTCCACAGTACTTCAGGACACTTTACAAAAGTGTAGACTCCATTGTCTAGATTTCAGGTTTTATATCACACTTTCCTATTTCATATCTGGAAAAATGTCAGCATTTGATGACTGTAGGTGACATGTATAAAGAACAATTTCAAGACTCAGCAGTCTGGTGCAATTACAGTAACAGTTGTGAGAAAAGTAACTGTCTTGCAAACTGGTTTCAAGAGCAGTATTTCTATACAGCTCTTTCTAGTGCAAAAGTAGCCATTTCAGGTGCAAAAGAGGTTTTGTTTAAAAACGGAAGCCTGTGGTACCTCCTAAATGTAATTGGAGTCTGAAGCTGGGTGGGAACTGGAATTTCCATCCCCGTGGGAAACTGCATGTTTGAGAATATTTTTACCCCAATTTGGAACAAAACAATTACCCAGAGCTAGAACTGAACTCTGACCCTTGCCAAAATTTTGGCATATTTCCAGTATTTTCTGTGTCTGGTTGCAATGGAAAAACTATGAGCATTCTTGTGGTATTTGGGCATGCCTGCCTATTATAATTTGGGGTGGAGGAGGGAATTAACGAAACACTTTTGAACCTCAGAAATCTATATTGCCGTTTAATTCTAGGTGAAGGTTCAAAGGAGATGCTTAATTTATCCAGACCAGTTCTTATCTTAATTTGTAATTGGCTCTGATGTCAAATGGAAGGCGTTGTTTACATAATATTGCCATGGAATATTCATAGTCCTAGCTGTCACATCTATTTTAACATTTGTAAACCTGTATATTGATGAAACATTTCACCCGCAAATGAGATGCAGCCACTTTTGAGGTGGAATGTGGCAATTCAACACACAACAGCTCAGGGAGGGAGGCAAAGTAAATGCCTACGTTCAGACTCAAGTATAGTTTTTAAAGTGACAGTGAAAGCTCAAAACGACGAGAGACATTTTGTTTTTGGAAGGAATGGTTGCCAATTTCTGTGATCCCAATCACAAGCTTTTTAAATAAGGTGATGTTCCACTGAAATAATAATAATCCACAAGGTGAGGATCTGCCTGTGTGGTGTGTGTGTGTTGTGTGTTTAAATTCTATGACCCGCATTCAAATGTGCTAGTGTGTGTGTTTGTTTTTAAATAACCCCTTCTGAGAATGTTCTATGGGCTCATAAATAGCTTAGGAGCAAGTTTGAAGGCTGAAGTGATTAGTGCTCTGTGAGCTTCATTCCAGTCAAAAAATAGTGTAAAATCAAGACACTGTTTCATTTAGTGGTGTAACACCACTGTAAAACTGGTTAAAATGAGATCAGAGTCACCCTGTGCAGTGCCAGTTTGCATAGACCTTCCCTCACACCATGCCTAGCTCTACGCTGACACTATTAATCTGTTACTTTCATGACTATTGAGTTTGCTTACAAGTTTGAGATCTGAAAACAGCAAGCTTGTTCTCCACTGCATTGTGGTATTGTCAGTTATAATGTGCATTGTGAACATACACTCAAGTCAGTGACAGCAGTTTAATTCTGATTTAATAGAGTTTTACTCCGCCTTAGCGCTCAGTTTGGGTGGGAAGAGGGTCCAGTGATCAAATTACAGGCTGAGGACTAGGAAGATCCAAGTGCAGCTATTAGCTCTACCACATTGTGTGACCCTAGGCCAGTCACTTTAAACCTCCATGCCTCAGTTCCCCGTGTGTAAAGTAAGGCTAGCGATACTATCTAATCAGGGGCGCTTTGAGGCTAACCTGGTCGATTTATGTGATGTGTTTGGGTACTATTGCAATGGGAGCCAGATAAGAACCTAGATACAAAGATAGATAATGGACTACAGTAGGGCCAAGATAGAAGAGGATCAGATAGCGCTCATATTAAAAATAGTGCCCCTTCTTTGAAACCTAGTTTTGTTTTGTTTTTCATGCCCTCATAGTCTCCACCTCCCAGTGGTTTTCAGTTCCTGAAGTGAAGGTGGTTTATGGCAGCTCTGTTTGAACACGCTCAATAAAAAGAGTGAAACATCTGTCATGGTTAGCACCGTTCTGCTGACCATCATGCTCTGCAACAGCTCTGACTTAGTCACGCTGCTAAATCTCCCAGAGATGCAGTTGCCCTCATAGTTAGTGTTTCACACCATGGCAGGCGAGCTTTGGTCATGGAGGAAAGGGGACTTTATTTAAAAAAAAATATGCATTGTGTGTTTCTTATGCTTTACCTTTCTATCTGTTTTTGTTTAGAGAGGGAGCATAAGAGGAATGTCATAACTTGAACCCTGTTAAATTTCAAGGGGGTTGGGATTTTTGTGAAGGTGTGAGATAGAGTGGAGATGGACCTAAGCTCAGATCTTGATTTGGATTTGAACTTTCCCAGAGTTTGAGGGTGTTTGTGGTCCCATCTGGAACCCATCTTTTAGCACAGATGGTGATATTAAGGATGGTGGTGGTGAAGAAACTTTCACAAAGGGGTGGAGATGAGGCTAGTCTGAGTCTGCTGAAACAAAGAGCCCCAACGTTTCCCTATACTTAATGAGGATTTTGGAGATCAGTGGTGTCCAAGCTGTGGCCTTCAAGCTACTTGTGACTTGAAGGTTACTTGTGGTCCTTGAGGCTTTCAATTGTGGCTCTTGGTGGACAACTGTTAAGGAGAAAAATTGCATTTGCTTGAAAATTGAAGATTTGATCCCTCAAACTGTGCCCTGCAGTTTTTAAACTGAAGCGTTTGAATCCGCTCCATCCCTATGAGGAGGAGAAATGGGCTTCCCCTCCCCTGAGGGAGAGCGGGATAGAAGCTCAGCTGGCTCTGCCTGATTCAAGGAGGGCACCTATCAAAAGTTGGTTCAGCTTCTCTCTCACACATGGCCACCCAGGATAGCAGAGGAGAAACTGAGAACCAAAAGCCAGTTATGACTCCCTGATTGACAACCCCAGGGCAGGTTAGAGCAGCCTACAAGTTGTTCTAACTTATGCTAGCTGGTTAGGTTTCCCCCAGGATCATAGGCCAGCTGGGGATAGCCAGAGCACAGAATATGCAAACTGCTGGTGGAGAGGGGCCGTAATGTGGCCCCTCGATCAGGAACAAAGAAGGTAGGTGTAGGAACTTGTTATACTGGTTTCACGAGTGCTAGGGACTCCCATTGCATATGACTTTGTTCCTTTTGAGCCACCAGAGCAATGCAAAAGGTGTGGAGCAGGGCAGAGACTAAGGCCAGATCTACACTACAGACCTACATCAGTATAACTACGTCACTCACAGGTGTGAAAAATCTACAGCCCTGAGTGACATAGTTATACTGACCTCGCCCCCATGTAGACAGCACCAGGGCGGCAGGAGAACTTCTCCCATCCCTTCTTGGGGAGGTGCATTAACTACATCAATGGGGGAAGCTCTCCTGTCGGCATTGTAGTGGCTTTGCTAAAACGCTACAGCGACACAGCTGCTATAGCGCTGGACGTGAAGACAAGCCCTATGCCTCAAACAAAGTACTGGTTATGGCCCCTTGACAACAACGTGTTCATTCCTCAAATTGAAAAGACTGGGCACCACTGTTCCAGATTATAAGGATCCTTCGCTTTTTTCTTATTCTCTTTTGATCTTCAGGAGTCACTGTTCAGTGAGGTTAAGTGCCCCTGTGGTTTTCTGTTTGCAGTGTTGTTGTAGCCATGTTGGGCCCAGGATATTAGAGAGACAAGGTGGGTGAGGCAATACATTTTGTTGGATCACCACCTGTTATTAAGAGAGACGCTTTTGAGCTACACAGAGCTCTTCAGGTCTGGGAAGGGTCCTCAGAATGTCACAGCTACATACAAGGTGGAACCGATTGTTTAGCATGAGTTGTTCACCTTGAGTGAGCTCTTACAATATGTGTTAAGTGGCCCATTAACACCTGCAGTGATGGGACAAAATTCTACTCACCTCACCCACCTTGTCCCTGTGGTCCTCTGTCATTTGGAAGAACGTGCTCTTGGAATTGAGGTTCATTTGAAGATTGGCAGAAAATAATGGGGCACATTGTGCCCCGTCCTTTTTCAACTCATTTATCACATCTTAAAACTCTCATCTCTTCTAGCTGGTTTCATAAAGGAAGGTATTTTTTTAAGATAACATTTCCATGCTTACTGAGAGATGCAGGAATGTTCTCTTTCTCTTGGAACCTTAGCATTTTTAGGGTAGACTCAGACTTTAAGGCTAGAAGGGACCATCATGGTCATCTAGCCTGACCGCCTGCACATTGCAGGCCACAGAACCTCACCCTGTATTACTCCTGTAATAGACCCCTAACCACTGCCTGAGTTACTGACGTACTCAAATTGTGATTTAAAGACTTCAAGTTACAAAGACTCCACCATTTACACTAGTTTAGACCTGCAAGAGACCAGTGCCCCATGCTGCAGAGGAAGGTGAAAACTCCCAGGATCTCTGCCAGTCTGACCCAGGGGGAAATTTCTTCCTGACCCCAAATATGGCAATCTGACCCTGAATATGTGGGTAAGACCCACCAGCCACACGCCTGGGAAAGAATTCTCTATAGGAACTCAGAGCCCTTCCCATCTAGTGTCCCATCACCAGCAGTTGGAGATACAGTAGAACGTCAGAGTTGCGAACACCTCGGGAATGGAGGTTGTTCATAACTCTGACCAGAACATTATGGTGGTTCTTTCAAAAGTTTACAGCTGAACATTGACTTCATACAGCTTTGAAACTTTACTATGAAGAAGAAAAATGCTGCTTTACCTTTATTATTTTTAGTAGTTTACATTTAGGTATGATCATAAAATATCAGGGTTGGAAGGGACCTCAGGAGATCATCTAGTCCAACCCCCTGTCAAAGCAGGACCAAATTTAACACATTACTGTACTGTATTTGCTTTTTTCTTTTTTCTTTTTTTTTTGGTTTGGGTTTTTTTGGGTTGGTTTTTTTTTTTTCGTCTCTGCTGCTGCCTGATTGTGTATTTCCGGTTCCAAATGTGGTGTGTGGTTGGCTGGTCAGTTCGTAACTCTGGTGTGCATAGTTCTGAGGTGCTACTGTATTTGCTGCTAGCAGTTGCAGAGCAGCTATCCCCTGGTTTTGTTTAAGTCCTCAAGCTTCTGTGCACCTTTTCTATTCCCAAAATGTGTGCAAAGTTCCCTAAAGTTTTCTATTTTGTGGATGACTTCTGCAAGACCACCTGAGTCACAAAAAAATTTGATGGACTGAAGTTGTTATAGCGGTTTCCCTGGTTGCTGCTATTGTTTGTGTTTTATCTCACATGCCGTTCTGCAACAGTCTGTAATTTTCTGTTTTAAAAATTTGCTCATCTCCAGGGCCGGTAATCTATATTCCCTGTACTGTGTGGTGCACCATGCCGAGGAGACCAAACGATGGGGCAAAGTTGTTGCCCATGCAATAGAAAAAGGTGATTACACAAAAATATATTCCACCCCAGCACGGGCTCTGCATAGTCACTATCACTCCCTCTGCCAAACATCCATGCTGTGAATGAGAAGGGTGCAAATAGAATGGGACTAATGAGTCAGGGAAAAGCTGCACTAAGCAGCATAAATTGAACTCCATGGAAAAACCTAGGAGTAGTTAATTCCACTTTGAGCGGCATTCATTAATGCAGGGATCTGGAACATGCAGCTGCGGAGTTATTTCCTGCTGCTCACCATAGTTGCCAACTCCACCGGCAGCCAAGCTCCCTTCCGCACTATCTCCCCCCCTTGCCGAGGGTGCTGTATCCCTGCTCCTCCGCCTACCTCCCAACACTTCCCACCACCAAACAGCTGTTTGGCAGCGCTTAGGACTTTCCAGGAGGGAGAGGGGAGGAGTGGGAATGTGGCACACTCAGGGGAGGAGGCAGAGAAGAGGCGGGGCCGGGGCAGGGATTTAGGGAAGGGGTTGGAATGGGGCAAGGAGGGGGCAGAGTTGGGGTGGGAACTTTGGGGAAGGGGTTGAAATGGGGGTGGGAAAAGGCGGGGCAGGGGCAGGGCCTCATGGAGTAGATGAGCAGTCTGAGGTATGAAGTTCAGCATGTATGATTCTTTGCTGTAAGTAGTTGGGAAGAATGTTTGTTAAAAGTGGCAACGTATTTTGTGTGAATAGTTACTTTAAAAAGTTCCTGCCATTACAGCTATGTTGACAGACTGTTAGTGTAGATCATCATCAGTGTTACTGACCACATAAGGAATAGTTACAGGTGTTTATATTTTATTAAAACCCTCTTCGCATTACAGTTTTAAAAAAGTTAATATATTGACTTTTAATAGCATACTATATTACTCTTCCTTTTTTTTTTTCATTTTTGACTATACTTTTGTGTCTTTGTATGAAAAGGTTTCAGTGATGTGGCCCTCGGGCCAATGTACTAGTCCTCATGTGGCCCTCATGGTGATTTGAGTTTGAGATCCCTGCATTAATGCAGTGCCCTTGGTGACTCTCCTCAGTGGAGTCACAGAATAGTCAGTAGCTTGGTGGCCAATGGCAGCGCAGAGGCGAAGGCCAGCTTCATGAATGGCAGGGTTTCCCATAGATTCCTCCCCACCCCACAACTTTGTTTGGCATTTTTGGCTCTGCTCCCAGCCTTGTCTACTTGATTTTGGAGGAAATGTGTGTCTTAACATCTGCCTTTTTGATTCCCAAGGAGCACTGTGACTAATTTGTTCCCCTCTGTGTGTTTTTTATGCAGGAAGGGACTGTATAGGGCTTTGGTGTAGAGTCTTTCTTCTTAGTGTGTATACAGCACCTAGCGTAACAAGGCCATAGTCACTGACTGGGGGCTCTAGGCACTACCACAATATAAATAATTCATAATAGTGGCTCCAAATATATTTGTTGTGTGTGTTCTAAATGGTGGTCTTATTTTATTTGAGTTTAATTACCAGTTCTTCATATTGTGAGACAGCATCCTTAAATACAGTGCCAGTCTCTCACCTTGTTGTGTGCCTTTTGTTTAGGAATCCTTTTGATAAGCTTCCTGCATCCATCAAGCTTGACAAGTAACCCGTTGGGCTGACAGATGAGAGAAATCCCATATTTTTAGAAATATTTATTAATAAACTTATTACTCCCTAGTAACGCAATTCAGTAGGGATTTTTGTATTCCACTGTATACATTTGTCAAGTTTATCCATTTCTGTCATCAAGTGATGCAGGGAATGCTAAATGTGGAATTACTCTGTGTAGACACCCTTAACCAGAAATCAGCAGCCAAAGTATTTGTTTATACCGCGGTTCTGGTGAATGCCTTCTATCTACCCCTTCAAAACAAACCTATCCTTTCCATAAACTCTCTCTGGGTATGGTTCTGCTGTCCTTTTGAAATGCAGGGCATTTGTCTCTAAAGAAGAGTGAGTGACGGAAAGTATAAATCAATCTTCACATTTAGGAGCATGGCTTTTCTCCAAACAGGTGCATTTTTTTTTTTTTGGAGAACATGTTGGATGTGCTTAGCCTGGTCTGTAACAGATTGTATGATTATATTCCACAATGCAGAACTAACACTTTTCTTTCCAGAACATGGTATAGGCCCAATCCAGTCCTTTTTTATGCAAGCAAAATAGGAAGCAAGGACTGAATCACTTTTATGCATAAAAAGGTCATTTGCTCAGATCAGGGTTTAAAGCCTTATTTTTGCTTGAAGTGACTTTTCATAGAATCATAGACTTTAAGGTCAGAAGGGACCATTATGATCGTTTAGTTTGACCTCCTGCACAATGCAGGCCACAGACTCTCACCCACCCACTCCTGTAACAAACTACAAACCTATGTCTGAGCTACTGAAGTCCTCAAATCATGGTTTAAAGACTTTGAGGTGCAGAGAATCCTCCAGCAAGTGACCTGTGCCCCATGCTGCAGAGGAAGGTGAAAAACCCCCAGGGCCTCTGCCAATCTGCCCTGGAGGAAAATTCCTTCCCGACCCCAAATATGGGGATCAGCTAAACCCTGAGCAGGTGGGCAAGACTCACCAGCCAGACACCCAGGAAAGAATTCTCTGTAGTAACTCAGATCCCACCCCATCTAACATCCCATCACAGGCCATTGGGTATATCTACTGCTAATAGTCAAAGATCAGTTAATTGCCAAAATTAGGCTATCCCATCATATCATCCCTTCCATAAACGTATCAAGCTTAGTCTTGAAGCTAGACATGTCTTCTGCCCTCACTGCTTCCCTTGGAAGGCTGTTCCAGAACTTCACTCCTCTGGTGGTTAGAAACCTTTGTCTAATTTCAAGTCTAAACTTTCTGATGGCCAGTTTATATCCATTTGTTCTTGTGTCCACATTGGTACTGAGCTTAAATAATTCTTCTCCCTCCATGGTATTTATCCCTCCGATATATTTATAGAGAGCAATCATATCTCCCCTCAGCCTTCTTTTGGTTAGGCTAAACAAGCCAAGCTCTTTGAGTCTCCTTTCATAAGACAGGTTTTCCATTCCTCGGATCATCCTCGTAGTCCTTCTCTGTACCTGTTCCAATTCGAATTCATCTTTCTTAAAGATGGGAGACCAGAACTGCACACAATATTCCAGATGAGGTCTCACCAGTGCCTTGTATAACTGTACTAACATCTCCTTATCTCTACTGGAAATACCTTGCCTGATGCATCCCAAGACTGCATTCGCATTTTTCACGGCCCTATCACATTGGTGGCTCATAGTCATCCTGTGATCAACCAATACTCCGAGGTCCTTCTCCTCCTCTGTTACTTCCTAGTGATGCCAAGGTCAGTAATAAAAAGATTAAATAAGATTGTCCAAAAACCGATCCCTGAGGAGCTCCACTAGTAACCTCCTTCCAGCCTGACAGTTCACCTTTCAGTGTGACCCGTTTTAGTCTCCCCTTTAACCAGTTCCTTATCTACCTTTCAATTTTCATGTTGATCCCCATCTTTTCCAATTTAGCTAATAATTCCCCATGTGGAACCGTATCAAATGCCTTTCTGAAATCGAGGTAAATTAGATCCACTGTGTTTCCTTTGTCTAAAAAATCTGTTACCTTCTCAAAGAAGGAGATCAGGTTGGCTTGACATGATCTACCTTTTGTAAAACCATGTTGTATTTTGTCCCAATTACCACTGACCTCGGTGTCCTTAACTACTTTCTCCTTCAAATTTTTTCCTAAGACCTTGCATGCTATAAATGTCAAACTAACAGGCCTGTAGTTACCTGGATCACTTTTTTTTTTCCCTTTCTTAAAAATAGGAACTATGTTAGCAATTCTCCAGTCATAAGATACAACCTCTAAGTTTACAGATTCATTAAAATTTTTTGCTAATGGGCTTGCAATTTCATGTGCCAGTTACTTTAATATTATTGGATGAAGATTATCTGGGCCCCCCGATTTAGTCCTATTAAGCTGTTCGAGTTTGGCTTCTACCTCGGATGTGGTAATATCTACCTCCATATCCTCCTTCCCATTTGTCATGCTACCATTATCCGTAAGATCTTCATTAGCCTCATTAAAGACCGAGGCAAAGTATTTGTTTAGCTATTGGGCCATGCCTAGATTATCCTTAACCTCCACTCCATCCTCAGTGTTTAGCGGTCCCACTTCTTCTTTCTTTGTTTTCTTCTTATTTATATGGCTATAGAAACTTTTACTATTGCTTTTAATTCCCTTTGCAAGGTCCAACTCTACATGGCTTTTGGCCTTTCTCACTTTATCCCTACATGTTCTGACCTCAGTAAGGTAGCTTTCCTTTGCTAAATCCCTCCCATCTTCCACTCCTTATAGGCTTTCTGCTTTTTCTTAATCACCTCTCTAAGGTGCTTGCTCATCTAGCTTGGTCTACAACACCTGCCTATGAATTTTTTCCCCTTTATTGGGATGAAGGCTTCTGATAGTTTCTGCAACTTTGACTTGAAGTAATTCCAGGCCTCCTCTGCCTTTAGATCCACAAGTTCTTCAGTCCAATCCACTTCCCTAACTAATTTCCTTAATTTTTTAAAGTTAGCTCTTTTGAAATCAAAAACCCTAGTCGCAGATCTATTTTTGTTTATCCTTCCATTTAGTTTGAACTGATTAGCTCATGATCGCTCGAACCAGGGTTGACCCCTACAACCATTTCTTCTATGAGATCCTCACTACTCACCAAAACCAAATCTGAAATGGCATCCCCTCTTGTTGGTTCAGCAACTACTTGGTGAAGGAATCCGTCAGCTATCGCAGCCAGGAAAATCTGAGCCCTATTATTATTACTAGCACTTGTCCTCCAGTCTATATCTGGGAAGAAAAAGTCTCCCACGATCACACAATTCCCATTAGTATTTACTTCATTAAAAACATTAAAGAGGTCTCTATCTATATCCAGATTGGATCCCGGCGGTCCATAGCACACCCCAAGCGCTATCCCAGGGGAGGCTCTGGTAGCTTTCTTCCCCAATGTGATTTTTTTTTTCCCAGTAAGACTCTGTCTTATCCATTCCATCACTTCTTATTTCTTTACAGTCTACCTCATCATTGATTATACAATGCTACTCCACCACCTTTGCCTTTATTTCTGTCTTTCCTAAACAGCACATACCCTTCAATACCTGTAGCCCAGTCATGACTACTATTCCACCATGTTTCTGTTATCCCTATAATATCTGGTTTCACTTCCTGCACCAGCAGCTCTAGTTCCTCCGTCTTGTTACCTTGGCTCCTCGCATTAGTGCACAAACATCTTAATTTTTGCTGTTTGGCCTCGCTCACATTCTTTGCCCAGTTAGGCACAGACATTCTACTGCCAGTATCACCTATTAGACTGGTATGTACACTACCATTCCTCCTTATGTCCATTCTCCTACCCACGGCTGTACCCTTTCTTTCTTCATTTTCTTCCCTCTCCATGTTAAAATCCAGCATGGAGATTATCTGGACATCTCCCAACCATCTCCCCTGAATTCCTAGTTTAAAGCTCTCTTGATCAGTTGTGCTATCCTCCATCCTAGAAGTCTTATTTCCCTCCTTACTAAGGTGAAGTCCATCCCGAGAGAACAGTCCTCTGTCCACGAATGCTTCCCAGTGGCCACACATGCCAAAGCCCTCCTTATAGCACCACTGCCTGAGCCATCTGTTGAGCATCATAATCTTGTCACACCTTTGTTGCCCTTCTGTAGTAACAAGCAGAATCTCACTGAAGATCACCTGAGCTTTGATTTCCTTAAGCGTCTTCCACAATATTCTATGATTCTATGATAATTCTTGGAAGCAGAGACCAAGAATCCTAAACAGGGACTGAACTGTAATTGCTGTGCATCCACACCTGTAATTGACTTCCAAGGGAGGTGCATGCATGCAGCAGTTAGCAGCATAATGGGACCTTTGTTCTGACCCTATCTGAAAATTTTGTGATCTACATCCATCTTGTAGTTTTTCAGGTAACTGGTAAAGATACTTTTATTTTCATCGGTAGCCTCATTCGTATTTTTTCTGCCAGATGATTGTTGATTTATAAAGTGAACATAATCCGTCCTAAATACCAGTACTTGTATTGTTCAAGCAGTGAACTTTCCTCTATACTGAAATGCTTCCATTCCTAAGTGTACTCGGCACTTGCTATCTAAGCTAGTTCTACACCCGTCTGAGTAGCTCATTCTCAGTACCTTCGTTACTGATCTTGTAGGTTAGAATTGTGTGATGCTATTTCAAAAATCACTGTAAAGTCCTTATAAAATATGTCCCCATTAGGTAGATCAATATCTCTTCAGAAACCATGCTGGATCTTCATCACATGGTTCTTCTCTAGCTGTCGCACTTGACTGTCCCTAATTAGTGCTCTCCCACTGCTGAAGCATTGTCTTTAGGTCAGAATATTTTTCTTCCTTTTCTAGTTACCTTCTTAAATTTGAATTTCATGTCCGACTTTCTCTGCCACATTGACTCCTTCATGGGAAGATTCTCTTTCCAGGGAGATATCTGTAAAACTTTGTATTAAACGTTGTATGCCAAGATCCTTTAGAAATCTGGGTGACGTTGTTGAAATTAGAAACTCAACTACAAAACTATCTCTTATGGTGTAATCTGCATTTCTTCTTTCCTTGAGAGACCCTGTTTTTTTTACATGCTAGAGTTCAACTGTTCACTCTTCTTTTGTGACTATGTAGGCAAATTCTCAGTCTGCCTGCTCTGTCCTTATGCTTCTCATCTGCCAGAAGAACAAACTGACTCTTTCAGTGACTTTCTTGTTTCTTTAACCTCTCTCTTTTTGGGGCACTATATTGCAAACCTCTGTACAGTACTCCCATTGATTTCAATGAGTGCTCATTCATGGAGAGACTGCTCCTAACTCTCACTCTTCCATCATTCTGCATCTCTGATTTTTCTGTTTTCTTTACTTTTCACTTTTTTTTACATCAACCTCTATAAATAAGCTTTTTAATCACAATAAAACTTAATTTAAAGAATATTTCTGTGAAGTCCTCTGGTTTGGCTGCTTCCTCATTCCTATGTTCTAAGTCAGTGGTTCTTAACCAGGGGTACTCAGGGGTACTCTTCCGGGCACTCAACTCATCTAGATCAGTGTTTCTTAACCTGGGGGTTGCAGGTCCCAAGGGGGTCATGGGATGGGTTTGGGGGGGTTGAAAGAGCAGGGCCAGCATTAGGGGGTGGCAAGCAGGGCTTCAGACAAGGCACACAAGTGAAAAACAGGTTCAGGTATCACACTGAAATAGGAGTACAATATCTATATTCCAATTTATTTTCTAATTACATGGTAAAAATGAGAACATAAGCCATTTTTCAGTAGTAGTGTGCTGTGACACTTTTTTGTATTTTTATATCTGATTTTGTAAGTAAGTAGTTTATAAGCGAGGTGAAACTTTGGGTACACAAGACAAATCAGACTCCTGAAAGGGACACAGTAGTCTGGAAAGTTTGAGAACCACTGTTCTAAGTGATGTAGGTGCCCGAGTCCCACTTTCTAGCTGATTTAAGCACTTTGGGTTCCTAAATCCCATTGAAAGCAAGTGGGACTTAGGTTCATAAGTGATTAGGACTAAATTTTCCAAGGTGTTTAGGTGCTTCTAAAAATCCTACCTAAACAGATTAGCTTTAAATTCTCTGGAAAATCTGGCCTCTGGGCACTCTTTAAAAAGCTACCCTGTATCTCTTTGCTGTATATCAATCAGACAGACCGAGAACAGATTCAGATCTCATTATGCTTGTGTAATGCCACTACAATAAAGGTTGCTGCTGTCTAGATTTATACAAGTATAATGGAGCTGTATCTTGCCTTTTTGGATTTGCATTGAATTGAAACATCTGGGATGAGCAATTCCTATCCTAAAAATTGTGGATTTGGGGCTAGGGAAGGGGAGCTGAGTGTCTACATTTCAGATGGCTATTTGGTGTGCTATTGAGGAGTCTGAGTCCAGTTCTGTTCCCATTGAAACCAATAACAAAATGTCCATTAACTTCAAAGTTTCAGGCTCTGTATGTACGACTGCAGTGAAACACAGCTCCTGTGCTAATTATGAACTTGAGTTTGAGAATATTCCCAAGTCAAAATATGTGGGCTTCTTCCAGAACCCACATTCCATTGGCTTCCAATGGGATTTAGGAGCCTACATGACTTAAGCACTTTTGAAAACTTTTTATGTAGGCTCCTAAGTCACTTAGAACATGGTAAAAATTTCAAGAGTGATAATACACCAGTTTGTTGATGGGGGGGAGGGGAAGTGTACATTTAAGATTTGTACTTTTGAACTGAATACTAAGTCTGAAGAACAGAATTGTGGGGATGAAGACCCACCTGAAATCCCACTGAAGTGAAATGGACTCCACATGGAGGTAAGAGTGAGCATGCCTCTGAAGATCCCTTAGCTGGCTGGGGAACTTTCTGTTAGTTCTTCCCTGCCCCATTTTTGTTCAAGTGATGTTGATGTGCACTCCCATTGTACAATCAAATGAGTTTAAGAAAGAGAACCTTTTAGTGCTGCCTTCCAGAAGCAGTAGCACTGCTACAGTAACAATGCTGGGTTAATTTGCAAGGAACTTTGCAAACTTTTAGCAGGGGACAGATTCTCTGCCTTTAAGAAACCATCAAAAAAAAATATTTTTTAAGTGTGTTTGAGGCCAGAACATGCCCCACCCATGTTCAACATTATAGCTCAAGCAAAAAACTTACCACTCCCTCACACAGCTTATCAATGGTAGCATGCAATAGCAGTCCTTACATATAGAACTCTTACTTCCTCTCTTTCCCTTAACTGGGCATTTCTTGGACAAATCTAGTTGGTTTTTAAGGAAATTAGTTTGTTGTGTCACTTCCTAAGACTCTTGAATACAAGTTATGTCCCCCTGCCCCTTGCTACCTATGTGATGAAAACCTCTGTCTCTTCTCACTAAAAGTATCGTAAGGTGTTGAACAGATTTTAGGCATCCGTAATGATCAACCTTAATGTTCCTCTTTGAAAAAACCTTTCCGTAGTAAGAATGACACTCACAACAGTGATTTCCCCTCCTCCTCCCACGTCTAAACTCTGAAAAATAAAATAATATATGAATAAAATCTTAACGTAGCTGAAGCAGAGTTGTGACCCACCCAACAGAAGAAATGCCAGAGACTCCATGAAGTCCACTATGGACTTAGCAGTTGCTATTGATTTTATGTGAATGGTGCTCAGATATTACGGTAAGGGTTGGCAGATAGATAGATAGTAAATGTTTTTACCTCTCAGTTGTTGGCGTGAAAGGGTAGTTCTTAAGGTGTTAAGTGTCAAATAACTGTATCTCAAAAATACTGAAACGTACAGTCTAGAGAAACAAGAAATGGTTTGAAACAAATCTTAATAATTGTGTTTATTAATGCCCATTCAGGGATGCAGCTCCCACTATTTTAATCACCTGGTTCTTTGCCAGGCCTTGGGGGACACTGCAATTGAAGACAACCGAAATAATCACAATTATTAAATACATTTATTGTTAAAGAAAAATTTAATCAGAATATAATGTTACTTCAGATAGAATCTCTTCAGTATGTCTCTCCGTCACAGAGAGCTTTTGAGAGAAGGGTACATACTGTATTCCCAAAATCAGTAGTCAGTCCAGTGAGCTGTAGCTCACGAAAGCTTATGCTCAAATAAATTGGTTAGTCTCTAAGGTGCCACAAGTACTCCTTTTCTTTTTGCAAGTCCTGTCTTGGTGAATCACAGAGAACTAAAACAGTGTATAGATGAGCAAAAGAATTTCTTTAAAGACAGGTGAATCCTGTTTGGTTTATCATGGATAACATAAGCAGGCAATGGTGAGTAAACTTAACTGTGTCCTGTGAAACAAAAGCGTATATAAATTCAGTTTCTTAAGAGAAACCATTCAAGGAGCTGTCCTGGGATATTCAAATGTATGAATATTAAGAATCTTAAATTCAAATTCAATCCCACTATTTCTTTCTCTTTACTAATGGTAGATTGTCTCCTCTCTAGGAATACCCAGGCTAAACCACTTCGGTATTTAACAGGAGAAGCTGATAAGTATTTTAAATTCCAACAGCATTCCAATATCCCATTAAAATCAAGAAAACATTAAATCTAGTTCCTTGGCAATGCTTTCACCAACTTGATGTGCTAATCGGTCATGTCGTCATAGTGCATAATCAGTGCTAAACAGGACAATTGCTTCTCGATGCTGTTCTGTGGCTTTTTTCCTTTGAGTCTTTTTTGAAGCTTGCTTGCAGAGATGAACAGCATGAGCTATACTGTCATCCTTTCATTGGCTTTACGGTTTTGGTTGTTTTGGTCTTAGTAACAGCTTCATCTTTGCAGTGTGTAGTCTATTTAATGCCTATGCAGTAAATTTCTGCAATTTCTAGGACCTGGCTAGGTGGGAGGGTCCTGGGGTGCTGCAGCCCAAGCCTGAACATCTACACCACAGTTAAACAGCCCCATAGCCAGAGCACTGCGAGGCCAAGTCAGCGGTCATGGGCTAGCCAGGGGTGTCTAATTGCTCTGTAGACGTGCCCTCTGAGTTTGGTAAGGAGATTGTTTTAGTATTGGCAGCTATTTAATTCCCCAATTAATATAAATATTCTATACTTAAATTGCTCCTTGTACTAGTAATGAGCCACAGCAAGGTCACTGGATTCCATGCTGGTACATGAAGCATCTTACTATTTACATAGCCATGATATTAGAAAGTTATTACATTGGAAACTTTGTATTTAGATAAAATATTTGCAAATATCCATCTCAAAAGAAACTGGTGTCATCTTCAATCGTGTAAGAAATAAGCAAACAATTGAAAGGAAATATGAGTTAGCTAGAAAGAACCAATGTCTTCTGTAAAACGTATCGCAACATCAATGTTTTTCTTGAGGTTTGACAGTTTTACACTGCTTATACAATTTAATTTCAGTAAGAAAATTCTTTAGCACCTTTTTGCGTAGGTTTAAATGAGAGGCTTTGTCTTGACAAAGGAGGGTAAAGGAACGCCCACTTCTGTAGTGTTGTTTTATGACACTAACAAAATAATACAATTTGCCCCTAAACAGAATATCTTTGTTCTTTTAAAGTCATGACTCTTTCTAAAACATAACTATCTTACCAAAAAAAAAAAATCCCCCAGGTGAGATCATGTCTATACTAACTGGCATTTTATACAAAAAATGTGTCCAGTGCTTTGATTAAAACGCCCCAGGTTTGCTTTTTGACCAAGATGATCCTTGGATTTGGATCCTGCTTTTTGTTTTAGTTGCAAGTTGTAAATATACTGCTTTTTTGTAATATATTTACAACTTGCAACTAAAGACTTCTCTTATGTTTGATACAAAGCACAATAACCAATACTTGTATATGTTCTGAAAACATAGCCTAAAAGCAAATAGTAAAGAAAGTTAAAGTAATAGTTAGAAGTTGAATCTCCGAGCCTATATAATCTACACTTGGGTGTTTTATGGCCTAGGAGAGCCTGTTGCTAGATGAGAGACAGCAGATTTCATTGAAGTGTCTTTAAATTAGCCTGACAGTTTATTAATATGTAATTAGTGCAATAAGGATGTGGTGTGTTATACTCCAAGCATTGTGTATGTAAAAATAATAGTAGATATCTCTTATAATCCAGTAAAAGCATGGTAAATTTGTACTGACCTAATATTATAAAAATACATTTGAATTTATTAATCATTTTTTGGATCAGTATTGAGGTTCCTCACTGCCAGTGAACACACTAAAGCCTGCATCCCGCAACGAACGGTGTGTGGGCACGAACCATGCATCTACCTGGAACCCCACTGATGTCAGTGTAGCTCCAGGCAGGTGCTGAGGTCCCTTTCACAGATCTCACTGCAGGATCGAAGCTCAAGCATTTTCCTTCATAAACAAGATGTAAGCTTCACAGAATAAGCTGTAGCTATGTTTAAAAACTTCAATAAAAAAAGTACTGAAACATAAGTTTTATGGCTAGCATCTGTTCCCTTATCAGTTAGTTACTGCTCAAGTGTGAAAATGGGATGACTGATCCTTGTTGACAAAAAGGAAGCTGGGCTGGGTGGAAGGAATTCCAATTTTTATTTTTAATTTTATGAAATAAAACAGCCATCAATAAGAACGTGAACTAGCCATCTATAAATATACTGTGCAAGACTGTATATTTTTGGTCCACTTCTTAGAACTTACTGAATGTAAAGTTAGGCTCAGATTGTTCCCAATATAAATTGAACAATTTTTATTTATAACCATTTTGCATCAATTTCAATGGTTTCCACTGTCACACAGATATTCTAAAAATTCTCTAAAATGGCCACTTTATTATTCTGTTATTTTTCCAGCCCTATTTCCTGCTGTTACATTTCCCTCTGCTTTATATGCTTTTTACTTATTTATGGCTGCTTCTTCCCTCATCTCACCGTTCTCTTTTGTAGATCTGGGGGAGTCTAACCACCCTGAATGTCTCTACCCTATTATTTCTAGTCAGATGTAATTTATTCCAGTGGCTCTCAACCCTTCCAGGCTACTGTACCCCTTCAGGAGTCAGTTTCAATGAGTATTTCGACTAGAGAAATTTTGAAATTGTTGAAATATTTCACTTTGACAATTTGGAAATGAAAAATCCAGTTGCCCGGTTAAAAACAATTTTTCATTTAAAAATTTAAACTGATTTATAGTATTTTAAAAAAGAAAGGAAGGAAAAAAGAAAAAGTTTGTAAACTATCAATGTTGAGTGACCAAACCAACTTATTTTTATAATATATGTAATTTTTTTGGGGGGGAGGGGGGTGGGTTTAAGCTTGTGAAAACTTTTGAGATTGACTTTTTCTCCTTCAGCAATTTTTTTGTATCTCGAGTATCTCCCCCCCCGCCCCCAGCTGTACTTAACTCATTAGAAAGTACGTTATATTCAAGGACAATTATGTAGATTATTCAGATTTCAGCTCTTTTCAGTTCTACTCTGATTTCCGCTGTGACCCACCCTACTTAGAGACTCTGGACTAGATTCACAAAAGGACTTGGGTGTAAGCATCACAATGCCTAACTTTACCACAGGACAATCACAGGAATAATGCTGCAATTCACAAAGCCTGAGTTAGGTGCCTAGGCTCCCTGTACAATGAATGGGGAGAGTGAGGCGCCTTAGACTGCGACTCACAAAAACCAACACTCTAGGTGGGGAGCCAACTAAGCAAACCAATTGGAGATGCTGACAACGAGGGTGTGGTGTTAACTCTGGTGTTAGCTATCTCCTCTTTCAATCCACAGCCAGGAACCCCACTCCTGGGGTCAGGCAGCTTAAGGTACCTAAGACCCTTTCTTGTGAGAATGAATTAGGCAAGTGCCTCACTCCACACACAGTGGCGGGAGGAGGAGACAGTGGTGGTGGTGCCCACCTTATGACTTTTAGCCCAGTTGTTAGAGCGCTTGCCTAGGATGTAGGAGACCCCAGGTTCGATTCTCCCCTCTGCCTGAGGGGAGAGGATTTGAGCAGGGGCCTCCTACCTCTCAGGGGAGTCTTTCGTCCATTGAGCTATGGGGTATTCTGATGTGGGGCTCCCTTGGTCTCTCTCTTGTTGAAGCTGTTTCATTGTGGATAATTAGTCAGTCACTGGAGCAGGGGGGCTGGGTCCTACCTTCCAGGTGAGTGCCATAACCATCAGGCTTCAGAGTCCTTCCCTCTCTCTTCCCCTCCCTCACGCCAGTGACAGTTTAATTATTTATTCACAGTGGGACAATTTCAACAGGAGAGACCGAGGGAGCCACACATCAGAATATCCCATAGCTCAGTGTTTGGAGTATTCTCCTGAGAGATGGCAGATCCCTATTCAAATCCGTTCTCCCCCTCAGGCAGAGAGGGGAATTGAACCTGGGTCTCCTACATTCAATGAGCACGCCAATCATTTGGCTAAAAGTTATAAGATGGGCATCACCACCACCATCAGTCAGATTTTGAGTAGGACCAGATCTGGTAGGCAGCCTCTGCACATGCCTACTGGATTGGCCTCTGCACGCGAGATAGGCGGCAAATGCCTCTCTTCTTCTGGCTCGTGGATTGCTGTGGGGCTTAGGTGGGGGGTAGGCATCCAGTGAGGCAGTAGTGCATGTGCCCAGAGGCAGAAGTTTAGGTACCCTAGGAAAATATTACCCTGAAGATTTAGGCTCTGAGTTCGTTTAGGACGTAAAGGGTTTGGTGAATCTCAGTGGAGCTTAAACTAAGTCTTAAGCACCTAAGTGTCTTTGGGAATTCCACTCTCTGTTCCTCATACCAGCTCAGAAATCAAAGTGGTTCTAAGTGAGTGAATAGGGTCATCCCGGTGGTCTAAGTGACAACGCAATGCTTTCGCATCAATGAGACTGCAGCACCACTGGTTCAGTGGTCCTTGCACACTCTCGCTAGGAGCTGAACACAAAACTCAGAGTTAATGGGCTCTGGAGGAATGCCCTTATTGTAAGAGGAGAGTTACAACATGGCCAGGCATAGGTAAAAACAGAGTAATGGAAAATGCTTGTGGTTCCATATTACATAAACTGTCAGGCTAATTTAAAGACACTTCAATGAAATCTGCTGTCTCTCATCTAGGGGAGAGGGGCAGAAGTTTGTAGCCGTGTCCGTTACTACTGCCCGTTATGTTGGCTTCTGATCCAGGTACAATATATTTTGAGTCTTAAACACTGGACTACTTGCATTATGTCCTTCAATCCATCTTTCATACCTTTATGTATCTCGGAACTTTGCTAGTCAGCCTGTAGTCTAGATCTGTGATGAACACTGACTTCTGCAGCAGGGGTAGGAAAAATCTTCTCTTATAACATCCATCATAATGCCACTACAGCGTCCAAAAGAGTTTTTTTTCTTACTGAAGATTACAAAACCATTGAGTAAGTAGCCTTAATTATTGTCAAATTTCTGCCTCCATTCAGATCTACGTGTGTCAGCAAGGGCCCTAGAAAAGTTTGTGGTGGGATAGCTGCAGTTATTAGGGAGAGTTCATTGCTGGTGAAATTTTACTCTGGCTTTAGACTGTATCCTAGAACTGAGGTTGCTTTAACAAAAGTATAGTACAAGGTGGCTCAGGGGCAGATTTTAACAGTCAATTATTATGAATATATCTATGGCTTTTGAGACACATTACAAGCCTTTCAGGCTGTCCCCTGAGGAGGTTACATACTTATTTGTCTCCTAAGGTGCTAGTTTATCATCTTAGAGAAATAGTTTATAGATGTAATTCTTCCACTCTACTCAGCACGGATAAGGCCTCAGCTGGAGTATTGTGTCTAGTTCTGGACACCACACTTCAGGAAAGATGTGGACAAATTGGAGGTAGTCTAGAGGACAGCAACAAAAATGACTGAAGATCTAGAAAATATGACCTATGAGGAAAGAGTGGAAAAAATTGAGTTAGTTTCGTCTTGAGAAGGCATTACTGAGGGGGGACATAACAATCTTCAAGTACATAAACACTCTCCTCTTTGTAACAACCTTTTAAGTTGTTGTTCCCCTTACCCGCTGAAGACAAGGCAAGAAGTAATGGTCTTAAATTGCAGTAAGGGAAATTTTGGTTACACGTTAGAAAAACTTCCTAACTATAAAGTTGGTTAAGTACTGGGACAAATTACCTAGAGAGGCTGTGGAATCTCTATCATTGTAGGTTTTTAAGAACAAGTCAGACAAACACTTGTCAGGGATGATTTAGATAATACTTAGTCGTGCCTCAGTGCAGAGGACTGGACTAGATGACCTATGGAGGTCCCTTCCAGTTCTACATTTTTATGTCTCTCTAATTCTATGCTGTCCTGGTAGATTCCTACGGTTCCAGGGATCAGGGCTGCCCTACAATCCATGGTCCCTTTTTTGTGATTGCTTGCCTGAATTGCCAGGCCATAATACAAATCCTAAACTATGAGTCTTGATCCTATGAATTATTAAGCACCTCCTGTAAGTCAATAATCATCTTTAGTCCTTTGTAGGAGAGACAACATGCAATTGTAGATGCCTAAAGTTAGGCACTTAAACTTTTATATGTAGACATCTAAATAAGTAGCCTAATTTTCAGAAGTGCTGAGACCCACAACTCCCACTGAAGTCAATGGAGCTACTTGCAAAGCTAAGCACTACTCTGCAGTTTTTGAAAGCTCCAAGTTCCCCTTCTTGTTTTTGAGCTTGTGAATAGACATTTTAGTACATGAATAATGTTTGTGGTTTTAATCTTTTTCAGGAAATCTTCTTTTGCCTTGCAATTCTTTGTGTATTTAAAGTTCACTAGGGATTATTTAAATAGTAAACAAATACTCTCCTTCTCCCCATTTCCTATTTAATTTAAAGCCTGCCTGACAAGCCCTATAAAGGATTATCATGTATAACGTCCACTTAAAAAATGGACATTTACTTTATGGTACCTGCTCATCAAGGAAATGTGTGAGGGCTACAAAAGACAGAAGCCTTGTTTATATAGACCAGTATTTGAGAGAGCCCATCTCTCTTATTTCATTTTCCAGACAGATTTTTGAAACTTTTTTTTTGGAGGGGGGGGTTATGTCTGTCTTTAATTATGCAACTTTTTAATGTATCTCTGTAATTTAGATTATTATTCATATATCAATGCCATAGTTATTAATAATCTATTCTAGTTCTGGGCAAAATCCTGGTCCGTTGATGACTATGGGAGTTTTGCTGTTGTTTTTAGTAGGACCAGAATTTCCCCCCTAAATACTTTAGGGCTATTAAATTTTCAAGCAAACCAGGACAATTCTGAAATACAAACATGAAGCTGCTTCATTCCAGTTGGATGTTCTGACTAGAACTGCCTATCTTCTCCGCACTATTCCAGCCTTCCATGCCATATATGCATTACAAACAGCTCTACCAAACCTGGATTTTTACATATAAATATGGAGGAGTCAGACGTCTAATAAAATGAATATTTAAGATTTTATGGTTGTAGATCAGTTTAGATAAGTGTGTTTTTGAAGCACATGAAATGTAATATATTGCCTAGTGTGACTGGCCAATACAGAATTTGAGAAAAACACTGAGTGGTATTACCAAAAAACAAAAACAACTTTGGTGTCCGATAATGGGTGACATAGAAGGAGCAGCTGTACTATGACAGTGGTTGAAGAAGTAAAGGGCCGTTTTGCTATGCAAGGGCCATTCAACACCACATTGTTTTTCTGGCCACTTGCTCCTGTCATTCAGATTAGTATTACAGTAAATGTTAAAACAATGCCACTTGATACAGGAGCTCTGGGTATATTTAACTGGATTTATGACAGTTCATTGTCAAAATGCTTTGAGGGACAATTGCAGTTACTATTTATGCCTTTTAAGCAATCTAAGAACACGATCACTACATTGTTAAATGTATTTAAGGGTTTTTTTAATCTCCGACTTCTACTTCTAAACCATCTGGATACATTTAGTCCTGGAGGAGACGTTAGCATTTCATTTATAATGCTCTGTGGTTGAGGCTCAATATGAAGACAGTGAGGCTGCACCAGCACAAATAAGAACAGGATTTGGCCCATTTTCTTCATACCCTTGTATTTTGGCACAGAAGAGGGGAGAAGCAAGGACACTGAGTGAGAGGACCAGACGCTCTGAGCATCCGCGGCTGCTAGCAGCACTAGAGCTGACAGAGGATGACCGTTCTATTTTGCAGCAACTTTTGAGGCTTCACAGTTTTGGTTCCACGCTGAAATGAAGACAAAACCTGTTGAATGTTTTCATGGAAAAAGAATGAAATGTCCACTTCTGAATCTAAAACCTGACGCTTTCAATTTAGGTGTCAAAATGTCAGTAGGTAGGCCTCGTGGTTAAGCACTCTCCTGGGACACAGGAGACCCTGGTTCAGATCCCAGTTATGTTTGATTCCAAGTACAGACGCTTTCCTCCCAGAGCATTCTCGTTCAGGCTGGACTTGAACTGGGGTCTCCCACATTCCCAGCGTTTGTGTCACTCTTGTATTTCCTCCTCCCTCATCCTGGACCCTAAAAACATCTTGACAAAGTTTTCGTTGAAACAGAAATGTCTTTGTGAAAAGTTTTGGCTTCAAATTTCATTTCTTTGAAAATGTGTAGTGCTGGATCAGTAAGGGCCAGCAGATGCACAGGTTGCATTCAAGAGGACTCTGTCAGTATTGCAGCCACTGATGATGGTGGGGCTGCTATTCTTTCCCTGGAAATTGCTTATGCTCCTCTTGTTCTGTTGTTGGTAGCTGAATTTAAATTTGAATTTTTGTGTTTAATGCTTGGGGTTTAATCCCACGCAGTATAGGAGCAGTGTGTTGTATGTATAACAACATGGTAAAAATTTAATGAGCAGAACGTGGCTCTCGGAGTGCCCCGATTCTGTGTGAATGACCATCCTGCTGCGTAGCTACCAAGTTACTTTTGTCTGGTGGCAGACATGAGGATTAAGAGAGAAGTGCTTAGATAAGCCCTTCATTTGTTGAAGTCCTCTATCTAATGCTGATTTGCCAGACACACTCCTTTTTCTGCCAATGCCCCATTCCGCTTTTACCCTCTGAATAAGGGAAAAGGCTTGCATGGACCTTAGTGCTTATTGCTCATTGCTGAGGTCTACACCAAGTACTGGCTCTGGACCTTCCTTTGCACACTTTCATATCCGTACTTGTGCTGGGGTGCAAAAGCTGGAGCACAGTTTGCTTCTCTCACTACATGTGGACTCTCAGAACCCAGATCTATTTGCCCATCGATTTCTTTTGTTCTCTTGTGGTACAGAGAGATCGAGATTTTTCTTTTCGCTTTTAAATTTGATACAGATGTGAGTGGCACGTAGCACATGGCAGCAGCAGACTGACACAGGGCAGCAGAGTTGGAACATATTACTAGGCTCAGCTGGGATTACATTACAAGGCTCAGGTCTCTCTCAATCAGTGCATTCTTGCCTTCTGTTCTAGTCTCCACAGGCAGTGTTAATGTGGTGTTCTTCTGAGAGTTGCAGTTTTTGTGTGCTGGGCTTAGGTTAGAATTTCTCTAGTTTGGTTGGGGTTTTTTTGGACACTTGGCCCAGATTTTCAAAATTTCAGGCATTTGCAATTGGGCACCTAATATGCACATGCAATAGCTGTGATGCATGTGCAAGACAGGTAATGAGGCAATCAAATGACCAGTTACACATTTAACTGGTGCACACAATGGTGTATGCAATTTGCAGGTGAAGAACTGTGAAAAATCCGGTTCTTTTGAAGTTTGGAGAGCCATTGTGATTAGGTCTTTGTGATTTTTAAATGGAAAAATGTAAGTCCACAGCGGCAATAGGGTGATAACTTAGCAGAGATGTCATGGTGGTGTTAGACTCGGGGTTCTTCATTGGCAGTTTGTGTGAATCATCCGGCAGTTTTGGTTCACAGGGCTCCTATCCGTTGCATTTATTTGGAGTTTCAGGTTTGAACCTCAGAACTCAAAGCAAAATAGGGTGAAAATCCCACTGAAAAACTTCAAATTTGTAATTTTATATTGCGACAATTCTTCGCTCCACTCCCAACCACTGAGTCCAGGCAGCCACTTGCCATTTGTGGCATTGGTTGTTCTGCTTCTCTCTCCTGTGCAAGCAGGAGAAGGGCAAAACGCTCCTGCACATGCCCAAGAATGCCGTTTTTGGGGGGCTGCAGGCCTGCCATGCCGCGGCTGCTTTCTGTGCTGCATTCCTGTTGCCTACCAGCCAATGCACTGTTGCCGATCTTCCATCTGTTGCTATTAGGTTATGGCCACCCATGGCTGCCTGCATATCTTAGTCCCTAATGCCATCTCCTTGAAGTGTCTGGACATCCATAATCTAAAAAAGAAAAATAATGAATATTCTCCTCTCTGCCTGCTCCTATGATACCACATTTCCCTGCCCATCAACATTCATAGTTTACTTCTGTTATTTCCAAGATAAGTGTTTTCTGACTCCTGATTTTCCTGAATATTTCTTTACATAATAGCACCTCTGAATACAAATATCATCCTAATGTGAATATGTGTCTGTTTGCTAATCCTTAGAGGATCTGGGCGAATAACTTCAGGCACGCTATTATAATGAAAATATATTATACAACCACCTGGTCTGCAAGACCCTCCTGTAGGGCGAGACTCTGATCTCATTTGTGCTGGTGTAAACCCAAAGTAACACTATTGTAGGCAATGGAATTACTCCAGATGTACACATGGAGTCTTTACATGGAGTCAGAATGTGGCCTATAGGGTACTCCAGCACAATATTTATTGAGTCTTTAACACTCCATTACCGAACTAGCGATGAAGATGATTTTAAAATGTTTTTGCTCTTCTGAATTTTTTTATTTATGTATTTTTTGCTACTCATATTTTATATTATGAAGAAAAAAAGTAAAAAAAATGAAAACATCTTTAAATTATGAAATTTGGCTAATTGACTTTTTAAAGACCAAATTCTGTCCTTGGACATGTGGTGGCCCATATGCTGTGCTGACTTCAAGTCCAATAAATGCATACACCAAATTTTGCCCTTCAGTTACATCCCCAGAGCATTGCATAGTGGTAAGTCAGGGCAAAATTTGGTTCACTCACTTCAGTGAGGTTGCTCTGGGTATAATTTGGAGCAGAATTTGACCCACACTGTGTTCCTGCTGAGATAGAACCTGTTTAGATTAAAAGTGTGCAGATCAGCTATTAATCATTAAATGGATAATACAAATCCCAATTCTTTTGACTAACACCACATCATGGGAAAGAGCTAATGTTACCATGTCTTGCATTCTAACTGGCTTTGTATGCTTTGGACAACAAAGAGGAGAAGATAAGTGGGCTGAGTTGCTGCTTCTTCTGTAGTGGTCTGGTCCACACTAAAGATTAGATCAACCTAGCTATGTTGCTCAAGACTGTGGAAAAACTCCCCCTTAGCATTGCAGTTAGGTCAACCTAACTCCTGATGTAGATAAGACTAGATCAACCTAGCTACTGGCTCTTGGAAAGGTGGATTAGCTATTCGATGGGAAAAAACCCTTTCCGTCAATATAGGAAGCATCTATGCTGCAGAGGCCACACTAAGTCGATGGGAGAATTCTGGCATGTTTTAAAAACATGCTTATGGTTTTTGTATGATTACGTTGTGGCCCTAAAAAAAAAAAATGTTGCCACCAAATGTCTCCCAGATTTTGATTTGAAAAGGTTTATTTTCATGGGTGTGAAATAGGCTTCCAATGGACTTCATCTCCCTTCATGATCCTGCTGTATCCAGCTGGGTGAAGTAAACCGATGCCCCTCAGCCTGTCCACAAACTTTCTGTTGCAATCTGTCCATTCCCTGCTCCTATGTATATCTTGTTTATATAGTTGACTATGCTCCAGTTGATCATTACATCAGCAAAAGCCTTTAAGTAAAGCTCAGCCTTTTTAGGACCAAATGCTGCTCTTGTTCAAGAATAAATCCTGAGTAACTCCACTGGTATAATTGTGATGCTCTTCTTTCACACTGTTGGGACTGAAAGTAGAATAATGTCCTTGACCTGTTTTGTTGTTGTTTTTGCATTTGGAGCAGAGCAAAGGACTTTGCAGTCAAAATTACTTCAACAAACATGGATATCTTAATTAAAAAAAAAAAAAGTCCTTTAGTAATCAGGAGTGGAAATAATGTGGCATAAGAAAGCATTGGTTCCAGTTAGGATTATATATAAAAATTACTCATGTGGGCATCTAGTGATTTCTTTTTTCCAGTGGAATGTGCACTGTGAATGGGAATGAAACTGTTTGATACAGCAACATCAAAAGCAAGAATTCACAAGCTGTGAATTCATATAACAGCTGAAAGGCAACATTAAAGAGATGAATGCAGAGGTGGAAACAGGGCCAATCCCTGCTCCATAGACAGAAAATCCCCCATCATATAGAACTTCATTTTGGCTGTGGTAATGGGGTTCTCTTTAAAAATGTCTGCTCATATGTCTTGACACCAGTAAAGCATTGGGAGGTGGCTTTAAAACCCATGCACTTCCACTGAATCAAGGTGTGAATCAGTACAGAATTGATCTCATCACACTCAGTCTGGTAAGTCACTGATATTGCCATGCTAAATGGCATCTGAGTTAAAAACTGAGGGGGGGAAAATGTAGAGAGAAATTCACGTTATGGGCCAGATTTCTTTGTTGGCACAACTTCTAGTGGCTTCAACGCAGTTACACTGACAGATGAATATTTCATATTTTGGCCCATTATAACTATTTTAAGAAAGATGTTCCATACAGAAGAACATTAATATTTAATCTTTCAGCTGTCAAGATTTCACACATTGGGAAATGCTCTCAAGTCCATGGAATTAATCTGAATTTGCTCTGCTTAAATGGAGAGAATCTAGCCCTTCTAACTGAAAATTTAATAAAATTTTCATTAACAGGGATGATTTGATGCTTAATTATAACTTGTAATGCTTTTTGTGTTTCTTGCATGGAAATCACTAAGGAAGTGCCAAGTATTATCTTTCTTTATAATGTGTTATTAATGTAGTTGCATAGAAAGTTATGTAAATGGCCAGTGAGTAAAATATGCTTTGTTTAGTTGTTCAGTAATACGTACACCTTTTTTGTTTGACTTTTTTTCTCTCTCCTTTCTTTTAGTGGCTTTCTTGCAGGAGGAATAGTGTAGCTTTTGAGGGCATGTCTTGAGTCTGTTTTGCACTTTCATGTATAGGCACAAATGAGAAATGTCATTTAATCCCTACAGGGTAAATTTTACCCTCAGACATGAAGCTGCAACTCCCATTGATTTTAATGGTAGTTACATGTCTATACTGGGGCATAGTCTGGCCTGCTGTGCAAAACGAATTTAAGGATCCTACCTACACTGTCTACAGATAAGAACACTGAAGTGCAGTGAAGTTAGGTGACTTGACTGAAGATACACCGCAAGTCAGTAGCAGGGAATCCGAATATGAGGTGCTATTCGATGAGTGGGACTACTAGGTGTTTCTGCAAGTCTAACAAAAAAACAGTAATGATAAAATCTGAATATTAGTCCTGTGCTGCAGCCGCCCTGTCTATGCATAACGTACCTTGTAACATCCTGTTATGGTTCTAAAAGTCTTTAGAATTGTGAAATTCTAGTATTGGCGACAGAGGTCTCCCCTTTACTAAAGCATGTATTTACACGGGGTGGGAAGGTGGGGTGCAGAGCTCCCACAGTATTTCCATTGTGGGGGGTGATAGCCCCCTATTGCCCCGGTTCTGCCACCCCTGTGCGATAGTGGATTTTTCTGTAGTGCAATATCCTCAGGAAT
This sequence comes from Natator depressus, assembly GCF_965152275.1. NCBI lineage: Eukaryota > Metazoa > Chordata > Testudines > Cheloniidae > Natator > Natator depressus. The sequence goes on along the minus strand of NC_134235.1, from coordinate 154,569,263 downwards.
ATAATTGTATTGGAACAACATAGTCTACACACACATTTCTAGGTGAGCTGTTTCCTCCAGTTTAGATTTAATGCAGACCATATTCAAATTCTAAGATGTTTGTTTAGCATTTGGTATTCAGCACTTTGTATTAGATGAGACGAAACCCCGCATTGAAATTATTCAGTGTCTGTGGTTGATGAAAATTGTCAATCACCTTCCAGCATATTTAACCAATCCTAAAGGATGCTTACAGGTGCAAAAAGGCACAGCCAATTACATGTATAGATTATTGGTTTTGTCGCTGCTGAGTGACTCTGAGGCTTTGCTTGCCTTCTGATGTATTTGCAGACTGCGCTGTTGACAGAAATCAGTCCTTCAAATATTAGGGAAACATTCCATCCCCTCCAAAGCAGCCAGATTAACAATGATAACAAATATTTCAAAAGCATACATGGCTTATTTTAAATTTATATTTAAAAGTATTGCTGGTATGTACAGCATAAAAGTAGATTTTCAAAGAGAAGATAATTGGAACATTTAAGAGTTTATAAAAGTAACATCATATACAGTTGGGTGTCAATTTAAGAATTAATATGTGTTACTTATCAACAGTTCATTCTTTGCTGTGTGTGTAAGGAGAAGATAGATTATAAATTGTAAAACAAGTTAAGACAAAGAAAAGCCTTGAAGAGTGTATATGGAATGGTGTTAGAAAGGTTTTTTGACTGAGTCTCATTTGTACTTCTCTCTCCAGTAGGAAGTCTCACTGTGACTTGAAGGCAAGGAACGAACTGAAAAAAATTTCACTCATATATTCCTTCAATAGTTTAAAGGGATAAAAGCCTCAGAACTATACTAGAGTGCTCCTGCCTTGATTATGCATATTGTGATGCAACAGTACCTCCCATTGTTCAGAATGCCAGAAAATCAATTGACAGTGAATATACGCAAATACGGAGGCTTAAAGATAGATATAGCTGGTACCTACAAATGTAGATCTCATAATGTGGAGTGTACAAGAGACAGTTACGTGCACTTCTGGGATTGCCTCACTGTCCTCCAAGAAAAAAGGCAGGTGGGGGGTGTGTGTGTGAATCAAATTGGACAGAATCTTGAAAATGGGTGAGGTTTGAGGACAATGGAGTAGAAATTTACCTCAGGTAATGTTGTTCCTGCTACCACAACAGAACCCTGGAAATTCTTCGGCGTTGATGATTGGAAATTATTATAGTTCCCTAGGTGCAAGAGATTGCATTCCCTCAGTGCACCATTAATGTAAGACTGTCACTCCATCTTCTACCCAATGATAAATTTCTGGCCCAACCCACCTCCCAACCACTTGTCCAGCTTCATCAACCATAACTACAGTTTCTCCACCAATATCAATGTCAAGTCTTAACCAGCTCCTATCCCAACTTTGGCACCTCTCAGCCACCCAAAACTTCAATAGTCTTGGGTGTCAGATGACATCCTGCTCTATTTGTGACTTCACTTATGAGGGATGCAGTCAGTTGAAGCTCATTCTGATAAATCTAAGTTCAGACCACACTATCATGTCCCCGTCCTGCTTTTTTGCCTGTAGTTTAGCCAGTTAGGACTTGATTCAGACTCTTAGAGACAGAGAAAGGCACGCCAGTAGGAGTCTACATGGGCTGCATGGTGGGAAGAACCTTCAGAGTGAAATCTGGTTGACCCAAACAGAATAGCTCCTAGGCACTCCGAAGATTAAAAAATGGAGCCACTCTGGAATGATTCTGTTCACCCCATCAGAATCCACAGATGAGCTGGCAACAGAAAGGTGGCTGGCAGGTCTAAAGTAACATTCAGCATGGACACCTCTTTTGTCATTCTGTAGGTGGGGATGATCAACCAAGATAAAAAAGCCTATCTTCATGCCATATCCTGGCCTTAAAACCTTTTTCCAAAAAGGGAAGGTTGGAGACTGTGGTAAATGATGAAGTGTCATTAAGAGATGGTTTATTGAGCACAAATCAGGTAACTGCTCATTTGCATCTAACTGCCAACTTGCTGTCCCATAAGGAGGAGTTTCCTGTAGATTCATAATGGGAGACTTTCATTTGAGTCCATATATGTACCTCAGTCTTCAGACATTGACATCAGTGAGAACATTGTACATGGACTATGGGAAGAAAATATGGTGCTCAGGTTGAAAGTCTCTTTTCAGATCCACACATCTACCTATATTTCCAAAAGGTGATTTAAGGAATAAATTATGCCCTGCAATCCCCCGACTTTGTCTCTGGTATTAGGTGTGAAGAGCGGAAATCCAAAACTACATTTCCCTCCCACATTTCATAGATCTGTATGTTCATATTTGTGACTGGATTCTGAAACTTTCTATCTGACATCAGCACTTGTTTGGATGGCAAATATGAAAAATTTAGAACTGGAGAAAGAGTAATGAGGCATTATCTACTCTCAGCTTTTATTTAGAATAAAAGCCTCTTGTGTAAACAGCCTCAGAGGCTTATCCAATTGAGAATTATCTGGCTTATGTAGTTTTTACACATATGTCAGTTTTTTAAAAAAAAATAGCAGACCTAGCATTCAGGGAAATCGTGTAGATGTGTGACGCTCCCTAAAGGACTCTGAATTCCTAAATCAGTGAATAGTAAGTTCTAGTTTGTCTTCTGTGATAGATGTAATGTATTCATGATTTTTAACTTTCAGAGCTTTGTGTGTGAGAGCACAAGAGAATGGAAATAGCTGAGACAGAATAAGTTAAAGTATGTATTGGTCAGATCTATATCCTTCTTAGGATAGAAACTCAGATAACACAGTCAGAAGTCAGGAGGGGACAGAATTATTTCACATAATTATATTGATGTCTGTCTTCTGTATGTTAAGCAGTTTCAATCTTGCAGATTCAACCTAACATTGTTCATTCCTCATTTAGGCTCAGACCTGCAACACTTTGAAGTCTAGTACATTTGACCCTTACTCACTAGAATAGTATCTTGCTGTCTGGAATGATTCTCAGCTGTGAGTGCCTACTTCAGGGCAGACTGTCAGAAAACATGGCACACATTTTAAAATGGCCATCTGTTCTGTTGTTCAATTTTACCAAGCCAGTAACAAATGTAAACTCCTGGATCTCTATACCGGTCTTACCATGAAGTCACAGACAGTCCCCTTAGACTCTCCAGCCTATCTTGTTGCCCAAACAAACTGAACTTGTGGTTATAGTCACTTAAACCAAAAATCACACCACCTCAGTTTTCTCCCAGTCCCAAGAGATGAGTTACTTACCCTAGATCAATTGGTACTTGCACCAAAGACACTGCTGGCAGCCAATTCTGTAGTGAACTAACTAAAGGTTTATTAGCTACGAAAAAAGATTGAGTTATTGAGAGGTTAAAGCAGGTAATATATATGTACAGGTGAATTTCAGTCTGTAACTCCAAATGGTGGCAGTGATGTAATAAACTGCCCATTTCCCAATAGTCTTTCAGGGTGCCCAGATTGTCGGTCGGCGTCTCCATTTTGCCTCTTGTATACTTCCCTGTAAGAGTCCAAACAGTTCAAAGATGAAGGATCTTTTCCTTTGATGACAGTGCATGAGGAATGCACTTAGAGCAGTAGTTCTCAACCCATGGCCTGGGGGCCTCTTGCAGCCCAATCAGCACACAGCTGCGGCCCATGTGGTATCCTCAGGGCCCTACAGGTAGTGTGTATATATATATATTGTGTGGAGGCAGCCCATGTAACACACAGAGAGCTGATTATGCGGCCCACAATGGTAAATAGGTTGAGAATCACTGACTTATGCTTTGTCTACGCTGGCAAGTAAAAGACAAAACTTTTGTCATTCAGAGATGTTAAAACACACACACACACACACACACACACACACACCTCCCGAAAGACACAAGTTTTCTCGACAACAAGTGCCAGTGTGAACAGTGCTTTGTCGGCAGGAGCGCTCTCCTGCCAACAATGCTAATGCCACTGGGGTGGAAGTTTTTTGTCAGCAGAAGAGCGCTCTCCTGCCAACAAACAGCGGCTACACTGCGCGCCTTTTAGTTGCACAGCTGTAGCAGCACAGTTGTGTCATTAAAAGCTGCATAGTGCAGACGTAGCCTTAGAATCTTTGACCTCGATCATTACACACAATGACCACTTGCTTTGAAATTAGCCTTTTTCCTGTTAATTCTTCATTTGCATTCCACAAGGCTTCTTTGATGGGTTATTTAGTTGCAGGGGTATACACAATATAAATGTTTGCTATTACAGCAGGACACAGATAAGAAAAAAACAATGCAAGTAACATTCCACTAGTTTTCATGATGTTTAAACACCCAGTACACTTATATATTTAACAATCACTTTGATCTACGCAAATGAATTGACCTGAATACATTCTAGCATGACCTAGTAAGCCAGCATCACAAGAGTGACTGGATCCTGAATACTGTTTAGCATGTTACCAGCAATGTAAAAATGACTGGACATCCCCTGCTGGATTGGATGGGCAATAAAAGGCAAATCAAATAACCTTTTATATGGGTATACCTGTGGGTTGAAAATGGGGCTCAAATTGGTCTGGGTTGCGCTGATTCCGCGATCCTGCACTCTTTAAGGCTGTCATCTTCTCCAGAATCCCCACTTGCATATTTTAGTAAGTTTCTAGCCCTTATAGTAGTGAAAAAAATCTTGAAAATGTGAAACGAGTGTCAATCAACTCAGTGATGCCTTTCTAAATCTTCAGAGAGCATGAAACAATAGCTATGAAGGATATTATCTGTTTGTATCACCCCACTGACTGTGAAAGGCTCCTTGTCAGCCACAGCTCCAGAGAGGTCAAGTTGAAAGGGAATCCTTTTATAAATAGTGGTAAATATTTTCCCTTCTACGATTCATCTTTACTGAAAATTTTGTAGACAGTAGGTTTGAAAGGTAGTCTGAATTGGAACTGACTTTTTTGGATTGTGTGGGTACCAAATGATGTGGAGGTACCTTAATTTTTTAAAATTACGTAATAACCTTTCTACATCTTTTCAGAGACTATTATTTAATTATATATTTAACAGACGTTATTAAAATTACACCATTGTATTGGAAGACTAAGAAAGGCTATGCCATAGTTTCTGAGTAAAATGTTCAAAGTCACTTAGTCACTTTTGAAAACTTTTGTCCTGTGGATTTTCAGTCCTGGATACAACCAGATCATCTAAGCCAATACGTTCACGGTCTCTGACAAGGGTTTTGTTAGTGATCATTTTGAATATTTTTGAATCCTTTATACTTCAGTGTTATACTTGGTAGATCCTGATGTTTTTGTGGTTGAAATGTTAAGTTACATTGAACACTGTGGTTTGCAAGTATGCTCATTTGTACTGCATCATACTAAGAACATAAGAAAATAAGAATGGCCATACTGGGTCAGACCAAAGGTCCATCTAGACCAATGTCCTGTCTTCAGAGAGTGGCCAATGCCAGGTGCCACAGAGGGAATGAACAGAACAGGCAATCATCAGGTGACTCATTCCCTGTTGCCCATGCTCAGCTTCTGGCAAACAGAGGCTAGGGACACCATCCCTGCCCATCCTAATAGCCACTGATGTTATCTAGCTCACTTTTGAACCTGTTATTGTCTTGGTCGTCACAACATCCTCTGGCAAAGAGTTCCACAGATTGACTATGTGGTGTGTGTGAAGAAATACTTCCTTTGTTTATTTTAAATCTGCTGCCTATGAATTTCATTTGGTGACCCCTAGTTCTTGTGTTAAGAGAAGGAATAAATAACACTTTCTGATTTACTTTCTCCACACCAGTCATGGATTTTATAGACCTCAATCATATCCCCCCTTAGTTATCTCTTTTCCAAGCTGAAGAGTCCCTGTCTTATTAATCTCTCCTTGTATGAAAGCTGTTCCATACCTCTGATCATTATTGTTGCCCTTTTCTGTACCTTTTCCAATTCCAATATATCTCTTTTGAGTTGAGGCGACCACATCTGCACGCAGTATTCAAGATGTGGGTGTACCATGGATTTATACAGAGGCAATATATTTTCTGTCTTATTATCTATCCCTTTCCTAATGATTCCCAACATTGTTAGCTTTTTTGACTGCCACTGCCCTTTGAATGGATGTTTTCAGAGAACTAAACACAAATACTCTGGTTGTCGCTCTGTGCCCTTTTGAGTGGAACATAATAAAACAGTTACAAGACATTATAGCAGTTTCTTGATAATTCAGGAACTATATAGATATGTTACTATTGTTGCTATCCAGACTAAATCTTTATAGCTCCTATTCCTTTGCCAAAAAGAACATTTTTTCACAATGTATATATGACGCTAACTTGCATATATTGCGTTATAACTACCAAGAGTTTTGGTTTTTAAAAAGGGCTCAAACAGCCCAATTTCTCCTCTTCTCTGTGAACTTGGGGGGGGGCGGGGAAGCACAAGGGGATGAGAATAAATTATTATATGAATTTTCATTTGATTTTGTTTTCTCTTGTTGGGCCAATGGAAAAGCATAGCAAAAACACTTTTGGGGAATGTATCTGTCTATTTCTAAATTCCGTGAAACTTGAGATGTTTGGGTGGTGAATGGAAATGTAGTGGAATGCTACTTGTGGGAGCAGCAAAATACTATAGATTGTTTCCTATCTTCCTGTACCAAATCTGCAATATTTTTTCACATATGTAGTTAAGTAGAAAGCTGGATATGGAGTAATTTGGTATAACACAGGGACACTTTATATTAATTTGCAGTTGGAGGGAGGAATAAGTTACTGGGTAGTAGATTGTTGTGAAACATTTCAAAGAGGCACTTCACTTCAGGAAAAGTGGACCTAAGTGCGGCTCATGTGTCATTAGGATACTCAAGTAGTTCATCTGAAAATGATACCACCTGCCTGAAGGTGTTTGACTAGGGCTGGTCAAATTTTTTTTTCATTGAAGCTATTTTTCAACAGATAATTTTTTGTTCTGTTTTGTTTTGTCAAAAAAACCCGAACACTTTTTGTGAAAGTGTGTGGTTTTCTGTGGAAAACATCAATATTAGGTCAAAAAAGAATGCCCCAAAACTGACTCTTTCAGCTTTTGGGATGAAAACTCAAATATTTTGATTCAAAATGGTGCTGCCATGCCTCATTGGAACTGTAGTTTGGGTACTATATGCTCCCATTTTTCCGCTCTGGCAAGGCTAACTCTCGCATAATGCCCCAGGGTCTTCTATGATGAATCACCACCCAGAGAGCGAAGAAAGTTGTGTATCATGGGAGATGTAGTCAAGGCCTGAGAGCCTGGCCTATTGAGGAGAATGAGAGCATAAGGTTTCCAAACTACAACTCCCATGAAGCATGGTGGCACAATTTTGAATCGAAATATTTTGGTTGTCTACATTTGCCATGCAAAATTTCAATAAAAATTCAACAAAAGTGAATCTTCCATCAGGGGAAAATATATTTTTTGACCAACTCTAGTATTGAACTAGATTATGGCTGTCACATAGTACAGTGTCATTGTCTTCCACTAGAACACATCATTTTGTAGTTCACTTTATTAGTATGTAAAATTTTTAGGACCCAGTTAGGCAGGCCTTGAATACTCAATGTGGGTGCACAAGTGACAAGTCCCATTGACTATTCTAGTGTGTTAAGGATTACGTGCAAAGTTATTCTGAGCCACATCCTAACTCTTCTCTGGAATTTATTGGAGGACTTTCCAAGGAGGAGTTCAGTTCACTTTTTTGTGTTCATCAGAATCATCAGTACAGAGAAGTTAGTCAAACCTGGAGCTTTGCAAAACCTATTGGTTTTGATTGACACGATTCGTATGAGTTTGGTTGAACCTTTCCTCTGGGAACATTTCATAAGAACCCAACATCTTAATGCAAAACTCAACAAAATCTGCAGGCTTCAAGTGATCTATACATCTATTCAGGTGGTACATTTTCATGGTTTTGTTCTGAGACCAATCAAGTTTCACAATTAAATGATGAAACCTGTGTTTTGAGGTAAATTATTCAGATTTCCAGTCTTTATCTCTAAAATATCATGATCAATTTCACCAGTGAGTCTAAGAGTTTCACCTATCTCAAGATTGTTACAAATGTTTCACCCAGCTTTAGTTATAACTCCTTCTGTGTCAATTAAAGTTTTCATGTTTTGATTAATGAATAATCTATTACTCCAGAGTTCCTTTTGGCAAGGTACAGAACATAACTGACTTGTTGAGTGATCCTTGTGAATTCAGACTTATCCCAGCAGAACTAGCCATGTTGTTTAGTTTACCTAGTTACTTTCATCTCTGTTTCTTTGAGAATCTCTGGAAATCTGCCAGGAATTTTGGAGTAACAAGAGAACTGCATTGCTTGAACATAGCCATATTTTATTTATGTTTACGTCTCAGTGTTCTGATTCAAAGACTGTCTTGAGTTTTATGGAATGTGACTTGACAACAGAAACACAACCCAGTAACACAAAATGTACTTTTTGTGAGGTTAAATAAAATCTGTAAATCTCCATGCATACTGCAGTAAAGCAGCAAAATGGCTTGATCATCCAATTCCAATGCCTTATTTTAGTGCCAATCTAATCTGTGATGGTGATTGTTTTTCTTTGCTCTTACTGGTACCTAGAGAGGAACTTATTCACCAACAAAACATAAAGATGCAGAGCCATCCAATTTATGGAAATCTCCAAATGAAACACAAATGTTTTTATCTGAACTGTTCTTGAAACGTCCCCCACCATCTCACAGCTGATTGTCATTGCATCAAAAAGATCATTATGAAACCGTAAGTAAGATAATAAGCCTTATTCATAGGCCAATTTTGACCCCTCCTGGAATTTTGGCAAAAACATCCAAGACTCCTGAAAATCATTTGTTGAAGATTCTTCTCTAGGTGCCATTTGATAGGCTTTGTTTCTTGCTGATGAAGAGACAAACCCCTCTTGGGGGGGTAATTTCTTTTTGTAATTCTTGACCTTGCTTCCTTAGCATAAGGCGGCACTAGTTTCTATCCTGGCTTTCTTTCCATTTTGTTTCTGATCGGTTAATTCATAAAGCCAACAAATGCAAATGGAAAAATAGGGATGAAGCTCCCTTTAAAACAATTAACAATATGATAGCAGCGGGCTCCAGCATAAAAAGGGGACTTTCCTCATGTTTCAATAATCATACTATTCTCTCTTTGCCAATACAGCAGTAGTCTCAGTCTGATTCCCGTTACGTGATGGAAAAAGTCAGTTTCCTTAGAATAAGTTACTACAACCAATACAATTTTTGAACCAGTCCTCATAACTTTTTATGCTCTTGAGCCCCAGTTTCATTCTTTTGATATGAAATTGAACAGTGCTGCTAATAAAGTCTCCAAGACTAGAAATGGTGCAGAAGAACCCTGCTGATATGAAGTGTCTGCTGCTGTAAACTGAAGTCTCAACACTCAAACTGGTGTCTTCACTTGTTACTTAAGAAAATAGAGTATCTAGAAAATGTTAGTAAAGCCTCTAATAGCCTCACTGGTTTTGCCTTTGTGTGGATGGGGAAGGGGATGTTTTCAATTATGTATTGCTGTTACTGAATCCTTTGCAAAAATTCAGTCTTCCCCCTTCAGATCTCTATGATCTTCAGGATACCCAAGAAAATGTATGCATCTAAATCTGATGGCAAATCCACTTTCTGTTGGTACAATTGTTGCGTGAGATCTGTGCCACACCACTTAGAGGCACAGCACAGAACTCGCTGCCCAGTGGGAGGGTGACCTGAAGTGCCACCTTTGTGCCCTCCCTATACTGGGCTAGAGAGGTACCTGGAATAACTTAGTCAGCTCTAGTGGGACTGTCTGTTATTACAGCAGTGCCCCTAAGCTGCCCTATGGGCTAAGCGCTACCTGGGATCTCCACAGTGCTACGTGCTGTGGCCCTATTCCTGTATTCCAGGGCTTCTAAGGAGGTCCTCTAAGGATGGCCTTAGAGCTGTCTTCTAAAGTGCCTGTGGTGGGGGGAATCCTTCCCCAGCTGTAACTCAGAGTTTTTAGGGGCCTTTTACAGCGCTGCAGCCTTCCTAGCTGGGTCCTTACCCACAGTGATTATATCTTGTCATGGTAGAGAGTTTGTGTAGCAGATATTTGGAAAAAACTGTACTGTCACAGAGCTCTATTTCCAGAGGTAGCTTAAGTTATCCACGATAAACAACATAATTGCCGTTGCTTAAGGCAGAATTTGCTGCTCTTAGTTTCTCTGCTTCCATTCTCTTCCGTGCCAAGCTTAGATTAAACAAAGATCAAAAGCACCATGTTTTATGATGATGGGGAAAACATTTTTGCTTCCCAGAATAAGAATAGGGAAGATAGCTTTGTTAATCTTAATAATGGTTCCATAATTGATCCAACAAATTGCTTTAGATTTTTGAGACAAATGACAGTGTAATCTAGCATCTATTTAATGATCAAGGTCCTGCCTCTGCATTGTGTAACATATGGGTTGACTGCTGCACCTGCACGTTGTACAGTGCAGGATCTAGCATTTAGCAGTTCACTTTTCAATCCAAGCAAATTCAACTACTTTTTGATATTAATATGTGAGATTTAAAAAAAAAACACCCTGGTTCATTTTTCTATACCCCTTGATGTGTGCTCTTGTAAGAGGCCTTACCTTTGAAAATAAAGCAAATGTCTGAATTCCAGATTTTAATCCATGTACAATTTCGCATCTTATTTAGAGTTATGGTTTAAATAGTGTATGTCATGAAATAATAAATATTTGTAAAATCTTGAGATTCAGTCCAAAACTTCATTCAGGTAGAGTTAAGGTTGTTGTAAATGTATGCTTTAATGTACCTTTATTAGACTTGTCATTATAGCAAAATAAACAGCCTTGAAAGTAAGAAATTAAGGTTAGAAGCAAACATTTGGAAGTCAGGATATTAGATGTTTGCAGTTCAAAAATTAATGAAATACTCTTTTTTACCATTTTAAACCCAACCTTAACTCTGCTTTCTTATCCCACATTACCCACTCCTATCCAGTATTCAGCTGCAAGACACACGCTGCCACATTATGCCAGGTAAAATGTTACATACTAGCCTGTAAACTGCAAATCCTCCTTCTCCCTGTAGTTAAAGAATGCAATTCAGACCTTACAGTACCCTGTTGGTATGCACCCAAGGACCCCAATGTATCCTATTTCCTTCTATGTAATGTCTGTAGAAGACCTTATTCACCTTCCCAGCATTCTCAAGATAAAGGACCAGGATAAACCTTCCCAATTCTTCCAACTTGAAAATATGGGCCTTCAATCCCCCAATATTATATTTTCAATAGGGGTTGGAAAGGTGTGTGCAGTTTGTCATTGTGCAGCAAAGGCAATATAATAGTTAGCATACCAAACAGGAAACACGTGAGTTTCTTTCAAGTGACAACTTGTAGTATTCTCCCACTAGTCAGAGGAAGATCAAATGTCCGTACTTTTTTTTAAATCTGTGCATTGCCTTTGATGCTGTTGACCACAAGGTGGCATTGATTTGTCTGAGTCTGGCCGGGGGAGAGGGCCTTGCACTGGAATCAGTGTTTTGTTGGTTTTTTTTTTGTTTTTGTTTGTTTTTTAAGAGATGATGCAGTAGGTAGCTTTGGGATTGTTCTCTCTCCTGCAAGGTTTTGTGCAGGAGGCAGGATTTGCTCCACTGGAATGGAAGAAGTTTTGACGTGACATAATAAAACTTTTCTAAATTTTGCAAGAAGCCAGTCAAGTCCACACAATCTTTTGCAGTGTAAAAAAAATTCTAAGCAGTAAACAGGGAGCTAGGCAACGCTACTTCATACAACAGGTAATAAACATAGGAATAATTTACAAGGGTTGGCAATTGAAACAGTACAAATAACGTGAAGAAACACATTGGCAAACACATTTTGTAGTCTGGTGAAAATTTAGTAAAATGATTTTACGAACTCCTGAAAATTAACAGGCATGTGCATCAAGTGACTCTTCCCATTCCTCAGATGCCTTGTGATCTTAGGAACTGGAAGCCTTTGTGGTGGTCAGCCCAAAGGAATGTTGATACACCCAGAGGGGAAATTGTGCCAGTCTTAACTATGACAAAATCTTTGAAGGGGACACTACAATAACATCAACATTGTCAAAAAGGAGAACAATGCTCCAGGGTCTTGAAAACGTTTCAAAGAAACCTCCCTGTGGGGATGTGTGAGCTGTTTCAAGAGAAAATGTGAATTCACAAAGGGAACTAGCCTGCTTTCCTTGCTTCCTGTAATCTGAGGTAATACATATGAAGCCTTTTCCAGTGAGCATAAACATTATTTCACAGTTTGTAGGAAGGCAGTTAACAGCAGAGAAAAGCCCAATGTACACTGCCAACAGTGGGCCCAATCCTGAAAAGACTGGATCACTTCCTGTGAAGGGCTGAGTACTTTCCAGTATATGTGACTGGGAGCCCTAGGATGCTAAAATGAATGTACTGCCTTGGCTTAAATTGGTCTCGAAGTCCTGTCATTGCCCCAAGAGGGATTTTCATTGATTCAGAGCAAAATCTTTGGTCTCAGACAGCGTTTTAAAATGCATACATTGTTTCCTTCGAGGGAGGGTAGGAAAGTAGTGTTCAATACCAAATAACAAAGGTATAATGGACTGAATTTGCCAGTTGGGGAGCACTGCAAGATCGTATTAGCCAGCCTGGATGCTAGTTGCAGATGAACAATGAGTGGTGAGGCAGCAGAGTGTGATGTAGCATTTGCTGTTATTGCTACACCTGAGAACTTAAAACTCAGGAAATAAGCCTCTGATTTATTTCCAGTTTGAAATGCAAAATCCCATTTGCCATGCCATCATGCCTCGCAAACTTCAAACCTCCATATGCGTGACAAATGACAGAAAAGTGGAACACCTATGCTATATTTGTACATTGTGCCATTGTTGGCAAATCATAATGGTTTTTAATAGAAGAACTATTTTAAAGGATGTTTTCTCAGTGGGGGAATTGAATTAATTTTTTTTAAAAAAACAAACCAAAAACCCACACCACCACACACCCAGGAAATGGGAAGGCAATGTCACTGTAAGGTGTTGATCCATAGACTCCAATCCCCAGCATCAGACCTCTATTTGAGCTAAAGGACTATCTGTTACTGTTTGTGACACATAATCTCCCCCCTTCTGTTTTCACCTTATTGAATTCCTTTCTATTTATTTGGAGGAACATTTGAGGTATTTTCAGTTTCTAAATGTATCTCGTTTGACTATATTAATGTTTTATGTTAAATGATCCATAAGAGAACCAAATATTTAGCAGCATCAAGATGCTATTTGTAGAATAAAGCTAGATTATTCATTATTTTATGCCAATACATGAATCCTGCTCACACCACGACTTCAATCAATGAATGTGCATTACAACAGGAAAGGAGAAAATTCAGTCTGTTCACGATCCTAGCCTTCCATATTTTGTGTGCGCATAGGAAAAAGCTGCCTTAGAAATTGCTTTTATGCAATGAGAAAAGGAGTACTTGTGGTACCTTAGAGACTAACAAATTTATTTGAGCATAAGCTTTTGTGATCTGTAGCTGTTGCTCACAAAAGCTTATGCTCAAATAAATTTGTTAGTTCTAAGGTGCCACAAGTCCTCCTTTTCTTTTTGCGGATACAAACTAACACGGCTGCTACTCTAAAACCTGTTTTTATGCAATGGTTATTTTTAAAAGAGGTGGAAAAAATTCCACTTACAAACAAACATGCCCAGCCTGTTGGCTTTATTCCTAGAGTTCAGATGCAACCATTCAGGAATCAGCATGCAAATAAGCAAACTGAAGTTTCTTACAGCTAATGTAAAATCTGGAGCAGAATCATACCATACAGTAGATCACTGGAAAAGACCCTCAGGATATAAGAAATGTCTGTACTGGGTCAGACCCCTGGTCCACCTAGCCCAGGTTTCTGTCTGACAGTGGCCAGTGTCAGAAGCATCAGAGGGAATAAACAGAACAGGGCAGTTTTAGGTGATCTGTCATCCAGTCCCAGCTTCTGGCAGTTGGAGGTTTAACGACCCAGCACATGTGGTTGTGTTCCTGACCATCTTGGCTATTGATTGATGGACCTATCCTACATTAACTTACCTAATTCATTTTTGAACCTAGTTATACTTTTGGCCTTCAGAGCATCCCATGACGAGTTCCGCAGGTTGACACTGTGTTGTGTGAAGTAGTACTTCCTTTTTTGTTTTTAAACTTGCTGCCTATTAAATTAATTGGTGACCGCCAAGTCTTGTGTTATGTGAAGAGATACACACTTCCCTATTCACTTTCCCCACATCATTCATGATTTTATAAACGTCTATCATATTGCCCCTTAATTGTCTCTTTTCTAAGATGAGTAGTCCCAGTCTTCTTAATCCCCCCTCATATGGAAGCTGTTCCATACTCCTAATCATTTTTGTTGCCCTTCTCTGCACCTTTTCTTTCTAATATATCTGTTTTTGAAATGAGGTAACCAGAACTGTGCATAGCGTTCAAGGTGTGGGCATACCATGGATTTATATAGAAGCATTATGATACTTGGTCTTTTTATCGATTTATTTCCTAATGGTTCCTAACATTGTTAGATTTTTTTTTTGACTACCCCCACACATTAAGCAGATGTTTTCACAGAACTATCCATGATGACTCCAAGATCTTTCTTGAGTGGTAACAGCTAATTTAGACCCCATCATTTTGTATGTATAGTTGAGATTTTTTTTTTCATTGTGCGTTGCTTTACACTTTCGTCTGCCCAGTCACCCAGTTTTGTAAGACCCGTTTGTAACTCTTACCTTTGGATTTGTCTGACTGCAATCTTCAGTAATTTTGTATCATCTGCAAATTTTGCCACCTGATTGTGGTTCAAGAGCAGGGGCAAGCTGGCCTAGCATGCTTAAGCTAGGGAATCATCATAACTTTTCTGACTGAGGATGCATTTTTGCCTGGGCTAGACACTGTTTAACAGGCCTATTTGGCTTCCTCAGAGTTGTATTCCCACCTCCACCCTACCTCAATCAGCAGTAACCTGTTCTCTGAAGTGCTGGCACCTGACCTGTTACCATGCTATTGCTTGTGCTTGGTAGCAAGACAGGTGACGGCACTTCAGGTCCCCCATAATCTTTAGAGCTCTACCATGCTTGGCATCGGCACTTCATAAAGGAAGCAGTCACTGGCCAGCAGTAGAGGGACAGGGAGGAACTGGCAGAGGACCTAGCAGCTGTACTCTCAGGATCTTTGCACAAATCCAGTTATGCCAGTTCTTGTGATTTGGATTGAAACTCTTGCAAAGTGTGTGGGTGTGTGTGTCTGTCTTAAGGCCCCAACTTCTGAAATGAAAAGACTGCACAAGAATCTCAGCAGTCATTTAAAAAAAATGTTTCTAGTCATGGTTGCCGAGGAAGCCTGAGAGAGAGAGAACGCACCCCAGTGGCTCAGAAACCTGAGGGCAGATTAAAAACAATTCCAATTGTTTGGGATTTTTTGGTTTAATAATCCTAGGGTTTTTTTTTTCAATCTCATGACTCCTGGGAGGTGCGCCTCATGATTTTTGAATGTTTTTAGGTTGGCAATACTATAACCCAGTATGTGAACCTTCCAGCTGCAGCACCACTTCCATCAGCACCACCCTCCACGAGGAGTGTTGTCATAAATATAAAGGGACGGGTAAACACCTTTAAATCCCTCCTGGCCAGAGGAAAAACCCTTTCACCTGTAAAGGGTTAAGAAGCTAAGACAACCTCGCTGGCACCTGACCAAAATGACCAGTGAGGAGACAAGATATTTTCAAAGCTTGGGGTGGGGGGGGAAGAAACAAAGGGTTCTCTCTGTCTGTGTGATGATTTGGCCGGGACCAGAGCAGGAATGCAGGTCAGAACTCTGGTAAAGAGTTAGTAAGCAATCTAGTTAGATATGCGTTAGATTCTGTTTTGTTTAAATGGCTGATAAAATAAGTTGTGCTGAATGGAATGTACATTCCTGTTTTTGTGTCTTTTTGTAACTTCAGGTTTACCGGGAGGGATTCTCTGTTTTGAATCTGATTACCCTGTAAGGTATTTACCATCCTGATTTTACAGAGGTGATTCTTTTACTTTTTCTTTAATTAAGATTCTTCTTTTAAGAACCTGATTGCTTTTTACATTGTTCTTAAGACCCAAACCCTTGTGTTCCCCTATGCAAATTGGTGAGGATTTTTATCAAGCCTTCCCCAGGAAAGGGGGTGTAGTGCTTGGGGGGGATATTTTGGGTGGGAGACGTTTCCAAGTGGGCACTTCCCTGTTCTTTGTGTAACACTTTGGTGGTGGCAGCTTTTAACCTAAGCTGGTAAGAATAAGCTTAGGGGGTCTTTCATGCAGGTCCCCACATCTGTACCCTAGAGTTCAGAGTGGGGAAGGAACCTTGACAGGTGTGTAAGAGTCTCTAATTGGAAGTAGGAAGCTGGGGATCTGGGGAGAATGATGTGTAGAACTTCACATGGAGTGCTGGGCTGGGGAGGAGGGCAGTTAAAAATTCAGTGGTTGAGGTGCTGTACTAGTGTTTTGGGAATGGGATGCAGTGGAAATGAGGCTCTGTGCTGTGAAGGAAGCATAGCACTGTGGCCCATGCTTTGTAGCATCTCAATATGTCCTGTGACCCACCAGTCTGCCCCCAACTTGGGAATTCTTTCACATGTTTAGTAGAGCCACACATGTATGTTATCCCGCAGTTTGTCTGTCTTGTCAATATACATTTTACTTCCTGTTGCTGCGGCTTTAGTGGATGCTCCTTGAGTTGCCTATTTTAACAGGGCTGTCTTGTATCTGAAATCTACACATTTCCAGTTTGGTTCTGATGCCTCTGCTCCGGTTTTAAAATTAAGTGATATGCTACCATGAAGCATATTACCTTTGCTTCCAATCACCAATGAGAGAGCCATGGATGTGTGTATATTTATGCTCTTTAATCTTTGGTGTAGGCATCTGCTTCAACAGGAGCAAAAGCAATGATTCACTGTTTCTTATTGTGGTCTCACCTACTGAGACATTTAGAGTAAAAAGGTCTCTCACATATATTTCATAGAATCTTAAGATTGGAAGGGACCTCGAGAGTTTGTCTAGTCCAGTCTCCTCCTGCACTCCTGGCAGGCCTAAATATTATCTAGACCATCCCTGACAGGTGTTTGTCTAACCTGCTCTTAAAAATCTCCAATGATGGAGATTCCACAACTTCCCTGGGCAATTTAGTCCAATGCTTAACCACCCTGACGGTTAGGAAGTTTTTCTTAATGTCTAACCTAAACTGCCCTGACTGCAATTTAAGCCCATTGCTTCTTGTCCTATCCTCAGAGGTAAAGGAGAATAATTTTTCTCCTTTCTCTTTGTAACAACCTTCTATGTACTTGAAAACTGTTATCACGTCCCCCCTCAGTCGTCTCTTCTCCAGACTAAACAAACCCAATATTTTCAATCTTCCCTCATAGGTCATGGTTTTTTAGACCTTTAATCATTTTTGTTGTTGTTCTCTGGACTTTTCTCCAATTTGTCCACATCTTTCCTGAAATGTGGCACCCAGAACTGGACACACTACTCCAGTTGAGGCCTAATCAGCTCAGAATAGAGCGAAAGAATTACTTCTCGTGTCTTGCGTACAACACACCTGATAATACATCCCAGAATGATGTTTGCCTTTTTTGGCTACACTGTTGACTCATATTTAGCTTATGATCCACTATGACCCCCAGATTCATTTCTGCAGTACTCCTTCCTAGGCAATAATTTCCCATTTTGTATGTGTGCAATTGATTGTTCCTTTCTAAATGGAGTATTTCGCATTTGTTCTTATTGAATTTCATCTTTTTTTTTCCCCCAGACCATTTCTCCAGATTGTCCAGATCCTTTTGAATTTTAATCCTATCCTCCAAAGCATTTGCAACCCCTCCCAACTTGGTGGTATCCACAAACTTTGTAAGTGTACTCTCTATGCCATTATCTAAATCACTGACAAAGTTATTAAACCGAACCAGAACTTATACCTGCAGGATATGCCCTTCCAGCTTGACTGTGAGCCACTGATAACTACTCTCTGGGAATGGTTTTCCAACCAGTTTTGTACCCATCTAGGTTGTATTTCCCTAGTTTGTTTATGAGAAGGTCATGCAAGACAGTTTCAAAAGCCTTTCTAAAGTCAGGATATTCCATGTCTACCACTTTCTCCCCCGCCATCCATAAGGCTTGTTACCATGTCAAGAAAGCTATTAGGTTGGTTTGACATCATTTCTTCTTGACAAATCCATGGTAACTGTTACTTTTCACCTTATTATCTTCTAGGTGTTTGCAATTAATTGCTTAATTATTTGTTCCATTATCTTTCCGGGTACAGAAGTTAAGCTGACTGGTCTGAAATTCCCCAAGTTGTCATTATTCTCCTTGTTATAGATTGGCACTATATTTGTCCTTTTCCAATCCTCTGGAATCTCTCCCATCATCTGTGATGCTAATCGCTAATGGCTCAGATACTTCCTCAGTCAGCTCCTTGAGTATTCTATGATGTACTTCATCAGGCCCTGGTGACTTTAATACATCTAACTTGTCTAAGTAATTTTCAACTTGTTCTTTCCCTATTTTAGCCTCTGACTTTATCTAATTTTCACTGGTATCCACTATATTAGATGTCCAATCGCTACTAAACTTTTTGGTGAAAACTGAAACAAAAACATCATTTAACACTTCTGCCATTTCCACATTTTCTGTTACTGTTTCTCCCCCCTTATTGAGTAACGGGCCTACGCTGTCCTTGGTCTTCCTCTTGCTTCTAATGTATTTGAAGAATGTATGTTTGTTACCCTTTTGTCTCTAGCTAGTTTAATCTTGTTTTTTACCTTGACATTTCTAATTTTGTCTTAATTGTGTTTATTAACTGGCACTTCAAGTTCTTCCTGCTTACTCCCCATACTTCTTGCACTTCTGCTATTTAAAACAGCATGGTCTAGACAAAATAAAAACTTGAATGCATTACACCCACTACTGATAATGACTTTTAATTACAGATTCAAACTGTTTTTGTATGTGTGTGTTTTAGAAGGTTTTATCTGGTTCTCACAGCACAAACAAAATATATAACATTGTATTAAAATGGGATTTGATCAAGAATTTTCATAAAAGGGGCAATTTTTGAACATGGGCTGTTGGCTGATAAACAATTCTAATAGCAAAACCTGTTCACTTTGAATGTCAAACTAGATAAAATGAGTTTTACATTTTCAAATCTACATCTTACAAAACTGTTGTTCTACAGTGGGTCAATTAACATGGGGAGTACTTGGGGAATATCATGAATATCACAGTCCACTGTAGTGTTAATTGACTTCTAAAGGTGTTTGTAATGGTTTTAATGGTGACATTGAAAAATTAATCATAGTTGTATTTATAAAGCAACTGCCAACTAGGGGAAATTGCCAAAGCTGTTAAAATTGACTTCACAACATGAAACAAATCATCATAAAGTACAGGGGAATTGTTAGACTATAAACATTTTTATCCGTGGAAGATTTTGAAATGTTTTTAAACGCTAGAGAAAGATGGAATAGGTTGGGTAGTCATGGGACATGAACATCACATTGTAGAGGTCTCTGTAAAGGCTCCATCATTCACCAATTTACAGCAGAATGTCGGAAACCTTAAAGGTTGCATCGTTTCACACTATTAAAGCAAAGTTCAGTGAACAGGTCTGCAATATAGCCAGATTATTTTCTATTATGAGCTTTAAAAATCAACTGGGGCCAACTTAAAGTCAATTTACCATTTTATAGGCAGCCAGGAGCAAAGAATGCAGGATGAGTATAATATGAGGTGAGCAGGTGTACTGCTGAATTCTGCACTAGCTACCAGTGATGAAGAAACAATGCCGGAAGCCCTGCAAAGAGGGAATTATAGTAATCAAGCTTCATTGTTGACAAGGGCATGTATTGCGGATGTGAGGTAGTCATGGGATAAATAGCAGAGAAACCTGCACATCTGAAAACCTTTCATATTCAAAACAAGGCATACCATAGAAAGGATGTGGCTGAAAATAATACCAAGGGGGTGAGATCCTGGTCTCATTGAAGTTTTGCCATTGAGTTCAGTTGGGCCAGGATTTCATCCAAGACTCTTAATGTGGCTATCTATTATAAATATACATTGATGTGCCAGTATAATAAACTGTTAAAAATCAGATTACTGTGTGATAGATGGAATAGAGGGATTAAAAACAACTCAGAATGACGAGGGGTTTGTGTATGGTGGTTTAGCAGGATAATAGAGGGTTTGCTGATAAGATTTATGGTAATTTCAAAGTCTTTATCGTACAGGCTGCAATATCCATATAATGTTATCAAAACAAACTAAGGACCACATCCTACGTATTGTGCTTCCGCTTCCCATGGGAGTTTTGGGTGGGCAGTGAGTGCAGGACCAGATGCCAGTAAGATTCTCTCTGTTACAGTTATTAATTTGAAAATGTGATATGTGGTTTGAACTAGTAATTCTCTCATACTTGCTTTTCCTTGCACTTTTGCTCTTTTTCCCTTCCTCCCTCTTGAGTACGGCCAATTGCATTGTTACATGCTGCTGAGGCTTGTAAGTCTTTGCTTTGTAAGTCCATGAATGGCTATTGGGCAGGATGGTGTCCCTAGCCTCGGTTTGCCAGAAGCTAGGAATGGGCGACCGTCGATGAAACACCTGATGATTGCCTGTTCTCTTCATTCCCTCTGAAGCACCTGGCATGGGCCACTGTTGGAAGGCATGATATGGGGTAGATGGACCTTTGGTCTGACTCACTGTGGCCGTTCTTACATTATCTATGTACAACAGTCAAAAGTGCATTTGTGCTGTCCAAGTAAAAGTGGCTGACTGTGAAAGTGAAAAGGTGATTTACATCAGTGTTGTCATGTCGGGCAGTAATAAAACACTGGAAGACTGTTGGACACACATTATATTATACAATTATATAACTATAAACAATATAATTGGAGGCAGTTGAGCTTGTGTGCAGCAGGCTGTTATTTACCAGTCATCTCTTTCAAGGCTCATTAAACACAGATTTATACACAAAATAAAAGCTTAGCTCTTCAGTGGCTAAATATGTGGTGGCATTTATTCACAAAAACATAAATATGTAGGCCTAAAGCTGTCATAATCTATAATGGATGTAGTCGATGGTTGTTAGTGAAGTTGTTCAATGGCACTCTGGGAGAGCAATGCTGAGGTGTTTGCCTTAACGAAAGACCTCATTTCTATGGTTTTATTTTCATGTTCATACTAAAGCACAAATTCCCTGATCATGGATTTTGAGATCTGAAAGGCAGGAATACCCTAAAAATCATGGAAGTGTTTTAAAATGCAAGGCAGACTTCTTTCAAAGACTTTCACCAAGAAGTGTTGCATAATCATAACCTTTCTGAAATACTGTAATTCTTCAATGCCATACAAATTTAGTGGGGGAGAAATATCTTGTGTTTTAGCATATGTTTGTTTTCACTTTTACCTGGTATTCCAGCCAACATGTTCAGTTTGGTAAACACCTTATATAAATACAACCCATTTTTTTAACTTAAATATATCCACAGAATGTTTTGTCATCTTTTCTTGTGGCTTTTTGGATTTAGAGAGAAGAAATGCAAAATGAAGCATATCATTATAATGCATATTGGTTGAGGCTCTTTGTGGAATTCTGGTCAAACTTTTTAAAAAGTTTGAGTGCCAAAAGTTTGGCGTCTAAATTTATATTTAGACACTTATTTAAGTGGCTTGACTTTTAATGTGCTGAGCATTCACAGCTCCCACTGACTTATTTTTTATATATATATACATGACTATGAAACCCCAATATAAGTCACCAAGAAAATTATCCAAATAGTGCCTGCAAATCTCATCTCAAACTGTGACTGTCAGAATTTAAAAATATAGCTCAGCAATACAGAATAGCTGACCCGTATGTACTAGATCTGCTTTTGTGTAATTTCTCAATCCACATTTGAGTTTTAAATGTTCCGCTTTTGAAAGCTTTTCCAAATATGCCATTAGTTCCAGCCCCATTTTCTCATTCTTTGCCATATTTTCAACTAGCATTTCTCCCTGGTTTGACTTGTGGTGACTCCGAATGATAGACATGCTGCAGCAGCTAGATTTAACATTCTTTAACTGGAGATCTTACATAATGCTATTGCAGTGTCTTCTCTATCCTTCTGAAATGCCCACTTTTAGATTACCACATGGCATCACTGCTGACCTCAACACTGGAGTGCCAATCTGACAACAAAACAGTGTTTTTATTCAAAAGTACAACCACGCCTTGCTACTTCACGCCTTGCTACTCCACAAATCTGACTTCAGAATATTTAGTTGAGTTGTGATAGTTAAAATTAATTACAAGTCACATCACAAGTAAAGTACAGTTGACTAAGTGTACCTTAAGCATCATAAAGCGTTTGTTCATTTTAGAAACAGTGTTTTAGTTTGGGATGTTTGAGATCCAGATTCAAATTTTCCACGTTGAGCTTTTTAAAACATAAACATAAATCTATTTGCTATTTTCCCCAAAACGTGTTTAATTTGCAATGGTTCTCTCAGTCATTTATGGGAATTAGTGAAGTCCAGCTATAATACTTACCTTCTGGAACATTGCCATCTTTTCACTGTTTAGAGGGAAAACCACGTTGGACAAGAATTATATTAGCAAGATGAGAAATTCAGGTTAACAAAAATACCATTTGATTCGATTTTTTAGTAAGACTGCTTTTGCTTTAGATTTAAAAAATTATAAAATATTTTCCTTACTATTATAAGGACCGAGTCTTCAGCATGTTGCACCTACTTCTTTACAAAGTGAGTGTAAAAAGTCTACCAAATCAGCACGGTGATGTTTTTGCACTCCTGTTATAGTCACTTTGCACGAGGGTAACAGGCTACACATGAAAAAAGGCAGTGGAGAATCAAACCCCCAAATTACTAGATTTCAGGCTCATGTCAGTAGTGGCTAAATATCGTTGCTGACTAGTAGCTTTTTGCCTTGTAGTCTGTAAATACAGCTTTGAGGACAAATGTCCACATTACAGAACTCCAGTGGCAACTCGTTAGCATTGTCTGTACCATGGCCAAAGATGAAATGGATCATAGGGAATGAAATTTCTTTTGATTCTGAATATGGATGAGGCACCTTAGCTGGGAGCAGTGTGGGGGAGCTTACATTGTTGCTACCCATGCTGTGTCTACCTCCTGGTGGATAAATGAGCACTAGCTTCTGCTCTATCTAATGCTTTTGTCATTTCATGGTTAGGAATCAGAGCAAGTGTAACTTCTCATCCACTTGACTACAGGCATTAAGTAAGTCACTTTGTATGATGTGCAACAAAATAATCTTACCATGAGCTCATCTTCTCTGGTTTTAAGATTCTTTACAGCAGTCACTGTTTAAAAATCAGCATTTACTCACCATTATCGTACACTGCAGTAACTTGTGCACCTCCAAGCCTGATCACATTTTCTGTGGGATGTGACTAAAGAGTAAGAATTATCCTAGAATTCCTCTTTTCTTACACAGTCACTCACTCTTCCTGATACCTTGCAGTGTGGTTTCATTTGAATCTTAATGCTAAGGTTTGCTTAGTTCTAGTAGGTGTTTAAATGTTGGAGCCTACTTAATGTTGATAACATTTTTCCTAGTACTGAAGTAAGGGGAATGTTGATTCAAACCTTGCACTGGTCTAAAAATAAAAAAAATTAGACACACACAGTGAGTGAGGTTATATCTTCTATTGGACTAGCTTCTATATCTATATATATCTAGCTATATCTTAGTGGTGAGAGAGACAAGCTTTCGAGCTTACACAGAGTTCTGACGCGAAGAAGCTATGTAAGCTTGAAAGCTTGTGTCTCTCACCAATGAAAGCTGATCCAATCTCACCCACCTTGTGTCTCAAATATCCTGGGACCAACACAACTGCACCACCACCACATACAATAAAGATGACACTACAAAGCGGAAGAGGTATTAGAAACAATATTCCTAAAGAGACTATGGAATCAAAAGAGAAATTTTCTCTTTGGGTCTTGGTGAGCGTCTGTTAAAGATGAAATAGAAATATCAGAGAGACAATAGTGTGAATAAAACTATTACTCACCTTTTATAATGATTTTTGAGATCCTCCGATGAAAATAGTTATGAAAGTCCCAAATATGATGTTTATTACAGTAGAGCCTAGTTCTGCATTTTTGTCACCTTCTGTCCCCCAATTGAAGTTAATGAGAATTTTGAATGTGGACGGAGAACAAAATAGGGCCCCTTGAATTCTGCAAAGAAAAACTGAGAATCAACCAGATGGCTTAAATTTTCACCCCAAATAATTGATCAGTGATGTATAGTTCACAGACAAGAAAACATCATTTTTGGATTGTTCTCTTAAAAGCAATGGATACATTTGAAGTTGCTCAGCAGAGCTTTGTTCAGTTGACTAGAAGCTCATCTATCTCAATAACCGAAAGATTCCCTGGGAAAGTTCCTTTTTATAGCAGACTACTGAGGTAGAGCTGCAGAAAAGTTAAACAGCAAGTATGAGACTCTGTTCATTATTGTGGTGAGAGACATGTAGACCTGTTCTTAGATAATGTCAGAAACTTGAATTTTTAACTGGCCCAATTGGAACTCCTACACCCACACAACAATGTCTGCTGAAAAATCCATATTTATCCCCTTTAATGCCACACAAGCAGTCTCTGACCACATTGCCCTGGAGCTGATTCACTGACACATTACAGACCGGAGCTTCTTTAATAATAGTGTTAATCTTTATGCCTTTGTTCCCCCGATGCTTTGTTTAAAAAACAGCTTTTTTCATAGTGCATGTGTTGACACAATTTAACATTTTTATATATGAGCACTGAAATGATGGACAGTGAGAAGATAGTAAGAGAATTGTGTACTCTGCTTTAATTCTGTAATTCTGTAGGTAGAGGCTCTGCTCTGGACTCCATTCAGGTTTTGCAATTGATTGCAGTGGGAGCAGTATTAGGCCTTCAAGTAGGGAGATTACACCTGTACCAGTGAGAGGCTGCTACCCCTCTGTGAGGGAAGGGGAAGATGGGTTAATGTGGGATAAGCTGAAAAAGAATAACTTGCTACATATGTCAAGCCACATTTAGAGCCCTTATAAATTTTTGTAATTCTCCTACCTTTTCTTAGTGTATCCTGAATGTGATCTCTAATCTGTGAAGTAGAATCGGTTAAACAGTTCAGGGCAACTGATGTGGATCCAAAGTAATTACAGAGACAGTGAGTACAGTACATGTGATCTCTCTGTGTAGGTGTATCATTGGATTATATATATATTGTATGTTCCTAAATCCACAGGGTAAATATTTACATTTCATTACTGTAATGCCAGCGGAAGGTTGAAATATAATTTAAGCCCACTGTCAGCTATGCTGGAAGAACGCCAGGAGGTAATGTCAAAGTTCCCAGGAGTCAATGGCATGTGGTTAAGACTGGTCTGCTTCATAGCCAATGGTACACAAGGGAGTGATGTGGCCAGTATCACATCTGACTGTCTTTGAGTGCCCTAATCTGATGGATCAGGTACCTATTTTGGAGCTGAGTGAACTGGAGGTGGCCTTTCAGAGGGAGAGGGAGCAAATACTTGAACCCGTGACCTTCAGAACTGTAGATAAGGGTCTTAACCACTCAACCACCATGTGGGATTTTAATGAGGCTGCAACTTCAATCTCTTAAATATCTAGGAGTACCTGGCAAATAAATTGGACAGTGCAGGTCATCACCATTTCCATAATCCCTTCAATATACTCGGGGGTGGGGGGGGGGTTGCCATCAGCCCTCCCCATTTCCAATCTGATCCTAGCCACCATGCTGCTGGGACCCCACCACATCCCTCATATGAGGGTGCTAGAAAGGGGGGGCGACTGACATTCCATTAAGAAAAGGATTACTTGTGGCACCTTAGAGACTAACCAATTTATTTGAGTATAAGCTTTCATGAGCTACAGCTCACTTCATCGGATGCGAATACAGACTAACACGGCTGTTACTCTGAAACCTGACATTCCATTGTAAATGTAGGAGCACTGAACTCATCAATTGTATCCAATCACCATATCCAGTCCATAATGAATACCTGCACTGGACATCTACTGCAAGGAGGCACCAGAAATTAGCTTGGCTACCTCCCCTGATCCTAGACAGGTTTCCAGATATTTACTGATGCCTTCTTTAATATCGGCCAAAAATGTATCGGTTCCCTAGTTGGATCAGTATATCCCATCCTTGATGAATATCCAGTAAAATGGTATCCGGTAAAATATGCCTGTCTGAGAAATTACTAGCCCCCGGGTAAGAATTTGGCCACTTCCATGTTCACATACTGTACCTCGTAGCTTTGTCAACTCATGGAGGCTTCGCAGCTCCCTGCCACACCGTGCACTGAAATGTGTCAGACCAAATACTGGTCACTCCCAGCTTTACATAAGTGCTGCTCCAGTGATTTCAGCAAAACTGCATTGACGTAAAACTGGTTACACCCCCTTACCAACTCCCAATTAAAATAAGTCAATATAAGAAAGTAAAAATACTTATCTGAGTAGTTTTCTGGGGGGTGGGTTGGCAAAGGTGGAATTAGTATAAAATAAAAATCATTCCTGGCCACCTCACTATCTCTCCCTGTTGATTTCCCTTTCCTCTTCCCTCTCTCTCCTTCCCTTCTACCTCTCATCTGCTCTCCCGCTTGCTTTCTTACACCTTCCTGTTTTGTTCATTTGGAAGAAGTTATTACAGAGCTTTTAAAAATGAGCAAGGCAAGGGCAGAAAGAAGGGAGAATCCACAGCTCAGCATTATAGCAGGTTATTATTCATGTTACGATCCACCCTGCTTTTTTGGTGGACAGCCTTGAATTCTGCCATATTAGTTGCGGCCATGGAATTGCAGTCAGCTGCATGGCTTGAATCATTAGTGTATGCGGGTGTATGGGCAGCCAGATATGATACAGGACCATTTCCAACATTTTTACCTTAAACTCTTGGAGGGAGGTTTTCAAAGAGTACCTAGTGCACCAAGAATTTAGGCGCGTACATCCCATTGAAAGTCAATGGGCTT
This sequence comes from Natator depressus, assembly GCF_965152275.1. Taxonomy (NCBI): domain Eukaryota; kingdom Metazoa; phylum Chordata; order Testudines; family Cheloniidae; genus Natator; species Natator depressus. The sequence continues at coordinate 154,542,170 of NC_134235.1, read as the reverse complement.
TGGGTGCTTTTGACAGTCTCCCCGTCAATATACCTCTGAAGATCCAATCCTGTGATCTTAAGTCTGGCAAAAAAAACCCCATTGATCTCAGTGGCAATTCTCTAAGTAAAGATACAAGATGGGCCACTGGTTGGCGATGCTCTATTATTTGTGCGTGTTTTAATATATAAAGAACGTTAATGCATATATCTATGGTAGAAATCAGCAAAAGGTTTCAGGATGCTAAGTTCCCGGTGTAAGGCTTTTCTGCTGGAAAGCCTGGTATTTGTTGATCTGGTCTAAAGTTTTATGAAGTATAGGTCAATATTTTGTTATAAGAGAAAACTTATTACTTCATCTTCTACAGGTCAGATTTTCTTCAGACTGAGAAGGAGTTGTAGTGCATGAGGATCTGATACAGTAGGTAAGTTGATTTCAATTCTTTCTCATCTAACTTTTATTACTTTGCTGACTGGTACTGACTAAACTGCAAATTTCACTCTCAATTACCGTAGTGCAAATCCAGAGTAAAGCCATTGATTTTACATGGGTGTAATTGAAAATGGAATTTTAGCCACAGTGTTTTTCAAAATGAAATTTCAGAAACATTATTATTATTATTATTTATTATTTATTTATTTTATTATTAAACTTGCTTTTAGTCATTGATCATAGACACTAAGAGATCAACACAAGAAAAATGATTTCAGTCCAGTCTGTTGTTGAAATAAATTAAAGTAAAATATTTTTTATGGGAAAGGATAAACCTACATCTTATCTCATGGCTGCTCAGAGGATCCACTGTAATTGATGTACTGTAACCATGCTCACAGAGTAATAACTATCCCTTCGGATACAGTAATGCTGCCGATGAGGTTAAATTACTTAACAGCACAGTTTGTCCTTTCCTACTTACCCTGTCAGCTTATGAATCAGACAAGCTGTGCTAAAAACAATGTATTCAAGCATGTAGCCAGAAGATAAATGAGAGATTGATGTAAGGGTGGAATTTTATATTGTGCCGATCATTGAGTTCTACAATCCAGGGCAGTTGTTTAGTGCTTTAGAGTTACAGATGTGTTTTGCCTCTTGGTCATGGAACAATGCCATGGTCAAGCTGAAATCTTCCTTAACCTGCTATATGTGTCACTCTGGAATCCAAGCAGCAACAGTGGAGAATAATTTGAAAGGATTAAATTTAATCATGACGTGTGGCTCTAGAAATGGTTTGTGGTGGTATCAACCACTGTGAAAATCATTAGTGTGTGGGTTGCGGTGATGAGAAGCACTCTGGTTCTCTGGCTTCCCGTGGGATTGCCTGCTATGTCACTCAAACAGATGAATTGTGGGAGAATTTATTTCCTTTGACAGAGTCTGGCAAATAAAGCTGAATTGAACTCATGGTGGAAGTTTCTTAGGACACAGTACAAACACGGAAAAGGTAAATAGCTTTTAGTTTGGCATCTCTGTAAACCCATCTTAAAGTCTGTCAGTAAATTTTGTTTAGTGGCATCAATGCTTGAGACCTTCAATTTGCAGAGCTATCAATTGTTTTAATCTTCATGAGTACAGAATATACATCCCTGACACAAATCACAGGGTTGTCCATTTACAATATGTGTAGTTGTATATATTAAATTGTCAGAGCAGTGATTAGAGTGAAGGTAGGGAAAAATATGATTTGCCTTCTGTCCAAGACTAAGCTTGAGGACAAATCTATGGAATTGTATTCACAGTACTTCAAAAAAAAAAAATTCTTGTGCATTTGCATGGACTTAATCCCTTCCATCACATACAGAAAACATCTTAGTTCCTTTGTTACTGCACAATAATTACGTCTGTTTCTCCTTGCATTTTCCATGCATGTTGATCTAGGCACCACATGTGATTTGAACTGCATTTTTTCTAAAAAGTCAGTATATTTCTGTTGCATTCGAAGAACAATCTATCTACTAATTACTTGGTGGCTAAAATGATAACTGTAAATCTCTATCGATATTAAACAAAATAGGCCAGATTTTGACCTGATGTACACCCCATACAACCACAGTGAGGTCAGTTCAACCTACTGCTATTCAATTGTTTGGATTGTAAGTTGCTGGAGTACATTTGTAATCTAGTTGATAAGGTGCCTGTTTCTTATTTCAAAGACACTGAATTCAAAGCCTCCTGGGATTTTCATAGTAAGCCTTTGTGTTAATTCTGTCCATCAATATGTTTCCCCCTTAACTTGTTTGGTTTTTTTGTACGTGTGAAATATTTTGAATTAAATTATATACAATTACAAACTGCAGCCTGACCTTGCAGTCCTTCAATAGGAGATATGCACATATATATGTACAAATGTGCTGTGGGACTGAGCCCAGTACGTTAAAGGGAGATGTGTTCTACAGACATGCTGTATCAGAAGAGTGATCTTCAAAATATCAGATTGAATTGATAACTGTCACATCTCTCCATTTCTACATTGTTTCTAATAATGTGGAATTAGTCACAGTCCTAACTCCGGAAAATGCCCTCTGCAGGGTCTTAGAAAGTCAGGGAGAGGGAAAGTGGTGGCCTACAGAAGAGGGGGCTGATCCCCTACGCACAAGAGATGAGATCTGTTAGCTGAGAGGACCTACCATGTGTGTATCTTCAGAGCAGGATTTGGCCCATCATTGTGATTTATCTGTAATATAAAGAATATGTTGGTAATTTTATGGACAGATACTTGCTTTGAAGATCTTGGAATCTAGTGTGAGCAGGATCAGGCTCCTAATGTCAGGGACCAAAGTCCCATTGACTTTAATTGGAAGACACTCAGTCCTAGGTAGGCCATGCTCAAATGCCAGGGCAGGAGGGGAATTGGAAGGAACAGCAAGAAATGTGGATGTAACAGTGATGTGTGTGTTAGTTCCATGATCATTGTTTGGATTTTATATTTTGAATATTTCATTTATTTTTAAAAATAGGGGAATGGCTGGCAATATCAGTGGTTTAGTCTCAATGGGGAGAGTCTTTAAGCCTTTTGGAAACATAATGAGGAGGCATGGCAGACTTGGTCAGAGAAGGGATTTTCAGAAAGCGTTTCTCATATGAAAAAAAGTATAGAGCTGAGAGAAAGAGGAATAACCAATTTGGATTGAAGAAACCAGTTACGCCTGGGGTTAAAATAAGGGAAAGTCAGGGGAATGCAGCTAAAAGCAGAGGGCAATTCTCCTTCCCCTCAGCACAGCTTATACCACCACCGCCTCCTTGTCTGGTGTGATGATTAGCTCCCCCGCATTTCATTCTACTTTAACCACTGGCCAGGTGGCCTGCATGGAACGAAGGGAACAAGAAGAGCAGAAGGAGCTGAGTTTAGAGAAGTGGACAGGAGCCAGGTTTATTCAGGCCCTTGAAGGGGATAGGACAAGGAACATGAATTTGATGCGAATGTGGTGGAGAGAATTGTCAAACCTTGCCAAAGTGTTGGAAAACAAAGCAGTTTACTGATGTGTTTTTATAGTGAAGAACCAGCATCCAGATGTTAAGAGCATTCGAGATACTGAACAAGTTAAACTGTGTTATTGACACTGACACACAAGGGTAGTTTCCAGTGATGTTCAAATTCTGATCCATTGTGGAGCATGATAACCCAAATACCATGAAAGTCAATGGCACTTTGCTTTAAATATATATAATGTAGTAGAAGATCCAGAGGCGGTGGTGTCCTCGGGGGTGGCAATGGAGGTGTTGGTGTCTCCAGGGGCAGCAGTATTGGTGTCTCCAGGGGCAGAGGCAGTGACGTCAGCGTCTCCAGGGGTACGGGTGTAGGTGCAAGTGTCTCCAGGGGCAGTGGTGTTTCCTGGAGCATCAGAAATGTCTCCAGGGGCATTGGTGGCATCTCTGGGGGCATTAGTGGCATCTCCAGGGCAGGCAACGATGGTGTCGGCGTCTCCTCCAGGAACGGTGATGTTGTCTCCAAGGGTGGCGGAAGCAACAGTGTCTCTCGAGATACTGGTGACAGCCATGGTGTCTCCGGTGCCGGTGGCGTCTCCGGGGGCTGTGGTGGTCTCTCTGGAAACAGTGAGGCTCCCTTGAGTGCCCTCAGCTGCTGAGGCAGTGCCCCGGCCTGGGGTCTTCGTCCGGGGGTTGCTTATTTTAGAAATTGACACTGAAGAGAAGCTCCCCAAGGTATATTCTGCTGGGCCTTGTTTTCATTTATGTATAATCTTTCAAATGCTAGTGGGTTTTTTCTTTGTTTAGCAATGATTTATCCAGAATAACTGTGAACACTCGAATGTATGTAGAAGTAGGGAGGTTTTAGCCTTAATTTTGCTTCTTTGGTTTTATTCCTCCTTATATCACTTTGATGTTGCTTATATAGTGGCTATCCCAATTACGAATCACCAGTGTCACTATTGCAGTTCCAATCCTGTGCCATGAGTATTGTTCCTCACAGAGCTGAACTGGTGAATTAAAGAAAACCAAAACAAACCATAGTGAGGACAAAACCTCTGAAAACTAAGCCATTTGTGTTCAGTTGTTGTTTTGTTCCTGTTGCTGGGACGCCGTAAGATGGGATGACTGAGTAAAATGTCAGTAAAATTAACAACCTGGCATATGTGCAGTAAATACTGAAGATTGGATGTTCTGTTTTATTTTGTTTTTTTCGTTAATGATGCACGGCCTAATGTATCATTATTTTTCTTCCTGGTTTTATAGCAGCCACACTTTTTTTAATGTTAATGGTTCCTATTGTCTCTAAAATACTCTAACCTGTTAGTTAAATTGAGCATTCTCCCCATGTCATCACTTCACAATGTTATGTTTGTTTATGTAACCCTTCTGCCAGGGGGCGTCGGCAGCAACAAGGTTCAGATTCAATATCTAGGGGATCCTCTTAACAGTACAACACAGAACTGGCTTGAGTCCCCACCCAGTAATCTGGGAAAATTTAAACACCACCCTGGGTGCCTCTAAGAGGCAGTACTTCTCCTCTCGCAAGCACTGAGTTGGTGTATAGCAAAGAAAACCTCTAATGAAGAGGAATCCAGTGTTATTTTGGGAAAACGCCACATCCATGATTTGAAAGTAACTATGAGCAAACACCCACCCCTGAATACGCTGGGCAGTGCCTTTTGCTTCAGTTTCTCACCTTGTGGTGTGGAAGTCTGACGACAAATATTCCTTTAACACATCACTCCCCTCTCCCTCTGTGGCACCCCACTCAGTCGGTTGTCCTGAGTCAGCAAAGACCCAGAGTTCAGAGGTGGAGTCACATGGGTCCACCTCCCACACCTTAAGTGGGGGGAAGGGGGGGCGGGTGTCAAGCACTGCTACTGCTGCCTCTGCTCACTGCCACCTCTGCCACGATCCTCTCTGCTGCGATCACTGCCATGTCTGCAATGCCACATTCTGAGGTTCCCCTGCTCGGTCCAGCTCTGAGTGTTTTCTCTGAGTAGCCGGGAATGCCTGAGCTACTGCCTCTTGGTTGTCTTTCACTGCAACACTGTCCGCATTCCAGGGCTAGGGCTTAGCCCCTTGTCAGGGTTCCTTCCCCACTCTGAATTCCAGGGTACAGATGTGGGGACCCGCATGAAAGACCCCCTAAGCTTATTCTTACCAGCTTAGGTTAAAAACTTCCCCAAGGTACAAACTTTGCCTTGTCCTTGAACCATATGCTGCCACCACCAAGCGTGTTAACAAAGAACAGGGAAAGAGCCCACTTGGAGACGTCTTCCCCCAAAATATCCCCCCAAGCCCTACACCCCCTTTCCTGGGGAAGGCTTGATCATAATCCTCACCAATTGGTACAGGTGAACACAGACCCAAACCCTTGGCTCTTAAGAACAATGAAAAATCAATCCAGTTCTAAAAAGAAAAATTTTAATTAAAGAAAAGGTAAAAGAATCACCTCTGTAAAATCAGGATGGAAAATACTTTACAGGGTATTCAGATTCAAAACACAGAGCATCCCCCTCTGGGCAAAACCTTAAAGTTACAGAAAACAGGAATAAACCTCCCTCTTAACACAGGGAAAATTCACATAAAACAAAAGATAAACTAATCCACCTTGCCTTGCTTACCTATACTGGTTGCAATATTGGAGACTTGGATTAGGATGGGTTGGAGAAGATGGATTTCTGTCTGGCCTCTCTCAGTCCCAAGAGAGAACAACCACGTAAACAAAGAGCACAAACAAAAGCCTTCCTCCCCCCACCCCGCCCCCCCAGATTCAAAAGTATCTTGTTCCCTAATTGGTCCTTTGGGTTAGGTGCCAGCCAGGTTAGCTGAACTTCTTAACGCTTTGGAGGTAACAGGATGTTGCCTCTGGCCAGCAGGGATTTTATAGCACTGTATACAGAAAGGTGGTTACCCTTCCCTTTATATTTATGACACCCCTAGACTAGCTCATCAATGACTGCAGCTCTAGTAATCACTGACCAGAAACAAGGACTCCCAACTGAATACAACCAGCTCTGGAGAGGGGAGGGTCAAATGGTGTCTAGGACTCTTTTTAGGCAGAGTCCACACCACCAGGTGGGATCACTGTCCCCCACCCCCTCTCATCTTCAGTGGGATTTGGCATCCCAACCCCTGGTTAGCAAGAGAGGTTCAGTTTAGGGTGACCCCCTTAATCAGGGCATTAAGTACAGTTCTGCTCCTTTTCACTCATACAATAAGGATAACATTAATTACCCCTGCATTTAATACTGAAGTGAACTGTAACCCAACATCAGCCAAAATTGATCACTTTGGCAATGCAGGTCTGTCTGCTGAACACGAAGGCAGAGTAGATGTGTGTAGGCAAATACGGTCTGTTCCTGAAGTCTTTTCCTCCAGGGCATCACTAGATGTCTGGGAGAGATCATTCAGATCCTGCTTACATCCAGATAAGTGTTCTGTTTATGACCTGGGGGCACAGCATGGGCTGAGGGAAGGGTAGAGTAAGCCTTCCTCAGGGTGAGGTCCATGCGAAATTCTGTCCCCTACCTCCTTTCAGTAGGTGTGGAACATTCCGCCGTGTATGGCTGGTCAGCTCTACAGGCTGGTGGAGCAGTGTGTGGAGCCAGGTACTTGCCTCCTGCTCATCCGTCTCCCACCTTTGTGGGTGAGTATTGCCCAGAAGATGCATAGAGGGAGAAGTCCCTGCTCTGCTGGGAGCATAGGGACTGCAATTATTCTTGTTGTTTTGTATCTCTAACCTTTTATTTTTAAGCTCTACCAGTATTACATTTTAGTAAGACTCTCAGTCCAAAACACTGTGGTGAGAGCTTTTTGTCTGTGACACTGATGTACCCAGTGCACTATGTTATTTCTGTAATGTTGCAGGACATGGTGTATAGAAGGAGACCCGTTCTCCCTCTGATATTCTTTCCCAGTTATTCTACATGTACTTATGCAAATGAGCTATACTAATGTCAGAGCTATGCCTAATTAGCAAGAGATCCTCCTTGTTAAATATCTTCTTCCTTCTCCTGTGTATTTTCTCTTGAGATTTCCTTGTAATAAGTCGATTGACTTCACATGAAGTGGCAAAGTGTCTTAGTTTAGAGGAAAGGAATAATGGAAATTCTTGTAAACTACTGTATGTTCCCTAATAAATTCATCATGGGATAACCAAATCCCTCTCCTGAAGAGCTAAGATAACATACTTAGCTTTTTCTGTCACTTTCTCTGGCCATGTTAGTAATTCTGAAGATACTGGTGGGTGACTTAGGAGTAAGTGCTTTGTCACATCAGGACATTGAAGTGCATGATTGTGTCCTGTTGACTTGCTTGGCTGAATAAAGGCACAAGTCGGGGTAAAAAGGGGGACAAGACCTTAATTGTTCTTAATTTACATTTGATTGTGCACCAGATTCCAGAATTCAGGGAAACCACTGGTTGAAGGGAAAAATTAAAACAAAAAAACCCAACCACCACTCCTCCCACACATGCACCTCGCTCTCCAGCCACCTTATATTTTGATTGCCACAGCTATTCTCATTAAAACTCGGGCAGTTTTGACTTGTAAAATTTGCTTGCCAGAGGTATTCAACCACTTTGTTCTTTTCTATATTTTATTTATGACAGAAACAACTTTCTTTACTTTACAGTTGCAAAGGGAAAGGTAGGAGAGAGGTCCTGGAGGCCAAATTTACCCCACTAGGTAAGAGATTGAAGTCCAGGACCTCCATGGTAGCATTCTTTGAAATAGTTCCAATTCCCCATGCAGTTAGATGGGCAGAACTGCAGGGTCTCATGCATGGATGAGATGATGGTGTAGAGAGAAGGGTTTTAGGTTTATTATGACCTGGGGAGCCTTTTGAGAAAGGAGGAGTCTATGCAGGAAGGATGGGCTCCACCTAAACCAAAACAGAACCAAACTGCTGGCATGTAAAATTAAAAAGGTCATAGAGAAGTTTTAAAACTAAAGTCTGGGGGAAAGCTGACAGCTGCGGAGGAGCATGTGCTTTGGCTAGATACATCCCATAGTGAAGGATCTATTAACAGGGATTCTCTACATCCTAGTAAAGAGGAGAGGATGGAAATTGATAAAGTACAGGTAGGAGCTGAAGAGAAATAGTCAAATGAAAAATAGTTCCTTTCAATTACATCACATCAAGAAAGACAACGAAAAAGAGACAAAGTTTGAAAGTGCTTGTGTACAAATGCTAGAAGTCTAAATGCTAAGATGGGTGAACTTGAGTGCCTGGTATTATATGGGGTTATTGATATAATAGGCATCATAGAAACTTGGTGGAATGATGACAATCAGTGGGACATGGTAATAGCAGGGTACAAAATACATAGGAATGGCAGAGTAGGCCATGCTGCTGGGGAGGTGGAACTATGTGCAAGAAAGCACAGAGTCAAATATAGTGACAATTTTAAATGAATCAAACTGTACCATAGAATATTTATGGATCGAAATTCCATGCTTGAGTAATAAGAATATAGCAGTAGGAGTATATTACCAACTACCTGACCAGGATGGTGGTGATGACTGTGAAATGCTCAGGGAGATTAGAGAAGCTATAAAAATAGAAAACTCAACAATAATGGGGGATTTCAAATATCCCCATATTGACTGTCACCCCAGGATGGGATGCAAACATAAAGTTTCTAGACACCATAAATGACTGCTTCTTGGAGCAGCTAGTCCTGAAACCCACAATGGGGGAGAGAATTCTTGATTTAGGTGGAGCACAGGAGGTGCCCCAAGAGGCAAATATAACAAACTGCTTGGTAATACTGACCATAATGTAATTACATTTTTAAATCCTGTGGGGGAGGTGGGCGGGAGGGGAGGTGGGCGGTGGGCAAAGAAGCCCACCGCCGTAGCATTTAACTTCAGAAAGGGAACTACACAAAAATGGGGAAGCTAGGGGCCACTGGATGATTGAGGTGTTAAAGGAGCACTCAAGGAAGATAAGGTGGTTGTGGAGAAGCTAAATGAATTATTTGCATCGGTCTTCACTGCAGAAGATGTTAGGGAGATTCCCTACACCAGAGCCATTGTTTTTAGATGACAAATTTGAGGAACTGTCCCAGATTGGGGTATCAATAAAGGAGGTTTTGGAACAAATTGGAAAATTAAACAGGTAACCAGGATCAGATGGTATTCACCCAAGCGTTTTGAAGGAACTCAAATTTGAAACTGCAGAACTATTACCTGTGATATGTAACCTATCATTTACATCAGCTTCTGTACCAGATGACTGGAGGATAGCTAATGTGAAGACTATTTTTAAAAAGTCTCCTGAGGCAATCCTGACAATTATAAGCCAGTAAGCCTGATTTTTAGTACCAGGCAAATTGGTTTAAAACTATAGTATAGAAGAGAATTATCAGAGACATAGATGAACGTGATATGTTGGGGAAGAGTCAACATGACTTTTGTAAAGGGAAATCATATCTCATCAATCGATTAGAATTCTTTGATGGGGTCAAGTGCTTGGACTTTCAGAAAGCCTTTGGTAAGGTCCCTTACCAAAGCCTTGTAAGCAAAGTAAGCAATCATGGGATAAAAGGGAAGGTCCTGTCATGGATCACTAACTTGTTAAATGAGAGGAAACAAAGGGTAGGAATAACTGGTCAGTTTTCAGAATGGAGAGAGAGGTAAAGAGTGGTGTCCCCCAGGGACCAGTGCTGTTCAACATTTTCATAAATTATCTGGAAAAAGGGGTAAAAAGTGAGGTGGCAAAATTTGTAGACGATTCAAAATTACTCAAGATAGGTAAGTCCAAATCTGAATGCGAAGAGTTACAAAGGGATCTTACAAAACTGGGTCACTGGGCAACAGAATGGTTGATAAAATTCAATGTTGATCAATGCAAAGTAATGCATATTGGAAAATATAATCCCAACTATAACTACAAAATGATGGGGTTTAAATTAGCTGTTACCACTCTAACATTCTCCTCTGGTGTTATCTGGACCAGTGATCTGTTAGGTCACTCCAGTCCTTGTTTCTGGGAGCCAGCCTTACCCTGCTCTGCTGTGAGAACCCCCACTCCTGGGCTGTTCATGCACAGCCTCTGGCATGTAAACTGCTCCCAGCTACTTGCAACCGAATGACAATAGCCAATATCTCCGGTCCCAGACACAACCCTAGGAATCTCCGTCTTGCAGTGTCCAGTTATGCCCGCTGGATGCTGCAAACTTATGAGTTCATCAATTTAACAAATAAATAGATATCTACCAGGCTTGTTATCCCAAGGGGAGTCTCTGACATGCTTCAAACCAAATGCACTGCTTCAGGTAGAATAAATAAATTTATTAACTACAAAAATAGTTTTTAAGTGATTATAAGTCAAAGCATAACAAGTCAGATTTGGTCAAATGAAATAAAAGCAAAATGCATTCTAAGCTGATCTTAACACTTTCAGTGCTCTTACAAACTTAGATGCTTCTCACCACAGGCTGGCTGATTGCCCTTCAGCCAGGCTCTCCCCTTTGATCAGCGCTTCAGTCGCTTGGTGGTGATGTCTGTAGATGTAGGTGGAAGAGAGAGGAAGAGCATGGCAAAGTCTCTCCCATCTATCGTGTCCTTTCCTCCCTCTTGGCTCACCCCCCCCCCCGACCTTAGAGTCAGGTAAGCGTTACCTCATTGCAGTTCCAAACTGACAGAAAGAAAGGGGGGTGACTCACTCAAGAGTCTAACAGATCCTTTTGTTGCCTAGGCCAACATCCTTTGTTCTTGTGAGGCTGGGCTGGGTTTATCCCATACATGCCCTGATGAGTTGTGAACTGCCTCTCTGTTCTTGGAGAGTTTTGCCTGGGCTTGCTCTAAGCCATGAGGATACATTTTCAGCTGCATCACGCCACACACACCTCTCTCTCTCTCTCTCTCTCTCTCTCTCATAAATAATATAATATAAAAAATGAAATTATAACCTTACTATAATATCACTCTAACAACCATGCTCAGTGCATCATGAGCCTTCCAAAGACAACCAACATGACAAACTTTTTGCATTGGATACCACACAATCATTTTATAAAGATGAACCTGGGGATGTAGGGTGTTCCCCTGAGGTACAGAGCATCACAACCACTCAAGAAAGAGGTCTTGGAGTCATTGTGTATAGTTCTCTGAAAACATCCGTTCAATGTAGTGGCAGTCAAAAAAGCCAACAGAATCTTAGGAACCATGAGGAAAGGGATAGATAATAACGCAGAAAAATATCATATTGCCTCTGTATAAATCCATGGTACACCCACACCTTCAATACTGTGTGCAGTTCTGATCGCCCCATGTCAAAAAAGATATATTAGTAATGGAAAAAGTACAGAGAAGAAGAGCAAAAATGATTAAGGGTATGGACCAGCTTCCATATGAGGAGAGATTAAAAAGACTGGAACTTTTCAGCTTGGAAAAGAGACGACTGAGGGATAATATGATAGAGGTCTATAAAATGATGATTGGTATGGAGAAAGTGCGTAAGGAAATGTTGTTTACCCTTTGTGACAGGGTATACCAGACCCTCTGAGGCCCCCAGCTGGAGGCCTCATGGTCCTGCCACACCCCACCCCAAAAAAGGTCAGTGGAGAGGGTCTTCCAAACTGCCTAGAGTGGCTGTGGGACACAGCCAATCAGGGCCCAGAAGCCTAGTATAAGAAGAGCTGCAGGGCCAGAGGGAGTTCAGTTCCTTGCTGGAGCTGTAGGAGTCGTGGATGGTATGTGGCTGGCTGACGGAGCTACAGAACCCCGAACAGGGCAGTGCTGCCAAAAGCTGGGGGAAGCGAGAAGGAGCCCTGAGTTGGTTGCTGGGACTCCATTAGGACAAGGCCCTGAGGTAAGGGTGAAGACGACGCGGGGCCATAGGGAAGTGGCCCAGGGAATTAGAGAAGCCGTGCAAAATAGTTAAAGGGACACTGCAGACAGCTGTGATCTACAGGGTCCCTGGGCTTGAACCCGGAGTAGTGGGCAGGCCCAGGTCCTCCCATTAGCCACTGGGGAGAAATGGCATGGACATTGAGGCATCCCAGAGGGTCAACTGAACTATAGTGGCTCAGCTGGAGAGTTGTAGCTAGGAAGCCCCAAGAGGGCAAAGATAATATTCCTGCTCTGGGATAGAGCAGTACCCCAGTGCTCCCTTCCTGGAGACGGTCAGAGAGAGAGTGTGCAGGCACGTGCACTCAGCCAAGGGGGTGCTCATGAGAGGTGAGTGCATCCTGTCACACCCCTTCACATAACAAAAGAACTAGGGGTCACCCAATGAAATTAATAGGAAGGAGGTTTAAAACCAACAAAATAAAGTATTTCTTCATACAGCGAGCAGTCAACCTGTAGAACTCATTGCCAGGGTGTACTGTGAAAAGGTTCCAAAAAGAATTAGATAAGTTCATAGACGTTATGTCCATCAATGGCCATTAGCCAAGATGGTCAGGGACAAAGCCCCATGCTCTGAGTGTTCCTGAGCTTCTGACTGCCAAATATTTGAATGGACAACCGGGGATATATCTCTTGATGATTGCCCTGTTCTGTTTATTCCCTTTTAAGCATCTGGCATTGGCCACTTTTGGAAGACAGGATACTGGGCAAGATTGACCATTGGTCTGACCCAGTATGGCCGTTCTTATATTTTTGTGTTATGTACTATTAAGTTTTGTTATGACTCCAGAAACCTAGGAATGGAAATTCACAGCATATGTATGACTCCTGTAAATACACTAAAAACTTCATCCTGCAGACAGATAGGGAGGGAAAGCAAGCATATGCTGATACTTACGTGCCAGCGCATGCGCATATTTATAAAATGTTAACATTGGCACATGAGAGAATGAACCATCCGAAAACACTAATAAAGTTTTCTTTTAATTTCTACATTTACACCACAGCTATTAATTTTCTCTGTTATAACAGCCTGTCTGATAAAAGATCTCTTCAAATCAACTCCTAATATATCACATGCACTAACACAGTAAGTACTAAGTACCCAAATTACAACCAAGGCCATTTTCTCTCTCCTCCCCTAGCTCCAAGGATGATGTCCTGGAACAAAGGACTCTTCTTGGCCTGGTACTTCCCATGTAGCCAAATCTCTCCAACTCCCACTCTGGGGTTGGAAATTGGATTCAAGTCCATTTGAACTGGTGTCACTTTTATATTGTGAGAAAATGTGGGTGTAGTTCAGTTTGCTAAACTTTGTTAACCCATCTCTAGACTGTGTGACTGATCAGATTTTTATTGGTAAATGTTGATTCTACTGTACGTGCTGTGACAGGGTCAGGCCAGATGGCTACAAAGAGTGGTCAAAGGTAGATACATTAGTTCCAGGTTAAGCAGGTCCCTTTTCCCTGGGTAAAATAACAGGGACTATTCCAGAACACTCAGGAACTTTCTAGAACTAATTAAGGCAGGCAGGCTAATTAGGACACCTGTAGCCAATTGGGAAGCTGCTAGAATTAATTAGGGCTAATCAGAACACCTGGTTTAAAAAGGCTCTCACTCCAGTTAGTGAGGGGCGCACAAGGAGCTGAGAGTGAGAGGGCGTGCTGCTGGAGGACTGATGAGTACAAATGCTATCTGGCATCAGGAGGAAGGTCCTGTGGTGAGGATACAGAAGGTGTTGGGAGGAGGCCATGGGGAAGTAGCCCAGGGAGTTGTAGCTGTCACACAGGTGTTACCCAAAACACTACAGACAGCTGTGATCCACAGGGCCCTGGGCTGGAACCCAGAGTAGAGGGCGGGCCTGGGTTCCCCCCATGCCCTAAACTCCCTACTGGATAGAGGAGGAGTTGACTTGGACTGTGGGTCCCACCAGAGGGGAAGGTCTCTGGCCTGTCCCCTGACCCACTAGGTGGACCAGCAGACACTGTGGGGATTGTTCTCCTTCCTTTTCCTTATGCCAGCCAGTGATGAGGTTATCTGAGTGAACGGCAGATTTGAGCCACAAAAGGGAAGGGGACCAATAGGGGCAGGGAGGGGGCGGGGAATGGGGGTGGAGAAGGGGTGGAGTTGAGGCGGGGCCTCTGGCTGCTATTATAAACTTGCCAACCTAGGCCTAGGCCTTGTCGGCCTAGGTGTTAATACGCCGCTGATCATGGGCAGGAGGAAACCTACATGCACTCAACTGGTATATGGTCCCTTGAGAACCCTAGCCAGCCGGCTGGGATCGAAGCAGCTAGAAAACCAAGAAATGTGTTACAGTTTTCTGATATACCTTCCGTGCTGTTTTGGTTGGATCTGAAATTGAAAGAGGCCTATTTTCTGGTTCCAACTTGTATGAAGGTGAAATCTTGTGATATTGGCCCTATTGGAGAAGTAGGGAGGAAATTCTTCAAATTCAAATTCAAACTCCAACTAATCCTGGCAGGTTTACTTCATTTCCAACTACAGTGAGCTGAACTGCAGGCTTCAGATCAGATGAACAATGAATCTGCTATTTCTCTTCTGTATTGCTTTCTTTCCTGTGTGTCTTCCTTTTTCTAGGCTTGTCTTTTATTTTTCTCTCACTTTACTCTTATTAGTCTTTGAAGTGCATCATGCAGGCCCTCCAGAGGGAGTATTTTGCGTACAGGGCCGGCTCCAGGCACCAGCTTTCTAAGCAGGTGCTTGGAGCGGCATGCAGAATGGGGCAGCAGTCCGTGTCCCGCGGTGGCAATTCGGCGGTAGCTCTGCCGCTCTTCCAGGCACATCGGCAATTCGGCGGCAGCTCTGGTGCTGTTGCGGCGGCGGCAATTCGGCGGCGACTGCTTGGGGCGGCAAAATTGGCAGAGCCGCCCCTGCTTGCGTAGTATAGCATATGTATGTATTATTAGGACTTGGATAATCCTTGAAGATTTCAGTTCACCCTGGAGATTCATTATCAGGCTCAAGTTCTAAAGAACCCAGGTCGCAGAGGAATGCCAGCTTCCTCATCTGTGTCCCAGTTCCAGGCTTTGGATACATACAATATGTATAGTCTTGTTTAATAGGACTATGGAGGACAAATGAGAAAAATACAAGAATATCCGATCTCTAATATGGTCTTTTAGATTTCTGTTTGCACCTCAGCCACTCTGTGTAGATTTTGTTTGAGGTTGGTTCAGAGAGTGGTAGAAAGTTATCCAGGTCAAAAGGTAATATCTGAAGGGATGTTATTTCTTGCTGGCATCTTTCAGGAGATCAAGGATTAGTGAAACCTGCAGTCAAGATATGGCAATTGAAAATGAGATATGAAGACACAGAGAAGCCTACCTCATTTTCACAGTTATCCATATTCAACAAAGTTACATTTTGAAGACCTGTAGACTTTTCTTTCTTTCTTTTTCTTTTTTTTTCTTTTTTGTTGCTGAAATTCGAATAGGAAATGGAGAACTTGGTGTCTTTCTCGTATGGTAGTTTAGGTTCTTACAGTACGTAAGCTTGTATTGTTAGCTCTGAGCCTTTTTTCCATGTGTGAGCATCTAATATGCACTATAATGGAGTACTTAACGCCACTCCTTTCCCATATCTATCTATATTTATAGGCAGATAATGGAGAAGGAGAGAGCTTGAGAAATGCACTGTTTTCTGAGACCTTTTGCCACTTCAGATATATTCACTAATTATATACCTTGAAATGAAATATCTTGGAGCGAGTTGATCTTATCATTGTTTTTCCAGTGTATCCATCCCTGCAACCATCTCAGCTAAAAAGCAAATGAAGATTTCCTTCTGACACCTTTCACAAGTTGGAGGTAATAATTAAGCAATAACACATCAGAGGCATTGTATGACTGGGGTTTATTGCATACTAAAGGTGTCCTAGGAGGCGCCAAGCTAGCTTACTTCAACCTGAAAATTCACTAGTACTCTAGAAAATACATACTTGAAGTGTCCTATTGCAATTGTAAAATGGAAGGTAAAGAAAAATAGGGTTTGGAGATATTTGACCTGAGCATTTATTTAGGATTGTGGCAGTAATAAAATTACTGGCATATTCAGTAAACTAGTTCTGGAGCCAGTCTATAAGGTGTTATACTGAAAAGACAGTCAATACAGTTTTGAAGTTATGATCATTCCTAACTTAGGAGCAGAAATACTGCACAGGGAATGAATAGTCTGAGCCACATTTGCCAGCTAAAATAACAGTGACTGTAAATATATGGTCTCTCAATATACAGATTGCATAGGCCTCTGAGAAGCATACCAGTTTATGTACAAAGTGCTGGATAAAGTGGAAATGGACCTCTGAATAATATTTCAGGTTCCTCTGTAGTCAGCAGCTAGAGAGATTTCAAATGCTTGGCTGGCTTCAGAATGAAGCCTTTCTACAGATGATTTCACACAAATAGTTTAAGTAATATTGGTCAAGGATAGCAAGACTAACATGGCTAGAGTCATATTCCACAGCCAGGCCCTGCGCTATTGGAGTGGGGGATCAAAGGGGACATTTGCCTCAAAAAAAACTAGCTTCAAGGGCCCCCAGATTATTGTGAAAGGGCAAAATATGTACGATATTATCCAGTGTTAAGCAGTGGAGCAGCAGCTATTGGACTATAGGCAGAATCGGGGAAGGGTTTCCTATTGGTATCCTAGCACCGACAGCTGAGGATCATGTCAATTCTTTGATTATAGAGACTGTTTTTTAATAAAAACATTTTTCTTCTTAAAATCTTAAGGTTCCCTTTAAAGACAGAGCAAGTCTTGTTTATCGAGAATGTTGCAGGGAAATCAGTGAATTTTGTTTTTACTATAACTGGTCTTGGAGTCAGCTATTTATTGTCTTAAGTTTTGAATATTATTTATATTACCGTGGCACCTAGGAGCCCTAGTCATGGAGCATTGCCCCATTGTGCTAAGTGCTATTAAAAACACTGGACAAAAACAGTCCCTGCCTGTCCCAGAGAGCTTACAGTCTCAGTCCCTCTCCTATCTGCTTTCACTCCCTTTTGCAAGCACTAGAAGGGAGAATGATTCAAGGTCCTCTCTCCTGTAAAGAGCTACCTTTGAAGTATAGAGGTGTAGCCTACGGTGCTATCTTCCTGTCCCACTGAAGGCTTGATCCTGCTCCCATTGAAGTAAAACATACAAATAAAACCAAACAAATCAAAACAAAACACACGTGATTGAACCAAGACACTCTACCACGCTGGGGAGAAGGTGAAAGAACAAGCAACACTTGACAAATGCACAGTCACGTTGCTTAGCGCATGACTGCATGGTGCTCAGATGCTACGATGTAAGAACCTCTCTAAAACAGAATAGAATGGCAACACCCTCATTGATTTCTTTGGGATAGGATCAAGCCCTAAACGAGAAGTAATGTTTCTTGGAGAGGATGGGCAGCAGGGTCCAGCTCCTTGCAAGAAAGAACAGGTCTGTGAGGTGAGGCTCCTGAGCTCTTTGGCCCCTCCAAAGGAATGTTTGGCTTCAGGCTGAGAAACACAGTGGGGTGGGCTCTGCTCAAGGCCGGATTAAGCTTTTGTGGGCCCCCCTGGGGAATGATTGTAAAAGGGGCTGGGGGCAAAAGCGCAGTGGGGCGGGAGCTAAGGTTGGTCCCTGGAGCAAGGGAGGAGCCAGGAGTAAACCTCAAGCGCAGCAGGGCTGGGGAGGGGGTAAACAGGACCCCCCTGCCCACATAGAGCGGGTACCTACCTGGTTCTAGCCCATTCTCTTAGTCTCTCTTTGCACTGAGCTGCCCCTCCTCCCACAGCAGCAGGACAGGTTCTCTTCCAGCCTTCTGGGGTGGGTGTTGGGAGTGGGAGGAGCGGAGGCTAATGTGGTTACTCCTATAACCGCACTTTTAGTTTCCAGTCAGCACTGCTAACCGGACACTCAGGTCCCGTTTTCTCCTGGAGTTTCCAGTCTAAAACTGGATACCTGGCAACAGGGCTGCCAGAGAAGGCTTGGGGGGGAGGCGCAAGCAATTATTTTTAAAAGTGAGAGGGCTAAGCCTTAAGGGGGAGGCAAGTGGTGGGTGGGCTCGGGAGTGGAGAGGAGCTAATGGGCAGGGCCATGTCTGCTGTACTGCCCAGGTAGGTTGGAGACTGGGGGGATCAGTCACACAGTATCCCCAGCCCAGGTGACGTGACAGCCAGTGGTGGATTTAGATTTAGTGGAGCCCCCTGGCTATGTGTGCTCAGCTTCAATTTTGGGGCCCCTCCTTGGGACCCAGCCAAGAAAAAGAATATTCTCTCTTATCTCCCCTTTGCCCCCGTTTTTCATTCTTTTTTTCTTCCTCCTCCTCCTACAAGTAATGGGAGGTAAATGGAAAATAAAGTGAGGTACCTTGATTGTTCTTGTAGTCTAATTTATTTTTCCACAGACCACTTGAAAATTGCGGAGGGTCTCGGTGGACCACTTAATGATCTTTCCAAATATTGTTTGTACCGTTAGCTAACTATTGTAAAGTGCTTTGGATAAGAGCGCTTTATAAAAAAAAAAAGTGTTAAAAAAGTTGGGGTGCGGGGTCTGGCCAGGAGCTAGGGTGAGGGAGGGGGCTCAGGGTTAGGACAGGAGGTTGGGGTGTGGAGCGCCTACCTGGGGCAGCTCCTGTTTGGTGTGAGGGGTGCATGTGGTAATGGGTGTGTGTGCGCATGCAGGCGCTCCTGTTTGGTGCTCAGGGTGGGGATGTCCAGGGATGCAGGAGTCAGGGCAGAGGGCTGGAGGTGTGTAAGGGGGGTGCAGGGGCCTGGGGATATGAGGGGGTGCAGGGGTCAGGGCAGAGGGCTGGGGGTGTGGGCTGCGGTCGTGGGGGTGCTCGCAGCAGGGGGTATGCCCCCGCCGCCCCGCCTTTTCTTCTCCTTCTCCCTGAAGCAGCAAGCGAGCTGCGGCTCCGCTCTTCCCCCTCCCTCCTGCTGGCAAACAGCTGATCGGCAGCAGGGAGGCACGGGAACATAGCACGCTGGGGGAAGAGGCGGAGGAGGAGCTTGGCTGCTGGTGGAGCCTACCCTGGTGCAGCGGGAGCTGGCAGCATCAAGCTTCTGCCCCCACAGGAGAGAGCGGGGAGGGGTGGGGGCAGAGAAGAGCAGGCCGGGCCAGGGCCCCTTTGGATCATGGGCCCGGCGCCATGGTAAATCCGGTACTGGCTCTCCTATTGTATTTTTATTGCTGCAGATCTAGAACACACGCATTTCTTTTGCCTGACACCTACTGTCTCTGACCCCTGAAACTAGCTTTCTCCTAGTGAACTTTGTGGGCATCCGTGATGATGTCTCGCATGGAATATTTCCTCCTTAATGTGTGTTCTCCCTCCCCCTTAATAGTGCACATCTACTAACTAGTGAGGGACCGTAGCAGCAAAGTTAGACAGAGGATCCAGACTCTCCTGGTGGTAGGGCATATTAAGATAGGTGGATTTTTATCAGGTCCCCTATGCCATAGATTTGTTTTCAAGGGAAAAACACCAATGTTTAATAGAACAGGCTGCAAGAAAGAAGTGATCTGATTGCTTTACAACCCTTCCAGTTTTTGTGGATAACGGCAATACTAGAAGCACAGGCCAGAGATCGTTAGCTATAGCTAGGGCCCTACCAAATTCATGGCCATGAAAAAACACATCAGAAACCGTGAAATCTGGTGTTCCCCGTAACATTTGGTCTTTTTGTGTACTTTTACCGTTAATATACAGATTTCACAGGAGACCAGCATTTGTTAAACTGGGGGTCCTGACCCAAAAGGGGATTGCAAGCCTATTGTAGGGGGGGTCATGGTATTGCCACCCTTACTTCTGCTCTACTTTCAGAGCTGGGTGGCCGGAGAGCAGTGGTTGCCGGCCAAGCACCCAGCTTGGAAGGCAGTGCCCCTGCCAGCATCAGCACAGAGGCAAGGGTGAGAATACCATACCATGCTGCCCTTACTTCTGCCCTGATGGCAGCGCTGTCTTCAGAGCTGGGTGGTCAGAGAGCAGCAGCAGCTGCTGGCTGGGTGCCCAGCTCTGAAGGCATCGCAGAAGTAAGGGTGGCAATACCATGACCCACCTACAATTGCCTTGCGACCCCCCATGATACCCTTTTGGGTCAGGACCCCTACAATTACAACACCGTGAAATTTAAGATTTAAATATCTGAAACTGTGAAATTCAAGAATTGTAAAATGCAGAGACTCTGAAATTCACCAAAATGGATTGTGAATTTGGTAGGGCCCAAGCTATAGCAGGCTCCCAAGATCAGTATAGCTGGGAGGTGGGAGGAGACCACAGAAACAAAGTATTTTCCTGCGTTCGTTTTCACTTTAACATGCATTTAAACTTATTTGAAATGAGTAAATCAGCACTGGAGTCCGTTGGATCCTAAAGCTGCAGTGTCTGCTGAAACCGGCTTTTCCCTTCTAACTTCCGTCTCGACTGTGGGATCTTCGTCTTTGAATTCCCCCAGGGGTGGGCTTGAAGTCAGTCTCCATGACTTCTTCAAGAAAGAGCTGTTACAGCCTGTCTGTAAGTAAATTTGCAGTCTATTTTTTAAAAGCAGTTTGTCTTTGCTGAGAGATGCTCCCACATGTACTTCAAAGGCTGGAGATGCTGTGGTTTCTCTGTGGCACCTCTTGCCTTTGAAGACTTTGAAGTAACTATGGTAGTTGTTCTAAGAAAAAGGGAGCAGTATTTTTTCAAAAAATATATATTTTAATTATACTTAAAGCATGGCTAAATTTAAAGTCTGCCTTTTACAGTCACGGATTTCTCTCCACACAGGCTGCAGATACAAGTAGTTAAGTTTTCAGCAGAAGCTGAAACCAAATGTTTTGGTTTTAATTGACATATGGGATTAGAACATTAGGAACTCCATTGCTTTTTAGTTCACTGCAATCACATCTATTTGAGAAGCAGAATGAACACTCCACTTCTGTTGATACTGAGAGATAACTGCATCCTGGGTGCTGGAGGGACTCCATCCTATGTCTCCCCTAGCTGAGGTATTCTAGTATCTGGCTTTTTATTGGGGAGTGGGAGAAGACACCTCTGAAAAAAGAAATTACAAGGAAATTCTGCAAGTTTCCCAGTTTCCACTCAGGAATAACATACTGTGATCAAGTAGCATGCCCTCTTCACACTTACTGTAACCCAATAGACACACACTGGAGAGAGTCCCAACTTGATCCTTTCCTGTTGTTTCCTTGATGCTTAACTTAAATTACTTCAGCCTGAACTTGGCTTTTTCTAAGATTGTTCCCTGGAGGACCTGACAGTGAGTCAGTAGGAAGCTAGTTCTGCTGGCTGGAGATAATGTACTGTTTCCATGAATTCCAGACCTCCTCTTCCCCAGCACTTTGCCCTCACAAAGCTGCATTCAGAGTGAGACAACACAGCCTTGTTGTGTTTTGGGTTTAATAGATTCTAGAAGTTATATTCAGATGCATTTTAAATTGCATTTTGCATTTCTGCTGTATGGTACTTCACTCTTCTGTGTAATATAGCCTGTTTTACAAATACAGTACAGCACTCACGTTTTTGATATTCAAATAAAAATCCTTTTAAGAAAGAAAAATGGTTACAATGCACAAGTGCTCACTTTTAGTAAGTACATGAAAATGGTTATGTATGAAATCCAGCGAGGTGAGTATGCTGAGAGCCACTTCTAAAATAAATATCACCCTAGTGTTGGTGTAAGACGGTAAATTCCATTGCCAGTCCAGGACTTATCCTCGTTCTACTCCTCTCTTGAGCAGAAATGGCAAATTGTGTCAAGTGGGCCCAAATTATGTTGTAAAAACTAGCTCATTAATATTCAAGTTGCTCAAGACCATACTCTGTCTGGCAAGTGGGTTCTTATGGAAAGTGAGTGCTAGTCTGTCTACAAGCAATAATACTGTTTTAAAAGGTTTTGATTTTAATTGCATCTTTTACTTGGCTACATAGCAGTCTATGGAGGATGCCTTTTGAGTTCTTAAAATAAAAAATAGTTCGAAAAAAATCCACTATGGTCAAGCTAGAAGAGACTAATGTTTACGAATCACACATCAGTTTAAATACATTGTTTTTTGAAGTAAAGAAAGTATATGCCTTTTACACAAAATGTCTTGAGGCTTGGGTTTTTGGTTTTTTGTTGTGTTTTTTTTTAAAAAGTCTCCTTTTTTTTGGACACTTTCTGCCTTCAGCCTTTTTGCCCAACCCTCTGCCTGCAGTGTAAATGGGATTGAATAGAGCTCAGAGCTCTTAATCTTCACCACCAACCACACACCTCCCCCACTACCTCCTTTTTTAATTGTTTTGGACAATACCAGTATTCTACCCGTCACTCAGGCCCACAGCCTGGGTGCCATCTTTGACTCAGGTCTCTAGGTCCTCACTTCCAGGCTATGCTTAAGACTTGCACTTCCTTTTTGCGTAACAGCTCTAACATACGGCCTTTTCTATCCATCCACACAGCTAAAATTCTCATCAGCTCACGTCTCTATTACGGCAACATCCTTTTCTCTGGCCTTGACAAATGCAGTCTTTCCCCATTCATAACCATTCAGAATGCTGCTGCAAAAATCATTTTCCTAGCTCATTGCTTTGACCACATCGCTCTTTGCAGCATCCCTTAACTGGCTCCCTCTTTATTGTAGCAAACGTAAGCTACTTGTCTTCACTTTCAAGGCCCTTCATGATTTACCCCCATCCTCGTTGTCGTCTCTCAGTACTGAAAGGTTAGCCTCTGATCGGCTTATGTCAGCCTCCATTGCCCACTTGTTAAATTTTCAAACGAGCCCCTGCATGTTTTCTGTTATAGTGCCCCTCAGGCTTGGGCGATGCTCCCTGTAAACATCCTGAAAATGAATTCCTTTTCCTCCTCTTAAAACCATCCTGATATCACAGTCTGTAATGTTGGCCACTATTGTCTTGTCCTTTGCTTGTACTCCCACAGCAGTCTGTCTGAGGCTCTGTTGGTTCTTGTCTCAGACTGTAGTCCCTGCCTCAAAGAGCCTATATTTTTTGTTCTGTTTGGCACCTGGTGTGGTCCTGTTCCTTGGCTTGTGCTCGTTGGTGCTATGGTAATATATATAATAACAAAACACAAAGGGGCTCAATTCTCTACTGTGGCCTACTCCATTCACAGTGGAGGGAGGGGAGGCAGGGAACCAATTGCGGCTTTGATTCTATTCTGCCCAGCCCATGTGTGGGTTAATGAAGCTGAGATGTCTCACCCTGGCGACACGCTCCCTCTGCCGGGGTGGAAAGGGGCTGCTGGCGCAAGAAGCGGTCACACCGCCTCTGCCAGCATTGCACCAGTGTAGACTTCTCCAACGCAGAGGGTATTTTCCAGTGGCTGTTTCTGGTTTGTGCCACACAAAGGGGATGTAGCAGACCAGAGATCAGGGGCACTGGAATAATTTGTATAGTGGGGGTGCTGAGAGTCCTTGAACCAAACTGTAAACCCTGTATAAGATGGAAACCACTTCAAGCCAACACCCCTAGTTCCAGCACCTATGCCGGAGATTCTGCCAAAAGGACCCTTCTGTGTTTCCTGGAAACAGAGGCATGCCAGGATAGAGATCCTCTGCCCAAGTGGTGGTAGCTGGTGTTGGTCTATCTAATCTGTCTTGGTTGGCTGGCATTTATACTGCCCTCATCACCAAAGTATTGGCGCAGACATCATGTCTTCACAATGCAGGAGAAGGCAAAATCCCTCCTTTGGCACTGTGTACAGCATGTTTACCTGTGGTAGTTTCTGTACTGGAGTAGGTGTAGTGTGCACCCACTGCAGCCCTACCTTTTCATGCTCACTGGCAGAGCCAATCAAAAATCAGAATTTCCATCCAGAGGGATGGAAGCCCTGACCAGTTTTCCGCACCTTCCATTCTTGGAGCGCAAGCAGCCAAATAATGGCTGCTTCCTTTGTTTCTGGAATGCTCATTCAAGGCAGTTGTAATTTTGTCCAAAGCCTCATGAACAAAGCAGTAGAAACCCATATTTTGGCATAGATTCACCATAGCTGCTTCCCACAGGTATTGTTTATAGCTTCATTTAAAAAATGTCTCTGCCCCTGAAGGATGGCCATGCTGCCTTCACAGTGCAAATCTGTGTGTTGCTTTCTTATTTTGTTACGTAACTAGACAGACTGCAATAATATAGCACCCAGGGTACTCCCACGTTCCTCTTGATAGTGTTAATTTCAGATCTAGGGTTTTACCACTTCAGCACTTCGCACTTTTATGTCCGTTTACCTGCAACAGAATCAGATGCTTGATATTGTAACGTGTGCATAACACGTTTGCTCTTGTCACCTATAGTAAATATTTAAAACAGTTTGAAGAACACCAGCTTGCATCTTCTACAGATAAATTACCTCGTAAATATTTTAGGCTAGCTTAGCAATAGCAGTGTAGCTTTTATGCATCTGTAGTTTTTGTATATTTCAGATATTGCCTTATAGGTATTCCTCATAAATCTAACGTATACATTTATTTAACATGGGCCCTTTTAAAAATGTGGCGTGCTAGTTCAATGTGCCATAGATTTCTGTAGTTTTTGGACAAACAAAGCATCTTCTGTTTTGGGTTGAGTTTGCCAGCAATTTCTCTTCCTTATGTTTATAAGACTCCAAACCAGGAGAATCAGTTTGCAGACTTTGAGCTTTATCTTCCATAGTTGGGTATGAAGGGGATGATAGCAGTGCAAGTACTGGCCACTAGGTGCTATTGCTTTATAAATGTTAAACAACAGGTACTGGCCAAATATAGCTAGTATTTCTACAGCACCATTTCATGTTATATGCACTATGGATCACATTATACCTCCTTAACTCAGCAGAACTCCCTCTGAAGTCAATGGATATTTTTGCCCAAGTAATAAATGAGTAGGAGCAGCAGGATTTGGTCCTGAATCATAAATTTACCGGAGAGAAGATATAATGTGCCCTCCTGATGAGACTTCGGTGCTGATAGCCTTCTGCTGTGTCCTACAGGAGAGCCAAGGTTTGAGAAGAGAATTAGTACTGGTACATGATTTATTTGTTCTGTAGAGCAGGGGTTCTCAACCTTTTTCTTTCCGAGTCTCCCCAACGTGCTATAAAAACTCCATGGCCCGCCTGTGCCACAGCACCTCTTTTTCTGCATATAAAAGCCAGGGCTGGCATTAGGGGGCAGCAAGCAGGGCAATTGCCTGGCGCCCCAGGTCACAGGGGGCCCTGCAAAGCTAAGTTGCTGAGGCTCTGGCTTCAGGGTGGGGCTCAGAGCCCAGGGCTTCAACTTTCTGTCCTGGGTCCCAGTGAGTCGAATACTGGCCCTGCTTGGCAGACCCCCTAAAACCTGCTTGCGGCCCGCCCGGGGGGGCCCCCGGGCCCCTGGTTGAGAACCACTGCTGTAGAGGAAGGAGTGCTAGCTGCCTTGTCCTCTGTTATTTGGGCCAGTCATTTTTAAAAAGCAGACTAAATAATAGAATAAGATTTAGGCATTATAATTATTTCAGTGGAGACTGGTTTAAGGTCTTGTTCATTTAAAAACAAACAAACAAGCATTTCTTATTTTTGCCCAGTGTCCCATCCAGACTCAAACCAGCAGAGAGTAAAGCAAGAACTTGGTTCTCAAACTGAACGCATGAATTTTACAGCACACTCGTCTCTCTAAACAAATAGGTCACCATAAAAAAAAAAGTTTATAGTTTATAAAGCCTGTAGTTACTAGACAGTATTATCTGTGATTACCACAATTATCCCCTGTACTTATAGTTGAAGATATTTGGGGTAACTGTTTGGTAACTGTTGGCAAACCTTGAGTTTTAATGGCTCTTCCTTTACTCTCAACAAAAAAAATCAGCAATGCAGTTCTGTGTGCTTAAAAATTTCATCTTGGGGAGAGACACAAGAGGATCTAACAGAATTCTAGATTCAACATTTCCTCCAGCTCTGCGATTTCTGGTGTTCAGAACATTTCGCTATGGCTTATAGTACGCAATGGAGGCTTTCTGTAGGCTCACAAGTAATTGTAATTATCTTCTATAAATCCGTTTCCTGCCAATTGCTCATAATTAGAATAGCTCTACATTTGCAAAAAGGATTTAGTATGATGGTGACTTTTTTTCTATTGCAAACTTTTAATTAATCAATCCTTTACATGATTAATTAGACATGCTGAATTTCCAGTGATGTGTAGTGTTTCATGCCTATTCACCCTTTTGTTACTCAGCAGGTTTCTGTAAGCTGAAAGAGGATGTTACCACAGCTCATGGTTCATAATAAAATTCAAATTAAATAACCCCCTCATTTATAGATTAAAACTCAGGTTCAACAACTATACAAAGAGCTTTGCTTCACTGAAAACCTTCAGACATCTACCCACCCACACTCATTTTCTGCCTGAATTGACAGCTCTCTTATAACATAATTTAGATTTAATTCAAATTGAGGTTTAAATTGACTGTTTGTATTATCTCAGCCTGGAGCAACTTATACCAATTCCTAGAACATGATATCATTGTGGATGAATTGGTATTGCATACAGCATATTAAATCATTCCTACATGAGGACATTAAACAATTTCAAGGAAGGGACTTGCACAATTCCTGGAAGTGCTTGGACATCTGACTTGTAAAATCAGTTTTTTTTGCTTTTATAGATTCTAATTTTGGGAACACTCTTGTTCATATCGAAGGTGGATATATGAAAGTTAGCAATGAACTCTCTAGACTTCTAATAATATTGACTTTAGTAGTGTAAATTAAATAGCATAGATATTAAGCTGGATAGGTGTTAGTACAGTAATTCACTTTTTAGTCTGAAAGGGAATGTGACATTTGAGGGACCAAGCAGATGGAAAAATATAGACTCTTTAGTAGAGATGTCTAAACTGCAGCCAGACATGTGACTTGCAGCTCATGTAGGCATACCCACGCTAGCTTTACTGTAACTAGCTCACTAAAAGTAGCCGTGAGAAGAGAGTGATGCAGGCTTTGGCACAGGCTGCCCAGCAAGTCTCTATGCAGGGGGTCAGACAGGCTGGTACAGCCCACACCACAGTTTGCTGCTATTTTTAGCTAGCTAACTAGAGTATAGTTGGTGCAGGTACAGCTACATGTGCGGTAAATCACACTCCTGGCTGCAATGTAGAAGCGTCCTTAGGCAACTCCTAAGTTACACCAGCAGTTAAACTCTGGGCCACCTCACTTCCCCCTCCCAGGCTACACAGACATGCCTCCAGTGTGAGGAAGGCTCAGGAGAGGAAGACTTGGAGCTCTCGACTGATTTATTCCACCCAGGGATTCCCCTATGGAAGGGGAAAATTCCAGTTGTCCAGTTAAGGCAGCTTTCCAGACAGACTCGAGAATGAGGATTTGATGTCAACAGAGCATAACCTTGAATGTGAAACTTGGTCCGTCACCCAATAAATAGTCTAAAAAATTAAACTGATAAGGTGTCTGCAAACTAGTGGAGTGGATCACCTGGTAAGAGTGAAAAGAAATTTTTCACTTGGCAAGCTTTCTCCTCTTCCTCCCTGTTTTCTTTTGAGGCTTTTACAGTGCAAGGCTTATAACCTGGGAACGAGAAACCAAATGCATTTACACTAGCAAATAAACAGACCCACCCTTTTACTCTAACAACTGAGTGTGTAATTCTGCCTTCTCTGAGACCTTTCTCTGTAGCTGTTTTTATAGTTCTTCATATTGTCTCTGAGAGCTCAGTTGCACGGTCAGTCACCAAACCTGCTTCAATGGTCTGTGCTGTATACCCGAAAAGAATAATCAAGGAATAATTGTCTATTTGCTTTCCAGCAAGCAAGCACTTCATACCTTGTTACATGTTTAATTTCTTATCAACTTGACCGCACAGTATAGTAATAGAGATCCCAATTCAGCACAGTGTCCAAGTAGTGCTTTAGTTCTATTGACTTTAATGTTAAGTTGTAGTGAAGTCAGTGTTAAAGTTATGTATGTGCTTTGGTGAATATGAATGGTTTGCTAAATAATGGACTAAAATCAGACCAAATATATCAAAGATGAATAATTTCCCCTTTTACCATAATCTGGAAGGATTTTGTTTTGTTGAAAATAATTACATTACTTTGCCTAGTTTTTTGTATATTCTGCAGATGCGTCTCCTTTTGTTGTATCCAGTTCATTACAGAAGAGTGCAAAGAGTTATTGTGGATTCTATATGCTTTGCAGAGAAAAAAAGATTGATTTTATTCAACATGTGCAAAGGATTCTCTCTTCCTGATATATTGAAAATGTAATCTTGCCTGGCCATTAAGGCATATGAAGGACTGACTGATGAGTATATCAGGTTATAGGTATAATGAGACAGAGCCCATTTTAGTTTACCTGATTCTCATGCATTTTCTGGTACTCTAAAATTGTTTATCTTAGTTGTCATTTATTAAGAATAGCTTCTGTTTTACCTACAGATAATTACACAGTACAGAGTTAAAGGCAGCGTGGTCAGATGGAATGAGCATAGGACTAGGAGCTAAATTCTGCCATTAACATGATACATGGTGTTGGAGAAAATCATTCAATACTCCCCTCAAACTCTCAATTTCCCTATTTCTTAAATGGGAATCTGATTACTCTCTTACTTTGCAGGGTGTTGTGTGGATTAATTAGTTAATGTTTATATGGTGTTTTACAAAACATGTCAGGTATTATATAAATATTGAGAATTATTAATATTTTTAAACTGGAGAATTAATTTTACTCCATCCAGATCTTTAACTGATAATCCATTCATTTGGAAAGAACATTCTCTATCTACTTAAATTACCCCTTTCACCGTAATGCATGAGTGAATTTATCCTCACAGAACTTCTGTTTGGAAGCGATGTATAGATCTTTAAGGCCAGAAGGTACTATTATGATAATCTAGCCTAGCCTGTTGTATAATGAAAGCCAAAGGATTTCTCCCAGTAATTTCTGTACCAAATTTGTATTTTATCTGCATTTTTATAGATGAAGAACTTAACCACAAAAAAAAAGGAGTACTAGTGGCACCTTAGAGACTAACCAATTTATTTCAGCATAAGCTTTCGTGAGCTACAGCTCACTTCATCGGATGAAAGCTTGTGCTCAAATAAATGTGTTAGTCTCTAAGGTGCCACTAGTACTCCTTTTTCTTTTTGCGAATGCAGACTAACACGGCTGCTACTCTGAAACTTAGCCACAAAAGAGAATTAGGCCCTGATTCTGGAAATTCTTGAGGACACATGAACTTAACTAGCACGAATAAAGTTACAGTTGTACTTGAGTGTTTGCAATGTTACTCGTGAATAAAGTTTCCTACATGCTCAAGTACTTGCCAGGTGAGTGTCATAAGTGGATTGCGCAAAGTCACACAGGAAGTCTGTAACAAAGCCATGAATACTGAGTCCCAGTCCAATACTTTAACCACAATGCGATCCTCCTTTTCAGGTGATAAAATAACTTGGGTTTATCTTTGATTTACAGTTCTGCTCAGGCTCTGAGAGTGAATATGTCCTTGTGCAGTCATACGGCTTTTGCTTTCATTCTGCTGAAAAAGTTACTTCCTGTTAATGTGGTTCTTTGAGATATGATGCAGATGTGTATTCCACTTAGGTGTGTGTGCACCCAGTGCACCAGAGCCAGAGAAATTTGCCTAGCAGTACCCGTAGAGGGGCAGTGCTCATGCCTTGTGGCCCTAGCCCCTCCCCGGACACATGAGGCGGCAACATCCCGACCCTCCCTCAGTTCTTTTGCACCAAACACCCAGAAACAGGACACTGATGCAGAGGGGATGGAGGGTGGGTCATGGAATACACGTCTGCATCACATCTCGAAGAACCACAGTTCCAGTAAGTAACTGGTTTCAGAGTGGTAGCCGTGTTAGTTTGTATCAGCAAAAATAATGAGGGAGTCCTTGTGGCACCTTAGAGACTAACCAATTTATTTGGGCATAAGCTTTCGTGGGTTAGATGCAGCCGTATATTCCACTTAAGTGACCTG
Organism: Natator depressus; assembly: GCF_965152275.1. Taxonomy (NCBI): domain Eukaryota; kingdom Metazoa; phylum Chordata; order Testudines; family Cheloniidae; genus Natator; species Natator depressus. Next base: position 154,511,957 of record NC_134235.1, on the reverse strand, counting down.
CAAGCAGTACCCACCAGGAGGCAGCCTGGCATCTGCCTAAACAAAGACTGAAGGACTGCTCCACCAAAGCCTGCCTCCACCTTGGAAGATGCGGTTAAGGCATAATGGTTTGTGAACATTTGTATCGACAACCACATAGCAGCCCTGCAAATGTCCAATATAGGCACATCATCAAGGAACACTTTGGACTTTGCTTGTGTTTTGTAGAATGAGTTTGCACCCACGGAGGGGGTATAGCAGAGGCCATTTCATATGCCATCTTAATGCAGTGTGTTATCCATTTGGAGATCGTCTGCAAAGAGACCACTTGACCCTTCATGCAATCTGCATATAACACAAACAAATGAGATGAAGCACAAAATGGTTTAGTCCTGTCCAGACAGAAGCTAGACGTTACCTGACATCTAAATATGGAGATGCTGCTTCTCCAGACATGAATGAAGCCTGGGAAAGAACACAGGTAAATCTACCACCTGATTCACATGAAACTGAGAAACCACCTTAAACAAAAATTTTGGATGCAGTTGTAAAGTCACTTTGTCTTTGGAGAATTGTGTATAAGGCGGCTCTGCCGTCAGAGTCTGAAACTCTCACGTTCCCCTGGAAGATGTTACTACTACCAGGAATGCAGTTTTCTGACATGAAAGTGAAAGGGAGAAGATGCCAGGGCTCAAATAGAGGTCTCATTAAGGCTGCTAGGACTGAGTCAAGGTCCCACAGAGGAACAGGCTCTGACCAGAGGATGTAGATGAAGGAACCCTTTAAAGAATCTTGCTACCATGGCATTGGAGAAGACTGATCTTCCCTGAATGGGGAGGGGGACGAAATGCTGGTATCGCTGCCAGATGCACTTTCAGTGAACTAAACACAAGCCCCAGTGACTGAAGGTGCAGCAGGTACTATAAAATGTCTTGGATAGAGGCCAGTCTGGATTCTGTGGGCCAGTGACCACATCAAATATCCTTTCCATTTCGCTGATTAGGCCATACTGGTGGAGGGTTTTCTACTGTTAAGGAAGATTTGGTGGAAAACCACCAAACACAGCTCTTCCTTCTCATTCAGCCATGCAGCAGCCATGCCGTGAGATGCAGGGAGCTGAATGTGGGATGCAAGGTGCGGCCTTGGTTCTGCATGAGGAAGTCGGAATGGGGAGGAAGCAGTATGGGAACCAGAATAGGCAGTGTGAGAAGGTCAGAGAACTGGCACTGCCTTGGCCATGCTGGGGCAATGAGAATGAGCTTGGCTTGTTCCACCTTGAGCTTGAGGATGACCTGAGGAATGATCCGGATAGAGGGAAGGCATACAGGAGAGCCAATTGCCAGCGGAGCTGGAAAGCTTCAGACTAGGATCCTGGACTGATGCTCCCCCGAGGGCAGAACAGATGACGTTTTCTGTTGTCCCTTGTAGCAAACAGGTTGATTTGTCAGGATGCGCAAAGAAGTGAAAGATGACTCGGAGGAGCCCTTGTCTTCAGGGACCACTTATGACTCAGGAAAAAATACCTGCTGAAATGGACAGCAATATGATTCTGAACCCCAGGCAAGCAAGTGGCTATAGGAGTAGCGTTCTCCTTGATGCAGAACTGCCACAGCTTGATTGCCCCCAGTCAGTGCAACCTGGAGTGTGCTCCTTTTTGTTTGTTCACATAGTTCACATCACAATGGTATTGTCAGTAAGTTTGTGAACAATTGAGTATCTGATACATTTCTGAAATGCATTATAGTTGGCCCAAAGCTCCAGCACACTGATATGCAGTGAGGCCTCCTGCTCCGATCACAGCCCCTGCACTTTGAGGGACCCCCAGGTACACCCTCCCCAACCTATCAGGGAGGCTTCGGTAACAACCAGCCTGGTTGGCAAGGGCCCAATTAAGGGAATGCTGTGGCAAACATTCTGTGCATGCATCCACCACTGCAAGTAGTCCAGGACCAGTGGAGGAAGACGGCCCAGTCTATCTAGAGGGTAAAGAGTGGGACAGTAAACCACCCTGAACCACTTTTTAAGGGAGTGGGGACGAAGAGGTAGCCTTGCAAATTGGACTGTGTGCATGCAAGCAGACGTGGCCCAAGAACCTCAGGCATATCTGAACTGTCATGGAAGGCTGAAACTTTAGACTGAGTCAAAGGTGGTGAACTGTATGAAAATGGTCAGTCAGCAGAAATACTTTCGACTAGTGGAATCTAACAGGGCCCCAATGAACTCAGTTTTTTTTAGTGGGAGCCAAGGCTGATTTCCCGGTGTTTAGGATGAGACCCAGATGGTTGAGCAAGTACAGTGTGATGCCAACATGAGCAAGAACTTTCTCTCAGGATCTGCTAAACAGTAACCAGTTGTCCAGATACGGGAAGATGCAAATTCCTTTCTTCCTGAGATAAGCTGTAAAAATGACCAGGCATTTGGTGAAAACCTGGGGGGCAGAAGAGAGGCTGAATGGAGGTACTGTGTACTGAAAATGGTGCTCTGCCACGATAAATCGAAGAAACTTTATGTGGCTTGACAATATTGTTACATAAAAGTAGCAAACCAGTTGTTCTGAGACAATGAAATTAAGTCTAGACATTTGTCAAAGTTCCCATAAACTTTTGCTCCCATAACCCACTTCTTAACAAAACCCAACAGCTTGAGTACACTCAGCATAAGAAACATTAGGCATGGTAAAATTTCTAAATTTTAACCTGTACGTTTCAAGGGTAACCTTAAACTGCTTTAACAGTATCCAATACTTTACATAATTCAAAGCTTCTTGCACCCCAGCTCACTGAATACCTCTTTAGTTTTTCAGCCAGTCAATCTGGTTAGTAGGACAGCCATCCGTTGCACATCTGGAATCTGGTGAACATCACACAGTCATTCAAAGCTAGACAGAAATTCTTCCACGTCATCAGTATCTTTTTAGAAATGGGACAAATTCTTTCCCAATTTTTGCTACTGAGATGAGATGGATTTTCAGGCTGTGATAGTTTCTTTTGCTCCTCTATCACTTGGAGATGGGCTGTAGCAGCTTCTTTCTGTCTCAAGTGAGCTTTCTTTTCAGCCTCTACTGTTCCATTCACCTCAAGTGAGCCTCCCTTTTGATTTCAGCCTTGGCTAGGTGGCTCTGGTAAGTTTTCTTAGTTCTCTCCTCAGCTTCCTTTTCCATCTGAGCAATCTTTTGCTTCTCCTTCAATTGAAGATCTGACTTTCTCTCTCGTGCTTAAGACTCTGCTTGTCTGCCAGTGCTTACGTTCTGATTACTTCAGCTGAAGCTGCACCTGGGGCAGGTGAAGGAAGAAACCCTGCTTTCTGCTCACTGCCCATGACCAAATTTCTCCGTTCCTGATCTGAGGTAGGGTTTTTTTGGTTTTTTTTTTGTTTGTTTTAAAAGGATAACCCCCTTTGTGAGCACACATCTTCAAGGGCTTTTCTGTCAAGACCCTCATATGTTTGTGGCTCATTCATTGTAACTAATCTTTAACCTGTAAAACTCTCAATATCAAAATTTAAATTTTGAATAGCTTAGGGGGTTCTGATCCAAAACCTAATTGACTTATAGCAATATGTATCCTAACCAGACTATGCAAAATGTGATCAGGTGCCTGTGACGGACCACACTGAGACTACCACACTCAGAGCAGACTGCAAGGAGTAGGGCAGATAATCCCGCCAAACTGGTGGTTTATTCTATCATTTGATTCACCAAATCAGTATCAAAAGAGCTGTATCACCACCGTGGTTAACAAAAAGCCAAACACAATCCCAGTTTGGCATTCCAGCCCTTGACTCCCATCCAGACAAACAGGACTAATATACTGAGAGGTTACTGAAAACCTAATTCACCATATGTGAGGTTCTACTAATCCCAAAAGATCAGACACTTATCTCTAGGTCAGTATGAATCTCCTATCTTCCCCAAATGCTGCCAGCCAATCCTTAGTAAACTAACTAGAGATTTAATTAATAAAAAGAAAGAGATTTATTGAATGGTTAAAGAATCATATACATACAAGTGATATTCAGTGTTCATAGTTCAGGATCATAGAAGTGATGGAATAGATTGCTGGCTTGCAAAAGTCTCTCTGATAACGTCCAAAAGATTGGAAGGTCTTCGATCCGTTGTTCCAAACGCTCCTTTTAGCTGTAAATCTACAGTCCAGAGAATTGAAGGAGGAATAAGGCAAAACAGTGATGTCACAGCTTGCAATTTATAGCCCAGCCTAGGTGCATGGAAAGTTACTGGCCCAGTATGGGCTATAGGGTCACATGGGCATGGAAAATTACTGGCAAAAGATGGAGTCTTGTGTCACATGTCCTTGCATGGTTTGCTGAATCACAGGGGTGGCCAATGGCCACATGCTGTCTGAGTCATCCACAGGAAAGGCTTACTGGACTGGATGAGTTTTTTTCCAATTGCCCATTGTGAGCTGAGTGTCCTTAATGGGCCATCAACACAAAGATGTCTAGCCGTGATGTAAACCTATCTGGGAGGTGTCATCCAGGCATACAACACATCTTCAAGATAAGATACGAAGCCAATATTCATAACTTCAGATACAAAGATGATATATGCATATAAACAGGACTATCGTACTGAGCAATTCATAACTAGCCTGTTGATAACTTACATGACATACGTTGTACAAGATTTGTTGCAACTGTATAGCAGTGGTAACAACAGTGATCTAAATGGTCACCTTTCTTATATACAGCATCACATTCAGATACAGAGTTTTGGTTCAGACCCTTTGTGGTGCAAAACAGAGTTTAGGGGTCGTCTTTATACTTCATACTTTATTAGCTTTTTGCAGTTGCCTTGGATAGGCTCTGAAGTACCATAGAACAAAGGTCTTTAAAGAGATTGCACATGAGACATGGGTTTGATGTTATCAAGGGTTATATTAATGGTTCAGCCACGTGAATTCTTAGGGTCCCTTGTGCAGGATCCGTACCTCTTGCAGGTGGCACTCAGCATCTTGATGGCCACTGTTCTGGATTATATTTCCATTGCATGGTAAGATTATCCCACTGCATTTAGTGTTAAATTGGGGCTTGGAGAGTCCCAGGACTGTTATAAATGTTGTAACAGTATATAATAGCAAGACTTTGGCTATATCCAGCAGTGCAATAATTGTGGAATAAAGTTATTCTATTTATAAATGAAACACTAGAGGGTGGGATTAAGTGCTGTGAGGAGGTTTGTGTGAATTAATTGGGTTTAGCAGTAATATTAGAAAAGTGATTGATTGTTGGCATTACGTGCTGCTTATAAAACTAAAGATGGTCAAATCATATTTAAAAAACCTAAAATGTACTGCTGCCTAGGAGCACAGAGAGGAGTACATAAGTGAGTGCTTCATTTGCTTGCTGAGGATCACACTTAAGCTTGTATCTTGGACACAGCTGTTCATATCAAAAAGTGAGTAACTCTGTGATTTTATTTATTTTTATTTTTTTTTTTTTATTTATTTTATTTTGCACCAATCCTTCTCCTTCTTTACTATATCATCCCCATCTTTGTTACTCTCACGCATTGGGGAACAGCTAAATATAGATGATAGACTCTTTGGGGCAGGGACTAAGTCATGTCTTTTTATTTGCTCTGTAAATTGCCTAGCACATTTGAGTGCCGTACAAATAACTACTGTAAATTTACAGGGTTGCAATGGAGAGCAGAATTTGGCCTCTGGTGTTCAAATAAAATCACTTAAAAAAACCCCTTCCGGTTCTTAAAGAATATTGACACCAAAAATGTTTCAAACCCACTTTTGGGATAGGTAATATTTCCATTCTTCCTTTCTAATATGATAGAAACCTCTGAGATATGGATAAGAAATAATGTGATTAACACTTTTCAGGTTGGCTCCTCCAAGATGCGGAAAAAAAAGCCACTGGCCACCTCTTCACCTTAGCCCTTGAGGGAGCCCTCTCCACCATCACCTTCCAGGAGTTTGCTACCTTCTCCTTACCCCTCCCTGTTCGCGAGCCTTGGGTCCGTCCCATCTCAAGGTCTCCCGGGTTGAGAGGAGCCACTGCTGTTTTGGCAGGTTGAGGGCTTGGCATGCAGAGTAGGACCCGGGTGCTGGCTGCACTTCCATAACATGCATGGTAATTACAAGATTTCTGTACAGCCATGCAGCTTACAGGAAACGTTGATCTCAAGTGGAAAAAGAAAAACAAAAATTGCACTTTAAATCTTTTCACTGGCAGCCAGCAAGGCAATAGAAAAACCAGCCAGGCCAGTTAAAAATGAGCCAAGTGGTAACCCTATTATACATGCATTCAGCAGGCTTTCTCTACCTTTTTCCTTACAGCTGTTAAACCCCATTCCACTTCCACATTTTGTAAATTAGACTCACTCTGAGTTTGCTCACCCTTTGAATGCTAATTTGGTGAGAGCCATTTACATTCATTTCCTGGCATTTTACACCCAACATACAGTATATCTTATGCTGCGGTTTATGGCACTGCTGAGTTTGAGCCACAGACTTCCATTAGAGTTTTGCCTGCATCCTGCAGGTTTACTCTGGACTACATTTAGTTAATAAGTGTAGAAACTGTGGATGGTTTCTTCTCTAACAGGCTCATCAGAATGCAGAAGTTGATGGCTGAGTCAGGAGTATTTGATAGATTAACAGAAAGGATAAACACTTACAAAGGAGCTGCACCTGAAAGGTGCCGAGTACCCATCATCAATTTTATAGATTTTGGGCTTGAGTATGACCCAAGTTAAGATGGTGTAAATCAGGAGTAACTCACTGTAAGAGAGAACTCAAAAACAGGCTGCTAGTGTTTAATAGCGTTACTGCACACAACTACTGACAATCTAAGCCTCCCTGCTGAGTGGCAGGGAGTGGGTTAGATGAAGCAAAGGCTTCCTCTAATGGGCCTTTTATAAATTTCTAGATAAAAGTTATGTTAACAGTGAAGGTAGAGAGTATGTATCCGCCAGCTATGGGTAAAATCATTACAGGGATGTTGTAATTATCGCAAAACCTCAGTTAGGATTAAACATTTTTTAAAAAATCCAAACATGTTAAGATAGGAATGTATCTGTAGGGCATCCAAACAACCTTAAGTCTGTACTGTACTGACTCTGTGCATTAAATATACAATTATGATTAGTGCATAATAGGGTTTGTAGTTCTACATTGAACTAATTTTTAAAGACACATTAGTATTTTTCATTTGTTCCCCTCATATTGTCACTGCATTTTTAAAGTAACTCATTTTTAAATGAATTTCAGTGTGTAAACTAATTAACAGGTGCCCAGATCGTAAGTGCTATAATTTTGGAGAGGATACTATGTATACTTTGTGCATAACATGATGGCTGAATCTCTGTTTTAAGTGCAAAACTCTCCTCAAACTTAACTATGGAACCACAAGCTCTAGATTACATTACTATAGGAAAAACAGCAGGATATATGCATAGTATGTAATTGAACATGCAGTAGTTTAGAAAGTAAATGACACAGAAAATTGAAAGGATAAGAATACATGCAATTTCTCTGTGAGCAGCTAAAAGGGCATATACATTTTTGGTCTGAATCATTCAAATTAAAATATTTAATGCATGTATCAAGCCATTCAAGACAAGTTACAGCTGGACAAAATGACTTTTTTTCAGGAACTGTCTTTATCCCCATAGTGAGATATTTGAGAGCCATCTATTCCTTATGTTGCAAATAATAGGTTTAATTTTTCTGAGGGTTTTCATGAAGATAATTCTGGTCCAGTTAATATAATGCCATGTTTCAGTGGTGACACACTTAGATATCTTCCATGAAATCAATGAAATATGCTACTTATTTTTTTTAATTAATAGATGCATTGTGTCTTTGAAGATTGACTTTGTAAGATCTAGTAATAAACCCATGCACTTATATTTGGTTTTTCTAGAGTACTGAATGAACTATGTATCCCTATTTGAATTTTCATTTTATCTGGGATTCAACTTGCTGACAAAATGCAGAAATGTGATGTGTACCTTATCCTAGTAATGAGATAATTTCTATAGTAGCAATAGAAAATGGGTAGAATCTTTTTTTTTCCAGGTGTAGAAAAGTCAAGGGAAATATCTCTTTTTTTCAGGAACAGCAGGAGAAGCAAACAACATCTCCAGGAGATGCTTGCATTAAAACAACACATATTTTCAGCTTTGTTAAATGTGAGGCTATAAATGAAATGAGCCTTATAAATGAAAAACTAAAAACTACGACTGAGTGTCATTTTTTCTAAGCAATTATGTAAAGGAAGTGCTAGCTCTGCCAGCAATTGAAATGGTGAAACTAGAGCTGAAAATGTGGGGGGAGAGGGGGTGTAGATGCAGGATGAGTAACATTCAGGGAGAAGAACATTTTAAAACCTTTAGGTGGATTTGAATCCCCATGAAAATGAAGGATTTATGGTTTTTGAACCAGGATTATTGTGGGAAGGTGTTTTGCCTCTCACTTCTGACTTCCAACAATATTGCCATTTTTTCACTCTTTAGGTACTTACATGGCTTCCATCACTGCGGTGTTGGAACAGTTCCCAACCATTTAATGGTGTTTATCCTCACAATGTCCCTGTGAAGTAGGGACATCCCATTTTACAGATGGGTAAATGGGCACAAAGAAGTTAAATGACTTCCTCTGTGATCATGTGCAAATATGTGGCAGAGTCCGAAATTAAATCCAGCTCTCCTGAGCCCCAGCCTCTGGTGTTCAGTGGTTACTCAGTGCTTAAGTTTCAGAGTAGCAGCCATGTGAGTCTGTATCCACAAAAAGAAAAGGAGTACTTGTGGCACCTTAGAGACTAACAAATTTATTTGAGCATAAGTTTTCGTGCATCCGATGAAGTGAGCTGTAGCTCACGAAAGCTTATGCTCAAATAAATTTGTTAGTTTCTAAGGTGCCACAAGTCCTCCTTTTCTTTCAGTGCTTAAGGTACGTGCCAAGAGCTCTGCTTTATTCTGTGTCCTGTTCAGGTGGCTGTGCATAAGAACCATAAGAGCTTCACAGCACCCCACCTGGACTCTTTCTGGGAAGTTCAGTCCTTAAAGGCACAGTCCGCAATACCACATAATCGAGAATCTTAACCACAAGACCATTCTTCCTCCCCTTTTAGTAGTGGGCTTCCTTTATGCAGAGATGGCCAATTCTGAATTTAATTTGTCATGTAGACAAAGGTGTTAGGGAGTAGGCTGAAAATGGGAGCGTCCAGCTCCTTTCAGTTGTGACCCAAAACAGACTTGACCTCACGTCAAGGCCTCCAAAGCTAAACTGTCATTTCATTGTGTAATCAATGTATCCTAGATACTGCTGCTTTGTGCATTCCATGCAAACACACAAATATAAATATAGTTTGTTGTGAAACTTAGTGGTTTGGGTGTGGCAGATATTATTACAATCACAAAACTGATCTATTTCTGGCAAGGAAAATGGGAGATAGTATCACACAAATACCTTTCCCCAACAGAGCGTTGTTGCTGATGGGATAAATGAAACGATGCTTACTAAACTGTAGAAGCAGTTATTGTGGCTTGCACCTTCTAATACTGATGAAAAGTGCAGCCTAAACATTACTGCTTATATGGCAACTCATATCACATTGACTTGTATTTCAACTTTTTTACAAAGTTATTCTCCCACAATGAGAGGTTAGTGAACTGTAGAGTCTTCTGAGAGGTCTACAGTTAGTCTGGCTCAGGTAGCTGCTGCACCAAGAAGGATGAAACATTTCTCTTCCTGTTTAAACCTAGGATCTTTGCTGAATAGGCCCTGTGCTGTGTGTGTGTGTGTGTGCGCGCATGTGCACATGCAAAATATAATCGCTAAGATTATGCCTGTACTCCATGAAAACTATAGTCCATTAGACTGTCAGATAAAAAAAAACTTCATCGCCACAGACTGTTAAGCAATAGTGCGTGGTTTGGGCCATCACCAAGTGTTGATACTGTAGATATATTTATTATTTGTATTGCAATAGCACCTAGGAGCATAATTCACATACCAGGACCCCCGTTGTCATGACTCGGACGTGGGTGGTCGAACCTATTGGTTGGAGCAGAAGTCAAGTATCAGGCCGAGTCAGCTACTTAAAAGGTCAGAGTCCGAGACAGAGGGTGAACTGAGAGTCAGTGTCAGGAGGCAGACAGGGTCAGCTTAGTGGGAGATTGGAGTTGGGCCCCAGGTAGGAAGCCGGAGTCTAGGGTCTATCGCAAGCAGGATCTGTAGCAGTGACAGGCAGACAGTCTGTGGTGTTGCTCAGACAGTTCCCATTCATGGCTTCCTGGTTTAAATACTGGTACCAGCCAATCAGTGGGCTTGAGGGGTCGCCACTCAGGTTCTGCTGGGAAGTTCTTCCTGCCAAGCCCAGCCTCCCAAGGACCTCCCTGGGAGCCCAGCCTAAGCTTCCCATGGTGATGCAAAAGTGTCCTGGGTCCAGAACCCCCATGGTCCCAGGTTCCAGGTCTGCAGGTTCTAACACCTATTATATTAGACACTGTACAAACACAGAACAGAAAGATGGTCCTTGCCCCAAAGAGCTTTTGATATAGAATTCTCCTTTGATTCCAACAGGAAGATTCACACGTGGATTGATGCTAGAGTGTGGTCAAATCAGTACTGTACAACGATGTACTTTTCACCTTTTTGTAACAGGCTGGCAGAGTTTGTATTAAAACCCCACCCTGTTAGCAGGTGATGATTTGGCTGGAAAATGTTAATTCCTTTTTGCTGATTCATTGTTGCACATGGCTCATCATCCCCTCCATTAACCCATTCACATGCAAATTGAGCCAGAGTTGTGCGATTCGGGTAATCTCGAAGGTTGGCACACTAATGATACCCCTTTAGCGGCTGCAGCTGCACGTTCATCCAGCTGTATGTAGGATCTGAGTGAGGCTGTAGCTGGCCAAATGCCTAAGCATGTGAAAACTTGACATATACTGGGGTGACTGGAATTGGACCTGGCCATCTGTGTTTGCAACGTTATGGGATAATGGAGGCACATGGGTGCCAAGGCCCCGTCAGTATTCACAATGCAGGAGAGAGAGAAAAAGAGAGATTAGCTAGGAACTGGCAACACAGATTGATGATAAAACCTACATGCAAGGCACAGAAACGTGACATTCTGCCTGATGACGTTGAGGGAAGTAGCATATCCCTATGCTCCATGTAAAAGACATGAGTTGGTTCACATCATAAAATGGGATAAGTTGTAAAATGGAGCAATATACCATGATAGTAAAACAATTGATATTTCTCACTTTGTTTTGTTATTCCTTTACTGAACTGTGTGTGTACCTACACATTTTTAGGGTGAGGTGAAGAAAACAAAATTTTAAAACATCAGATGAAATTAATGGGATTGCTGAAAGATCAGAAGTTTGTAGCATTGCAGATGTGCACTATATATATTGCTTGAATTATTACAGTACTAGTTTATTATTGACTTTAAGTGGGTCTTTTTCCAAACATGAAAGCAAGGAAATGTTCCCATTAGAAGTGAATAATTTTGATGTTGTCTGAGTCTATTCTATAATCTTTACAAACTGTTAAAGATTGTGGGCTGATTTCTACCCTCTTTAGCACTCCTGCAATCACGATGATCCTGATTCTACTCTGTTATGCTAGTTTAAATCAGGAGTAAGGCCACGGAAGTCCATGGAATCATACAGGTGTAAAAACAGCATAACTGAAAGGAGACTCAGGCCATAGTGCTCAGAGGTGTGGACAAGGGATACAAGGTGGGTGAGATACTATCTTTTATTGTTGTAACAGAAATTGGTCCAATAAAATATATTACCTCATCCATCTTGTCTCCCTAATATCCTGGGACTCTCATGACTACAGCTACACTGGACAAGGAACGTCAGTTCAGTAGCATTTGTCCTGTGTTGTTTAGCTGTCTAGTTTGTTATAAGCAGTGACTCTTCTATTGGTGAAGGACATAAAAGTTTATCTGTCTTATCTGTTACTTACCACAGACGGATCATTGTTACGGTATGTTTGAACCAATTTTAAAGTAAAGCTGGAAAAAGTAGAAGCAGAAACAAAGTTGAATGTCAGAACAACAAATCTAGGCTCCAGGGAAAGACAAAACTTCTGTCAAAACGTGGGGCAATGTTGACTGGCAAATCATGGTTATTTAAAATACCTAAAAAAAAGAGAAAGTAACTTAAAGGACTTACCGGTACGCCAGAGTCCGGGGCAGGGCCTCAATCGGAAGATGCGGGGCCTTTAAATCCCTGGAGTTCTGGTGGCGATTTAAAGGGCCGGGGCTACAGTAGCGGGGGATGGGAGGCTCAGGCCCTTTAAATTACCGCCGGAGCCCCATGGTAGTGGTAGCTGCGGCGGTGGATGGGAGCCCTGGGGCTCAAACGGCGATTTAAAGGGCCTGGGGCTCCAGCCGCCACTACCACAACGGAGCCCCGGGCCCTTTAAATCACTGCTGGAGCCCTGGGGCTCCCAGCCGCTGCCACTACCCCGGGGCTCCAGTAGCGGGGCTCTGGTGGCGATTTAAAGGGCGCGGGGCTCCGGCCACTGTCGGGAGCTCCAGGCCCTTTAAATCGCCGGCCTGGGGAAGCTGCCCCCTGCTGGTACGGCTCTTGCTGATACGCCGGACCGGAGCAGACTGGCTTACTTTCACCTCTGGTGAAAGTTCTTGAAGTACACTGCAACTTCTGTGGCAATAAAAGACCTAGTACTAGTCTGTCTATGCCTTGTTCATTCGGAAAATATAAGCAAGCTAAGAACAGAGAGTTGGAATGAAGTTTATTTCTCTCCCATTCTTATTCAAGGCTCAGATTGAACAAGACCACCAAATTCGAAACATAAGCCAGTACTCTGTCATTGCAGTGCATGGCGTTATTGTTAACAGCTATGTATTTCACCCCTAACGTTTATTAGTATTGTTCATAACTAGAAACTTAAACTGTTTTACTAATGCATTTTAAACCATTATTTGTTTTATTCACAGATGCTTCCTTGATTTACACTCTCTCTCTCTCTCTCTCTCTCTCTCTCTCTCTCTCTCTTTTTTTTTCTGGCCTAGTTACCTAGTCTCTCATGGCAAACTATTTTTTGTTTCTCAGAGCATGAGCTGAAACCCCTTTAATAGCTTTAGAAGTATGCTTACAGGACTGTATTTCAAGAGCCTTTAAAAGCCACTGTTTTTTCTTTACAAACTCATTAATACCACACTTCAGTGACACAGATGAGTGTTCTGCATCACTAAACCTGAGGTTGATGCACAGTGTGATATCTTAGTGGATGAAACTGATTTCAAATTTGAAAGTCAAATTATTTACAATTGATTATTTTTCTGATAGTGCTTTTGTAGCACATGTGTGTCTGGGTGTCCATATATGGGACAATTTGCTCAGTCCTCTGTGTCTGAAGAAAGCTCATCCTACAAATAAAGAATCCACTCTGAGGTCCATTTTCTTTTTTCTGCATGTAAGAAGCAGCCACTGTCCTATTCAGCAGCTAAGCTTATAAGAAAAAGGGCAGGTGAAGAGCTCCCTACAGAGCTGCTGCGAATTCCATTGGAAACATCAGTTGCCACGGGGATACTGAGCAACAAGACCACTGTAGCGCTTCCCTCTTGGTAGTTCTGTTGCCCTCATTTTCACAAGACCTAAGATTTGAAGCCTGCTTTCCAATTAGTCTTCTATTTATCAGGTGCCAGCACTACTTCTGTGCCTCTTGGGCCAGCTAGCCTCTGATAGGTTTTATTTCCCAGGCTTGAATAGCTGTTTTGCTGGAGTAAATTCTAAATTCACCACAATTGACCGGCGGTGTAACACTGACCTTAGAGTGATACTCTTTTAAAATCTCTTTTTGTGAGACCGAGAAGGTTAAAGGGTTTTGAGGTCTCAGGCTATCTTTTCAAGCTTGAGAATAGGAATCCAATCTATGTACTTTTAAATAACTCAAAACCTAATTGTCAGAGAGCTTGAAACAACCTTATTGCTGGTGTCTCAAGTTGCAGCACGGTGGCCTGAAAGAGGCATGTCCATGCATCCTCCAATTTGAGAAGCATCCAAAAGTTTGGGTACTGTGTACACTCTTTAGGACTCATCTCCCCCCTCCACCCCCAGCCCTTTCACCAGCCTTTATAATATGGTCTTATTTATCTTCATCCAAGTGCCTCTTGGACCTTTTAAGAGTAGGTGCTAGCAGCCATGCTGTAACTGGGACTTAGCCCTTTAAGGTAAAAGAATCCTGGGAAATGCAGTTCCCTAAGAAGGGACTGAGTCCACAGATCATATGACCAAAAGGTGACTGTAAGAGGCTTGTATAATAAACAACCTAAGTTTAGGATGGAGAGAGATCTGTGGGGAGCAGGAAGTGCTGTGGAAATCTCTCCTTGATGGGCCAGGGGAGGGGGCTTAAGAGGGCTGGGAAGCATTCAGCCTGGGAGAAGCTGTAGAAAAATCTTAGGAGACAGGCCATGTACGAAGTGGTTCAGGGAAAAGTAAAGCAAGGATGTTGAATGGGGTCCGCAGCCATTGAATGTTTAGGGTTCTTGTGCTGGAACCTGCCGTGGAAGGTGGATCTAGATTCTCCTACAGCTTCACCTGGAGATAGTGGGTATGCACCCCTGCATTAAGGGGGAAAAGGAATTATTGAGACCTACAGAGTCAGAGAGCCTGGAGAGAGCTGGCAAGTGACTGATTACAGCCTGGAAGTGTGGTGTGTTGCCTGGGAGGGTGTTGGCAGCGGACATGGTTCTGCAGCACCACAAGTGGCTGAGGATCAGGAAGAAATTTCCTGTGGTAAGATTCCTCTTGGGGTGGTGTCCTCCCAAACTGTCTCCAACAGGCAGCTATGTCTTAAAGGCATTGTTGTGTCCTATGTTTGTGGCCACTAAACAAGCCTCTCCTTTTCTCTTAAATTAGTGAGGCCCAGGAAGAATGTTACCTGTCCCATCAGCTCTGGCAGCAAGATTGTCAAAGGCTAGGTGGTTGCAGTGAGGAAAGATGACAGGAGTGTGGAGAGAGAATGGGCTAGTCGTCGTTTGGAGGGATGGCTTGGTAAGGGTGGGAAATGTGGCCATGTTTAAATTGTGGTGTGGGAAGGAGTATGGGAGGAACGGGGGAAGGGGGTCCTTATGTGACATTTTAAAATGGGTCTGATTCATGAATGAGTGAATTGCTTCATGACTTATGTCAGCCTCAAACTATTGAGAGATAAGGAGGAAACGAACCTGGGGTAGGTTAACTGCCTACTGTAGGGTTTCTGGCACCTACCTATGAAGCATCTGGTACTGGCCTTTGGCAGAGACAGGTTAGTGGCCTGAATAGACCACTGGTCTGATCCAGTATGGCAATTGTGTTTCCATATGAAGATTTAGGTTGGCTTTTTATTTTATTTTTCCCAAAATTGTTTGTTTCCAGTCTGAAGGATGACTAGAAGCCCAAAGCTACAATATTCAAAGGGTCTACGGACAGGAGATGCTCAGTTCCCATTGCCTATCAATGGGAGTTGAGTGAATAATGCCTTTATGCCTCTTTGAAAATTACACCCTAAACTTCTGTCAGTGTCTGTGATGCCTTCTGTCCAAGGTCACAAAATGTTTATTCAGAACATCCCTAGCGCTGTCCATGGTGCAGTCGCAGCCAGTGATTGTGCTTGGATGGCAGGATAAAATACTGTGCCTTTTTGGGGGAAGTACTATATCATTCACATATAAGAAATATCCTTCTTTGTAGCCATTAAGTGTCCCATAAAATATCTTGTGTGTTTGTTAACATTTTGGCATCACTCTTAGAAAGCAGGCTTTATTGTAAAGACCAGCTACTATAGTCTCAACTGTAATAAGTCATGCTGTGTTAAGGTGATGAGCTCTTTATTCTGCCCTGTCTCTAAAAAGGACACACGTAAA
Source organism: Natator depressus (assembly GCF_965152275.1). Classification (NCBI taxonomy): domain Eukaryota; kingdom Metazoa; phylum Chordata; order Testudines; family Cheloniidae; genus Natator; species Natator depressus. The sequence goes on along the minus strand of NC_134235.1, from coordinate 154,496,108 downwards.
TGGTTTTATTAAACATTTTCCAGATAATAGTACCACTATTTTCTAGTTTTTCTTCCCTCTTGACTTGCCCATCTCCATTATACCATTATTCTCTTTGAAGAAGCTATGTTATGTTTACCTTAGTGGTATACAGTATCCAGAAGGAAAGGGAAGAAAATCTATGTCAGCTCAAAAAGTATCTCCTTAGGAATCTATGAAAAATTAAAATCTTATATAAGGTGCTATAGACCCTGGATGATGTGGTCTTCGATGATTCCAAAAGAAATCATATTTTTGTGTGTGTGTCTCTCTCTCTCTCTCTTGTGATGGTCCAAAGAGATTACATTAAAACGATGCTTAATCAAAACAGTCACAACAGCAATATTTATTTCCTGAATACCATACAATGTGACTATTAAGCATTTCCTTTTCCCTTTTCCTGATTGCCTGGGCCAATCAGAACAATATAGGAAACTATAAAAAAAAAAAAAATCTTGTGTGAAAAGGGAAAATGTTTGCTGTTCACAGTTCAATTCCTAACAAGCATGTGCAGGTAGAAAAAACTGGCACAATGTCGTCTTCTGAAAATGGGCCCCGGAGTAGGAATAAATAGGTGATTTGCAATACCTTTCCGCGTCTATTGAAGGTGGTTTTTCCTACATTAGAAATAGGAATCACTAGAGAATAGGGTAGGGTGGGTAACCTTTATAGGATGCATTCTCTCCTGCATTGTTTTATGAAGGATAAGAAGCTTACTTTCCTTTGTTATTTCTGTTGGTTTGCTGTACTTATCTATCTTTTATTCATCTGCCTGTATGCATAGGTAAAGTAACGAAATGGTGCAGAGTGATAAAATATCTTTAGCCCAAGAGTGAGGGGAAAGACTCAAACCCTTTAATGGTGATTAGTGTGGGGCCTGTTCTACTCTCACTGAAGTCAAATAGAACAGGCTGGCTGTATTGAATTGGTGATTAAGCTGATAAATGCACAGGAAGTGAGGATCCCAAGGCCTTTGAGTAGCAAATCCTGAAATAACAGTTTAAAATAAAACTATTTGTTAATATAAAATATTATATTGGAGATAATCGACCAGATTCTTCTCTGAGCTACAACTGTACAACCCATTGATTTCAATAAAGTTGTGCTGGTGTAAATTAGATCAAAATATGACACCCAAAGGGATTTTGCCAGGTTAAATAAAAGATGGGTACTTACAAGAGATGGCTGCAGCAAGCTAAGTTCTGATTTAAATTTAGCTTCCCCATAGTTTGGTGGGTCAAGATGTAGGATTTTGGTACAGATCCTTTCAAATAAGTAGAGTTGTTTCCTCCATAGAAGGCTATAAAATAGCAACGCCATAGATCATTCCAGTTTAAGGGCAAATACAGTGGCTTTTATATTTTATTTATGTAAGAAATTACAGTGTGTCATTGTCAAGGTTCCTCCCCCACTCTGAACTCTAGGGTACAGATGTGGGGACCTGCATGAAAACCTCCTAAGCTTACTTTTCCCAGCTTAGGTTAAAACTTCCCCAAGGTACAAATTAATTTTATCTTTTGTACTTGGAATAACCACTGCCACCACCAAACTCTAACTGGGTTTACTGGGAAACTTAGTTTGGACACGTCTTTCCCCCCCAAAATCCTCCCAACCCTTGCACCCCACTTCCTGGGAAAGGTTTGGTAAAAATCCTCACCAATTTGCATAGGTGACCACAGACCCAAACCCTTGGATCTGAGAACAATGAAAAAGCATTCAGTTTTCTTACAAGAAGACTTTTAATAGAAATAGAAGTAAATAGGAGTAAAGGAATCACCCCTATAAAATCAGGATGGTAGATACCTTGCAGGGTAATTAGATTCAAAACATAGAGAATCCCTCTAGGCAAAACCTTAAGTTACAAAAAAGACACACAGACAGAAATAGTCATTCTATTCAGCACAATTCTTTTCTCAGCCATTTAAAGAAATCATAATCTAACGCATACTTAGCTAGATTACTTACTAAAAGTTCTAAGACTCCATTCCTGTTCTATCCCCGGCAAAGCAGCATACCGACAGACACACAGACCCTTTGTTTCTCTCCCTCCTCCCAGCTTTTGAAAGTATCTTGTCTCCTCATTGGTCATTTTGGTCAGGTGCCAGCGAGGTTACCTTTAGCTTCTTAACCCTTTACAGGTGAGAGGATTTTTCCTCTGGCCAGGAGGGATTTTAAAGGGGTTTACGCTTCCCTTTATATTTATGACAGTCATTGACCAATAATTACCTTTTATGCTTTCACCTTGGGAGCATTTTTCCTCTTGGAGCCAGGTACCTATTTTGATGGCTTGCCCTTGGAAGGTAATGAAGCCAGAGGTATTTCATAGGGCTCTGGGAGAGACTGCATTTTCTCCAAAAGACCACTCTCTAAAGGTTTTACTAGGAATTTAAATTACTGTGTTTGTCCTTGACCTCTAGCCACCTTCTTCCTTGGCTCCTCACAGGTCACTGTTGATTAACAGATGATATATGACAAATGAATTGAGAGTATAAACAGCTAGCTTTCAAGTGGAGGAAATCTAGCGCAAAGGCTGTTTGGTTGCAACATTTTTTTTTATTTTTATAAAATCTTATGCTGTGGCTTCTCTTTTTCAGTCAGAATAAGGAGAAGGTTGCAGGTGAGATAATTTGCACAGATCAGGTATTGATGCTGATATTTATTAGATTTGCCCTTCATCTTGAGGTGTTCTTGACTCATCTGCTGACTTTACTAGGAGTTACTGGAGTTGTCTGTCTTTGGCTTCTTTCTTTTCTCTCTGTGAGATCACAGAATAAATTGTCCTCAAGAGCTCTCAGATATGGTGTGCTGCAGGGTGCTGTCTTGCCATCCCTCATTCAGTGTGTTTATGGGACCAGGAGAAGGGCTAATGAGGATGTATAAGATGATTTTCAGCATGTAGGTGACCCTCAGCTTTATGGCTCCAACTTGTCTGACTCTGATAATGTGGTCAAGTGTCTTAGCCAATGTATAGTAGAGATTGAGGTATGCATGAGAGCTAGCTGGCCAAAGGTCAGTCCTACTAAGACTGTGGTGAGGATGGTGGGTTGGGGGAAGCAGCTGGAAGTGATGGCAAAGAGAAGATTGGCCCCTTTGATTGCGTGGGTTCATCCACCACTGGTTGCTCAAGTTTCTAGCTATGGGGTAGGTTTAAATCAGCAGCTGATTTAGACATTCATATTACAGTAATGACCAGGATGTTTTCCTCCTTTCAGATCTAGCTGAGAGGGTGTGATCTTTGCTCTCGGATGTGAACAAAGAGATGCATTATCCATACCTTTGTCACCTCCACGTTAGACTATTACAATATGTCGTACATGGGGCTATGCCTTACAACTGCTTGGAAAGTGAAGGTGGTAGGCTTACCAAGTGTGACTCTAGTGCTCCAGAATCTACATTCACAGCCTCTTTGTTTGCAGATAGAATGTAAGGCGGTGGTTTTAAGTAGTCAGAATCTGCTGACTTTCAGGACATGCAGCAAAGGCCATCTGTTTGCTAGGGTGGAGGTATAGGACTTGTGGATGGGAAGCTGCTTAGATCAGGGGTGCCCAACCTGTGGCTCTGGAGCCACATGCGGCTCTTCAGAAGTTAATATGCGGCTCCTTGTATAGGCACCGACTCCGGGGCTGGAACTACAGGCACCAACTTTCCAGTGGGCCGGGGGGTGCTCAATGCTCAACCCCTGGCTCTGCCACAGGCCCTTGCCCCCACTCCACCCCTTCCCGCCCCCTCCCCTGAGCCTGCCATGCCCATGCTTCTCCCCCTCCTCCCCAGAGCCTCCTGCACGCCATGAAACAGGTGATGGGGAGGAAGGGGGAGGCGCTGATTTGCAGGGCTGCCAGTGGGTGGGAGGCAAGGCGCTGGGAGCTGGGGGGGGGATGGGAGCTGATGGGGGGCTGCTGACATATTACTGTGGCTCTTTGGCAATGTACATTGGCAAATTCTGGCTCCTTCTCAGGCTCAGGTTGGCCACCCCTGCTTAGACCCCCTGGCTGGGTAAATGAATGCACTGTTGGGTGAAAGTTCCAGTATGCTGCCTGGTGATTATTTCTATGTAAACTATTATTCCAAATAATTGTCAGAGCCCCCAGAGCTGAAGTTAGTCATCTTTTTCTTTTCTTTTTTATTTGCATTTAAAATCTAAATAAATAAATAAAATGTAAGATTGTTTTAGATCCTTGTTGTATAAATATTTATGTAACTAACTGATCCAGTCTTGCAAATGAAATTATGATGATTCTGGGATTGATTACACCCTGAAACCTATTGATGTTCACAGTATTCTTTCTTCTCAAGGCTAGGCACTTTATACCCTTTGCATTATATATAATTGATGGCTTGTGCATATAGACATGGACGTGTGCAGCATGGATGTAAATTTCATTAGTTTTTTATATTTTATATGTGCTGTGAAAGTCTCTTTGTCTCGAGGTACAGCAGTTCAATTGATAGTCTCAAAAGAATAGTCTGATACTTTCAGAAGGGTAGTCTGATTTTTAACAATGCCATTGACTGCCCATGAATTATTTATGGTTATGTCAGTCCATCTCCAGTATTACATTCTGCCTTCAGTGCTTCTAAACTGGCTCTAATGACATTCCTAGCTAAGCAGTAATGAATGCCAGTATATAGCATTGCAGATTAAGTAATGCCTCATGTTAGTACTTGGAAAGTTACTTCTATCAGCTTGTATTTGTGCAATTCTACAGAATAGCACACTCATTAGTCAGTAATGTTAGCCTAGCTAGGTAACTGTATATTCAGGTACTTGGAAAACACAAAGGGTTACAGGTCTAACAGTTGGTGGCTGCTGGGTCCAGTGGAATGGATTCTGATCTCATTAATACTTGTGTAAATGGAATAGCTCTATGGAATTAATTGGAATAACTTTGGGATTTACACCACTGCAACTGAGATCAGAATCAGCTCTAGTACCTTTATTGCAGCTCAGGTTTGTGTTTGCTTTATTCAGGTTAACAGCCACAATTGTAATGCAGCCAAGTGGGAATTCTCAGTTGCACATCCAAGTGGCAGCTTGAGAAGGTGCAAAGTGTGGAAAGAGATAGCATTTGCTTTTGTGGATTATTTATAGGTTGTATTTGACCTCCACAGACAATAAGTGATGCATCCGCAGCACTTTCGGAGTGGAGTGTGAATTCTGAATGACAAAAATAAATACTTCTGACATTAGTTTATCGGGCAAACGACAAATAGTGCTTTAAAATGAGGTAATAAAAATTAGAGAGAGATACTGACCGTATATATGATAGTTACTAACTAAGCTCGTATTGATAGTACAATTAGTGCCAGGGGAAAAAAAACTTCAGGGAGGCAGTGCCTGAATCAGTGATGGAGACAGTTCTATGTTCCATGCTGAGCTCCAGTCACTAATTAAGTGATGGATAATTGCTAATGAAAATAAACTGAGCTTTCAGAATGAAGTGTAAGCTGCTGAGGGTGCAGAGATATTCCTCAAGAAGGGAGAACAAAAATCAGGAGAAAAGCAGCATTTCCATCTGTGTAGTGTTGGCAGCAGTCCGTTCCAGGATTCTTTAGTCCAGGTCAGTCCAGGCCTTAGGGGGGATGTTAATAAAGAAGGGGGTGACCATAGGGTTTGTTTAGCTTGTCTAACTACCAGAGCACTCAGGAGAGCTACAAGCTTCGAACACTGCCTCGCAGGCTGGATAAAGAATCTTCTTCATAATCATTGCAGCTGAGTCCTGTCTCTTTACTGCTACAAGGGACGCTACAGTCTGCATGAGTAACAGAGATAGAGGCAGGGTATTGTAAAATGGGACCCTAGCTCTACCCTAAGCTATCTCGGTGGGACAAGAAGCAACTGGTCTCTCACTGCTCCTGGCATTACCCAGAGGAACAGGCTGGCTGTAGTTCCCTGCCTGTGGGAAGGGGTGGGGCACTAGTAACTCCAGGGGACGTCCTTTCTCCTGATCTACCTAGCAAGACTACCACCAGCAAGGCCTGGCCTACTAGGTCCCTAGAACACTTTGGGTTTGGGTATAAGGTTACAACACAATTACCCTTGCAGGACACCAGAAGGACAACAGAACTGCTTGTGAGATCCTGGGACTGAGCCTGAACACTGGAGATTACGGCAAAGGAGTTTCCAAATCACCTCACCCTCTCGTCACAGTACCTCCTTCATAGATGCTCCTCTGACCGACGTCAGATCCATCAGTGAGGTGGAGTGCTCGAACCCAGTTACTAGAGAGATTCCCAATAAGTAACTTACCCCTAATGGAGTAGTTGCTTTATCTAGAATTAAACTGTTAAAGAGGCGCACACACAAAACACTAACTCAAATCAAGGGGATTTATCTTTCTCAGGAACAGCCTGAAAATAGGAGAAAACTTGTTAGCAGGTTTCAAAATATACTAACCAGCTGAAAGGTTTTAAAATATACTACAGCAATCCTTGCACTGTTTCCTACACCCAGATGAAAAGACATGCTAAACTATTTATATGTATATGTAACTCTTCTGCCAGGTGGAGCTGGCAGCAACAGGAGTCAGGTTCAATATCTTGGGGTTCCTTTGCAACACTACAATACAGAACCAGCTGGAGCCCCCACCTAGTAACCGGGCCTAGTTGCACAACACCCCTAGGTGTCTCTAAAAGGTAATACTTCCCCTTTCGCAAGCACAGAGTCCGAGTGTGGGAAAGAAACTTAAAAAAAAAAAGGGGGGGGGGGGAATAACCCAGCATTAACTTGGGAAAATGCCACAAGCAGGATTCATAAGCATAAAACGATGAGTAAAACCACCCACCTCAGAGTATGTTGGGCAGCATCCTTCATCTCAAATTCTAAAGTCCAACAACCGAAAGTTCCTCTAACGTGCCCCACCCTTCTCCCTCACTGCACCCCACAGAAATTTATATGGGGAGTTCTGATGTATAAAGGAAAATAAGTGAATCAAACAGTTTAGAAAGGGGTCAGCATTCTAAGATCGTCCAACTCTGAGATACCTGGAAGCAGAGACTCTTAGTGAAGTGGTTAGGGAAACAAGTACTTCACCATGAATTGTGGCTTCTTCTTTTTATTCTTGATTATAGACGTTTCAGGAGGTTAAATCAAGTGTCCTAAATTTAACCAAATTATTTATCAAACAATCAGGGGCTTCCAGAATTTTTGCAAGGCAACTTGTGTCCTAATTTTTACGAATGCAAGAAGCTATATTAATGTAGGTTGCACAGTTAAACACACAAATGTCGGAACATAATAAAGTTAAAGGAAAATATGAAACTAACTCAGCCCCTATATACAATGCAGGTCAGGCCAGTTTTCCAGCTGTCATATATTGGCGTCCTTTCACTGAAGTGCTAGATGGTTTCATTTGGTATGATTTGAGAAAAGGAAAAGTCCACAGTTTATGAAACTTAACACATTCTAGTTAGCAAAGGCCGACTCTTCCTGTTGACATCACTAGTAACCTGCACACTAACTGCCATGGCAGGCACCAACTGACCTTGGAGGAACCACTATTTGTTAGTATTCTAGGCTGTTTAACCATTTCCATGTTTGTATTTGTATATACCATTCTGCATGTGGTTTCATCCCTTGTGCAGACCACTTCACTTCCTTAATTTGTCAGTTTAAACTGATTTAAGAACTTAAGGCTGTATTTTAAAGGTATTTAGTTGTCAAGTGGGATTTTCAAAAGCACCTGTGTGCCTTACTTCTATTGAAATCAATGGGTGTTAGGTACCTGTGTGCTGTTTTTAAAAAAAAACCACTAAGCACCTTTTTGCATCGTAGGTGCCCAAATACCTTTGGAAATCTGTCCCTTATATCATCTCAAGTACCTTCCAGCTATTTCATGCTCTAGTTTGGTTTTAAGGCCTAAGATCATTTTAAGCCACAGAATGTATGCCATAAAACACTATATGTGGAGACAGCCAAGGGGCTAGAAAGCTGGGCAGGGGATGGGAGGATGCATGTGAAGAGGTAACAGCTGGGTAAATTCATTTGGTGCTGTCAAGGTTCCTTCCCCACTTTGAACTCGAGGGTACAGATATGGGGACCTGCATGAAAAACCCCCTAAGCTTATTTTTACCAGCTTAGGTTAAAACTTCCCCGAGGTACAAACTATTTTACCTTTTGTCCCTGGACTTTATTGCTGCCACCTCCAAGCGTCTAACAAATATAACAGGGAAAGAGCCCACTTGGAAACGTCTTTCCCCCCAAAATCCCCGCAAGCCCTACACCCCCTTTCCTGGGGAAGGCTTGATAAAAATCCTCGCTAATTTGCGTAGGTGAACACAGACCCAAACCCTTGGATCTTAAGAACAATGAAAAAGCAATCAGGTTCTTAGAAGAAGAATTTTAATTGAAGAAAAAGTAAAAGAATCACCTCTGTAAAATCTGGATGGTAAATACCTTACAGGGTAATCAGATTCAAAACAGAGAATCCCTCCAGGCAAAACCTTAAGTTACAAAAAGACACAAAAACAGGACTATACATTCCATTCAGCACAGTTTAGTTTATCAGCCATTTAAACAAAACAGAATCTAACGCATATCTAACTAGATTGCTTATTAACCCTTTACAGGAGTTCTGACCTGCATTCCTGCTCTGGTCCCGGCAAAGGCAACACACAGACAGAGAACCCTTTGTTCCGCTCTCCCCCTCCAGCTTTGAAAGTATCTTGTCTCCTCATTGGTCATTTTGGTCAGGTGCCAGCGAGCTTACCTTTAGCTTCTTAACCCTTTACAGATTAAAGGGTTTTTTCCTCTGGCCAGGAGGAATTTAAAGATGATGGTAAGCCTTCCCTTTATATTTATGACACGCCCCCCAAATCACAGATAGGTGAAACACTGGCTGGGATTTCTTCCTGGAGCTCTAGGAGAAAACAGAGTTAATAAGACACATGCACCTCTAAATATACTACCAAGTGTATAAAGACTAACAATATTTTCCACATCTCAAGGACGATTTTAACCAGTTGATTCTGGGAAACTTTCACGGGAGAGTGCATCACCACTTTGTTAGAAGCTCCTGAGATGTGTTGGATGTCAAAATCTTGGAGAGCTAAACTCCACCGAATAAGCTTTTTATTTCTCGTGGCAGTATGAAGCCACTGTAGCGCAGCATGGTCGGTTTGCAGGTGTAAATGCTGTCCCCAAATGTATGGGTGTAGCTTTTCCAGAGCGTAGACAATAGCGTAACATTCTTTTTCACTGACTGACGAGTTGCTTTCCCTCTCAGACAGCTTGTTGCTGAGAAACGCTACAGAGTGGAATTCTTGATCAGGTCCTTCCTGCATTAAAACTGCTCCCACACCACACTCGGATGCATCTGTGGTTACTAGGAATGGTTTGTCAAAGTCTGGGCCCCTTCGCACAGGGTCAGACATGAGTGTCACTTTAAGCTGGTTAAAGGCCTTCTGACACTCTTCGGTCCACTGAAAGGCATTTGGCTGTTTCTTTTTGTTTAGGTCTGTCAGTGGGGCGGCAATTTGGCTGTATTGCGGTACAAATCGCCTGTAATATCTGGCCAAGCCTAAGAAGGATTGGACCTGTTTCTTTGACTTTGGGACAGGCCACTTTTGGATAGCATCCACTTTGGCCTGTAGGGGGTTGATAGTTCCTTGACCCACCTGGTGTCCAAGGTAAGTCACTCTGTTTAGGCCTATTTGACACTTCTTAGCCTTAACAGTTAGTCCTGCCTCCCTTATGCACTCGAAGACTTTTTGTAGATGTTCCAGGTGTTCTGCCCAGGAATCCGAAAATATGGCCACATCGTCCAGGTAGGCGATTGCATATTCTCCCAATCCCTCTAGGAGACCATCTACAAGTCTTTGGAAGGTGGCAGGTACATTCCGCAGCCCGAAAGGGAGTACATTAAATTCATACAGCCCGACATGTGTGGTGAAGGCTGACCTTTCCTTGGCGGATTCATCTAGCGGTACCTGCCAGTATCCCTTGGTTAAGTCCAAGGTAGAGATGAACTGGGCCCGTCCCAGTTTCTCTAATAGTTCATCTGTGCGTGGCATTGGATAGTTGTCTGGGCGAGTTACAGAATTTAGCTTACGGTAGTCCACGCAAAAATGTATTTTCCTATCTGGTTTGGGAACTAGAACCACTGGAGATGCCCATGCACTGCCAGAGGGGCGGATTACGCCCATCTGTAGCATATCCTGGATCTCCTGTTCTATAGCAGTTTTAGCTTGAGGAGACACCTGGTAAGGTTGGGCTCTAATTGGGTGAGCATTACCTGTGTCGATGGAGTGGTATGCCCGTTCAGTCAGTCCTGGGGTGGCTGAGAATGTCGGCGCGTAGCTAGTGCACAGCTCTTTGATCTGCTGTCACTGCATATGCCCAAGGGTCAGGGAGAGGTTCACCTCTTCCACGCCACCATCTCTTTTCCCTTCGTAGTAGACACCTTCAGACCACTCAGCATTGTCTCCTCGCTGGGCTGTAAACTGACAAACCTTTAATGCTCTGGAATAAAAGGACTTTAGAGAATTAATATGGTACGCCTTAGGCTTTCGGTTGGAGGTGGGGAAGGCTATGAGATAATTAACAGCTCCCAGGCGCTCCTGGACCGTGAATGGCCCTACCCACGACTCTTCCATTTTATGGGCCTGGAGCGCCTTTAAGACCATGACCTGGTCCCCTACTTTGAAGAAACGCTCTCTGGCATGTTTATCATACCAGGCTTTTTGCTCTTCTTTAGCCCTTGCTAAAGAAAACCTACAGGATGCTCAAGAGGTTCAGAGGGTGTTTTGTAGGTTGGTTACAAAGTCCAGAATGTTAGTTCCTGGAGAAGGTGTAAACCCCTCCCATTGCTGCTTCACCAACTGTAATGGCCCCTTAACCTCGCGGCCATATACAAGTTCAAATGGTGAAAACCCTAAACTGGGATGTGGTACAGCTCTGTAGGCAAAGAGCAACTGCTGCAACACTAGGTCCCAATCATTGGAGTGCTCGTTTACGAATTTACATATCGTGGCCCCCAAAGTCCCATTAAATTTCTCCACCAGGCCATTTGCTTGATGATGGTAAGGGGTGGCAACCAAGTGATTCACCCCATGAGCTTCCCAAAGGCTTTCCATAGTTCCTGCCAGGAAATTAGTTCCTGCATCTGTGAGGATGTCGGAGGGCCAACCTACCCTGGCAAAAATCTCTACTAGTACCTGGCACACACTTTTAGCCCTGGTGTTGCTTAGAGCTACTGCTTCCGGCCATCGGGTGGCAAAATCCATGAAAGTCAGTATGTACTGCTTTCCTCTGGGTGTCTTTTTCAGAAAAGGACCCAGAATATCCACAGCTACTCGCTGAAATGGAAATTCAATGATGGGGAGTGGCTGGAGAGGGGCTTTGACCTGGTCTTGGGGTTTTCCCACTCTTTGGCACATCTCACGAGACCGGACATAGGTAGAAACATCCTTGCCCATTCCCTCCCAGTGGAATGACCTCCCCAAACGGTCTTTGGTCCTGTTCACCCCAGGATGGCCACTAGGATGATCATGGGCTAAGCTCAAGAGCTTGACCCCGTACTCAGTTGGAACTGCCAACTGTCTCTGAGGATGCCAGTCTTCCTGGTGTCCACCAGAAAGAGTTTCCTTATATAAAAGTCCTCTTTCTACAACAAACCCGGATCGGTTAGAAGATCTGAGAGGCAGTGGGTTGCTCTGTGCCACCGTCCAAGCTCTCTGGAGGCTTTCATCTGCTTCCTGTTTGGTCTGGAACTGTTCCCTTGATGCTGGAGACATCAATTCCTCATTGGATTGTGGACCTATGCTTGGTCCCTCTGGAAGCAATGTAGGGGATGGGGCTGTTTCCGTTGGCTGTGAACTGCACTCCGCTGGTGCACTATGTTGGGGTTCAGGCTCCGGCTGAGCCTCTCGTGTAGGGTTATCGTCTGCTGCCGGTTCAGGTTCGGTGGGGCCCTCTGGTGTTGGGGTTGCAAGTACTAGATTCAGTGCTGACAATGGGTCTGGTGCTTGTTGTTCTGCTGGTTCCGGTTCTGGGACTGGCTCTGTCTGGGTCTCTGGGACTGGATCCACTACTGCTGTTACAGACGCTGGCCTGGGGTCCAGTTCCATCACCTCTGACCGGGTCCTGGTAGAAGTTTCCGGAACAGAGTTAGGCGTGATGGCTTGTTTAGCCTGGCTGCAGGTGACCATTCCCACCCTTTTGGCTCGTTTCACATGATTGGCCAAGTCTTCCTCCAACAGCATGGGGATGGGATAATCATCATAGACTGCCAAACTCCACATTCCTGACTAGCCCTTGTACTGGACAGGCAACTTGGCTGTAGGCAAATTGGAAGAGTTTGACTTGAAGGGTTGAATTGTCACTTGGATCTCTGGGTCTATTAAATTTGGGTCCACTAAGGAAGCATGGATAGCTGACACTTGCACTCCGGTGTCCCTCCACGCGGTGACCTTCTTCCCGCCCACACTCAGAGTTTCCCTCCGCTCCGAGTGTATCTGGGACGTATCTGGGCCTGAGGACCTCTGGTGTGATTCCGGTGCAATGGTCTGTAATCTCTTGGTGTTCTTGGGGCAGTTGGCCTTTACGTGCCCCAGCTCGTTACATTTAAAACATCATCCAGCTGATGGGTCACTGGGGTGAGGTGGATTGCTGGAGAATGGTGTGGCAAGACAATAAGGTGTCTGGAGTGTTCCTTGGTGTGTAGTTGGGTCCTTGGGCTGCCCCCGGTAGTAGGGTGTGGTTTGAGGGTGTCCGTTCTGGTATCCGCTCCAACTGCGACCAGGGTTGTTCCTCTTTCCTCCCTCCACCCATTTTGTTCCGGCTTGCCCCGTCTCTCTGGTGGTCTGGGACTGCTCGTATTGATCAGCATAAGAAGCAAGACTTTCTACTGAGTCCATTTTCTTATCCCATAAACACTGTTTTATTTCCTCCTTGGACATATTCAGGAATTGCTCCTGAGCTATCAAATCTCACATTCCATTAAAGCTAGTGACACCCCTTCCTTGGACCCATTTATCGAACAGATCCTTCATCTGGTTTAGATAAGCCACATTACTTAGTCCAGGCTCTCTTAAGGGTTCGAAATTTTACTCTGTACGTTTCAGATGTAATTTGAAATTGCTTTAAAACCAAATCCTTGAACTTATTATAGTCAGAAGCCTCATCAATAGGCATCTTATTGAATATGTCCAGAGCTCTTCCAGTCAATTTTGCGACCAATGTGGTCATCCTGTAAGCTTCAGGAATTTTATGGAGAGTGCACAGTCTCTCAAAGGTGAGAAAATATTCAGCAATATCGCTGGATTCATCATACTGTGGACATAGTCACTCCCATTTGTGGATTGTTGGGGAAGGATTGTTAGGGTTATCCAGTCGATTCCGCTCAGCCCTTATCTTCTCCATCTCCAGTGAATGCTTCCTCTCTTTTTCCTTCTCCTTCAGTTCTTTTTCCATAGCTCTCCTGTGGGCAGCCTCTAGGGTTTTTTCTGCCTCTTTTGCTGCCTCCAGTCTGGTTAACTCCAATTTGTGTTGTGCCTTGGTTTCTGTCATGTTAGCCTCTCTGTTTTTTAACTAACTTTACACCCGAGAGTTAGAAATCAAACAAACTTGGCTTGTCAAAAAATATATATATAAGTTGTGCTGTAATCGGATTCCTATGTTCTCTGATAGTGATTGTCAGCCTACAGAAAAATCCTTTAGAAAAAAAAAAACCTAACACCTTTGTCTCCAGGCAAATAGACAGAAAACCCCTCTAGTTGCTCTGGCTTTAAAAAAAAAACAAAAAAGTACTTCAGGTCTGTGAAGACTTGTGAATTTCCCTGCAGGAGGTTAACTACCCTGCCTTTAGGTAGAGAAAACTCCAGCTCACCTTTTGTCTCTGCTCTGGCCCCCAAGCAGAGACAAAAAAAACTCTAACTGCTTTCAGCTTAAAACCTGCTTTCCCGCAGCCCAAAGGAAAAAAAATGTCCTTTTTTAAAATCTGTGTTTCTGGTTCAAAAAATTTCAAATTGATCTCAAAATGATTTCAAGTTAATCCCATCTCTAACGCCATGTCAAGGTTCCTTCCCCACTCTGAACTCGAGGGTACGGATGTTGGGACCTGCATGAAAAACCCCCTAAGCTTATTTTTACCAGCTTAGGTTAAAACTTCCCCAAGGTACAAACTATTTTACCTTTTGTCCCTGGAATTTATTGCTGCTGCCACCACCAAGCGTCTAACAAATATAACAGGGAAAGAGCCTGCTTGGAAACATCTTTCCCCCCAAAATCCTCCCCAAGCCCTACACCTCCTTTCCTGGGGAAGGCTTGATAAAAATCCTCACCAATTTGCATAGGTGAACATGGACTCAAACCCTTGGATCTTAAGAACAATGAAAAAAGCAATCAGGTTCTTAAAAGAAGAATTTTAATAGAAGAAAAAGTAAAAGAATCACCTCTGTAAAATCAGGATGGTAAATACCATACAGGGTAATCAGATTCAAAACATAGAGAATCCCTCTAGGCAAAACCTTAAGTTACAAAAAGACACAGGACTATACATTCCATTCAGCACAACTTATTTTATCAGCCACTTAAACAAAACAGAATCTAACGCATATCTAACTAGATTGCTTATTAACCCTTTACAGGAGTTCTGACCTGCATTCCTGCTCTGGTTCCGGCAAAGGCAACAGACAGACAGAGAGAACGCTTTGTCCCCCCCCCCCACCCCTCCTGCTTTGAAAATATCTTGTCTCCTCATCGGTCATTTTGGTCAGGTGCCAGCGAGGTTATCTTTAGCTTCTTAACCCTTCACAGGTGAAAGGGTTTTTTGCTCTGGCCAGGAGGGATTTAAAGGTGTTAGCCTTCCCTTTATATTTATGACAGGTGCGTTTTAAAGTTTGGAGTGCTGTGCATTTCTTTAGATGTTCATGAATGTACAATATGTCTCTATCGTGCAAACCTCTTGACAAATCAAAGATCCTCTGTATATGTTGAGTACACAGTTTTCAAATGCTGCTGCTGTTAGTTCAAAACGGCTTTTGTTTCAAATGAAGCAAGACAATATCCTCTGTGAGGACTGTGTTCAATACATGGTTAACCTTTCAAATGTCATCCACTTTTGAGGTAGTCTTGTTGACAGAGAGTAAAGTCTGTGTGTGTCATATTTTACTCTTGCATAGATCAAAATAGTGGAATTTTTTTCAGCGTATCAAAAAACTTGCTTTTGGGAGCAGACCATGGTAACAAGCTTAAACTACATTTGCATGATGTTCAGTTAGCCTGCTGTAAGTACTATTGTTTCCAACATATTAATTTTAGACAAGGAAGTGCCCTGTGTGTTGCAGATACAGTGGGAAGGTGTAAAGGGGCTGTGCTGATAGAGAGCCAGATCCTCATCTTGTGTAAATTGGCATAGCTCCAAGGAACTCCTCGCAGGCGTTCCAGCTAGCTTAGCCAAAGCTCCAGAAGGAGAAGGCAGTCCCAGGCACTGTTCCCTCTAAGCTGTGCGCGTGTGCGTGCACACAAATCCAAAACACCACGCGCACAATAATTTGCACAGAAGAAGTTTTTTGCGCACACGGCCTGTCAAAAATTAGAGGGAACATTGGTCCGAGGCAATGAATGCAAGGTTGCATCTTGCAGAGGATGCAACCTGCTTTCCTTGCACACCTGCCTAGCCACAATGGCTAGTACAGAAGAGAGAGGCCCAATCTGTTACAATCTCTATCTTATCGTGCCCTCCTCCTGTCAGACCAAGCTTTATTTTGCTGGGTCAGCTCACTCCCTGAAGTAACCCTCATCTCAAGTAACCATCTTCTCAAGAAATTGAGGGAAACTATCATTAGCTGGCGTAATTTTTTAAATTTAACCTTTTTAACATACCCAATCCTATCCCTTGCAGACTCTTACTTCAAATCTGTGCAAGCATAGCAGTCCCTTCCCCAAATCCATCTTTCACACTAGTAATTTCCATAGCAAGATTTCCTGGCTCCTACCTCAGATCTAAAGTCTCCAGGGTCTTCCCAAACAGTTTTGCCTATTGTCCATTTGGTTTTGTGGAGTGGCTCCTTTCAGTGGCAGTCCATTGGGAGCACTGCCCAGGCATTTCTGCTTCTTGGAGGATGTTTAGACCCCTCCCCCTCATTCCTGCTGCCCTCTTCAGGTCAGCTAATTAATATTCACCTCTTTCCTCAAGTGCAGGCGGTAGATTAAAGAGGCCAGCTCCAGGTCTCTGACCCCAGAGGAATGTTATCCCTTATTACTTCATGTAGACCATGGTCACAACCTGCCCCATCCTTCTTGCTTTTGCAGGCAACTAGCACCATAAAAGCACCAGAAGGGAGTGGAGACTCTGCTCTTTAAAATGAGATTTTGGTCAACCCTTGTGCAGGGGCTAGAAAAGGAGAGGTTCCTTGCACACTTGTCCAGGTACCAGGTCAAATTTGATTCTCTTGTACAGGTTCCACTTAATATAAAGGTGTTGTTTTCTCCTCTGAATCAGAATGATCAGCCAATGTAGGTAACCAACAGACACTAATAACGTTTATAAATCAAAGGAAAATGTTAATCCCCTGTATGGTTATGGAAGCTGCAGTATAACCTAAAATTGAGTGAAAATACTAATATGCTTGCTGTGTGTGTAATGTGAGGTTAATTTTGAATTATGTTGAATGCAGGGTGTATTTTAGAGGTAGAAGCACAAGATAGGCTTTAGTTTTAAAATCATACTTATGTAGAGCAACAACAGAATGTCAGTATTCCACTTTAATTTGTCATAAGTTCTTTTTATTCTGGACCATGTTTTCTGAAGATTGGATATTATTCCTTTTTGTGGCCATTCCCTCAGAGGGCCTGTTGTAACTCCACTGAGCTCATTTGAGTTGGAACAGTGATAAATTTGGCCCAAATGTTCAGCTTCTTATTAAAATCAAGTTTCTTACAAATAGCCCTTGAGTTTAACATTGCTCCGTAGAAGCTATTGATGTCTAAAATTTCAAAACAAGTAGAAACAAGCTATGTTATAGCTATTACTAATTTAGCATCCTATTAAAAGGGCAATGTCCTAACAGCTACATTGATTAAAAACATTTTATTTTCAAAATAAGATTATTTTTAAGACTAATGCTAAGCATAGCATTTTGAGCATAAGCCTTTTAAACTTAAAGAACTGCAAGACATTCTCATACTATTAGGTAAAATCAGTGTGCTACAATTAAGACTGCATATCTGTCATTCAATTCAAGTCCACTATGTTTCTTGGCAGCAAGTTGATATTTATTGGTAAACGTGGGTGTTTTTTTTTTTTAAAAGAGAGGATTAAATTAGTGGTAGTTGGAAGACTATTATTTTGGCCTTGAGCTTGATACTGTTATACTTTAAAATTGCCCACTCATCTCTGGCTTGATATTCCACACTAAAGTTCAGACAGCTGCCTTCAGTTTTGTTATTGGCATCTTCTCCTGTTCTTTGTGGGCTGCTAGCCATTAGGATTGTCTGAAGGTGTTAATTTTTTGCTGTATGCTAAAGATTTTAGAAAATAAACATATATCTTCACATACTGTGAAAAATTATATAACACAGACCAAAGGGTTACTAATTTTTCACTGTTATACAATAGAACCTCAGAGTTACGAACTGACCAGTCAACCACACACCTCATTTGGAACCAGAAGTATGCAATCAGGCAGCAGCAGAAACCCCCACCTCCACCCCAAAAAAGCAAATACAGTACAGTACTGTGTTTTAAATGTAAGCTAGTAAATTAAGATGGTTTAAAGCAGCATTTTTCTTCCTCATAGTAAAGTTTCAAAGCTGTGTTAAGTCAATGTTCAGTTGTAAATTTTTGAAAGAACAGCCATGATGTTTTGTTCAGAGTTACGAACATTTCAGAATTATGAAAAACCTGCATTCCAAAGTTGTTCGTAACGCTGAGATTCTACTGAAACTATAATAAATTCTGGTTAGTGTAGGTGCTGGAACTAGGAGTGCGGAGGGTGCTGTTGTACCCCCTGGCTTGAAGTGATTTCCATCATATACAGGGCTTACAGTTTGGTTGAATGGCTCTCAGTACCCCCACTATACAAATTGTTCCAGCACCCCTGCTGGTTAGCGCTTGATTCTTGACAGAACTTACCTACTTCGCTCGAAGTACAAACAGGCTTTCTTGTGGAGGCCTATAGAATGGATTTGATACACAACTTCAGCAGTAAACTACTGCATTGCAAACACGTTACACAAATAGTGCACGGTGTACAATAGCCAAACGTGCAGGGGCACATCTTTGGGTCCTTACACAGTTCTTGTTCAGGCACGATCCCAATGTGTTTTTTTTCTTGATACGGTTGATAATTCCTGGCATTTAGCCCTTTAAAGCATGAGGGAAGAAATACCTCTCCCTCCAGTTTCCAACAAGATATATAAAGAGATTGGTTAGTTCTCTGCCTATTGAGGAAGACCAAGCTGTGATTATTCCTGAACTGCCAGCTACCAATAAGGGAAAGATAGAGGTATTCCCCAACAGAAGAAAGTTACCCTTTGGGTTTTGGTCATTCCATCTAACCAGATAATATTTAAGATTTGTACTAGAGATTAAAGCTGGACATCATTTTTTTGAATTCAGTTTATTTGCAGAAAAATGCAGTGTCTGATTGATTGAGGTAAATTTGGGTTGAATTCGGCAAATAGTTTTGGCCATAAAAAAAAGGGAAAAAAAAAGAAAGTTTCACTTTTTTCATTTCAAAATTATTTGTTTCAAACTTAGCTAGATTTATTTTTAAAAGGGTAAAAAATGCCCAAAAACTAAATGGAAAAATAAAAAACACAAAAATTTTCGGGTCAAATAAAACATTTCATTTGACTCCAAATGAATTTTGTTTAATTTTTTTAATTTAGACAAGAAAAATAATCCATTTTGAGTCAACCCAAAGCAATTTTTTTTACAGATTTTTCAGTTGTCACCAAATTAAAATAATCGTTAATTCGCTTAGTTCTACTAGAGATACATGAGGAGATAAGTTAGGTATTGCCCCCATTCTGAAGCTGACGTCTTCAGAACGTCCATGATCGAAAGAGAGGTTAGAAAGCAATCTTGGGACAGTCAGTTCCTTGCACAGAAGAGAAATTACAGGGTCTGTTCTTCCCATGATAGATGTAAACATAAATGTTGTGTGTGTGTGTGTGTGTGTGTATTGAAGGGAGCATGGGCCTATAAATGAGGACAGCCTCAACAGGCCCTTCCACAGGGAACACAAGTGGGAACTGCATGACTTGGTAGTACAGAATGTTTCCTGACAGTAGGGATTTCCAGCATGGGATGACTTTTTGCATCCCAAGACAACAAGGAATGCCCACCCTACTGTTCCTTAGAAGCCCGCAGCCATAATTCCAAGGGAGATGCACTCCTAGTTCAGTGTTCGGAGCCTCTTACATATGCCTTCCCATCTATCCCTCTCTTACCTCTAGTCCTGAGGAAAATCAAGCAGGATAGTGTCAGTAATTCTAGTGGTGCCCTGCTGGCCGAGGCAGTTTTGGCTGAGCAGCATTCTTCAGAGTTCACCATGTCTGTACATATAAATCCAGCCATTGCTTAACCTGCTGACTTGGGACGTAGGCAAGACCGTCCATCGGAACCCAGCATCCCTCCATCTGACAGCTGATATTTGGATGGATGATGAGCTTAGAAAGGTCATGTTTGGAGGAGGTACAATCCATTCTCAATAATAGCAGGAAAATTTCTGATAAAATGTTATGCAGCTTAATGGAAGAGATTTCCTATCTGGTCCCAAAACAGTCAAGTACCTGTAGAGGACTCAGAGATCCTGACCATCTTGGACTACCTCTTCTCCATAATAAGATGAGAGCTACCTCTCAAGTCAATGTGTGTGCATTTCACAGCAATCGATGCCTTCCATCCCCTGGTGGAGAACTATTCAGTCTTCGCGCACCCTATGACCATAAAGCTTTTGAAAGGCCTTTCAAAAACCTTAACTTCATTGCTGAAACCAACACCTGCTTGAACCTCAGTCTAATTTTGTCCATGCTTATGAATCTCCATTCAGCCCATTAGCCTCCTGCTCAGTAGTTCTTCTGTCTCTGAAGATGGTCTTCCTGACTGCTATCACCTCTGCCAGGAGTGTAGGTGAGCTCACCCTTGTGGAGGTCCCTTGCTACACAGCCTTCTGTAAGGATAAGGTTTCTTTGAGGTCATTCCCGAAGTTCATTCTAAGTGTTCCCTCTGAATTTCACATAAATCAGGCCATACTCCAACCTATATTCTCCCCAAAACCTCACACCACCAGAGAAGACAGGACCATTCCCTGGATGTCTTTTGAGCCTTAGCTTGCTACCTGCAAAGGACAAAACCCTGTAGGAAATCTGAGATTCTGTTTCCATTGCTGGGCAGCTGAAAGGAGAAGTAATCTCACGGAGACTTTCTAAATGGATTTCAGGTTGCATCCTACTTTGGTATGAGCAGACGGAGACTCCTCCACCTCAGAATGAGAGTGCTCATTCAACCAGAGCCCGAGCTACTTCAATGGCTTCTCTTTAGGGTGTTTCACTCCTAGTGATCTGTAGAATTGCAACATGGGGTTCTGTGAGCATACCATTACAAAACATTACAGCCTGGCCCAAGCTTCTTCAGCAGATGCCTCTTTTGGTACAGCAGTCCTGTGGTCTGTGGTGCTGCATGGTTCCTACTCATTAAATACTGTTTGAGAGGCACCCACGGTGAAATACCCATAGGGACCATCACTTGAAAAAAAGATTTTACTTTACAGTAACTGGAGTTCTTTGAGATGTATTTTCCCTATCTGTATTCCACTCTGCTTCAGAACCTTTCCTAAAGTGATTCACAGTAGAGAAGCTGATCTGGAGAGGTGGTTGGGCCTTGCCTACCCTTGTGCCCTTGGTTCAGAGCACAAGGAGGCACAGGGCCTGTCACAGGCCAACAAACCCCAGGTAGTGAAAAATCTTATTTTCTCAGGCACATGGCAGTGGAATACACACAGGGACAATACATCTCAAAGAACTCGTTTACTGTAAGATAAGTAACCTTCCTTTTCTCTTTCTCAAGCTGATAAAAGCTAAAGAAAAGGTAGGGTTAAGAGTGGTCTGAGTCTCCCTGGAGCAGAGGAAGTGTCGGGAACTTTTGGGAGGGGAAAGAGATGGAGGTTAATTAAGATACTGGTTTCCTCTAGGTAATTCTTGCATTTCCATTAAAAACACATAACACAATATTTATTCCTGAATACTTTACAGATTCCTTTACCCATTTATATTTATGTAGCTGACAACAGTTTTTCTTCAACCCTTTAGTTAGGAATAAATATTGTGGAGAAAAATAAAAATCTTTTTAAAGTAAAATGCCCTCCAATGTGCAATAAAGTAATAAAAGAGTTGGAGGAATGGAATAACTATGAAATGTCTTTGCAAGGTGTTGTAGCCTTGTTAAAGATGAGTCTCTTTCCAAAATTACTATTTTTATTTCACTGCATCCCTGAGATGACATTAAAAGCATGGCAGGATGTATTGTTAAAATTCATATGGAAACATAAAAGATAAAGGGTGAGTTCTAAGCCTACAGAGAGGAGTCGACTACCTTTCCCTAATTTGGCTTATTATGCATCACAATTAAAAGATGTGATCAACTGAGTTAACAATAGACTCTCCAAATACTGCGTAAACTCGAACAAAACTGGAACCCAAATATAGCTGGTCATAGTAATTGCTGGGTTAAAAAGAAATTTAGGTCACCAAAATTTTTTAAAAAACACCATCCATCCATCTCACCATAGCAGTTTTGGACAAATTTTCTAAATTCCTGTCACTGAGGCCCTCTTTCTTAGTTACTTTAATTAATAATCAGGAATTTATCCCCAGGATATATCAAAATGACTATTTGTTGTGGTAAGAGCTGAGTTTGCTCAATTCAGACAGCTGTTTCTGGATCCTGATTTGAAATCATACCAAGAGCTATGTAAATAATGTAAAAATCCCTCCTTTTCAATATTTACAAGTCAAACATTTTATTGTGAAATCTGGATGTGAGGCAGCTCTGTCTAGACCTCTAACTACATATGAGGAGTTGACCCAAGAACAAGCTGGAACAAAAGGTTTAATTTCTAAGATATATACAGTTTTGATGGGAAAAGATATTATGAGAACAACCCAGAGGAAAAAGTGGGAGAGGGAATTGGACAAAGAAATTGATCTGGATGAGTGGATTTCTATATGGGAAAGGGGATATACATCTTCAATTTGTGTAGGTTGCAAAGAAAATTTTTATAAACTACTGTATAGATGGCATTTGTCTCCAGTTAAGATTCATCATATATTTGCTAGTAGGGAGGGTCTCTCATATTTGCTAGTTGGAGGGGTTGCAGTGAAAGGGAGCATACTTGCACATGTGATGGTTGTGCACAAGAATTAAATTGTTTGGAGAAGAAATTATTAGAGATTCATGTTATCACAAAATGCTTTCTGCTTTCCTAGAGATCCCTGACCTGCTTATTTAATGCTTCAGTAGAGGATCTATATTTAAACAGAACATCAACTTATTTTTTTATTATTAGCAGCTGGACTTTACTGGAAATGCATGACCCTCTTCCTACAGAATTGTTGTATAGTAAATTATGGACAGTCCTTGTAATGGAAAAGCTTTCACGGCAATACATACACAAGAGAAGCACCAAAAGAAGGATAGGTATTTAGAAATATGATCATTCTTCCTAATTTAATCAGAGGAGGGGGGGCTCCCCAGCCAGCAAGCCAGAATCTTTAGCCAGATTCTTTGAATATTAGCCTGATCCTAAATAAGTAATGCACAATATAGTATGTTAATGTTTTATTGTAACTTTGTCTTAATAAAAAGTTCAAAACAAAAAACAGCACCAATATTCTCTCTCCAGGTGAGAACCTCATTGTTGATGACTCTCATAATATCTGATGTATTCTTAAGGCTTCATCTCCTGGAGTCAATTGATTTGCATGAGAATTTCAGCTTTCATCTTCTTAAAAAAAAAAAGGAAGTTTCTAGCCCTCATGGTTCCAGAGAAAAGCTCAAAAAAGTGAATTTGAAAGGCTCAAAAACCAGGCAACTGAAAAGAATCCTAAATGTACTATCTTTTAAAACCCAGAGATTTTTTTAAAAAAAATATTTTTTTTAACAGCATGACTCAATTTTTGAACCCTTGAGGCTGGAAACCAAAAACCTGGTATAACTTTTTCCTGTGAACTTTGTAAATGAGGAAATATTGTATATAGACAGCCAGATTCTATGCTGGCTTGAATCCTGTGCCACCTCATGGACTGCGGTGTTAAATCAGTGAGGAAATTGTTCCATTGTTTGAGTTTCTAACACTTCACAACTTAACCCAGATGTTAGTCCCCAAAGAACTCAGCTTGACCAAAGAATTTCTAAATGAATCATTGTCACATGCAAGAAACGTGATGTAAAAACTGAATTTTGATGTGCAGTAGTACTGAAGTCAACAGTTCTTTGCAACTTTCATCTAAGTATCTTTAAAACATGAATGAAGGTTCACAACATGCCTGCAGAACAGAGGGACAGAATTGGGACACAGAGGGAGTAAGGGCTTGTTTACATGAGGAATAAGCTCAGAGTATCTAGTGCAGAACGGCTATAAGTGCTACTCTACACTAATACTCTTACACATTAAAAGGGCATTAAGTGAAAGTATACAAAGGCACTCTTAGTGTGGAATAAGAGTGTCCACATGAGGAGTTAGTGTGGAGTAGTTATTGGGTTTTTAATTCAAACCCTGTCTTACCCTAGAGTAACTTCCTTGTGTAAATGAGTCCTAAGTGATTTTCCTCTAATCCAGGAGTGGTGTCCCAGAGCAAGTTACTGGCTACATGAATTAGGGTAAGTCATGTGTAAAGCCCTAAATTTGTAGAAGTAAGCGCTGTGACAGGGTCAGGCCAGATGGCTACAGGAGAGTGATAGGAGGCAGATATATTAGCCCCAGGTTAAGTAGGTCCCTTTTCCCTGGGTAAGGTAACAGGGAAGGTTCCAGAACAATCAGGAACTTTCTGGAAACAATTAAGGCAGACAGGCTGATTAGAACACCTTCAGCCAATCAAGAAGCTGCTAGAATCAATTAAGGCAGGCTAATCAGGGCACCTGGGTTTTAAAAAGGAACTCACTTCAGTTTGTGGTGCGTGCGAGGAGTTGGGAGTAAGAGGCTCAAGAAGCTGAGAGTGAGAAGGCGTACTACTGGAAGACTGAGAAGTACAAGTATTTTCAGACATCAGGAGGAAGGTCCTGTGGTGAGAATAAAGAAGGTGTTGGGAGGAGGCCATGGGGAAGTAGCCCAGGGACTTGTAGCTGTCACGCAGCAGTTACAGGAGCCACTGTAGACCGCTGCAATCCACAGGGCCCTGGGCTGGAACCCGGAGTAGAGGGTGGGCCCGGGTTCCCCCCATCCCTCCATCCCCCCAACTCCCTACCTGAACTGGACTGTGGGTTCCACCAGAGGGGAAGGTCTCTGGCCTGTTCCCCGATCCACTAGGTGGATCAGCAGAGACTGCAGGGATTATTGTTCCTCCTTTTCCCCATGCTGGCCAGTGATGAGGCTAACTGAGTGAACGGCAGATTTGAGCCGTGAAAGGGGCCAAACTGAGGGCTCCCGTGAACCTCTGAGGCAAGAAAATCTGCCAATAAGCGCAGGACCCACCAAGGCAGAGGAGGAACTTTGTCACAGTGCTCTGTTAGAAAATGTACTGCTCTGTTCTGGGCTGTTATTTCCTGAAGACAAGGAGAGCTGCTGAAATATGCCATTTACATGCCAGAAGCCAGCTTAATGAAAAGGCAAGCAGGTGCATCATTTTTCAAATTTTACTAAGTAAATAGCTTCTCTCATAATTATTCAGCGAGCTGTTCCTGAGAAATGATAGCGGCAGTGATAATTTCTGATGGTTGATGTTACAGAGAGCCGATGTTTCATATGGCAAATGCTGGCTGAAATATTGAGACTGATCCTGCCATTCCAAAAACCAGTGGCAAAGCTCCGCTTGGCTTCAGTGAGGGGTTGGATCAGGATAATCATCTATTTTTCTGCAAATGTAAAAACACAGGAGTTGCAATTAGAACTGTTTTAGCATAAACAAATGGAGGTTATTCAGTCCTGTCTGAGAGATTTTTATTACAGTTTTAAGGAACCAGCTTCAGTATTTTGGGGGGCTCCATTCAAGGCTATTGGGGTGACAGGGAACTCTGAAATCCTTCCGGCCTTTTCTCATCTGCTTTACTCTATGCCAGGGGTGGCCAACCTGAGACTGAGACGGAGCCAGAATTTACCAATGTACATTGCCAAAGAGCCACAGTAATATGTCAGCAGCCCTGCCAATCAGCTCCCCCTCACCTCTGCCCTGCTCCCAGCGCCTCCCACCCACTGGCTGCCCCACTGATCAGCACCGTCTCCTCCCTCCCTGCACCTCCCAATCAGCTGTTTTGTGGCGTGTAGGAGGCTCGGAGGGGGAGGAGGAGCGAGGGCACGGCAGGCTCAGGGAGGGGGCGGGAAGGGGTGGAGTGGGGGCAGGGCCTGTGGCAGAGCCAGGGGTTGAGCAGTTGGGAAGTTGATGCCTGTAGCTCCAGCCCCGGAGTCGGTGGCTATACAAGGAGCCGCATATTAACTTCTGAAGAGCTGCATGTGGCTCCGGAGCCACAGATTGGCCACCCCTGCTCTGTGCTTTCTTACTGTCTCCCGTTAGTTATGTTTCTCTGCTGTTACATTCCCTCAGCACGAGTTATGTCAACTGGCCCCCCTTGTAACTTACACCTTTGGTGTCACTTCTTCAGTTTGGCCCAGTGGGAGGCTTGTGTGCGCAGGGAATGCAGAACTTCTAAGCTCTATGGTGTTTCATAAACTACTAACATGAAACGGCTTTCTTTTATCAAATGTTCATTTAAATGAGAGATTCATTTAAACCTGTTGGAGCAGATCCTCAGGATTGGCTGGTGGTACCTGGAACAGCTTGGGTAGGAGAGGAAGAGGGTGCAAAAGTGGCTAGTAATGGCTGGGGTCAGGAGAGAGAGTGGTGTAGGAGCCACTTTCCAGGGTCAGCAACCTTTCAGAAGTGGGGTGCGGAGTCTTCATTTATTCACTCTAATTTAAGGTTTCGTGTGCCAGTAATACATTTTAACATTTTTAGAAGGTCTCTTTGTGTAAGTCTATAATATATAACTAAACTATTGTTGTATGTAAAGGAAATAAGATTTTTTAAATGTTTAAGAAGCTTCATTTAAAATTAAATTAAAATGCAGATCTTATCAGTTTAGTGTGATCCTTGCCCTTGCTTTTCCTTGCTGAGTTTTCCAATGTCTGGCCCATATTTGGGTACTTTAAGCTGCCCACGGGCTTCTGAGTGATCAGTTGTTAACCGGCTCGGAGAGGGACAGAGGACAGATTTCATGTGTGAAAATACCTGTTCACACAGGTATGTGGATCCAAATGCTGAAAGCATTGCAAACGCAATTTTCTTCAAACATTTAAATTTCACTGGCAGATGTGTCCAGCAGGTCAGAATAGAGGCCCCATGATCTCCGTAGCTTCAAGTGCACTCCGCAGATCTCCAAACTTTGATGCCCACAATTCTGAGCTCTTTAACTGAATGAGCTGCATTTCGAAATCTTCAACACCCATCCACTGAAATAAAGTCGCTTTCGTTGAACTTTTCAGGTTTAATTAGAAAAGAAAGCATTGGGCCAAATCGCTGGAAATCTTGAAATCTGTCAGAAAATTCTGATTCCAGTTCTTGCATGTACATTCTAAACTCAACGTCAAATGCAGTGTGCTGTTCCACGTGGTGTGATAGTGATGTAAGCAGTAAATCAGGACTTAAAAATATCCCAGCACAGTGGCACTGGAACAATTTTTAAGGTGGGGGTGCTGAGCTGTGCCCCCTCTTGCCCCTGTCTGCACCCCTCACTACCCTAGGCTGGGGCCAGTGGACCACAGCGGGGGTTGGCTGCAGAGCCCCAGGCCGGCGGCCAGGACCCCGGGCCGGCAACAGAGCCCCCCAGCCCGGTGGCCAGGACCTGGGGCCGGTAGCGGGCTGACCAGGGCCGGCGGACAGAACCCCAGCTGGCAGGGGGCCGGTGGCCAGTACCCCGAGCTAGCAGCAGAGCCCCCAGGACCGGTGGCCAGGACCCAGGGCCAGCAGCAGGCTGAATGGGGCCAGTGGATGGAACCTGGCTGGCAGGGGGCCGGTGGCCAGTACCCCAGGCCAGCAGCAGAGCCCCTGAGAGCCCCGGGCAGCGTGAGTGCCACTGCAAATCAGCTCGTGTGCCGCCTTTTGGTTCCTTACCCCTGCACTATACTTTCCCAACACCAACCATGGATTCCCCTATCCCAGGGGAATTCCCAGGTGGCCGGTAGATGCTGGCTTTATGGCCTTGTCTCCACACAAACTTGTACACACTTTGTTTAAATTATTTTGTTAAAATCATCTGAAACCCTGTATAGATATTCTTATTTTAGTGTAAGAATGGCTTATTTTGCTTAAATTTAAACCTGTTCCTAATTGACTTGAGCGAAACCAAAATAAGCCTGGTTTGAACTGAAATAACAGTTTCACATAGCCTTTTCAATGGTTTAACTAAATCTGTTTAACATTTCACCTTAACTGAAGCCAGTACAACTGTGTGTGTAGACGAGTCTTTAGGATGCTTTGTACCACCAAAGAGATGCAGAGCAGCCTCAAAAGAACCAAGGATCTTGTAGTACAGCTGGCATTTTTCAAATATGGCCAACTTTCTATCTGTCTTTTTGAGAGGGCTCCCAAATACCTACCTATATTTGCTGTACTTCCCTTCTTTGCAATGTTATACATCACTATGAATGTACTTAATTGTTTACTTGCCTTTTTAAAAAAGTTAAACAAATGAGTGGATTTTTGTTATGCAAAGTTATCTGATTTGTTCGATATGTCTTGCCTCGTGCTTCTTTCATGGCAGCAGACTTTGCACGTTATAGACTATTTCTACAGTACTGCAGAAAGTAAGAGAAAAATCAGATACCTGAATACCATAAAAAATAACTTATCTCTTCACATTTCACTTCTGTCACTTGCAGTAAAAGCCCAAATGAAATTTTCCTCACCAAAATGGATGTTCTTAAAGCTAATCCTGACATTCCAAATTTGAAAGTAATGTATTAGCAGAATGAGGTCAGGGATTAACAGTGTGAAGCACATTAACCAAATGCTAATAGAGGCAACCCTTTCTGTAACTCCTAATTTCTCGGTACCTCTACTATCATATCGAACATGAGCCTGAGTCACTGCTGCATTATGCAATGGGGACTCAGGGCTGAAGATTTATAACCACTGTAAAAAAAAATCCTCAACTTTTTACTGGTTGCTTAAAAAAAGGCTGGATGTGGCAATGTAATCCTCAAGGAGAACAAGACACTTCTTATTATGTATGTGTGTTGTGGTGGTAGTGGTGCCAGCAGCTAGGCTCATGGACCAGGCTCCTGGTGTGTGTTGTACAAACACAACGCAGTAAGGCAAGAGCTTATGAGCCAGTGCCTGTTTCTGGTCCTGTGTGGCTAGGTAATTGCTCTTTTGTCTGTATTAAAGAGACTATTCCCCGACAAAAACAACAACAAAAGGTTAATATAGACTTAATGCTGATGCTATAGAATGACTTTGGTAGAATGATATAGTTTTAAGAAAATAAGTCCTTTCCAACCCCACTGCTCTCCCATTTACACAAGACTCAATAGCATTTTCTCCTCCTCCCGGACGCACCTGTATCTTAGCTCATGATGCCTGTTGTTCTTATGGCGGCGTTTCAAAAGCTGTTCAGGTCTCTGCCCTCACCTCACTCAGATCATTTTGTAAATACTCAGTTCTGCAGCATCAACTGCAAAAATAAAAAAAAAATATTAACACTTGTTTAAAAGACATGAGCAAACCCTGACACCTGGACAACCCGGACAGATGTATGCTTTACTGATCAACCATGTAGTTACACCTCTGTAACCTGAGCCCCTCCACAGCTGTCCACATGCTAGTGCATGCTATTGTACTCACCTGTCTGTCGTTTCCAAGACTGTGCCTGAATGCTTCATAGGGGAGCCAGATGCTGCTGCTGCACTTCTGCTCAGCAGCCAGACATGCCCTGCAGACCCTCTGTTTTTGCTGGGGTGCAAGACATTCCAAAAGATGTGGGGGAGGAAGTGAGCTATGGCTCCATTCTCTGATTCATTGGTACAAAGGAGGAGTATGATTTTTCTCTCTGAGGGGATATAGCCGCAAACATGATCCCTCTGCACGTCTGCTTTTCCTGAGACCAAATTCCTCCCGGAACTCCCCTGGGGTGACATTGTTCTGCACTGCCCCCAGCACAGGACTGTCCCTATATTTAGCCTGATAGACCCCATAGATGGGAAGCTTTCTGTAGCATGGAACTGGTTTCTTTGGGCTTTCTCTGAGGTACTTAGTATACAAAAAGTGGGCCTCTATAATAAGAAGTAATAAAAAGAATGAAAACTTGACACTCAGGAAAGTCACAAGTAAGCTTCCAGCTCTAACCTGAAGTCTGCTTCATATTCCCATCTACTTGCATGTTAGAGATCCTCCCCAGTTGCTCTGTTTGTGTGTACATATATTCCTTGTATGCTGTTTAATTGAATGATGAGAACTTGCAACCTCACTACCAGCCAGTATTGGCTCCTGGGTTTCTCCACTACACATCAGGAGTTTAAGGGAGACGAGACAGATCCCTATATCCTTGGGATTTGAGCCCCGTACTGGAGACAGCCCACAGAAGTTAGCAAGTGGTGAACAACTGATTGTTCACAGACAGCTGCCTGCTGCCAATGCAATGTGCAGAACAGTTTGATTGGTCAGAGCAGAGATTCCCAAACTGTGAGCTGGGCAAAAGTTTCCGATTATCTGCTGAGAGCTAGCTGGTCACGTAGTATTGGCTCCCCTCTTTTTTTTTTTTTTTTTTTTTAAGTGAGAGAAAGAGAACGTCGGGTTAGGGTTAGGGACAGATGCAATATATTTGAAAAGTTGAGTGAAATTACTTTTTCATAAAGGCCAAAAAATTTCATACTAAACACAGCAATGTATATAAATCCTCCACCCCCCCCCACCCTCCCGGAAGCAAATGCTGTAGTTGCTATGGAGATATTATGGGATCTTTAAGGAGAAGATTATGTCATGGTGGTCACCACTGTCACAGAACCTGTGAATTTTGCCATTTACATGGACCCTACTATGGTGCATTAACAGTTTAATTCACTTTGATCTAGTCTTCTCTGAAATTGGAACTAGATCAAAGCAATCTAACAAGCAGTTAATGTGTTGCAGCAAGGTTGACAAGAACAGTTCATTAGTTCATTTCATTCAACTGTTGCACGTTAACAGTTCGTTAGTTTGCTTTGCTCTAGTCCTGTGTCAAAAAAGGACTAGATCAAAGCGAACTATTGGACTATTAATCTGGGGTAGTTGACCCAATATTTTGTTGCTGTGACCATAGGTGCTGATTCCACCCACCAGCAGCTCTCCTAGCAGTGCCTCCCACTCCTCCCAGCACCTCCCACCTGCCGGTGGCCCTGCCAATCAGCACCTTCCCCCCTCCCCCCCGGTGCAACCCGCCTGCCACGATCAGCTGTTCCACTGCATGTAGGAGGCACTGGGTGGGAGTAGCGAGGCCAGGGCGCACTCAGGGGAGGGGGTGGAACGGGGAGGAAAGAGGTGGGGCAGTAAATGTGGTCTCTGGACTTCTTGCAAAGGGTACATTTCAAGATGATGTGGTCTCTGACTCAATAGCAAGACAGTGGAGAGTTGAATTTCTCTTCTTCATAAGGTGGTGGTAGATCACCTGCCAGCATGTGGAGTGGGGATGGAGCGAGACAGAGGTGGGGCCTTGGGGAAAGCAGTGGAGTGGGCCGTGGCCTGGGGCAGACCCGGGGGGATCACACACACACCCCCCAGCATATTAAAAAGTTGGCGCCTGTGGCTGTGACCATAGCATGAAATTCTCTATTTTCACCGTGACTGTGCCTTAGCAAAATTGTATCCGTAGTAATCATGATGGGAAGAGTCCATAGGACAATTTGTCTGTCAAGATGTTATCTGCACTATGGAAGAGTTTGAGAATCCCTGGGAAGAGGAACAAGAGGGGTTCTGGGACTATGTCTCATGACTTGATGTCTGGCATGAGAGACACTTGATCAAGGAAGGAGGCAAGATGAAGCTGTAAGTTTTGTGCTGCTTGAGGCAAAAGGGGGCTGTTGAGCAGGACCCACATAGGTACCAGATTGCCTCAACCCTTCATGAGGAAGGGGCCATGAGTGAAGTGTATGTGGCGCTTTGGCGTGTGTGACATACATAAGTTATATAAATAAATAGCATGCATCACTTTAAAAATCCATTAAAAGAATGGTAAAGTTGCAAGTTCAAACACTCAAAAGTTAGGAAATGCCAGAATTAAGAGTTGCCTGTGCAACTTTAATTTGGCCCCTTGTGCCATATGCATTAAGATACAGCCTTTAATGACATGATCATATATTTATTTTTTCTACGTGACCCTTGCCTCATTCAGCATGCAGGATTGGCAATGCTAATTAATAAGCAGCTATTCAATATTTTGTTTTATCCTCATTGTTCAGTATCTCGCCCCTGGCCTTATTTACTCCATACTATTCAAACCCTGCTCTCAATACAGAATTATTATTTTTTGCTCCAAGATACAGTATAGTGTCTGAAATCTTCAGAAACATGAATTAATTTATCTTCACAACATTCCCATGAGGTGAGGCGGTATTATTATTCTCATTTTAAAGATGGGGAACTGAGGCACAGAGAAATTAAGGTCAAATTTGGGGTGCCCAATTAGAAATGACTACAACTTTATTTTCCAGCGTACTAAGCATCATGCAGCACTCTCTGTGTTCAAAATACAGCTTCCAGTGACCCCAGTTGAATCAGTGAGTGCTCAGCACTTCTGCAAATCTGACCCCAGGGTATCTAATTGGGCGCCTAGAAAATAAAGAACACAGTTAGTGATCACCTGTGAAAAGTTTTGGCTTAAGTGGCTTCCCCAGCCATACATAGGAACTCTGTGGCAGAGGCAGGGACAGAATCCAGTTCTGCAGGGCAGCATTCAACTTCCTGAACCGTGGGAGAATCCTTTCTCTTCCTGCCATCCCGTGCCTCATTCACTACACACCTGCAAACTCCTGAAACAACTGAAATGGGGCCTTACAGAGAAACAGCCTTCTTCACTATACAATCCCGAATCAACTCCAGAACATGGCTGGATGGTTTGTTGTAATGGTGGATGTTTGGACTGTTTGTATCGATTGGGTCTCTGTTCCTTATTAAGAAGATATTCCAGCCTACACGAAGAAGACAAATAAAGCAGGTTGGTCTCTCTGGTCCACAATGATATGGTGGATGAAGTAAATGTGGTCTCTGGACTTCTTGCAAAGGGTACATTTCAAGATGATGTGGTCTCTAACTCAATAGCAAGACAGTGGAGAGTTGAATTTCTCGTCTTCATAAGGCGGTGGTAGTTCCCCTGCCAGTGTGTGGAAATGAATATGGCTGATGGTCTGTAGTCCATATCATAAATCTATATAGGGTAATATATATAAGTAAAGGTGTCTCATCTTTAGGTGGAAGATGCATGGATACATAAGGGTAAAGTTAAGGTTGGTATCTGAACCTAAAATTCGAATGTCTTGAGTATCCAGTGCTAAGATTTTTTCTGAAAGTTATTTTAGTCCTGTTTTACATACAGTCTCTAATAACTATTTTAACTCTTTTCTTTCTGAATTTCCTTAATTTTTGTTAAGAGGAAAATGGCTTTTGAATTTTATGTAAATCAAAAAAGGCAGATGTCGCTTGTTTGTTTAGTGAGTATTTCAACTGATGTGCTCTTTGCACTTTCTCTAAGAAAAAGCTGGTTTCCAGCCCAGTTTCCAGAACAAATAGATGAATAAATGCACAAAGAACAAGCAAAACCTCCAAACATTTTGAGGTTTGCCTGTTACTAATTCTGTTGTCTTGACTTGACTTAAAAGTTAATGAGGAAATATGATGGGTTCATTGTAGGGCTGTTGATTAATTGCAGTTAACTCACACGATTAACTCAAAAAAATTAATTGTGATAAAAAAAATGAATCCCAATTAAGCACAGTTTTAATAGCAGTGTTAAACAATAGAATACCAATTAAAATTTATTAAATAGTTTGGATGTTTTTCAACATTTTCAAAAATATTGATTTCAATTACAACACAGAATACAAAGTGTACAGTACTCACTTTGTATTATTTTTATTGCAAATATTTGCACTGTAAAAATGATAAAATAGTATTTTTCAATTCACCTCATACAAGTACTGTAGTGCAATCTCTTTGTGAAAGCGCAACATACTAATGTAGATTTTTTTGTTATATAACTGCATTCAAAAACAAAACAAAAAATCTAAAACTTTAGAGCCTACAAGTCCACTCAGTCCTAGTTCTCATTCAGTCAATCACTAAAAGAAACAAGTTTGTTTACATTTACAGGAGATAATGCTGCCTGCTTCTTATTTACAATGTAAACTGAAAGTCAGAACAGACGTTCGCATGGCACTTTTGTAGCCGGCATTGCCAAGTATTTACGTGCCAGATATGCTAAACATTTGTATGCCCCTTCATGCTTCGGCCACCATTCCAGAGGACATGCTTCCGTGCTGATGACACTCATTAAAGAAATAATCTGTTCAATGTGTGACTGAACTCCTTGGGGGAGAATTGTATGTGTGCTGCTCTGTGTTTTATGTGCATTTTGCCATATATTTCATGTTATAGCAGTCTCAGATGATGACTCAGCATGTTGTTCATTTTAAGAACACTTTCACTGCATATTTGACCACACACACACACACACAAAATCAGTCTTCTGCTCGTGGCATCTGACTCAGATAATTAAAATGAACATGTGTTGGTCTGCACCTCTTTGGATCACTATCAAGCAGAACCCATCATCAGCATGGACACATGTCCTCTGGAATGGTGGTTGAAGCATGAAGAGACATATGAATCTTTAGCGCATGTAAATATCTTGTAATGCCGACTACAACAGTACCATGCAAATGCCTGTTCTCACTTTTAGATGACATTGTTTACATTTGCAGGAAATAATGCTGTCCGCTTCTTGTTTACAAACTTTTTTGTCCGAGCGATTGGCTGAACAAGAAGTAGGTCTGAGTGGACTTGTAGGCTGTAAAGTTTTATATTGTTTTATTTTTGAATGCAGTTATTTTTTGTACATAATTCTACATGTGTAAGTTCAACTTTCATGATAAAGAAATTGCACTACAGTACTTGTGTTAAGTGAATTGAAAAATACTATTTCTTTTATTTTTACAATACAAATATTTATAATAAAAATAAATATAAAGTGAGCACAGTACACTTTGTATTCTGTGTTGTAATTGAAATCAACATATTTTAAAACATGGAAAAGGTCCAAAAATATTTATATAAATAGTATTATATTATTTAACAGCATTTTAATCGTGATTAATTTTTTAATTGCTTGACAGCCCTAGTTCATTGGCATAAATTCACCTGCTGAAAGTCCTCAGTCATAAAGTGTGGTTATTTCACTTGGCAAATATCACAATAAATATATTCTAGCTTTAGAAAAGCTTTTTCTGCTCAGCTCTGTTAATGGAGCCAAAATGGTTCTCTCTTCATCTTTGTTTAATTCTTCATTCAACTAATGAATTAATTTAGAATTAGGACTTAAATTATGATTGCTTTATTAATAATAGATGGGCACCATTACAGAGGGCTAATCAACCTGTTAGAATATTTTAATAACTTGTGCAACATAATGTTAGAGCCATAAAGATCTCATTTGAAGAGTTCTTTTGAATGCGTTACATATTCATTGTTACTGATGCAGCTAATAAATATAACAGTTATGAACCTACCTCTCAACTTGTCATTGCTGTAGAATGAGGTGTATATAGGGCCAAAACCTTAGCAGGTGTAAGGGGGTGTAGCTCAATTTAAGTCAGTGGAGCCACACTGATTTACACCAACTAAGAGTCTTAAACTGTGGGTCTCAGAGAGTTGACACCACCATTAGCACAACATTTCACATCTTCCCCCGTCCCATTACTTCTCACTCCCTCTGTGCTAGCCTTCCTCCCTTCCCTTTCTCCTTGTTCCTTGCAATTCCACCATGCCTGTGGTGTGGGAGCACTGCTTTTGCTTCTCTCAAACTAGTGGAATCACTTTTCTGCTACTACTTAGCCTTCATTTTGTTTGGCAGGGCATGGTTCACTGCATCAATCAGAGCTGAAATGGCCTCAGCAGGTTTAGGAGTGTCTTCAGAATAACCTCTCTCTCTCTCTCTCTTTCATTTTCCCCCTGCAATTGCCTTCTGTCCACCGTGGTCACACCAGTATGTATGTTACAGACACGAACATTTGGGGAGAGTTGGTGAGATGTTTTACTGTCATACTTAATTCGCTCATTTTCAATTAAGAGAGTGTGTTAGAGATCTTGGCTTGATATAAAAACACCATGAGCTGGGTTCCTGTATTTTGAGGCAAAATGTAAAATGGCGGGACAGGGTTAAAAACACAATCCCAAAGCAAGATGGGCTGCAAAGTGAGGGACATGGTTTGGTAAAGAACGAGTTTTTCCTCTGTCATTTTATTGTGATTGTTATACTCATACAAATGATCCTCATTTAGGCCGCATACTGCAAATTTGCTCTCACTCTGAGGTTTTCCAGTTACTTAAACTCTAAAGTGTACCGCACACCTCTGGCAAGAAACCCCCTGTCCTTGATCTTGATAGTGTCACGTTTTGTTTTGTTTTTAAAAAAGTCCTGGACACAGTTTAATTTAGATTGGAATTTTATAAACTTTTAAAGAGAGCAACCTTCATGTATTTTGATACTTTTTTTGACTGTTGTTTGGGCACTAGATTGGGGCGGGGTGGGGGGGGGTGCTAGTCCCCATAGAACTGCATGTACACGGGACTGTATATGCAATACCACATGCTTCCCTCAAGAAGGGGCTGTTTCAGGTAGCTCCAAGGCCAGGATCCTGAAGACTTGTGAATGGACAGGGAGGAAGGGTTGAAAGTGGGGCTGGAAGGATGAGTATTATTTTTTTCCCCCAGTCAGAAGTAAATCACTGAAAATGTTAATAAATACTACTCTATCTGGATGGGAACCCATGTGAATTTTGGAGGCACCCCAGGTTCTGGAGTCCAATCCCTCCCTTTTATTGTACTTGGAGCAAACACCAATTAAATGGTTTGAGATTCTCCCCTCCCCATGCTCTCTTCTGTGGGTTTTTTTTCTCTGCAGGAAGTGTTCTCTGTGAGTTCTTAAAATTACATATTAAAATCATTCCTTCTTTAATCTTTGCCTCATAACTTCTCAAGTCTGTCCTCAATGTCAGTTTTAAGATGTTTTCTCTCTTAAATCAAAGCCAAAGATGAGAGTGAGTACTGAAAACCTTAGAGCCCAGAAGAGACGAGTATTACATGAAACTGTTGTTTAGCTGACAAGTCATAAATCCTTTGAAATTATACATCGGACTAACCTTGCAATCTAGCTATGCATTTTACGTAATGTTAAATGCTGGAAAAACACTTGACGTGCTGCAGTGGAAATTATATTTGTGAATTCACAGAAAAGTATGTTTGGTGCAATATTTACAAACTGGAGTAAAATTATGAAGGATCCCTTTTTGTTTATCACAAAGGGATTTATTTCTGCTTCTATTTATGTTAACGTAAGGCCCTCCAGACCACAGTCCTTTGCCCTTATTTTGTCTTGTATAGCCAGAGAAAAGGTTAAGCCTGTTGATGAAGTGGATGGCGAAAACCTTTTCATGAAGAAGAAAAAATGGCACTACATCTAGCCCTAGTTTCTTTTGTCTACTCACCCTCTCATTCCCGATATTCTGTCCCACCCCTCTTGCCTTATCAGACCCTTTGTCTCCTGCTGCCCTTCATGCCCTGGTGTCTTTTTCCATGACAATAGCTGTATCCTTCTTGCCTCTTTTAAATCCCTGCATAGAACTCCCTATTTTCTGCTAGTATTCTTCTGCTCAGGGGGTAGTAAGCTTCACCTCTCAAAAAACTGTAGCAGGGAGTGTATAGTCTCTGAACACCCATTATTTCTGGGAGGAATTCTCCTTTCTGAGACTAAGTGCCACCCCCTGCCAGTGCTCCTTCTGTGCCAGTGTCACTATGGGCTGTGTTTAAATGGCACAATCAAGCCCTTCTTAGACTGTAAGATGCTCAGGAAGGGGACCTTCTTCTCTCACATCTCTGTGAAATGCAATGCCTACTTATAAAACTATATAAATAAATGAACATAAGAAAAGCAGGTGTCAGACCACTGGTCCATCTGTCCCATGTCTAATCTGACTGTGTCCGGTTCCAGATGCTTCAGAGGAAATTAACAGAACAGGGCAATTATCGAGTAATCCGTCCCCTGTTATCCAATTCCACCTTCTGGCAGTCAGAGGCTTAGGGACACCCAGACCATGGGGTTGCATACCTGACCATCTTGGCTAATAGCCATTGATGGACCTATCCTCCATGAACTTATATCATTCTTTTTAGAACCCAGTTATAGTTCTGGCCTTCACAACATCCCCTGGCAATGAGTTCCACAGGCTGACTGTGAGTTGTGTGAAGAAGTACTTCCTTGTGTTAACTGTTAATTTCAACCAATTTGCCTGGTACTGAAGTTAAGCTTACCGGCCTGTAATTGCCAGGATCACGTCCTCTGCAATGAAGACCGATGCAAAGAATTCATTTAGCTTCCCCGCAACAGCCTTGTATTCCTTGAGTGCTCCTTTAGCACCTGGATTGTCCCATAGCCCCACTGATTGTTTGGCAGGATTCTGATGTAGTTACAAATAATTGCTGTTAGTTTTTGTGTCTATTGATTATTGTTCTTCAAATTCTTTTTTGTCCTGCCTAATTATACTTTTACACTTGACTAGCCAGAGTTTATGCTCCTTTCTGTTTTCCTCATTAGGATTTGACTTCCAATTTCTAAAGGATGTCTTTTGGTCTCTAACCACTTTTTTGTTGTTGTTTAGCCATGGTGGAATTTTTTGGTGGTCTTACTGGTTTTTTTTATGCTGTATCAGTCTCTTTCTATAAATCCATTTTTTTCCATTCTCTTCCCCATTATGGATAATCTCTGTTGGCCCTCTCCATATTGGTATCTCTGGGCAGTAGATGTTAGATATTACCTTTTTAAAGAAAAAATTGTTTTATGCAGCAGTTTTACCAACGGTCACTGCTGATTTTGTTCCAGTTTAAGATAAGTACTCTTGTTTTCAAATTCACTGATCATAGAATATCAGGGTTGGAAGGGACCTCAGGAGGTCATCTAGTCCAACCCCCTGCTCAAAGCAGGACCAATCCCCAATTAAATCATCCCAGCCAGGGCTTTGTCAAGTCTGACCTTAAAAATATCTAAGGAAGGAGATTCCACCACCTCCCTAGGTAACGCATTCCAGTGTTTCACCACCCTCCTAGTGAAAAAGTTTTTCCTAATATCCAACCTAAATCTCTCCCACTGCAACTTGAGACCATTACTCCTCGTTCTGTCATCTGCTACCACTGAGAACAGTCTAGAACCATCCTCTTTGGAACCCCCTTTCCAGTAGTTGAAAGCAGCTATCAAATCCCCCCTCATTCTTCTCTTCTGCAGACTAAACATCCCCAGTTCCCTCAGCCTCTCCTCATAACTCATGTGTTCCAGTCCCCTAATCATTTTTGTTGCCCTCCACTGGACTCTTTCTAATTTTTCCACATCCTTCTTGTAGTGTCGGGCCCAAAAGTGGACACAGGACTCCAGATGAGGCCTCACCAGTGTCGAATAGAGGGGAACGATCACGTCCCTCAACTTGCTGGACAGAGATTTCTTCCTCGTTTGAACTAAGAGTTGTTCTTCCTTATCTGAGTCTTGCTTTATTGTCAATGCACCATACTTTCCCAACTCACCTCATCTTCATGCACATTGATATAATTTTTCTCTTGGCATACACTAAAAATTCTATTAGCTGTAATTGGAAACTTGAAACTCCTCCAACTGTGGATAGCTTGTACAGTGAAGATCCATTTTGCATGTAAATGGAGCACATTATACATCAATTGAATAGAAAACTGATATTTAAAAATCTGGTCACCTTTTATTAGGTTTCTTAATGATTATGCCCCGTTCCTAAATTAAGTTAAAACCGTTTCATTTTTCATGTTTGTTTATCTTCCTGCATAGTTTTATTTGGCTAATTAA
Organism: Natator depressus; assembly: GCF_965152275.1. Classification (NCBI taxonomy): domain Eukaryota; kingdom Metazoa; phylum Chordata; order Testudines; family Cheloniidae; genus Natator; species Natator depressus. Next base: position 154,456,833 of record NC_134235.1, on the reverse strand, counting down.
TGTCTTTATTGACTCGTTTGACATTCCCAGAGATGCCTTCTTGTGTACTGTGTAATTGAAAAAATTCGTAAAAGAATGTTTCCATTAAACTGATGTTAACCTTCTCCACCCATTGTTTATGACACTGAGAAAATTTTAGATATATTTTCGATTTTATTTTTTGGATAAGAGTGTACAATGATTGTGACAGTGAATGTAAGTGTAGGTCAGCTTCTGATCTTCCTTATGCTGGTGTAAATCAGGAATAATTCCATTTAAGTCAGTGGGCTTGGTTTTCCCTTGTTTTACAACTGGAGTAGCCATTTGCAAGTGTGCAAAGTGGTGTGCAACATTACCATAAGTGAGGTGAGAATTCTGACTGGTAGTATTTTACACCCATTTTGTGCTCACTTTGCTTAGGAGTAAGAGCAATGTCAGAGCTTGCAGTGGAGAATCGGGGCCTGTGGCTGCATTGTATTCAGTCATGCTGTTAATAGGTTACAACAATCATTTTTTTTCTATGGAACCTCGGGCTGAAATCCAACTTTGGTCACAGTAATAAAGATGGGCTTGAGATAACATTCCCAAATCTGAACATCCCCAAAGTTTGGGCAAGTTCACCTCTAGATCCAGACTTTACAGCTGGTTGGTTTTCTATGATGAAGTGTTACACAACTTCCAGATTCAGATATTCCCCCATAATTTGGACTATTCAGACCCTAATTTTGTGGTTTAGGCCCCTCTCCAGTCACATGGCCTGCAGAGTTAGCAGCTAGGACCTCCCATCCATATGAGTCATTGGTTTCCCCTTGACCAGGCTGGGAGAGGAGGTGGAATGAGTCTGTCTCACTAGTTTTTTTTTTTTTCACTGCATCTGTTCACAATGATACTCGTGGCATAAGCCTGAAGCCTTCAGCAGGTTTCTCCATTTGTCCTTTACTTCTGTAACTCTGAATGCATCAGTAATCTTTGTGCTGTAGAAGATCCCATGTTCTTCAGCATTCATTCTCGCTGCTGTGATGGTGGGTCCACTTGCAAAGTAGACTGGACGTGAAGAGCAGGTGCATGAGTAGAGGGTCTTCTGTCCACAATCAGAAAGAAAAGCAAGAGTTTGGCATGGAATAAGGAACCAAGCGCTGAGAGAATTCTGCAGCTGATTTTTTAAGAGACCAACATTGCTGTTTAATCGAGTCTAATCCTCATACATTTTAAAAGTAATAATACAAATACTTTAAACCATGACTGTGTTCAATTAAGACTAGATCGAGTTCACTCATCCTAGAAATCTGACATTTCAAAAGATGTCAGCAAGTTCATTTTCATATGTTTCTGAATTATTCTCTGTGACCTCTTTCTTTTCTTTAGAAACTTCAACATGCTGATCTGAGAAAAATGGTTACTGGCTTCTTTTAAATAGCTTGCAGTATACGTGAGATCTATTAGCCTGTGGAATAAGGTACAAGGGAAATGCCCTAAAACCATATTGACTGAAACATTTAAACCTATATTGGACAAACTTCTAGTAAATGCCTACTATGGAACATTTCTACATCAAAAGAGAAACTGACTGGATGGACTGATAGGTCTTTACCCTTACTAGATTATGATTCTAAACAACCTCTTTAATTGAACTAAAATCCTTTGAGTATTCATATTAACATGTTCCATTTTGAAAATTCATTTGCCAAAATGCAAAAGGGGTATGAAACGAATGTTTTGGAATATGGAAGGAGTCCATTATTGTAACAAATTAGTATTGGTATATGCTACACATAGGCATCACAGTTGTCAACTATTCTAACATACATGGCATCAATTAAATCATCCAGAATGGTAAACTCCAAAGTACGAGCCTGTACTACTTTAGCGAAAGAAACTACTGTACTAGCCACCACTACAGTTTATATAATCTCTTTGTTGACTAGCAGACAACATGATCACGAACACCTGCAAAAGTCTGATATTTCCTTCAGCAGATGACAGTGATACATGCACACTGGCCAGTATGTTACAAGACTGCTGCGTATGTATTCCAGCCAAGACGATATGTGATCATTAAAGTGATGTACTGCATCTGAGACTGGCTTAGTAGATCCAGTGGCAGTATTTGACCCTTTTGTATGCTTTTTTGCTTTGAGCATTGTTGCATTAGTGTCCTACTGCTTCAAGTGTATAATGATGTTTTTCTCAAGTCCTCAAACATCTTCTCTTCTCCCTGATTTGTTGACTTTGAGAGCCAATGCTCTTCTGGAATTGTCTTTCTGCAGCTATGATCTTCTTGCTAAGCTAATCCCTTTATTTTTGCCTGACATGTGATCTTCAACTCAAGTAATAGTTTGCCTCCTATATTTCTTCCTCTCCGTTCCACAAGGCTTTTCTTCAAAATAAATAAATTTAAAAAAAAATTTTTTTTATTACATCACCGGCTTGAATTGCCAATTCCATTTTTTTGTTTTGTTTCATTCCCTAAAATGTCACCTCACATCATCTTCTTCCTCCACAGGTGCCGGCTTCCAGCTTTCCCTGGGGGTGCTCAACTCCTGCTCAACCCCAGGCTGCGCCCCACTCCACTCTTTCCCCCAACCCCCTCGACCCACCTCTTCCTGCCTCTTCCCACCCAGTTCCACTCCCTCCCCTGAGCGCACCCTGTCCCTGCTCTTCTCCCTCCCTTCCAGTGCCTCTTGCACGTCGTGGAACAGCTGATCTGCAGCATGCAGGAGGCACTGGGAGGGCGAGGGAGAAATTGATCGGCAGGGTCACCAGCTGGTGGGAGTGGGGGGGGGATGGGAGGGGACTGTGGCTGCCGGTGCGTGCTAAGCACCCACTAATTTTATTCAATGGGTGCTCCAGGGCACCCATGGAGTCGGCACCTTTGCCTTCCTCCTACAAAACTTTTGTTGGGGTTTGTTTTCATTTAAATCTTAAATGTCTTGCTGACACAATTGGATGGTAGCTCTGTAATTTTTTCTCTTTTGTTCTGTAGTTTCTGTACCTTTGTGCTTTCCCTGTACTGCCTCTAAGAAACATTCTTGAATCAATCTGAGCTACCCTTTGTGCCCTTATCTTGCTCACTACAGCTAGCTCCTTCTTTCTGGTAACTATATACAATCAATCATGCTCTCCGTTTTTCTATCCGCTAACTTCCATGTGACCATTCTGCTTATTTTTTCTTGTGTCCTTTATGTATTTGTCAAACTCATAATGTTATCCTTACAGAACCAAAGCCATTTCAAAACATCATTATTTCAAGTGCCAAGTGAGCTGTGGTACACATTGTGGTTGAGGTATAGATCTATTTTCTGATCAGCATTTGGGCATGAGCATAATTGAGGGCTAGAACCATTTTTTTATTTTAAGAGAAAGGTTAAGTTTTGCAGAAGCTAATGGAGTCAGAAGAAGAGTGCTGGTACTCATGCCAAATCATGCAACTAGCAGATTTCATAATCTCTGTGAATCTTTCATTTCAAGTTTCACAGAGTTTATGAACTCCTTTAGTAAAGGGCAGATTTTATAATCTTCATAAATACTTCATTTCAGGGCTCATGGAGTTTACAAAATCCACTGGGAAACCAGCAGGGCTTGTATCTCATCCACACCATGCCAGTGGATGAGTAACTTCCATAAACCATTGCTGCTTCTACCTCCTTGGAGTCCTTTGTGCATTATGGTTAATAGATGGTGAGTCTTGAAAGTGCAATGAGAAAACAGTTTCCCTAAGTTTCATGGCATTCTCTAACTCGCGCCACCACACACAACAGAGCTTGTAAATTCTATGCAATCAATTGCTACCCTCCATAAAAATCACAGACGGGCACAGCTTTAAGGCCTGTGTAATCATTGCTGAGTCTTCTCGTGACTTTCAAATTGTGCTGGCTATGCATTGCCCATTATAAATTCCATGCATTCTATTGCTAATGTTCAAGGAATTTACAAGATTCACTGGTGAAGCTGAAAGATCTTGTAGTCTCAGTGAAATAAATGCCTACAGTTCATGGAAAATAGCCAAGTTATAGTTTGAGATAAAAAAAAAAAAAGGTAGTTCACGATGATTATTTATGGAGTCTTTTATGGTGCTCAGCACCATAATATTGTAGTGCCCTATGTCCATAAATAAATTTATCCTCACTACACCCCTGGAAGCAAGTAGAAATTAGTAATTTCATTTTTTCAATGGGAAAACTAAGCACAGATATTAAATGAGTTGTCCAAGGTCATAGAGCTGGGAACAGAATCCAGATCTTCCAAATCCTGCATCTAATGCAACCCCATTAAACCAAACAGGTTCTATGCAGAGGTATTGTTCGCATGCAGCCAGCTGAAGGACTCGGGCCTACGGAATCAGGCAGTCTGGTGTTGGGCACAATTCCTCCTCTAATTTTAGGAGGGAAATGCCTCACCTAATTCCATCTGTAACCCTTCTTCCAGGTGTCAATGTTTAATAACCAAGGGGCAGGTTCAATAATATGCCTAGGGGCCCCTTTTTAAACTAGTTAAAATGTATGTCTGAACACCCCACTTAAAACCTTACCCACCCCCAAATTTTAGGAATTTAAAATCTAAATCTCTTGATCAACTTTACACAGATTTCTTCCCCACTCAGAACCCCTCAGGAGTCCTTGGAATATGAAATCACAAATATATTTTATTTGAGAAAACACAATAATTGGATACGGATATGAAAATAAAAATATTCCAAACCATGCATGAGGCTATGGCCAGTTCTGCATTCACAGTTATTAATTACCTGGCTTGCTGAAGCCTAGAACGCTGACTCACAAAACAGCCCCAACCATCTAAATCCTTACTCGTTAATCCAAATAGACTCATTGGTGGTCAAGTGCGCGACTCTTCTCTGCCCATCTGCTCTATTTCACCAAAGCCCACGCTGCCAAGTCTACCTCCAACATGCAGTTTACCTGTTCCAGTTTCACAAGGTCTGCTCCATCAGGTTAGCTACTGTCTTGTCTGGTGCTGCAAAGTCAGCTCCTCTGCTACGCATTGTGTCCAGCAAAGTGAGCTCTACACAGGGTACAGATTCTCTGGATGGGAGGCCTAGAGCAAAGAACTCCTGGACAAAGTCCCTGCTCTTTCTGATAAAGCCTCGTAGGTCTCTGTGTTTGAATTTTGGTTCCCTTCACAGCCAGAGTCCACCTCTCAGTTTTTAGGGTGACTAAGTCTCTATGGGTATATCTTGCATATTTATGAGTTTTTTCATGAGTACGTTAACAAACTATTAGCATTCATAAAATCAGAACATGAACTCCAAATAATGCAATCCCACTCGAGGGGATTATGGGTGAACAAAATTATAATTTATGTAAATGAAGCCTGCCGGCAGATAGATTTTTTTCCCTTTCCTCTGCAGAGGGAAGCAGTGGGTTCTGAAGTCCCTTTAAGATAGTCTTCTAGCTCTGGGATTTGCATATCCTCTCTAGTATTCATAAAAGAAGTGAATGATTTGTATTTATCCTCATTTGTCCTCTCCTTGTGCATCCCATAGGAAACATTTTTAGAAGAGTAGAAAAAAAGTAGAACAGAATATGGCATAATAACATTCCCTTTAAGATCAACACAGCAATTTTTATCTATTATTGAGTATATATTATTTAAAATATCAGAAAAATTATACCCTCGGCTGAGCTGTGCTGAATACAAAGATTTAATCCCTTGCTCCCTAGCCACCATCAATAGGAACAATAAGGACAATAAATAGCTCAAAAGGGCAGCAAAACTGAATAACAATAGTGACTCTTTTGGGGAAGAAGGATTTTTAATCATTTTCCCTCTGCTGTACCTAAAATTGAAGGTTAGAACAATAAACTATTTCAAAGAGCAGTTTCAAAATAACCTCAAAAACAAGTGTAAGTCTAACAATAGTTGTCCTCTTCTAAAATAAACATGATAATACCCAGGAGACCCTGCTGACATCGCCAAACTCAGAACTTATCCATGGCTCTATGTGCAGCGACAGCAGTGGCAGCCTCAGGCTGTCTCTTCCCTGCAAGAAAGGTGTGTTTTTTACACGGAGATAGCTGTCATTGCAAGTTATCTATCTCAATGCAAAATCCTAATGGCGACAAGACCATTGTAGATGTAGCTAGTTAAGATAAACCCCAAATGCGGGGTATAAGGTTGATCATGATTAGCTTTGTTCCTTGTCTCCACTTGGACTTTACCTAGAGATAGCGATCGTCTCAAATGATCTGTCTCAGTATTAAAAAAAATATTTTTTCCAGTGAAGAGAAAGCTATAAACTTTAGGCAGAGACCTGCTAATATGGATTAAAGCTACCGCTGCCTTGTCTTCAATAGACTTGTAACATGGGTTAGCCTGACACAAATTAAAAATACATCCTATTTTAGTGAAGACCGGTCCAGAGAGAGGGGAGTTTTAAATCTCCCTCTATTTTGATGTCTTTGGGTGGATGGGGGAGCCTATGAAGTAGAGCTAAACTGTAGCTTAATACATTTAATTTTTTTTCTCACTATTTTACTGCAATGTAAAAACAAAGGCTTCAAACAAAGCTGCAAATTTCTGAGCACTATTTTGCAGCTGCAAATAATTGTGACCACAGTGTTGTGCCCCTTACCTATCTTATCTACAGGTATAGTCAGGTCATCAGACATGTGGGGTAGGGTCTTCAAAAGTGCTCATCATTGGCATAACACTAAACTTCTCATTGAAGTCAGTGGGAGTTTTGCTAAGAGCTTATGATTTCTACCTATGCTTAACTGCGGTCACAGAATTGTGGGTGAAGTACCCAGGAGATAGGAGCGTGAAATCCATTCTCCCAACTAATGAACAAGTGTGCTGTGTAGCTGCCTCAACATAAGTGCATCTGCTGTCCCAGCCCATGGGTAGGAATAGAAACTGCCACTCATCTGTGCTGATTGCGCTGGGTATTGGAGCTACGGGATCCACTGGCCCTCCACACAACAAGGGTTAGGATATTAAAGGTAACCAGTGGGAGTTGGGCACCTAACCAAGTAAAGCACCTTTGAATATCCCAGCCCGGGTGTATCTTACCCCACATGAACTATTTTTGTATGGTCTCATTCAATTGTTTTTCTTTTTGTTGATATTTTTTTTTAAAATAGAATAATGAATAAATATAAGAGAGTCACTAGCTTGGGTAAAATAAAGTCAACAGAACTCTTCAGTAAAGATTTCTCTTTTAGTTTGAGAAATAAATTCAAAGCACTGTGGCTGCATTTAAAATAAAGAAATCTTCAGATTTGAAGGATTCTACCAGTTTGGGCATCATTCCCTATTCTTAAAATGCTGCTGGGACCCATAATATCTCTCAAACTGAGAGAAATTTGAAGTGCAGCCACTGTAATAAAGTCAGCCCTGCATAACTGGTATTTTATTATATTGTATTTTATTGTTTTGTATAGGGCTGCAAACATTCTGCAGGGGAAAATATATAAACAAAATACCTAATGAATTATTATTTGTACTATTTATTTATTATTTAGGATTATTTTACAGCCAATGCATATCTACAGATTTCTTTTTTAGAATCCAAGATCGTTTGCCTCGTAATTTTCAGTTTAGTCTTGTTAATTCATAGGAAAACAGACAGAAAGGATTTTTTAGGAAAGGGGTTCTCAAACTGGGGATCGTGACCCCCGCAAGGGATTGCAAGGTTATTACATGGGGGGTCGCGAGCTGTCAGCCTCCCCCCGCCCCCCCCAACGCTGCTTCACCTCCAGCATTTGTAATAGTGTTAAATATAAAAAAGTGTTTTTAATTTGTAAGGGGGGTTGCACTCAGAGGGTTGCTGTGTGAAAGGGGTCACCAATACAAAAGTTTGAGAACCACTGTTTTAGGACATTTTCATCCTTCTGCGAGTACAGGTAGTATTTTTTTAATGTATGTAGATTTAAGTACTTTGTCCAAAGCTCAAGAGGTGGAGCTTTCACCATTTCCTTAGGGCAGTGTTTCCCAAACTTGGGACGCCGCTTGTGCAGGGAAAGCCCCTGGCGGGCCGGGCCAGTTTGTTTACCTGCCGCGTCCGCAGGTTCGGCCGATCGTGGCTCCCACTGGCCGCGGTTTGCTGTGCCCGGCCAATGGGGGCTGCGGGAAGCGGCGCGGGCTGAGGGACGTTCTGGTCGTCGCTTCCCACAGCCCCCATTGGCCGGGCACAGTGAACCGCGGCCAGTGGGAGCCACAATCGGCCGAACCTGCAGACGTGGCAGGTAAATAAACTGGCTTGGCCCACCAGGGGCTTTCCCTGAACAAGCGGTGTCCCAAGTTTGGGAAACACTGCCCTAGGGAAAGTGGTCTGCAGTCTAATCAAGCTCAGCGATGGGAAATGTTTCCTTACCTGAAATTCAGTCCAAATTTTCCTTTGGGTCGGTTTTAACAAATCAGTAATTAATACTTCTTGGGCTTAAGCAATTCCTTTCTCTTCTGGTTGCTTGCACCCTTCCAGTAATTATAGATGATTATCATAGGCCCTTACTCTATAGTCTTAATTTAAATCAAACTTTTAATCTCTTAACCTGTATTTATAAATCAGTTTCTCCAGCTCCTTTTAATAATTTGTGCTACTCTTCTCTGAATTCCTTATAAATTGTCTACATCTTCCTGGTATAGAGTTTTCCAGAAATGAACATAGTATTTTTAGATGTGATCTTACTCGTGCCATACATAGAGATATTGTCACATTCCTGTTTCTCCATGATATGATGCCTCTGCCTGTGAAGCCCAAATGAGCTGGATTTTTTTTTGTTTTGTTTTGACATAGCATGCTCATAATTATAGAAACTTTTTGACAGAGCCCAGTCTGTTGAGTACTCTGGAAGCAGTTAGTGCTGCCAACAGGGAACTCTTTCTCAGATTCGCAAATCGCTTGGATATTGAAGTTGATGTGATATATTTATGCACATTGGGCTGATCTTCCCTTCCCTTGCACCTTGAAAAGTCATTTACACATGTTCAGAGGGGATGTAAAGTGATACAATTCTGATTAGGTGGCACTTTACACTCACTTCACGCCTGTAAATGCCTGCACAAGGGTGAAAGGTATTGGAGAGTCAGCATCTGGGTATATTTATCTAGAAGTGCCTGCAGGTGGCATGTATACTGTGTCTAGTGAACACAATTGTTGCTGATCCTGAGTCAAACTCTTGTGATAATTCCCGGGCAGGGAAATACCTCTCTGCTTTGTATTTTTAAATGCTTCCATCAGTCCTCCACGGTTCTGGAATGTTCTTAGATAATTTCTTTAAAACAAAATTAAGTAATTAAATTATTATACAATTGTGCCAGTTAAAGTCTTTTACAGATACCTTTTGCACCAAACTAGCTTTACTGCTAGAGATGGGGGGGAAATAATGAATAATTTATTAGATGAGTGCATCCCTTTTTCATGTTCTGTGAATTATCTGCAAGCAGAACTGAACTTTTTACGAATTTGTCCCTTGCTTGAAATTATTCAGCAAATGGTTTCTGTGGACATATTTTAGCCTATTGATTACCAGGGCCATAGGGACTATGATAAGCAATGTTATATACTCGCAAAGACAAAATTATAAAGATTTTAATGTGACCACTGTACTCTGTATTCTGGGAGTAAGTAAGCGCTTGAAAGAACATCAGTAGCCAGTCTTTTTGTTGCACACTATGAATCTGTCATATACACCACCTCTCTTTTTAGCCCTTCAGGCAATTGAAACATTTTTCACTAAATATAGTCTTCTGGCACCAGCATTACTCTTTCCTGAAAGCTGGAAATTGTCCCTTAGCAGATACATTCGAGCCTTCTCCTCCTCCTCCAAAAACATTTCAAAATTCAGTCTTGCTTTGACAGTGAGTAAGCTGTGTCTCCCCCATCCTTTCTAACTTCACTCAGACCACGCAAGTTCATTTATCATTCCTTGCCACATACGTGTCAGCTGTGTCTAGTACATAACTCCCTTTTGTATCTAAGCTTGTGCATATAAAAAAAAAGGTAGGGATGATAGTGGTGATTCCAGAGAGGAAGCATTTGGAAAAATGGGTCAGTAAGAGCTGTGAAAGGGGCTACTTCCGTAGGACAGTAAAATGAGTGTTTCTAGTGAACTGGAGGAATTGTCTCTCCTTTCCTCTAATGGATTCCTGTAGCTGTGTTGAAATGGTCACTATCATGGAGCAATCAGGGTTGACAGATGCCCAGTGACTCCCAGAGCAGTGATTTTTATTTCATCTAAAGAGATAAAAAGCAATACTGGCTGACACAGCAAGGTCTTTGGAGCCTTTCTTAGCTGCATAAGTCTCTACACTTCTCTCCTAAGCGCTCAGTATCCCATGGCAACCTCTTTTCTTCAGGGAGCTTTAGATTTTGACATATCATTAATACATGAGTTCAGGAAGTAAAGCTGCAGAGCTGGAGATTGGCTCATGGATTTAGCTGAGGTAAATAGCGAGGAAATGTAAAGGCAGGCCAAAACCAATTTTATGGTCCTTCCATTGGGATTAATGCCTAAATTTGTTTGCAGGGTAATGAAGAAAGGCTATCACGCACAGGACATTGCAGGTGCAGGTCTAAATTGTACAGTAGAGGGGTTTTTAAAGGAAAAAATTGCAAGATACCAAACACGAAGTGTCTTTTTAAGACCAGCATAACTTACAAAAGCAACTGTTAATTGAAAACAAATGCTACTGCAACTCATTCTAAAGAACATTATTACACAAAGTCATGATGGCTGAAATATCTGAAAGAGGTTATTTATTAGAGAAAATAGAGAAGATAAACTAATCCTAAAATAAACTAATGCTAAGACTCTGTGACAAAAGCCCTTGGCTCTTCTACAGGTTGGCTCCAAAATACGTCAATTTGTATAAAACTGTGTATTCAAACACATTAAAATTGATTAGCGATCAGTGACTCCATTTATTCTGTGAGTCGGCAGCCACAAAGTCTACCCCTTCCCACAAAATTTGTGCTTCAGAATCTCCCCTCTCTCTCTCTCTTTCTTTTTAAATAAGTTAAATGTCATTAATGTTGTGTAAAAACCTCGGTAGATGTTAACCAAGTGTAAACCAAACCACTGCTGTCCTGAGTTTGCAGATACCTGGAAACAGTATCTTTGGGGATTCTGAACTGCACCTGTGTATCTCATAGAGGTGTTGAACCTCAAATCGAAAAAGGACACTTTAAATGTCCACCCTGTTCATTATTTCACAGCTGATCATTGTAGCATGGGACTTTTGTAGCCGGCATTGCAAGGTATTTGCATGCCAGATACGATAAACATCCATATGCCCCTTCGTGCTTCGGCCACCATTCCAGAGGACGTTTCCATGCTGATGACGCTCGTTAAAAAATTAAGTGTTAATTAAATTTGTGACTGAACACTTTGGGGAGAATTGTATGTCTCCAGCTCTATTTTACCCGCATTTTGCCATATATTTCATGTTATAGTGGTCTCGGATGATGACTCAGCACGTTGTTCATTTTAAGAACACTTTTGCTGCAGATTTGACAAAATGCAAAGAAGGTACCCATAAGAGGTTTCTAAAGATAGCTACAGCACTTGACCCCAGGTATAAGGATCTGAAGTGCCTTCCAAAATCTGATTGGGATGGGCTGTGGAGCATGCTTTCAGAAGTCGTAAAAGAGCAGCACTCTGATGCAGAAACTGCAGAATCTGAACCACCAAAAAAGAAAATCAGCCTTCTGCTGGTGGCATCTGACTCAGATGATGAAAATGAACATGCATCGGTCCGCACTGCTTTGGATTGTTATTGAGAAGAACCTGTCATCAGCGTGGACGCATGTCCTCTGGAATGGTGGTTGAAGCATGAAGGGACATATGAATCTTTAGCGCATCTGGCATACAAATATCTTGCAATGCCGGCTACAACAGTGTCATGAGAACACCTGTTCTTACTTTCAGGTGACATTGTGAACAAGAAGCAGGCCGCATTGTCTCCTGCAAATGTAAACAAACTTGTTTGTCTTAGAGACTGGCTGAACAAGAAGTAGGATTGAGTGGATTTGTAGGCTCTAAAGTTTCATTGCTTTGGTTTTGAGTGCAGTTATGTAACAGAAAAAATCTTCATTTGTATTGCACTTTCACAATAAAGAGATTGCACTACAGTACTTGTATGAGGTGAATTCAAGGCTCTAAATATGAATGAGGTTCTAAAGTTTTACTTTGTTTTATTTTTGAATGAAGTTATTTTTTGTATGTAATTTTATATTTGTAAGTTCAACTTTCATGATAAAGAGATTACACTACAGTACTTGTAATAGGTGAAAAAAATACTATTTTTGTTTTTTACAGTGCAAATATTTGTAATCAAAAAATAAAGTGAGCACTGTACACTTTGTATTCTGTGTATTAATTGAAATCAATATATTTGAAAATGTAGAAAACATCCAAAAATATTTAAATAAATGGTATCCTATTATTGTTTAACAATGCGATTAATCACGATTAATTTTTGTAATTGCTTGACAGCCCTATTCTCTTCACATGTGGGAGAGGCAGACCGGGTATTAAACCCATATACTGGCCAGATTTGACTAGGGCAGAACGGTATTGCCCTGTGGTCCCAGGCTAGGAAGTTGGTGGTTGGAGAGCCTGCATGTAACTGCAGCTGGGTGTGGCCCTACCTGTATGAATGCCGGTGAAAGTGCAGGCTGGAGGGCTTTGCAGCTTGACACAGCAGTACAGTGTGAGAGGGAGCCCAAGCTGGTGCGTCAGTGGGCTGAGTGGTATCCCAGTTCCAGGTGGCACCCCAGGGGGAACACGTCACACCTGTGTGTTGTTTATTTTTATATTACTGATTATATTACTCAATATCTTATTTAATTAATTGAAAATGTTCATTTTTAATTTAGATGAAGCTGCTGCACAACCTGGAAATCTTGCAATATTATTTTTATTATTAATTATTAGGTTGTTTTGTAGTAGCACCTAGGAGCCTTAATCTTGCATCAGGATCCTATTTTGCTAGGTGCTGTACAAACATAGAATAAAAAGAGGGTCCCTGCTCCAGAGAGCTTAAGTCTAAATATAAGACAAGAGACAACAGATGGTAACAGACAAACAGGGGAGTACAAAGACAGAATTTAAGTCCCATTTGCCGTGAAGTGCATGCAGTCTTAACAGGAAAGATTTAAGAATTATATTGTGTGTAGCTTTAAGTAACTACTGTTGGGGCAGGGAGTCTATAGATATTTCAACAATGTAAGTACTAATAGCCAAATAGATACCCACCCCCATTCATGTTGAGTATAATGGAAAATGTCAGGCAACCTAAATATAGGGGTTACTGCTTCTCTTCTCTTAATTCACTCAACCTCATAAAATTCAGCTCTGCAGATAATATTCAGAATATTATTAGTCTTATTTTCTATATAATCTAATATATTTATCTATTTAGGCATTTATACTTTCATCCATATTTCTCTGGTGCCCAGGACTTAACAGTATGGTGATGACATAGCAAGTGTGAAAAATCACGAAACTTTTTTTGGGGGTAGGGGTGTGTGGAACATTTGCCTTTATCAGACAAAGCCCCTAATATTGAGACAGTGCCAATAATATTGGGACATCTGGTCACCCTACTTAACAGTTCAATGTAGAGTTGCAGTGTTGCTAACTTTCATGGTTTTATTGCAAAGCTCATGGTATTTGTTTTCCTTAAAGTCCAAGTTCATAGCATCATAGAATATCAGGGTTGGAAGGGACCTCAGGAGGTCATCTAGTCCAACCCCCTGCTCAAAGCAGGACCAATCCCCAACTAAATCATCCTAGCCAGGACTTTGTCAAGCCTGACCTTGAAAACCTCTAGGGAAGGAAATTCCACCACTTCCCTAGATAACCCATTCCAGTGCTTCACCACCCTCCTAGTGAAAAAGTTTTTTCCTAACATCCAACCTAAACCTCCCCCATTGCAACTTGAGACCATTACTCCTTGTTCTGTCATCTGGTACCACTGAGAACAGTCTAGATCCATCCTCTTTGGAACCCCCCTTTCAGGTAGTTGAAAGGAGCTATCAAATCTCCCCTCATTCTTCTCTTCTGCAGACTAAACAATCCCAGTTCCCTCAGCCTCTCCTCATAAGTCATGTGCTCCAGCCCGGTAATCATTTTTGTTGCCCTTCGCTGGACTCTTTCCAATTTTTCCACATCCTTCTTGAAGTGTGGGGCCCAAAAGTGGACACAGGACTCCAGATGAGGCCTCACCAATGTCGAATAGAGGGGAACAACCACGTCCCTCGATCTGCAGGCAATGCCCCTACTTATACAGCCCAAAATTCCGTAAGCCTTCTTGGCAACAAGGGCACACTGTCACTCATATCCAGCTTCTCATCCACTATAACTCCAGGTCGTTTTCTGAAGAACTGCTGCCTAGCCATTTGGTCCCTGGTCTGTAGCAGTGCATGGGATTCTTCTGTCCGAAGTGCAGGACTCTGCACTTGTCCTTGTTGAACCTCATTAGATTTCTTTTGGCCCAATCCTCTAATTTGTCTAGGTCCGTCTGTATGCTAGCCCTACCCTCCAGCATATCTATCACTCCTCCCAGTTTAGTGTCATTTGCAAACTTGCTGAGGGTGCATTCCACGCCATCCTCCAGATCATTAATGAAGATACTGAATGAAACCGGCTCCAGGACCGACCCTTGAAGCACTCTGCTTGATACTGGCTGCCAACTAGACATGGAGCCATTGATCACTACCCGTTGAGCCCGACAATCTAGCCAACTTTCTATCTCCCTTATTGTCCATTCATCCAGCCCATACTTTAACTTGCTGGCAAGAATACTGTGGGAGACCGTATAAAAAGCTTTGCTAAAGTCAAGGAACAACACATCCACTGCTTTCCCCTCATCCACAGAGCCAGTTATCTCATTGTAGAAGGCAATTAGGTTAGTCAGGCATGACTTGCCCTTGGTGAATCCATGCTGACTGTTCCGGATCACTTTCCTCTCCTCTAAGTACTTCAGAATTGATTCCTTGAGGACCTGCTCCATGATTTTTCCAGGGACTGAGGTGAGGCTGACTGGCCTGTAGTTCCCCGGATCCTCCTCCTTCCCTTTTTTAAAGATGGGCACTACATTAGCCTTTTTCCAGGAGAACAATGTGATTCCTAGTAGTTCCTGGAGAACAGTGTGATTACAAAAGAATCTAAACTTTTTGGTTTGAGGAAGTTTTTTGCCCTCTTGGTTGCGTAGGAAAGCTTTAAAATTTGCCCTGGGCACACATTAAAAACAGAAGGCAATTTTTAAAAAAAATTGATCTTAAATCTCATGACTTTACAGCCAATCTCGTGATATTTTTGTGGTCGGGGTATGTGGGGGGTAATGATGATAGAATGTTTGGGGTAGGTAGTATTGAGTTATGAAATAGCATCTTCCAAGCACTAAAACTAGTTACATGTAATGGCTGCAGTAGTTTTGGCACTCATCCCCTCTTTATCGTGGCCTGCAATTTAAGAATATATTTCTGAGGATAACTTCTCAACAAATGAATGGAGACAGATGCTTGAGCATTATTCAGTTCTTTGAGCGTTAAGACCTTTTCTCCACAAAAATTAAATGCGTGAGTCTAGACTAATAGGGAACCATTGAGTGTGCATAGAATCATAGAAGTGTTGGACTGGAAGGGACCTCAGTTGGTCATCTAGTCGAGTCCCCTGAACTCAAGGCAGGACTAAGTAATAATTAGACCATCCCTGAAAGTTGTTTGTCTACCCTGCATGTGGAAGGCTGCAGGAAGGTGCACCGGCTACGTTTTGATATACCTCTAATTCACTCATCTCCAATATTTTTATACTATAGGATTTCATGCTCTTGAAAGGTGTTTAAATGTAAAAAAGCCCATGAAAACTGCAGCAGCTGAACAAAATGAACATAAGTATGCTGTTTTTGCTTGTCGACCCATCAGTTTGAACTGCCTACATATGAGGAGCTTCTGATGAATGTAGTAACAAGCAACGTGCTATACCCTTAATCTCATTAACATCAAAAAGGCATATGCCTGCTGGGTGTGTGTGTCGAGGAGGGGGTGGGGCAGGGCGGGAGTTGCTGGTGAGCAGTGTGTTTCATACCCTATTCATTGTGAGAGTCAGGTTGTACGTCATACATAACAAACAATGCCACCAAAAAAGGTAGGGGGTGCTTTTAGCTGTGACCACACATAGGTGAATTGACGGGCTACAGAAGGCCTCATGAATAATAAAATAAGTGATAAAAGGAGCTTCAAATGTCTGAACTCAAAGAAATATCCATGAGTGGATCTTATTTTCTTCATATAAGCTAGCCTCCAGAACAGCGTACATAACACAAACTCCTTCATGACATGACTTTGGAGATTTTCATTTTTAAATAGCTAAAAAAGTCATTAAAATTTAAATACTTGGGTAAAAAAAAATCTGCTGAGAGTGTAACATAACCCTTTCTCCATCTCTCACTACTCGCGTCAAGAAATTCTTCTCTGTCACATGATTTTTACAGGTAAATTAGGTCTGAATTTTTTTTATTTTATTGAACCTCAAAGCATTTACAGGTTTTGCTAGTACAATTACAAAACTCAAAACAATTTCAAAGCCACACACAAAAAAAAATTAAAAAAAACTTCCCCATTCCATCTCCACCCCTTCCCCCACTAAGGGTTTTTTCTTGCTACTTTGCTTAACTGCTTAATCACCTTCTGCTTATTCTCCCATCACTTCTTATTTAGTGACATTTAGCCCTATTTCTGTATCACTAAAACAGAACTTTTAATTATCTCAATTTAATATCTTTGGCATTGCAATTTCACAAGGGAGTGGCCCTCTTAAATGGAGCAAGTCCAGCTCCCCTGTGCTAGTACACGTGCTCCTAGTTTGGTCAGCTAATTTACAGGGCATCACCTGGTATTTTATAGACCGTGGTTGTCCATGAGGAAGGGGTGACAGCAGTGGCAGCAAAGTTGTCTGGGAGTGGCTGCCAAAGTCCCCTGAGAGGGGAGGCAGTCGGAACCTGCTGGGGACAAGGGTGTCCGAGGCAAGAGCCCTGAGAGACGGTTCTTCGTTAAAAAGCATGGGAGAAGCCTGCAATAGGCCCTCAAGCAGTAGGGACTGAGAAAGGCAAAGGGGAAAACCCCCTGGGAGCTGTAGCCCAGGGTGAGCTGAGGAACTGTTTGTTTGCCAAGCTTGGGAAACAAACTGGGTCTAGAAGGAGACTGTGGGTGTGGCAGCAGGTCCTTCATGGGCTGGGGACAAACCAGCATCTGACACCTTCATAGCACATTTCGGTTTCCCAGTAAAAACAGCTCTCAAGTAGAACTTGAGAAGATTCCAATATTTATAAGAACATAACAGCCATACTGGGTCAGACCAAAGGTTCATCTAGCCCAGTATCCTGTCTTCTGACAGTGGCCAATGCCAGGTGTCCCAGAGGGAATGAACACAACAGGTAATCATCAAGTGATCCATCCCCTGTCGCCCATTCCCAGCTTCTGGCAAACAGACACCATCCCTGCCCATCCTGGCTAATAGCCATTGATGGGCCTATCTTCCATGAATTTATCTAGTGCTTTTTAAAACCCTATTATAGTCTTGGCCTTCACAACATCATCTGGCAAAGAGTTCCACAGTTTGACTGTGCATTGTGTGAACAAATACTTCCTTTTGTTTGTTTTAAACCTGCTGCCTATTAATTTCATTTGGTGATCCCTAGTTCTTGTGTTATGAGAAGGAGTAAATAACACTTCCTTATTTGCTTTCTCCACACCAGTCATGATGTTATAGACCTCAATCATATTCCCCCTTAGTAGTCTCTTTTCCAACCTGAAAAGTCAGTCTTATTAATCTCTCCTCATATGGAATACCCCTAATAATTTTTGTTGCCCTTTTCTGAACCTTTTTCCAATTCCAATATGTCTTTTTTGAGATGGGGCAACAATATCTGCACACAGTATTCAAGATGTGGGCATACCATGGATTTATATAGAGACAGTATGATATTTTCTGTCTTATTATCTATCTCTTTCTTAATGATTCCCAATGTTCTGTTGGCTTTTTTGACTGCCGCTGCACATTGGGTGGAGAACTATCCACAATGACTCCAAGATCTCTTTCTTGAGTGTTAACAGCTAATTTAGAGCCCATCATTTTATATGTATAGTTGGGACAATGTTTTCCAATGTGCATTACTTTGCATTTATCGACATTGAATTTCATCTGCGGTTTTGTTGTCCAGTCACCCAATTGAGAGATCCTTTTGTAGCTCTTTGCAGTCTGCCTGGGACTTGTATCATATGCAAATTTTACCACCTCACTGTTTAGCTCTTTTTCCAGATCATTTATGAATATGTTAAATAGGACTGGTCCCAGTACAGACCCCTGAGGGACACCACTGTTTACCTCTCTCCATTTTGAAAACTGGCCATTTATTCCTACCCTTTGTTTCCTGTCTTTTAACCAGTTACCAATCTATGAGAGGACCTTACCTCATATCCCATGACAGCTTACTTTGCTTAAGAGCCTTTGGTGAGGGACCTTGCCAAAGGCTTTCTGAAAATCTATTTACACTATGTCCACTGGATCCCCCTTGTCCACATGCTTGTTGACCCCCTCAAAGAAATCTAGTAGTTAGTGAGACATGATTTCCCTTTACAAAAACCACGCTGAATCTTCCCCAACAAATTATGTTCATCCATGCGTCTGACAATTGTATTCTTTATTATAATTTCAACCAGTTTGCCCAGTACTGAAGTCAGGCTTACCGGCCTGTAATTGCTGGGATCACCTCTGGAGCCCTTTTTAAAAATTGGTGTCACATCAGCTATCCTCCAGTCATTTGGTACAGAAGCTGATTTAAATGATTAGTTGCAGACTACATTTATGTAACCGCCTGCCTTTACACAGATGGTTAAAAGAAAAGAAAGGATCATCTTGGATAAAATCCAAACATACAAAATCAGAAATACTGGCTAATTAAAAGAAAAGGTCTTTCAGTTATCTCACCAACGCCAGTGGGACAAGAATATAGAATTGCTCTGTTGCTGATTTAAATCAGATACACTAGCATTTTTAGGAAAGCACTTACAGTACAACTACCTTGAGCTTTTGACCCAATGAAGTAATGTTAAGTGTGAAACTTAAACCGTGAACCAACACAACGTAGAGGATAAAGGCAAAAGCAAAATTTAAATGGTAACACTGACTTTCAGTGTCTATTGATTTCTTCATATCAAATTGACTTCAGTGTGTGGGTAATCCTAATTTTTTTTCTGTAGTATCAGAACAATTGTCACTGATTGATCTTAATTTATATTCATTGTGAACCCGCCTCTTTTTGAATCCAAGGCTGTTTGCTCTCTCTGAGAAATGTTGTTTGTCACATCAGTTGAAATGGCTGTTTGTTTGGCAGAAAAGTATCGTTACCCCTTTTTGACCCAAGCAATTGACCAACATTTGGGGTCTTGTTTCTGTTAGGAGGAGAAATTGATGATGGAGTCAGGTATTTCTCTGATGCAATCTTGTTTGTTTACAAAGGATGTACAAAGTACTGTTTCCCTGAAAACAGCAGGAATAAAACAATAAAAGGTTGTTCCTTTGCTCACAGTTCCTAGCTCCCTTCTAGCCAACACTGCACCCAAAAGCTATCTCTAGGATTTCCTCAGAGTCACGTTCCCAATGCTTGCTCTGGCTGTGTTCTTGGCTTTCTGATGATGCCTTGCCTTCTCTCTCTGCTTCTGTAGTGTTTCTCCTGCTTCGCTCCCTCTCACTCACACATGCTCAGCTCCACCAGTCAGTGCCTTAGCCCTGGTGTTTACTATATCAGTCCCGATGGGAAACCTTTTGGGCCACATGGTTCAGCTTCTACTCAAGGCTGGCTGCCTATGTTTTGGGTGGAAGTTCCTACTGTTTCAGCTACTGTTTCAGCTTCCTAAAGGAAATTAATGGATTTTTACAACTGTCTTAAATGAAGGGTGATGGGTACACTCACCAGCTTCAGTGAGGCTCCACACAATCCATAAGCGGGTTGGTTTTTTTATGCCCTCTCCTTTTGCCTCCTTTCCCTTTCACCTTCAACCTCTCACTAGGATCTCTACAGCGGCTGCACTGAAATATGCTGCTGACTTTTCCGAATTGCATTTTTCATAGTACTGTCACTCAGAGAGAGCACGGAATTAAAACAATGGTCAGAATTAACAAAACAAAGCAGGACAATGAAAGAGTTATGAAATAGGGAGTCAAGAATTCTCAGAAGTGCTGTCTGAACATTATGGTGGCAATATACATGCATTTTTCCATGTAGCTTCCTCAAAGACTTAGAATAATAGACTTGCTAAAACCATGCATGCTAAGCATTAATCAAACTCTGGTAGAGAGTGCTTCAAAACAGAGCTGCCATCTGCCTTATTTAGAAAAGCCAGTAGGAACTGCAGGAACTGGCTTTGTCTGAGGAGTTTGAATTTGTTGTGAGAAAAAAAATGTAAACAAGATAATGAAATGCCTGCAGGGTATAGCTGAAGGCATGGGTGGTGAATACAGAGGTGCATATACCTGAGGTACATATACGATAAACCAAATGAGACCTTCAGGCATTGCTTCCAGTTATATAGCAGCATCACAGTCTTCAATTTTTCTCATTTTGTTAAAGTCCCTCTATTGCATTATAAGAAAAATTCCATGGAGACTGATTTTAAAGCAGAGGATGGAGCTTTAAAAGTAGAAAAACTGTAGGGATAGATGTGATGTTGCCAGATCACTTAACATCCATCAGTTATGTTTCAAAATCATCTTTATAATCTTATTGTACATAGCATCTTTGATACCAGTGTATAATCAAAGATTTTAGTTTGTGATATGAACTTCTGTAGTGTCACCGGTGACTAAAAGTGGCTTATTGAAATATGAAAATGTTTTGTTTCAATTCTTATGTATTAAAAATTAACACACACAGGTTTTAGGCACATATGGTGTACAAATAGTTTTATACAAGTTCTAGGCACACGTACGTATAGTTTTATGCATTTCTGTTTTTCAAACTGCATGGATATCAATCCTAATATCTGGTATCTTTGTTAACATACAAGTTATAGCTTTTGTTTGGCAAGTTCAAAGAGGTTAATAGATTGGAACTCAAGTTGTGTTGAATAACTGACAGTACACTACAAATGGAGGTTCTCAAATTATTGCTCTATAAATGATTGCTCTGCTCAAGAAAATAAAATTGAAGATGTTAGCGCTGCTTCCTTCCAAGAATTTATCTCATGCATCTTTCAACCCCACCCCTTTGATCAATAGAAATATTTCTCAAGCCTGCCCATGGGGCTAGTACTAAGTACTCCATTGTGCTTTGAGATCTTGAATTCTAGTTCCAGATTCTCCAGACTTGCCCCTGCCAGTGGGCACTGTTCATTTTCTGGCCATTTAAGACCATGTTGATGCTTTCCTGAGGGTGTAGCTTTCGAATCTCTTCCAGAATGATGGTGATTATCGGCAGGGACTTTGTCGGGGGCAGAGGGAGCAGTATAAAATAGGAAAGAAAATCAGGGATCTTCATGGCTTTCACTGGGATATGATGGTTCCCTCAAGTGAATGAAAAATGTTGTAAATATTTTCCTTCAGGTTCAGTTCTTATCCCTTCTCCTTTAAAGCCCCTAATGTCACTGATATTTCTTCAAAAATTATGTTTCCCTTCCTGGATCTTCTCAGCCCTGGTTTTATGGCTGATATTTAGAGATGACATAAAATAAATGTCACCTTCTTTTTTTTTCTTCTTCTTCTTCTTCTCCCATTGCTTCTACTGCACCCAGATGCTCTCTGGCACCGGCTGCAGTGCTTAATGTCAAAGAGTAGATGACATGTACAATCCAAGACGCAGGGTTTCCCACTCTTACTGAATTAGATTGTTCAGGGAAGTGGGAATGACACAAATTTCTACTAGAGAGACAAGGTGGGTGAAGTAATATCTTTTATTGGATCAATTTCTATTGGTGAAAGAGACAAAAGTTATATCTGTAAAAAATATTACCACACCTACCTTGTGTCTCTAATATCCTGGAACCAATACAGCTGCACAATAACACTGCAAACAGCAAGTTTCTACTCAGTTTTGTTGGAATATTTACATTGGAAGTAGGGAGTTGTATACCCACAGAAGAGGTGGGAGGGGAATCAGTACCAGACACCTGTAGGTCACTGAGGTCTCAGGGGAGTTGCTGGAGGCAAAGGTTTGTCACACAGAGATTGCTCACTTCTCGTTTGTTGTCAGCTCCTGCAGCAGCTATGTTGGTAGGGGATTCCCACGCTGCTGACTACCCCAAAAATTACCCTCAGTGATGTTGTAGTGGAGAGTAGGAAACCATGCAGGTCCTTGTAGAGTCTCCCTGCAGTAGCACATGCCTGTTTCCTGTACAAAAGAGAAGACATAAGTGACCTGCCAAGCAAGCATTGCGTTCTAAGAACTCAGTGTTAGCAAGTCACCAGAATGTTGTGAATGGCCAGCAAAATGGAAGGAAATACCAAAGGGTGATATGTTTTTACATATCTAGATCAGTTCGAAACACAGGGCCCAGATCATCTAATTCCAAGGTAAAACCGATGGCAGGAGGATGAGAGGCAAGATATTTCACTGAGGATCTCCTTACAGAGTTCCTATGCAATTGCTCTGTCGGGGGTGGAGTTTCACACCTCCCAACCTCACCACCTTTGGAACGAGCTGCAGGGCCCACCTCCAAATCTGGTGCATCCCCAGGAGGCCAGAACCAGCCTCTGTACCAGCTGTGGCCATTGGGTAGCATGGCTCTATGGAGCTGCACTCTCAGAGACCCTTCCAGGGTGCAGCTGCCCCAGGCAACCTCAGGTGGTGAGCCACAGTAAAGATCATACAACCCCGGGGAGCCTCCATGACTGGAGAGGTGACAGTATGTGTAGAGCCCTGCGTGGATACAAATATAAACCCACGGATGCGGCTATCCGCAGGTAGAAATCGGTATCCGCTGAACCGCGGGGCTCTCCCGGGAACTGCAGTGGCGAAAGGAGCAGAAAGTGCGGCCGCCACGCCCAGGAGCCAGTGACCCATGCTGGTCCTCTGGCGCGGCTGTACCACTCCCAGCCCTGTCCTCCAATGGGGCTGTACGGACCCCGGACAAAGACCTCAGGATTAGTCTGTAGAGTATGTTGGACCGGCATGCGTAAGGGATAAAGCCTGATCCTGTTTGCCTTTCTTGCATGAGTAGTCCTGTCAAGTCACTGGGAATGGTTCAAAGAGTAAGGAAAGCAAAATTTATCCCAAACAGGTGGGGAAGAAATAGCCAAGTATTCTATTTTTAAAATTATGTAACGGAAAATCCTTTACCATTTTTAAAATGATTCAGACTTTTTCTGCAGTACCATTTGTGAAGATAGTTGGATGTAAAGGTTATTTTAAAGGTTTGATTCATTAGAAAAGTCAGACCAAACTGGGCCTTACATTTGTTTAGGTATATTCTGGAATTTAAGATTTTGAAAGTGGTGAGGGGAAAGATTTTATGTCATAGGTTTATTTTTATTGTACTCCAGTCTTTTGAAACTAATAGCTTTTTGGTTCATCTCATACATCGTGTTGGACTTAATACTATGGAACTGAGAATGAGGCCAGCTTAATGAACTGATATTCAACCAAAGCTGTTTGTCACAGTACTAGGAAAGGTTTCAGAGTAACAGCCGTGTTAGTCTGTATTCGCAAAAAGAAAAGGAGTACTTGTGGCACCTTAGAGACTAACCAATTTATTTGAGCATAAGCTTTCGTGAGCTACAGCTCACTTCATCGGATGCATACCGTGGAAAGTGTAGAAGATCTTATTATATACACACAAAGCATGAAAAAATACCTCCTCCCTCCCAGTTATCATACACATTGTAAGGAGAGTGATCACTTTAGATAAGCTATTACCAGCAGGAGAGTGGGGTGGGAGGAGGTATTTTTTCATGCTTTGTGTGTATATAATAAGATCTTCTACACTTTCCACGGTATGCATCCGATGAAGTGAGCTGTAGCTCACGAAAGCTTATGCTCAAATAAATTGGTTAGTCTCTAAGGTGCCACAAGTACTCCTTTTCTTTTTGCGAGTACTAGGAAAGTAATGCACTATAGAATATTCTGTTGTAATAAATGTAGTGTTGTAAATTTCATACCATATATAAGAAAAGGATCACTGCTACTTCATGTGTGCAAAAATAATATTAATAACCTGCAGAAAAATCTGTTCAGAAAACCCGGGTAGGAGTCATGATCCCAAACCTCCAACACTTTACTTGTAGAAGTAGTACTACTAAATGAAATGGCACTACTCACATGAGTAAGTAGTTGCAGGATCAGGCCACCTGGTGGTACAGTGGTTGCCATAACTAGAAAACAGCCACTACTGCAATATCTGAGATAGCACCATATTTCTCTAAATTTAGAACAAATTATATCTGCAGTATCCCCGATATTAGAATAGGTCATTGTTGGTGAATGTTTATGTCCCTTCTCTTCCAAGAGAACTGCAAACAATTACACAGGGCCAGAGTCTCATCTTAGCTGTGCAATTGTAAATACAGAGGAACTCTATCAAGGTCAAGGAGTTAACTCTGATTTACTGTGGTAAACTGAAAGAAGAATTTGGCCCAGAAAAAACAGGCCTTTGTCTAAAACTGTATTTTCTTTTATTTGTTTTGTACTTTGTTTTAGTTTACACACACATCTGTTATGGTATTTTGGGGTCAGATGCAGTCCTTTCCTCAGTCCTTACTCAGTCAGACTCCAATTGATTTCAGTGGGAGTTTGCCAGTTTACACACTGAGTTAACAATCTCAGGATTTGGGCTTGTTGTGGTTTGAGATAGGTCAACTAATCCAGATAAAATATTAAGTATACCTGGGACCGGGGTCCCCGTGGGGGCCAACCGAGGTTACTCAATTAAGGTGAACTGCAAAGAATGGGGTAGACAAACCCCAAAGCTGGTGGATAATTCAATACTTAAGTTTACCAAGCCAGCATAAAACAGCTTCTTTATTACCTCACTGGTTGCCCAAAAACCAACAACACAGTTCTCTTAAAGTGACCCAGCCTCAGGCCTCCATCCAGGAACCCAAGTCAAATGTGATGAAGATTTCGCAAAATCATATTTCATCATATAAAAGAAAAGGGTCTACCAATCCCAAAGGATTGGACACATTACCTCCAAGGTTATTGAATATTTCAGATCTTATCCAAATACATGCATGCAGCCAATTCTTATTAACTAAACTAAAATTCATTAAAAAAGAAGAGAGAGTATGGTTAAAAGATCAATATACATAGAGACATGAGTTCAATTCTTGAGGTTCAGATACATAGCAGAGATGGTGAGCTTTGTAGTTGCAAAGAGTTCTTTTAGTATTTAGTTCATAGTTATGGTCCAATGTCCAATATCATATTCAGGGTGTAACAGCATAATTGGGATCTCATATTGCGACTCAAACTTCCCCAGATGAAGCTTAAGCAGATCTGAGATAAAAAGGATCAGGTCCCAAGGATCTTTTATACAATTTCAGGTCGTCTTTGAGAAGTTGGAGTCCCTCGGGGAACAACAGGCCCTTATTTCCTAAGCATCATTGTTCATTACTCACACAGATTAACATAAGGCAATGTATCCATCAGGTAGTCTATCAGCAGTACTTAGCTCTATGAATTAACATAAGACAATTGCCTGCTTCTCTGCCATTCACCGATTGTTTGCTATACATGTCAAAGAGAGATGAATACAGAGATATTCCGTGTTTACACTTCATTTAAATGCTAGGTTGTTCTTTCGATCTTTGAATGATCAGAATACAGCATAGACGGGGACTATCGATTACATTGTTGACATTACCCATATACATGTAAATACACAAAAACACAAACATTATCTCCCCACATGTCTTTAAGGGTTGAATTTGAGTCATTCATCCTGCAGGATGTTTAACCCTTTCTGGCCATGCATCACAATACCCTTCCTCCTTGACTCTCTGAAACTTCACATGCATTTCAAACCAAACCTTAATGAAGTTCAAAAGAGTTTGGTGCTTACGTTCCCCTCTCCACCAGGTTTACTTTCATCTTCGCTTCTGGTTCTGGCAAACAGCAGAGGAAGAAATGTCATAAAAAGGTAATTGCTGTTGCCTCCTGGTGGCAGGCGTTCAGTGCAGGTACTTGGACTCTTGTGGAAAGTGCCTTGATAAACAGGAGCTGGAAGGCATCCCCTAAAGAAGCTGGGGAATGGGATTGGGGATCCTAAAATCTGATACAGCAAGAAGACAGCCCCCTTTCCCCAGCCCCTTAGCCCTAGTATGAGGGGAAGGTGATGGGGTCCCAGCAATAGGCTGCAACCAGATTTGGAAGAGTGGGTGTCTGATGGTAGCCCTTCCCAATTAGGTGGACACAAGTGAGGAAGGAATGATCAACTGCGCTTAACTGATACAGGAAGTACTGGAAATTGTGTGAGAGAGCCTATTCTCACAAGATGCGCAGCCCAGTTCCAAGCCTATCCTCGGCATACCCAACATACTTATTTAGATGCCTGTTTAAATGGACTTTTGAACCTCTAAACCTTCTTGGATTCAGAGCTCACTAATTGTTACAAACTGTAATGTAGTTATTTTAATATCAGAAGAAATATAAAAGTCCTTTAACCAAATTCTGCTATAACATTTGTGTAAATCTGGAGTAAATCCATTGTGTTACTTATATTTATATTGGCATAACTGAGAGAAGAACTTCATTCCCCATCTGGAGACCATGTATGAATTGGCTTGCTTAGCATCTGTAAGATACGCTGCTATAACTCTGAGGAACTTTCAGTATAAAGAAAGTATATGGCTACATGTCCAAACGTATACAATATATCCAATACGTACAGTATGTAACTGTCTTTCAACTAACAAAAAGTAAAAGGTAAAACAATTAGCATTATTCAACTCTAGTTTTTCTTGGATATTTAATAAAGAGTGCTTTATCACTCTGTTTATTTAGATAGTGCACATATGCTCAAAAAAACTCAGAGGTGCTTGGGGAATCAAATATGGAAAAGACTTCATTGATTTGCGTACTGATAGGAGAAATCAACTTGCTTCTTTTTTCCCTTCAGCTTCTAGCAACTATACTTTTTTTCCAGTGGCTATTTTCAACAACAAAAACCATCCCAAAAGTGAGGCAAAATGAGCAATTAAGTGACATTAGTACTGGGTGGTTAGCTCAGCAAATTTCTAGTTAGCACATATGGGCACATGCCAAGGGTATGATTCCAGAGCAAAGTGAACTTGGGCACTTACCATGCATCTAATTTAGGTGTCATTCTGCATTGTGACTGCTTGCACCTGAGCTAGCCTAACCCAGACCTAACTCAGACCTGGGTGCTGCTCACCCAAGTTAACTCTGCAGGAAAGACATACCACAAAATATGTGGAGAAAAGTGTATAAATATAGTCTTTAATTATATTGCTCATATAATAATATCAGGAGAGGAGAAACACAATTCACTCTGAGGAAATGTCAGTTCAAATAAAATGGAATATTTCTGAAGTATCTCATAAAAATACCATACAAGTAATTAAGCAAAGCTAGATGTGACAGAATGACTGACAGATGCCTTCCCAGCATAATCATGGTGATGTCTTCCTGCTGAAGGCATTGTTGCTTCTGTCTAAAGTATCTGATTTCCTTTCTGAATGTTTGCATTCAAAATGTAATTTTTTTCTGTATTTGAGTCTACTGTACCATATGCAGATGTTCAACAAATAAAACATTCCGTCACAGGTTGAAGATTACTATACAACAAAAATTGAGTTAAGATTAGATAGTATAGTTTGCAGAGTTTATCAGAGTATACATATGGAGCTGGGTCTGATGTGAAAAAATATTTGCTTTCCCATGCAGATTAAAATCATGTTTATTCAGTTTTGTGGAGTATTAGCAAGCTTTATACTTTCTTGCACCATCACCATATTCATTTTGTTGATGCAAACATACTAAACACACTCTTACGCAGATGGAACTCAGCTCAAGACCATATTGTTTGTTTTCCCCCCCAGCCAAGTAGCCACTTTACCATCATCTTATTTGAACATCAAGTTGGACAAATATATTGTATCATATCTATGGCTCTAAGCTTGCTGTGATTAAATTGTGTGTCAAATGCTCCCCATCTTATTTACACTAATAGTCCTAATGAAGTCAAGGCAAGCAGGTTTGGCCCTTTGAAAAATTAATTTGTTGCAGCAAAAATGTCAATAGTCATGGAATTACAGTATAAATAATGAAAAATCCTGAGCCTAATACTTCATTTTTTTTAACTATGTCAGGAGCAACTTTCTCCCTTGGATGCCCTGCACCCATTTTTCCTTCCGCTTTGCACACCTTGACCTGAAATTCAGTTATAAAAAGGCTTTCCTTACTTGTTTTCCCTCTCAGAAAGCAGCATGAAGTCTTTCAAACCATTATTACATCAAGCAGGGACATGCAGCTTGTCATTTATTAAGAACTCCTGTTTTCTTACCTTCTTGTCACTTCCTTTCTGAATAAAGATTTTTCTGCACCCAAACCAAAGCAAGCTTGTTTTCATTGCTCATTGCTTACTCTCCCTAGGTACCTGACTACTGTATAATGAAGTAAATGGGCATATTTCTGAAAGCAAGTGTTGCAGGATTGGGACATCTTTAATAACTGGCTCTACAAGCTCCACTTGGCATGGTGCCTTATGATGTCCAGCAGAGCTTTGGATTTGAACAGGATTTTTAAAAAATTATCACAATTGAGAACCTGCAGCCCAGTGGGAACCATTGAAGAGAACCCTTCTTGAATCTCAGCATTAACCAGGTGTGAAGAACAGCAGCTGTGAAGTGGACACCAGAGTGACTGCCCCCGAAGGGACCTAGAAGAATATTCCCCCAGGCAGCATTGGTTACTTTTGATGGCAAAAAATGGTGCTTCACTGTAACAGTATTTTAAATCTATCTACATCTCAATATCTGTTAACTGATAGGGCAGGTCTGTCCAAAGATCCAGAAATTCTGACAATCATGCCCTCCTTCCTTAAAGGAAATTGGAACCCTTTCGCTGTGCTGTGCTCTGGTGATGCCCTGCCACTTTCCCCCTGTGCAGCTATCGATATGGTAACAAATTCTAAATTCCAAAGCAGCCTCCTATTGCTCAGTGGACTGGGAAGCAAGTTTGTTGTGGTTCTCACGGAACATTGATTAACTTGATATTTCAGCTTTTTTCCTTTGAAATATGTGATTTTGTTATGGTGGTGGTTGCTCCTGTTGAGTTCAAAGAAATACTACCATACTAAAAGAAGCAGGACACACTACCTTCATGAAACCGTTTGTAGTAGCAGTGAGTTCACTGAGTCTACTTGCATTAGTAAGGACTGCTTGTGCAAATAGGTGTGGCAAGATCAGGTACTGGGTAGCCAAAGGCAGTATCTGAATTTCTACTTGGTCCTTCTTGGTTGTGAGGTGGCTTTAGGATCTCCACTCTGCTGCAAAACTTGGGACACATTTGCACTGCAGTGAAGGTTATAACTGTGATCCAAAAACACCGATTTTATTTCTGGATATTCCATATAAAGTGTTGTTAAGGATACATACTAGTTCAAAATTCCTTGGGGGAAAGTAGTCCTAATATGTCAGACTTTCTACAGGAATTAATGTGTTTAATAATGTAAATGTTAGAGGCCTTATTGATGCTCAGTACTTGAGCATTGTCTAACTAATAATGTATGTTTGCATAGCATAACACTGACAATCACTATTGAAATACCTTGCAACTCATTCATAAAATGAACAGTCAAGAATCACATATAATGAAAGGGAACAACAGTTAGCAGCAGCTCTTGCTGTATCTAACTTTCTTCTTGGCCTAAAGAGCCTACTGTAGGAAAATAAGCTCCCTATTTTCTCCTTCCATCTGGTGTCTATGTAGAAGAAACAAAGTAAGGACTATTTAAATAAAACATGTAGCTGTGAACACTGCCCTTTCTAGATGAAGAGTTGTTGTTACCACTTACATGTGAAATCAGAAATAAAATATGTTGACTGAAATCCTTTTTATATTCACAGACAAAAAATGAAACCCTTTGATAATAGAGTTGGATTTGAGAACTTATTGCCCTTTAAAGCAAACATAAAAAAATTTAAATCGTGGATGTTCAGGGAAATCATAGGTAAGATCCCAGAACCAATCTTAACTCTTCCCTTGTCTCCCCTCCCAGATTTCACTTATGGGACAGAGACTGTGGCCATTTGCCACAGGAAATGCTGAGTAGGTGAATTCTAATTCATTATATGGTAATATAATCTGCACTCTCCCCATCACACTAGGTTGAGAACAAAATGTTTAGTGGCGGGTCTGTATTGTGTATAGGGCAGATTTCATGGCAGATGGAGGAAAACTTTGCTAGTTGCCAATATGTAAAATAGTCATCAGTTTACCTGGGGGAAGGGCATGAAGTTTTGGAAGCTGACTGAGCCCATGAGTTTTCACAGACAGAATCATATGTTGGTCCTTCTTAGGAAAATGAGGAGGAAAGAACTGGCTTCCCTTTGGTGAAGGTGATTCTTGGTTCCTGCACTAAAAACTAGATCCAGTAGCGTGGCCAGTTTCATGGATCACTGTGATGATTGCAAGGGCTAGTCCCAAAGTTTTCATGGTAAACATGAGATTCTGGCCCAGTTTACTGCACGGGTTTGTGACATTGCACCCCATAATGCTTTATAGAAATATGCTTATGAGTGTAAATATGTCATAACTGGAATATGTTTTATGCTAGATATGCCATGCAACATATCTTCGCAAAGGTTATATTCTACTGAATGTATTCATCCTATTTGTATGCATGTATCATTTTTATATCTGAAGTTATGAGTGTTGGCTCTCTGCTTGTATTTAAAGTGTTTGCTGTAGAAAGCACATAAGACAGATTTGGTCAACATAGCGTGAAGGGGTTATTCAAGTAACTGGGAGTACATAGCTAACAATGGACCTTGAGAGACACCAATCCACATCTGAGCTTTCCTGGGATCGTTCAAACTAACATGTAAACAATGGCATCGACCTGTAAAGAACTGAGTCATGCATGGACGTATAACTTGCCCATGTGACTCCAAAACTCCATCTTGTAGCCGTGATTCTGCACAGGAGAACACAAGGGTTTCCACCCACAAGAGAGAGACTGTATAAGGCCCTGGGAAACCCTTCCATTTTGTCTTCAGCTGGCTCAAGAGATAGCCTCTCCACCCCAAAGAGATGCCTGAAAGAAACTGAAACAAAGGACAGTAACTACGGGGGTGTGGGTGATTGCTGGACCCAGACAAGGAGGAAGTCTAGTCTGTAAAAGAAGCTTATTGGAACATCTCTGAGGGTGAGATTTACCTGCATTTAGTTTCTTACTGTATTAAGCTTAGACTTGTGTGTTTTTGTTTTATTTTGCTTGGTAATTTACTTTGTTCTCTGTTATTACTTGGAACCACTTAAATCCTACTTTTTTTATTTAATACAATCACTTTTTACTTATTAATTAACCCAGAGCAAGTAGTAATACCTGGAGGAGAAAACAGCATATCTCTCTATCAGTGTTATAGAAGGTGAACAATTTATGAGTTTACCCTGTATAAGCTTTATTTGGGGTTTGGATCCCATTGGGAACTGGGTATCTGGGTGTTGGAGACAGGAGCACTTCTTAAGCTGTTTTCAGTTAAGCCTGCAGCTTTTGGGGAATGTGGTTCAGACCTGGGCCTGTGTTTGTAGCAGGCTAGTGTCTGGCACAACCAGGCAGGGTACTGAAGTCTCAAGCTGCCAGGGAAAGCGGGCTTAGAGGTAGTCTCAGCACATCAGGTGGCAGTCCCAAGGGGGTTTCTGTGACCTAACACGTCACAGGGTTGTCTTTGTGGGTGTTGGGAGTTTGAGAATTTCTAGTAGCAGAAGACTAGCTCAATCAAGTCTTACAGGAAGCTTTCTATGGCATCAAGGGGGTTGCATGTCTCTTGCATCTGAGAGATTTATTTTTACACAGCTTTACCTGTTTCTTCACCTCCCTTGACAATTCTTGATGCATGGGGAGCTGAATGACATTACAGTGTAAGGTGAGCAACTCGGGTTGGTGGAATTCTGCAGAGGAATGGCTGAGAGCAGGTCATGGATGGTGATAGTTTTGTTTGATCTCGCATTCACCAACAGAATTTTGAATTTGGTGCTGTTTGGTTTCTGGTCTGGGGCTGTTAGTGGCTGATGGTGCAGGGAATAAGAATTATATTTTTTCTAGTTGTTCCGGATTTATTTCTTGTTGCAGTGTGGTGATGTGAGTAGTATGGGCCAGCTCATGGAGAGAGTTACTTGTGTTTGGTGGGTCTTTGTCTCTCTCACAATTATGGTAGACTTGCTAGGCCAGTTTGCATGACCTATTGGTAGGATGACCTGGAAACGGGTGCAACTAGTACGGAGGGAGAAGGATGGGCAAAGTAAGGTAATCTCTGGTCTAGAGATGCCAAAGTTCTCAGGTAATGCACCCAATAAATCCCATCACAGTATCTCACTGGGTGTGTTTAGACCCGACGCTGCTACAGAGAGAGAGAGAGAGAGAGAGAGAGAGAGAGAGCTGCTACTTCCCACCTGTGGCTAAGTATTTGATCAGGAACTGCTGGGATAAAAGGCTGCTGCTCATACAATGGGTTCCTGCTGCTGCTGGGGAGCCTCTAGAGCAGTGGCTCTCAAAGCCGGTCTGCCGCTTGTTCAGGGAAAGCCCCTGGTGAGCCGGACCGGTTTGTTTACCTGCCGCATCCGCAGGTTCGGCCAGTTGCAGCTCCCACTGGCTGCAGTTCGCTGCTCCAGGCCAATGAGGGCTGCGGGAAGCGGCATGGGCCAAGGGACGTGCTGGCCGCCCTTCCCGAAGCCCCCATTGGCCTGGCGCGGCGAACCGTAACCAGTGGAAGCTGCGATTGGCCGAACCTGCGGACGCGGCAGGTAAACAAACTGGTCCGGCCCGCCAGGGGCTTTCCCTGAACAAGCGGTGGACCGACTTTGAGAACCACTGCTATAGAGGACTTTGCACTGCTTGCTATCTGGAGCCGGGACCTCCCAAGGACAAAACATTGGGACAAACTGTTCTTTGAGAGGGGCCTGGAGGCAGATGAAGCTAGGAAGTGGCCTAGGGAAGCAGCAGGAAGCAGATCTTCATTTACTACAGGGTCCTGGGCTGGAACCCAGAGGTGAGGGAGCACCTGAGTTCCTCTCCTTGATTCCAAGAAAGGGGATATAAAGCCCTCCTGACACAAGCGAGCAAGGACTGTTGAGCCCAGAGTGGAGCTGAAGACCAGACATAAGGTCACTGGATTCTTTATTACCTCAGAAAGGATGGAATTTTAAACAACCTGGCTGGAGGGTTGATTGGGGAGAACGGTCGAACCACCACAGAATTGGAGTGGCTGTTGACAGTGGGTACTGGAGTTGAAAAGGCTACTACACTATGCCCCGCCATGAGGTGGTGTATTGACTGGTGAGTGACCCTTCTACAGATACTCAAAAGGCAGAAGAATACCAGTAACAGGACATGTCTTTGAGCTATAGTTTCAACCCAGTCCTGCATTTTTAATGCGTCTGTCACTGCCATTGAATTTGAATGGAGTTTTGCATGTGTAAAACATGCCTGGGGACTGCAGGATGGAAGATGCCTGGCATAAATGCAAATGATTAGTGCCTTTAGTGTGTTCCACTTTCAAAGCTTAAGCAGCTACTTCTCTGGGCCACTGTCTTCTGCGATGCTGAGCCATTTAAACTATTGAAGTCCCAATGTTAAAAAATTAAGTAATAATAAAATACCTTTTAACTTAATGAAGAGAGTGAGGAGCTTTGCCAGACAAGATCTGCTTGTTCATAAATGTTGCTGAAACCTAATTTTGTTTCAAGTGTTTATGAAGGATTTTACAGTTTCTCTTTTAAAAATAAATGTCAGTGATTATGGAAGGTGGTAGATTGATAGGCCTGAATAGAGCATGTCTCTATCGACAGAATATATTCAGGAGGGGCAGACTTCAAACCTAACCCAGAGGGACCACAGCTGAAGGTGACGGCATTAAAAGGTGAAGGCACTCTGCTTGGGCTGCCTAAAGGATGCCAAGTAGTGTCCATTGGATGGAGTTTATTGTATGTGGACAACTGTCTACCTGAAACTGGCATGCAATTACCTGTTCATTCACACACTCTGTGAAATGGTAACCACGGTTGGCTACTATCAATCTGGCAAAAATGGGTGTAAAAATAAAATCCCAGCACACCCAGTCTGGCATGGGCAACTGGGCAAAGAAAAGATAACAATAAACTCTTGGTGATGGTAGTTCTACTCTGAAAAGTGTCAGTGGCATCCTGTTTAACAGATCTGCTCCTTGTGTATATTCAAAGTCACGCGTACAGCCTTTCGTGACAAAAAATCAGGGTTTGGGGTTTTTACTAATTTTTACCCCATTAGCCCTGCAGCATCAACATAGTTGAGAGAATTAGTTGGACTCTATTTTTTTTTATTGTGCATCATCAATGGAACTGTTTACTAAATTAGAATTAGAGAGCTGGTTGTGCTTTTAGAAACTCACATAGGGAAATGGAATTGCAAGATGTCACTGAGATATAATTTGACCTTTATTACTGGTAATGATGCACAAGACGGAAAGAGAGCAGCTTGATTTTCAGATCCCTGGTTGTTTTTTTGCTGCAAAGGCAGTTTGAAAAAACATCTTTTTTTACCACCAAGCTGAATATGTTTGCTCTGGAAACCAGTGAGATAATGAACATAAAGCTTCCAAAAGCTATTTTTGTGGAGTCACTTTTCAGAGTACTAAACCTACCCATCGTTTAACCACAACCTTAGACTTTTTTGTACTTTGGCTTGCTATTAGCTTACTCCAAAATAGCAAAAGAATTCCTCTTTCACAGAAAATGGCTATGCTATTTTGTTTACAATAATGCCAGTAATAAAACTAGAGATATTTCACAGTCTTACATTTAGGTGGACAGCAGAGCAAAAAACCTCTTCACGTGTTGAAACACAGCAAATTCTTTACAGTTTTCTTTCAGATTCCTTATAAGTACAACTCTGATAAAACATTCATTAAATGATTTAATGGAAGGTTTATTTTTAGAGAGAGGCTTAAGCCAGCTACCAGATTTAGATGCAGGTTTTGATTTCAGTTATACTCAGAGATGGGGGGTTTGTTTTCATCTGGGACTTTGAGTTATACTCATTTCCAAATTATGGATAGATATGACACATTTTATAATAGTTAATAATCAAGAAAGAGGGTTTTTTATCATGTCCAGTTTCAAGCCTACAAACTTGTACTCAAGTAATGCAAACCTATTTTTTTATTATTGGAAACTACTATGGGTATCTCTACAGTGCATTTAGACACCTGCGGGTGGCTGGTGCCAGCTGACTCAGGCTCATGGTTCAGGCTAAGGGACAGTTTAATTGTGGTGTAGACATCTGGGCTTGGGCTGGAGCCCGAGTTCTAGGATCCTGCAAGGTTGGAGGGTCCCAGAGCTCAGGCTGCAGCCTGAGCCGCAACATCTACACTACAGTTAAACAATTCCTTATTCTGAGAACCTGTGAGCCCAAGTCAGCTGGCATTGGCCAGCCACAGGTGTCTAATTGCAATGCAAATATACCTTATCTTTTAGGTACTTTTATGGGCCCCATTGCTATAGTATCTGAGTGCCTCATAATCTTTAATGCATTTATCCTCACAGTGCCCCTGTGGGCTAGGGATGTGATATTATCCTTGTTTTACAGATGGGAATTCAGGCACAGAGGGCTAGATTTTAAAAAATATTTAGGTGCTTAATGCTGCAAATAGGCACCTAGTGGGATTTTCAAAAGCAGCTAAGCAGTTTTTGAAAATCTGACTAGATATCTACCTGCATCTGTTCGTGCCTAAGTAGCTGTGAAAATATTGACCACAGTGACAAACTCATGGCCACAAAGGAAATCTATGGTGGAGCAGGAACTTAATACAGGTCTCCTAAGTGCTAGACTAGTTCCCTAATCACTAGCCCATTCTTTCTCTTGACAGTACACTGATAGACAAAAGAGAATTCTTTCCAACTACCATATATACGTTTGGGTGAATATCCTCATGCCACTCTCAAAGGTTTTAAACTGTGACCAAAAGGGCTGAATGATAAAGCTCACTCCAAACCACATCAGCAGCCCTGTGTGTGTTGGCCAGAGATTGGTCTAGATTGCATGATGAGGTGGGGCTGCCACTCCCAGGAAGAGTGAGCTGAACTCAAGACCCCTGCCTGAAAGCACATGATGGAGTCACTGCCTAGCCCGGCTGACTTCTACATTTGTTATGACATAAATAAATATATATTTACTTTATTGCCATTTTTAAGGTAGTAAAGAAATAGATTTCTTCACCCCACAAAAGCCCTCCAGCAGTTTTATTCTTTGTTGGGGGGTGTGTGTGTGTGTGTGTGTGTGTGTGTGTGTTGTATTTTCTCTACCCTCTTTCAGGTTTGGAGTGAATCAAATATTTAAAAGAGAATATTTCAATTGGAAAAAAAACCATGTATGATCTTTCATTTAAAAAGCTATTTTGAGGGCTTAGTAATTATAATGTAATCTCCTTGCCCAGCCAGTCACAATCTCTGCTCCCCATACCCTTTTCCCAGTCCCAGTCTCCTTGCCCAATTATTTTTAGTCTCCACCCCTGCTGGCTCTCAATGCTCAAACTGCTAATAGAGAAGCAAAAGTCCAAGCAATGGAGACACTTTTTGATAGATAAATACAGGGATACAAAGCTTGGACTGAAGATACGTGACAGCTTGCTTTACACTCTTTTCTTATTTACGCTGGTGACAGGCATATTAATGGGTTATAGGTTTCTGAAGGTTTTCATCATTGAAATCTTCCTAGTTTGCCAATTACCTCAATAATTCTTTAAGGGATCACTATTCTGAGATACAGAGGGAGATAGAGAAATAAGTTTACTAGATATAGCTACAGTTAGTATTAGCATTAATTAGCACTACCAAATAGAAGATTTATTTTTAAAACAGATGTTACAACAAAAGGCCAGACTGTGCTCTGCTACTGCAGCTTAAAGCCCAGGGGGTCACCTCTGGATTTACACTGAGAAAATGAGAGTAGAATTTGGCCCCAGTAATTTTAGCTTACTGTATAATTGGGGCACAGTTTTACCACTCTGTCTTTTCTTTATTACACCAGTGATCCCACTGACTTCAAGGTGATTACTCTCCTGGGAGTTCGCTACATGTTGTGAGTAAAGTCAAATCCAGTTTGCTGCAAAGATAACAGTACAGATTTTGGGCAAAGCAGCATGAAAGCTTTGGAAGGATCACCCCTACCATGGGGGGGCGCTCTGGTGCGATAGAGTCAATGTAACAATTGGTGCAGCCCAGCAGAGGGGGTGTTGGGGGAAAAAATGGAGTGTGGCTAGCGCTTCCCTGTCACCTCTTGGTCCCTGGTATTGATCTCAACCTCTTAAGTGATTGGCATCCAGTGCCAGTTAGAGAAACCTTCAGGCTACTTTAACTTAGCCTGGGAGACCAGAGTAGAGCACATGGAGCCAAGGAACCAGACACCACAAAGGTGGCATAAATTGAAGTTTTTATGGACACACAAATCCTGGCCCCAGATGGTTCTGCGTATTCCTGAGTGTAACTCCACTGTAATCAATAGAGTCATGCCAGGATTAAATGTGGTCCATTGCTTATTTTACAACTATTGATGTCAAATTCTGACAGTCACTTTACTGCTCTTGGATGCGGACTGAATATGTTGTTCAGCCAGTCATATGAAAGATTTCCATCTAGTCAGCTATGTTGAGCAATTTTCATGTGACAAAGCCTTTATTATTTTGTGCTGGTATTGTTAAACTTTACTGTGATAAAGTACATGAAAAGAAAATCCAATGATCTATATAAGTCTACAGTATATATGCAGGTTTCAGAGTAACAGCCGTGTTAGTCTGTATTTGCAAAAAGAAAAGGAGTACTTGTGGCACCTTAGAGACTAACCAATTTATTTGAGCATACGCTTTCGTGAGCTACAGCTCACTTCATCGGATGCATACTGTGGAAAGTGTAGAAGATCTTTTTATACACACAAAGCATGAAAAAATGGGTGTTTACCACTACAAAAGGTTTTCTCTCCCCCCACAAACCCACTCTCCTGCTGGTAATAGCTTATCTAAAGTGATTACTCTCCTTACAATGTGTATGATAATCAAGTTGGGCCATTTCCATGGCCCACCTTGATTATCATACACATTGTAAGGAGAGTGATCACTTTACATAAGCTATTACCAGCAGGAGAGTGGGTTTGTGGGGGGAGAGAAAACCTTTTGTAGTGGTAAACACCCATTTTTTCATGTTTTGTGTGTATAAAAAGATCTTCTACACTTTCCACAGTATGCATCCGATGAAGTGAGCTGTAGCTCACGAAAGCTTATGCTCAAATAAATTGGTTAGTCTCTAAGGTGCCACAAGTACTCCTTTTCTTTTTGAGTATATATGCAGTGAGATACTAGTTTGCTGCCTGGATATAGCTATTACAGTAAAATGTACAAGAAACTCTTTCAATAATCTTTAGTACATATTTACCATGTAAATTAAATAAGGAAAAGACAACATCTTAGTGGGCTGTAGAAAGTAAAGGTTTGAAATGTATTTGAAATCACTATTGAAATTCTTTTTTTATACAGTTCAGAAAATGAACAAGCTTTGCTTCTTCATAAAATGCTGTATATACAGCAGTAAATCTCAAATTCATAGCACATTCTTCTTGTGGTCTTTGCCACTAAAAACCTTTTCTGCATGTATGGACACTACCGCAAACACACCTTCAGTTCACTAGCATAAGCTTTGTCATTGAAATACCACCAAGTATTGAGATCAAAATAGAATGGATATTTGTTCAGGGAATGGTATTGGTGGGAAAGGTCTTCCTAAGGACTTGTCTACAGTGCCCCACAATATGGGTAGCAGGATTCCATTAATGCAAACAAGGAATCTCAGTTTGTGCCAGCAGCATTCACATAGGTTTTACAGCGTAGTACTTTGGGCACTGCAGTTCACAACCTCAGAGTCTGAACTGCGGGGCTGAGCAGACATAGCCTTAGTGTCATCCTAACACTGGTAGCTCTCTTTGCAGCATAGTCTTTGAAAAAAACAAAGCAAGTTTGCTGACCTAGCTCTTATTTCAAATGTGATCGGTTCTCATACTCTAACTACGTTTTTTCCCGTCAGTTTTGTTCTGTTTGTACAGTACCAAGTACAATGAGGTTCTGGTCCATGATCTAGGCACGACTGCAGTAGAAAGAATAAAGACAGTTTCAGGATACAGGGATTCCCGCCATAATCTTGAGGGCTTGTATGAGAGTTAGCACTTTCTGCCCTTTTGAAAACCCTACACGACATATTGAACTGGCTGGAATATGCAATGTGACAAAATAACCACTTTTAGCTCTGTGCAGACAGTGGACAAATTCACTTTTAAGTGTGATGAGTTTCTCCCTGCTACACTTCATCGGGTGCATACTTGAGGGGGAAAGATGGTCTAAAAGTCTCCAGGTCTCTGCTTCCTTTCTCTCGGCTCATGATACTTGGCTTGATGGGAATGCAAACAGCTGATTAGATACTTTTAAGTGGATGAGGCTGAAGTGACCCTGTCTTACTTCCCTTTGCCTTCATTCCTCTAACCCCTGTCAGCCCTTCTCCTACGCTGTTCCTCAGCGAGTGACGGCTCAGCTGCCCCACACCTGGCCTCGGGCTGTTCTTTCGCTCAGCGTCCGCTGCCTCGATTCCCTGCAGGGTCTCAGACCGCTCACGCCTCTGGTGCCTACCCCCATCCCCCTCAGCGCTGACTCTGCGGATCACGGCAGTCCCTTTCCAGTGATGCCCCTTGCTCTCGCTCGCTCCCAGCGTGTGACTGCGTAGCTGCTTCTGCCCTGTGCTGCTCTCGCAGCCCTGCTCTCAGACAGTTCCTACTTCTCCATCCTCCTCCTGGCTGAGTCAGGCTCACCCAGGCTGCAGCTGCCCCCTGTCGAACCCGGCGCGCTGGCCTGCCCTACCCGCTGGAGCAGAGCGGGGCAAACGGACCGCCCTGCCCGGCTCCTGCGCTCCCGGCCGGGGAGGCTCGCCCCCGGCCCCGCCGTTCCCTCGCCGCGCGGGCAGCCGGGCTGCGAGCTCCTGCCGCGCTGAGCGGCATGGTAAGGGGGCGGCGACGGCGCGCGCGGCGATGGGGGGGAGAGGTCCCGGGGGGCAGTCAGGGGACAGGGAGCGGGGGGGGGGCGGTTGGATTAGGGATGGGATCCCGGGGGGGGGGGCGGTGGTTGGGGGTCCCGAGAGGGGGCGGGAGGCGGTTGGATGGGTCAGGGGTTCTGAGGGGGGTAGTTAGGGGGCGGGGGCCAGGCTGTTTGGGGAGGCACAGCCTTCCCTACCCCGCCCTCCACACCGTTTCGCACCCCGATGCGGCCCTCTGGCCAAAAAGTTTGCCCACCCCTGCTCTGGAGGCTGCTTTCAGAATCCTTACCCCAGCCTGCTTCTCCCATGCTTTCTAGGGTAGCCAACCCTCCAGGCTTATCCTGGAGTCTCCAGGAATTAAAGATTAACCTTTAATTAAAATGATGTCATGTGATGAAACCTCCAGGGATACGTCCAACCAAAACTGGCAACCCTAATGCTTTCCCCTCTGCCTGACCCTTCCAGCATACATGTTCCTGGTCAATTTAGATTACATAGTACCCTCAGTAGGGCAGATGCCAATCTTAGGTCTTTGCCCCTCCTCAGATTATTCGTAGGCCGAACTACTCTTCAAATGAACTTTCAAACAGACAGTGAGGAGCCAGTAGAATAATTAAAAATATAAATTTAGTTTCACTACAAAAAACAAAAACCAGGACAACCATAAGCAATTTGGGGCAGGGATGCTCTTGTTCTGTCTTTGTTCAGCACTGAGCACAATGGGGTCTTGGTCCCTGTCTGGGGCTCCAAGGGGCTACTGCAATGTAAGTAAGTAGTGGTGGTGGTGATGATGATGATGATGATTTTTTCATGCCAGGCAAACAAATTTGAGATTCTGCTTGTCCTGGGACAAATCACATTAAAAACAAATAATAAATTCCTAGTCAGATAGCAAGCTTTCATGCAAGTGTACTTTTCCATTCAGTTTTGGGGCTGGATTTTAAGGGGGAAAGAAATGTTGAGGTTATTTCTTCATTTCTGAAATAGATATTTACACATTGTTAGGCATTTTCTATTGATGTTATTGATACATTTTGAGTCTGTTTGGAGGCAAGGGGAATGTAGCAATTACGGCCTAGGATAGTGCAGTAAGGCACAATGGGATGCGCTTTGTTGTGTACTATGAATGGCTGTCACTTAGCATTAACCAGTCCGATTGCTCAAATCTCCTGCCACTTGATCAAAGTGAACGACAGCAGACGTGCTTGGAGTATGAGCGCTGCTACCAATCACACTGATTATTTAACTGCTTTGAACAGAGAGGAGGCTGGCCAGGCTGCACTCCAGTTTTGCCTTTTCATTGTGCTTTTCTAGATTGGAAAGTTGTTCAAATTCTTATTTGTACGTATTTTTAAAATAATAGCAGAGGTATGTGCATCAGAGAAAAAGTTCAGCTTTTCATAGGAATGCCCAGCATAACATCACTTACTAAGCATGTGTAGGGAAGGGACAGAATCCTTGAAAATATTGTAATAGATTTTGAAAAATTAATTTGATCTCTCGGAAGAAATGTCACAGACAGCAATAATCAAAAGAGCTTGACTAGCAGCACATTAATCTCTGTGAAATGCGACAGAACAGAAAACATCCAAAGAGTGACATAAACTTATGATCAAAGATAGCATTAGTCTTCTCAATTCTTGGAAGAGTTTCAAAAACAATATTTTCTTCAAAAATTACTGGCAAGATGTAATGGAAAATGTAGTCTGTTTAACCTTACCTCAGACTTTGTCATCTTGGTGACAAAAGCTGATAGCCCTGTGTCAGAAGCAAATTTGTCTGCTACTGAACATGACTCGTGGACATTAAAATTTATATAAATCTATTTATTAGCAGCGTCAAGAGAGAAGACTAAATTTAAAGATGAAGTAGTAGCATAATTGTCTTCCTTAGCCTCACTTTCATTCTGTGACCACTCCCCTAGACCTACTATACGCATTTATCATTGTGTGAATGAAAGGGAGTATCAGTTGATCTAACAGACTGTGAAGAGGTGGGAAGAAGGTGTATGTTAAACCAATTTAGACATTCTCTAGACCCACCTCTGAATCTGGTCTACTGTTCTTTTGCCCAAGATCTCAGTGTCATATTGCCCATTTTATTTTTATTTACAGATTCAAAGAATATGTTAGTGACACATATACACTAGACCCTTGTATGAACAAAATATTTTATAATAATTTCTAGATTAAAAAACCTATAAATAAAATGAAAGCACAGGCATTAAATATAGATCACAGATTTTTCATACTGAATAGAAACTAAAGTATGCATACAAAATACACCTGCTTGCGAACTCCAGGCATCTGGACTGACTTGCTGATGCTTCTAGTGGGCTTTCCATATTCCGCTCTGCTGCGAGTGTGATTGCAATTCTTATAAGTAGACCTGAAAATATACAGAGATTTATTCTAAATTAGTATGACCTTGGCCCATGAACAAATAATGAGGTCTAAAGGTCAGAAATGGGTTACAAGAAAAATAAAAATAAAATGCTTACTGGTACCCAACTTAACAAACTGTATTAGATTCAAAGCAAAGTTTTCTCACCACATGCTTTCAGCAGTCTTACTGACCGAACTCTTTAGATCAGGCCCCTTCCTCAGAGTCCAGTGGCTGCTTCCTTTGTCGCTTCATGTGCACAGAATGTGATGGGCAGGGAAAGAGAGAGAGAGGTGTCTGCTCCTTCTTTTTATAATCTGGTCCCCTGCATTGAGAAGCATTTCCAGCTGAGATCAAGGCGACAGGCAGTCTGTGAGGAGGGGAACTCCGTACTGTTTCTTTGCTAAGATGTAGCTTTTTGCTCCCACCCCCTTTCCTGCAGAAGAATGGCCACTTATCAGGTAATGATCCATCAGTCTTGTTTATTCCTGGCAGAGTCATCAGCTTGCCCTTTGTCTCTGACGCTACTCTCCAGACTTCTGTGGAAAACATACTTTTAGTCCTGATCTCAGCTTATATTTATAACTTCACATATAATGCTGCTACATGCATTTTGCCGTATTATTGATCAGCAAATTGTGAGTTTTTAAATGATATCTCACAAGACGTATGATAGTGTATAGGATGTGAAATGGGTATATTCTGTCAGACACACACTTTGGGGAACATCTCCTGACAGCCTCCTGAATAGCATACGTTTCTCTGTCTTCCAGCCAACCTGAAGCCCAGAAGGCCACCCAAGGGAAGGGTGCGTCTTCTGTGCAAAGCTTCAGATGCAAAAAATTTCCACATTAGAGAGATGTGGAACTACTTTGGGGGAGACCTTTTCCAAATGAAGTCTCCACCTTTCAACCACTGTAACTCCCTAGCCTAGACATATCCACTTCCACCCCAAATAACACTGCATAAAGTGAATTATGCCACTCCTACAGTAACTCCCATATGTCTCCTTGGGTCTTTGGCCATGTCTACATGAGGGGTGCTTTATTGTTATACAAATAGCCGCATAATATACTGTCATAAGAACATAAGAATGGCCCTACTGGGTCAGACCAAAGGTCCATCTAGCCAAGTATCTTGTCTTCTGACAGTGGCCAGTGCCAGGTGCCCCAGAGGAAATGAACACAACAGGTAATCATCAAGTGATCCATTCCCTGTCGCTCATTCCCAGCTTCTGGCAAACAGAGGCTAGGGACACCATCCCTGCCCATCCTGGCTAATAGCCATTGATGGACCTATCCTCCATGAATTTATCTAGTTCTTTTTTGAGCCCTGTTATAGTTTTGGCCTTCACAACATCCTCTGGCAAGGAGTTCCATGGGTTGACTGTGCATTGTATGAAGAAATACCTCCTTTTATTTGTTTTAAACCTGCTGCCTATTAACTTCATTTGGTGACCCCTCGTTCTTGTGTTATGAGAAGTAGTAAACAACACTTCCTTATCTACTTAATCTACACCAGTCATGATTTTATAGACCTCAATCATATCTCTCCTTAGCCATCTCTTTTCCAAGCTGAAAAGTCCCAGTCTTATTAATCTCTCCTCATACGGAAGCCGTTCCATACCCCTAATCAATTTTGTTGCCCTTTTCTGAACCTTTTCCAGTTCCAATATATCTTTTTTGAGATGGGGCAACCACATCTGCACACAGTATTCAAGATGTGGGCATACCATGGATTTATATAGAGACAACATGATATTTTCTGTCCTATTATCTATCCTTTTCTTAATTATTCCCAGCATTCTGTTTGCTTTTTTGACTGCCGCTGCACATTGAGTGGATGTTTTCAGAGAACTATCCACAATGACTCCAAGTTCTTTCTTGAGTGGTAACAGCTAATTTAGACCCCATCATTTTATATGTATAGTTGGGATTATGTTTTCCAGTGTGCATTACTTCGCATTTATCAACATTAAACTTCATCTGCCATTTTGTTGCCCAGTCACCCAGTTTTGAGAAATCCTACTGTCAAAGCATACCTAATGCGGATGCATCTATACCAGCAAAACTGCACTTTGTACTAGTGTAATAAAGCCACTCCCCAAAAGTGAAACAAGGTATACCACTAAAAACACAGCTTTGCCAGTACATTTGCATCTACATTAGGGGCTTCTGCCGGCACAGCAATGTTGATCAGGAATTATACCTCTTCACACCCTTGATCGACATAGCTATGCTGGTGG
This sequence comes from Natator depressus, assembly GCF_965152275.1. Taxonomy (NCBI): domain Eukaryota; kingdom Metazoa; phylum Chordata; order Testudines; family Cheloniidae; genus Natator; species Natator depressus. The sequence continues at coordinate 154,411,991 of NC_134235.1, read as the reverse complement.
AAGTCTGAAGTGTAGGGCTGCAGAGGTAGGTCACAGTATGATCTCCCCAACACAGATATAAACTCGAAATAACTTTGTTGATGTCAGTGGAATTTCTCTGGGTTTTCACAGACCAGAATTTAGCCCCATATACTCTGGGATTTAAAGAGAGAGAGCTCGAAGGTGTGTGAAAGTTCAGAGGGGAAGCAGATTTCTAGACTGGGATGGTTTAAGGTATTTCTCAGAATGAAATAGTGGTAGTTCCCCAGGGAGCTGCCTGTGCTGGCTTGCTGTATATAATCCATCCCGAGCACCACAGGCGCCTGCCAACACCTAAATCTGGATATTCAGTTCAGCAAAATTATAATCTCGTTATTATCTTTAACTGCCAATCTGTGTAGAACAAAGTAATCAGTATCACTGATTTAGATATTTGCTATGCCACTGGTGATGTAGCAACCAGTCTCTGTGCATTCTAGGTTTTCTTGGGGTTTATTATTTAATTAGTTGATATTTGCTTTACTTTTTTTACCGTAATGTATATGTATATTGACTGCATTATCTGTAACAATGTTCACAGATATTTTATCAGAGTATGGAAATCCTGCAGCACTAATGAACTGCAAGAAATGTACTGAGTGGATTTGTGAATTTGTTTATCATTTTATAAAAGGCACAAAGTGCAAAAGTATTTAAGGAGTTTATATTAATAAGCAGGTATTCATGTTTTGAAAATAATTGTTTTGGGGATATTTTTAATATCCATGAAGACATTGCAAAATATGTATTCATGGGGTGATCTGTTGTGGCTTTCCCTCATGCCCCATGCTCAGAGCAGCATATAGTGGCACTTCTCCAGGAACAGACAGGGAATGTAAAGATCCTGGTTCATCATTCTGCTCCTGCTCGAATGTGATGGTTCAGCCATCCTGGCCCATTCCTTGCCCACATCCACAGGAGGTGGCAGGCACATGGAGGCTACTCACAGTCTTGTGCTGCCACTAGTGATGCAGTAGCCCATGCTAAGGGGGTTCCCTATGCTCCCCTCACTTCCTTGTGCTGCAACACAGCCAGCATCACAATCCGTAGGAAACAAAGACCCTCTTGCAGATCATCAAGAATACGAGGTCTTCCTCAGCCCACAAGGCAGGGGGCTGCATCTTCCACCCTCCCTTATTGCCCGATGTGGTGGCAGCTTCAAAATGGCAACCCGTCAGGGCGAAAAAGCAAAGCCAGTTTGGCTGGAGATTCCCCCAACAATCTCGAATGCCAGTTGTACAGGGTGGAGCCTGTGACAGTGTCCCTGGGAAGGGGACCAGCCAGTGTGATCACATTCAGGGAAGAAGTACCTTCCACTTCAAAACCAGGTGCTGCCTCCGTGATTGCGTAGCCAAGAAAACTCTTGAACCCTACATGGCCAAACAGTCATAGAGGCAGTTTTAGATTGGACACAACCCTATGTCAGGCTCTAGGTCTGAAGGGTGGCTTTACAAATGATGTATAGTTGTCATCTGGCTGTGCTATTGCCTGACGGGGATTACCAGAAATCAGTGTGTGTGTGTACATGCATATGGGAAAAGATGTCTCAGGAGAGAAGGAGAGGCTAATATGAAATCTGTGACAAATCCCCTTGGGCCTGACCTACAGGATGAATATAATCATGTAGCTTATTTACTGTGAGTTAATAGTGTCAGTGTTTAACATTAATTGTATTTGATTAATGAAGGTTTTGCAGTCCTTTTGCTAAAGGAAAGGACAGATGTATCTGTGGTCCACTGGTTCCACTTAAACAAACACCAAGAAATAGCTTCTCAAATCCCATTCAAGGTCACTCTGCATCAAGGGGAGAATATACCGCTGTAGTGTGAAGTCAGCTGTGATAAGCTGTGGCTAGCAGATATTTTTAACCACAGGCTAGATAGTGGCTGTGCCATTATTATGTTTCCCCCCACTCCATGGCACATAATGTTCCAAAGGGTGTGGGGAGGTACCAAAGGCCCTGGCCACCAAAGGATGGTGCAGTCTGCATACCTCCCATGTGCACCAGCACAATCCCTTCCCAAGTTCCCCTTGGAGTAGTGCAGCTCTGTACCCTTCCCAATGCAGGGCTGTGCCTTGAGGGTATGATCTACTCCTGTGTGATTGGTACATTCACATGGTTAGTGCCGTAGACGGTATTTGCTCTTGCTGAGTGCCTGTAACACACGTCCATTGACATCTGCTGAAGTTCTACATTCAGATCCCAGATGGTATGTGTACCCCAACATGCATGTGTAATAATCCATTCATTCTGATTTTTAAAACATACATCCTGAAAGTGCTCATTTGACCCACCCGTTGCAATGCTTAAAACTCACACCTGTCTAAATTATATTAAATTGCTTCAGTCTAGTGACAGCTGTCCATGCAATCATCCTTCAGTCCCAACCCCACAGTGCAATTATTAATACACTGTACAACCCTGAATCACTGAAAGAGAGGCTTTGGAGTCTGAATGGACTGAGAAACTGGCCAGCTCCCAGAAACATAGAAATACTTGTGGCACTCATGTTTTCTGGTCTGTGTAGAACAAAATGTGAATAAGTGCAGCTACTTACTGTGTGATTGTAATGTATGGATTATCAATGAAGAGGATGCTAGGTACCAAACACTTATTTTGATAAACCCGAAGCATGTGTTATAGCAAAAGCAAATCTATTTTTTGCTAGATGTACACTATATGTTGAAAATATTAAACTTGATATTCTGACAGAATATACAGATGTTTTCAAAGGAGTCTGGTGTCATTCTCCTGGGAATACCCTTTGTCTAGATACAAAAATCACCCATATTGTATGTACACCAAAAATATACCACACTGTGATCACCTCAAGCAGGGATTGTCACCTACGAAATAAAGAGGTCATCATTAAAGTGACAGATTCAGCACATTGGGTTAACTCACTAGCTGTAATGGAAAAAGTCTTGAACAGGGGAATTCAGACCTCATCTAAATTTAAAAAAATGCACACTGCATAGGTGGCCCCTCTCTCCCTCCCTCAGCTGATGCTGAAAAATGTTTAGCTGCTAATTTAGATGGTACAAATCATTTTGAACATAATTACAGAAAGTCTGGCACAGGCCTGGTAAAACATGGGTCTAAGGCTGTGTCTACTCTAGGAAATTTACCCATTGCTACCAACAGTTATCAGCAAAGCGTGCAACTGAACCGGCACTGAAAACGTTTAATTACAAGTGTGGACTGGACTTCAGCACTGTCTCAGAAGCCATGGTTGAGCCTACTTGATGCAAGGTTCAACCACAGTTACTGAAATGCACATTTTCAACATTACCGAAGAGACCAAAGGAGACCTCTTACAGGTAACCAAAGGCAAAAGTAAATCACTTTATCAGCATAGGCATGGCCTTATAGTTTGTCTGCATCCTTAAGATATTACACATCCATGTTTGCCTTTGAGGACATTACACCTAAGCTCACCAGTGCCCAGTTCTTCTGCATGTTCTTTGCAAGGTCAAGGTTTGGTGCAGTACAGTTGTCTAAACAGCCATCATGACCAACCACTTTGAGCACATAGGACAAGGAGTCTGTCTCAGTAGAAAATGATGCATAGTACCACATATGGTTGATGTGATGTATAATGTGCTCAGTGGAGATGAAGCCATCATTGATAACTACCCAGGGTAGTATTTGGTTGTTCGAGTGGGGAACACAGTAGAAACCTTCATGCTGTAACATAGTGGTCTTTGGGGAAAAAAGGCATCCTAGATAAAACCATGATTTGTATTCCAGAAATATGTTGTTTGACATCACATTGAGACAGATGTGCTTAAAACACAGTTAGCTAATTTCACTACAGTCAGGAATATGGAATTGAGACATGACTTTAACACTAAAGACGGTCCTTGGTATGATTAACTATGAGCCCAAGTTTGCACCAAACTTGTCAAATCAAGGCATCATTTCAACAGCTGCTAAAGCAAGATAATAAATTAATTTGGGGTAAGCAGCATGACATGGCTTTCTATTTTGCTTATAAAGACCCATATCACAGAGGAACCAGGTCACAAGCTTTCTTACTTTGATCCTAATAAAGAGCTGTCTCTAGCGCTGACACATCCAAGATTGGCTTTGGTGCATTACTGCACCAGGAAGGCAGAACCATTACCCATGGAAGTCACTCACCAGCAGAAGAACAGTTACCAAAAATACAAAATGAATTATAAGCAATTGTATTTGGCTACAAGTGCTTTCCTGGATATGTAAATGGCAGCTATGTTTACTGCTGGATCTAATCATCAACCACCCTGATGCATTCAAATTACATAGAATGATTTGTCAGTTAGACGGATACCTTGTTTCCAGATGATACACAGTGAAGATTTCTGCTGCTGGTGATCGTTAAAGAAACTGCATCACTGAGCCTAATAGCAAAGAACAGACATGCAAGTACACATAGACACTCCAGAACTTCCAGCAAATGATCAGAAAGTGACTGAAATGAAAGAGGCAGTTGAAAGGATGAACAAATTTAAATATTTGAAATAAGTAATCTTGGAAGGATGTCCAAACAGTTATTCGAAAAAAACTGTCCTTGTATCATCTCAGAATATTGAAATCACAGACATGTACACTCACTCTTGGATGGGATTATTTTGCATGCTAACTATACAAGATGTGTCAGCATATCTTGTATGCAGTACGCAAATGTGCATAGAAAGATATAAACAGAGACTTGAATTCATGTTTGGTCTTGTATGTATAAGCAAATTGAACAAGTAGTCTCAAGATGTCTTATTTCTCTTATAAAATATATGGGAGATAGTAAGGAGGAAATAACACCATATTAAATGCAAATAAGACAATGATAGACCATTAGCACTGACTACTTTAAATCAGTTGTTGGTTGTTGCTGTTATTTATTTTATTAGTTTACATGGAACAATGTATAATAAGAATATCATTTTATTGTGGATTATTCTAGTAGAGTCTTTGAATTGCTGCTAGGAAACAGAAAAATATGTCATACCCTATTTTATTTATACCCTGGATTGATCTAAAACTATCACAATTATTATCTGCTCCAGGGAGCAGAACTTCATGTATTGATTAACACAGCTTGTGATATCCCTACATTACCAGAACACTAGATTCTAGAAGTTAATAAAGAGGCACCCAAGTCTTGTTTGGGTTCCTTCTTTACTTCAAATCCTTGCATTTCCATTTCCAATTACAGCCTGTGAAACACCAGAGCAACCAGCAGCACGAACAACACCAATACTTCCCAGCCTCTACTCATCTTGTGTTTTGCCATAGCAGCTATTACCATAGTGTGTAATCTGATATCGCCTACTGGAATTCCATAGTGTCATCCTAAAGACATAAATCACTATATATGTTCCCAGGCTAAAACCGAGGAACAGCTTAGATTTATTTGTGAAATAGTTCTGTCCAAGATTTTCTAAGTACATATTTAGCTATCATAGGGTACATCTACTACCAAAAAAACAGGGTTGGGGGGCAGCAGCAGCAAGTCTCAGAGCCTGGGTCAACTGACTTGGGCTTGGGGACTCACCTATAGGTCTAGAAATAGCAGTGTAGACATTCCTGCTCTGGCTGGAGCCCAAGCTCTGAAACCTGGTGGAGGATCTCAGAACCAAGGTGTGACAGTGCACCCCATAAGGCTTTATGGAAACATATCTCTGTAAAGGTTATGATCTACTGAATCTATTCGTCTTATTTCTATGCATGTGTCATTGTTGTATTCGAAGTTATGAATATTGACTGTATACTTGTTTGATTTTAAATAGCCTTAGTAAAGCATTTGGTCAGCTTCTTTAGAAAGGAATTTGCAAGTTAAGTGCCCAATCAAGAAGCACGTAACAGAGAATGGATCTTGGAAGGCTCCAATCCACATAGGAAGTCTACATGAGAACGTTCAAGGTAGCATGTGAACCATGGTTGCTACCTGTAAGTTCTGAGTCATGCATGGACATGTGACTTGCCCATGTGACTCCAAAACTCCATCTTGAAGCTGGAATTCTTCATGGGGAGGGAGGGGTATCCACCCACGAGAGAGAGTCTATTTAAACCCCTGGGAAACCCCTCCATTTTGTCTTCAGCTGGCTCAAGAGACAGCTTCTCCACCCCCAAGGATACCTGAAATAAACTGGAACAAAGGACAGTAACTACAGAGAGTGTGAGTGATTGCTGGACCCAGACTAGAGGGAGACTAGTCTGTAAAAGAAAGCTTACTGGAACTCCTCTGAGGGTGAGGTTTTATCTGTATTCAGTTTTTTTACTATATTAGACGTAGACTTGCATGTTCTATTTTATTTTGCTTGGTAATTCACTTTGTTCTGTCTCTTATTACTTGGAACTACTTAAATCCTGCTTTCTGTATTTAATAACATCACTTTTTACTTATTTATTAACCCAGAGTATGTATTAATACCTGGGGGGGCAAACAGCTGTGCATATCTCTCTATCAGTGCTCTAGAGGGCAAACAATTTGAGTTTATCCTGTATAAGCTTTATACAGGGTAAAACGGATTTATTTCAGGTTTGGACCTCACTGGGAGTTGAGCATCTGAGTGTTAAATACGGGAACACTTAAACTGCTTTCAGTTTAAGCCTACAGTTGTTCGGGGATGTGGTTCAGACCTGGGTCTGGGTTTGCAGCAGGCTAGCATGTTTGGCTCAAACCAGGCAGGGCACTGAAGTCCCAAGCTGGGAGGGCAGGGAAAGCAGGGGCAGTAGTAGTCTTGGCACATCAGTTGGTAGCCCCAAGGGGGTTTCTGTGATCCAACCCATCACACAAGGATCCAGCCCCAGCAGCAACGTCTGTACTGTTATTTTTAGCCCCATAGTGTGAGTCCCACAAACCAAAATTAGTTGACCTGGGCTCTTAAACTTGTTTTCTATGTAGATGTACCCTAGGTAAGTGGCCTGGTTATCAAAGATGCTGAGCCTCCAACAGCTCCCATTGAACTGAGGTCACTTTTGAAAATCAGGTCACTTATCTAAGTGCCTAAATATGGTTTTATAAGCCTAACTTTAGGTTCATGTTTCAGACTATCTCTGCCTTTGTTGGTGTGCTTCACTTCTTGCAATCAACACACCTAATTCTTTTTATTATTATAATTGAAGTTATAATATTAAGTTATATTAGAAGGATTCTTTCATTCCCTCTTGGTTTGTAAAGGGAGTTGTAGCAGAAGGTACTGTTTGCAAATTTGGACAGCTCTGCTCCCACAAAAATGTAAATGAATAAATACCTGAGTACAAGCATGATGTATTTTCTTTTGTCCTGGAAAGAAACCCTTGAAATGAAGAGTTAGTTACATGTTAAATAAACCTAAAAAGTAAAACAAAAACCACATTCACTTGTTTGGATGAAAAACTGAAAAATAAGTTATTTTGTTATGGAAAAATGCCTGAGGCTTTTAATGTCTCTTCCTGTAATTCCATGACTTTGCCATTTCAACCATGATGACCCAGTAATTTTTTTAAAATGACACCATTATAGTCTCAGTCAGGGCTGATTCTGTTCACATTTAAGTCAATGAAAGTAGGCTCAAGTCCTGTATCAGTATATTAGAGTCTATTTTGGCCCTTTTTAAAATGTACCTCATATACTGTAAATGCAGCTAGACAGAGAGATACAGCAGGATTCTCAAGTGCAGTAGTTTATAGGAATTATACAAGAAACCTTAAGAAGAACATTAATGTCATTACCCAGTTTGGGCTGCAAATGCAAATGCTCTAGCTCAGCCCCACCAGACGGAAGAAATGAGACATTTCATAGGCTGTTGGACATCACATCTTTGGAGCATAGATGGACAGTTATTTAGTGACGGTATTTCTTCACTTATGTTGCCCATAGAAAATTAACTGTTCAGTGGTCCTTAAGATGATATTTGCACTAGTTGAGTGGGGATGTCCAGTATTGTACTGGCTGTTATATAAACCATGTACTATACTGCAGGAATCTTCTCTGTCTCAAACCTGCTACAATTAATTTTTATTTCACTGTCAACTCTTCCCTTGACAGTAGCTGGAGGTTGAACCTGAAGGTCTCCCACATTAAAACCCAGTTCACTGTCAGCCTGCCATCAGCATACATCATAAAAGCTAGCACAAAATGGATTGAGCAGGGCATGTCGGTTCTGAGAACCCATAATACATTCATCCCAAGATCCAGAACACCTACAGATATTTTCTCAGGGGAACAGAAGCGCAGGTTATGTGTGAGCATTTTGATTGCACCGTCCCTGTGGGAAGCTTGTTGATTCATTAATTTTTTTCAGTCCCAGCTTATCTTTAGTTAACTGAATTATGGATATGAAAACATTGCAGCATGCAATCAGCCTTTTAGCATCACAAAGGACAAGATAGCTTAGCAGGTGTGACCAGCATAACCTAAGTGCTTGGGCATGAAATGAACAATTAGAGTAAGTAAACCATAAAATATTCACAGACCATGATACTGTAGTGATTTTCTGGCAGATTGATTGCCTTAGTCAAGCTGAGGTGATAGGCTGCCAAGGATTTATACTGGCTAACGAAAAGCACTCATCATAATAGTTCCTTCTGGTAAAAATGACAAAATGCCTGAGGTCAAAGCACATAAAACACCAAGTGAAATCAAAAGGACTCTGTTGTAACCATACTCTGTCCCAGATAAGGAGCAGCTAGCCCAGTCTTCTAATATATGCAGCAGATGGCTGGTTAGTTTGCCCTTTGCAATATTACAATAAAGGTGATTAAGAAATGCATTATTGAAATGAATTCCTGGTAGGAAACTTCCAGCAGATGGGTTGCCGATGAAAGCCACCTCTTAGGGCTTGTCTTCGCTGCCGGGTCAACTCACATATAGATAACTTGAACTAACTCCTCTAGAGTTAGCCTAGCCAAAGGGAGAGCAGCCACACTGTGAAATGTCACTTCAGCTACACAGAGCAGTTGTGTTGGCAGATGACGAGTTGCACCCATTCAAGCTGTGGCCTGTACCTACTCATGGGTCAGCCAACACACACCCCCACACTGGAGTTCAGGGGTTTTACGTGTGGACAGGACTTGAGTTCAGGGTAACCCCCTGAGTTATAACACAAGTTAACTGCTGTGACAACTTCCCTGAGCGGTTAGTAGTTTAGTGCTTATCAGGAATTCAACAGCTAGCAAATTAGAGACCTTGTGTCAGGATAAGAATAATTGAATTTAAATGGATATTGTTTTGTATGGATTGAGAGCAGCAGTCAGAGGGAAGTATTGGGAAGAAGGGCCAAAATTGAATACCTGGAGCTATGCTTATAACTCCTTATTTAGGCAACAAAATAAGTGACCTGATTTTAAAGAATGCTGACCACTGGGAGCTACTGGGTGCACAGCATTTTTTAAAATCAGGTCACTTATTTAGTTGCCTAAATAAGGAATTAAGAGCATAGCTTTTTTTGAAAGCTTCAGCATAGGCTCCTGAGGAAACTGCTGCCCTGGCAGAAATGTGGGGATGTGTGCTGACACTCCAGAACTCCATGTGAATATCATTACCTTCTCCAGAGGTCAACAGAGTTTCCACTGAGATCTCAGGTCATCTCTGGGGTAGGAGGGACATCGCATCTGCTTGTTCTGAGGGCCTTATCCCCTTGGCAGGATGTTCCCACTGAAATTTCACAATCTGAAATTTGTTGCGCCTTCCCTGAGAGGGGAGATTTGGCCTCAAGTAATTCTCCCATTGACGTTCGTGGGAGTTGTGCCTGAGTAAGAACTGTAGGATCAGATTCCAGGTTGGCAGACTGACTTGTGCTTATATTAACCACAACAAGAAAGTGATATGTTTAAATAATAGTATGGTTATCAGAAAGCTGAAAACATACAGGAAAGTATATGATAGAAAATGAACTAATATGCTGTCCCTTAGCTCCTGCAGTTTTGTTGATTTTTTTTTTTTAAAACACAACCAAGGGCACCATTGAGTGAGTGAAGGGCAGAGCATCACTTTGAATGTCCTGCTCTTCCAGTATTGGTAATAATCTTAGCATTACAGAGAAGTAGGGTGGAGGAATATTTAAATTCCCTTGAAAAATAATTCATGGAAGATTATAAAATTGAAAAATATTTGGCTGTAAAGATAGAATAGCTCATTTGTATGCTGCCTAGTCTCTTGAATAAATACACATCTAGGCACTTGTTTGAAATGTGTATCATTTACTCTATAGCTACTCAAGCCTGACAGTTAAATACATGTTTATAAATAGGCCAGGCTCAAATTGAGGAAATGCTTTGTAAATGAAATTAAAAATAGATGGGACAAGGACAGAAGGGAGGGTTCCCCTTGTTAAATTCCTGCATTCAGCCCTGTAACTTGTAGGGGACCAGTAATTTGACCCACGCTGGCCTATGTCAGCTTGGGTCAAAGAGGGGATCACAAATCATTTTGCCCTGGCTGAGTGCCAAGCCATTTCCTTACTCATCACCTGAAAGGTTGGTTTTTCTCTCTCTGAAACGCTCAGGAGCTGTGTCAGTGCTCAAGAAGGCTCAGAGACTTAGATTTTCAGTTCTTTGGAGTACTGCACACAATGGTGTCCAGTTCTATTACTAGTCCTAGGAGCTATGGTGGTACAAATAAATAAATAATTAATAATGATGGCTGGACCGCATCCAGGGGGTTGGGTCTGGGCTCCTTGCACCCTCTCCCCTTTTGCACGCCTGCACAATTCAGTAACTACATCCACTTCCAATGATCTTAAATAAAAGCAACATTGATTTGACTTAGAAAATAAAGAGAAATTCACAAACAAAATCAACGCTGGGCAAAAAGGAAACATAGCTCAGCTGATCACTGTGAAAAGTGTCACTAACTAAGGCCTGGTCTACACAATTTTTGTACGACTATCTTTATTTTGGATAGGAGGGTGACTTTTTTTATTGAAAAAGTTATACTGATACAACCAGTAGTGTGGACTCAGTTATATCTGTATAAAGGTGCCTTATATCAGTATGGCTTATTCCCCTTCCCGTGTGTACCCCAGTATAACTGTATCCACACTAAGGGGGTTGTACTGCTTTAACTATACTGGTGTAGTTAAAGCGCACTATGGGGTTAGGTCGAATTTAGCCGCTTTAGGTCGATTTTAAAATAAATGCATCCACACAACCAACCCCGTTCTGTCGCCTTAAAGGGCTCTTAACATCGACTTCTGTACTCCTCCCCGGTGAGGGGAGTAGCGCTAAAATCGACCTTGCTGGGTCGAATATGGGGTAGTGCGGACGCAAATCGATGGCATTGGCCTCTGGGAGCTATCCCAGAGTGCTCCATTGTGACCACTCTGGACAGCACTTTGAACTCTGATGCACTAGCCAGGTACACAGGAAAAGCCCTGGGAACTTCTGAATTTCATTTCCTGTTTGGTCAGTGTGGCGAACTCAGCAGCACAGGTGACCATGCAGTCACCCCCCAGAATCGCAAACGAGCTCCAGCATGGACCGAAAGGGAGACACTGCATCTGATTTGCTGTATGGGGAGAAGTATCTGTGCAGGCAGAACTCTGATCAAAAAGAAGAAATGCAAATATATTTGCCAAAATCTCACAGGGCATGTTGGAGAGAGGCTACAGCAGGGACACACAGCAGTGCCACGTGCAAGTTAAGAAGCTGAGGCAAGCCTACCAAAAGATAAAGGAGGCAAACGGTCGCTTTGGGTCAGAGCCCCATACATGCCACTTCTGTGATCAACTGCATGCCATTCTAGGAAGGGATCTTACCACTACCCCACCACTGTCCATGGACACCTGCAAGGGGGGAGTCTCACGCAACAGGGAGGAGGATTTTCTGGAGGAGGAGAATGCGCAGCAGGCAAGCGGTGAATCCATTCTCCCCGGCAGCCAGGACCTTTTCATCACGCTGGAGCCAATACCCTCCAAAGGCGGGATCTCCACCCCTGAAGCCAACCCTGCGTACCCTTTGCCTTACCATGTCTGCATGGAAACCGAATTCTGTTGCCCAGCTGTGTGTGATGTGTCACCATACCGGCAGGTGCTCAAGAAAAGGCAAAATGCAACCTTGTACGTAAAGCACATGTGCTGTCTGCTGTGAATTGCTTGATTCACTGAGAAAGAGTCTCCCTTTTGTTCTCAGAAATGTAACATCTTAAATTTTACTCTCCCTTTTTATGTTCCCCAGGTGCAAATGTTTCTAGGCTCCCCCTATCATCTCCGTCCCTGAGGTTATCGCAGATTAGAAGGCGAAAAAAACGCGCTCGTGATGACATGTTTTCTGAGCTCATGCTGTCCTCCCACACTGATAGGCCACAGCTGAATGCATGGAGGCATTCAGTGTTAGAGGCTAGGAAAGCATTAAGTGAGCGCAAAAAGCAGAGGCAGGAGGTGATGCTAAGGCTAATGGGGGAGCAAACGGACATGATGAAGCATCTGGTGCAGCTGCAGGAAAGCCAACAAGAGCACAGACCCCTGCTGTATCCATTGTACAACCGCCTGACCTCCTCCCCAAGTTCCATATCCTCCTCACTGAGACGCCCAAGAACACGCGGGGGAGAGGCTCCGGGCACTCAGCCGCTCCACTCCAGAGGATGGCTCAAACAACAGAAGGCTGTCATTCAAACAGTTTGATTTGTAGTGTAGCTACAATAAGCAATGTGGCCTTGTCCTTCCCTCCTCCCCAACCCCGCTCCACCCAGGCTATCTTGTCAGTTATCTCCCTTTTTCTTAATTAATAAAGAAAAAATGCGTGGTTTCAAAACAAGAGTTACTTTATGTCAAAGGGAGGAGGGTGGTTGGCTTACAGGGAATTAAAATCAACAAAGGGAGCGGGTTTGCATCAAGGAGAAATACACACAACTGTCACACTGAAGCCTGGCCAGTCATGAAACTGGTTTTCAAAGCACCTCTCATGTGCAGCATGCCTTACTGTGCTCTTCTAATCACCCTGGTGTCTGGCTGCTCAAAATCAGACGCCCGGCGATTTGCTTCAACCTCCCACCCCACCATAAATGTCTTCCCCCTTACTCTCACAGATATCATGGAGCACACAGCAAGCAGCAATAACAGTGGGAATGTTGATTGCGCTAAGGTCTGACTTAGTCAGCAAACAGCGCCAGCGAGCTTTTAAATGTCCAAAGGCACATTCTACCACCATTCTGCACTTGCTCAGCCTATAGTTGAACTGCTCCTTACTACTGTCCAGACTGCCTGTGTACAGCAACCACTGTGAATCATCCCATACTTACAACACTATGCGGTCCCACTAGTCTGTGCTTGTTTGCCGGGCCCAGAATCGGCGTTCCACTGTATCAACCAGCCCCACTGCCATGATGTCCCAATTGCCATAGCCCGTGCTTTCAGGAATGTCTGTGTCCATGTCCTCATCAAAATCGTCCTCATGCTGGCATCTCTTAGCTCGGTTCTGCATATACTCCAGGATAATGCATGAGATGTTTACAATGCTCACAACAGCAGCGGTGAGCTGAGCGGGCTCCATGCTTGCCGTGGTATGGCATCTGCAGGAAAGCAGGAGAGCGGAGTTACAGCGGAAGTGGTGGATGACGACAGATGCCACGAGAATAGATACTTATACAGAACAATGAGAGGACCTGCAAGGTGGATTCATGGCACCAGGAGAGCAGAGTTGCAGCGGAAGCGGTGGATGACGACAACATGGAGAAATTTGCTATTGAGACTGAGCTCATTTACAAGAGCAGGAGAGCAGAAATGCAGCGGAAGCGGGAGATGATGACAGCAGCACCCAGGACACAACAGGAGCGGTGACGGTGAGGTGAGCTGAGCGGACTCCATGCTTGCCATGGTATGGTTTCTGCACGGAAAAACGCGAAACGATTGTCTGCCGTTGCTTTCACGGAGGGAGGGGCGACTGATGACATGTACCTAAAACCACACGTGGCAATGTTTTGCCCCATCAGGCATTGGGAGCTTAACCCAGAATTCCAATGGGTGGCAGAGACTGCGGGAACTGTGGGATAGCTACCCACAGTGCACCGCTCGGTAAGTGGATGCTAGCCACGGTAGTGAGGACGCACTCCGCCGACTTAATGCGCTTAGTGTGGATGTATGCAATTGACTGTATAAAATCAATTTCTAAAAGTCGACTTCTATAAAATTGACCTAATTTCGTAGTGTAGACATACCCTTATGTGATAGCTAGGGACAAGCTTTGATCAGTATCACCAGTGTAAAATCTGGAGTAACTCTGTTAGAGCCCACAGAAATTAGAAATACCCTGCACTGGATTCACTGAAAGTGAAAATTTGGCCCATGGAATGTTAGTTTTTCAAGGTCTTTACCGATAACCAGCTTTTCCCTTTCTTTCTCTGCCAAATAGGCTGTCACCAAGAGTTGCACTGTGCCTTTCTGGAGGTCTGTGTGGGCCATGCTCAAGAGAGGTGGGAGGCCACCTCGGAGAGTCTGTTTGTGTTAAACTCCTTTTTTTTCTTTTGCTGAGATAATAAAGACTTTACCTATTATTATGTGAGTCACGCTACACTAAATAAACACATTTTTTCTTATTGCAGAATCAAGTTTAGTTTTAGATTATACATATGATTTCCCCATACTAAACCCTGGTTTACGCTTAAAAGTTATGCCGATGTAGCTATATTGGGTTCTTTTTAAAATCACGCCCCATCCAACATAACTATGCTGGCAAAAGTCCTAGTGTAGTTACAGTTACATTGCAGAAAAATCCTTTTGCTGGTATAGTTTATTTTATTCATAGAATCGGTATAATCTTTGCCATCAAAAGAATGCTCTTGCATCTCCACTAGGGAGGTTTGCCAATATAGCTATATCATTGTTTCACCAAACTTTGAATTATTAGAACAAATCTAACGTAAGACTTGTATACTAATATATTCACCTTTTTTTAAGATTAAGGAGTCTAATAACACCTTAAAAGAGAGTGCCTCCTGAAGTCAAGTTCCTCCGTATCTAGAGAGAGCTTCTGGCACAGTAACTTTCTAAATGATTCTGAATTAGGTGGTTCTTATTCATTTTGTTGAAGTACTAGCTATGTTACTACTATACATTGTGTAAAATGCTTGAATTTTGTCGACTGTCGTCGTTCAGATGGTCAGCAAATAACTTCCTTATCCTAGTGTTCTCCAAAGTTTCCCAAATAGACTTTATCCTTATCTAAGTTGGAGACTTGTATAGTGTTCTGAAAGCTTTTCTTCACACAGCTTAGCATTAGCAGCACATCATCTTCAAGGAGTACTTTTTCTTGAAAAACAATTAACGATGGAGGGGGAAACAGCACTCAAGCCTTCAATATCTAATTAATAATCTAATTCACATACACAAGCTGCATTAAAAGAACATTAACATTGTGATTCATGGCAATGGAAACAAGAAAGTTCAGAGCAGAGAGTTAGATGTTCAGTAAGTACACATGACAGGAAATATTAAGGAGGCTTCCTATCATTCATAGCTATTGGAGGTTTATATCACCTTCTTAGGTTTAAGTCATAGCATAATTGGATGTTAACTCATAGCATTTGTATGTGAGTATCCTGGGTTTTTATTTTTAATTTTAAAAATGTCATTGAATTGTCTCCTTACACAAAATCAGTTGTGATCAAAACTGGCCACTGCCAAAAAATCTTCGTATATTCACTGCAACTACGTTGGATCCTACTGTAAATCTGTGGGAGACCCACATATCTTAGTTTTTTCCCCATGTTGTTACACAGGAATCCCATTTTCTGGATTTTTCATTAGCCATATTAAAAAGAACTGGAACAGATTCTACTGTGACTGAATTAAAGGCTCAGATTTAATATGAATTTTGAGAACAACAAAAGACCCTGTTCTGGGTTAAAGACCAATGTCCTGCAACATTTCTGAATTTTAAAATAAATGCTGTTGTATGCTAGAAGTTAGTATAAAATCACATGAACACCAGAAATTAACTCACTCACTCGCATACACACAATTCCCAACAGCTTTTAAAAAGAAAATATATTTCCTGGTAGAGGTTAGGAGGTATTTCCACACCATAATTGAGACAGAAGAGATTTTTATATCAGAGTTATAGTGCCTAAATATAAGGTTTAGCATGGGAGTGCTGAAATGTTAACTGTAACACTACAAATGCAGCGCTACCATTCATATTGAACATCTGGGGGCCACTGGGGTGTGGTGTTCAGTAAATCATTCTGGGCTAACACACTTAAAGGTACAATTCCGAGCACCCCAAGGGGGAACCATTGTAAGAATCCATAATTAGGACCTAATTCTGCAAACAAGCCCATGCTGAAATCTACATGTGAGTGAGTAGTCTCATCGGCTTCACTGCAGGAGTGCCTGCAGATATGTAGTCCTGCTCTATGCCCTGCCCACTCCGTGGCCTGCCAATTGCCTCCCTCTGATGTTTTCCAGGCTGTCAGTCATATGAATGCTTAGGACAACATACGTCATATAGGCCAAATTTTGGGCTGACTTGCACTCTGTGTAATCTGTGAGGTTACCCAGGATGTAAATCAGTAGCATAGGCCAAATTCTGAGGTCCTTACTAAAGCATAACTCCCATTTCTCAAGGAAGGGGAACAGAATTTGTCCCCATGTGTCCCCAGACTTCGTTTTAGTTGATCGTGAGTTATAGGGAAAGTGTCATTCAATAACCCTTGATATACTTGGATGTGGAAGTACAGTAGAACCTCAGAGTTACAAACACCTCGGGAATGAAGGTTGTTCATAACTCTGAACAAAACATTATGGTGGTTCTTTAAAAAATTTACAACTGAACAGTGACTTAAATCAGCTTTGAAACTTCACTATGCAGGAAAAAAATGCTGCTTTTAACCATCTTAATTGAAATGAAACAAGCACAGAAGCAGTTTGCTTACCTTGTCCAATCTTTTTAAAACTTTTCCTTTATTTTTAGTAGTTTATCTTAGTACTGTGTTGTATTTGCTCTCTCTCTCTGTTGCTGCTGCCTGATTGCAAACTTCCTCTTCCAAATGAGGGGTGTGGTTGACTAGTTAATTCGTTAACTCTGAGGTTCTACTGTAGTGTGATTCTTAACATATATTCAAATTCTTTTCCCATTTCACTAAATTGTGAAACACAATTATAAAAAAAAGATATACAGTAACTGCAGGAAGAGGTCCAACCTGGTTGTGTGAGATCTATTTTTTGTACTTGGAGATGGCAGTGTCAGCATAAATCTTGGCTGCAAGTGTGGCTGGGTCACTTTTCCAGTCGCGGTGCATAGAGTAGATGAAGTTGCAATATGTCCTGCAGATGAATATTTGCAGGATCTGATTAATAGTAAGAACTCTTAATGAAAATATTAAATGAACGTATGTCGACATATAGGAGGTCAACATGAGCCCCAGTTAACCTGGACCTGATAACTCATGTAAAAACTACAAACAATCTTGTCTTCATTAGGATTTTACATTACATAAGATAACTCAAGTTAAGAACACAACTTTTTTCCTAGTGAAGATAAAGCTTAAGAGCTTTGACTGAAAGTGAAGGCATAGATATGAGAGTCTTAGGCTGAGAATTAATTCACTTATCAGTTTATACTGTCATTTCCATCGAAATATGGGCCATTGAATTATGGGCCAAATCTTACTTGTTCTATTATTTTAGGGTGAGATACTATAAGTTTTAAAAACAATGGCAAAGATTTTTTTATCTTCAATGTGTGCAGAATCAGGCCCTTAAATTGGAAGCAGTAGGACTAGTTGTATGAATAACTCAAGCAGTCTTTGTCCTGATATGTCTGTCTTAACAGAACAAGGAGAAAGTGTGAAGGTAATTTATGTTATAGTAAAATTGAATCCTGACATATTTGATGTGTTTTTGTTTAGAAAAACCTCTCTGACATTGTAAGTTCTTTTTACTGCTGCCAAAAAGAAGAAAAGACATGAAGCAAAGCCTGTCAATTATTGTTTATCTTTTTTTGATCATGCCAAACCTGTTCAAAGCCTTTATTTCTGTAAGACAGCTATAGATCATCACTTAACTAGAAAGCATTCATCCTTATCTGTGTCACGTTCGTTTGTTTAGTCACTGTAAATCAATTGCTGGAAAAGATTTTTGGGACATTGTGGGCAAAACAGCTGTTCAGGACACAAGCACTTTACAAAGAAGTCACCTTATGATTTTTTTTTTACTTGAATGGCATTAGACATGTGACTTTATCTTGTACTGCTAGATTTGGCCTTTTAGTATCTAGAGGCATCCTTTTTAAATGCAAGTTTAGGCAAGAGTAATTTGTAGTTTAGTTTAGGCAAGGGCCTACAGGGTGGTTAGATTAAGAAATGTGTGATATTACTCATTACTAAACAAGGACTCACAAATGTCTTCATGTGAGGATGCAAAGAAACTGAATAATAATTTTGCTTTTCGGAAAGCTAGTACACAATAAGGGGAAAGCCAATGCTTTATTCTCTTCTTTAATATCTTCCTTTCCTCTCAAACAAGCAGTATGTTCAAATTAGAGTAGTCATGCCTATTTTTATTAAGATTAGATCTGCTTGGACATAGGTTTTTGATCATTCCTATTTCCACACTATGCAGGTGATATCACATTTATTTGTAGTGCTGCATTTCTAGGGACTTGTGGGCAAGGGGGTTGGTGGAGCCGGAAGGTTTCAATTTTTTTGTCCCCATGAAAGGCTTTCCTGAGGAGCAACCTGATGGTCGCTCCAGGCAAAACACCTGAATGTTCTAAGATGTCTCTTCATTCTAGAGCAGACATGTAATCAGTAATGGCACTGAGGCAAAATTTTAGATTGGTCACTGTGATTCTTCTTTTGGTAACGGCATATGCATTAATTAATGAAGACCATTTGTTTTAATTGCCACTCAGGGCTCTGCAGTTAACTGACAGATTGTTGCAGGAAAGGCAGGTGCTCCTGCAGCTGTTAGTGCTTTGGAGCCCTGTCATGGGGTGTATAGACCCATACTGGCCTGGCAGCCAAGGAGTTAATGCAGGAACCCTCAGACAGCAGTGACTAGCAGCCTCGCTGCAGCTGGGAGAATAAAAGAGCTGAGAAGCAGAGGGGTGGGGCTGCTGTCAGAGGAGCAAGCAAGCTGGAGAAGCAAAGTCCTGCCAACAAGCTGGTGAGGAGCCCCACAGAGGCTACACCCCAAAGAAGGGATGACCAAATCTGCAGGCTGGAGAAGCCTAAAGAACCAAAGGTGGTAGGATGGGGCTCAGGGCACAGAGAGAGGACTTGTGGAGACCTGATTCCACCTGCCTTGCAAAAGGGCTCTGAGCTGGAATCCAGTGGATGGGTGGGTCGGTGAGTTCCCCTACCAATCCCTCAAGAGAGCCTTAAGAACTGAAGGGGCTTCCAGACCCCCTGAGGACCAGGACCAGCTAACCTCGCCAAGTATAAGGGAAAACAGGACTGAAACTAACACCCTTCATAGTCCAGAATGGGACTCAGGCAAGAGGAGCTGACTGACCACCCCACCAGACCAAGCAAACCTCTGTGCAACAATCCAGCTGAACAAAGGGGGTGCTGTCGCATTGGCACGCCAACTCAAAAGCCCCCTACCAGCATGTGATCTCAGGCCCTAATTCAGCAGTGGAGTTAGAATCATAGAATATCAGGGTTGGAAGGGACCTCAGGAGGTCATCTAGTCCAACCCCCTGCTCAAAGCAGGACCAAGCCCCAATTTTTTCCCCAGATCCCTAAATGGCCCCCTCAAGAATTGAACTCACAACCCTGGGTTTAGCAGGCCAATGCTCAAACCACTGAGGTATCCCTCCCTCCTAGTTAAGCACATGCCTAATTTTAACCCATTGACTTTAATGGAAGTAGTCACATGCTTCAAGTTAGACACATGGTCAAGCATGTTGCTGAATCGAGGACCTAGACACTTTGGATTACTGGAACTCCTGAGCTGTACCTGCATGGATCTATTGTCTGGAAGGTGGCAGAGCTAGCTATTAAATTTCCAGAGGGACTCAAGCATAGAAATGGAATGACAGTAAGTATTTTAGGTTGGGGGGTTTTTTTTGGAGGGGGGTTCTCTAAGAGTTGCAGAGCTACCCTTTCTTCCCTTTCTTTTCTTCTGTTTTCACTTATTTACTCCCTTCCTTCCCCAGTCCTTCTGTCTGCTATTACAGTACCATATTCAGCCCTTACTTCCCGTGAATCTGTCAGTAGGGAGTGTTATTTTAGTGGTGAGATTCACATTCTATTATTGAAGCTACAACCAATTGTATCCCTAGGGGAATGTCCACAGGTGAACTCCTGCCCCCATGGAAGTCAAAGGAAATTTTGCTGTTGACTTCGTGGGGGCCAGGTCTTTCATATGGCAGCTCTTTAGGGTGGTATTTAAGCACTGGGTCAACTAACAGGTATTTTAATACTTTTGTTACGTGTTTCTAAGTTTAAGGTAGTATTCCAAATACACAGTTGTTGTCACTCAGGCCCACTGCCTGAGCATCATCCTCGATTCAGACCTATCTCTACATCCTCACATTCAGGCTATGTCTAAATCTTGCTGATTCTTTCTGCATAACATCTCTAAGATACAGCCTTTCTAAGCCATCCCCAAGCTAAAACTCCTGACCAAGCTTTTATCACCTTGTATCTCAATTACTGTACCATCCTGCTTTCTGGCCTAGACAAATGCAATCTTGCCCCACTCAGAATGCTGCTGTAAAGATCATCCTATGAGCCTATTTGGACCATGTCATCCCTCTCTTTGAATCCCTTTGTGCCTTCTCTATTGCACAAAACAAGCTGCTTGTCTTCACTTTCTAGTCCCTTCACAGCCAAGGACCCTTGCATCTCTCATTTTGCTGTCAATACATCAGCTCTTGCCTCTGAGTGATCCAGGATTCCAGCCTCCATCATCCATTTGTTAAATTTTCAAACAAACGTTTTCATGCTTTCTCCCATGCTTTGAAGCAATTCCACGTAAATGTCCCCAAAGCTACCTCATTATCCATTTTCAAAACTCTCCTTCATTGTGATCCCTACAAAACACATGACAACAGTACGGCTGCTGGTGTGTAGAGACCACCGCTTATCACACTGACCAATCATAAAATGTAGTACTGGAAGGGACCTCAATATGTTATCTAGTCCAGTTCCCTGCATTGAGGTAGGACTAAGTATTATTTAGACCATCCCTGACAGGTGTTTCTTTAACTTGTTATTGAAAACCTCCAGTGGCAGAGATTCCACAACCTCCCTAGGTAATATGTTCCACTACTTAACTACCTTATAGTCAGGAAGTTTTTCCTAATGTCTAACCTAAATCTCTCTTGCTGCAATTTAAGCCCATTGCTTCTTGTCCTGTCCACAGTGGATAAGGAGAATAATTTATCACCCTTCTCTTCATAACAACCTTTTTATACACTTGAAAAGTGTTATATCCCTCCCTCAGTCTTCTCTTCCCCAGACTATACAAATTATTTTTTTTCAATATTTCCATGTAGGCCATGTTTTCTAGACCTTTAATCATCCTCTGGACTTTCTCTAGTTTGCCCACATCTTTCCCAAAGTGTGCCTAGAACTGGACACAATACTACTGTGAGGCCTTATCAGTGCTGAGTAGAGTGGAAGAATTACTTCTCATGTCTTGCTTATAACACTCCTGCTAATACATCCAAGAATGGTGTTCAGTTTTTTTGCAACAGTATTCCATTGTTGACTCTCATTTAGTTTGTGATCCACTATGACCCCACAACCTTTTTCTGCAGTGCTCCTTCCTAGGCAGTCATTTCCCACTTTGTATTTGTGCAATTGATTATTCCGTTGTAAGTGTAGTATTTTGCATTTGTCCTTGTTGAATTTCATCCTATTTATTTCAGACCATTTCTCCAGTTTGTCATTTTGAATTCTAATCCTGTCCTCCAAAGCACTTGCAACCCCACCCCCTCCCCAGCTTGGTATCATCCATAAACTTTGTCAGTGTATCCTCTATGCCATTATCCAAATCGTTTATGAAGATATTGAATAGAACTGGATCCAGGACAGATCCCTGAGGGACCCCACTTGATATGCCCTTCCAGCTTGACTGTGAACCACTGGTTACTCTTGAGTATGCTTTTCCAACCAGTTCAGCACCCACCTTATAGTTGGTTCATCTAGGCTGTATTTCCCTGGGTTTGCTTATGAGAAGATCATGTGAGACTGTATCAGAACCCTTACTCAAGTCCAGATGTCTCAAATGTGCTGCTTCCCCCACATCCACAAGGCTTGTTACCCTGTCCAAGAAGGATATTAGGTTGGTTTGGCATGATTTCTTCTTGACAAATCCATGGTGATTGTTACTTATCACCTTATTATCTTCTAGGTGCTTACAAACTGGTACCTAGAAAAATAATGGAGCAAATAAACAAAGTTAAGTTGACTAGTTTATAATTCCCTGGGTTGTCTTTATTCCCCTTTTTATTGATAAATATTATATTTGCCCTTTTGCAGTCCTCTGGGATCTCTCCCTTCCTCCACGAGATCTGAAAGATAATCACTAATGACTCAGAGAGCTCTTCAGCCAGTTCCTTAGATATTCTAGACTATATTTCACCAGCCATTGCTGATTTGAAGACATCTAACTTGTTGAGGTATTTTTTTTACTTTTTTGTTCCCTAGGATAGCCTCAAGTCTACTGGATTTACACTGATGTTGGCTATGCTCGTTGTCTGCTGCTGCTCACCTTTTTGGTGAAAACTGAAACAAAGGCATTTAACACTTCGGTCATTGCTGCTTTTTTTGTTGTTGCCTTTCCCTCCTCATTGAGTAATGGGCCTAACCTCTCCTCCTTCTTTGTGCTTCTAATGTATTTGTAAAATGTTTTCTTGTGACCCTTTATGTTCCTAGCTAATTTACTCTTGTTTTCTGCCTTGGCCTTTCTAATTTTGCCCCTACATACTTGTGTTGGGGTTTTTTATATATAGTCATTCTTCATAGTTTGACATAGTTTCCACTTTTTGCATTACTCTTTTTTGAATTTCAGGTAGTTGAAGAACTCCTGGTTAAGCCAGGGTAGTCTATTACCATGCTTCCTATCTTTCCCATGTATGGGGATCGTTTGCTGTTGTGCCCTTAATAATGTCTCTTTGAAAAACTGCCAGTTCTCCAGAACTCGTTGGACTTGCTTCACATGGGCTCTTACATACCATTTCTCTGAGCTTGCTAAAATCTTTCTTCTTGACATCCATTGTCTTTATTCTGCTGTTTTCCCTCCCACCATTCCTAAAAATCATGAACTCCTCATTTCATGATTGTTTTCACACAAGCTGCCTTCCACCTTCAAATTCTCCACCAGCTCCTCTCCACTTGTCAGAGTCAACTCTAGAACAGCCTCTCCCCTCGTCGCGCTCTCCGCCTCCTGCAATAAAAAGCTGTTTCATTCCAAGAACTTGCTGGATAATCTGTGCACTGCTGCGTTATTTTCCCAACTTCCCCTGGGGAGTTGAAGTCCCCCATCCCTACCAACCCCTGTGCTTTAGATGATTGTGTTAGGTGTTAGTTCTTCCTGATCTGCATCCCACTTCTCTCTTGATCTCAGTGCAAGTGTATACACATCTTTGATATGCAAGGCAACATCTCCTCCCTTTTTTCCCTGTCCGACCTTCCTAAACAAGCTGTACCCTTCTATACCAATATTCTAGTCATACGAATTATCCCATCAACTCTCTGTGATGACAATTATATCATAATTGTGATTATTCACTAGTATTTTCTAATTTTTGCATTAGTGTACAGACTCCTAAGATGTTCATTAGATGGGCAGAGACCATCTTTTCTGTGTTTGTACAGTGCCTGGCACGATGTGGTCCTGGTCCATGACCAAGGCTCCTAGGCACTACGGTAATACAAATAATAACAGTAATTTGTTCTGACCCATATTCTGCCCAGTCTACAAATCAACAATGACAGCAGTAGTTCTGTGCGCAGATCAAGTACAGTATGTGGTGCTTTCGTATCTGTTTACAAATAAGATGTCTCTTGCATATAGAAACACTATCAAGGTTAGCCTTAGGCCTTACTTTCAGTATTCACCTATTCTTGAATGTTCATCTCCCATCTGCAGAAAAGGGTGAAGGCAATCTGGATAGCGCTACACAAGTCTGATTTGGAAACAGAGCTTCCAGAGCTAAGCAGAGACTCTAACACAGTGCTTCTCAAGTAGGGGTACGTGTACTCCTGGGGCCTTCAGAGGTCTTCCAGGGGGTACATCAACCCACTAGATATTTGCCTAGTTTTACAACAAACTACATAAAAAGCACTAGCGAAGTCAGTACAAACTAAAATTTCATACAGACAATGACTTGTTTATCCTGCTCTATATACTATACACTGAAATGTAAGTACAGTATTTGTATTCCAATCAATTTATTTTATAATTGTATGTTAAAAATGAGAACATAAGCAAGTGCTGTGACACTTTTTTGTATGTTTATGTCTGATTTTGTAAGCAAGTAGTTTTTAAGTGAGGTGAAACTTGGGGGCACACACAAATTGGACTCCTGAAGTCTGGAAGGGTTGAAAGCCACTGCTCTAACACAGTGGTTTTCAAGCTTTTTTTCTGGGGACCCTGTTGAAGAAAATTGTTGATGCCTGTGACTTGATGGAGCTGAGGATGACGGGTTTGGGGTGTGGGAGGGGCTCAGCACTGGGGCAGAGAGTTGGGGTATGGGGGTGAAGACTGCTGGGGGGGGGCTGGGAATGAGGGGTTCAGGTTGTGGGAGGGGACTCTGGGCTGGGGCAGGGGGTTGGGGTGTGGGAGGGGGTCAGGGCTCTGGGCTGGGGTTGGGGATGAGGGGTTTGGGGTGCAGGAAGAGGTTCTGGGTTTAGGGGGGCTCAGTTTTGGGGCAAGGGGTTGGGGTACAGGAGGGGGTCAGGGCTCTGGGCTGGGAATTGGGGCATGGGGTTGGGGTGCAGACTTACCTCTGGCGGCTCATGGTCAGTGACGCAGCAGGGGTGCAGAAGCAGGCTTCCCGCCTATCCTGGCAGTAGGTCCAGCTCCTAGGCGGAGGCATGCAAGCCGCTTTGTGTGGCTCTCGCCTGCAGGCACTGCCCCCCCTCAGCACCCATTGGCCGGAAGCGGCCAATGGGAGTGCAGAGCTAGTGCTCAGGGTGGGAGCAGCGCACAGAGTCCCGTGGCCCCCCTGCTTAGAAGCTTGATATGCTGCTGGCCACTTCCGGGGCTCAGCGTGATGTCAGAACAGGTAGGCACTAGCCTGCCTTAGCTGGGCAGCACGGCCAACAGGACTTTCAACATCCTGGTCGACGGTGCTACCAGAGCGACCCAGTGCCTGACATGCTGCAACCCAGGACTCGAACTTTGAAAAACACTGCTCTAACACACACACATACCATGCAACTAATCATACCAGCATGACTAAAACAAAGTATAAGTAGAAATGGTATATCACAAGCAGTTTGTGTCAAAAAGTGTTTAGCAGATAGAGTGTGGTGAGATTTGCTTGGAAGCAATTTTCAGATTAGACTTCTAACATCCATATTTCAATTATCCTGCAGATATCACTGTGCAGGACATCTTTTGATACTTAATCAAAATGATTTCTCCTTTTAGGATTGAAGAGCATCGTTGATGGCAGATTTAAGAAAACCAGGAAATGGCAGAAATGAGAATATTTAAAAATACTGAGTTGTGATCGCAGATTCTCATAGACATTCATTTTGTCAAACTAACAGTGACTTTGAAAATAAATTAATTTGTCCCAGTAACACACTGAAAAGCAGCAGATAGTGATTATCTCAGCACCATTTTCTCTCCATACAGTTTTGAAGTATGACAGGAAATGCTTCAGTAGTTTCAAAAGTGAAAGATTTAGGTAGGTAAGCATTTTTCCCCCTTTTTTCTTATTTCTATATAAAGAACACATTCACTCATTCACTGTACATCTTAGTCATAATATAGTGTCTAGAAGAACCTCCATCTACCTTTAAATTTTTCTTTAATATGAAAGTACTAATATTTCTGAAGTTGTAATTGTAATTTTTCCTTCCCTTAACAATTATTTCTAAAAACTAGTAATCAGGAAAAATCCAAACATTTATCAGCTGATGTAGTTAAAATAAAAACCTTCCCAAATGGGAATGGTCAGTGTTTTGGTAAGAAAGGGAGTCGGTGTGTATGATAATGAACTGTTGATTAGCCCACTGATAAGACTTCAGCGTCATGATATTTTAAAATGATTTTGTGATTGAATTGCTGAAGTGAAGAAGCGGATATAAGTTCTAATTAGTATTTTCCATTAGAAAGAACATTCTAACACTTATGAGAAGCTCCAGCAAGGGGCAGTGTAGGACACAGAAAACAGGCCTACTGGTAGATCAACTTTTTCCTGGAGAAGTTTGGAACATGTTTATTTCAGTTTTTATTGTCAAGAAAGGCAAAAGCAAATAAAATAGAGTTTTAAACGTAAAGTGTGTGTGTGTGTGTGTGTGTGTGTGTGTGTGTGTGTGTGTAAAGAAGATTTTTCAAGTTTAGTTTTGAATAAAATCACAATATATATTAGTGAGGTGGGTGGCTGAATTAAAAAAATTGAAAGGAAGCATCTTTTCCTAAATACACTTAAAGAAAACAAATGATTGCATTCAAATATAAGTGCACTCCTTGTTCAAAATTAAATACATTTAGGACAAGGGGGGACTGCTCACAGAAGTAAGGGCTGCAGGACTAGACCCTTAGGGTGTGCCTACACTGGATCTGGAGGTGTAATTTCCAGCTCAAGTGGATTTGCCCACACTAGTTTAATCAGAGCTAGTGTGCTAAAAATAGAAGTGTAGCCACGGCAGCACAAGTGATGGGATGGGCTAGCCACCCCAAGTACATGCCAAGCCTCGGACTAGATCATATATGGAGGAACTAGCCTGGGTTGCTGGGGCTGCACTTCTGTTTTTAGGCGCTAACTCAATGAGAGCTAGTGCCTGTATCTCTATCTGAGCTGGAAATTACACGGCCAATATAGGCAAATCATTTTGCCTTTTGAAAAATACACAAAAATCACTTTTTAAAAGTTTCTACTGAAAGATTAGAATAATTATACAGCTGATATGTCTTACCTACCAACAGAACACAGAGGGTGAAACCCTGGCCCATTGAAATAATGGCAAAACACCCACTGACTTCACTGGGGCCAGGATTTCACACAAACTACTACACGGAATTGAAGTAGGAGTCACAAAGTAATTCTCCTTGTACAGAGGCATTTTCTGTTAAGTGCCTAAATTTTACCCCTCCCCAAACCCTTGAGTTTGAATAGAATGCAAATTAGAGCAGATGTTGTCTCAAGGTATCTTTTACACCATAGTTTACGTTTTGTTTTCTATGTCACAGTAACAATTACAATGATGATAATGAACTTTGAATGTTTAGTACCATGAAATCTGAATTGTGTTTTTCTATTAAGTTCAGGGCTTGTCAAAGTCATTTAAAAAAATCATTGTACTTTCTTATGGTGTAGCATTGCATGGAATGACATCAAATTGCAAAGCAGAACAAAATGGAAGGGTGATTTGGTAACTGGAAGTTCTATTAGTAAAAGCATGGATATGCTCATCAAATGGTAATGTCATTTACTTTTGGAATCTAATTCTAGTAGTCTCCTGTAAATCTAGTTAGCTATATATATATATAGCAGTTTTATTTAGATAATAAAAATTACTAGAAATATAAAACTGATTTTTCATTCCTCTAATTTACTGAGGAAGCCACATCTTTTGAATCTACAGTCCAGTCAGTTTCCCCCCGCCCCATCCCCAAAGATTGAGCTTGTTCAAATTTCCCAGGATGTGTGAGTGATAGACTCAAATGTCCAGTTGCTAGGAGAAGGGTCTGTTGTCTTACTGCTTGTTCAGAACTACTGGTTTTCTGTATTCTGACTGCTCAGAAAATTTTCAGCAACAAAGCACTGCATGATTTGCTTTCTAGCAAGCCCACCGATTGGCTCTACCCAATTATATTCCATTTGTTTAAATATTTGTTACATTTTTATTAAAGCCTAGAAGTTATTAAGGAACCTGCCCAAATTCCCTAGGTTAGATTTCACATATGAATGTTTTTATGGTGGTAGGTGGATACTTCTGTGTATTGAGTCTCATGAGCAAAGCACATCTCCCGTAGTGGAATGCTAATGCATTTCAGTGTGTTTGACCCCGAAAAAGAAAAAAAAAAAAGACAGTCAATTAAACGTATTGTCAGCGTCTCATCGGATCACTAACACTTCATATTTAAATAGATCTTTAAGATCAGTTAATAATAAAGACTTAATGGATTCACTTAGCCAGGCTCAAAGCCTTTGGTATACTTTGTAAAGAGTCTGTCTCACTCCCTGAGTTTTTATTAAAATAAAATGTGGCCTGGAGTGAAGCTGACAGCTGAGAAGTTAGGTTACGAATTCGATTGTGATGGCAGGGCAAGCAGAATGAATATTCCCATTCCAGCTTGTCGGAGCCAGGGTAGAAACAAGGGCTGATAAATAGCGGACCTTGGCCTATATAGTAATATGGTCCAGGCAACACAGAGGATTCTGGCCTGGTACATAGTCCTAGAAGGTTCATTGTGCCAACTGTGTGGTATGAACATTAAAATTCATAGCCATTTGCTGTATGGTGGATTTGAAGGTTTCATTATGAAAAATTCTGTCAATAAAATAATAGATGTTCAAGATGACAGTTTGTTTAATCACTGCTACAGTACTATACAGACATGGTAAATAGATTTGAGCAAGGGAAAGACCTCTTTTCATGAAGTGTAATAAAATGCCGTGCTTATGAGTAATAAAACCCTTGTCTACATTGAATTAGGCCTTGACTACACTACAGAGTTTTGTTGACAAAAGTTAGCTTTCATCAACAAAACAGTGGAGGTGTACACACTACTATGCTCCTCCCACCGATTTAACTCTCCTGCTTGCTGATGAAATAAAATCATCTCGATGAGTGGCATAGAGGTTTTCGTGGCAAAGTTATATCAACAAAGTGTCAATGTAGACACTGTTCTTGGTTATGTTGGTGTAAATGGCCTCCAGAAAGTGGAGCCCTGGAGCACCCACAGAGTCGGCGCCTATGCTTACAGTCAGATTTCTCATGGCACGTTAGATAAGGGCCACGAACGGGAAATGCATCATTGCCGTGTGAAGATAGAGGAGCAAAGGCAGGCACACCAGAAGGAAAGGGAGTCTAACTGTCGCTCTAGTGCTGCGCTGAAGACCTGCCGCTTCTATAAGGAGCCGGATGCCATCCTCAGTGGCAACCCCACGTCCATAGCCAAGAGCCTCCTGGATACTTTGGCGGGTCTGGAGGTGGTGAGGGTCTCCACGCAGCAAGGAAGCTGGGGTGGGGAGGCAGCCAAGCAAATGACTGGCGCCTCCTTGTGGTGGATGTTCAGTGCAGGTACTCCATAGGGAGGGCAGCCAGTGACCAGATAAATGGCCTGGTAAAGGACTTAAAAGGAGGTACTGGATAAAGGAACAGAATGTGGGAGGGGGTTGGGGACTCCTATGATTGGTATGGCAGGGAGCCAATCCCCACTCCTTCCTCCCCCATTCTCATAGCCCTCCTTAACCCTCTTACGAGGCTGGTGGATGGTAAGGTCCATGCCATGGGTTGGCTGGGGGACCTGGATGGAAACAAAGTGGGGCTGGCGGAAGCCCCAGAAAATTGATTTGACTAAAGATGGATTAAACAAAGGGGGGCTGGTGGAAGCCATGAATGTGAATAAGCATGGATTTGCCTGCACTGTACACTTTATCTGCTGGGTAGTCCCAGACATCTATATAATGAAGTTGCGGCTTGATTAAAACCCATAACAAGTCTCCTGTCCTCCTTGCGGTATACCCAGACAATGGGACTCACCAACAATTTTCAGATCCCAAATGTCATGCCTTTTTTGAAATCGCCACAGCCATCAGTCACATACTTTGAATGTTGTTTCAGGATTAATTTGGTTTGCCAAGATGTTTGCTTTTTTGCAAATGATTGGTATCAATACAGGATTACCATTGCTTCTGCACTGCTGGAACCACAACAAGACCGCATCATGTAGTACATCATCATCAGATTGTCTTAATTTCTTTCGTGACAGTCCTTCGTCAATGTCGACTTTATGGACAAATGCTCAGAGATTTTTCTGGTTTTTTTAATGTTCTTGCTTTTGTCAGCCCATACTCACGACAGAGATCTGCCTGCATTGCTCTTTTTTTTTTTTTTTTTAAAGATCAATACTTTCTACCTTTGTTGCAACAGAAATTGATTTTCGTTTCAGAGGCATGGCTCATGCTTTTGTGACAGTGGCAAAATGCAACTTTCGTGAAACTTCCATTTCAGTAGCTCAGCACTAATGTGTGACACTGGATAAAAATTGTGCATGCATGTGCAACAGACTTTTACAGTACTGTAGTTGGGATCCAGGGACCAGGTTTGTTATATTATGAAGGGTATTATAGCAAGGATGTACTGTATGTGTCTATAATCAAGAAGAAACCAAATATCCTGAGTTTTTTCCACTGGTTTGCATAGCACAGAAGATAAATATGTTGCAATCCTTGTGTTGGGAATAGACACATTTCATCTAGAGAAAAGCTAAAAGAATATTTTTAAAATAGATTAATCTATGGGAATGTAAGCTGTGGCAGTGTCCTTTTAAGCAGTTAACTCTGACAACCCTTTTGACACGTTGTTGTTGTTAAAGATCATGCGATTAAGAAGAATCTAATGTAATAGATTTGAGCTATTATAAACATTATCTGGTAGGTGTGTGTATGAGTGCATATATAAAAATAACTGTTTTAACTGAATTTTTTCTAACTTAAACTAAAGTGGAAAGAGGTCAGAATTGCATTGTTAGGCAATAACATAGTGTATTATTTCTACATCAGCGTGAGATTTTTGTTGAGTATGTTCAAGTGAGTTTTAACAGCACTATACAGAAAAACTTGTTGCTTTATAATGAAGTTGCTCCCAAACGGTTTGTTTATCTGATATACCTGTGGGAAATATTTTGTGCATTTGCTATAGATTAGCGGGAAAATTAAAGGCCTTGCCCTCATTTACTTCATCAGGACGATTCACATAAGTATGGTTACCCATGTCCATAAATTTTTGTAGGATCAGGCCTTAACACTAGAAAGAAGGCATGTGTTGCAGTTGCTAGGCAACCTTCTACACAACATATCACATAGTGGCACATGGCTCCATGTTATAAAGTTTATAAAATAAAATAAAATCTTTGTCCCTTGTAAATAAATTATTTTTATTTTATAGCTAAAATGGTTTGAAACTAGAAAACAGCAGATTTAAACATTGAGACGTTTGACATTTATTGGAAATGTGTGTCAATCAAATTAAGTCTTCGCATGGCCAGATGCACTTAGCAAGAAGTAAAAAAAAAATGGGGGTTATTCTTGAGAGAGAGAGATTTTTCTCTCCCCAAGAGATGTTTGATGGGAATGTGAACTTGGTGAATTTGAATTGGTTATTAAGAGAGTTCTGCAGAATGATACATGGTAAGTGATTCTGGTCACAGAGGGAATGGATGAAAGAACTTTAATAAACAATCTGTATTCATGAATGTGATTTCCTTTTTCCTCAATTTCAGGGAATAAAGACACACATTTTTCTGGGTTTTTTGTTTGTTTGTTTGTTTGTTTGTTTTTTCTGTATTTACTTTACTTTCTAAGATCATGTCAAGTGAGCGTTCACGCCACAAACGTTGGAGTGTCTCCCATGTAAATAGGGCCTACATTCCCTCAGTGACTCAGTCAATTTGGATGGATTGCCTCAAAGACCATGGTGCAGCTGCCATTATTTTTGCACTGTGTGTGGCATTTCTCCTCAGTAGAAATGTAATTGATTCCCCATCAGGTTCCCTCTGAGCAATGAAGCAGCTATGAGAAAAGGCAGATGCTTCTCCCTTGTACCTCTCAGAAGCAGGGGCAGGGGTTTGGCTGGGAGCCGGCTGTGACAGGGTTTGGAGGAAGTCTGAGAAGGAGGGAGTGGTTGGAAGGGATGGATCTGGGGAGGGAATGAAGCTTCCTAGCAGGAGTGCTGGAATCATTTGTATAGTGGGGATGCTGAGAGCCATTGAACCAAAAGGTAAACCCGGTATGATGGAAACCACTTCAAGCCAGGGGGTGTGGCAGCACCCCCTGTACTCCTACTTCCAGCACCTATGCTTCCTAGAGTGCTGTCTGGGGGATGAAGAGAACCTGAGGTTTGGTGTTGGTCAGGAAGAGAGTGCTTGGAGTAGCCTAAGAGGGTTGCAAAGACTCATTGGGAATTGGAAGTCTTGGAGTAGCTCCAAGTGGAGGAGATTGGGGAAATCTGACCCTGATGGCAAATTATCCTCCCCCATTCTATCTGTACCCTCTTTCAGCTCCTGTCCCTTCATTCAGCCCTTCACCTCCCCGCTGGGGAGGCAGTCAGCCTGTGGCACCATGTCTTCCCTGCTGCTGACTGCTTGTGTGAGCCAGCATTGGGAGCACTGGGCTAGAGAAAGAAGGGCAGTATCTTGCCATCAGTCTTTGAGCCACAAATGATCCCAGACAGGAATAGGGGGATTTCTACTGTTTCCTTGCTGAATTCATAAGAGTACAGCAAGGCTGCAGGACTGGATGTCATTGCTGCCAAATGCATAAGTGTCATGTAAGATGAATGATATTTGGCAGCTCTGTCAAAGACATACAAGTCAATTTTAACAGTGTTTTTCTTGTCATAAACAGACCTAAATAAAGGCTTCCTTAGCATTCACATATATCCAAGCTATAGAAAATTCCTAGGGTTCTCCTAGAAAAAAGGACTATAGGAGTGCAAAGTTATGGTATTTGGCCTGTGTATTTCCTCCAGAGATTGAAACAATTTTTTCATTATTCATTTATTAGATCAGTTATACTAATGTGTCTAGAAGTAAAAATGCTTATTTATTTAGATGACAACTTGAGGCAGAAAAGCTCCTACGACTGCATATTTCAGCCGCAGTGCACTTGCTAAAAGCCTGAATGTGTCTAGTAAGCACAGAAAAGTCTGTTTTAATCCCTTCTCCCATTCTAGACATTCTGCCGTTCACTGTAGATGCAACAGCACAGAGATGCTTACTGGATTCAAGGGAAAGTATAACCAATGGAGCAGCAAGTACCTAGCTCAGCTGGATTTCTGTTAAAACCATGTTCCTTTCTGGATTTGTCCACTCCAGAAATCCTAACCGTGGGTACCTCAAATTCAGGATGGGGTCTCTCTTGCATATCAAAGAGTGAGTTGACTATGAAACTTATTTGTGTAAACAAAGCAGAGTTTCTCACAGTTTGAAGGTTCTGAATAACGCCTTGGTGAATAGGCTGCTCTTGCAGCATGATCAGAAGGACAGGCGCCAGCTTCTTCCTTGCCCCGAGGATGCTCAGCCCCTGGCCCTGTTCCTACTCCACCCCTTCCCTCAATCCCCCACCCAACCCTGCCTCTTCCTGCCCCACTCTGTCCCCACTCCACCCCTTTCCCCCAGGGTTGGAGCACCCACGGAGTCAGTGCCTATGATCAGAAGGTTAATTTACTATGGTTCTAGCAGACCGAGTGAGGAAGTGAGTTCAAGATTCAAGGGGTCTTCCTGGAGAATGCCTGGCTAGCACCTTCCCTCTATATTATAGCAGAGCAACATTTCTGCTGTACGTAAGGTTAAGACTAGCTTTCTGTTTAAATCTCCACTGTTCTAAGTGCTCTGAAATCCAATTTGCTAATTGGATTGCCTTGAAATTTGGTATGCCTTATCGGGGTGCAGAAGACAGTCAGTGGTCCAAATATGGGGCCATTTGACTGAAAAGTTCCCAAGATACAGCCTCCAGAATAAAACAGCTTTTCTGAAAGTTGACATATTCTGGCAATGTGTATGTTAGTTTTGTTTGTTTTTGGCTCACCTTGAAGATCAAGCCAGGGCTCAGATCATCAAACCAGGGTCTCAAATACTCAAAGATTACCTCAACAGAGTGCCTGGCACCGACCAGCCTTAAGGGAGGGATCATATTAAAATGTTGTTTGAAAAAGAGTTGCTTCTTTTTTTCAAATAACATTGAAAAAGAGGTGGTGGAGTCTCTGTCATTAGAGGTGTTTAAGAACAGGTTAGACAAACACCTATCAGGGATGATCTAGAGATAATACTTAGTCCTGCCTCAGTGCAGGACTGGACTAGATGACCTCTTGAGGTCCCTTACAGTTGTATTTTTCTCTGGGTATATCTACACTTAAACATATGCAGCTGGCCTGTGTCAGCTGACTGGGCTCAGGCTAAGGGGATTTTTAATTGCAGTATAGATGTTTGGGCTTGAGCTGTAGCCCGAGCTCTGGGACCCTGTGAAGGGGAGGGTCTCAGGCTGTATTCATATCCAAGGGGTATTCTGTTTCAGCTGAGAACATCTCATTAAGATGAATGGGCCACTTAACAAAACTCTGAGACTACTGATGGATGTTTAGGACCTCTACCCACATCTAATTTCATGCAGCGGAGTGCCAGCTCTGCTGTAGATAAGGTTGGGGTGTCCTTCTTGTTAAAAGGACGACTCCGCTTAGTGTGCTGAAATCTTTGTGCTTCCACAGATTGTCTTGAAATTTGCTATGGCTTGTGAGAGTATAGGGTAGGATTATTATTCCAAATGTAGGGTCATTTGAACAAGGGGTTCCTGAGATACAGCCCCCAGAAAAAGCAAAACAAAGGAAAAAGCCCAGCATTTCATTAAGTTAACACATTCTAGCTGCTTGGACGTTTGAAACTCACCATGGTTAGAAATTTGAGAATAAACTATGAACATCTGGGAAAAATCTGTCTTTGGTTGGTTTGGGTTTTTTTTTTTTTAATTTTTGCTTGGCTTGGTTGGTTGATTTGTTTGTTTTTTTGGTTAGTTTTGGGTTTTTTGAGAAATTGTAATTGGAGTACATCAGAATATTTAGAAAGTAGTGAGCTATTTTTGAAAAGAAAATAAGTGACAAGCAGGTGCTCACTAGGAGGGGGCAGGGTGTTTGGGGTACAAGAGTAGGTGGGAAAGAGGCATTTGGGTCTGCAACGAAGGATGGGAGTATCATGGAGAGGAAGAGAGATGGGAATGGGTGGTAGAGGAGGGAAGAGAGGTTGGGGGCTCAGATAAGGGGGCGGGAGGAGAGCTCAGATTGGGGCAGTGGAGAAGGTAAGATAGGTTGGAGAATGTGCGGGGTAGTCGAGGAAGTTGGGGAGGGGCTGTCATCTTATTATAAGCAACTTTTGGCTTGTTTTTGTGGTGTTGGGCAGGCGTTTTCCTACAGCCATGTCCTGTGGGTGTTTCCGCTTGTCTCTGGGGTCTGCTTTTTTTTTCTTTTTTCTTTGGAATATGCCCCACAGCATTTTTTTGCCTCAAACCCCGCCCAGTGTCATGGCATCATGAGGCAAATCCCTGTTTGGCGTTATAATGCAAATCCTGTCCCAGCTAAGTCCTGGCATTTTTTTTAATCAGTCACACTTGCCTTGGGTGGGTTTTATGGCAAGCCTTTATTTGCTGCTTCGGCATTTGTGCTGGGATCTTGGGGAGCCCTACCCTTTTCTCTGCCCTCTGTGTATTTTGGGAGCTGGGGGATTTTGCTCCTCTTGGGATGTCTAAGTCCCTCTCTTTGCCACCATGTGAGCTGGGATCTGGAGTTGGGGGAATGAAGATAACACAGATTTAAACACCCAAAATCCAGAAAATGAATAGTTAAGGAACACCTCTCCTCTGTGTGGGGTGGAGGAGGTTGGCCAGAATGGGTGTGGAAAGGGCCCCATGTGGAGAAGGGGTGAATTGGGTGAACCCAGAGAATGGTTGGAGAAGCCTGAAGCAGGGGCAAGAGTGCCAGCTGGAGGTGGGTAGTGGGAGTGAGAGGCTCAGCTCAGTATGCAGTTTGGACTATATAACCAAGGTAGAGTGTGGCCTGACCTTCCAGTAAGCTGCTGCATGTGATATGTGTATGCAGCAGCACAGGGCAGGAGACAGCAAAGAGTAACCTCTTACATATTAATGGCTTCTACAGTGGCAAATAATCACTCAGTGGGATAGATGGGTTAGGACAGCTGTTGGTGGCGGGGGTTATGGGTCGTGGAGAATGCTGGGCCAAGGGGTGGAGAAGGAGAGAGAGACCAGACTTCTCTTACACATTGAAAGTTACTGTAACAACCATATAATAAAACTTTCAAGGTTTTGGGGCATAGCCCATGGATGGGATTTCTCTCATTAGCTATTAGCAACTGCCCCTTGCAAACATTGCAAAGCATGACTGACTGTTATCCCCATTCCATGATAACAAAATGTATATGAGAGGGGAGAAGTGCTGAGGAATTACATGGCAACCATGTGGCCTAGTGGAAAACCCACTGGACTGGAACAATTCTTAGCTCTGCCACTGGCCTGCGGGATGACCTTGGGCAAGTGCTTTATCTCTTTGTGCCTTGGTTTTCCATTTGCAAAATGGAGTAATGATGTAATGTTCTTTGAGATCCACTGATGAAAAGCACTATATAAGAGATAGGTCTTTCGATTATTACTTAGCAACAGTAGCATATCAACTGCAAACCTAAGTGAGAACTACATCTGTCTAAATGACCGTTAATTTCTATCAACAAACATGTTTGGTTTCTGTTTAAAAAAAACCTAGGTAATTAAATGACCAAAAAAAAAATCATTAACTGAGAGTTAAGGTTGTCTGGCGATAGATAGCTTGTGCCCTGCCAGAACATCTGGTTCAGCAAAACTAAAACTTTTGAAAACCAGGAGATACACAGTTAAGGTAAACACCTGCAAAACCTTAATTCTACCTTTTTTGAGCAATGCACCAACACATCCATAACACACACACTCTCACTCTGTAGTGAACAGTCCTTATCTGCATTTTTCCTGTGCTCAAACACTGTGCCAACACCCCCACCAGAATGCCACACTTGTAAAATTTAACAGCCACTTCATATTCGTCTACAACGCCTTCACACTTGCACACAGGAGACCACCTAAACCTGTTCTTTCCTCGACCATCATTAAATCCACAGACTGCTCTCATATTTCACCTCACTACTGACAGTACCCAAGGCAAGAAGTCCCCAGTGCCATACTACTGACACAGCCTACACAATTCTGTACTGAAATGATGCAGACTGGCCCTTCCAGGTGCACATGCATCTCTTTCCTTTGATAACACACTTGGGGGTGGACTCAGACCCATATCTCCTCTTATCACAATTACAGCTTTTCTGAGCTGCTCCAACTTATACCTCTACCATTCACTTCAGCTACACCTAACACAGTAAATGCAGCTGAGGTGCATGTAGATGTTTCCCAATGGCTATTGCCAGATCCATGGGGCAGCAGAGTTAAGGTCGCGTGGGCATTTTTTTTAGCTCTGTATATCCTGGTTTTTCAGAACTCTGTGTTTTGCTGAACTCAACTTTTTGGAAGGGCAGAAGCTATCACTGGGCAACCATAACTCAGAGTTAAGAAAGGTTTTAGCCATTTAATAGTGAAGGAGCTCAAGGATGAGCACCGCTACTGACTGAACTGTGGTTGTATGGCATGGAGAGAGAGGCAGGTTCTCAGATTACTAGGTCCCAAAGTGTTGACAGGGAGATTTTCAAAGGCAAAGAGGGGCGTTGGGCACCCAACTCCCAGTGGAAGTTGATCCCATTGTACCTTGAATGGTACCTGGAAATTTATCCTCATCTACTGCACCTCCCACAGCATCAGTGTCATATGTGACTGGCATGACTCTCCAGTCAACCAATGGGCCATCACATTCTGCACCAGCTTCAGTTTCCAAGTGGTCTCAAGATGCAGCCACATGAAGAGTGTGTTACATTAGTTTAATCTCAGGTCTGTTTCCTTTGTGATCTCTTAGTCATTCTTATACTTGTTCCACGATGTACCTTTTACATGTTCCTGGCTATTGTGCTTTTGCCATTTTAAGTGTATAGAAAACAGGTCTCTCTTGTCTGCTGTTATGAAGAATATATCCTTACTTTAAAATCTGATCATTCTGTTTTTCTGAATATAGGGGAAACTGACCATTTATGTCCTCCCAGCCACAATGTGAAGCCAGTGAAATAGGTAGGGTGAGAGCGGAAGGAGTCAGGGGGATAGGCACTCTTAATATCATATTCCCCTTAAAATCTAGTGGGACTTCGGATGCGCTAAGCAAGATAAAACAATAGTACTAGAAGCATTGATATCTTTCCCCCCCTCTCCCCCAAGATTTTCCACATCTTGAAGAGAATGCCCACATGCCCACAGGAGGCCTGAATATAGAAACAGTTAGAGTCCTGGAGAAATAATTAGGGATATGATACATGTACGGGCAGGGTTCAATGTTTGGAAGCCCCCAAACATCAACCTTGGTCCCTGCATGACCCAGCCTCTGCCCCTTGGCTGCCCGTTCTGACTTCTTTTGCAGGCGTTGTCATACAGTCAGTACAATGTGTTAGGCGAGCAGCAGACACCATCAATTTGGTCAATTTAACGTACCCTCTCTACACACATACACATTGTACATTATGTTTTTCTAAAAGATATGCTCTGCAAATTATTTTGGGGAAGTTCTGTGGCCTGTTTTACAGGAGGCCAGACTAGATTATCATAATGGCTTTAGAAACTATGAATTTGAAAGTTTAATATATCTACTTTAAGATTAGGTCTGATGTGGAACTGTCAAGTGGCACTGTTACCATAAAAATGGGGATAAACAATGACACCATCAACATGTTAAAATGACCGCATTTGTTTCTGTTAGTTTAATGACTCTATGTATTATTTCAAGACATAAAATTGGATTTCTTTGTTGTTGCGATACTTTGAGGTCACAATCTTAAAGGGTAAAACAAAATCTAATACATTTGTAGAGGTATCATTGAAATGTAATGTAGTGTAGTGCCAGTGACATTTCTAATCAACATCATTATCATAATTTTTATTCATCATTATGATCTCTGCTGAGAGTGTGCAGGTTACCACAGTTTTCATTGCTTTGGCATGTACATGCTTCTTTGCAGGGAAAATTGTTCTGACTACATACCCAGTTGATTGTGCAGCAACCCTACTGGTTCAGGCACAAATAAGGTTTTGTAGTTGCATAGGTGCCATTGGGCCCTTAAAGGAAACAGGGAGTAGTTCATAATCCACAGTGCAATAGTGATACAATATCTGATTTACCTATCTATGGAGACATCCATATCTTTGTTGGCCAAGATGCTGCTTTGAGATGGTCTTCCAAACTGTCCTCACATGGTGGGAGTTTGGCCAGTGACCTTTCCTTGTTGATGGCTAGACTGAGGCTCAAGCAATTCATGACTGTGAGAGTCTCCTTTTCTTTCTCACTCTGGTCACACAGCACTACTACCAACATCCAGGCTGCAGAAATTGTAGCTTGTCCGTCACTCTCTCCCAGTTTGGCAAGATCTCTGAAGTGTTAAGCTCCCTTTGCTTTGACAACATTAAACACAGATTTTTCCCAATATCAAATAGGGATGACAGAGTCACATCCTGTTAATGCACATACAGCAGGAAGTATATTGCAGAAGTCAGGAATAAGTATGGCACAAATTGCATGCACAGATGAAGTGGTACTTGTCAGTTGCCTGTTTCAATCCACATCGTATCTATGTGCTCCATTTTTGGAAAGCAGTGAACAGCAAGGACCAAAACATCTGTTTCAGGTGACCTGATTACTATGGTTCCTTTGACATCGAGAGACCCAAAAGCCATATTGGCACATACAGCATGCAGAAGCATCCTTGTGTCTGCTTCCTCTTGAGTACTGTGCAAGTCTTGGACTTCTTCAACACCTCTGCTGGTGATGAACTTTGCTACTTCACCATTGGAAAAGCCTCCAGCAAGGAGGAGTGTGATTACTTTTTGGATGGCATGTTTAGAAACGTTTTCTATGGAGGTGGGCATCCAGCACTCACCTGGTATTTCTTACATCCAACCTTAGATTCTGTCTGGCGCTGTCTTTCTACAGTTTTCACAGTTACTGTTGCCATATTTGTCAAAGACTTTGCTTATAGAATTAGCTTTGTCAAATCCTTTTAAGACCTGTCTCAAATACTCACACCCAATTCATCGAATGTGGAATTTGTCTCCTGCCATCATTTGTTTGACAGCCATTTCATCTCTGAAGTACACTGTGGTGTCTTTGTTGCATGCCCTTAGTTCATGGATTCTTTCACTTGAGCTTCCAGCTGATGCCCTAATTCAGCTTTGTCTGTTCTTCTCATTGTTTCATCAGCATAGAAGAGTGACATAGGCACAGGTCCTATTGGGGACTAAGAATAGTTGCCATTGAAACATCATCTTTGCATGTTGCTAAGGACAGGGTTCTACAGAAAACAGTTTCTGGACTGGTAGCTACTGTGATTGTCCCCCCTTTTTCAGATATAAATTTGGTCATTTTGGCCATGTCAGCAAAATTTTTGATACCAGATTTCTTGAGTGGGCTAAAGCAGCTACATGACTGATCAGAACCAACTGCAGGTCTCTCAAATCGCTCCATTTGTTCTTCTCCACCATCTGCTATTTTCAGTAGAGACACTCTTTGTACATCTGACACTACATGTAGTGCAGTAGATGGTTGATACGCACCTCTGGATGTGAGTCACGGCCAAATGGATTTGTCATATTATTGATGACATGGTTGGTAAGGGCTGTAACATGCAGTTTGTCCCTCTTCAGTGCAGAGGCCAGCACTTATCTGTGGACTTTCTCTTTACTACTTCTTGTTAGGCCTCTTCCTTCTCTTCTAGCTTCTGCACGTTCATAATATGAAGCTGTGTATTGTCATCTCTAACACTAATGCTGACCTGTGCATAAGTGTCACTGAATTAAAAAGCTAATTTGTAGAATATTTCAAAGGCTAGTACTGCATGCATAGGCAATTTCAAATTAAAATCTTCTATCAGGCAGCCTAGATGCTACATTGTATGTACAAAAGCTTATAACTGGAGAAACATTACATTAGGCATTCTAATACATTTATATCTACTCATTAAACAGCACTAACTATGGGCATACAATCAATTGCTACTGGGGCACGACATTCAGTGTGAGATTGATCTGGTCAGCAAATTTCAATTGAAGATATAGAAAACCATTATAATCACTTGTGAGATCCTTTGACAATGAACAGTATATGATGTGAAACATTTCATGTTAGTATATTGCAAAATGTTGGTCTTTGCCATTTTTACCACATGCTAAACCGCTTCATCATTTCTGAAGAACTACTTGCCCATGCAAAACCAATAAAAATCTTTTAATACAATGTAGTTTGGTAGCTTTGACCAATAAACACCATATTAAGGTGTTGAAATTAACTTAAACAGTCAAAATTGTACTTATAAGCATGTTGTAGTGTTTCTGGAACTGTGCAAAAATGACACTTTTTTTTTCTCATTTGGGTACCATTGTTTCACCTCACCTACTGGCTGACAGCACTACTTGACGGCTCCACGTCATGCATCATCTAAATGTACATAAAATCAGTTTTCAAATGATATATGACATTATTGTGTGTAGGGTGGGCGCGTTCAACTCTAAAAATATGGCCCTTTATGGAGAATTGCAACATGCCTCAAGCGATGGCAGCCCAGAAGTAGTGGATCTATCCTCCTCATCTGTGACTTTTAAAGCACAAAGGAGGGATTTGTTATTGAGCGGTTTGAAAATATGTTCAAAGAGGCAAATTCCTTCTCTGGTAGTACTCCATAGACTTTACAGAGTTACTTGGGGAATTAAGTAGGCATGTTATTCACGAACTCTTACATGGCTCTGAACTTCTAAAAGGCAGCAAAAAAACAAAACAAATTTTTTCTGCTGAGAAAACATATGACAATTTTTAAGAAGACATTTTTTATAATAAACAGAAAACATTCTCTTACTATAGAAGCCTATTTGTG
Source organism: Natator depressus (assembly GCF_965152275.1). NCBI lineage: Eukaryota > Metazoa > Chordata > Testudines > Cheloniidae > Natator > Natator depressus. The sequence goes on along the minus strand of NC_134235.1, from coordinate 154,370,117 downwards.
GAAAAAAAGTGGATTATGTTAGAAATTGTCATGCTAGATCACATCTGTGGACCCATCTGGTCCAGTGTCCTGTCACAGACTGCAGCCACTGGTATCCGCTGCAGGGAAAGGTAGAAGAAATCTTGCATTAGGCAGTTATGGGATAACCTGGTTCAGGAAAGTTTTTGTCTTAATCCCCAATATGTAGGTGTTGGATTATGCCCTGAAGCATGAGCATTTATGATCCCTCTATGATGCTCTGTTCCTCGGGGGAACACCCTGTACCCCCATGTTCATCCTTATAATATGATTATGTGGTATCCAATGCAATGAGCATTGTTGTTATAGTAATGTTATAGGTTGTAATTTCATGTATGTAGTTATGAGGCTGAAAATGTGTCCCCATGGATTAAAACAAGCCCAGGCAAAAACTCTCCAGGACCAGAGGCCCAGGCAAAACTCTCAAGGAGCAGAGGGGCAGTTCACACCTCATCAGGGCATGTATGGGACAAACCCAGCCCAGCCTCACAGGAACAAAGGACACTGGCCTACGCAGCAACAAAGGATCTGTTGGATTCTCAAGTGAGTCACTCCCCTTCCCTTGGTCAGTTTGGGACTACGATGAGGTAATGCTCACCTGACTCTGAACAGGGGGGCAAAGCCAAGAGGGAAGAAAGGACATGATAAAAGGGAGATATGCCATGCGCGCGCTCTCTCTCTCTTCCACCTCCATCTACAGACACCACCACCAAGCGACTGAAGCGCTGATCAGAAGGGAGAGCCTGGCTGAAGGGCAATCAGCCAGCCTGTGGTGAGATGCATCTAAGTTTGTAAGGGCACTGAAAGTGTTAAGATCAGCTTAGAATGCGTTTTGCTTTTATTTCATTTGACCAAATCTGACTACTTGTGCTTTGATTTATAATCACTTAAAATCTATCTTTTGTGGTTAATACATTTGTTTGTTTATTCTACCTGAAGCAGTATGTTTGGTTTGAAGGGTGTCAGAGACTCCCCTTGGGATAACAAGGCTGGTACATATCAATTTATTTGTTAAATTGACGAACTCCTGTAAGCGTGCAGTGTCCAGCGGGCATAACTGGACGCTGCAATACGGAGGGTCCTAGGGTTGTGTCTGGGACCAACGATATTGGCTAGTGTCATTTGGTTGCACAATCCAAGCAGCAGCTGGCCAAAAGTGCTCACTCACGTAGCTGGGAGCAACTTACATGATAGAGGCTGTGCAGGAACAACCCAGGAGTGGGGGGTCTCACAGCAGAGCAGGGTAAGACTGGATCCCAGAGTCAAGAATTGGAATAACTGGTCCAGATAACACCAGGGGAATGTCACATCCTCCCAAAACTCGTTTCTTTTTTTTTTCTTTTTTTTAATATTTACTATTTTAACAGTATAATGTTGTTTTCTATTTAAATCCAATCTTTTTCTAAATCCTGCTAAGGTCTTGGCCTCAATGTTATCTTGTGGCGGTGGGCTTCACAGGCTGTTTGGAAAAAATATTTCTTTTTATCTGTTTTAAATTTGCTAGTTTTCAATTTCATTGACTGTCCATTTCCTCAAGTGTTATTTGAAAGAGTTAATAGAAGTTCCTGATCTATCTTCCCTGTACCATTCATTATTGTGTGTACCATTATCATGTTGCATCTTACTCATCTTCTCTCTAAGGTAAACCATTCTAGTCTTTCCAATCTTTCTTCATATCATTATAAGTAGTAGTATTTATTTGTATTATTGTAGCACCTAGGAGACCTCGTGAGGACCCTATTGTGCTAGGCACTGCACAAACACAGAGCAAAAGCCCTTGCCCCAAAGAGCTTACAATTTAAGTATAAGACAAAAGACAGGGCAGTACAAGAAAACTATGAGACAAGATAGGTAGTCATGTCAATACACCAGCAGACTACCTGTTTTAAAGTTTTTTTTTATAGGCATCACAACAGAGGAGGGAGTTGAAGGTGGATAATGAGTTAGCTTTGTGAATATCTACCAGGAGCATCTCCCAAGCGTGAGGAGCAGGATGGCAGAGAGCTTGATGATACTTACTCAGAAATGTGACGAGGACATATGAGGGTTTTTACTATTCCTATAACTATTTTGTTTTCTGTTTCATTTCAGTGTTGGAAAAACACAGATGCTCCTACTCTAAATACATGAAAACTATTTTAAAAAATAGTTGTGATTAACAGAATTTAGTTTTAAAATTAAGTGTACCAATTTCTGCCCCCCCACACTCAAAAAGCTACAGTTAATAGTGTGCAGATGTAACAATGCCACTGTATATACAAAATAGTTTTTCAAAATAGACACACATTACGTTATCATTTTCTAATTCTGAAATGGTGTTAATTAGATTCATTCCCATTCAGATGAAGAGAGAGGTTTTCCAGTTTGGTAGTATGTTCTGTAACCATAATTAGTGATTCAAAAAAATGCTTTGTAGAGTAATGACTTGCAGAAAATGTAATCAACTGGGATGGCTGTATCTGAGTCTCATTAGCCGAGTTGCGGGTATTATTCTTTGTGTTAGCTTGGTAGATTGCTATTTTAAAATTCAATTTTGTAATTATTTACTCTCTTTCTTTTCTTTTCTCTTTTTTACTGGTAACTATCCCCTCAACATTACGTTTGTGGAGATCATACTGCCATCCTGGGACATGTCAGTTTTCCCTTGATGTATTTCCTTCACAGAGGTTGTTGTCATACCACTCCCCCTGTAGGCAGAAGGCCACAATTAATGCCTCTCTGATAATCAACCAGGAAGGGCAACACATACCAAAGAGCAAATGGTATTTCCCTGCTAGCTCTCCCCTAAAACTAAATGCATCGTCAGAATGCATGCCTGGGTGCTGCTGAAGTGGCATTCTTCTCTAGAGCAGTAAGCAGGGCAGCCAGTGCCATGGTTTTGTATCCAGAGGGGGTCTCTGATTAAAACTGCTGTCTTCTCTTCTCTAGTTAGCTTGTAATTCTGACACGCCTGGGACTGATAGTATCTGGAGAGCTTTCTTAAGGGATAGATAAACCTATGTGAATTGAGATTTTATATAGCTATTTACCAACTATCCACCTTATCTGCTGTCATTCCCCTAAAATATATAATTTCCTCCATACTGTAGATTTTATACTATTTGTAGCCGAGCTGTCTTTATAGTGGTAGTGACGACCATGTAACTCAAAGTAGGAGAGACCCATGGTTGTGATTATCCTCAGGCTGCGATATTGGCCTGCAAACCCCACACCCTCTTTCAGGGACTGAATTTTCTCCGCTACAATTCTGTTCTCTCCTTCTTCAGTTCTGCCATCTTCCTAGGCAAGTAACTCTGCTTTTTCGCCCCGAGTGAATCCCCTGCTTGCAACCCTAGATGTCTGTTTGTCCCCTTTGACTCTATCCTTAAACCGTCCTTCTGCCCCCACTTTGCTTTCTGTGAGGATCTCGCTGATTTTTCACCAAGATGATTGACATGGTCTGATGTCATCTCCCTTTTCCCCACCTTCCCTTCCTTCCTGCAGTTTTGGCCTTCTCCTGTCCAGAACTTCAGCTCCGCTCCAATCCTCCCATGAGCTGAGGATTAAGAAGATGCAGCCTCACCCTCAGGCCACAACACTCAAGTGTTCCCGCTTGCCAAAACTACAAGTCACTCTTTCCAGGGGTCCAAACGCTCTGACTGCCCACAGCCCTGCCAATGACTCCAAATTTCCCTCAACAACTTCTGCAAGTATGTGTTAGTCATGAGACTATAATAATCTGAAGCATGACAGAAATGAGGGGAAAGCATCACTTGATATACATGCCAGAATTGAGTTTTGAATTGAATATCAAAATAAAGAATGCTATACTGGTTGTTATTTTTTTCATGTTTTAAAACCTTCCGTCTTTTTAATTTATCTTAAGCTGCCATCAAAATTTTCCATGTTTCACAGAGTACAGCACTGCAGTTACTGCTGTACCACAAAAATAAGGGGACCCTGCCACACAGTTTAAATCCAGCATGCCACCGAATACATGGGGCAGTGGATATAGTACACATGTTGTAGGCCCTGATACAGCAAAGTACTTAAAGCACATGTCTAACTTTAACTTAACTTCAGTGAGGCTACTCACATGCTCAAGTGCCTTGCTTAATCAGAGGCTCATTGTAGTAATCCAGCGTCTCCATTGGTCCAGGTACAGTAGGCAAGATCAAATGGAACCTTTAAACACATTTTAAATAATTTTGATTCTCTTACTATATTTCCGAAAGCATGATTTGTAAGAAACTGGGTGTGACAGGTTGCCCCTGGGGTGTCAACTGGAACTGGGGTACTACTGAGCCCCCTCACCCACCAGCATGGGCTCCCTCTCACACTCTACTGCTGTGACAAGCTGCAAAGCCCTCCAGCCTGCACTTTCACCAGCCTTCATACAGGTAGGGACACACTCAGCTGCAGTTACACTCAGACTCTCTAACCACCAGCTTCATAGCCTGGGACCCCACAGCAGCACTGTTCTGCCCTGGTCAAATCTGGCCAGTATATGGGGTTAATACCTGGTCCACCTCTCCCTCAATGTGAAGAGAATAATGCACACTTGTGGTAACCAAGCAAAGATTTTCCCCAAGTCAAAGCTTACGGTTTAGATTAAAACAAAAACAAGTTTATTAACTACAAAATGTAGATTTTAAGTGATAGCAAACAGATCAAAGCAGATTACCTTGCAAATAAACAAAAAACGCAAACTAAGCTTAATATACTAAATAGATTGGATATGAATTAGCAGATTCTCACCTTGAGAAATGATAGAAGCAGGCTCCAGATTCTTAAAGGGCAAGTTGCACTTAGAGCTTGGAATCCCAAGGTGTTTCATACACAAGCTAGAAATTCCTTTAGCCTGTGTCCCGCACTTCCCCCAGCTGAGTCTTTGTTCCTCAAGTGTTTCCAGGAATTTTCATGTGTGGGGAGTGAAGAACCACAGATGATGTCATTCCCTGCCTTATATAGCTTTAGCATACGGCGGGAACCCTTTATTCCAAAGTTTGGTTCCCAGACCAGTCTGTGGAAAAATACTGACATCCCAAGATGGAGTCCAGGATCATGTGGCCTGGTCATGTGTCCTTGTAGAGTCATAGCAGCCATCGCTCTCAGGCTGTTTGGAGCATTCTCAGAAAGGCTCCCCAGGTGGGAGATAAGCTTCTCCTAAGGCCTATTGTTCTTTCTAATAGCCCATTACCTAGTAGCGTAGCTAGGGGGGAGCAGGGCAGCGGCTGCTCCCCCACTGAGCAGAAGTGGCGCCTTTCAAATTCTGTGGTGCCTTTTAAATTTTTACTCACCTGGCGGCGCTCCGGGTCTTCGGCAGCGGGTCAGACGGCACTCTGGGCCTTCCGCAGCACTTCGGTGTTGGGTCCTTCACTCGCTCCGGTCTTCGGCGGCATTGCGGTGGTGGGGGGGTGTCCTTCAGTGCCAAAGACCGGAGCGCGTGAAGGCTGCTGAAGACTTGGAGCGCCGCCGGGTGAGTACTAGCGGGTGGTGCCTTTTTTTAATCTCCGCTCGCCCTGTTTTTTCCACCTGGCTACGCCACTGCCATTACCCTGAATAGGCTCTTTACAACCAGCTATTTAGATTGATAGTATCTTGTCTAGTGGGCATTACCCAGGTGTAACTACATTTAGAAGTACAGATACATAGTCAGTATTTATAATTTCAGATACAAAAATGATACATGCATACAAATAGGATAATCATTCAGCAAATCATAACTTTTCCAATGATACCTTACATGACTATCTTGGACAACATACATCATAATTATGCTATAATCATATCATAATAATATCACTATGAGGAATTTGGGGTGCAGTGTCACACTGGGTACTTTGGAAAGGCAGTGTATCTATTTGCTGAAAACAAAATCAAGAAATGTTACATACAGACTCGAGTGTTGGAGTAAAATACAGCAGAACAAAAGTTAAATGTCTTTATAATGTTCCAAGGAAAGAAGAGCAAATGCTGTTTTATTTTGGTTTGGTTCGTCTTAACTGAAGGATTTTCTGTAATAGTTGGAGATTTACTGGTGAATTTGCATTGTTCAAAGAAGCAAATCAGTGCTTTACTGTCCGATTCTGGAATGCTGTTCCATGCTGCAATTTGGTTTGTTTCAGCAAGAAAGCATCTTTTTTTTTTTATTGTATGATTTTACTCCTTATGCACAGCAGTAGTATCTGCACCCTGTTTACAGCAGCATTTCAACAAATTAATTCCTCAAATGATAGAAAAGGGATCCCTGAGTGAGATGTATTCATGTCTGTTGTACGAGAAATGAACTGCAGGTGTGTAAAAAAAAACCTCCACATTTTGGTTTCCATACGAGCGGAGCCATTTGGAGCCACATCCTTGTTGTCAGTTGAAATCAATGGAAAATTTGCCATTGACTTCTGTGGGAGCAGGATTAGGCACTAGTCTTCCAATTCTCCACTCCTTTGCATCATGTGTATTCATGTATATCTGTGCAAAGTGAGTGACAAGCGCATGTAAAACTATTCTGGTTTGTCAGGGTTTGATGCCCACTTAGCACAGGTGTTAACGAATTCACAGTGTGCAAGGACATGAACAGGGCTCTCGATGGTCAAAACTAATTCACTGAGCCTGTTTCTCCACCCACCTACGATGGTTTTATACCATGTAACACTATTCATTTCAATGGCATAAAACTGATGTCACATAGTGAAAAATCAGGCCCAGAATCTTATTTACTTTGGGTATATTATATCTTCCTTGCATTGGTGTAAAGAAGAAACAACTCCCTGGAAATAAATGGAGTTACACTGGTATAAAACCAGTATAAGTGAGAACTGAATGAGGCCCCTTGGAAAGATGTTAGAAATACTGCCTTTTTGAATTGACCAACATTTCTATTCATTTCCAACTCAGACTCGGTATAGATATGTTCCTGGTGGTTTCTTTATAGTCCCATGTTTTCCACAACTAAAACAAACTGACCTTTTTATATAACTAACAAATGCCTTGATCCAATGAGCAATACCATTATTGGTGATCCTTTTCATTTGTATTTAGCATCTCCGGAGCTTTATAGCTAACAAGATCTTATGTTTACAAAAAGATCTTTAAGAAAAGCCATGATCACAGCTCTTTGCATTGCTTGTCATGAAACTAAAAATAAATGAGACTTAATAAAGAAGACTTAAAATAGAACTGTACCTTATAGATTAGGAATATCTTTTTATTATTTGTATTATAGTATCACCTAGTGGCTCCTGCCAAGATCAGGGCCTTATCGTGCTGGACACTAGCATATGTGCAATTAGAGACCCTCATAGAATTTACAATATAAATAGACAGAGAAATGGTGGGGAAAGACCATTTCAGGTAGATTATGAAAATTCAAGGAGCAATTCAAAGCAACATATTTTTTCAATTTCAACTGGGATGGTATGTTTTCAAGGATGACAATATAGTTATTTTGCTGCATTTCTTTTTTAGGAGTTAGGAGTGTTTTCTGGTTTGGGGTGTTTTATTGTTTTACCCAGCAAAATTACCTGGAATGCTATCTTGATGATTACTGGGGAGACTGAAGACTTCTTTTTATCCTCAGTGATAGGTACTGCCTATGCAGCACCAGCGAGAGCTTCCCCGCTTTGCCCTGCCAATGTTCCCCAATCCTCCTGTAGATGGGTCATCTCTTGGGGTCAGAGCATTGCTCACTCTCCATGCCCATTCAGTTCTCAGCTTCTAGTGAGACTAGCAATAAGATGTCAGCTACTATGCACTGGGGCCCTGCCTACCTATGCTAAAAAAAAAAAAAGGCATGCCAAATGTCTGTTGGAGCCTTCCGTGGCTGTACGTACCTTGGGCTAAATCCTCAGCTGGTGTGAATCAGTGTAGATCCTCTGAGATTAAAGGAGTTATCCTGATTTACACGAGGTGAGGATCTGGCCCGGTGTATTTCCCAACAGCACTTGTCCTAGGTGTGACATTAAAAATGGCCAGGGTTTAACTACTCAGTTTTCCTGGCTTGAATCTCACTTCAAACCCGCAGAGAAGATTTGTTCCTCTATTTTGGAGTTCACAAGGATTTCCTGTGTGCACAAGAGTTTGATCCCTGACTGTCTTGGGGCAGTGGGGTGTGGAAGGTGATCCCAGTACTATGTTAGCATTTGAAGCATCCGTGCAGAAGCACCATGAAAAGAGAATCTTCCAAAACTTCAGGGATGTGAGGCTAACTTAGATTCCACCATGAGACTTAATAGTATTAGGCCATTGCCAGACAAAGAGGATACATCCGATGGTGCTGCTACCTTTCTGGCTACAAGTGTGCACCCCAAAGCTCCAGGTGTCACACCAAACAAGATCCTTCCTTCCTGAAACCTGACCCATTTTCTCCAGTCTCACTCATCGCACTACAGCTCTGCTTTTCATAACAGTTACAAAATGTCTTTTGTGCAGTCAACACTGCAGGGTTGTTCTATGTGTTTTGTAAATGAAGTGCTACTGGTCTAGATTAAGTTTATCTAGTTCCTGAAACTGACCGTTGTGTGCTGTATTACACCTAATTGGATAGGAAAGTCCTATTTTTATATTATATTTAGAAGCCCTGCTGTTATGGCTATAGTAACAAATAAAATGGTCTCACTCAATAAGAAAAGTGTGAATCCTCTTATCCAACAAAAAATAAATGTTCAATTATTTTAAAAATGATGCTCTGATTTTCTCATGCCATGAGAACCCAGAGCTCGGAGTCTGAGTACTTGAAAACTAATGGGATTTGGAATGGTCTTTTACTCTTCTTATAAAGTCCAAAGAACTGTGGCCTTTATCCTCAAAAGGGAGAGGGTGACTTTAAAACAGGCTACGGCCCCAGTTCTGCATAAGGATCTTTTAGGATGGGCCACCTGCACCCAAACCAAAAATGGGAGTTTTTTCATCTGATTGTTGGAAATATTTCTCTCTTCTTTACTTATGCTAATACTCCACCTAGCAACACAGCTTCTGAAATGTAATTAAACTCTGTATTTTCTACCCTCTTACATTCAGACCTGTGTTTGTTCCTCACCATACTAATTGATGCAGTAGGCCTGTTGCCACTATTCCAGCAACATTTTCAGGAGCAGGACACACTTTTAACAGTCTTGCATGCAAAAATGAACTTGTGTGAATGTTTCTGGAAAGCAAACAAAGTGGCAGGTGAATATTGAAGTGAATTCACAATTTTGATTTAAACAAATATCTGCTGATACTTTTTGCAGTATTTGCCCAATTAGAAATGCAATATTTTTAATACACATGCTCACATCTGATCATTATACCTGACCTTCAGAACTCTCCCTTTATACCTCCTCACAGCTGCCATTTGATACTGAAGCATACTCTGCAATAAAATATTTATTTTGTTGTTAATTAATCTTTAAGACACTTTAATATTTATAGGGACTGACTTTTCTTTTTTAATTCTGTGTACCACAGTGATTAAAATAACTTCTATGGAACAATGGCGTTTTCCCTTTTATTGCAATGGGTGCTCTTAAAAACTCAACATCTGTCACTGCAGCAATTGTGGTACCATCTTGTCTAAGAAAATGAAGATCCTATCTTTACTGCTGACAAACTAGAGCAGTAAATGTCAAGTTTTTATAGTACCCTCTGGGGGCCAGATTGTACCTCAATGCTCCTGGGGAGGGCAATGCAAGGTAGGGCAGAGTACAAGTACTCTTATTGCTCTAACTTCACAATGACTGTGCACAAAGTCCCTTCTAGCCCCCATTGAGGCATAACACACAGTACAGGGGACAGACAGAAAGTAGGGCATGACCCTGACCCTCCCTCCATGTGGGCAAGTGCTGTACAGTGGGAGCATATTGCACCACTAAAGGGATGTGGGTATCCTTCTTTGGTTCACCCTGGAGATCCAGGAAGGGTTGTGTAAAATGAACTTTCCGGCTTCAGTTACTTAAGAAAACGTTGCTTTACTTCTATGCAGTGTTGAAGCTACTCTGCATACTATGGTAGGCAAGACTGGAGCATTCTGGGAAGTCAGATGTGTAAAATAACTAACTAAATATAGAGAAACTGAAATCTAGGTCACAGAGCTAACAAATGGCCTGCTGCTATAAACTGCACCCCTACAGATATTCTCAGTGATTGCAGTACATTATTTGTTGTTTATATAAGCTGCACATTGATCAAAATTATTGGTTTGCATTACCATCTTGTTGGCAAACGATGGGAGCACACTGTTTGAACTGAATAAAATATTGCCAGTCATCCTTACATCTGGAGTGAAGAAACAGAGTAAGAAATGTATTCTCATATTTTTTGTTTGTTGTTTAAATAAACTGTCAGTTGAAAAGGTGGGTTTATTCATACCATTTAATTCGAAATACCTGATGTAGGCGGAGATCAATTCTGATACTTAACTAGATGAAACTTAAGTATTATAGAATAATTTAATAGTATAACTATTAATATATAATAAGCAGCAGGGATCTTAAACTGACCATATTAAGTGAAATCCTGCTTGTCTTATTCATGCAAGTAGTTCCATTGAAGTCTATAAATAAGATTTTTCTCTGTGACTCCATTGACTTTATGAGCATGTGAAGCAGAATTGAACTCACAGATTCAGAGAATGTGTTGTCTATTTAATCACTGTTGTACTGCAATTAAAATAATTGAATATTAATGTAATACCATGTTAATTTTATTTTCTTCCACTAAACACAAATCTCCAACGTGGTTAGTTCTTCATGAAAATTGTTATCTCCTTAAAATGCTTCTTTGACTTTTCTTTAGTGAGGAGTGTTATCTGGTTTTATTGCTGCTATGATTGTTATTCTTTAACGAAGCTCATGTTCGTGATATAAGCATTAACTCACAGCAAGCCACAGGGGGACTTTCTTGTAAGCTTCCTGTAGTCACTAGTATAACTGATGTAGTAAGAATTGGTACACAGAACACAAATGTTGAAGATCTGTAGAAGACAATAGCTGCTTGTTTGACTAACCTTGATTTATTTTAGGGGCAGTGTGGCCCAGTAGATAAGGCATCAGAGGATCCGAATTATATTCCCATCTCTGCCACTCATTTGCAGCAAGACCTTGGGCAAATGACTTAACTTCTCCGTGCCTCTGCTCCCATCTATAAAATTGGGATAGTAGTGCTTACTCATCTTTATAATGCACTTTGAGATTTATGGACAAAAGTAACTGAGATCCTATAGGTGGGCTAAATATTTTTATTTAGATATGCAGTTTAGCAAATGTACTAATATTTTTCAAACAGTGGTACCGTTTTTGTTAGACACAGTCGTCCAGAGCCTCCTCCTTCCTTACATTTACTAGTCAGTGGCTACTACATGCAGAGGGGGTTGACCGCTCTGGAGCACACTCCTGAGACAACCATTCACAGCATTATTATTCCCATATCTGCCAGACCAAATGGGAAGATATTCTGGCCACCTCTGAGCCATGCTTAACCAGGTATTATTCTTTACATATACTCAGTGACAAAAAGAAACCCTACATGACTGCAGAGTTGAGGTTTGGTGGTGGTACGTCAATCCCCTTTAGAATGCTGAGTTCAGCCAAACGCAGATCTCTGAAAACCAGGAAATGCACAGTTAAGGTTCCCTGGGCAACCTTAACTTTGCCCTCTTTCAGCAGTACCCCAATATGCCCCATTAATACACATATCTTTACTCTGCCAACCCCTCAGTTGCTGAAATGTACAAGCTCTCCGCCTCCTTTTACCATCTGTTCACTCTCACCCATGGGATTCCACCTGACACTATTAAAGGGGAAAAAGAAAAAAGGTTGCCCACGCCACCTTCCCTCTGTTCCCCTGGAGCTGGCAGTAGCCAATGAGCATTATTTGCATACGTTCCAGGTGCAGTGAGTGTGTTAGGTGTTCCACGTTCCTACACTAATTGGGGGATGCAGTAGTTAGGCTTGCTTGGTCAAGGTGTGTTTGTGATCATGAGGATGTGTGGATTACTTTGAGGTCTGTGACAGCTGTGATTATGATATGAGGAGATCTATCTTTTGCACACACTAGCATCTGTGAGCAAAGGGAAGAGCTGCATGTGTACTGTCCAGTTCCGGTATGCATCATTTCAATGCAGAGTTGTGTATGCTGTACGATTAGCAGGGCCCAGGGGGGTTATTACAAAGGTTGTTATTGTCAGCGGCGAGCTGGGTGATGAGAACCGTCTAAGCATTATCTGCGTGCACTCCAAGTAAAGTGGGTGTGCCCGGAGTCTGGTGTAGCTGCACTGAATGGTGGAGGCAGCAGGTAGCTGTGCTTGGTAGGGGTCTGTTTGTGAGCTCTGTGGATTACGCTGAGGTGTGTGACAGAGCTGTGACTGCAATATGAGGAGATCTTTTCTCCCCCACCATCTTGTGTGTGAGGAAAGGGAAGAGGCACATGTGTACCTTCAGGATAAATCGTTTCTATGTAGAATTGCATAGGTCAGTAGCAGGAAGAGGACGTTTTTTACAAAAGACGTGAGCAGTGAGGTGGGGTATGAGAGGATTTTAATGCTTTAATGGTGCTTAAGTGAATATGGAGGTTGAGATGTTATCCTGTGTGGAAGTGGAAGTGAGTTGTAAAAGGCTGTGAAGGGGTTCTTAAATTGTACACGTGTGTTATTCTTTCTGGGAAGTTAGTAAGCGTGTGGTGTACTTCAGGATCTGGAACCTCATAAGGACATAAGAATGGACGCACTGGGTCAGACCAACAGTCCATCTAGCTCAGTATCCTCGTAAGCCATGAACCTTCTAATCTCCTGATTAATGTTCGTCTAACACATAATAGCTTTCATATTGTCGCTTTAGTGATTATTCAGAGACTCAATTAAATCAAAGAAAACTATCTCAGCTCCTGGACACACATCTCTGGTGTGGTCCAAATCTGCTCTTATACATTGTGGGGGATGCACACCATGAATAAGGCCCAGTTCACGTCCCCCTGTACTCCTTGTTCTCCCACAAACTTCTGCAACCTCGTGATACAGAAATCACCCAGAATCCTTATGCTGGAAACCCTGACAGTGCACGTATTTCTTTTCCCTCAGCTGTCAAGGTAGCTGCACTGTTAGTTTCAAACTCCACACTGTGTGTCGTTGGAAACTCCACACCATAAATTAAACTGCATTGAACCCCTGTATGGATGCTGTTATTCAGAACTAAAGTAGCCTTACTTCAATTTAGTTTAATTCACTTCCAAAGTGTGCAGGGTTTGTGCATGGGTGGGGTGCATTGGCAGAGCTGGGGGCACAGGAAGTTTGGGTACACTGGCAGGGCTATGGGGTACTGGGTTGTTGGGTGCACTGGCAGAGCTGGGGGGGTGCCATTCCTCCCTCACCTGAGCCCCCAACTTCTCTTCCCTCCCCTACCATCCATCCCCATTTTCCCCACACCCCTCTCCCTCTTCCCCCATTCCTCCACCCCAATGCCCTTTGCCTCCCAGCAAGCATTCATATATCTAATTTCCCCCCCGCCGAAGACTTTGATTACATTCCCCCCAAAATAAAAGTGCCACTCATGCCTCACAAATTGTAGCAACCTCCAGCCACATTATCCAAAACTTCTTTTGTCTTAGGTGGGGTCTTGTGATTAACCTGTTCTTAGTTATGTTAATTGAAGGGTGAGTTCACAGCACTCAATCTCAATGCAGTCTGTGATTCATCCAGCCATAAGTATCTCTCATTTTAACAGTACAATGCAGCAAAAAGAAACTGGTTTTGGGGTGGGTTGTAACTCAGGAATCCCTCTGTCAAAAGACTCCAAATTTGGTTCACTAATGCTACCCCACATCTCCATAAGACACACCAAATTTTAAAGCAATCTGAATTGAATAACTATTTGGTTTTCAGAGCACTTACAAAGTCCTAAACTATACCGTCAAAAGGCCTGGGGGTAGGGGCTTGAGGGCACAGCTCTTTCAGTAAAGGGTGTGGATTTTTTCTGACATAGCTTTGCCAGCAAAACTTTGTAGTGTAGACCTGGCCTGCATGAGAAAGTTGCCCTGGTTTAACTACAGGTGTGATTTGAAACTAATTTAGAGCTGGTCAACAGAGTTAGGTCGGCTAACTACATTACTTAGGGCAGTGAAAAATGTCATGCCCTGTACGATGTAATTAAGTTGACCTAAGCCCCTGTGTGGACACTGCTAGGTCAACAGAAGAATTCTTCCCTGAGCTACCTCAGAGAGATGGATTTACCACAGCAATAGAGGAACCTCTTCCATTCCTGTATCAAGTGTCTGCACTACAGCAGTGCAGCACAGTGCAGAGCTACTGGTGTGGCACTGTAGCATTTCTAATGTAGACATAGCCTTAGTTAAACCAGTACAAAAGGCTGAGTGGACGCTCTGGTTTCCTGCTTAAACCAGGCTTATTTCAGTTTTGATTTACATTGTTTAGGGCTCATCTACATTGGGGAATTATTCTGGAATAAGGTGTGGTGTGGTTTAAAGTTCATTAGCTATTCCAGTCAATTCCCCATGTAGACAAGCCTTTAAGAGTAGGTTTATGTTCAATCAGAATAAGCCATTCTGAAACTAATATAAGACTGTCTGCACAGGGGTTTATATCAGTTTAACTAAATTGGTTTAGATACTAATTTAACTTAAACCAGTGCAATTTTTCATGTAGACAATGGACCTGAGGGGGTTTGGCACCCAGAGTCAACTCAGTGTGAACTCCCTTTGAAAATCACAGCACACTGTCATTCTGTGGATATTTCCAAACAGAAGAGAGAAGCACTTTAATGTGTACTCAACAACATTCATCTCAACATTTATTAGGTCTAATTATGGGGATGAGATGTAGACTGCTTTCCAGGTATATACACAGCATAGAGTATGTGAAAATGTCACTTTTAGTTGAACGTTTCAATAAGAGGTGAGTAAGCATGCCTGCTTAAAGACTGCAGCAGTGTCTTATTCATTTGACCCAGTTTTGCAAATTTTCTTTACTTGAGTGTGACAGGGATCAGGTTAAGAGCTGGATAGTTCCAGCACTCAGTCAGCTGCTCCTATCTGACAACTGATGCTTCTTGTGAGATTAAGGGCTACATTCAATAAAGTGCTTTAATAATATAATAAAAAGTTCTGCCTAGTTCTGGGCAGATTAGGCACCAGCTCTTGGCAAACAGTCTGGTCACATATTCTGCATGTCAGTATAATCAGTGACCTGCCTAAAGTTCTTATCTTTATCTCTTTAAGACTTTTATCTTCATATTCATTTAGGGTTTGATCAGAGAAAAAGTTATCATCTTCTTGGGTAGTTCTACTCGTTTCCCCCACCCTGTGTCTGTCTTGTCTATTCAGATTGCTTCTGGGTAAGATCTCTGCTGACAAATTTCAGCATGAGAATTGTTAAAACCTAGTTATGAAAGTACTTAAATAGGTGTCTCTAAAGTAAGTGCTGGTCGAAAAACTATAATGCTACAAGTGAACCGCTACTTCTGACCTTTAAATAATATCCTCTCATATGGGGTGGCACTAGCCTCTTCCCAGTGGGAGAATGAGATGGGCTAGACAAAAAATTGGAGGGGCTGCGCTATACTTATTTTTTTTAATAAATGTGTTTTATTGATGTTATCCTCAAAAGGCGAATAAAAATATATACAGACAGATCAGTTTTAAACTTCATCTATGGCGGCTCAATGGTGCAACATTTATTCACAGAAAATTAATAGAAAAAAACTAAGCCAATACATACATAAACTAATAATACTAACAACAATAACAATAAACAAATGCAAACTTCTGGGGAAAAATACTGGTTAAATAATACTAATAGCTCATTACTTTAAATCGGAGAATGTACTGTATTATAGTTTAAAATTAGCTGTTTGCACACGCAAAGAAAAGGAAAAAACTACTTTAAACTACTGTTTAAAGCAAAATAAACAACAACCGACGGAAACTAAGTATACATTTTTCCCTAGCCCATCAAGCCCCTATTTCCATTCCAGTCAAATCCAAACCCAATTAAGTACATATAATCTGAACGTTCAAAACATTTTTAAAGTGCTGAGTATTCTGGCACTGATCCAGGAAAGAAACTAAAACTGGGCTTAACTTTAAAAACAAGTAGTCCCATTGACTATACATGCACTTCAAGATATGCTTAAAGCTTAAAAATAAGCACATGCTTAAGTGCTTTAATGGATCAGGGTCAGAGAGCTCAGCATCTTGGAGGACTGAGTCTTATAACATGAGTCCTATGTCATTAAACTGTAAACTAATAAAACTGGCACAAATTGGGCCAGGTAATAGCCACTCTGATTTTTTAAAAAGTAAAAATAAACCAAATAAAGAGTTATTTGAAAAAGATAGTCAATGTTGAGCTGACCGAAATAGAACGGTGTTGTGCTAACTCCTGGAGACAGCCCCTGAGGGACTCAAGTGGAGGTTCAGGGAATGAGTTCCACAAGTGAGGGCTTCACGGTTCTGGGAGCTACGCGCGATCTGGTCCATTTGGAATCTCAGTGCCCATACTGGACAGACCAATAGTCACTCAAGTACCTGAGGCATTGATAATTAATCAATTTACATCTATCTAAGGGGCAGGATTTGGCAAATAACTATCAGTGTATAAAGGCCTATTATTAAGGGTAAAAGTGTGACCGTGGATGTATTCTTGTTGGACCCATTTAACTCAAAGGGAGGAGCACATCAGGATCCAAGGGCAGAAACTGATACTAAGACACTGTTTTAAATACTAATTACTCCTATGTAACAGTCAACATAGTGGTCAAATGACATGAAAACATTTAGGGACTGAGTCTCACTTACATTAAGGGCCTTTTTATACTGCTCTGACTGTAAAGTGGGTCCGTACAGTGGGCATGAACATCATTTACTCCCAAGTCAAGGCCTCTTTATGCTGACTGTGTAAAAATGACTTAGTGTAAATGAGAATCAGGCTCTGTGTTTTAAAAAAAAAAACTTGCTTTTTACATGAGTACATAAAGGACTTAATTTATCTTTTTACATTTACAAAACTCCAAAAACAGATCGTCTTTTTTTTTTTTTTTTTTTTTGCGAAACTGTACCAAAAATATCATTTTGACTAAGATTCTTTAATCCAAAAATGCAGCCTGGATCAAATATATATGCCTAAAAGATAAGATCTTAATGGCTGTTATATATAAAATAGAACAGTTACAGAGCCTTTAACTATAGCAGCACTGTTATGCAATGGAGCTGAAATAATATGTATTTCCATAAACTCACTCTTTCAAAATATGAGAAGTGAGATACATAAAAATAGCTATTACACTAGTTCTAATTATGAATTAAATTGTTACAGATGTTCAAACTCTTGCAACCTATCAGGTTAACAACCTGAGTATTTAAAGTTCTTAAATATTTATATAAGACACGCTTTTAAAAATGTGTAAACATGTGTTTACATAATACAGTGTAATGGTTCAGCATATAACATACTATTCTATCAATTCTTTATGTGGATTTCCCAAGTATTTTTACCAAGGGTCTGCTGAAGTTAACAGGAGGCTTTATATTGAAATCAATTGGCATTGGATCAGGCTCTTAATGTATATATGTGGTTGAATGAACTATGGCTAATGGTCAATTAGGCATGGTTTTCATCAGAAAATCTACTTGAGTTAAATAGCAGGTTTCCCCCAATAATCCTGGTCAGCTTTATTGCAATAGCCAGTTATGCTGCCATGATGAAAGAAGGCTAATGTCTCTCCCATTTAAGTTATTTAATAATACCCTTTAAATAAAAGGAACATTTGGCTATTCCTCATAAATAGTCACCAGTTTAGGACAATGCATGGAACTAAAATAATTTGGGGAAACTAACTTTGGTGCTTCTGGCTGGATTGTGTCATATGAAGGAGAAGACAAAGGTACACTCTGCTAAATATACTACATTAATTTCACCAAAGCTCACTTGTGACTCCAATATCTGAAGCCACTGAAGTGGATAAGGAGAAGCATCCTCTCCCCTTAGGCACAAGCCCACCTGATTCTAGCAGAGCAATTCATTTCCCAGCATTGGAGACATAGCACCCCATCCCCAATGATGAACAGGAGCAAGTACTTGCCACCCCTGAACCTGCTGAACAAAGTAGAAGCTGGTTGTTCCCGGCAAAACCTGGCTTTCAGGGAGAGAACTAGCAGAAGTCATGGGGGGAGGGATTTAAAACTTCTGGACAAAGTACTAAGTAGAAGGAGGGGAAAACAGCTAATGGTACAAGAAGGGACTTGAGAGAACTAGGGAAGCAACAGGGTGGGGTTCCCACCTGAGTGGCACAGGGGTGAGAGGCTTTAGGGTGGGTTTGCCCCCTCCCTTGTTTTTAGCTGGTTCCAGTGTGTCCATGCCTTTGGAGTCTCTGTTTCAGGAACTGCTCCAAGGTTCCTCCAAAGCCCACCCCCCACCACCACCTCACTCCACCCCTGGAAGGCATCCTCTACACCCAGCGCACATCTCTCCAGTCTCCCTTTACCTTGTTGGCAGGACGCTACCTTCATTCCCAGCAGCACCACCCCAAGTCAGAGGGGCCACGCTTGCAGTGTCATGAGTTGCATTGCCCAGAGGGTGGCTGTCCTCGGATGGGCGGTGGGGGAGCTGAAGGCTTCCCCCCTTCAATCCCCCGCAACTCCCCCGCAGCCTCCTGCCATACCGTTCAGTGTCAGCAAGTAATTTGGCGCCACTTTAACCCTGTGCTGGTGCCTTGTGGGGCCGCAGCTGCTGGTGCCCCCACAAGGAAAAGGCACTGGTGAGCTGCCAGCAGCACTCCTACTTCAGGCCCTAGGATGGCCTTACGCGCCCCCCAGGCCGGGTCCCAGGAAGCAGAGGAGCCACAGCTAGAGCTCGTGCTAAGCAGTGCTGGTAGGGGAGCGCAGGGAAGGAGCTGTGGCAGGGGCTCTGGGGCACATTCTCCCACCCTCCGGGCACCCAGCTCTGAACTTTGCACTAGAACGGGTGGCTACTGGGGGGCTAAGGCAAATTTTGGGGTAGCTATAGCCCCCGCAAGGCCCCCCAGCACTTCCCCATATCTTATCCTTAAATGTGGTTATTGTGGGAAATTATTTTACAGGTAAATCAGAGCCCTGTACCACAATCAAAGGCATATTAATGAAGCCACATCAGTTCCAGTTTAATGGTATGTTCTAGTGAGTTCACTGTAACTACCTGTTCATTATATTATGAACAATTTACAATGTTTTTAAACCTGTGGCTATGGTACTTGGAGCTCAGGTTTCTTGAAGCAATAGTAACCATGGATTCTATCTTATAGCTGTTGTCTTAGCTTTTTCTGGAAAGTAGTTGTATTTCTTAGGCCACATCTACACTACAAACTTATGTCATTCAAGTTATAGTGGCACACAGCTGCTGCAGTTAGTACAGCACCTCTGTACATGCATACTTGTCTCCTTGTGTCAGCGGTGTGTGCAGTCACCAGGAGTGCTTGTATCAATGCAGAAGTGTGGTTCACCATGGGTAGGTATCCCACTGTGCAACTCGCCACCATTCATTGCACTATCTTTTGGGAAGTTTTGGCAATGCATGATGGGGCCAAAATGAATCATGCAGGGGTGATTGGGAGCATGGGGTCAACTTCTCTGTTTGCAACTGTCTCCATCCCATAGTGTTATCTGCATCGCATAACTTTCATGCTTTTTTTCAAAATCCCACAAACCCACGCAGCCCTCCTCACTGTCCCCCATCTCTGACAGAAGCATGGAGCCTGCACAGCCCTGCACTGCTGTCATGAGCGTTACAATCACAGAGCTCACAATCCTGGAGTATTTGCAGAGCCATAAGAAGAACCAGATGACTCGGGAGTGTGATGATTTATTGGAGGACAGATTACTGGGGGACACAGCAAGAACTAATTCAAGGTTTTTGGTGACATTCAGGGAGTAGCTGCAGATAGTGGAGCGCCACTTCTGGGCCTGAGAAACAAGCACTGACTGGTGGGATGGCATCATAATGCGGGCATGGCATAAGTGGCTACAGAACTTCTGGATGTGCAAGGCCACATTCCTGCATCTGTGCACCTCGCCCCACCCTGCAGTGCAGAGCCTCCAGAATGAGCTCTGCACTGACCATGGAGAAGCGAGTTGCAATCGTGCTGTGGAAACTTGTGTCAAGGTTCCTTCCCCACTCTGAACTTTAGGGTACAGATGTGGGGACCTGCATGAAAGACCCCCTACGCTTATTCTTACCAGCTTACGTTAAAAACTTCCCCAAGGTACAAACTTTGCCTTGGCCTTGAACCGTATGCTGCCACCACCAAGTGTGTTAACAAAGAACAGGGAAAGAGCCCACTTGGAGACTTCTTCCCCCAAAATATCCCCCCACGCCCTACACCCCCTTTCCTGGGGAAGGCTTGATAAAAATCCTCACCAATTTGTACAGGTGAACACAGAGCCAAACCCTTTGATCTTAAGAACAATGAAAAATCAATCAGGTTCTTAAAAGAAGAATTTTAATTAAAGAAAAGGTAAAAGAATCACCTCTGTAAAATCAGGATGGTAAATACCTTACAGGGAAATCAGATTCAAAATATAATGTTTTGCCTAGAGGGATTCTCTAAGTTACAAAAAGACACAAAAACAGGAATATACATTCCATCCAGCACAGCTTATTTTGCCAGCAATTAAACAAAAGGAAATCTAACGCATTTCTAGCTAGATTACTTACTAATTAACAGTTAGAAGGTTGCATTCCTGATCTGTTCCCGGCAAAAGCATCACACAGACAGACGAACCCTTTGTTCCCCCCCTCCAGATTTGAAAGTATCTTGTCTTCTCATTGGTCATTTTGGTCAGGTGCCAGTGAGGTTATCTTAGCTTCTTAACCCTTTACAGGTGAAAGGGTTTTGCTTCTGGCTAGGAGGGATTTTATAGCACTGTATACAGAAAGGTGGTTACCCTTCCCTTTATATTTATGACAACTTGCAATGCCAGATTGCTACCAGTTAGTTGGGAATCATTCTGGAGTCAGGAAATCCTCTGCAGGGCCTATTGTCATGCAAATATGCAGGGCATTTAATCGCCTCCAGCTATTTAGTACTGAGACTCTTGACAACGTACAGGACATAGTCAATGCATTTGCTGCAGTGGGGTTCCCGAATTTCAGTGGTGTGATAGATGGCACACATATCCCTATTTTGGCACCAGATCACTTTGCTACTGCGTATATCAGCAGAAAGAGCTATGTTTCTATGGTTATGTAAGTGGTGGAGCACTGGGGATGCTTCACTGACATCAGTGTGGGTTGGTTGGGGAAGGTGCATGATGCTTGCATCTTTAAGAATGTGGGACTGTTCAGAAAGCTACAAGCAGGGATTTTCTTTCCTGACCAGTGGAAATGATGAAATGCCAATAGTGATCCAAGGAGACTTGGCCTATCCCTTGCTCCCCTGGCTCATGAAGCCGTACACAAGTCTCCGCAACATCACCAAGAAACAATTCAAGTTACCAGCTCACCAGGTGCAGAATGACAATTGAATGTGCTTTTGGTCATTTGAGGGGATGTTGGTGTTGTTTACTCACAAGATTGGACCTCAGTGAGAAAAATATCCCAATGGTTATAGGTGCTTGCTGTGTCCTGCATAATATATGTGAAGCAAAGGGGAGAAAGTTTCCACTGAGGCAGAGATAGAGCAGCTGAATTTAAACAGCCGGATACAAAGGCTATTAGAAGAGCTTGACCCAGAGCCATACAGCTCAGGGAGGCTTTGAAAGACCATTTTAACAGTGAGCCAGAGTACTGTGTTGTGTGCTCTACCTGGCCCTGCTCTTTTGTGGCCTGGAAGGAATCCTGTGGTGATTGCTGTACGTGTAGGACTACAGCACTGTCAAGGCACCTCTTAATTTTGTTTGTGAATGATCCAGTGAGCTGTGTGGTGCTGTGGAACCAAAGAATCAGTTGCTTTCAGAACTGCTGAACACTTGGCAGCATGTGTAGTAAAGATGAGCTAAGTTCCAAATAATAGAATTTTATTCTGTAACAAAACCAAAAAAACCACCTGTGCAATTTTAAAGCAAATACATTAAAAACTTAATAAATTACAAGAACAGAACTTTTGAAGGGGGAAGAACATCCATGTCCATTTCAACTACACATATGCCAACTGTGGCTTACGAGGTCAGTGAATGTGAAGCTGTGGTTGTCTTTAATGTCCCCTAGGGTGGAGTGGCAGGGGTCGTGCAGCGACCTCTGATGCCATGTGGAATGTTGAAGGTGGAGTTATATGGAGGTCCTGATATTGAATTCTTCATGGGCTGCAGAGGGAGGGGAGCATGTGATTGTTGAACCTGCAGGTCCACCAGACTCTTCAGCATCTGTGTTTGCTGCCTGAGAAGCCTCATTATGTCCTTGTGAATCTGCTGGGACTCCTGGTCCTTTCTCCTTTCCACCGTTTCCTTCTCAAGGCTGTTTGCAATGTTGATCCTCCAGGCCCTATGCACATGGTCCAATGCAGCACTGGCTGGTATGATCTCACTGAACATGATATCCCGAGTCCTCTTCGTTCTCCTCTTTATCTGACTCAGGTGTTCCATGTGAAGGGGGAGACCCTGAAGATACAGATGGCAGCAGATACAGATAAAACACACAGAGATACCATTGTCAGCATAGTCACTATGGCAAGCAAAACTTACAATGCTGAACTCAATCCCATTATTCCCCTAAAGTTTTTGGCACTGCCTTCTCACTTCTGCTTGGGGTTGCTTGTGCACAGCATGAGTCACAGCGACAGCCATGACAGAGTATAGCCTGCTGCGGGTTGGGGAAATGAAAAGGGAGTTGCTCCGTTGCATGACTCTAGTAGCATAGGCAATGGCACTGAATACTGGCACCGTTTTCCACAGGCGATGGTGATTTTAGCTAGTATCTCACTCCTGAGGGTGGTAACAAAGGCAGAAAGAACACAGCTGCTGCTGGCATCCCGAAGTCACCCAGGCTCATATGCTGCTCGCCTGTTTACTACAACGAAATTATCTGAATACCTGCTGAAATTATCTCTGAATGGCATGGGAATGCATCCTCCTGCAGAGGATGAAATGAGGCAGCCCTCCCTAGAAACCTTTGGCAGAGGATTGCAGAGCACGGCCAGGAAAGTTTCGTTGAGATGTCTCAAGAGGATTCAAGGGACATGCCAGTGCCCATGAACTATTCCACATGCCCTCCTCCCCCAGCCTAACTCTAGAGAGGAAGGAAAAGCAGATAACAATGTTGCTTTTCTTGTTTGCATCCTTGTCTCTTCTAGCACGAGAAAATTAACGAAAAATCAAAAGATGTGTCCTGCTATTTTGGGGGGTGCCATCCCTGTAATTGGAAATGCATCTACACGCTTGCTTGTGGTTCCTTCCCCTGCTTCGAGGTCGCCTGTGCTTGACCGGCAGGACTGGCTGGACTGTGATGGTGTCAGAAAGAGGTCCTGGCTCACTGTGCAGCTGGCTCCCCAGTCAGCTATCCCGTGTACTCCTCCTCTTCCACGCCCACCACCTCCTCCTTCTCACTGTTCGCAGCAGGGAGCCCCGGTGCTGTTGGGGGGTGAGGGTTTCCGCCGAATATGACATGCACTTCTTTGTAAAAGTGGCAGGTTTGCAGCTTGGCATGGGATCGATTGTTGGCCTCCCTGGCCTTCTGGAACGCCTGCTGCAGCTTCTTGGCTTTCATGTGGCACTGCTGCTGGTTCCTGTTGTATTCCTTCTGCATCCCCTGATCAATCTGCTTGTAGATGTCGACGTTTCTACAGCTGATTCAGAGCTGTACCTGTGCAATCTCTTCTACTCACCAAGCCAGACAATCAGGAAAAAGGAATTTCAAAAATTTGGGGGGCTTTAAGGGGGAGGAGGGACTTCTCATCTCAGTGACCCTTGGGCAATGGAGCTCACGATGGTGACGAGAGTGGTCAGTGTGGGGCATTGTGGGACAGCTGCTGGAGGACAGTTAGGCTTGACATAAGTAATGCAGTGTCTACACTCACATTGCAATGACCTAAGTACATGGACCATGGCTCTGTGCTGCTTGAGGAGGTGGTGTTACTGTGTTCGTGTAACAGGGCGCTTATGTTGGTGAGAGACCAATTTAAGTGTAGACACATGCACAACTCGGTCGACGTAAGCTGCCTTGCATTGACCTAACTTTGTAGTGTAGAGGAGGTCTGATTGTTTCTTCCTGGCCATTCTGGGCAGATTTGAGTGTTTGGAAAACATTTTCCTTCTTTATATCATTCATTCTCTCCTGCTGGCATGTCAAAAAGGAGGGACAGAAACATTGTTTTAGGGAGATCAAAAGGGTTCATCTTTCATTAAACAAAGATGAAAATAGACAGTTGCCATGTTTCACAGTGAATCACATTTCCTCTCAAGACAAAGAGGCCATAACCATTATCAGGGATCCTCCATAAAACTGATGCCAGTTTGGGCACCATGGCCTGCTTGTGGGTTCCATCAACCGCACTCTGAGGCTTGCTTCTTTAGAGGCTATATCACTGTGATAGGGTATACAAACCCCACACTGGGCCTTAAGGGGTTAAAAGGCAATACTGGACCCAAGTAGCCATGCCCCCTACAGGGTCGCTGGTCATGCAGCAGGAGCAGCAGGTTAAAAGGAGCTTAGAGGCCCAGGCAAGGGTTGGTGGACAGGCTCAGAGAGAGAAAAATCCTTCTTCAGGAAGCCAGGGTAAGGGCCCCAGGCAGTGCTTTCTCCAACCACACCAACGCCTTTGAAAACCGGCAGGTCTTCCATGGCCATGCTCATTTGGACTTTGTTTGTGAAGCTATTGACTGTTTAGACTATAGGGGCCACCCTCTACACACTCTAAACTGAAGGAGCAGATAGGTAGGAAGTAGCCCAGGACAGCAGATTTAGGCTCTCCACGGGGAGGAACATGCCAATATTACTTCTCTGAGGCCCCTGGGCTGGGACTCAGTGGAGAGGAAGGGAAGGGGCCTGGGTCCTTCTACCACTCCCCACTTAAGGGCAAAGACCCAGACTCAGTGGGAAGGCCAAAACATTCCTAGCCTGGGGTCTGGAACCAGGCACTGGTACTGCATCCCTTCCCCCTGCCCCCCGACAGAGGGACAAGGGGTTGGGAGTAAGTTGCACTGACCACTCAGCCCTCTGAGCACCCATTTGAGGTTCCACTTGGTGCAGTGACAGGACCATCTGTGAGATTTGTCCCTCTAAAACCCCCTAATCTGGGTACATCTGAGAGTGAGCCACCTCTGAGTCTCCCAGCTGTAGGAAGGTGAAAGCAATGCCACTCGTTGTATCATTATCCCTCCTACTGTGGCCAGGACTACATAGAAGCAGGAGGAAAAATTTGATATAAGAAATAACATGGAGGAAACACTGAGGGATGTACACGGCCATCCTGATGAACCAGTTAAAGGAAATGGACAAAGGACTGCAGGAAAACCCCAATCCATCTCTTGCAAATAGCTTCAAGGTTACAATGCATATGCCCAACTAGTGGAAGCTTTTCAAGAGGATGCACTAATAATTAACCTATCCTAGAAAAAACTCACCTATAAACGAAACACAAGTGGAAGCTGGGAGTCTCCACCTCTTTGTTCTCTCTACCAGAGTAGAACAGCTTGCTGAGGCACCATAGGAGCCCAACCAGTGGAAGCTTTTCAAGAGGATGCACTGAATTATATCTCATAGGTATTCTGGCCATACCCCTACCCTAGCCAGTACTGTGTGTTTCTGGGACTGCATTTGAGGCACGCAGGTGGGGTGAGGGTTGTGAGCATCTTGTGTCGTGGTTTATCACTGAATGAGGGCTGGAAACATTATATACATTCCACAGTGTAATAAAAAAGTCTTTCATGACATTACTTAACCTCAGATAGCAAATTACTGTAGTGTCATTTAATTAATTGCAGTACTTGATGGCTGAAATAATTGCTATGCCCTTGTATCTTCTTCTTTTCAGAACATAGTCAATTACAGCTTTAAAAGATTTCTGCCTTAACTGAGAGCACGCATAGTTACTGCAAGGAAGGACTGACAGCAGTTTCTTAAACACCACTGGGTCTTCTTACAAGTAAGTCCTCTTATTTACTTTTCTTTCTGTCCCTCCATTCCTGACTTTTCTCTTCTCTTTTTTCTGGCACTGACTGCCACCATGATTGGAGCTGGGTAAAATTTTTCAGCCAAAACTTTGTTTCAGAAAAAAATGCAGATCTGACAGCAATACTAAATCATTTTCTGAATTCATGTTGATTTCACCGAATTGTTCATTTAGGGGAAAAACTTTAAAAACAAAAATTGAAATGTCAATTTTTCATTTTGAAATGATTTTTTCAGTGTGACATTTCCTTTAATTTTATTTTTAAAAATTCAAAAATATTTAAAAGTGCTTAAAATTGAAATGGAACTTTTCACTTTGGTTCAAATGAAGTGTTTCATTTAGCCCAAAACAATTGTTTTTCAACTTTTCTATCCACCAAAAATTTCAAAAAAATTCTTTTTGGTCCAACTCAAAACAAATTTTCTTCAACTTCTCAAAATTGCTAGTGAATTGAAAAATCCATTATTTGCTGACCTGCCAAGAGAAAAGAGAGCAATTCACTGTGGCACTGAGACCAAAATAGCTCCACAGAATGATTGGTGATGAATGATTTAAAAGAATTCAAAATTTCCTGCCTCCCAAGTAGACTGAGGCCTGTCTACATTACAGTTGAGTCAGGCTACTGTGTTACAATATGATTGTCTTAAGATCCAGTTACAAAATGGTTCCAATTTGTAGTATCAATGCGACCCTAACCATGACCTTGGACATATCCATATACAGTGATATATTAATTGTAACTATAGTGTAGGTAGGTCAATAGAGCATCCTTCACGGTGAACTTTTTTGGCCATGGGATCCTAAATTTTGTTCAGACTTGAGCCACAGTGACCCCAGAAAGAGGTACTTTCCTGGGTCAGAGTGCTGCAGACTAAACTGCCCCTCTGTTCACAAAAAAAGTCCCTGGAACTTACAAGTTTTGAAAACAGAAGAATCAATTCATTGTAGAAAAGACAGTAACAATAATTCCTCACTAAGCCCCTAGGTAAGGGGCTCTTTGCTCTCTGGGATTCCTTGTGTTGCTGAGTTACCTCTCTTTCTGCAGGGCATTAGACCTGAGATTCAACTCCAACTGCAGTGTTCTGAGCATCATTTGATGGTCCGATTCAGAGCCCCTCTTGACTATCTCTTCACTGGCTAGCGACAAAAGTGGTGTCGTGTTTTCAGCTCCTTCCACACCTGAACAGCCCTGATGCAACTATCTTGCTTAGCCCTCAGGCTGGTCTGCATTCAGTTTTTTCATCAATCTAACTAAATCCAGAGAAAAAAATCTAGGTAAATTGCTGCAATCCCCTAGTGTGAATGCAGTTATAGCAGCCTAAATGTGTTTATATTATTATAGCTAGTTTCAGTAATAATAGTTTGTATTGTGGTAGCACCTAGGAGCTTTAATCATGGACCAGGGCCCCATTGTGCTCAGTCCTGTACAAACACACAACAAAAGATGGTTCCTGACCCCAAAGGCAAAGCAGTACAAAAACCAAGTAGACAAGCCCTCAAAGATTTTGGGACTCTGCCACCTCTTTCTCCACTTAGCCCCTGGCTTTATGGACAGCACTGCCTCTGTCACAGGTAAACCAGAGAATAGGCAGAGGACCTTACCAGGTCCTTGACTCTGATCCTAAGGGAAGAGCAAACCATCTATAGGACCAGCTTTTTAAGGGACCCCAAGTCTAGCAAAGAGCATCACAAATAAGACACATCCTGTGATGCTTTCTCTTAGAAATGTAGGGGGCCTTAGGAAGGTTGAGGAAGGGAGTCAGCGATTTGGGAGGCTTTACTGGATTTAGGGAGAGGACGTTGGGAGACTCAGTAACTTGCTGGGAATAAGAATGTGGGAGACGGGAAGACCTATGTAGGATTAGAGAGGGAGTTAGGTGTTAAAGGGAAAAGATAGGCTCATAAAAAGATGAAAGGAGAAGGATCTTGTTGGATTGAAGGAGGGAGAGAGGATCCTCAGAATGTTTAATAAGCTTGGCGTCAAACAAACGTCCTGTTTGCTGAGGATTTATCTGAACTGAGGTGAACTTCAGAACTTTTTGAAGTTCCCCCATCATTAAAGAGCTAGGTTTATATGAAACTACATTTGTAAGAGACAAAATTATTTATAAACAACACAGACAACTCTCCCTTGCTTCCCAACTGAGGAAATATATTTTTAAAAAAATCCATCCCCAGGGTCTCTTCCACCTATATAGCAATGAAGATTTTCATATCACTACAGTGCACCTTAGGCTAAGGTATCTCTCTTTTTGGCTGTATATAACTACAGTAGATATGTTATTTGCTTCTTGTTGGAATATGTTCCTCTTCAGAGCATGCTATGGGTGTTGTGAAACTCAGTACATGGCTTAATGCTTCTTCAGCTTTGGCAATCCTATTTGATCATACTGTGCTGATAAGCAGTGAAATAGTAGGACATTATCACATTTTGCCACTGCACATTTCTGGAATAAAGATGCACAAAATAAATTGAATTTAAGCCATATAATAGAGCTACTAGAGTAGCAAAAAGTTTTACCTGCTATAATTATTTAAGCTTAGCTACTTCTTTCCAAAAAATGAGACTTCATAAGAATACACAGTATAAAATTTCATATGTAGTGAGATAAGAAAATTAGATTTAAAGAATATTATTATTTATCATTTATATAGCTATTATTGTTTAACAGTGCAATTAATCGCGATTAATTTTTTTAATCGCTTGACAGCCCTAATACAAATTATAATGCAAATGCAACAGTGTTCATATTTCTCTAAGACCTGCTGCCACTAAAACTATTGCTGAAAGATCTAGTTGTAGGGTGTTAGTACCCATTGCCCAAGGTCATTTGACAAACTTAGCTTAGCATTAAATAGAAACAAAAAGGGAGAAAAAACTTTGATTTTGGGAGCAATCAGGCCTTTATTTGTAATGGGGAAAGAAAAAGACAGGTGAGCAGGAATGAAAATATGATGAATTTCAATGTTTTAATTTTGTTGGGGGAATTCCAGAGGTAAGCTATTTGAGACACAGCCACACAGAGGAAATACTGTGGTTTGTTTTTTGTTTTGTTTTTTTTAAGAAGACAAGAGACAAGGTTTCAGGTAACTTTGGTATTGTTAGTGATTGGTGACTACTGAGGGTTCAGAAGGCTGCCTTCAAAATTCAGAGTCCAGATTTTCATGATGTGTACAATACTGTATATTTTATTTAAAGTAACTTAACAATGCTAATATACATTTTCCTAGAAATACATTTGGTAAAAGAGGGTGCTCTGTGGTACCTTAATATAAAAGCTTATTCAATCAAATGTATGTTTCTATTGTTGATTTTTCCCCCAATTGGATTTATACTAATATTTTGATATTTTTCTTAGGCTTCCAGCCATCATCTTAGCAAGCTTCTCCCTGAATAAAGCCTAAGTGCATTGTAGTGTGTGTTAAAGAAAAAGGGGGGAAAGTTAGATGCACTCCAGAAAATCCATAAATAAAAAGTGTTAACCTGTGATCCAGTAACAAGTGCAATTGTATAGACAAATGTTTCTGATCCTAATCATCCTTTCTTCTAGTTGTAGGAGTTGCTAATTGGCGTATGCTTCTGAATAAATAGGCATTCATTTGATGTTAACAAGTGGGTGTTTGTCCAAATCTGATAAACCACTCATTGCCTGAGCTGATAAGGATAACAAATAAAGGCCCTGATCCTCAGAGATGCTGAGCACCTGCAATCAAGCCTGCATTTCACTGACAGCTTTGAGTAAAACAGTGGGCCAGATTGGGGCTAGTTCCCATTTGGGAGCAGGGCAGAGTTGCTGTACCCTGGGTAGCTCCAGGAGGGTAGTCCATGAAGTACATGGGAGAGCACAAGCTGCACCATCTCTTTGGATGCTGCAGTCTGCTCTCTCGCGCTCGCACTCTCTCTCTCCGCATGTGCTTTGAAGTGACTTGGCCCTTAGAAGCTCCCTCAAGCACAGACATTGTTGCTAGGGGAAGATTCCTTGCACCCTCTCCCTTCATTTCCTCCTAGCTAGGGCCAGACACAGTCTGGGTTTGAGTAAGGACTTCAATTTTTTGACTGTTTCTTTCAGTGGGAACTGTGGATGTTCAACATCTGTCTGGACCAAGCTCATAATGGGCATTAGAAACTGGGCGGGCTTGCTGTGTAGGATCAGTCTGTCTAACATATATAGAGTAGGCAAATGCTGTACTTTTTAAAATCTTAAAAGAATAGAAGAAATTGGGCTCCTCTAAAAGGTGCCCTGCTGATTTTTGAGTTTCCCAAGCTCCCTCTGAATCCAAGGCTTGTCCCAGATAGGGCTGCTAGCCACACAAGTGCCAGGTCAAAGCAAACTCAGAGGGGGGACTCATACTACTCAGGTGGTGTAACTGTTGTGATTTCCTGAAGGCATGTGGTTCCCTGGAGGCTCCTGCTGGGGCACTGGGGCTCTGCATAACTCCAGTGAATGGCTGTAAATTCAAATGAGCCCAAAGCACTTGAGCTGTGGAATCACTGTTCAATGACTTTCTAAGGAGAAAGGTAGCACTTCCAAAGCATGGCTGTCACGCTCTGGACATAGACCATGGAAACCACTCTGACTGAATGCTAAGTGCAGTCTATTAGAGGTCGGATGGACTAAAAAACACTTGACCAGCCTATTGTGCATTTAAAAGGCAATCGCACAAACATTATTTGCTTGTCTTATCAGGCTCTGAGTGGGCAAACAGCCAAAAGTACAGTTCATTAGGGAAGAACCAAACCATTTCATTATCCTGCAAAAACTGACAGTCTTGGTTTATTTATTTATTTGGGCCAGTGGCTGAAAGTTTTCCTCTGTTGGGATATTTCAGGAGAGGAGCTCAGCATCTCTTCGCTGACCATTTTGCCCTTCCTTGGGCTAAGGGAATGGAAAAATGAAGCAAAAATAAAATATCAAAACAAAATTACTACAGTATCTTAATTTTTCTGGTTAAAAAAGATTATTTCAGTGTCAATGATTTAATTTGTTTTATAGTTATAAGCTCCCTGCTCTTTCTACCTTTCTCTTCTATTTCCAGCAGCATCTCTGTTTACGTGTGTTTGGCTCCATCCAAAAGCTCATGGTCCTGCTGAGCTATCTCTGCTATTTGTGAAACCTCTGGACCAGCGGTTCTCAATCCGCGGGCCGCTTGCAGCCCATTCAGCACACAGCCGCGGCTCATGTAACATCCTCAGGGCCATGCAGGTACTATATATATTATGTGGATGCAGACCACATAACACACAGAGAGCTGCATATGCAGCCCACGATGGTAAATAGGTTGAGAACCGCTGCTCTGGATGGTCATGAATATAAATCTCTCTTTATCTGAAGCTGAGTTATGAGTGACTAAGAAAGGTACTTATGTAGCAAGTGACTGTTACCCTCCTTCACTGGGGGTCAAGTGCATGACATCTGTGATGTTCCAAAATTCCAAAGGGAAGAGAGAAACCTGAAATCACTCCAGACCTGGTGACTCTTACAACAGAGTGCATGGTATTGTGACTGGCCATTTGACATCACTGTAATGTTGATTTATTTTCACTCTCCCGCTGTGACAGATAGTTGTATCAGGGTGTTTGATTTTTAATTTATATTAAACTTCTCAGCCTCTTTACTCTGCTATCAAGCTTTGATTAGGTAACATATCCTAAAGTATAGAGAAAGTCAGTAAATGGAAGAACAGCCTAATGATTGTCTATGAGCCAGATTATCATATCTGTTCTAACACTAAATGGTTCCTTCCGTCGTGCTATTGAATTCAGTAGGATTTCTTGTGGAGTGAGATTCAAATCAGCATGAGTAATTCTGTCATTCTGGCTCTCTGGGATATTGGAAATAGATGCTCACAGAGGCAACTGCCATACCTGTTTGGGCTCTGAAGAAACATGAGTCAAAATAACTGGTGTTGAAAGATGATATGGAACATGATCCAAAGACTGACTTCAGTGGCCTTTGGATCAGGCCCATTATGAGTAACTCTCCTACTTGAATATAAGGGTGGACTTTTGGTAGAACAAAGAACTGTGTACCCTAATATTGGGGAGGAGTTGAGTAACAGGTGGGAAAGACACTTCTCCCTGGGCCAAGTGACAGAGAAAGTTGTTTAAAGAGAGTCTTTATGCTGAGAAAACAACACAACTGTTTTCTGCCATTGTTCAGATATTTCCAAACTTTGTAACTCCAGCTGCACTCACCTAGAAACGGTTTCCTAGTGTGTGACTAGAGGCATTTATTTCAACTTACTGTTCGTTTGATTTTTTTTAAATTCTTTTTCTTCGTGGAATTTGCCGGTGAAGACTACCTTGACTTATGACAAGCTGAACAGGTTCTAGGAGCTTGTTAATCAGGAGAATAAAATAATAAAAAACTCGAAGAACCTAAAATAATATGAGGAAAAAGTGTGTGATCATGTACTTAAAGACCTTATCATAATGTATATGCACAGGAGGGCTGAATTACGATTGCACTGGCAGCCTTTATTGTGGCATTTCCTAACTTCTGAGGGCTTGACTTTGCAAACTTAATAATTTCTTTTAATGAAGTGTGTCTGGGTGTGCAAGTGTATTTCCCCACTCCCCACCCGTTCCTCCTCCTCTGCATTTTAATTAGGCTACCTCCTCCCTCAAAGTTGACACACTTGGTGCTCTCCCGGATGAGGCAGAATCAGCTTGGACAGCCATAAGCATGATCACCCAAGAAGTTGTAGATGCCATTCCAAAACCGAAAGCCAAGGGTTTCACTTGTAGCATATCTGCTAAGCCATTTCAAATTCTGCAAAAGGAATCTGAGGCCAGGCAGTGCCATGATGACATTGAATGTAAACATTTACAAGGTATTTTTCAGGTGTGAGCAAAAGTGGATCATGACACTTATTTTAAGAATTTGGCAAAAGAGGCAGGAGAGGGAATAAGATCTAAAAAATTACAACCTGCATTCAAAGCTATTCAGTTACTTCGATCCAAAACTGGACTTTGCACAGGGTTTATGCCAATAAATAAGGCTAATGGTAAAACATTCTCAACCCAAGAAAAAGTTCTGCAAAAATGGAAGGAATATTATGAGACTGCACTTATTCTGAAACAACTCCTTGGCCAGACACGTTAGTAGTAGATGCAATCCCTGACACTGAAACCTGTGTAGATGTACCTACATTGGAAGAGGTTTGCTTTGCCATAAAGAAACTGCCGGTGGACACAACAACATAACACCCAAACTTCTCAGGTGAGCTGTAGAGCCCTTAAATGTAGCATTTCACCAATGTTTTGTCTGGGCTTAGACCACTGGGAAGTTACCAGTGGAGTGGAAGGAAGGGATCATCATCCTACTTTATAAGGGGAAAGGTCCACACACTGAGTGCAGCAACTGCAGGCCAATAGCTCTGCTTTCTGTTCCCAGAACAGTTGTTACACAAGTCCGACTCACCCGGCTCCAGGCTCTCCATGTGAATTCCATTGCCCAGACTCATCAGGCTTCCCCGTTGGGCAGTCTACAATGGATGTTATACTTGCTGTTTGTCTTTTATCTGAGATCCATCATGAATTCAGTTGTCCTTGGACAGCAGATATGTTAGACATAAAGGCAGCCTTCAGTTCTGTTGATAGTGTTGCTCTGTAAAAGGCTGTACAAGACTTCGCACCCCCGACACCCTCCTGAGGTTAATTCAAGATGCACATAATGACTCAGGCATGGGTGCCATGGGGAACTCCTAGGTCTGACTGGTGTTACAGTAGATCTGGGGTGAAGCAAGGATGCGCCCTGACCCAAGTCCTGTTCTTCCATGCAGTGAATTGGCTCCTTGAACATATCTCCACCAATACCGGTATAATGATCAGTTCAACTTTGTTTGCTGACTTGGATTATGAAGATTATGTCATCCTCTTTGGCCAGGATGCAAACAACCTTAAAGATGAACTAGAGAGCTTCCAGCACGTGATAGCTGCCCCTGAGCTAAGAGTTTCTTGGGAAAAACAAAAAATGAGAGTGTCAGCACAAAAGTTGTGATACAAGAAATCTGTGGTGAGGGACAAACTGTGGAAGTAGTGGATGATTTCATCTATCCTAAGCAGTAAATTGTCAACAAATGGGCATTGCTAGCTAGACAGCCTAAGGAAAATTGATTTACTAGCCTTATCCATGAAGGACCTGCAGTAGGGTCTGGAGCCAAAAAAAAGTGAAATTATATTCTAAAGTATGGATTCATCAAACATGTGTACTTTCAATCCTCTTATGTGGATCTGAAACATGGACGTTGCTTAAACAAGACATCAGGAGGCTGGAGGCATTTCCTATGTGTTGCCAATGGTGGCTATAGAGCATAAAATGGTTTGATTTTTATCAGTAATAGGGATGTATTATGGAGAACTGGCCTCAAGAGGATTGAAGTCATCATCAGTCATTGCCAGCTGGTACTTTTTGGTCATATAGCCCACCTTGGAGATAAAGTCCCCGCACGTCGAGCCTTGAAGATAGGATTTGAGGTCAGGAGGGGACATTGCCTGGCAGCAGCCTCACGATTGTCCATGTTTAACCTGGCTGCACCAGATCAGTAATAACTTGTCGAGCCGTACAAGGTGGCCATGGGCATTCAGCTCTGTGGACCCTCACTCTCTAAGTGTATTGTTGTTGCCTCCTCCCTCTCCTTCACTCTGCCTGGGAGCCAAGTATGGGGGAGCATTTAGAGCACAGACAGTCTCCCTGCTATCAGTTGCTGTGTCTGATGCTGTGTCTGATGCCCCTGGCTGCTAGGAGGAGCAATCGCAGGGAAAAAATTGCTCAGCCCCTGCAGTCTTGGGATGGAGTGTGCCTATTGCTGTATGAGGAATGGCGCAAGTACAGTCCTGTTGGCAGGAGCTGTGAGAGGATGGAGCATGCCCAGTGCAGGCAGAATCTTCAGACAACATAGCTGCCAAACTCTAAGAAGCTTCAAATGAGTATATTCAAACTCAGATTTTTTTTAGAGGCTTATAAATTTGGGGGAATTTTCACAGGGACAGAAAAAGGCACATTCGTGACATCAAGCTACTCCTTTGCTCCAAAGCCTGGAGACCCTACAGCATCTCAATGAAATAGTTATAATAATTAATTAACGTGGATATAACAATGTATTTTCCCTCATCTCATTCTCAGAAATGGTTAAAACATTTTAGTTAAAGCTTTCCAGAACTGTTCAGCCTGAGTCAGACTCCTGGCATGGAAAATTTCAATCTAAACAGTTAAAAGTTTGGCAAAATTATAAGCAACTGTGTCATGGAGTCCCCGGGCAATGCTCTGGAACTGCTCCCTACAAAGCCAGTCAGGACTCTGGGGAAGTCTCCTTTCCATGAGCAGACTGTCTTCAGGACACACAGCTCACACAACTTCCACCTTCCTGGGTCTGACCTCGGAGCATTCGGCATCCTCTGCCCCTCCATGCGCTTCCCACAGCGAGTCCACCCAGGCAGGCTCCTGGGGAAGCCAGAGGGTCCTGCACCCCAACTCCGCAGTCAGACGTGACTCTCAGCCAGCCAGTAAAACAGAGGTTTATTAGACAACACGAACATGGTCTAACACAGAGCTTGTAGGTGCAGAGAACAGGACCCCTCAGCTGGGTCCATTTTGGGGGGCAGTGCGCCAGACAACCACGTCTGCACTTCACTCCATATCTCCAGCCAGCCCCAAACTGAAACTCCCTCCAGCCCCTCCTCCTCTGGACTTTTCCCTTTCCCAGGCCAGGAGGTCACCTGATTCCTTTGTTCTCCAACCCTTTAGCTCTCACCTTGCAGGGGGGAAGGGCCCAGGCCATCAGTTGCCAGGAAACAGGGTGTCGGCCATTCTCTGTGTCCAGACCCCTGCACACACCTGCCCTCTAGAGCTCTGCAGTGATCATACACCCTTACCCCACCACCTAGATACTTAAGAATTGCATAGGGGAAACTGAGGCACCCCCACACTATTCAGAGGAAACATTAAGAACAGTCCCACTTCGTCACAAACTGCAAACTGGGTTTTTATAAGTGGAATTGTTGGGCAATCTTAACTATAGGTTTCACTACTTGTACCACTCAGTGTAGAATAGAATGAAAGACTGCTGAAAGGTGACTTGTGTAAGCCAGTGCGGACACAGAGAGCCAAATGACCAAAAAGGTATTAGGTACCGTCCCTCTCAAATAAAGAGCTTGTATTTATTATGCTTGTAGCCATGATAGTATGTTTTATACACACTTCACTTAAGCAATTGTAATTGTAGTTTTATGGAGTACAAAGAGCAATAATAAGATACAGCTCCTTGCTTTTAGGTAGTGGATTAAATTGACGGTGCTTGAAAAATATTAATGGCTGGTCATTAGTAGGTATAGTCTCTTTTCTCATTATACATGATTGTTTTAATTTTAAACTAGCACTTTGCTTTGTGGGTAAAATTATTGACAAAAATGTATGTCTGTCTTCATCAGATGATTAACTAAATCATCCTTTTCTTTCCAAGCAATGCTGTGTCCCTCTGCCCTAAATCTTGCTAGTTGGAAGTGAGGGAGGGAAACCAATTTAATTAAGTTAACTTTATTGACCCACTGGAGCTGTTGTTTAATAGTATGGCTCCCTGGAGTCTAGTGCAGGTAAATTGAATGAATGCCACAGAATATCACTTCCCTGCATTGCATATTTCAAACCTTTGCCAGGCAGCTTGGGATGAACAGCCAATCAGGGAAACGCGCCCCCCACCCCCGGCCCTTTGCTAGCTTAGATGGCATTTCCCATTATGCTCAGAACAGTGTGCAGTGTTACCGATTCATTCCTGTGAGTATACTGAGATTGTATGTGGTATTCAGCTGTTATATTCAGAAGACAAGTTTTTCTGAACTGGCTTTTGAGCCATGTTTCAAAGATGCCTTTTTATGAAGGAAAGAAAACTAGCATGTGAATCTGAATGAATGTGCTGTGAGTAAACCATTTAATATAAGTGCATCAATACATTCATTCTGTATGGGAAATCAGAATCTGATAGGCTGATAGAGCTCTTCTAGGGCTACAGTTGTGATAAAATACTTGAGAATAACCTAGTCTGTTTCCTTGTCAAGTAATTAGGGATGATAAAATTAAAAGCTAAACAGACTTTAGGAATGTTTTCCCATGGATACTAGTGCTTACCACATTTTAGATTATTATTTTCTTCTATTATTGAAATCAGGGTCAAAATGTTTTATTCATCTATAATTCAGCAGTGTTGCAGTTGACTGGAACAATATGTCCTTTTCTATAATATTCCATCAATATTGTATGTTACTTGAGGATAAAATTATGTCGTTTAGTCTGCTGCACATTTACTCCTAGTCGCTTTCTTTTAAAGTACAGATAGACTAGTAGTTGAATCATGCAACAGCAACTTCATTCATAAAATATGTAAAGCTTCTTTGGTTAACACATTAGATCCAAAGATCCAGCCCTACAACTTTGTATAGAGTTACATGCCAATTATTGTTTTAGAGAAAAATAAACAGCATCATTTTAATTGTAATTCATAATCCTCACTTTTTTTTTTTAACTGGAAAACACATGTGATTCTGAGTTTTGACTTAGTTTTTGAGTATTTTTCCCTATGTATATCTAGAAAGATATTGTCAGAAAGCTTCAGGTTGATTATTTGGATTTGAAATTCCTGTCTTAAATAAAACATGCATGCACACAGAGGATCTCCACCCCTCAAACTAGGTGGGGACGAACGGAGCCCGATCATCAGCTGGTGCAAACTGCCATGGCTCTGTTCAATTCAATGGCTGTTGAGTTCTGGCTAAAGATCTGGCCCATTGACTTCAGTGGAATTTTTCAAAGGCATAAGGGTCCACTGACATGGATCCAATTGTAGGATTGGGGTCTAATCTGCAATGGTATTTGCTAATGGTAAGACTGGTTCTGTTTTGGGTATATCTTGGTGTAGCCCTCTGGAGTCTCTGTGAATTTTTCTGTTCCTCTCCTGACTCCAATATCCCATTATGCCATGCAGAACTTTGCAAAATACACCATATGCTTTTTAAAGTCAATTTTAAAGTTGTGGCACAAACTAAAACAATCCAGGAAATTCTAAGCAAAAACTGACCCTCTGTCCTGAATTTTAGGAGTGTGCACAGCAGCCTCAGCACTAAGTTTGACATTCATGAGTTATGTTGCTTTTAGTTTAATATTATTTTAATGTGGCTTATTGTTAATTTTATTTTTTACATAAAAGGAAAAAGCCTTCTATGACAGATCTTTTAGAATCTGTTCCAGTTCCCAGTCCTGATATCTTGGCTAATTGTGTCTCTAGGTAGCTGTTCTTAAAGTCTATATTCTGTATCCGAGAGACAGACATAGCATCTTTCAAATCAGATGGTTTTCGTTTGGGGAACTGGCTGGGCATTAGATAATATTTTTAGTTGTCCCCTTTTTTATTAGTATAATATTTGTGGCATTTGGACTGTTACTCTCTTACCATTATTATATGCTTGAAATAAGTAAAGAATGTGCATCTGATAAATACATATTTATGACCTAATCTTGCAAACTCTTCCTCGTGCAACTGACTAATCACATTGAATTCAAAGGGACTGTTTGCCTGAGTAAGGTTACTTACATGAGTAAGACTTTGTAGGGTGATGTACTTTAAAGGTGTTTAAAAAACCAGGTATTTATTTTTATGCACGTATTCTGTGTACTTGATTGCAATTATTCTAGTCTGTTACTGAAGTCTATTATTAAAGGCTATAACATTTAAAAGCAGGTATTTTAAACTCTACTTGGTGGATCTGAATGTTTTTCAAGAGCTTATCTCACAGCAACTCAAACATCAGCCCAGGCCCAGGGTCAGTCATCTCATGCTACCCACTGCGTGTAGAAATATATTGCTTTAAAAGCCATTATCACTGGCTTTTGAAACACAAATCGTTTAAGCGTACTTTTGATGAGAAACTGAAGATGCAAAAATTGTCGGTTTCTTTCTGTCTCAGCATATCTGCTGCAAATGTATCTTCTACTCTTTACCCATGTTAGCATTGCAGCATCAATACACCTATGAAAGAGGAAGGTGGATCATCATCAAAATTGCCTTTTAAGTTCCCTACCAGTAAATGACAAATAGAACTTTTATGGGTAGTGATAATGAAAGAGTGAGAGAGGAAAAAGAACTTGGGATGTTTCTTTTTCAGATCTGAAGTTGTCTTTGCAGCCGTTGAGATAATAAAACTCATTGTTTCTCTTCTTAAGTAAGCAAGTTATATGAAGTCATTGTGAAGGAATAGATATGGAACCCCATGCTTTCATGTTTAGAGGGTTTTCTGAGTCTAAACACGAGAGAGAAGAACATTGAAAAGTAAATTTTGTTAACACAAAAACCAGGGACATCTGATTTAGTATACTTTAACCAGAATACTTCCGCTATTTCAAAAACACGTCAGCCAACTCACAAAGGTATTTTAAAGATATTTACTGAAGCATGAAAAGCCAATAATAACGAACAGCACAATTTCTGCTTATAGAATAAGAATTGAATAGCCATTTCAGTATTTGACATTATGATCATCATTCAGAGTAGGTGTGACAGGGGGCTGCAATTTAGGCCAGGGAACAGGCCAAGCAAATATTATATGCCTGGATTTTGTTTTCTTTCCTACATGACCATCTTCAGCTACAGGAAAAACATTTTTTTTTCTGTGTTACTGATTCCTTTCCTAAGGGAAAGCAGTGAAATAGAGTTGTGAAATGTCAAGTTACACTATTAAAGAAAACCCCATGCTGATGGATGAATGTTGTTCAGGGTGCATGTCTGAATGTACAGACTTAGAGCCAACTTCTGAACTCCTGTGCAAAGCCTGATTGAACAAGCTCTGTATTGGGCTCTTAGTTTGAGCATGGAGAATGGAGCACTAGCACGACTGCTAATACAGAACATGAGCAGTAAACGCAGAGCCTCTGCCAACCTGGTCTCTACTCCCAACACCCAAAGTACAAGGCAGCAGACAGAAGATCTTTATGCACATGTCCAAGAGGAGGGAACAACTTTAGCACTTAGAGATTTCTGCCTGAAGTGAGTTCTGAGTACTGCCACCAATTTTTCCTGCTGTTTAAATGCCCATATGCCATATCTATGTTTTCTTGGACTGAGATGTTGTACATGGTTCCTCCACCTTGATTTCCAGTTATTGACCATGCCCTCATTATAGTAGGGATGGATGAACTGGCTCAGATAAAATAAAAACACAAAAATTTCAAGCTGAGACAAGCCCATTCTTTGTATGGGTCAGAATGGTTTGTGCATATCTCTCCTCTTGCCAGCAGATGACACCATATAGAAAATAGAACAGGAAAGACAATTTTGCACTACTTCCTCCTTCTGTGGTTGTGCAATTTATTTCTGGGTGAACCCCACTTCTTATCACTTCAGGGAAGCACAGAGAGGGGAAGATGTTTTCTTGAGTTTGCATGTTGGTGGTGGTCACTACCAAACTCTCTTGAAAATCTGGCCTATGCTTTCAGTTTTTCACCTCCTCCACAGTGTGGGGCTAGCTCATTTTTTCCATCCCTATAATCTTTGTTCCCCTATAAATGTTGTTTTCTTTTGTCTGTGGGTAGTGCTGGAAGTAGACGTATATGCGTTCAGGACCCTTTGTTCTCTCTTATGTTAGGCAGTGCAGCTCTGTATTTCTGAATCATCCAAGCAAGCAGCTTTTATTTTTCTTTTACTCATCAATCCCATTCCTTTGTTTCCCTTCCGATTTAGGGGGTGGTGATGTGTTTAATTCTTGCATTCCTGAAAGAGAAGGACTATTGTTTTCATCATCCAAACGATATATGTTGCCATGGGTAGGCAGTGTAGGTTTAGCTTACCTTTTCTGAGTCAGATACAGAGTGATCTTTACCCATTGCTGTACATTTGGCTATGAGTAAACCTTCTGTGTGTCAGTTTTGCCTACCTAGTTTCAGATGTTACCAGCCTGAACTGGATCTTAATCTAAGAGCAAAACACCATTATTTTAATTTTTCATCACCACTAGTGTACCAGGAACAGGTATAGTGTATGCTAATTTATTTTGTTCATGCCATCTAATCAATGCCAAATGAACTAAGAATTCTGAACTATTTATACTTTGTGTAAAACTAAAGAATTACAATTCTCTGTAGTCTATAGCAAAACATGAATGATTCAATATTGAGTTGAGAAGTAAGTTAAGTAATATGAGCAAATAGATGTATCTTGGTAAAAAAATTACATATGATATATACTGTACATAGAGCTGGTTAGGATATTTTTGATTAAAGAGTTTTTTGTTCGAAAATGCCAATTCATTTAAACTGAAGTTTTTCCCCAAAAGGGTTAATTTTTACTAGGAAAGGCTTGTCGGGTCCAGGGTGGAATTTCTGGTCAAAAAGGGAGGGGGGCAAAGGTAGGGAGAGTGTGGAAGGGAGAAAGAGACACCTAATAGTCAATAGGCCATTAGTTAGAGCACTCACCTAGAATACAGTAAACCCAGGTTCAAGTCTCTGGTCTGCACCATTTCTTGGCCAGGTCTAATTGTTATAGGTGTGATATCTATATATACATAATGTGTATAAATACAATCTTTATTGTTTAATTACTTTCCCCCTAATTATCTGAGTAGGGTCTGTGTTTCCTTGAATTTTTGGAACTTCTGCCGAAAGTAAAACCCATAGGGCCTGTCTAGAATAGCCTTGGGCAGTACAAGCTCTGAGCATCCAGATTATTAGTCCTGTGATGGTCCAGAATTTTAAACTACTAATGTTATCTCAGCTGTTAGACAAACAACATGGGCTCTGCAGAGCAGTTTTATT
The DNA here is from genome assembly GCF_965152275.1 of Natator depressus. Lineage (NCBI taxonomy): Eukaryota > Metazoa > Chordata > Testudines > Cheloniidae > Natator > Natator depressus. Next base: position 154,328,263 of record NC_134235.1, on the reverse strand, counting down.
ACAAGTGCAATAGTATGGTTGAATTTGGACAGAAGCTATATCTGCAGCATGTGGTTTGCATAATAAGAAGCAGGAGAAAGAGTAACTTGAAATATATTTTGGAAATAGAAAAAATAAAACTGCAGGTGCTATTTTGCTATAAAGATTAGTTATGGAGAATCCTTTTATTTTCCACAGCCCCAAAACACTGCTTCTAAACCCATCTTCTATATCTAAAATATGATTTAATTAATGACTATACTGGGAAGGAATATTCATAACATAATTGTCTCAGGAATCTGTTTTTTTAAAAAAAAATCCTTGAAAAAAGAATACTAGATATTATGACCCAAGTTCTGTTCACAGTTACACCCCTGTAAATCTGGAGTAACTCCATAGTTATGGAGAACCCCACTGTCAAAAGGAAGCCCCAGACAGGCTATGTTACTTTTCCAGTCTTTGCAGGACTGGTAGAGGAACAAAGCACATATCCTCTTGTCCATTCACTCCTTCACCACCAGACCAAAGAAAGCCTTCCTTTTGCCCAGGAAGGAGAGATCTGTGTGCCAAAGCAACCCTCCACACATGGATCACAGGGGCATAGATAGACCCATAATTCCAAAGAACAGTCCTCATCCAAAACTCACTGAAGTCAGTGCAAAGACTCCCATTGATTTTAAGCCATAGAGAAGTGGCAATGTGCTGGTGAGCCCAATGATCTTTCAATAATTGCTGTAATTTAAATATATTTTGTCACATTATTTTATGATCCTCTTTCCCTTCCCCTGGTTTTGTAGTCTGAACAAAGGTAACTGATTCAGAGTTGTTATAAACCAGAATCTTCTAAGACAGGTTCATTTGAATGGGAATTGTTTGATGATGATGTCTTTGTACATATATTTTTATGGGGTGGGAGGCATATTTTAAAGATCCTTCTTTTATTGGTTTCACATCTATCAAGGACATTGTGTGTGTTGCCCTTAGTGGAAGATTATGATTTGTTACAAAGCATGATGACACTAATTTAGAACAAATTACACCCTTGTAGCTGTGGCATTCCCCACAGCAGCAGAACCAGAGCAGATCCATCTGGAAAAGGCGGGGGGGAATGAAGTGGAGGAGGTCCATGGAAAGGCTGCACAATCGTTTATAGCTTGGAGTTCCTCTCAGAGCCCCCAGTCTTCCTGCTGCACTGGATATGCATTTGGGCATGGACATCACCCCAATATCCCATCCAGCCACTTGGCCTAGAAGTTGGGCGGATGATTTGGGACCTAGTGCATAAGTAAAAGAGTCTGTCTTGATGTAAGTTAGTGTCGTCCTGCAACCTTCCTGTTGGACTGAATCACTTAACGCAAGGTCTAATAAGTCTAGGAATGCCCAAGGTGATGCTTTAGCAAATCAACTTTACAGGTTATCAGTGCCATCAATTTGTGCTCAAGTTAATCAGTCATGGGACATTGTGGAGCTTCGCCTGGAAGCACAGAGAAGCTTAAGCAGCTTGTCATTCTGTGTGTACTAACAGATTGTCTGTATTACAGCATGCATATACTTCTGAATTATTCCCTGTTCCAAGAGCATACCTCTTCCATTACAACTTACCACTCATTCTTCAATTTCCTGGTGCAAGTGCTGGAGGAACCAACTAGGGGCAGAGCTCTTCTTGACCTGCTGGGTCAAGGAACAGGGAAGAATTAGTAGGGGAAGCAAAAGTGGATGGGAACCTGGGAGGCAGTGACTATGAGATGGTCGAGTTCAGAATCCTGACACAAGAAAGAAAGGAGAGCAGCAGAATACGGATCCTAGACTTCAGAAAAGCAGACTTTGACTCCCTCAGGGAACTGATGGGCAGGATCCCCTGGGAGAATAACATGAGGGGAAAAGGAGTCCAGGTTTGCTGGCTGTATTTTAAAGAATCCTTACTGAGGTTACAGGGACAAACCATCCTGATGTGTAGAAAGAATAATAAATATGGCAAACGACCAGCTTGGCTTAACAGTGAAATCCTTGCTGATCTTAAACACAAAAAAGAAGCTTACAAGAAGTGGAAGATTGGACAAATGACCAGGGAGGAGTATAAAAATATTGCTCAGGCATGCAGGAGTGAAATCAGGAAGGCCAAATCACACTTGGAGTTGCAGCTAGCAAGAGATGTTAAGAGTAACAAGAAGGGTTTCTTCAGGTATGTTAGCAACAAGAAGAAAGTCAAGGAAAGTGTGGGCCCCTTACTGAATGAGGGAGACAACCTAGTGACAGAGGATGTGGAAAAAGCTAATGTACCCAATGCTTTTTTTGCCTCTGTCTTCACGAACAAGGTCAGCTTCCAGACTACTGCACTGGGCAGCACAGCATGGGGAGGAGGTGACCAGCCCTCTGTGGAGAAAGAAGTGCTTCGGGACTATTTAGAAAAGCTGGATGAGCACAAGTCCATGGGGCCAGATGCGCTGCATCCGAGAGTACTAAAGGAGTTGGTGGATGTGATTGCAGAGCCATTGGCCATTATCTTTGAAAACTCATGGCGATCGGGGGAGGTCCTGGACGACTAGAAAAAGGCTAATGTAGTGCCCATCTTTAAAAAAGGGAAGGAGGAGGATCTGGTGAACTACAGGCCAGTCAGCCTCACCTCAGTCCCTGGAAAAATCGTGGAGCAGGTCCTCAAAAAGTCAATTCTGAAGCACTTAGAGGAGAGGAAAGTGATCAGGAACAGTCAGCATGGATTCACCAAGGACAAGTATGCCTGACTAATCTAATTGCCTTCTATGACGAGACAACTGGCTCTGTGGATGAGGGGAAAGCAGTGGACGTGTTATTCCTTGACTTTAGCAAAGCTTTTGATACGGTCTCCCACAGTATTCTTGCCAGCAAGTTAAAGAAGTATGGGCTGGATGAATGGACTATAAGGTGGGTAGAAAGCTGGCTAGATTGTCGGGCTCAACGGGTAGTGATCACTGGCTCCATGTCTAGTTGGCAGCCGGTATCAAGCGGAGTGCCCCAAGGGTCGGTCCTGGGGCCGGTTTGTTCAATATCTTCATAAATGATCTGGAGGATGGTGTGGATTGCACCCTCAGCAAGTTTACAGATGACACTAAACTGGGAGGAGAGGTAGATACACTGGAGGGTAGGGATAGGATACAGGGGGACCTAGACAAATTAGAGGATTGGGCCAAAAGAAATCTGATGAGGCTTAACAAGGACAAGTGCAGAGTCCTGCATTTAGGATGGAAGAATCCCAAGCACCATACAGACTAGGGACCGAATGGCTAGGCAGCAGTTCTGCAGAAAAGGACCTAGGGTTTACAGTGGACGAAAAGCTGAATATGAGTCAACAGTGTGCCGTTGTTGCCAAGAAGGCCAATGGCATTTTGGGATGTATAAGTAGGGGCATTGCCAGCAGATCGAGGGACGTGATCATTCCCCTCTATTCGACATTGGTGTGGCCTCATCTGGAGTACTGTGTCCAGTTTTGGGCCCCACACTACAAGAAGGATGTGAAAAAATTAGAAAGCATCCAGCGGAGGGCAACAAAAATGATTAGAGGACTGGAACGCATGACTTATGAGGAGAGGCTGAGGGAACTGGGCTTGTTTAGTCTACGGAAGAGAAGAATGAGGGGGGATTTGATAGCTGCTTTCAACTACCTGAAAGGCGGTTCCAAAAAGGATGGATCTAGACTGTTCTCAGTGGTACCAGATGACAGAACAAGGAGTAATGGTCTCAAGTTGCAGTGGGGGAGGTTTAGGTTGGATATTAGGAAAAACTTTTTCACTAGGAGGGTGGTGAAGCACTGGAATGCGTTACCTAAGAAGGTGGTGGAATCTCCTTCCTTGGAGGTTTTTAAGATCAGGCTTGACAAAGCACTGTCTGGGATGATTTAGCTGGGGATTGGTCCTGCTTTGAGCAGGGGGTTGAACTAGATGACCTTCTGAGGTCCCTTCCAACCGTGATATTCTATGATTCTGGAGGTAACTTGACATTTTGAAAGACCTGGATTGTAATCAATATACAGGAGTGATAGCTACTGCTTAGGTACATAAGCAGTTATGACTATTTATGGTGTTCTCAAGCAAAATGAGTGCTGTAATTCTAGTTAAATAAGAGATTGCCTACATATTGGCCTGTTTAAGGGCTTTACATCTGAGGGAAGAATATCAGAGAAAAATCTCATGAGCTGTCTGTAGATGTTATACTTTTTATTTCTGATTTTATTATAAGGGTCTGTCTACATAAAAGAGATATTTTATATCTATGATATTATTGTATTCAGATGCCCCAGGCCATGGCCAGTATAACTAGTTCTGATCAGTGACTTTTATAACTTAAAAGACTGAGTTTGGAGGGGGTGGGAGGGGAGGAAAAAAAATTTCTGAAGTTTGACCAAACAGAATTTATATTATTTTCAATATCCAACCTCTTGAAAAATGTTAGAAGTGCCACATTTACAGATACAACATTGAGCTTCCTTTTGCCTGGCCCAGATAAAGAGCTTTTAGGACATATGGGGAGTTTTATGAGCTGTAATTAACACAGCAGGGCAAAAATTTTCACACACACTTTTTTTTTTTTTTTTGCCAAAAAATGCAGATGTAGGTTGACTGAAACAATTTTGTGAATTCACATCAGTTTTGGCAAATTGTTTCAGCCATAAACAAATAAATAATAAAGAAAGAAATGAATAAGGAAAAGTTTTCAGAAAAGTCAAAACTGTTCATTTTGACATTTCTAAATTGAAACATTTTGACTTTTTGTTTTGGACAGACATTTTATTTGTAATTTCTCAATTTTATTTCAAAAAAACCACCCACCAATTAAACATTTCAAACTTCAAAATCAAAACAAAGCATTTCATTTTGGATCAACCAGAAGGTTTTGGTCAACCCAAAATTAAACATTTTTGGACATTTCACACACACACACCATTTCAGCTTGACCCCAAACTATTGTTTGTAATTTGTTGGTTCTGTTACTGAACCAAAAAATTGGTTGTTCACACTGCTTGAATTGCTAATCTTTGGCTCATGTTGGTCACGTGATGTACTGTGTATAGTGCACTGCTATACTCTAACCTGGGAGTGCTGTGGAACAGCAGACACAACAGCTTTTAGAAGAACCCTGCAGAAGCTGCTGAAAATGGAAGAGTTACTGGCTTTCCTCCATGCATGCTTTCCCCATGGAGGAGAAGAGTTTGAATAGAGGGAGACTGGATGTGTGTGGAGTAGTGAGAAATCGAGAAAAAATAGGCAGGGTGACAAAATAAGTGTCAGGGGTTCTGGAAAGGATAGGGGAGATTTCAGAGAGAAAGATCAAGAGAAACAGGAGGAGGAGGAAGAATTTGGAATGGGCAATGGGGTGAAGAGACATTGAGGGAGTGCTGGAGGGATTATGAAATGGGACAAAGGATGGAAAGATTAGGGTTGGGAAAGAGAAGAGAATGAGGTAGAAAGAGGAAGAACAGAAACAAGGGAGTCATACTTACAACAGAACCCCTTTTTTACAAACTAACTGAGGATTGAACAGTGCATAAATTCAGAAGTTCATAAAATTGAACATCTCAAAATTACCATAGTTATAGTGCATAAATTGCAGTATGGTGCACTGCATCGTTTTCTCCTTGTCCTTCACATCACAGCAAAGCAATATCCAGTGCACTGAAGGCATTTGCTCTTCTTTGACATGGCTTCTATTGTGTGATTTATTTTTTTCCCTGTTAGGGAACAATGGTTCGTATAACTGGTCATTTGTAAGATTGATGTTTGTAAAATCGATGTTGTTATTTAATGAACAGTTTGATATGCCGGCTACTGTGAGAAATACCCTACCAAAACCAGGCAAGTGGCTCCTATACCATCATTGTTAGCTTTACTGTTGTAAGCATTTTATTATGGCCATATTATTGTATGTCATCTTGTCCTGTAATTTTGACAGATCATCCAAGCTAAATAGGGTTGAGTCATATATGACAACGTGATGGGAGGCCTGTTGTTATTCCTAAGTGCTGCAGGCAGTTATTCATCTCTAGTGAATTAATGAACAACCACAATATTAAGGCCACAGTGCTACCGAGGTGCTGTCTTTTGTCTGAGATGTCAACCAAGGTCCTGACTCTCTGTTTTCTCAAAGATGGCATTAAAGTGGCATGTAAGCCCAGTGCTCCTGGCCAAATTTCAACTCATAATCATCCTTAGTAAGTAATTTTTAAAACCATATAACATATTTTGCTCACGTAAATTTATCCCAGGAACAGGAGCTCTGCAGCTTAGAAAGATTCAATCAGATAGATTTGGACAAGGAACAAAATTTTACTGGTGATAAAAATCATCTGCAAAAAAGAACACAACACAACTATGTTCCTCTGAGATCCAGTTTCCCATACGTTCAGCCAAACTATATACATCTCTGGCAACCTTTATTTCACTGGGGTGTTCTCAGATTTAAGGTTTTTTTTTGTTTATAAAACTTTTTGATATTTATATGAAAGATGCTACAGAAGACAAAAGACTCATGTTCTGTATGGCAGCTTTTATCGTTCAGGGATGCGGATTGTTGTATCTTTTGCTCTTTACACAACAAACATAAGATGAAAGAACCACACAGTGGGGTGCAAATAACCATGTTTACTAATTATACACCTGAAAGGCATAGCTACAAGTATACACTTTTGCTCTGACGGGTTTCTGTACATAGGACACAGAACCACTAGAGGGCTCACAGACTATTTAAAGGTATATTACACAATTCCTATACACTAGATCAGAGGTGGGAAAACGACGGCCCACGGGCCACATCCAGCCCATGGGCTCGTTCTGCCTGGCCCCTGAGCTCCTGGCCCGGGAGGCTACATCCCAGCCCCTCCCCCCGCTATTTCCCCTCCCATGTAGTGATGCCGCCACACGGGCAGCAGGGCTGCGAGCTCCTGCTGCTCTGAGCGGTATGGTAAGGAGGTGGCAACAGCGCACACGCGCAGTGGGGGAGGGTGTTGGGTGGGGAGCCTGTGGGAGTCAGGGAGCAGGGGGTGGTTGGATGAGGCGGAGGTTCTGGGGCGGTCAGGGGTCGGGGAACAGGGCAGGTTGGATAGGGCGTGGGAGTCCTGGGGGAGGGGCTGTCAGGGGGCAGGGGTGTGGATAGGTCGGGGGAGTCAGGGGACAAGGAGCAGGGGGGGTTGGATGGGGGGGATGAAAATGCTTGAACATTTTATAAATGTAGGAGAATTTTGAGTCTGAAATCAAACATGGCTATTCCATTTGGGGCCAATGGGATTTTTGTCTGTGTTATAACAGTGTTTAGAAAACCCTTCAGATGTTTGAAAAATGAAGAAACAAAATAATGGTTATCCTGGTTTTGAATGTACAGTAATGTTCCTTATTATCCAAGACAAAGGCTACTTATTTTAATACAGAGCAAGGAATGCTATTACAAATATAAAATTTGTTAGAAAATAATGGTGTTAGAAGAAGATAAAATCAGAGCAAAGTTTTTTGTTTTTGTTACATGTTAAAATATAGATGGATTGCAGTCAGTGTAGTTAAACCACTTCTCTTCTTTGAGCTTCAGATGTAGGGTGAGATTTCTGCAAGCACTCCACATTCAGGACTCCCATTGGGTCCCAGAATACTAGCTGACAGGCAGTAATAAGGGAAAATGTGTGCTTTTGGTCTCTACTAAATTTAATTAATCTAATAGCGGTTTTTAAATGAAAATCATTATGACAAAATTATCTCTGTTGTTCTCTTCACCTTTTTAGCCATAATATCCTAAGTTAATTAAATGTCATTTTAATGCTGATTATGTAGTTTTATTTTAAGTGTACTGTATGTCAAAGAGAAAGCAAAGTGTTGTCAATTTTTAGAACATGTTCAAACCCTCACAAATATGTTAGCTTTGAATGAATTTTAAACTGATAGCTTTTTTAGTTGCGGGTTCATCATTTTCATTGTCACTTGGCAAACACTGATTCAGGAGAGATGTTCATAGCTTGTAGTATGAAAGGACCAAATTTTGCATCATATTTGTCTATTGTCTATAAAAAGAAGTAAATACTTTTTCAAATGTTTTTCCTTACTGTTTATAACAACACTTGAAATGTAATTCTGTTTCCTCCATCATACACTGAATTGTTGGACTGATGATAATCCAACTCATATGTGCAGTGCAGTAGTTTCTCCTTGTTGTTTTGTGTCCTAAATTTTTGTGATGGTGCATACTGTTAAATAGCTGCTGCATTCTCGTCCCGAGGTGGCTGCATTGTGATTATTCCATTCCATTTTTATTTTGGTGGTTAATTATTAATACGTGATTATATAAATATAGCTAGGGAATATATGATGCTGTGGTATGGTATAAAAGTGCTGTCAACCTGCAGATGGGATGGCTGCATGAATGGGGAAGCCATGAGTGAGCTACACAGATAAATCACCCTAAACAAGTGTTGTTAAAACCTTTTCACTACACAAATCATTTTGCACGCATGTTTTAGAGAGTTTTTATAGAATGTATTGGGACTATTTTTGATTCCCTCTGTCTGAACAGCTAGGTGCCTTAGTTACCATGAGTCCAGCTGTGAAGAACTCACAGAGCCCGGGATAAACACCTTATATTTTTATTTGTACAAAAAGCATGTGTCTATCCAAGGGTCTAGACCAGGGGTTCCCAAACTTGGTGCAGGCCACCACTTCCCACAGCTCCCATTGGCCGGGAACAGTGAACCACGGCCACTGGGAGCTGCGAGCAGCTGTACCTGCGGACATCCAGGTAAACAAAGCGTCTCGCTGCCCGCCAAGAGCTTACCCTGTACAAGCTGCGAACCAAGTTCGGGAATCCCTGGTCTAGACCCACTTTCAACAAGTTAAAAATACAATTCTCATATATTACAAATCTAGTAACATTGCTAACCCCAAGATCTAGAAATGACTAAACAGACAAAACCAAGGAACACCCTTCCATCCACCAACAGACCAACCCTCACTGTTCTGTCCTATTCCCCAAAAGTGGGGGGAACCTATGGGCTTTGTGGAGTGCCCTAAAAGTCAACAGATTCTGGCTATTTCAGATTATTGGCAGGGGAAATGAGTCCTAAAGGTGAAGGTCCCTCACAGAGAATCCCCCTGCAAGCAGCCTCCTCTTTTAAACTGAGAGGGTTCCAGCTAATGTGCTTCCTCTGGTTCCAGCTGCAGTAGTGTACCATAAGGAGAGTGGAGTCTCTTACATAGATGCATCTAGGCCATTTAAAGCTTTACAGAACAAAACCAAAATCTTAAACTCCACCTGGAAACCAAGAGGCAACTGGTGCCAACCATGGCCTCAGGCATAATGTGCTCGCAAGATCCCCCACCTAACACATGGACTGTCACATTCAGCACCACTTTCTGCTCTGATCTGAGGGTAGCCCCATGTACAGCACATTGCAATTATCTACAAGATATGGATGACAGTAATAAGATCCACATCTTGAAGAAATCGTTGCAAATTGCTAGCCAGACACAGATGGAAAGAAGACCATCCTGGCCTTTGCTGTTCTACTCTTCTTCTTCGTATGATGTATGTAGATGTAGAGCAACAACTATAATTTTACATTTAGATGGTTAAGCCAGATAATTGTCTCTGAAGTAGCAGAGTGTATTGCTGTGATGCCTCCTTCGTGTTTGTGAATCGAATATTGAGCTGTTATATGTTCCATGGTCTGATCTGCGTGACCACAGTCACACACTAGAGAGTCTTTAATTTTCCATTTGTGCAGCAAGTATCCGCAAGTATGCCATGGTTTGTGCAGATGCAGTTTAAGGTTGCCCGTGAGCTTCGTGGGAGATCGATGCCAGCGGTTTTCTGCATTAGGTCTTTTACAAGGTGTTTGTTTGTGACTTCTTGTGAATTCTATTCGGTTTTCCATGCTTCATCATGGTTGAAGTTGCTTTGTTGAAGGTTAAATGTGTGGGTCCAAAGAGACTCATGCAACTGTTCAACTAACAGAAGCTAACCAGACGCGTAGATTGCAGATTCAAGTAACAAAAGTTGGACACACACACTCAGTCACAGGGGCAAAGATAGTCTTCACCGTATCTTCTGGTTACTACCCAAGCCAGCCAGCATCACTTTCATTGTGCCTGGATTGAGCTTCAGTTAATTTACCTCATCTCAGCAAGACACAGGGGGGAGGCATTTGACAGTAGTAGCTGCGTTGGATGAGATAGACATAGAATTGGGTGTCATCAGCATACTGAAAGCGCAACATTCTATACGTCCTGTGACCAAAGGACCTCTTGCTGCCAATTGGCAGAAGGTTACAGCATTCCTGGGGGTCTGGTATTTACATTCTAGTTCACCAAAAGAGTGCCATATAAGGTTTTTACTGGAAACTGATCATGCTGATCATCATCATCTTTGTGAAATGGATAATATGTAAGAAGAGGTGTGTGGCCGGGGGATGGATAGATATATATATAAAATATAAAAAGAGAGAGGAAACTATGTTCCTAATGCCTTGTAGTTAAAGACAAGTGACCCAGAGGTAGCATGCCTTACAATCAGGTTCCACCAGACTGAAGGTGGGAGATACTTATCTCCCTGGCTGACCATTGTGTATTCTGTGTTTTACAATGGAAGTTGATTTGCATACCGAGTGAAATGCTAATGAAGAGATTGCGGGGGACATCAGAAGGCAAATTAACAGGAAGAGGTCAACAGAGGGGGCAGAGGACCCTGTTTTACAGGGGAAGAACAAAGAACTAGTATAGCTGGAGGTGCAGGAAGATGTCCTGGCATCCTTCATCAAGGGGAAACAAGTTGCCATCAGACTTGATCCCATGGAAGAAGGATCTCCGCCATCTTGGCTGAAAAATGCTTTGAGAAGGACTTTGGGTAAGTAGTACCTTATAAGGCAAGAGGGGATCTTGTTAGTTGAGTTTAGGCTCTAGAATACATGTGATTAATTTATTTTATATGGAAAGCTTTTGTTTCTAATAGTTCTGTTTGCTATCGTATGAATCTCTGTTCTGTGTTAAATAAGCTTATACAGTAACTCCTCACTTAACATCCTCCCACTTAACGTTGTTTCAAAGTTACGTTGCTGCTCAATTAGGGAATGTGCTCATTTAAAGTTGTGCAGTGTTCCCTTATACCGTCGTTTGGCTGCCTGCTCTATACACTGCATGTAAGATTTTGTGGAAGAGCAGCGACTTTACAAAGGAGCATTGCACAAGTTCCTCTTCTCCACCTCCTCCACCTCCCTCCCAGTGCTTCCCCCACCACCAAACAGCTGTTTGGCGGTGCTTAGGACTTTCTGGGAGGAGGGGCAGGAGCAAGGAAGCGCCGCATCTCCACTCCTCCCCCTCCCTCCCAGAAAGTCCTAAGCCTGCCAAACAACTGTTTGGCAGCGCTTAGGACTTTCTGGGGGCGGGGAAGGAGCGGGGATGCGGCATGCTCCGGAGAGGAGGTGGAGTGGGGGTGGGAAGGGGTGGGCCCGGAGCATCCCCCAGCAAAATTTGCGCCTGTTCTTCTCTGGGTAAGCTGCCACTGCTGCTGCGAAGGTGCTTCCTAGTGTCCTTGCCTGCAGCGGGCTGTGCCTGTGTGGGGTAAGCCAGGGGCACTTCCGGGCTTACCCCACTACAGTACAGTACAGTATATAATGCCTTTTGTCTGCCCCCAAAAAATTTCCTTGGAACCTAACCCCCTGCATTTACATTCAATCTTATGAGAAAATTGGATTCGTTTAACATCGTTTCACTTAAAGTTGCATTTTTCAGGACCATAACCACAACGTTAAGTGAGGAGTTACTGTACTTGCGTTCTCTATAAACAAATATAAGTGCTGCGTGTTATGCAGATTTACGTTCGCAGGTGTAACTAGCAAGCTGTGGTACTGTTCCTTTGAGAACAGCAGGCCTGATAATTCTGAGAGTGTCCCATGGGTAAGGGGCTGGATTCTGCAGGGGCATGTTTGGAAGACTCATGAGTTGGAATGTGCCTATTGCTATCCTGCATGATGGACAGTGGAGCCCTCATGGGCTGAGAGAGGAGGGCTCGTGTTGCCAATGGCTGGGAAAGAAAGTGAGCTGACTCCCGGCAGATACAGACAAGATTCCTCTCATGCTAAGGGCAGGTGGTAGCAAGGTGTCTCACAACCCTGGGAAGCGTCCTACTTTCTCACTAAACCTTCCAGTTGACCCTCTATGTCTGAATCAGGAATCATGCAAAATCACCCTTTGAGAATGTTTAGTGAGAAGGAATAGAACTGGGAGTTGCCCAAGATCAGTTCTGTCATAGAATCTTAGAATATCAGGGTTGGAAGGGACCTCAGGAGGTCATCTAGTCCCATCCCCCTGCTCAAAGCAGGACCAATCCCCAATTTTTGCCCCGATCCCTAAATGGCTCCCTCAACGACTGAACTCACAACCCTGGGTTTAGCAGGCCAATGCTCAAACCACTGAGCTATCCCTCCCCTGTCCATTCTTGCAGTGGTCTGGGAGTGTCAGAATGATGGAACCAATGGACCAGTTTTCCTATGCTGACTCTACACTAGCAAGAGATTCCCTTGCATGGGGGGAATCCTTATCTGCAAGGTTAGTGTAGCTTTGCAATCCTTTTGCACTATTGGAGCTACACAAGGGGCTATATTGCGGGACTGGATCTGGTTCTGGATCTGTAAACTGAAAGTGAAAAAGATAGTCTCTTAATATTTTAAGTGAAAACTTAGAATTTGCAGAATGCCAAACCTGTGAAAACACTCTAAAATTGCTATATCTCCTTTTTTCCCCTCCTCTCTTTTCCTTGATTTTCTTCTGTTTCTGATGTCTAATCAGTGAGGGTTACTAACTGTTTTATTTAAATTTAAGCACCAAATGCAGGACAAATTATTAGTCTATCGTTCAACCCCAAAAGTCTTGCAGCATCAATATAAAAAGATCTAACAGTGGTGATCCCGAACCACAAGCCATATTAGTCTTCGATGCAGAAATGGCTTTGATAGAGTGGGCTGGCGGTATGTTTTACACCCTACAGAAATTTGGATTTGGACGTATATTTAGTTCCTGGATCCAACTGTTATGTTCTCATCCAACCTCTCACATCATGATCCACAATGTGACCTCAGATACCTTCAGTCTCTTCCGGGGTCCTGGGCAAGGATGCACACTCTCTCCATTACTTTTTTTATTTGGATCTTGAGGCCTCGGAAATAGTTATTTGAGCTCATCCAGATATCCAAAGTATACATCTTGGTTCCATAGAAAATAAATTGATGTTATACGCTGATGATGTCCTTTTATATATATCCAAACTAGAACCCACTATTCCAGCCCTCCCATCACTAATTCAAAAATTTAGAGCAATATCTGGTTACAAAATAAATTGGGGAAAATTGGATCTATTGGAAATCTCCCAGTTGTCATGTAGTCAGGCTTTTTCCTCAGTGGAATTTCCTTAGGCAAACTGATGCAATTAAGTACCTAAGTGTAAAAGTACCAAGAAACATTAACAGACTAGTGAAGATAAATTTAGACCCTGTACTCTCTCAGATAACTAGTGATATAAAGGCATTGCCCTTTTGTGAGCCTGTGGGGAAGGGTTAATACAGTGCTTAATTGCTAATGAAAGAGGTGCTGGGGCTCAAGCAATTTTTTTACATTCATAACTGATGCAGCAAGCCCAGAGGTCCCGGGCTATGAACTGCCCAGAGGTGCCAGAGCTCAGCCCTAGCAAGCCCTGGCACAAATTAAGAAGCAGGTTAATACAATAAAAATGAATATTCAGAGTAGGCTCCTCTGTATGCTAATCAGCCTACCTGTATCTAATCCTTCCATTTGGGCATATGAAAGATTTCTAAAACAAAAACTGTTACTCTGCTGGTTTCATGACAACTCTGTTCTAGGAAAAAATCAACAGGTCTTACTGAAGGATTTGGTCTAAATTCAAAGGTTGGTGCAGAGGGAGACATATTCAGCATAGCAAAAGTGTCCCATATTCTAGAAGTTTTACAAGATGATTTTGATCTCAGGTTGCAGGGTGATACCGTAAAAATGCATGTTTCTTCACTGCCAGTCATTCTAGTGTATCCAGAAAGTCTTCCATTTCCCACCAAAAGGACTTACATTGCTTCATTACAGCAGTTCAGTTATAGTGTCCTCCTGAGGTGCATTGAGCTCCATCTTTGGATTTGAACATTGTGCTCAATGCCTTAATGTAGGCACCCTTGGAATCAGATTCATTGTACTACCTAACTATCAAAATGACCTTTTTGATCACGGGCACCTCAGCAAGAAGTGTGTCTGAGTTGGGAGCTCGGTCAACTCATACATCCTGCTGCGTCTTCCACAAATGTAGGGTGGTTTCAGAAACAGATCCTAGCTTTATTCCAAAATTAAATTTGATTTTTTTCATTGACAACAAGAGACATAATTGCCTTCTTTTTGTCCACATCCATCTGACCCAAAGGAGAAACTATGGCATTGGTTGGATGTAAGGCAAGCCTTCAAGATTTATCTGCAAGGAGCTGAGAGCTTAAGAAAAAGAACAGCCTTGCTGGTGTTATTTCAGAGAAGGAAAAGATGTCCTAAGGCACCTTAAATCATCAGTCTCACAGTGGATATGCTGGTACATTGCTGAGGCATATAGAGCAAAAAGACTTCATCCTCTATTGGGCACAAGAGCTCACTCAGCCCAAGCAGTGGTGACATCGTGCACTGACAAAGGGCAGGCCCCTCACAGAGAAATCTGTAAAACTGCAACTTGGTCATCCTGCATACATTTACCAAGTTATGCAAGGTAGGTAGTCTTCAGCCGATTCAGCCTTTGATAAGTGGGTCCTGCATGCTGTGGCGATTCCTTGTGATGTTAATTTGTTCCCTCCTGAGGATTTTTGTCATTTCTGAGAAAATCCCACACTGAGGATTTGTGGACCTACCCCTAAGAGAGACCTGGAGAATTTGTGGTTGCTTACCTGAAAACTTTCCCATCCTTAAAGGAATAGGACCACAGACCCAGCCCTCCCTGAGAATACAAGGGAGATCTTTCACTTGTGGTGAAGATCTCTGCTCTGCAGGAGTTAAAACCTTTCTTGGGGATAAAATTGTTTCTTGTTGACTGTGTTTTTCCAAGGTGTTGATGCAGCATAAGAGATTCTTTTTTTGTTTCACGGTCCAGAGGCGCTAGCTTTTGAAGCATCTTGTAACTGTGGGATTGGAGGCTAGTCCCTCGTCAGCCATTCAATCAGCTTTAAATCTGCCCTCTACAGCTACAGATGAATGGCAACCCACACTGAGGCTCTGTGCACCTATCCCTTCAAAGAAGGGAAAAAATTCAGCTAAGCAACCACAAATTCTCCAAGTCCCAGGTTGTTATGTGCTCCAGAGTGTATGAGCACCTCACAGTCTTTAATATATTTACCCTCACATCACCCCTGGGAGGGTAGGGAAGTACTATCATCCCTATTTTACAGATGGGGAACCGAGGCATAGAAAGAGACTTGCCCCACATTGCTCAGGAAGTCTGTGGTACAATAGGGAGTTGAAGCCCAGTCTCCTGGCTAATCACTGGAGTATTTTTCCTCTCTATAATGTTCAAAACATTTTTAAAGGGCTGGAATAAAATATGCTGTGGGATTGGAGATAAAAATTCACCTAGGGCCAGGTGTTGCTGGGTATCCTTTTCCTGACTTTGTCTATCTTATGTCGAACAGAATTCTCTTTCCTGGTCTCCTACAGTCAGTTTTTTCCTGTGGTTACACCTATGCCAGTGTATCTAGCCCAGTGTGTTCTCTGATTTGTCAAAGAATGCTCCAAGAAAGGTAGCTTTATAAGGTTTTGATAGCTCTGACTTGAAACACCAATATTTACCTAAATTCAAGTATTGCCTGCTAACATCAATACAATGTGTATTTTGATGGTACTTGTCAATGTTCCTTCCCCACTCTGAACTCTAGGGTACAGATGTGGGAACCTGCATGAAAGATGCCCTAAGCTTATTCTTACCAGCTAGGTTAAAAACTTCCTCAAACTTTGCCTTTTCCTTGAACCCTATGCTGCCACCACCAAGCATGTTAAACAAAGAACAGGGAAAGAGCCCACTTGGAGATGTCTTCCCCCCCAAAATATCCCCCCCAAGCCTTACACCTCCTTTCCTGGGGAAGGCTTGATTAAAAATCCTCACCAATTTGCATAGGTGAACACAGACCCAAACCCTTGGATCTTAAGAACAATGAAAAAGCAATCAGGATCTTAAAAGAAGAATTTTAATTAAAGAAAAAGTAAAAGAATCACCTCTGTAAAATCAGGATGGTAAATAGCTTACAGGGTAATCAGATTCAAAACATAGACAATCCCTCTAGGCAAAACCTTAAGTTACAAAAAGATACAAAAACAGGAATATACATTCCATTCAGCACAACCTACTTTACCAGCCATTTAACAAAAGGAAATCTAACGCATTTCTAGCTAGATTACTTACTAACTTAACAGAAGTTCTGAAGCGCATTCCTGACCTGGTCCCAGCAAAAGCATCACACAGACAGACAGACCCTTTATCCCCCCGCCCCTCCAGCTTTGAAAGTATCTTGTCTCCTCATTGGTCATTTTGGTGAGGTGCCAGCGAGGTTATCTTAGCTTCTTAACCCTTTACAGGTGAAGAGGTTTTGCCTCTGGCCAGGAGGGATTTTATAGTTCTGTATCCAGATGGGTGATTACCCTTCCCTTTATATTTATGACAGTCCTGTACAAGGAAAAACTGTCAATATAAACTTCAAAGCTTTTCCTATTTTTAGATTTATTCACTCTACAGTTCTTCAGTAGCTTCCTGATCACACATTAGTCAAACTCTGCAGTGGCACAATGATAGTTCTCTCGTTGCACCAGCATATTGAACTGTCTACCGCCAGCCTTTGCATCAAGAATTTCCTTACATTCCTACTCTGCCATATAGGAATTCAAGAGCAGAATGTATATAGCATATTAAAATATGTGATCATTTTAGGCAAGATATCTTCTTTTCCTGAGAATGAGATGATATTGATTTCTCTGGTGAAGGAATTAAAATTGACTTGAGGGGGATTTCTTTCATATGGTTAGGGTTTTTTAAAAGCCACGTGGCCCTCGTCAGAGTTGCTGTAACTGCTGAAGACAATATTTGCTGAAGTTTTAGGAATACAGAAGATCTAAAGTTAAGTTGAACTCTACCTTTCCAGCAGGCGAACTGGTTGAGCAGAAAAACATTTTGCTTTATGGAAGCTAAAAGGCATATATAACTGTAATAGTCTTAAATGATGAATAGTATTGTGCTATTATTCATATTCAGAAATGCAGCTAGTGTCCTTGGTCTACATTTTGTGAGAGCTATGCTAATTTTTTTGTTTCAAAATACAGATGAACGTGATCAGCATTTTGTTTTCTAACCCCATGCTAAACCTACACTGGAGCTTTTTAATCTTTCTGAAATCTGACAGTATTTCTCCTGCAACTGTTCCTCATTTTTATGTAGCTACTTTGCATATCTATATAATAAATAAAAACTAAAATATTTTCCCACTTTTGATCCAAGCAGTTAGCCAATATTTGGGGTCTTGCAGGTTGTTTCCATTAAGAAGAGAAGTTGATGATGGAGTCAGGTATCTTTGATGTAATCCTGTTCATTTACAAAGAGTGTACACAAAGTCCTCTTTCCCTAAACACAGTAGGAATCAAACATCACACAGCTTTCTTTTATCACAGTTCCAAACCTCTTTCCAACCAGCACTCTACCCAAAGGCTCTGTCTCTTAGCTTTTTCTCAGGGCCACACTACAAGTGCTCTTCTGTCTGGCTGTCAGACTTCCTTGCTGCCTTTTCTGTGATCTTCTGTGGTGTTTCTGTTGCTTCTTTCGCACATACATAGCTCCATCCAGCAACACCCAGCCCCCTATATTTGCATTCAGACTCCAGGGAAAATCTCTCAGTACCTACTCCTGCCTTGCATGGGAGCCTGCGTTTTGAGCAGTGGCTCCTGTTTTTTCAGCTGTCTATTCCATAAAGGAGCTTAATTGCTCTTTACGTTTATTCTGGAAAACTGTAGCTTTTACAAGGTTTCACCCAACCTCCAGCTTAAAAATATTTATGTATTTGAAATATTAGGAAAATAGAATATTAAGGACAAAAATCATCTCTCCTTTGAACTCTGAAAGGAGAGAATGGTGAGTGATTTTGAATTATTTTTAGCTCTGTAGCTAGCAGTGAGTAAATACATTATTTAGACCTTTTACCAAAAACACAGTAATTTATTCTTCGTACCAGTCAACCAGCAACACCTTCTTACACCCACTAGCACAGTTAGTCACTTCTTTTGTAGATCTTTACAAACAAGCTAACCCAATATTCAAATATAATTGAGACAAACTTGCATGCTTCTCTACAGTCAGGAAAAATCAGCTGTTACCTTAACCCTAACAGGCAAAAATAACTTCTGGGCCTGACTCTGCTCCTTGGAGTTAGAGGCTAATAGTTTTTCTCAGAAGGTATTTTGCTCTTTTAAGCTCTTATGAAATGGATAATACCCATTGCCCTTTGTAGCGATAGTCTGTCTGGACATACTGTTTGAGGGGTCTGCCTGTTTTGGAGCCTGACTCCTCTGTGACCTTTCTATGTGCCTCACTTGGTGCCTGAGTGTAAAGGCTGTTCCTTCTGAGCCAGCCATGAGCCGGGCAGGGAGTGTCTTCCTCTGTGAGAATTATACCTCAGTAAAAAACTTCCCCATGTCTTTACCTCATCTTGGATCCAGCATGTGTCTGTTTCCCTGCTGACACAGTGTCCTTCTGCAGAGTGAAATTCACCCCATGTACCACTTCTCAAAATATGGTTAACTTGAGATTTCGTTGGTGCAGTAGGCCTTGTGCTGATGGTCTCAGGAATTTCAGGCCAGCAAAGCAGACACATTATCTTTGTATGATAATGACATTGGGATCCTCCAAGGAGTAGCCTACACATCTGACATGCAGGAGGGTTATTTTTATTCTGATCAAACTGCAGTCAGTGGGGAGGAATGTGTAAGAGGCCATGGCTGGATATTAATTTTGGGCTCTTCCCCAAGACAGAAGATCTGTTCTGGAGGTCAGTATGAGGGAGTCATTTGCCTCTCTCCTCTGCAGTATTTCTGGAGAAGCAAATGGGTAGTCACTGACCCCAGGAACAAATCTGCCAATTATGAAAAGGCACTAAAGTGGCCATCAGAAGCTGAGATTTTTTGGGAAACAGTTGGCCACTGATGGAGTCCTTCCCTCTCACCTCAATTTATTAATTTTAAAAATGTATAAAAAAATACCCTGGGTGATTCATAGCCAAATGACCCATATTCTGTTCTATAGAGGTTCTTCTATTGCCCTGATCACCATGAATCCCTTCCAGGAGTGCATTAAGCAACATGATTAATGTCTGTCATATGTGATTTGTTCCCTCTTATCCTCTTCCCGGAGAAAGTATTGTGTGCAGTGGAATGTTTTGGTAGTTTTTTTTTAATTTTAATAAATATGCACATGTTGCTATATGGTTATATTAGAGAAGGCCAGATTGAAGTAGTATCCCTTGTCCTTGGAGCAGAAGGTGATGAGGTTTTTGATGGTCCTTAGTTTCTGTGTGAGTTCGTTCCACAGTCGTAGATTGACTCCCAAGAAAACTTTGTCTCCTGCACAGAAAAGCTTTAGCCTTATGGAAGAAAGTTCCATTGTGCCTAAGAAGCGCAGCTGTCGACCCTGGTCCTTATCCCACAACTGTAGTCTTCTAGATAATCTGGGCCTAGGCCAGGGGCAGCCCTAGACTAGCTGCCAGCAACTGGTGCCCTAGGCGAACCATGCAATCGGCACCCCCACTCCCAAACCCCAAGGGCAGATCTAGGCTGAGGTTTTTGGTAAACTGGGAAACATTTTGCCCCTTTTTTCCTTTTAATGTTTTTTAAGCATTTTTTTTTTAAATAGAGGCTTAATTATTCGGTTTGTCCATCCATCTATCTGTCCAACCAATGTTTCTGAGATCAGATAAAATAGAGACACTTAATTTTCAGAATAGATTTGTACACAACAGCATCATATATGCTTTATGCATCAATATGCTTTATGCCTTAATTGCCATGCATGCGCAGTTTTGTGTTGCAACCTTCATGCTGTTCATATCCAGTGAACTTGATTGTGCTTGGTCTTTGGAGAACTATGCTTTTTAATGCTCTGCCCGTTCAACAGAAGCTTGCTCAGACTGTCTACTGATTTATCTATTCAACTGAACATAGGCCATTAAAACAGAGTACTGAATATGCTTGTGCTTTAGACAAAGATTAGACTTTATTTTCAAAGTTTGAATAGTTTTTATTCTGGTGCATGTTGGTGCTGTATTTGCCGAGCTTGATCCAAAAGAAATGAAGCACGTGGTTAAAGCAAAGAGTGGCATGTGGTTCATGAACCCCATAATTAGTTCCTCTTCCTAGCTCTAAGCAGTAATTAAATCTGCCACTTCTGCTCTGCTGATTCATTTATTTAGCTATTTAATTGCTCAACTGAATACATCTTTATCTCCGGAACTGCAACATTTTATTCAGACAAAGAAATAGCATAATCCATTTTTTTCCAAGATCAGGGACGTGTGAAAGAAAAGAGCATTAATACTACATGATTTGGTGGTGTTGTCACTTTTTACTTATCAAATAAAACAGTGTTTAAGGGAAAACTTCAACTGATACTTAAGGATAGCTTTCCATATATAGGGTTGTTTCCTCTCAGAGCTCATTATGTCAAACTTTGAATACTAATAAATCTATTCCAAGTTGCGATCAGGGTCATGAGTTAAACAGAGGAGCTCTCAGGGAATAATAGCAATAACTATATATAAAACAGGAAATCCAGCCACTACTTTATTGGCAGCAGATTTTTATCAACATTTTTAAAATGTAGATGTACAGCACACTGAACAGTAGCTTTCCTATAAAAAGCTCCTTTTGGGGATATTTCTGAGGAGTATGTGATTTACGTCAATGATGTCTTTGTCAGATTCATCTACCCGTCCTGCAGTTGGGTCCATAAAGCACAATGTCTTGAGTACATTCAAGCTTACTAACGAGAGTATTTGTACCATGCTGATACACATTTCCATAGGTGCAGTTTTCCTCACTGTGTATTTTTAGCATCCTTTGAAGGATGTAGAAAGATTCCTCGATCACTTTTATCCATAGTTTGCAAAAATGGATGGGAGAAGCATTGTGTAAAACAGTAAGGTCTAACTGACAATTAGTTTGAGAAGGAACCTGCTTTGGAAGTTGGAAAAAAAATTAGTAACCTTTTTTAATTGTCATGTCTTTGTTCTGTCTGTCCATCTAAAGTTTTATACCAGGCATGTCACTGTTGTCTGAGTCTATTTCACTCAGTTAGATTAATATTTATATTGGACTTCTTGCTGTCCTCTTACCAAGCTAGTTGTGTTCAAAACTGTGCAGCTCTCTAGATAGATCATTGTTTTAAATTCATTATTTAAAATTGTTCACCAGTTACCACTGGAGTAAAGGTTTTTTACTTGTATGAAGCTTTTGTTCGGTTCTTAGTAACTAGGCAAGAGTTTTGCCTGGGTAAGGACTTTAGGACTTGGCCCAAAGATACTTACATTGCACTGTTTTTATTGATTTTATTGTTATGCTTCTGCGTGAGCCTTCATTAAACAAATGACAACGGTTTTCCAACCTTGCCAAAACTGGAAATCTGGCAAGCAACTCTGTCCTTACAAGATTGTCCCATGATTTTCTCATAGAAATATAGGGCTGGAAGGGACCTCAAGATGTCAAGTCCAGCCCCCTGTGCTGTGGCAGGGCCAAGTAAACCTAGACCTTCCCTGACCGATGTTTGTCCAACTTGTTTTTAAAAGCTTCCAATGAAGGGGACTCCATGACTTCCCTTGGAAGCCTATTCCAGAGTTTAACTACCCTTATAGTTAGAAAGTTTTTCCTAATATCTAAACTAAATCTCCCTTACTGAAGGTTAAGCCCATTACTTCTTGTCCTACCTTCAGTAGGCATATAAGGCAATGGATCACCATTCTCTTTATAACAGCCCTTAACATATTAGAAGACTGTTGTCGGGTCCTCTTCAGTCGTCTTTTCTAAAAACTAAATATGCCCAGTTTTTAACCTTTCCTCATAGGTCATTTTTGTTGCTGTCCTCTGGACTCTTTCCAATTTGTCCACATCTTTCCTAAAGTGCGGTGCCCAGAATTGGACACAGTACTCCAGCTGACACCTCACCAGCAACAAATAGAATAGTTACCTCCTGTGTCTGATTATATACAACACTACTGTTAATACACCCCAGAATCATATTAGCCTTTTTTGCAGCTGCATCACATCGACCACTCCTACTCAGTTTCTGGTCCACTCTCACCCCTGGATCCTTTTCAGCAGTACTATTACCTAGTTATTCACCAGTTATTCACCATTTTGTAGGTTTCAGAGTAGCAGCCATGTCAGTCTGTATCCGCAAAAAGAACAGGAGTACTTGTGGCACCTTAGAGACTAGCAAATTTATTTGAGCATAAGCTTTAGTAGGCTACAGCTCACTTCATCAGATGCATAGAATGGAACATATAGTAAGATGATATATATATATATAGAGAGAGAGAGTATGATAAGGTGGAGTAAGAGGCTAATTAATTAAGATGAGCTATTATCAGCAGGAGAAAAGAAACTTTTGTAGTGATAATCAAGATGGCCCATTTAGACAGTTGACAAAAAGGTGTGAGGATACTTAACATGGGGAAATAGATTCAATATGTGTAATGACCCAACCGCTCCCAGTCTCTATTCAAACCCAAGTTAATGGTATCTATAGTTTGCATATTAATTCAAGCTCAGCAGTTTCTCGTTGGAGTCTGTTTTTGAAGCTTTTCTGTTGCAAAATTGCCACCTTTAAATCTGTTACTGAGTGGCCAGAGAGGTTGAAGTGTTCTCCTACCGGTTTTTGAATGTTATGATTCCTGATGTCAGATTTGTGTCCATTTATTCTTTTGCATAGAGACTGTCCGGTTTGGCCAATGTACATGGCAGAGGGGCATTGCTGGCACATGATGGCATATATCACATTGGTAGATGTGCAGGTGAATGAGCCCCTGATGGCATGGCTGCTGTGATTTCAACATGATTCCACCATGATTTCAACAGTTTCCATCCCACCATCAACGTCAGCCTAGACCAATCCACACAAGCGGTCCATTTCCTGGACACTACTGTGCCAATAAGCGACGGTCAAATAAACACCACCCTATACCAGAAACATACTGACCACTATAATTACCTACATGCCTCCAGCTTCCATCCAGGACACACCACACGATCCATTGTCCACAGCCAAGCTCTAAGATACAACCACATTTGCTCCAATCCCTCAGACAGAGACAAACACCTACAAGATCTCTATCAAGCATTCTTACAACTACAATACCCACCTGCTGAAGTGAAAAAACAGATTGACAGAGCCAGAAGAGTGCCCAGAATTCACCTACTACAGGACAGGCCCAACAAAGAAAATAACAGAACGCCACTAGCTGTCACCTTCAGCCCCCAACTAAAACCTTTCCAGCGCATCATCAAAGATCTACAACCTATCCTGAAAAATGATCCCTCACTCTCACAGATCTTGGGAGACAGAACAGTCCTCACTTACAGACAGCCCCCCAACCTGAAGCAAATACTCTCCAGCATCCACACAACAAAAACACTAACCCAGGAACCTATCCTTGCAACAAAGCCCAATGCCAACTCTGTCCATATATTTATTCAATTGACACCATCACAGGACCTAATCACATTAGCCATGCCATCAGGGGCTCGTTCACCTGCGCATCTACCAATGTGATATATGCCATCATGTGCCAGCATTGGTAAACCGTTGATAACTACTCTGAGTACAATCTTTCAACCAGTTGTGCACCCACTTTATTATAATTTAATCCAGACCACATTTCCGTAATTTGCTTATGAGTGTGTCATGCGGAACTCTTGTCAAAGCCTTACTAAAATCAAGGTATATCATGTCTACTGCTTCCCCCATCCACTAGGTCAGTAATCCTATTAAAGAAGGAAATTAAGTTGGTTTGACATGATTTGTTCTTGACAAATCCATGCTGATTATTCCTTATAATCCTATTATCCTCCAGGTGCTTACAAATTGATTGATTAATAATTTGCTTCAGTATCTTTCCAGGAATTGAAGTTAGGCTAACTGGTCTATAATTCCCTGGTTCTCCTTGTTTCCCTTTTTAAAGGTAGGTACTATGTTTGCCCGTTTCCAGTCTTCTGGGACCTCTCCCGTCCTCTGGGAGTTCTCAAAGATAATTGCGAATGGCTCCGAGATTAGTTCAGTTAGTTCCTTAATGCATCTAATTTATCTAAATATTCTTTAACCTGTTGTTTCCCTATTTTGGCTTGCATTCCTTCCCTGTTGTTAATGTTAATTGTGTTGAGTATCTGGTCATCATTAACCTTTTTAGTAGAATGAACAAGGAGTACTTGTGGCACCTTAGAGACTAACAAATTTCTTTATAAATTTATTTATAAAATAAATTTGTTAGTCTCTAAGGTGCCACAAGTACACCTCGTTCATTCTGCTGATACAGACTAACACGGCTACCACTCTGAAACCTTTTTAGTGAAGACCGAAGCAAAATAGGCATTAAGCATCCTAGCTTTCTTGATGTCATTAGTTATTAGCTCTCCTTCCCCTCTAAGTAGAGGACCTATGCTTTCCTTTGTCTTTCTCTTGCTCCTAATGTATTTAAAGAACCTCTTCTTATTGCCTTTTATGTCCCTTGCTAGGTGTAACTCACAGTGCCTTAGCCTTTCTTATTTTGACCCTACATACTTGTGCTGTTGTTTTGTACTCTTTATCAATTTGATCATGTTTCCACTTTTTGTAGGATTCCTTTTTCATTTTCAGGTAATTAAAGAGCTCGTGATGGAGCCATATTGGCCTCTTACTATTCTTCCTCTTTCCTTTTACATTTGGAATAGTTTGTAGTTGTGCCTTTTAATATTGTTTCTGTGAGGAACTGGCAACTTTCCTGAACTACTTTCTTCCCAGAGGACTTCCCTACCAGTTCTCTGAGTTTGTCAAGTCTGCTTTTTTGAAGTACATTGTCCTTATTCTTTGCTCTCACTCCTTTCCTTTCCTTAGAATCATGAAATCTATTATTTCATGGTCACTGTCACCCAAATTGCCTTTCACCTTCAGACTCACTACCAATTCCTCCCTCTGGGTCAAAGGATTTTGTATAAGATTTATCTAAAACTTAAGCGTTTTAGATGTATTTCTTGAATTAAACCAAAAAGTTCATCCATCACTATGCACATAGGCTCTGACTTCTATTTTTCCCAAAGGGTGTTTCACCCCGCTCTGCCCAAGGCCCTGCCCCACGCTGCCTCCCCCGCCCCTGCTCTGCCCCCTCCCCCAGGCCTCACCCTCACTCCAGCCCCAGAACACCCACAGAGTCAGCATCTATGACTATGCTCAGTGCACTAGCCCCAATTTCTTATGGCTTGTCTACATGGTGGAGAAATACACCAGACCCTTGCTGGTGCATACTAATGGTTCCCTAATGAGTGTAGCGTAGTACTGTTTCAAATGACACTATGTTAAAGCACACCAGCAGGGTCTTCACGGACCAACTAATGTGCAACACACTTTAGAGATCATACCCCTGTAGAGTGCACTACTGCCACTGTTTAGATAAGCCCTTTGAGTCTATTTTTTAAAAAAAGAACTAAGACATCCATCTTGGATGATAACCATAACAAGTAAACCATCTCAGACCCGCATATTAAGCATTTTAATAAAAAGAAGCACTTTTCATTGTGGAAGTACATGCAACTATGTGCAATGTAGTACCTGGGAATAAAAAGTTTTCCATTGTTTTCGACAGAAATTTGGTGCACAGTAGTTTACCACAGCAATTCAGGAACCTTTTCAAATGGTTTTTATCCCTGCTCTAGTATCATGCAAGGGCGTTATGTTAGTGTGTGTAAATTATAGAATGACATACTGTGCACAGGTGTATGAATACACTGACGTGATAGATGGAGAAGAGAGATAAATAGATCACCCACCTGATCACCCTTTAAACATTTTTCACATTTAGGAGTCTGAGTAGCAGCCGTGTTAGTCTGTATTCGCAAAAAGAAAAGGAGGACTTGTGGCATCTTAGAGACTAACCAATTTGTTTGAGCATAAGCTTTCGCGAGCTACAGCTCATGCATCCGATGAAGTGAGCTGTAGCTCACAAAAGCTTATGCTCAAATAAATTGGTTAGTCTCTAAGATGCCACAAGTCCTCCTTTACATTTAGGAGTGTCTGTGGTAGGAAATAGGGAATTGTTATGGCACACTTCCCCTCACATTAACCTAGCTATTGTCATCCTACCATCAACAGGCTGGAAATTGCTATCCTTCAGAGACTGCTGGGTTTACAAGCAGTGGAATGCAATTGAAACTCCTCCCCTCCCCACAGCAAGCATTGCCCAGCAACTTGTAGCAAGCAGCTGTCACCAGCCGCAATGGGAACTGGATGTTTGCAAAGTAATGTACATGCTTTAGATCTGGTCACTGTATAGTGAGCCACTTTGCTAAATCCTTTTTTGTAATCTGTAATTTAGTTTTAAGTCTCATTATCCAGCAATATAGTTCAAAACCAAAGGCCAGAATCTGATCTCACATACACCGGTGTAGCTCTAGTGTGGCAGTGAAGTCAGTAGAGTTACACTGGTGTAAAAGTGGTGTAAGTGGGATGAGACTCAGGTCCTGATCCTGGGAGCAAACATACAACAGTGCATGTAGTTTATTAGCACAGTAATAACTTTATGGAAGTGAATCTCATATTAATATGTTCAAGCTATGGAAAACGTGTCATTTTTGACATGACATAACCAACTGCAACTGTGGAAGACGGGGCCACAGATGATCAGACTTGCTACCCTAAGTCAGTTATCTGGTGGACATGTGCTCTGATACCTATACATATTAGTTACCAGCTTTCACACATGATTTACTGAGTGAGTTATATAGTACCTACACAAGAAAACTAATGGAGGCATAGCAATCTATAACTAGAAATGTACAACTTCGATAGCATGTTCATATGTCCTATGCTTGGGTGGATTTTGTTTTTAATCTCTGTCTCATTTATTTCTCTGTACTCCTGCTGTACACTGAGAGAGTCTTTACAATTTTATCACATTAGAATGTGACATTCCTGGCCTTGACAGTGCTTTTGTTTGGATATTTATAGCAGCTTCTGGTCATTGTTGAGCAAAGGAGATTGCCCTGCCCTCTGGCCCTTTCTTAAGCAGATTTTGGGCAGAAGCTCCTCTCATGTGGCACTAATTGAAATGATTGGTGGAGGGGTGTGGTGAGCTCACTGTGCCTGACTCTGGCTTATCTGCCAAGGGCTAAACCAGGGGAGAGGAGAGGGAGGGGAAAAAAAGAAAAAAAAAAATAAGCAAAGCTTTGCCTCATTCCAGTAGGGCTCAGGGCTCCCGGCCATCTGTCCACCCTTGGAATCAGAAGACAAATAGAGGGACCACACTCACTATAACTGTGCAGAAGGAAATTGTTCGGACACTGTGGCTGAGCTTTGCATTTGAAGTGCGGGCTTTGAGAGCGGCTCAGCAGGTCAGTACTTCTACCAGTCAGATTTATTTGTTCAGATGATGTAGAGGGTTTTAGCTGAAAATCTTTAGTATTAGAAATGGTATGTTATTTTCAGGAGTTAGATTGCAATTGAAGGACACGTTTCTTTGAAGCTTGAAGACTGAAACTCAGCTTGCTCTATTTGCTGTCCCATATGCATTATGATTCTGATCAGAGTTTTGTTTATCTAGCTGACTATTACTGGTGACATCCGATGGCTAGGGCAGCCTAACAATGGGCAAATCTTTAAAAGATTTAAACTAACAAGTTGCTTGAAAAGTGATTTGAATGGAGATGTTTTTATATGTGTGGCTTATCATCTGGACAAGTGTGCTACATTAAAATACGTATTAGGGATTGTCATTGGAAATATGTGTGCTTCATTTTGGTGAGTAACTCAGCCTGAGTCTGCAGCTTGAGAATTTAAATGCTGTAACACCATTTAGAGCCCCCCCCCCCCCGCCTCCGATAATAGTTTGCTGTAAGTTTAATGTGAAACGGGGAAAGGCAAGAGCAAGCTATTCGCTATGAAAACCACGAGCTGTAGTGGAATGATTAGAAAGGCAGAGGCTAAGAAGTTTTTGACATATTGTAAACTGGCATTACAGTAAAAAATCAAGTGAATTGTAATATTTTCTCACGTAGGGAGGTTTCATCATTTGAAGTTACATGAACATATTTAATATTTCATTCCAAAGTCTTGGGGTTTTTTTACCTTACTAATGAATGAACTTAAGTAAACAAGTGTATAGTCTAATGCTGTACATTGGACAAGAGAAATAAAGAAAAAGTACAACTTCTTACATCATATTTATTTTACTTAAGGAAAATTCAGTAGTATTCAGCAAATTAACAAAAATGTTATAATAATGGTAATAAAATCATCGTAGGTCTCTGGATTTTTTAAAAGTCAAACTATTATTTTTAGGATGGAAAAACTGTACAGTTAAGGCTAACTACATTTAAATTCATGTGACACATCTGTTATATAATTTCATATAAGCATCTTGAAGATCTGAATTATTTTTAATGCTGTATATTTAAACAGTCCTGTTACGTTTAAATATATCCATATGATTTCTGTTATGTTTGTATTTCTGAAGATAGTTTATTTGATCTCTTTCCTGATGATCATTTTTTACAATATGTATGAACTGAATATTTAATAGCCACATGATCTCGTGTAAAATTACGTTCAACAAAGTCAAGTCACAGCAGGAAATTATTTCAATCACTGTGCATGCGTGCCTTCAAATTTAAAAAAGAAATATGAATTGTGTTATTACAAAATTATCCCTTTGTCAGACCCAGCTATTTCACTTATTTCCTTCTTTATATGAAGTTTTTAGAAGTGAAACGATAGTGAAAAATGGAGTCAAGTAACTGGTAATCCATTTGTCCACTGCTTTTCTCCGTGTCTGGTGCAAAGTTCCAGCACTGTCACTGGATTATTCAAAATGGATTCTAAGAACCAGCCATACCAAAGGTGGGCAAGCGCTTAATAAAGGGTTTATGGATAGTTCTGATAGATACTTGCCGTTTATTTTTAAAAAAACTTTTAGTGATGCAGCTGTTGTATTAAAAAAAAATCTAGTCAGAGAAAAACATGAAAATATGTTGAGGAGTAACGACACATCTTTAGTAAAGGTACATGAAGAATATTGATAGCAGTTATACAAGTTGATATCGCTTGTGCACTATGAAAGAAGATCCCCTGTATATTTATCATCCCAATCCACAAATATGTCATAAAATAAGTATTCAGGTGGATGTATTTCTTGTCTGGACCAATACTGTTCCTTATAATTGCTGGCCTCTTATTCATCACTTTATGAACTTTTTCATAATGTTAAAATCAATAGCTGGTAGTTCCCTCAAGAACTGTATTTTAACACTTGGCATACTGTATGTGGTGATAATGCAATGAGATGTGACTATATTAAATGTTTATTCTTAAGTGAATGAACATATTTTTTCTGTACTTTAAAGAAGCTAAAACCCCAGCAAGTGCACTGCTAGTGATATTAGCAAGAAAAACAGTAGCATAAGAAAGCATCATTATTTTAAAACGGCCTCACAGTAGTCATTTTGGTAATATTCTTAGTGCTTAATGTCTGTTCCATACCCTGAATGCTAGATTTGATTTTCTTTCAGGTAGTTTATAATTTTTAATTTTAGTGCATTATTAATTGCCATAGGGCTAGATCCTTTTTACTCAGTTCTTATGCCCACAAAGGTTTGTCTGAAGAAGGATTTGAGTTATAAATGAGTCAGGGCTTCAGGATGTGGCCCATGCTATTCAGAATTCCGTTTACGATTAGGCCTTTGTGAGGGGATTTGTGTTTGACATTAATTAGAACTGATTTGGCTGGTATTTTTTTAGTACGAAATTTCACAACACTGGCTTATTCGTTGAATAATATACAGATAAAGTTTTGAACGCTTTGTCAGTGTCCCCTGCAAATTATGAGACATATTCTGTTACCCTGCACAAATGTGTAGTCATTTATATCCTTGAAAATTAGGTACAAAAAGTTACTATATCTGAATGGTAGTAATTTGTACCCAAGTTGCCCTCACTTTGTACTTGGTGCAGCGCAAGAGTGAATCGGGCCCTCCATCTTTACTAAGGACCAGACTCTTATGGCAGGGAAAGATGACAGCACGCTTCTTCCATGCTGCACGTATCGTGGAAGAGAAGACACCTGTATACAGTGTGGGAGGCTTCCAAAAGTACCAGGGAATATGGCTGGGGCCAAGTGGCTGTGGGTGCATGGGACACTTGCTTGGAGAAGAGGGTCTTCAGAAGCTGGGAGAAAGGGGAGGGATATTAGGCCAGGGATATTAGAGCATGCACTGGTGAGAAGTTGCAGGAGGAAGCTTGAGTGCTAGTCAGAGTGAGGGGTAATGACAGCTTTTGGCAATTAAGGGTGGTCAGGATGAAGGGCTGTTGAGTGCTATTGTGGGAGGTTTCTATAGCTGGGAGGGAAGTCAGCTATGGGTTCTTTTTGGACGATTATTGCATAAAGGATCCAGAGCTGGGAAGTGAGCATCAGGATGCTTGTTATCAAGGGCAGAGGGAGGCATTGGCAGCGGAGGCGGAGGCAGATCAGATGTAACAGTTACAAGGTGGGTGCATGGGGTGGGTTCCGCAATGAGGAGGCGTGAGATTCCGAATAACCTTCAGAGGTCTCTGCTACGTATATGGAAGCAGCAAAGCAAATGATTATAAACATCGAAAGACAGCAATTGCACTAATTACAAACCACGGTGAAGTCTAAAAATAAACTGAAATAGCGGTTTTTAGTGTTGCAAATTCATTGTGAGTTCCTATGAAAATAAAGTATTTCTGTAATTATATTTTTCTGTAAATTCTAATAACTCTTTCTGGCAGGAACATGTAGAATGCACAGAAATATAGTTGCACAGAATTTTTAAGACAATGTTGTTTTTTAAATCCAAATCTATCATATTAATAACTGCATTTTGCCACTTCAATTTGCTAAGCAACAGATGCACTTTGTTGCTTATGAAGCACCAAAGGAAAGAATGAATCCACACAAGAAGCAAGAGCTTATGTAAAGTTCATGAACAGTAGCAGAAAGATTGAATAATGAGTTCTGTAAATCTTGTTCCTTAAATATTTTAATGTAACTGGGATATTTTTCTGTGCTGGCTGCCGTCAGTGATAGAAGTATCAACAGGAGAAATATGGGTCACTTGGGTTTTAGCATTAAGCAGCAAATCCAGGGTCAATAGGATTTAGTTGAGATGTTCAGGTTTATTCAGTACATTTAGTTAATGAATGGTGGGTGGGGGAGAAGAAAAAAGTTTGTGGCAGGATTGGTGGAGGGGACAGAATGGCCTCCTGCCAAGTGGTACATCCTGCTGTAATTCTTCCTGATTGATAGATATTCCATAGGACAAAAAAGGAGCTGAGTGATGGGGATTTTAATTAAAAAATACCAGCACTAAATCCAGCTTTTTTGGATTAAAATTCAGCAGAAATACTTTGTAACAGACATCCATCTAGTATGAGGGCTTGTTTTGTTTTGTGTTTTGTTTTATTTATTAACGTTAACCTTTAACTGAGGGCAGTGGCGTTGGTAGAATTTTTATAGTGTGGGGGGTTCTGAAAGCCACTGAGCAAAATTGTAAATCTTGTATAGGATGAAACCACTTCAAGCCAGGGGGTGCTGCCCCCACTCCGAGCACCCCTAGTTCCAGAACCCTTGGCTGAAGGGAAAAAAACTATAATGTGTTTAAGCACCTAGACACTGCCTATAAGACTATGAAAATACTCAGAGACATCACATATGAAACCCCATCAGTAAGAAATGTTTGATTCAGCCACAAAAAATCATGTTTAGGTCAATTAATTCACACTTTAATATAATGCAAACTTCCTGCCAAACAGAATCATGATCTCTACAATATGAATGGCCTGAACTGTATTAACCTGGACTCTGAAACTCTATGTTCTGTCAAACATTTCCATACATATTCTTAGGCATTTTGATTTGGGTTCAACTCCCCCAAATCCTCCTTATAGAGTGGCCAGTTTTATAAATCAGTGTAATAAGTACATTGGGGCCTGTTTTTAAAGATAAAAAGCTTTTATTTAAATTTAAAAGAAAATGTTGCTGAATAATTTTGTTCCTAATGGGCCAATTTAGGTATTTGTTCACTCTGTCCCTATTGGGCAAAACTCCAACTGAAATCAGACTTTTTCCCAAGGCTAGAGAGGACATTTAGATTCTGCTGAACTTTCCTTCTATATCTACCCCCTCAGAGGTTTGGACTGGACTTCTCAGCCAGCCCTGGGAGTTTTATCTGACTAAAGACCAAGTAAAACTACCAAGACTGGGTGCACTGACTTCAATAGACATGTCCCTGAGGAAGTAGTAGGCAAGGACCATAGGATTTGACCATACCACAAGCTATTGGCAGGCTTCAGAGTAGAGACACTGTGTACCTGCTTGTCTTGAGAACATCTTCTCTGCTTAGGTAGTCTCGTGGTGGTTACTCCTAGGTCCTGTCATGTATGCAGGCCTTTGAGAATGTTCTCTCAGCACCTCTCAATAAAATTTGCATTTGAGCTAGTTGAAAAATTATGAAATTTTGACAGTTTGTAAGAAAAATGTGGTTTATCAGCTCAAAAATATTTCAAAAATTTGAAACTTTGAGATGGCCTGAGCTTAAAAAATGGCATGACTTTATTGATACTCAAATGAAGGCATGGATTTTTTTTCAATTGCTCTGCTATGTCATAACTACATTGGCTCCCCAGTACTGCACAGCGAACCCCACGTACGTGTGAAGCAAGTAGGGTTTCAGAAGTGTGTACAGGACAGTGAGAGTACTCCCTAAAGGTTTTATCAACTTTGAAATGGAAAGAGTCATAGATCTGTTTGTTGGCAGCAAGAAGGACTGGCCATTCATGCTAAATTCAGGATTTCGCTGAGTGATACAGTGTGGTAGAGACTGCAAGGAGCCATCACCGACAGCACAGCCCATATAAGGGCCCAGCAGAATATGCATCCCCTTCAGCCAAGAGAGAACAGGTATATAATGCAAACTTGGCAAAATGGCACACAGCACTCTACAGGGAGCAGAGACATCACATGAAGGGAATAAGCTTCATTACCCAAAGGCAGGATGCCTTCTGGTGCTCCCTTTGGAGCAGTGTGTCTCCATAGCACTCGTTTAGCCTTTGTGCAATTTGCACAATCAAGCCCTGAAAAAGCTGTTTTTACCAACATATTCAGGGCCCAGTCCTGCCACCCTTACTCCCTTTGGATACTATCCACACCATTTGAGGCCAGTGCAAAATCTATCCACCATTGAAACCTTATTAAGAGGATAGAGTCAGGCCTTCAATAAACATGAAACTTTTTGTGGCTGTCATTCAGATTGCAAAAACTTCGTATGTGTCTAGGATCTCATTAGAATGGCTATGGGCGGGTGTCAACGCCTAGCCAGGAAGTTATAATGGAAGTTTTGCCTACACTGGAACACTGAACATGGATATAGAAAAGCAACAAAGCGTAATAAAGAACGATAATATTTAAAAAAGACACAAACCTTTTTAAACTCACAGCCCCTCTGATCAATAATTGTCATGCCGGGTTGAGCTCAGCACTGCAAGCCAGCCACCCCAGCTCCAGTAAGAGCTGACTATGTTTGATTAAGCTGATTAAGGAGGCTAATTGCTTTTATTTTTATTTGTTTGTAGCTTTCCTCAATGTGAAATTAAAATAAACTAGATTAAGAAATACATACTTTGCTCCTTGTGCCTGAGGTAACAGACCCTTTAACCTCCAACTCTGCTGGCATATGGGTTTGGGATTTTGGTTGGTAGAGGTAAGAGCAAATGTGAAACTGAGATCCAGGTTTTGATTCTCCGATTTTCAAGGTGTTTAGATCTCTGATTTTGGTTCAGAATAAGAGTAGCAATTATTAGTTAAGCACTTAAATTCTGATGAAAGAGCAGGGTTCCAATGAACTCCAAAGATTGTTGCAGGGTGTGTTGTCCTGACAATATTTACTTTTGATAACTATGGATCCAGTGTAGATAATGGACAGGCTGTCTATGTCAATATAAATATATGGGCAGCACATATTGTATACTTGTGAACTGTTTAAAAAATTTAAAAAAAAATCTGAGAAACTGTTCTCATACAGCAGTCCAATGCCCCCATCAGTGTTTGCAACATCAGATAAGTCGGATGACTCCAAATTTAACCATGTATTTTAAAATCATGAGGTAGATGACTCAGTATTTTATGGCATCTATTTTAGTGAAGTGAAAATCCCTGTCCCTCACCTGCTTTTCAGAATAGGCATGCCACCTAAAACTGTTAAGACACTGCTCACCAGTGGTATGTCAGAGCCAAGCAGTAGGTATACAATGTGCCATTCACTTCACTCGTGTATGCCACATGCCACAAAATACTCCATTACCACTCCTCCATGTTACATTTTGACTGCATAAATTCCACTTCATGTCTTTATTTACACATTGCATTTTTGAAAATGTGCAGAAAATGATACTCTTTTCCCAAAATTTTGAACTTTAACTACAAATTAATTTTCTACTTATATTCACCTTAGGCTGAATTGTGAGGTTCTTACTCAGTTTATTACGACTCGGTCTTTCCTCAGGCTGAGTCCCATGAAATGCAGTGGAATTTGTCAGAGTAAAGACTAAGTAAGAGACTCTAAGATCCGTCATATTTTGAGGTGGTTCTCATCCTCTGATATTTCAGAGTGATATTCGAAGAAAAATTATTCTATTTCCTTTAAATAGCATGTCCGATATTACCATATAATACACATTATCACATATACATTTATGCCAATGTACCTGTCACCCAGTCACTGGCTTAGGGCCCAAAGGCCTTCAAGTAGAGTCAGAAATCCGCCTGATGTATTGAAATGCTAGATTCTGCATTTTGATCTCTGATTTAGCTGTAAGTGATGTATATAGAATGGTATAGAGCCAGATAAATCAGTGCTGACTACATATCTGTGGAAGCTCAAGAGCACAAATTAAGCTGTTGGCATGCCACGTGCTAAAAAATGTGGCTCTACAGTCTCCTATTTCCTACTGTGTCTTCACTGCTAATTAGTGTTTTGTGTACATAACTCCATGTTCCTTGAAGAAAAACACACTTTTCTGAGACTGCCAGTGCCTACATAGAAGACCTGTGTATATGGGAATCTGTGCCTGTTGGAGGAACTTTTGAGGGCCTGGGGAATCCCATCTAAAAAGATCAAATTGCAGTGTGGATCTGTTGGTAGCACATGGTCCATAGGCTGTTAAAAGCAACTAATTTTGTCTGATTTCAGGTTAAGACCTTGTATTTAATTTAACATTGATGTGAATCGTGTGCCTACCCTTATGGAAGAGTCCTATAGAATTTAGTAGAAAATAATTCTGTAGGTATTTTGAATCATTCTATATTCAAACAGAGAGAGAGCCCTACCAAATTCACAGCTATGAAAAATGCATCATGGATCGTGAAATCTGGTCTCCGACTGTGAAATCTGGACTTTTATGTGCTTTAACCCTATACTATACAGATTTCATGGGGGAGACCAGCGTTTCTGAAGTTGAGGGTCCTGACCCAAAAGGGAGTTGCAGGGCAGGTCACAAGGTTATTTTTTTTGGGGGGGGAGGGGGGTGCGCCGTATTACTACCCTTACTTCTGTGCTGCCTTCCGAGCTGGGCAGCTGGTCACTGGAGAGTGGTGGCTGTTGGCCAGGCGCCCAGCTCTGAAAGCAGTTCCCCACCACCAGCAGCACAGAAGTAAGGGTGGCCATACCAGACCATGCCATCCTTACTTCTGCGCTGCTGCAGGAAGTGGCTCTGCCTTCAGAGCTGGGCTCCCAGCCTGCAGCTGCCACTCTCCAGCTGCCCAGCTCTGAAGGCAGCACCACTAGCAGCAGCAGCGCAGAAGTAAAAGTAGCAATACCGCGACCTCCCAACAACTCCTTTTTGGGTCAGGATGCCTACAATTACAGCTCTGAGAAATTTCAGATTTAAATAGCTGAAATAATTAAATTTACGATTTTTTTAAATCCTAGGACCATGAAATTGACCAAAATGGACAGAGAATTTGGTAGGGCCCTAGATATAGAACTATGCATCAGCTGTAGTAAGATTCAAAAAAACATAAGAAAGGATATTAAATTCTATAGGTTTTTAGAATAATTTCTGTAGAATTTAGATGAATTTCTGTGAAACTTTTATTGTTTCAATCCCTATTAAATTCTATTGGACTTTTCCCTAAGGATAAATCCACACTTACTGTATTGAAGGCACACAAATTCCCAACACACTCACTTCATTGAACATGCATTGCACTGAAAATCTGCTTGGTGGAAAGCCATAGTTTCTAGATCCGATTTACCTATGCATTCTGAGAGAAAAGCAGCAGTTAACTCAGTATTACTGGTACTCCTGGGGAAATTCTGTGCCACTGTGCATGCACAGAATTCATATCCCCTGCAGATTTTTTTTTCTCTGTAGAAAATAGATTCTGCCAGAGATGCACTGCAGTTATGCCTTTTGCCCACCAGGGGCTGCTGTGGTGCCAGAGGGAAGCCACTCACCAGCTGTGACAGGCAATAGGGAGAGAGCAGAGGCTGCATTCCTCACAGTGCTCTGCCCGCAGGGCCAGGTGAGGATTCACATATGGGCAAGACAGACAGAGTGGGGCACATGGGGCTGCTGGGAAGGTGGTCACAGACTGGGATTCAGAAAGGCTAGTGGAGGGATGGACTGAATGGGAGTGGGGGTGCAGGGCCACATGGGGATGGGGGTTGGGGAACATTTTGTTCAACCCAAATGAAATTTGTTTTGACTTTTCAATTTGCCAAACATTTCAAAAAAATTAGATGACACTGAATTATTTAATTTATTTATTTTATTATTTATTAAATGGCCTGTGAACTGAAAAATGATCTATTGGCACAGCCCTATTTATAGGTAACTTTTCAAAAGCCATCAGTTGACTCCATCCACCTTGAAACACAGAAAACTTGATTAACTCCGATCATTGGTCTGCTTTTAAAAATGTAGATCTATTGTATTTGGTCTTCACAAAACGAATGGCTGCAGTAGTTTGTAAAGGATAGGGAATTGATCAGGATACACAGGAGACATGTGAATGGATTTAAAGTGGCAGGCTGCAACTCTATTAATTTTAATATGAAGAAGGGATGGCTGAAACCCCGCCCCCCCCCTCCAATCTGCCAGGCATTAATTAGGTCCAATGCAGGGTTAAAAGACCTCATATCATACAACCAAGGAATGAGAGGGGACCCTGGTAGCAAACTCCCACTACTGATCCATGAGGGGGAATGAGGGTATAGATGAGTGGCAGCTGTGGAGATTTAAGTCTTTCTCTCACACGCACACACACATGCACGATCACCTGCTCAGGGTTTCCCCAGGAGCTGGCCCTGGAAGTCTGCTACCTGCACTGGACACCAGCCACAAGTTGCAACAATATTTTTTATGTTTATTACCTCTCCTCCCCCACCTTTTCTGGCACTCTCTCTCATCCATATGCCCACTTACCAGTCCTCCAGGATGCTGTGAAGAAAGAAGAACAAAAAAAAATTATAATAAACCCACTGGGCAACTTGCCGATCTTTTTCCAAGGAAAAAAATTCCTTCCTGACCACAGAAGGTGATCTGGTCAGACTCACAGCAAGCCCAGAGACTCAACTCTGATAGCTATACCACCTATAGGGCTGGGCAGCTTTCAGAATCAAGAATGACTGCTGGGAGGTGGTTGGGGATGGGGAGGTGTGTTTGTTGGAGCCAATTGGCTCCCTCACATCCCTGAATTGGCCCCAGCCCCACCCCATACATAATCCCTACATGGGAGGGAGACTAGAAGAAAAGGAGGACCCAGGTGCCAGTGGGTTACCTTCCTTCCTACCAGGATCTGATGGAATGGTCAACCCCCTACCTATTAAATCAATACTCCATCCCTCCCCTCCCGCACTCCCTGACCTGCTAAGGCCAGAGGGGGCATTCTACTATCAGGGCTTAAGTTAATGACCAAAGGGACAGTAAATCATGATTAATATTATCCAGTATTTTCTAATAGAGACTAGCAGAAAAATAGTTTTTATGAACATGTATTAGATTATTAGAGAGACACAAATGTGACTTACTATAAATGATACCAAGGAAAAGCAAAGCTTTGAGTGAAGGAAATAAAGCTATTTTTATATGGTTAAGTACAATGAAATCACTCAAAAGAAAGAAAAAAGCATTAGAAAAAGTGAGTAACCGTGTGTTTGTAGCAGTTATGAAAAGTTCATCAAATGCAGTAGCAGAAAAAGTTACATTTATTTTCCTATGATCAGGGATTTAGATAAGTCATTCTGGACAGTATACTTTATAAGAATTGAATTCAACATCTAGGAAGTGTGAGACTGTGCACAATTAACATGATCTCCGACAATAGCTAATATGTTCTGACAAAAGGAGATGTTCATAGCAGCAGTGCAAAGAGTAAGGGAGTTAGATCATTTTTCATTTTTCAGAGTCACTGATACCTTAAGTACGTGTGTTTGTTTGGTGACAGGGTGATGCAGGGCAGAGGTCAGGTTGTTTAGGTGGCTTTAACAGCAAATTTCCATATTTCTGATGTTAGCTTTCTTAAGGCACTCAATCTGTTTAGCATATCAAAAAACTAAGATACGGGGTGTCTTGATCTCAGCCTCAGTATTGCCAACCTCAAGAGATCAAAAATCATGAGTTTGGCTCCAAAATCATGAGATTTTCAAAAAAGAGATCATGTTGTGTTTTCAGATGTACCTTTTGAACTGCCTCCCCTCATCCTCAATGTATGAGTCAGACAGTTAGCATTCTCCTTGCTCCCAAGTTAATGGGGTAAGGTGATTTTGACCCTGCTGCAGGAGCTCTGTCCGCCACGTCTGGACATCCCCTGCCCAGCAACTAATTCTGCCCCAACCTGCAAATCAATCCTGCCCCCCCCAGTTCCATATCAGTTCAGCCCCCGCATCCCTCATTAGTTCACCCTTTCCCCCTCCCCCGCCTCACTTCTGCTCCTTTTGGGATTCTTCTCCCTTTCCCAGCACTGGGGGGAAGGAAGCTGTAACATGGTCCTCTCCCCCACTTCCAGGTTGGGGAAGGAAATCCAGGGGCTCTTCACCTTCCCCCCCCCCGCACCCGCCCATTCCCAGGCAGGTGTTCTGGGGGTGGGGGCCAGAGGTGCCTTCCCAGTGCTCACAGGAGGGGAGGGAGTGGAATTTCTTCAGTCTAGCAGACAAAGTTATAACAAGATCCTATGGCTGAAGCTAAACAAATTCAGACTGGAAATAAGGTGCAAATTTTTAGCAGTGAAGCATTGGAATATCTTTCCAAGGATTCTGGTGGGTTCTCCTTCACTGAAAATCTTTTAATCCAGATTGGGTGTTTATCTAAAAGAAAACGCTCTAGGAAATATTTCAGGAAAGGTCTATGGCTTGTGGGCAGAGTAGGTGATCACAGTGGTCCTTTCTGGCCTTATTCTATGAATCTATCAACAATGTAAGCCATGCCCACTCAGTGTGGTGCTTTGTCGTCTTCTGTGGTGGCTAGGCCACAACAGTTGATGAGCCTGCTACAGCCTTTGAGTCTGTGAGCCAGGACCTACAGAGGTAGGTGTTTTCGTTCAGACAGTAAAGGCTCCTGCACCTTAGGTTCCATCTCCACTCTGACACCACTCAGGGACACTAGCATTCCAAGAGGAACCTTCACTTTGGATTTCCGTATTCAAAGGTGTTTTTGTAGCCTAGGATGTTGAGAAAACTACAATATTGAGTTACGGGTTTCTTCCTTTAAGTTACTGAGAGATATTTATAATTTTATCTCTTATTTAATGATATCCAATTGTATGAGGAAATTTTATATATAACTGCTCTCTGCCAGTTTATATCTCAGAGGGGGATGGGTCGAATATTTTTTGTTTGTTTACATGTGTGCCAGTTTTGGTTATTCCATTTATCCCTAACTTGTTGGGACTTGAGATTCGTACTATGAGATTTAGATTTTGACCTTTTGTCTTGTCCCAATAAAACCTTTTCAGGTTCCCCCATTCATTGTAGCAGAAAATCCCATTTATTATCGGAAAGAATATCATGCTGCAATGTAACATTTTTATGCCTTCCACACTTAACGTTAAAAAATTAACCTTATTTTAGGGATGGGGGGGGCAAGTAAAGTAATTATAGACATGGTAATAAACTGCAGGACAGACTTGCTTTTACTTAGATAATGTACACAAGCTAAAGCTATCCTTTTTACTGTGCCTTTATTACATTGCATTGTGCACAGATGGATAGGCTTTTAGTGGGCTCAGGAGCAACAGAGGCCCACCCATATATATCTAAACCTTTCTAAAGCAACTGGAATTCCCTTAGGAGCAGTACATTAAAGCTACGATGAAAATGGAGTTTTCTTTTACCTTGTGACCTTTCTGTTTTCCCTTCATGAGGAGTATGCAGCAAAGATCCTCTCTCTGGTGCATAATATTAGTCAATAAAGTTAAAAGCACCAGATCATATATGTACAGGGAGATAAATAATAAAGTAGCCAGATCTGGGTTTGCCTACAGCTACTAATAAAATGTCACCTACATTTTAGTTCTGTATGCCTCTAACAGCATAGTTAAAAATGCATTAAAATCTGATGCACTCTATGGGAATATGACTGAGCTTGCCAGATAGAGAAATATATTGTCTAAATAATACCTTCAGAGGATATTAGATGAGCATAAAAGATTACAGATGCAACTAAAGTGCATTTCCTTTCTATTCCCTCTGCCACTAATGTAATTCAGATGTTTTAGACACATGTTTTTTTTATATTTGGATTATTTTGTGGAGGACTTAGTAGATTTTAAAAAATCCTTATTTGTCTGTATTGATTTCAAAGACGCATTAATTCTTAACAGTTTGAAATACTTCACTGGAAACTTCCCTTCACTGTGATTTTAAACCATGACTGTCATCTTACTGAAGCAAATTATTCATGATTATACTACATTAATGTTCTTACACACTTTTATTTATTGGAGCTGGGCAGATGCCTTAAAAATAAAATTTCCACACATATTTGCGTAAATTTTAAAGAAAATGAATTTGCTTTGGCTTCTTTTATGTCTTTTATTTGCACTTCTTTTATGTCTTCTTTCTGAGAACTTGTTTCTAGTGAATAAGTCCGGTGGGAGTTTCAACAGGAACAGCTCTGTTTTCTATTTATGTCAGGGGAGTTTTCAGATTGATGTTTTGTTTCATTTTCTCTATAGCAATTATCAATTTTTATCAAAACATATTTCTTCATTATTTGCTGGAGTGATTCATTGGCTATGCGATCAGACTATGTGTGGCTATGCTATCAGTGTTGTAATAGCATGAGAAATAAAACAATGGATGCCTCTCACCAAAATGTGTAGGGGTAGTAGTACTGCAAATGGATAACTAACAAGTAATATTACTCCACTGCAGTCAATATTTTCACCTAAAGGTCAGTTGCCAGTAACACCAATTTACTTGCAAAGAACAGGCGAATATTGTCCCATTTACAGTGCTGCCTGGTACTTTCCCTGCCTATTGGCTCCCTGATGGACATTGCTCCTTCGCCATCTTTAGTCCAAAATCCCAACAGGAGGACCATCTAATCCTTTTACTGAGTTTGATCTACACATCAGTAAGGCTATGTTTTAGTCATGGGTATTTTTAGTAAAAGTCACAGGCAGTAAACAAAAATTCACGGCCCGTGAGTGACCTGTCCATGACTTACTATATA
The DNA here is from genome assembly GCF_965152275.1 of Natator depressus. Classification (NCBI taxonomy): domain Eukaryota; kingdom Metazoa; phylum Chordata; order Testudines; family Cheloniidae; genus Natator; species Natator depressus. The sequence continues at coordinate 154,286,302 of NC_134235.1, read as the reverse complement.
CCCCTGTCTAAAACTTGTGGCAGGAGCTCAGGGGGGACGGCCAAGGAGGGGGGCGTTGCGGGTGCTTGGGGAGTGGAGCTGGGGCAGGCTCCCAACCCTGCTCCTGAGCTCCCCATGCTGCCTCCACTCCACCCCAAGCCCCTGTTCTGCAGCTCCCATTGGCTGGGAACTGTGGCCAATGGAAGCTGTGGGGGCGGTGCCTGCCGGCAGAGGCTGCCCGGAGCTGAGGGAGGAGAGTTCCTCTTGCCCTTCTGGGGAGCCCCCCCACACCCAAACTCCTGCTGCTGGAGGGTAGAAGGGGGGGACCGAGACTGCCCCAGCAGCAACCCTTGCATCTGGCCCAGGGGCTGCCTGAGCTGCTTAGGCCAGGCCAGGCACAGCAGCTGCTGCAGAAGTCACGGAGGTCACAGAAAGTCACGGAATCCATGACCTCCGTGACAAACATGGAGCCTTGCACATAAGTGCAGCAACATGATAGACAAACCAGTGCTGTTTGTGGGAGCAGCAGTAAAGGCTCTTCTGATCTCAAACGAGTGTAAGTCAGAAGTAACTCCACCGTAAAGCTGGTGTGAGTGGGTACAGAATCAGGCCAGTTGCCTTTTGATGTATTTCTATGTGGATTTTCCAAAGAGAGGAGATAGGGGAGATAGTGGGAAAGGAGAATTAGAGGGGATTAGGGGGAGTCTCAATGATACAGAAAATGGTTTGGGATAAATAGTTAGGGACAGCTTTTATTCAACATTTCCCATAGCACCCTTAGAGTTGCCAGGTGTCCGGTTTTTGACCGGAACACCCGATCAAAAAGGGACCCTGGCGGCTCCAGTCAGCACCACCAACTGGGCTGTTAAAAGTCCGGTCGACGGTGCTGCGGGACTAAGGCAGGCTAGTCCCTACCTGTCCTGGCACTGCACTGCGCCCCGTAAATGGCCAACAGGTCCAGCTCCTAGGCAGGGGAGCCACGGGGTTCCGCATACTGCCCCCGCCCCAAGCACCAGCTCTTCACTCCCAATGGTTGGGAACACAGCCATTGGGAGCTGGGAGGGCAGTGCCTGTGAGCGAGAGCAGCGTGCAGAGCCTCCTCCCCCCCCACCCACCTAGGAGCCGGATCTGCTGGCCGCTTCCGGGGCACAGCGCAGCGCCAGGACAGGCACAGAGTCTACCTTAGCCCCACTGCACCGTTGACTGGGAGCTGCCTGAGGTAAGCCCGTGCCCCAACCCTAAGCCCCAGCCCGGAGCCCACACCCCCAGCCCAGAGCCGTTACCCCCTCCTGCACCCCAACTCCCTACCTCAACCCACAGCCCCCCTCCCACACTCCGAATCCCTCAGCCCCAGCCTGGAGCCCCCTCCTGCACCCAAACCCCTCATCACCAGCCCCAGTGCAGAGCCCTCACCGACTCCCACACCCCAACCCCCTGCCTCAAACCGCAGCCCCCTCCTGCACTCTGAATCCCTCGGCCCCAACCCCCAGCCTGGAGCCCCCTCCTGCACTCCAAACCCCTCATCCCCAGCCAGAGCCCGTACCCCAACTCCCTGCCCCAGTCTGGAGCCGCCTGCCGCACACTGAACCCCTCATTTCTGGCCCCACCCCTGAGCCCACACCCCAGTTAGAGCCCTCACTCTCTCACACATCCCCATCCCTGCCCTACCCCAGTGAAAGTGAGTGGGGAAGAGCGAGCCACCGAGGGAGGGGGAATGTGGTGAGCGGGGTGAGCGGCCTCAGGGAAGGGGCAGGGCTAGGGTGTTAGGTTTTGTGCGATTAGAAAGTTGGCAACCCTAAGCACCCTCAATGTGCCGGGCACTGGACAAATTAGTAAATAAGACATATCCCTACCTTGAAGAGTTGACTCTCTAGGTGTAACTTAATGTCACAGTGAAACACGTAAATGCTACTGAAAGTGATACATATATTTCATTTTGGAATCTTCCGTTGCCCAGTACTCTAAGACCCTGATTCTGCAAGATTTACAGTCCTACCTGCTCAACTTTATGCACTACCAGTGGGCCCATGACTCACAGGATTTGATCTAACTCTAACTGCAGTAAATGTTCAACTCCCCTTAACTGCAATAGTGCTGAATCAGGCCCATCGTGCGGAAAGTTCAGTCCACCTTTAATTCTGTGGAGGACTAGGACCTAAATGTGCAAGTTTACATTAAAAATAAATAACTGATTCTTGCAAAAGCTCTAAAAAGTTGATTTCAAAACGGCTACCAAAGGTCTGGCTCTTTTTATTTTAAATACTTATATTTCAAACAGTACATAGTAGAAGTCCAATAACCCTAGTGGTCTTTCTGAATTTACTAGTGATTCTCAGATAGTAAATACTCTGCTGAAATATTTGATGCTTCTTATTTTAGTTATTTGCTTACCACATTTGACACAATTCCACAGCCATTTTATGTAAGACCATGTCAACTTAAAACTCACACTCTGTCCATACATATTTACCTACTCTTGTTACAACTAACATGCAGGATTACCATAGCTGAAAGACAGAGAGAAATTTTTTTTCCTTTGTGTTTATTTTGTCAAATGTACAACACTCTGTGTATCAGTTTCTCTGTTTTCCCCTTTATCATCATTAAGAGAGAGACTCACAAACAGTAGACTTTCTCACAGCAACAGGAAAGAGAACAAAATTTTTAAAAAATTCCGGAAAATGTTGTAAAACACAGGGATTCTGAGCAGGTGAAGTATTTGAAATGATTTTTTCTTGAAATGGATTAGATTTCAAATTGTTAGCAACCCATAACATGGCAGTTGTGAATTCTGAGTTGGAGCAGAATCAGCCCTCCTTGTTTTATCTTGTTTGAGAAGCAAATAAACAATAAAAATATAAAAATGAGCAGGGAGCGAGCAGATGTGCCCCCTCCATCTTGCTAATGCATCTTCTGAATTGTTTCCTTTGGCCTGTGTCTCTCCAAAGAAACCTTGTTTTCAGCTGCATCTCTCAATCCATAGGAAAGAAAAGACTAATGAAAATATCTGCAGTGCTCTGTAGCACAGAGTGAGGATTAAAGTCTTAATCTAAACATATTTTTAATCAAGTAAAATAGAACTCATTTACAGGGGACTCAGTTATAGCGAAACACTGCTTGTGGGGCAAAATCCTGCTCCATCCTCCATAGCCACAAAGAGTGTTACTGTGGCAGAAGCAGTAAGGTTATACTATAGGGGGTAGGATTTGCAGAGTGTATACAGGAGTCTGCACCCCCCCCTTGCAGACCATGGAGCAGAGCTCTATAAATGCTCCACTTGCTCCAGTGCACTAAGAGGGGAGCAGGAGGGCAATTATTTTATCTTACAGATCAGTAGACTAAACGTGTCCGTTTATTGTTATTCCACTGTATGTAATTTATTTGTTTACAGTATAATGTATGTCAGATGTACAATGAAATAAAAGATGGAGATTTCCTGGGATAAAACCTGCTTCTTTCTCTATTTTGAGAATGTTTAATATGCTAAGTGTAAGATCAGGTCTGACCTGCAAATACTTTCTACAGTCAATGAGCCAAATTCTTCCCTGGTGCCAACAGAGTTAGAGTAGTGATGAATTTGGTCCGGCATGTTTTATGTTGCAATCATATTATCTCAGATGGCTAGAGAGGTAGAAACTCTAAAACTTCACAAACCTCGTTTGCAAAAGGAAACATGGCTGATAATCTGTCTAATCTTCAGTACGTTGAGAAAAGCAGCCTTGTTCATGAACCCTCAGCAAGCAGAAAATTGTGTGCACTCATATGCTTTTTTTAATTGAGAGCTATCTATTAGGATATATTTTAGATGGTTAGACAGTAGCTGCAGAAACAAACAAAACTGCCTTTGTAGTTCATTTCATGAGACTAGCTTTTGTGTCCGCAGTCTTGAATAGAGTAACAGTTGCCTGTGACAATCTTTCTTTCTTTTATAAGTCTTATCCATAAAAGGGACCGATTTAGCTATATTCATTAAAATAAATCTCTTCTTTAAAATTGTGATTTTTAATCTGGGAATATGTAATAATTATGCAAGGCCCATGTATTTGTTTAAAACTCCCTCTTCTCAGCAGTTTGTACACACAAACATCCCCATAAAAGTCTTTTTAAAAAGGATGATGAGCCCCAAATACCATATTTTGGCAATTTAAAGTATTGCAACTCTGTGTTCTTAGTTGATGATAGTTTTAGACTTGTCACTACTGATATATTTTAGTGCACTCTATCTGGTTACTATTTCACATAACAAACCAATTAAATTGGCTACTTTGATGTATTCTTTTACCCCCAGTCCCTGGCTTCTTGGAGCCAGATTCTGAGGATTGTGTTAAATTTTAACCTAGCCCTTACTCAGATATTAAAGCCAATGATTTTATGAAAAGCTGAGGTTCAGATAGCCCTGTCCTATGGTAAACCTTGTGGGAGGGGGCTCATGAGGAGGAAATCTCCATAAGAATTCCCTTGTGGAGTTTCTCCTTCGTTAGTCTGTTGGAGCAATGGGGTTTGCTCCTACTCTTGGCCCACCCACAAGCAGGGAGGATCTCCCAGGATCTGGAGGTATTTGGGAGCAACAAAGGGCAGGGGAAGCAAAGGGCCCCACCCTCCCACACACCCCCCTCTAGCCATAGTCCTGGCTGGTCCTCTTCTCTCTGGAGGGGGCAGGTAGAGGAAAACAACCAACATGGCCTGGAGAAGAGGCGCGGTGGCTCATCCTGGGGCTCTGGCCCCTGGGACCACCTGAACCTGGCTTCCCAGTTCCCAGAAACCCAGACTGCTATCTCCTCACTCAGCTTCCTCCACCTCTTCCACTTTCAGGTCTGCTCCAGAAAGAGAGGAGGGGGCTTAGCGAGAACATAAATGTGCCAGCCCCTTCCTTAGGAAAATTCTGGTGGGACCCCTCCTTGGAAGGCTGTCCAAGCAGAAGCGCTATGCCTCTTTGCCAACTCTGTGCTTCCTCCTTCCAGCAAACCCCAACTTCATGACAGCCAGGCTCCCCACTGCCAGCAATTTCCACTGGCCACTGCTTCAGGGCAGTTTCTCATTGTGGAAGTGCTTTGTAATACAGGTAATGCAACTGCAGGTTGTCTGGAGTTCCCCAATCCCTGGGGACTATGCTTCATAGGCCCTACCCCACCTAATATAGGGCCACACAGTCCCTTCATCTTCTTACTCCTGTCCCCCATCCTTTCACGTATCCTGCCTCATTGGGTTCTGGGATAGGAGAAACGGTGTCGCAGAGATGACTGAACCACCCTTCCATGTCGGATGGATCCATGGGAGAGATCCACATGTGGAAGATCTCCGCCTTGCAGATCTTAGGGATGTCATCCTTTAGACTGTGCTCAGGATTGGCCGTTGACTTCCTAGTTTAACCCAGGGAATGCTTTAGTGCTATGGGAAACATCCAATAGTGAAATATTTAAAAGGTAATCTTCTATTTGAGTATTTTCTTCCTGTTCAAAACTGTGTCCGCTCTATACGGCCCTTGTGCTTCTGGTGCAAACCAAAAGGGGGACTTACACCACAACAAGATATATCCTGTGGCAGCACTTCAGGAACCTGGATGGTGGCCAGTGCACCTGAAACAACCTGGCAAAGCTGTGCATATTTACGTCTGCCTTTGGGAGGGATTAATCAGATTAAACAAATATGCTCTTAATTGGTTGTTGAATAATGCTTCCTGGAAAGCATTGGTATATTATCCAGTATACCATAGTAGTATTTAGCCACAGCTGTGTGATACAGTAAATAATTAAAATCATCACTGGCAAAGAAATAGGCAGAAGAAACTTAAGGGCAAATATGTTGGATTTTGTATACAGATATTTACATTTGCCACAGTTGCCTGTTTTCTCTTTTGGTCTAATAATGATTGTGCAGCCCTTATGTGTGTGTAAATAACATACCATGAAAGTTTTGTAAGTGACAGGACTGCAGCACCCTCCTTAACTCAGCCTTTGGCATTTCCATTACAGATTAAATGTCTGTAATAGCTATGCATACAGTACAAAGGGGTTATATTCTTCTGGCAATGCTCATGTTAACATTAATGAGAGTAGCCTACTCAAATAGAAAATTTCCCCACAATGTGAACAGCAATTCTAGTAAATAGAAAATGTTCTTGTTTCTTCTACATATCGCTGTTGTAGTTTGGGAGGGTTGCTAGAAGTGTGTTTAACATTATTAGGTGTATGGTTGTTTGTACACTGTGCAGTTACGCCACTGCAGCTGTTCTATTAGATTAATTGGAGGCAGGTTTTATATCGCTCTCTATGAGATGCCATTTGCGCTCACTGGATGTTCTTCTGTAACTTTTATGGTGGTGTGTGTGTCTGAAAGCCCCATTTATGCAATTTGTTCTGTACTCAATTCCTACCTCCAGCCTCCAAAAGGCTGTAGGGGTGAATGGGAACACTCTGAAATGGCTGGATCCTAACACCTCGTAAGCCCTAGCCTGCAGATTCCCACAAAGCTCAGTCCTCTCTTCCATATTATTCAGCATCCATCTGAAGACATTGCGGAAAGTTGGTGAGACAACACATGCTGAAGTGTCAGCAAATTGCAGATGACGCTAGCTCATTGTGTCCTTTACATCAGACTTAAACAGCACCATCTTCCAGATTTCTTAATGCCTTGATCAGCACCTGGATGAAGAGCAGCTGGATGTAATTGAGCCCATGCAAGTCTGAGATCATGCTGTTAGGAAGAGGAAAGCACTTTGAAGAAACTGCCTCTCCAGGAACAGTCCACCAATATCAAGGGCATCTACCAGGTTGTTACATCCATCCTTACTTAGCTTAGGGTTTCTTGAATTTGTCAGTGCTACTGGACTTCCAAATAGCTATGATGGCGGAACAAAACCCACCCAATTCTGTCTGCAATACACCAATAGATTGTACATCATCCTATTGGATAGAGACTTGGCCAGGGTGATCATCCCACTTGTGAGTTCCAGAATAATGCAACTGTTGTGCAAGAGTAAAGCCACCACCCCCTGAAAAAGCTCAAGCTGGTTCAAAATGCAAACCATGTGCTTCGGACTATTCACTAAAACGTTCTCAGTAACATCTTGTCTAAATTGTTCTTGAATATCTGCAATGTGGTTCTTCAACTACTTTCCTTGATTATCTATTTTATTGCATAATTGGCGTTACTTCTTAAGGGAAAAAAACCTTTTTCAGATACTTAGCAAAGACTTTTTCATCCTCGTTTTCCTTCTTTAGCTTCAGGCAATTGCTTTTTGTCCTATCATCTTCTGAGACTAGATAATTCTCTTCTTCCATCTACATTGTTGCCTTGACGGTATTTATAGACGGTGATCTCATTCTCTTCAATCCTCTTTTTTAGATTATATAATTTTAACTTCCTTAGTCTACCTTCATAATCAATGTCTTATCTGTCAATCCCTGGATCATTGTAGTTGCCCTTCTTTTGTTGCCCATCTATGTATGTATCTAGTTATTTTATATCATTCTCAAATGGTGGAGGCCAGAGCTGCATGTAATATTCCATTTGTGGTCACATTAGGGTTCTGTACAGTGGCTTTTCCAACAAAAGAATCAAACTGCAAGCTTGTATTGAGTTTCCAATCTAATTCCAAACCTACTTTCAGTCTCTTTGCTACTTTTAGATAGCTACTGATTTGGGTTAGTACAGTTGCTATCCTGTCCTAAAGCATATACAACTTTACTTATGAGATGTAAATTTTGTTTTGTGTTGTGCAGCATGCTGCCAACTTCACACATTTCTAGGCCACTTTCCACTCTGCTTCTGTCCTTTTGCTTTCCAATTTCAGGTGAGAGCCAAAGTAGTAGAGTTAAAATACTGAGAGAGAGAAGTCATTCTCATATCTGACCAGATGCAGAAAGTACCATGAGAGCCTGTTCTAATAACATTGCAAGCTTGATTGCTACTAGACACTGTACTATGCCTACAGCATTTTAGGTTCTGAACCAGACTACACCAAACCTCCTGAACCTTATTAGGTTTACCCCTCAGCTTTGCAAACACTTCAATTTTGGGTTGATTTTTAAAATATATATGCAAAAAAAATCATATGGGTCCCCTTTAGTCACTAAATAAAATCACAGCTTTTCTCATTAAAACTATTACAGAAATAAAAACTAAACTGTACAATTGTTGAATTTTTCTATGTAATTTACATTTTTCACAATGAATAATCTTCTCTACAAAATGTATGATCTAACACTTGCTGTAGTGGTGTTGCTCTTCCCTGGGGCATTATTTTAGGCTACTGTGGTTAAGGATATTTACTCTTGATTGGAATGGGGAAGAGAACAAGGAGGAATCCTTACTGAAAAACCTTAGGGCCAGCTCCTGTTTCCATTGCAGGCAATGGCAAAATTCCAGATGACTTCAATGGGAGCAGAACCAGGTCTTTATCGGGGAAAACTTTTTGCCTCTAACAGTGTTGCTGACATCTTGAATCGCTGTCACCTGGAGGGTTACTAGAATTTCAACTTTCTTCCTGAGGAGTGTTCATACAGCACTTAGCGAAATGCATATCAGGTCCATGACTAAGTACTACCTTAAAACTAATAATAATAAATTATTCCTTGCTTACCAAAATCCCCAAACCATCCAAACTAAATGCTCTGTTAAATAAAGACACGTTTACATTGCTTGATGAGCTTATATTTTGACAGATTGTTCCTTAATATTCCTGGCCAAATTTTAGCCTTGGCATAAATGGGCATATTTCTTAGTAGCTTCCATCTGCGTCTATGCCAGGGATGAATGTGGTTCATTATCCTCAGCTGAGACTATCTCAAGTGATGCTTTAATATCCTTCTGTGTAGATGTTTACATACAATGATTTTGAATAATTTTTCATCATAATTCAGGTAAAAGTTTTTATTGTGTTGAGTTGTCTCTAAAATGTGCTACTACTTGCCATGTTTGGGGTGCCTGCCAATTACAGGCATTTCCATTCTGACTATATAGTTATGTTAATTATAGAGACCCATTTTAAGAGTTCTAGGTGGCCTCAGATTAGTGACAAAATGAATGCTGTCAGGTGTTACTATTATTCACCAAGCCTGTTCTCATTAAAGTCAGTGGCAGAACTGCCACTCAGATCAATGAGAGCAGCACTGGGTCCTAAGGGTGGAGTGCCCAGCCTGGCACTGCTCCACACAAAGTCCAAGTAAGTGGGCTTCAGACCATAACTGGGCAGAAATGAATACGTCCTCCCAGTGACGCAGGGAGAGGCAGTCAATTTCTCTGTGATCATTCAAAGCCACTCTTCCAACCTCTGGGCTCAGACAGTGGCTCTTACCTCTCAGCAAGAGTTCCCAGCCATTGGATCTGTGTAGGCATGGATTTGATTGCCCCTTTCATGGCAAACCTCTAGTTCCTCCCCAGTAGCAGTGTATGTGGAGCTGTCATGCAGTTCAATTCAGCATTGGCTGGGGGCAAGCTGTGTGGTGTCAGCAGCACTGCCCGAGGGTGAGTTTCATCCTGTAAGCACTTGTTGTTGTTGCTTTGAACTGGACGTACTGTGAGAGCAGTAGCCTGGCCCAGGAAGTTTGCAGTGCAGGGTGTAAAAAGGTAACAGAAAAATGTGCAATGGGAGACCAAAAAATTATGTCTGGGGAGAGGATTTTTGAAGCTGAAATAAACCAACTAGTTCCTAATCAAAAGTTTTAGTTTCACTTTTTTTGTTTTGTTTGTGTTTCTGAAACAACAGATGCTGTCATGTTGCTCAGGTCCTTTCTGAATGCCCAAGAGCGTTGCTCCAATCCAGTAGAATTATTTGGCATCGGGTGAAGGAGCCAGGGAATGAGGATTCCCAAGCTAAATGGGCTCTGCAGCACAAGTGTGTGCCCCTGCTGTATTTATAGGCTCTTACAGCACTGTTGATAGGAAAGTCAGAGGCAGGCATACTACTTTTGGTCACATTGTCAGCAAGAGAGAAGAGCTGTGCATTTTTTTTTTCTTAACTTCTTATCTGAGCAGCCCAGGGGGATTAGTGTCAGCTGGCCTGCTATGGTATCTGGTGAGCGTAGACAGTTTGCTACATGCGCTGGGCTGAGCACAGAGTGTTTGTGTATCTTTGGGGATGAACAGAAAGGGCTGTTAAATAGTTTCAGCTCGTCAAGGTTCAGAATATGGATATAACTACCACTGAGCAGCTCTCTAATGTAGGGAGGAAAGTGCCCCGCTGCAAATATAACACCTCTTCAGGTACTACACAATGTTCTCCCTTCACTTGCTTTGTAATGAATGTAGCTTTACAGACAGAGAAATGCTCAGCAAGGTTAAGTGGAAAAATTAATTCTCTTTTATTGAACAATTTGTCGCTGCCTGAAGGAATATAAGTTTTCAGGTCAGCCATACCATAGCAATTAAAAGAATCGAGGATAAGATAATGACACTCCAGTGGAAGTAAAGCCTCTTTCTTCTAGGCCTTATCCCTCAGTTTCTCTCTGCTGGATGGGCCCTGTTAACCCTGCATCTATGGGACACGGTCAGTTGACCTCAGTTTTGTGCTTCTCCTAAAAACACAGTCCCCCATGCTGCCATCTGGTGGCTGCAGAACCCTTCCATAGCACAAGAACAAAGAACGGTATCTTATCGATAACTACAGTATCTTAATAATAATATCATTCGCTTAAGATGTCATTGTCAACATACGTCCTTTGGGTTGAATTCAGCGCACTTGTGACAGAAATACTGAAGACAGCCTTTACTTACCATATGCTTTGAGAGTTTGTGCACTTAATATTGCTGAGACTTTAATAGCGTACATGGGTTACATTAGTGTTAATCATAGTGGAGACTGCACTTGAACCATTGCAGAATGTTAGTTCATAAACTAAGTACTATTTATCACAAAAAGGGCATCCATTGTATGCAGTTCCACAATGCAAAGACCTGGTAAAAATGTATAGTGAAAAGAGTAGTCAGAGCCAGACATAACATTTCATTAAACAACAAATCAGGCTGGGAAGAAAGAGGGTCTTGTGGTTAAGGCACAAGAGTGAGACTCAGAAAATCTGCGTTTACATCCTGGCTCTGCTGTAGGCTTCCTGAGTTGGTTGCCTAATCTCCTCCCCCCTTAATCTCCCTGTTCCTCAGATCCCCACCTGTAAAATAGTGAAATACTTTTTCTCCCACTCTTTCTCTGTCAGGTCTGTTTAGATTGGAGTGGCTCAGAAGGCCAAAGAACTGTCCCAGTATATTTTATGGGACTTCATAGAACAAAATCTTACTGACAGCATCAGCAACAATCACTACATCCACCACTGAAATGCATCCACTTCTGTAGATCAGTAGCAGTTGTTTAACAACACATAGCAACACAGCGTTTTAAGACTAGTGAAGAACATCAGCTTATATTGCCCAATGTTGGTAGACAGAATGTAATTGTATGAGTACATTAGGCTAGATCACTTGGGTTAAATCAAAACTTTCATTCTCATGCACCTTGATGAGGCAATTAACAATGGCTGGAAAGCACTTTCTAGTGTGACTTAAGTTATAATGCTCCATGCTGGCAGCAGTGCATGCTAGGCCTATGTCTTTGACATTCATTTCCAACTTTCAGCAATTAGTGCCAGACTCAAGCAACTTTCAGGGCAATTTGTAACAGGCATTCCTCTATTTAGCATTTGATTAAACTTATTTTATTTGATTACTTTCGGTTTTAATTTTCTGTAATTAAGGTACCTATTTGCCATTATGATAAGGACTACAGAAATTAACAAAATAAACTTTCATTACTACAGTAAAGTAAAACTAAAGTTTTATGTTTCATCCAAAAGATGACTTCTGCAATGGCCTAGCGCTCTCTTAACACCAAACTCACCATGGGCCATTGGTTCACTACAGACTCAGAGGGAAGACTGCCACATCCTGAATCACCAACACAACTTCTTCATGCTCTGTAAGAACTGCTACATTAATATTTGCCCTATTCATTTAGATCACTGTGTGAGCCATGCCGGCTTGGTGTGGCACTTTGTCCCCCTCTAGTGGCACCTAGCCCACCTGGGACTAGATGAGTCTGCTATAGCCTTAGCTAAGAATAATGTGGCTTTTAGCTCATGCAGTAGAGAGGCTCATGCATTTAGCTCCAGTGGTCCCAGATTCCATCCCGTCAGCTGACAACCGCTTTGGCATTACAATTGCAAATTATTAATCATTCAGATTGTACAGGTATTATTTAAGATCCATTTGTTAGCAAAAGTAATGAACCCCCATTCATACAGCAAATTCTTACTTCTCAATTCTTATTCAACAATACGTAACTAAATTTAAAGGATATGAAGATTTCTGGTGATATCTAATGCTCGTTTGTACATCACATACTGGACTTTAGTAAGGTTTTTGATACTGTCTCACATGACCTTCTCATAAACAAACTAGGGAAATATAGTTTTGATAGCGCTACTATAAGGTGAGTGCATAACTGATTGGAAAACTGTTCCCAGACAGTAGTTACCAGTAGTTCACAGTCAAGCTGGAAGGGCATATCAAGTGGGGTCCCACAGGGATTGGTCCTATGTCTGATTCTATTCAGTATCTTCATAGTTATTTAGATAATGGCATAGAAAGTACACATAAAGTTCGTGGATGATACCAAGCTGGGAGGGGTTGCAAGTGCTTTGGAAGATCAGATAAAAATTCAAAATGATCTGGACAAGCTGGAGAAATGGTCTGAAGTGAACAGTATGAAACTCAATAAGGACAAATGCAAAGTACTCTACTTAGGCAGGACCAATCAATTGCGCACATTCAAAATGGGAAATGACTGCCTAGGAAGGAGTACTACAGAAAGGGATCTGGGTGTAAAAGTGTAAAAGTGGATCACAAGCTAAATATGAGTCAACAGTGTAGCACTATTGCAAAAAACACGAACATCATTCTGGGATTCACAGGAGTGTTGTAAGCAAGACACGAGAAGTAATTCTTCTACTCTTCTCTGTGATGATAAGGCGTCAGCTCAAGTATTTTGTCCGGCTCTGGGCGCCACGTTTCAGGAAAGATGTGAACAAATTGGAGAAACTTTGGAGGAGAGCAACAAAAATGACTAAAGGTCTAGAAAACATTACCTATGAGGAAAGATTGAAAAAAAAATGGGTTTGTTTAGTCTGGAGAAGAGAAGGCTGTGGGGGGGACATGATAACAGTTTACAAGTACGTAAAACATTGTTACAAGTAGCAGGGTAAAAAATTGTTCTTCTTAACCTGTGAGGATAGGACAAGAAGCAATGGGCTTAAATTGCAGCAAGAAAGATTTAGGTTGGACAATAGGAAAAACTAGTTAAGCACTGGAACAAATTGCCTAAGGAGGTTGTAGAGTCTCCATCATTGGAGGTTTTTAAGATCAGTTTAGACAAACACCTGTCAGGAATGGTCTAAATATTATGTACTCTTGCTTTGAGTACAGGGGACTGGACTAGATGACCTGTTGAGGTCCTTTCCAGTCCTATACTTCTATGATTCTATGGTTATCTCTCAAATGTTAATATTAATTAACTTTGATTTATTGCCAACCCTCATTCAGTGGTGTCTCTTCACCCTAAATGTTAATCACTTATATAGAGACAGCAACCAGAGGAAAAGAAAAAATACTTTAAGTTGTGGCTGATAATAGTAGATTATATATCTCCATTTATTATTATGTGTAGACTTTCTAGAGAGATGTATTTATTGATATTCTGCTTCTTTTTGATCTTATATTGATCTCACCAAAGAATCTTAAGTCTTTAGCCACATTTTCACTAAGAAATTATCCTGTGCTGACAATGGTCATCAAGACAGGATTCCACCTAACGTGGTACTGAAAACAGTTTGACTGCTAATGGAGACAGGACATGTCATTCCAACACCATTAGGGAAAGGGTGTTTGAAACTAGGGTTTGCTTGTATCTGTGTCCTGCAACACACAGGTTTGTTACACTGTGAGGTTCCCTACCGATATTACCAAATCTCTGTCATGCTTTTCTACAAGAGTTTAAAAAATGGGGTTTTCCATGAACACTACCTATTATGCAGTGAAAGGGAACCTACTGCTAACAAAGCATCAGCGTCTTAGGCTAGACTGGGCCTTTGTCAGTGAATGGTGATCTGTTCCTTTTTCCTGTCTATAAAACATCAGTATTTGCTGTGATGCCACTGAAATCAGAATCCACATCAGCAGTAACTGAATTTTGGTGTCTAAAGTTACAGATTTAATGAAAAATTTGCAACCGTGGAGGAGAAAAAAATATGACATTGGGGAAAAAAACAGTTTAATTAAATACCTCATTTAAAGGTCCTTTCATACAAAAAAAAATCTTTATAAATATTCAAAGTTACGTATACTTATATAAACCCATGCCTGGCCAAAAAACAGACTCAAAGAAGTACCGTGGGACCCAGATGATCAGTACTGAAGAGTGGAAAGATGCTTTTGTTTCCAAACTAATACTTGAAGGTTTTAGTCTTCACATGACTCTTCATACTTAGCAGGCATCATTAGCATAGCTATTGTGTGTGAGATAGACAGTCACTATTGAACAAATGCATCAAATATCCTCCAAAGAATGTTCAATGGGAAATATGAAAATGTACAGTACGTGGGTGTCAGTATAGAGACCTCTGTGCTTCATAAAGTAGGCCTAGTGGAACTCTTAAGAAAGGAAAACACTTTTTGGCAATTCAATTTATATGAAATTTAGAAATAACGTAGATATATATTGTGTTGCCTAGCAAGGCATGCTTGAGTGGAAAGGACACAAAGGCCAAATTCAGGAAACCATCCCTCTCCAGAACATCACTTATACATTTGCTTAAGCCCATTTAAGGTAAGGGGATTTAAACACATACATAAAGTTAATCATGTCCTTAAGTGCTTTCCTGATTCAGGACCAAAGATATTTCCTTCCTGCCCTGCACAGGAGCCAGGCACAATCTAAATTCTTACACTCCCAGTACACAAGGACGAAGGCCCAGATTTTTTAAGGCATTTAGGCATTCCTCTGCTCAGTGTTGCAAGGCCTAAGTGACTTGGACAGCTAAGTCCCATTTTCAAAAGTAACTCATGTACTTAGGACTTGCCTACATGGGGAAGCTATTGCAAAATAAGCTAAGGTATGAATTTAAAGCGCAATAGCTATTCCGCACTAGCTCCCTGTGCAGATGCTCTTATTCCACACTAAAAGTGCCTTTGTGTGGATTAATTTAATCCGTTTCCAAAGTAAATTAAGCTAAACAACACAAAGGGATTCTCTAATTGAACAAATAGGCTATGGCAAGCTGCGGGTGACTCTACAAGGTACGAGCCTCCTGCAGTCTGACTGTCCGCTTGCACCTTGCTGACACACATTAACAATTGGTCAGTGCACTTTGAGCTAGTCCCATTTCAAAGAAGACTAGAGCAAAGTGCTCTAACAAACTGTTAACGCACAGCAGCAGGGTGCACACAAACAGCTAGGCCTGTTCTCCGCTACCAAGTTAGGTCACCATAAGCTGCCTTGCGTCAACTTAGTTGCGCAAGTGACTACTTTTAAATTGGTCTCCCACCAATATAAGTGCCCCATTGCTGTGATGCAGTAACACCATCTCCCTGAGTGTCGTTGAGCCATGAGTGATATACTAAGGTAGATGCAGTGTGAGTGTAGACGCTGCATTACGTATGTCGACCCTAATAGTACTTCAGCAGCTGTCCCACAATGCCCCACACTGACCGCTCTGGTCACAGTTGTGACCTCCACTGACCAGGAGTCACGGAAACCGGACTGCCTCCCTCTCATTTAAAGCCCCATGAATTTCTGAAATGCCTTTTCCTGATTGTCCAGCTTGGTGAGCACACCCAGCAGCTCTCCTATGTTGTGTGTAGCTGCCCATGCCGGCTACGTATGCCAGGCACACTGTGGCTTGAAATAGACAGGAGAGACTGGATCTCCTATGGGGAAAAGAGACTAGAAGCACTGCTGCGGACCAGCCATAGAAATGTTGACATCTACGAGCAGATTGCACAGGGGATGCAAGAGAAGGGATATGACAGGGAGCAGCAGTGTCGCATGAAAGTGAAGGAAGTGCATCAGGCATATCAGAAGGCCAGGGAGGCCAACAGTCAATCTGGTCCTGAGTCACAGACCTGCCACTTTCACGAAGAGCTGCACACCATGCTTTCAGAGACACTACCTCCACCCACACACCACTGTGGCTACCTCTAAGGAGCCCAAGTCATAGGCTCTGGCGTGGAGATCGAGAAGAAAGAGGAGGAGGATGGGGGACATGCGACCAGGGGGTCCAGCTATGCCGCAAGCCAGAACATGTTTGAGACTCCACCTCAGTCCTGGCAATCAAGCATGGATGAGCCCGATGCAGGGGAAGGAACTTCAGGTAAGCGTGTAATTGTATTTCCCGTTACATCAATGTACTGGTGGTGCCCCCAATTTAACAGGACACAGCTATTGACTTTTCATTAATTTACTCATACTAGAAGAGGTAGCATTGCAACAAAGAGAGGTAACAAATCTGCTTTACGTTCCCCTGTAGAGTCTTTGAAGTCATAGCAGTACCAGGATATTAGAGAGACAAGGTTGGTGAGGTAATGTCTTTTGTTGGACAGAAGTTGGTCCAATAAAAGATATTACCTCACCCAGCTTGTCTCTCTAATTCTCCTGTAGAATTAGGCAATGGGGGCCATGAGGGACAGTTTGTTTATGTACACAGAGATGTCTCTTGAGTCCCTGAGAGATCTCAGAGAAACTTCCATGGAGCTACTCTGTGATCCTCTCCCAAAGATGTCCAGGGAAGGTTGCCTTATTTCTTCCTCTGCGGTAGACACTTTCCCATGCCAGTTAGCGATAACTTCAGCAGGCACCATTGTAGTAAACAGGCTAGTAGCATACGGGCCTGGGCAGTTTCAGGATGCCAACAGCAGCTGTGCTCTCTGTACCTTTGTTACCCTCTAGAGTGAGAGATCAGCTAAAATCACCACCACCTATGGAAAACGGTGCCAGTATTCAGGGCCACTACCCTATGTTCATAGTTTCATGCAACCGAACAATTCCCTCCTCATTTCCCTGGCCTCTGGCGGGCCACACTCACTGTGGCTGGTGCTGTGAGTGATGCCATATGCAAGCACTCCCAAGCAGAAGGTCAATAAGCAGGTCTTATTTAAAACTTATGGGGAGCAGGGGAAAGGAATTCAGAATTGTAACTTTTGCTTTCCACTGTGTCTATACTGGCAGTGGTACCTGTATGTGTTTTAGCTGTAGCTGCTCCATTGCCCCTGCATGCATATGGAACGCCTGAGCCAGATAAGGAGGAGAAAAAAGAGGAATCGAGATGACATGTTCAATGAGATCTTGCAAGCCAGTTCTGCATCAGACCATGAGCAAAGGGCCTAGAAGGGCGAACATTGCAGACACCCTGGAGAAGGGTAGGAGAAAGGCCCAGGAATCCCAGCAGAAAGAAGACAGGGAGATGCACCTGAACATAATGTGGGTTTTCCAACAGCAAATACAGATGCTGAAGACTCTTGCAGATCTACAGGTTCAACGATCATTGGCTTGCCTCCCTTTGCAGTCAGTGGGGAACTCATTACAACAGCTCCCGAAACCCCCCTCAACATTCCATGTGGCATCAGGGGCCGCATCGCTGCCCCTACTACTCCACGCCAGGAGACATTAAGGACAACCGCAGCTTCACATTCACAGATTTGTGAAAGCCCAGGTTGCTGTATGTGCAGGTAAAATGAACATGAATGTTCTTTCCTTTTGTTAAGTTCTGTTAATTTATTGAGTTTTTAATGTATTTGCTTTTAAATTGCAAAGTTTTTTCTTTTCACTGGTTTTGTTACAGAATAAAATTCTATTATTGGGAAAATAATTCATCATTATTAGTTCACAGTATATGCTGCAGAAAGCCTCGTAGTTCATAAAGCAAAAGCACCCACTTACTTGTTACCGGGCAGTGTGACACAACTCAGAGGATCAGGGACTAACACTGTATAATAATCATAAATGTACAGCAAGACCACAAAATTAATAGGTGCAGTGACAGTATTATATTAATAGACGCACACCAAACACCACACAATTCCTAACAGGCCCCAAAACTGCAGGCCCAGGCAGAGCACAGTACATGACAATGCATTACTGTGGCTCACTGTTAAAGTGCTCTTTCACAGCCTTCCTGAGTCATATAGCTCCTCACTGAGATCTTCCAGTAGCCTTTGTGTCAGGTTGTTCAGACTCAGCAGACAGATGCTCTAGCTCCACCCTCCACCCCGGTGGCAACTTTTCCCCCTTTGCCTCACAGATATTATGCAGAGCAGGCAGCCAGAACCATTGGGATTCTTTTTCCCATTGAGATCCAGTCTTGTGAGTAAACCACGCCAGCATCCCTTCAATCTACCTAAAGCACATTCAACTATCATTCTGCACCTGCTGAGCTGGTAGTTGAATCTTTCCTTGGTGCTGTCAAGATGGCCAGTGTACGGCTTCATGAGCTAAGGAAGCAATGTGTATGCTGGGTCTCCCATGCTCACTATTGGCATTTCAACACTGCCAGTGGTAATTCGTTAGTCAGAAAGGAGAGTCCCTACTTATACCTTTCTGAACAGTCCTGTGTTCTTAAAGATGTGAGTGTCATGCACCTTCCCTGACCAGCCAACACTGATGTCAGCGAAGTGGCCCCGGTGATCCACCACCACTTGCATAACCATAGAAGAGTAGCCCTTTCTGCTGATGTACTCTGTGGCAAGATGGTCTGGTGCCAAAATAAGGATGTGTGTGCTATCACTCCACTGCAGTTCAGGAACCCCACTGCTGCAAATCCATCCCCTGTGCCCTGCACATTGCTGAGAGTCACAGTCCTGCTTAGGAGCAGACGATTAATGGACTTTCACACTTGCATGACAACAGCCCCCACAGTGGATTTTCCAGTTCTACAATGATTTCCCACTGATCCAGCTTTGCAAGCTTCCACAGTGTGATGTTATCTCCACCATCAGTGCAGCTCTCATTTTGGTGTCCCTGCACTGGAGAGCTGGGTCAAGCTCGGCATGCAGATTCGGATGTGCAAGGCCACATTCCTGGAAGTGCTGCAGCTACTGCTCATCATCCCAATGCAATGCAATCCTACCACTCAGCGCTCATGTCTCAGGGCTCTGTAGCTGCTTCACGAACACCACCAACAACCTTGAATTGGTTCTCGCTATGTCCTACAACAATCTGTCCTCCAAGAAATTGTCATGTTTCCTGCTGATTCGGTTCTTCTTACAGCTCTGCAAATACTGGGGGATCATGTGTCCTGTGCTTGCAATGTTTATGATAATAGTGCAGAGCTGTGCAGGCTCCATGCTTCTGTCAGAGATGGTGGACAGTGAGGGGGGCCTTGCAAGTTCCTGGGATTTTTTTAAAAAACACAAAAATTGTGGGCTATAGATAACATTATGGGATGGAGATAGCTGCATGCTGGGAAGTTGACCCCTTGCTCCCAGTCATTCCTGCATAACTCATTTCTACCTCACCTTGCATTACCAAAACTTCCAAAAAGACAGCGCGCTAGATGGTGGCGGGTTGCATACTGGGATACCTATCCATGGTGCACCAGACTGTGCATCGACACAAGCGCTCCTGCTGAGTGCATGCAGCCCTGACACAAGGAGCGAGCCACGTATACCTCCACACAACTGATATACCAACTGTGGCAGCTTTACAGCAACGTAACTTGTGTTGACCAAAGTTTGTAGTGTAGATGTGGCCTTTGACTGCAGTGAATTGAGTTGCAACAAGATTGTCCATATGGGAGCTAGTGCAGAACAGCTATTCCAGGCTTTTTCCCTGAGTAGACAATCCCTTAGGCTCCTGAGTCTCACTGGAAGTGAAATGCTGAGCAGAACAATGCCTCAATACCTTTAAAAATCTGGGCTCAGGAGACTCTGGTGTCAGCACTGACATTAGAAATTTCTTATTTTAACAGATCTATGTCCTGCAGAGAACAGACCAAGTTGCAATGTAAGTTTCATACACACGTCTAGGAAGATGGGAATAGAAACTTGGTCTGTCAGCTCCAAAACCACACAGGCTTCTTTCTACCCCTTGTATTCAAAGAGATCTTTACAAAGCAGTAGTAGCAGGCCCCTTATATCTCTGTGGGCTGGCCGCCCAAGGAAGGAACATCATACACAATACTAGCAAATTACAACAAGGGGGCATTTAAATATTCCCTTCTTTCTACCGGACAGCAGAGCTGAACTAGCACAATGTCTCTGGATGATACTATTGACACACGGCCCCTCCCCCGGCCCCACTAACAGACCCAGCGGTTTATTGCCAGAATCCAGTCCACAATTTGTTACGGTCAAAACCTCGTTTAATGAGATCTTTTTATGTTAAAATGTTACCCTGAAGCTTTAAAAGACCACATGTACGTTTATCCACTCTATTGTGAATCTAGATTTAAATGAAAAATTGGATGAATTTGAAAATGTCCATCTTTCTCATTTAATTAATTTGAAAGGGTCACTGTTGTCAAAGAGAATTCTTGTTATAATGAAGATGTCTTGAGGTTACAGATCAGGGTGAAGTTTTATTTCGATTCTCATCCAGTAAAAATGAAAGTAGTTTGCAGAACTAGATTCTGACCACTGCAAATAGACCTCTGATTGAGATGTGTCTGGGACGGTATGTCATAAATTTCAGTGACAGTGCAGCCTGCCTTAGAAATAGATCACATATAATACAGTCCTCGGACCTCAAACAGATGTCATTGTTTTAGTCATATGGACAAGCCATAAGGTAAAGTCAGAGTTCATAGGGTGTGGGTGTTTACAAAAAAGAAGATGGTGTTAGGATTAGTTTTCACTTTCTGAAATACATTTAGTAGTTTAAAACAATTGGTTGTTGATACACTGATAGTCACTAATTTTAAGGTTGGGTGTTTTCCCTTTGGTTTTTTAGGAGGATGTAATCAGTGGTGAGCTGGAGCCAGTTCACACCGGTTCACTAGAGCCGGTTGTTAAATTTAGAAACCCTTTTAGAACCAGTTGTTCCATGAGGGACAATCGGTTCTAAAAGGGCTTCTAAATTTAACCGGCCAAAAGTGGCACCTTAGGTGCTGACTCCATGGGCACCCACAGGGAAAATTTGGTGGGTGCAAAGCACCCATCGGCAGCTCCCTACCCTGGCCCCGGCCCCGGCCCCAGCTCACCTCCGCTCCGCCTCCGCCTCCTCCCCTGAAAGCGCCGCCCCGCTGTGCTTCTCCGCCCCCCCCCCCGGCTTCCTGCGAATCAGCTGTTTGCGTGGGAAGCCGGGGTGGGCTGAGAAGCTGGCGGTGGCTTCCCGCTCAGGCCCAGGGAGGCGGAGGCGAGCTGGGGCGGGGGGGCGCGAGGAGGGCCGCCCGCACCGCAGCAGGTAACCCGGGGTGGGGGGCGTGCAGGGGAACCGCTCCCCATCCCAGCTCACCTCCGCCACCCTCAGCCTGAGTGGGAAGCTGCCACCTGCTTCTCAGCCCTCCCTGGCTTCCTGTCAAACAGCTGATTCGCGGGAAGCGAGGCGGGGGGGGGGTGCGGAGAAGCAGAGCGGGGCAGTGCATTCGGGGGCGGAGACGGAGCAGAGGTGAGGTGGGGCTGGGTGGGGAGATACCGGTGGGTGCTCTGCACCCACCAAATTTTCCCCGTGGGTGCTCCAGCCCCGGAGCACCCAGGGAGTTGGCACGTAAAGCTCCACTTTTGACGTGATCAGTGGGGGGAGCGGCCGCCCCACTGCTCCCCCCCAGCTATGCTACCCCGCCCCTAGAAGCCAGAGGGACCTGCCGGATGCTTCCTGGGAGCTGCCCCAGGTTAGCACCACCGGGACTTCCCACCTCACCCCCCAGCAGGTCCTTCTGGCTCTTAGGGGTGGGGTGGGCACCCACCAGGTGGCCCACGAGACCCTCCTGCCCCGTTCTGGGGGCAGTCAGGGGACAGGGGAGGGGGGTGGATGGGGCAGGGGTCCTGGGGGGGGGCATCAAGGAACGCGGCGGGTTGGATGGGGCAGGAGTCCCGGGGGGCGGGGGTGGGCAACAACCCCCTTGTGGGGTGAGGAGTGAACCCGTTGTTAAGATTTTGGCAGCTCATCATTGGATGTAATTATAGTTTCCAGGCCACAGTCTGTGCTAAAATCAGTGAGCTCACCCAGGGCGCATGCTCGTACAGAATTTTCTCCTTTGAAACTAGCTGTCGTCTTCATGAACTCTGTGTATGCCTTATTGCTGCCTTTAGCAGCAGGCATGAGTGGATGGACGTTCTTCTCGTTTGGGTAGAACAGGTTTATGCTCACAGCTGCTCATTCCTCATAAAGATAGGGAAGCTGCAATTAATGGAAATAATAGAATAGCATGTTTATTTGAATGCTGTTGCACTGTTTGACTCCTTTTTATTTGAGGCTGAATAATTTTTTTCTGTGTGGGGCACCTTAACCTACCAGATTATCCCAACAACCAGTCAGAATAAATGCAAAACTCCAGATGGTCACCTCTTCTAAAATGATGATTTAAAAAACAAAACAAAACAAAAAACAGCCAACCTATTTTACCCCTTTTATTTTTTTTCCTTTTCAGCAAAATCAGCAGGAGGCCATTTTTAATTGCTAACAAAGCAAAAGTTTCTAATTAAAATGAAATTGCCACTGTTTAAAAATTAAACTCCAGCCTGAGAGGAAACAGATAGACATGATCTTGTACTGAAAGTTACCCTTTCCTTACATCATAATGGATAAGGGCACCATCACATTCCAGTTGAACAATTGAACTCTCAGTTACAGGCTTGTGAAGTGCAGAGAATGGTAAATACTGTGCTGAGAATTTTTTTCCAGTTGAGTCACAGACCTGTGAAAGCCCGGATAGCAGCTCATTAACACCACTGTGCCATTTCATCGGTAAGAATAGCCACAGGGATGCCAAACAATTTACACACATCAATTTATGCAAAAAATTCTGATGCTCTTGAATATGTAATAAACCCCCACCCTCCCTTTAAACAATGGCCAAGGTTTTTCTATAGATACCAAGGCTGGTTTTTAAACTATCTACATGCTGTCACATTCCCAAAACTGAGCTAGAAATTCAGTACAACCCAAAGACCCCGATTAGGAAGAAGCATTCCCTCAATGTTTTGTGGCATTTATATGACAGCTTAAAGTAGCCTGTAAGCTAAGACAGTATTGACTGCATGTTCACAGCATGTGAATTCAAACTCCATCCCCCAGCTACACAAAGTTCAAGTAATTTGGCCGTATCTCCCAATAGCTGCAAAAACCCAGCACCATGGGGCTGTGTCGCAGAGGGCTCTGTGGGAAGTATGCCACTGAACTGATGTTACTCCATTCCACTCTTCTCCTGGCTGCATTTTAGATCTCCTTGGCTCACAAAAGTGTGGAGGAGATCTTGGTACAATGGTAAAGCTTTTTTTGTTGGTTGGTTGGTGGTTTTGCTCGTTTTTTTTTTTTTTTTTGAGAGGGAAGCAGCCAACAACTACCTAAATGAGCTCTAAAAATTAGCAGTTAGGATACCAACTTCAGCCATAACTCTGCCCTCTCTTTCCTTACCCATTCTCCATCTATGGGATATGTTTGGAAAGAGCCAGGAGATTCTTATACCCCCAGGATCCAAATCCCAAGCCTGAAAGGGGTGAAAACCAAATTGGTTGTTTGTCTAGGAATCCAAAAGAGTGTTTTTGGACACAGTCCTACAAGACTCAGAATGCAAATCAGGGACCAAATGTTGAGATCTGAATAAAACTGCAAAGAAAACCAGGAGTATGGGACAAAGGAAAGGGAGAGAATGTAAAATGTATTGTGAAGTTGGCAGGTGTAATGATAAGAATGACAGTGCTGAGTAAATCTGGTTGTGGGCATAGATATGGATCTGAGGGGATCAAAACATGGCAATCCCAAACTAGACATTTTTTTTTAAAAGGGAGGGGGGAACAAAAGATGGAAGAGAGATGCAAGTGTAGTCTATTAGCATAGTTACCCCATATTTTTTAAATGTGTACAATAGTTCATTCACAATGGATTATTCATATATGGCATCTGTTCATTCCACAGATGGAATTCTGCATGATTTGGCCCACAGGATAAAGAGAGATAACCCTGGGCATAGTTTCTCCATGGCACTAGACTGATTTTTAGTTACATGGGTCCAGGCTCTATTTAGATCAAAGCTTCAGAGCTGAAAGGGCATCCAAGCCTTTCATTCCTTTTTAAAAAAGGTGAAACAGCTTTGGCACAGTATCTATGGAAAATAAAGGTGACTTTGCGAACGTACATGAACTTCATGTTGATTGAAAGTCCAAATTAGACCTGTAAATAGCCATGAGTCAGTTTAAAAAACATGAAATAACACTGAATGTTTCTTATTATGCAATGGCTATTATTAGCCCATTCTGGGTTCTTTTTTTAAGTTTCTTTGTAGAGTACTTGGAAATAACCTCAGTTACCTCACACAAATTAACCAGAGAATCCCAAGTGTGTCTGGTGGTATTTGATAAATCCTAGTTAAGCTCCTATACTTTCCAATACCAAAAATAAATTTGTTTCAAAAAGTAGTTAAGGTTGTTAGATGAAAACAGTAATTTGCTTTTCACTCTGTTTACACAATCCAAGCATTTAAATTAAATGAAACTTAGGGACATCATAAATCATATACTACCCACATAGTGAACATAAACACACACCACTTCATAGTCTCCCCGCTGCAATAAAAAGAGCTCCATGTGTAGAGGAGATCTTCTGTGAGTGGATCTCCTGACCTTCATGTAAAACGGAGGGAGCCCCTGCATCCATGGTCCATGCTACGCAGGGATAGCACAGAATGGGTTTTCTGAGGGGAAGGATGAGGTGGGTATGGGCTTAGGAGCTGCATTACCTATTTCTTAGCTCCTGCCTTTTCAGTGGTGCCTGAGTTTTCAAGGAGACTAACCTATACAGAAAGTTTGAGCAGTTACTAACAAGCCATTTCTGAGCTAGGGGGAGACAAAGGAAGTTTTAGGACAAAGTCAAAATTTCAAATCAGGGTAAATTTTTTTAACAGCTCATAACTCAACAAATTTGAATTTTCATCAACCGCTGCAGAAATGTCTTCCTGCACCTTCACAGTAAACCTGGAAATTATAATGCCAAATTTGTTTTCTAAGGGTCTGACTACACAAACATTTAGTTTGCGGCAAGCCAGGATGTGAATCTACCCTGCACTAGCTTGCTGCACAGGTAGTGTACACATGGACCCTGCTGCTGAGCACTAACAGTTCCCTAGTGTGCTTTAATCTACCTCACTTTGACATGGGGTAGGTTAAAGTGCACTTTGAAATTTACAGTGCCTGGCAGCAGTGGGCAGCAGACTAGCACAGGGTCGATTCAGACCCCGGCTTGCCATGGACTAAGTGTTTATGTAGACAGCCATAAACCATATTTTAAGGGGGCTAAAATAGAGCTTTAGAATGGAAGTTGGTTTCAGTCTTAATTATGAAGAGGCTACTTATCACTTTAGAGTTGAAACAGATATGAGTAAAACTTTCAAAATTGCCCACATGACTTAGGAGCCTAAGGGCTTGTCTGCACAGGGACATTATTCTGGAATAAGATAGAGTGTGAATTTAAAGCAAAATAGCTATTCTGGAATAACTCCACATGGCAACACTATCATTCCGGAATAAAAGTGCCTTTCTCTGCTTCCGCTTAATCCACTTCACTCTTCTTCAGAGAGTTATTGTGGAACAGCTGTTCTTGTGTAGACAAGCCCTTTAAGTCCCACTGACTCTCAGATTTTGACTTTCACTGACTTTGCAGAGTGCAAAGTGGGTGTAAAATACTACCATTCTGTTTGGTAATATTTTATATTCACTTTGCACAGGTGTAAATGGCTAGACAAATTGCAATGCAGTGGAGAAGTAGGCCTACAAAAATCCACTGGTATAGTTGCAATCATTTGTTTTTAGGAAGAAAGAGATATTTCCGTGGGTTATGTTGGCGATATACATTTAAAGATGTCTATTAACAGTCACATATACAGCCTTGGAGGTAGATTTATTAAAGCATGGAGACACTCACTCATGTATGTCTTTGAGAGTGTTGGAAAGAGATCTTCCAGAATGCAATATTCCTGGGTGCTGTACTATATAGCTCCTGGAATAACCTCCTTTGTGAAAGCAGTATATCACTTCTATCTATTAACAGCCTATAAATACTATATACTTTAAGTATTCTATGGCTATATAAAAGGATTGGAGCTACAAGCGCTATGGTTTTATTTGGATATCTATCAAATGACTATTAAGATAGCCAAGTCAGTAGGGTGACAATTTCAGAACTTTGCACTCTAAAGTGCTGAGTTCTTATTGGCGGCATAGAATTTTGTCTTGTTTTAAGAAGAAAAATGAATCAAAATGGTCTACTTATTAAAATATGTTTGCATATTATGTATAACAATGATTGGTTGGCTACAGTGCTTCAGACAGTCTTCTTTCAAGTACTGTTGTGACAGCCTCTAAAAAGGTCTTCTATAAAGCAAACATGAGTAGCCAAGCACACCTCTTATTCAGAACTTTTTGGCTCTCAGAAGGGAAAAGAAAATGTATAAATTAAGCTGATTTGTGGTGCATCTTTACGTTTTAACTCATCATTCATTGTTTGTGTCATAAAAATCTTTGATGGTATCTGACAGTAATCTGATTTAATGTTAAGGACAAAGAACCAGCCCTCAGTGTTTCAGATATGCAGCAGATGTAGAGAATAAATTATAAACAATTTTCTAAACATAATGTGTAAATTTATAGCAGTAACATCTTAATCTTGCATGAGAAATACAGCATATACATACTAAGCAGAACAGCTCATTCTAAACAGATGCAGGGTCATCCATTAGCAATACTTTATCTGATTAGTATTGTTAATGGAAGGGCTTACCCAGCCATTTCCTAAAAGCAGATCTGCAGTAGATCATTAATTCTTGTCAATATAGTCATCACAGCTATCATGGTAAAGATAGCCTAGCTATTAACCTAGTAGAGAGCAGCGGGCAGAAAAATATACTGAGCAGTTAGTGAAATGGAGATCCTTCCATTTATCTTTCTTCTCCACATACCACGTGCCACTCCTCCATCTTTCTCGTTATTCCACTTGCAAGACAAGTTATTTCAGCATCCTTCTTTCCTCAAAGAAATTCTAATACATTCAGTGCTTCGATAGTGGTAATTTATGGTAACTCTCGATTTTACACTCAATACAGTCTTGATAAATGAAAAGGTGATACAGAAAAGTCATTTTTCTGGAACAGAAGAAATTAGCATAGTTACCCCATATTTTTTAAATGTGTACATTAGAAAATGGACAAAGTTTGACCTTCCCTTGAGAAAAGAGTGGTTTTGTAAATGAAACATGTAATATTAACTTTGAACATGATCTGTCTCCAATTTCAGTTTTGCATAGTGCTTTTCTATCTTGTTTGTTTTAACACCACAGGGGGAAAAAAATCGTTATAGTTAATGACCTGCTGCCATTTTTATTACAAACCCTAGAACTTGTCTGGCAATTTGTCAGTCCAGAGATGTAACCTTCTTGTTTAAAATCACTTAAAGTAGTTTGAGTTGCTCTTTTATATAGAGATCAGTCAAAATACAGATTTTTAGTTTCAGATGCACTTGAAATAGCTCTTTGATTGCAAACAAGCATTTATTTATTTTTAAAACCTGGCACATTGCAGACACCAAATCCAGGATGACAAACATAATTTTCTTTTTAATTCAAACTGTTAAGATATTTAAAAGAATACAGTGAGTTCAAATTTGTCCCAAAATGTAAGTTTTATTAATACAAGCCTTTATGAAAATCCAAAGCGAATAGAAATGTTTTTGCAAGATAAAAGAAAACAAAACCCAAAGGAAAGCAGTGTTTAAATAGATAGATATCTGCCATGTGTGCAACTCAAACCGCACAGAGAACCAGAAAATGCAACTAATTAGAAACAAAAAGTAAAGCTGATTTGTCCTATTATTCATTGTCCACCCTGGGAAAAATGGAAAAAGTAAACAAGCTCTTTAAAGGGTGGAAAGTGATTTCAAAACATCTTTCAGACTAAGGAATTAGCATTTCTAATACGCTTGTACATTATTTTCTTTTATAGGCTGACAGTGTCACTGTCATTTTGAAGAGTGAATGTTGCATATATTTGTTAGATGCCCTGTTGTCTTAGCAGTGTTGCTCCCAGGGTATTAGACACAAGGTGGGGGTTATATCTTTTATTGAATGATATTGGGGTGTCCCACATCAAGTTGGTCCAATAAAAAATATTACCTCACCCACCTTGTGTCTCTGTATTTGTTAGAGACATTTTCAGTGACTTCTGACTGCTATAAAGGCCAAAACCCTTTAAAAATCCTGTAACAATTATGTACTCTCATTACAAAATGTATCCCTAAACATGACGAGGAAAAGCAGGCTTTCTGTATAATTTAAGCAGCTTTGGATAATGCTTAATTTTCCAGACAAGATACATTTTAAATATTGTATTTGTATAGCTCCTACTATAGATTCTTTACATAAATGTTGATGAGTTTACAGATGTGCCCCTGCCCTGAGGATCTCATTAGACAGCATAGAAATGAATGGAAAGGAAGCAGCAAAAAGCAGAGTGAATGCCCTCCCTGGGCAGATTGTAAAGGTTCTCTGCCCCAAGTTGCATTTCTCTTTTCATCCAGCTGCTCCCACAGGTGCATAGAGGTGCAAATGGTACCCCCGGGCCATGGTTTACTTAATAGTACTATGCAGCTACATACTGCTACATGCAGTTTGGTTGGTTACGTGCAGTTTAGTTGGTAATGTAGTCTCTGGATTTAAAAACAAAAATAAGCATGCTATCTGTAGTTACTTATACATACAGTACGTGGCATATTTTATGTAATTACACTGTCTTTGCACATTAAAGTCCATGAGCCAACTTTTAAAATACATGCATGGGGTGGATCGCCCCCTCCTGTAGAAAAGCATGTAGGAGAAGATTAAGGTGGAGAAAGATCTCTGTGAGGATCCCCTCATAGAGTTGAGAGAGGGAGTTTGCTTTCTTCCCACAGAATGAGCCATGAGGCTTGCCCTCAAACTATGGCATCATCTGGGATCCACAGAGGTCGCTGGGAATCCACAGAGATTCTCTGTGCCTTCCCACTGTCTCAATGCTCTGTTGTGACCATCACACTGCCAAGGCAGCCAAAGAGCCACCTCTGCTCTCTGTTAAGGAGTGATACCTGCCACACAGGGAGCTCCACAGTAAAGACAATATAACGTAGGTGTTATGTTATCTTTCCTAGGTAATACCTGCTGGGCTGGTGGTGAGAGAATGTATGTCCCTTTTGGCCCTCCTTTCAGTCCACTCGATCCCTGCCATCTCTGTCTTTATGGATCCCAGACACATAGACAGCCCTTCAAGGGAAGGAGAGCAATGGCGCCTTGGAAGTACTGGCCCCTTCCCTTCTGTGTGGCAAGAGGGAGATCACACATGGAGGGGCCCTCTGTTCTGGAATCTTGAGGGGAGAGCACAATCTGGCTCAGAGTTTCGACTCAGACAAGTCTTTCATTGATGTCAGTTGACTTGTTGCCTGTGTAAAGATCAGTGTTGGCAATTTCCTGGGAAAAAACTAGTTTAGGACAGGGCACTGGTAAATACTGGGTTAAACCCAGTTGAAACCAGGAAATGAAACCAGGACAAATAACATTATTATTAGAATATGCACATGAAAATTACTGAAAATATTTTGCAATTTGATAATAGTTTTGCAGTATAAATAATATTGAAAACTGAAATATGAGTCATGATATGTATAACTTCCTTGAGAAAATATTGAACCAAAATGTTTACAG
The DNA here is from genome assembly GCF_965152275.1 of Natator depressus. Taxonomy (NCBI): domain Eukaryota; kingdom Metazoa; phylum Chordata; order Testudines; family Cheloniidae; genus Natator; species Natator depressus. The sequence goes on along the minus strand of NC_134235.1, from coordinate 154,256,472 downwards.
ACATTCCAATATTCAGTATTATAATTACATATATTAGTGTTACGACTACTTTAGTTTACTTTTTATTTGTACAACCCTAAATTAATCTCTGAATCTACTGCCTTATGTAAGCACAGTTTGAATGTGTAACTAAAACTAAGTGTAATGTGATGTGCATTAATGATACGCATTTTAAAAGAGAAAATGACTTGAACTGGGACTAATTAGTTTTTCACAGGGTGGTAAAAAACATGATTTTACCTGGTAAAAACCACCTCTGGTAAATACCGTGCCATCCCTGGTAAGAACTGAGTAAAGACATCAGGCATTGAGCACCAGTAGGGCTCAGATGTGTGTATCTAGTGCAGTCTAGCCCTGAGTTAAGAATAATTGGTATTACAATCAGAAAAGGCCGCTTAGAGAATCTGATCTGCTGCCTTCATTCTGCATTTGTTACACCGTTCCAGTCAATGTCTTTTCTATCCTGTCACAGCATATAATCTTCATTGATGTTGCTTTCACTTACCAACCTTGGTGATCTATTCTACTCTCCAGTTTTTTTCTTTTGTTGAGAACACGAAAGGTCAGCAAGTAACCCAAAAAGTGTAAAGTACTTATTGGGACTTCTGTGCATTAGAAAATAAAGTGTAAACTAGCTTTGATAACACATTGCAATGAAATCAGAGTGCACTATATCACTGATATTGAGCATGACCCTCCTGTTCTGCTGCATGCACAACTCCCATGCTGGGTCCCAGCAGCAGAAAGTCCATTCTCTGTTGCCATGGAGGTGAATCTGAGCCTTTAACATGAGAATATTTTCTAAAGTCCATTTCTTTCACCTTTCCAAGAATAAATAAATTATCAGTGTCAGTTCTGGAAATGTTTGTATTTTAAATGCTTTCTGTGAAGAGAAGATTCTGAAATGGGCTTAAAATGTGATTTTTTTTTTTTTTTTTTAGTAGCAGCTGGTCACATGGGGTTTTTGTGTCCCCTTGCTATAGTCACCTTTGGTTTTCTTATACTTCTCTTTCTTTTCTATATCATGCTTTTCTTTTCCTTCTGTTTTTCTTCCCTTTGTCCTTCCTCCCCATTATTTTTATGTCATTATGTTCTCTTATCTATCCTGTGCCCATTGCTTCTCTCCCATTTTAGTAATCTTCCCAGTTCTCCTCCTTGTCCCTTTTAGTCCTTAGGACTTTTGGTTTTGATGCCCAGCCACTGTAGCATGGAGTCTTCTGGCTGTAAACACTTCCTAGGGTAGTCTGCCAGGGCAGCAGGTATTAAGGATTTGGGGGATACTTGTGTGATCTGAGAAGTTCAGAGATGCACAAGGGCTAGCAGAAAGACCAAAGATTGTTTGCAAACCTTAAAGAGGGTTGGTAGAGGAACGAGGGTTATCTCTGTGTTATTTGAACACCTAGTAATTGTTAGACCTGTAGTGAAACTTGAAGTCATGAAATTGAACAGTGGTTCCAGGTTCACAGTGTGTTACGAACCTGAGAAAAGGACATTTGCACAGTAAGGAACTTTGATACTCCTACACAAACATTTTCCCCTGCACTTAGCATCATATCTGAACATTTGCATTCATATTTAATAATTTTATTAAGATGATGTTGAAGTAAAAAGAAAACGGTACAGAGTTTAAGCATAGAAGTTTCTGGTTATCAGGGAATAAGGTACAGATTATCAAGGGGTGTGAAATTCGGTTTAGGAACGGGTGGCGTAAGGAACACATAATCTGCAATCTCCCCAGTTGGGGGTAAAAGTTTAACAGGTCAAAGTACAGACATTGAGATATGGGAGTATGTTGTTCATATAATGGCTATGTTCAGGTGTGGAGTATAATGAGTGGATACGATGATGAGGATGGATTTACCCTCATTTGGTGGGATTTAATGTTCAGTGAGTTTATGGTTCCAGTTCATATGGTCCAATGGAAAAAGTCTCTCAGTCCCTTTCCCATAGTTGATATACGATGTTGTACCGGCTCACACCTCCTGGTACTGTCGGTGGCTGGTGATGTGTTCGATGTAGATGTCCCTGGACCATCGGATGGTGTCCGAGACAATGAGGCGCCGCATGAGCCGTGCGTAGCGTCGACCGATCCCACAGGTCCGCAGCACACGCTTGTTGCAAGGGTCCCAAGCGCCCAGTACTACCAAGCTGATCTCTGCTAAACAAACTCCGATGAGAATTTGACAGTTCTACAATATCCCTGCACAATTAGGTTTTTCCTTTCTGAGATGAAGTCAGTGGGACAAATTCTTCTCTCAGTTGAACCTTTGGTAACTAAAATGAAGTCAGTGGGTCAGAATCTGATCTCAGCAGTGTAAAATCAGAGCGAGTACACTGACAATGGAGTTACTCTGAATTTACACCAGTGTAACTGAACTCAAAGTCTAGCCTATTGCAGTTTCATGAAAAAAGAATTTTCCTCACAGTGTCAATGATTTGTTCTTCACTGGTTGTACTGAAGTAGTAAGTACCTTCATATATTGGAGTCTAAGGGTAAGCAGCTATATGTGACACAGCAGCCATCCCTGCAGAAGTTACAGAGAGTACAACAATAACACTTTTACAGCTCTTAATTCCTGCTTAAACGTCCTGGTGCTGTGCTTGACTTAAAGGGCGTGTTGAATTGTCACTGGGAGAGAGAACAAAGCTCTTCACCTCCTACGTTGGCAGTCTGAATGAACAAGGATGGGTAAGGAATGTGTTAGCTGTTGAGTGAAACATGCTTTAAGTAAACATATTTGATGTTAAAATTTGGTTAAATTCATTCTGGAGATCGTCTCAGTGTGAACCATGATTATACAATTCTGAGATAATACCGTAATCTTGTGCTGCTTTTACTTGGATACATATTACAGCTCAAATCTGGCCATATTCAGTAGTCCTCGTTTGAGCAAAATGGCTACAGTGAAGTATAAAACTGAGTCGGCCAGATTCTCCTCTCACATGCACCAGTTTTATTTGGTGTAATTTAATTGACTGCATAGGAGTTACTCCTGATTTACACTGGTGTGAGAGGAGAATCAGGTCTAGTATCTGGAAGAGAAAGTGGAGGGAATGACGTAACTTCTTTCTTCCATAAGACATTTTCATATACTCTGTTCTTTAAGTTAAGAATTGTACAATCTTGGTTCGCTTCCTCCGTGATTTAATTTCTGATCCTCTCTTTCAGCATTTGGGAATGAGCAGGGCTGTCAATGCTAACATATGGCTTACTGCAGCAGTGCTAACAAAATTGCTCTATAGCCTCCCCTGAGAGAATTCAGCATCACGTGTACTTGTAGTTGCACGCCTAGCTCCATGGTGTCAGCATTCAGATATGGTTCCAGTTTATTTATTACAACAAATATATTTTAAAAAAACAATATGGGGAGGTGACTGTGTATTGAGTGAGAATGGACAAACTGAGAGTGAGGTGAGAGGTTAACTTTTACATGTCAGATTAAGATGGACTTTTTCCAGAGCAGATGTTTCATATGTTGAAGTTTCTCTGTCCCGTATTTTACTATAATTTTTTTTAAAGGAGAAGATTAATTGTTTGGCCCCAAAAGTCTGAAAAATCACATGCCATGTATGTACTCCAGTGACTATAGCAACACTTAGCCTTAGAAAATCACATGACTAGGAAAAGCAGATTTTTATATGCAGTTTAAAAACACATATCTACTGGGATAAGCAGGCATAAGTGGCATGCGGGCAGTAAGTTTTTTGATCATGCTGCATTTACAATTCTCCTTCCTGTGCCACAATTTCTGGGGAGGCTGTTTTGTTCTATTCCGGTGTACGCCAATGTTTTTCTTAATTATTTCTGACAGTTTGATAATTGTCTGAGCTTTTTCAATCAGCTGCTTTCAAGAACACAGAATCTGAATTCATTCTGTAGAAGAGACTAGCTAATGTCTATCTTTGGCAAAGAATAATGGATAGGACATTGGAAATAATTAGGGAAAACAATTGTGTACACCCCAATTGAAGAAATTATTTTTGGGTGTTCTAATCAATATCTGATGCTTTTGTTTGGATGGGAACTGTAACCACAGTAATTAACAGCCAGTTTCTGGACCTCGATGTGGAGGAGTGGGGAGAGTACTCTCCTGAAATGTCTAGCGAGAACACAAAAAGTGTCTGAGATAAAATTAGCAACCTTGTTCTGTTGAGCCATGAAACCCCATTTGATCAGCAGCTGACTTTAGCCAAATTCTTTGTAAAGACACCCCTCAGCAACATGTGTATAAACAATAAGTGTCACTCTAATAGCAATGCAAAGGTCAAATTTAAAAATAAACAAACAAAAGCAAGGATAAAAATTGCTGACCATGCGCCCAATAATCTCCTGTGGAAGTCAGGGGACCTTTCAATTCACTTCAAAGCAAGCAATATCAGGCCCCGTGTCACTATGTGGTAAATAAAGTTCTTTATTTTTAACAATTTCACTTTTTAAAAAATTGGTAAGATATATAACTTTGACCAATTGATAATACTTATCCAGGTCTTAGTTCCACTAACTCATAAAAGTTGATAGGAGTCGAACAGAAGTGTTTATATTGTCATGAGATATAGTAGGCTTGTGTTTATTTTGGCATTCTGAGCCTGGCTTGTTTCATTGTGCAGATATTTGATGTGCAGATTTTTAGTTCTAGTGGGTTTTGTTATAACTGGTCTCCAAACTAAACACTAATCCAGCTTCTTGATATTAAAAATGTTCTATCATCTTAGTCAATGACTCAAGGCTGTATTTTTTTTTCTCATTGAGTAGGATCTAACTTTAGGATGTCACTAAATATACAACACATGGAAATGATTCATTTAAGAGGGGGCTTCCCCGCCCCAACGTGGCTGTTAATTAGCAGATGAATGTTGATGTTCTAATTGATCTGCTACAGAGAGACAGCTGTGTGCCCCAGCTGTCCTCCATTCCAAAAGGCCTCCATATAAGGGCCGGGGGGAGAGAGGGGAGCAGTGGCGCTTCTGACAAATTGATTTAACTAGAGTGCACTGCCTTCAGGGAGCCATACACCACACTGTCACTGCAGATGATTGCACCCTTTGTGGACTCCAAACACTGTAGCACTGTAATTGCCCACCAATGTCCTTTCCATTGCTTTGCTGAAATTCAATTTTTCATGCCTCACCAAGCATTTTTTTTTCAGTTTAGAAATACTGTACTCTGCCTGATTTCCATTTCAAGAAATGCAGACTCTTCAGAATGTGGTTATGTTGTATTTAATGTAGCAATAATCACGAAATGGACTCAGTGCCTATCAAAGTATTTGCCATTTAATTTTCAGGGAAGTATTCTATAATTATATTGTATTTAGCATGTACTCATTATTATGAACCTTGTAATAGCTATATCAGCGTGTCACCGTTCTTGCAAGTGGTGTTCTGTGTGTGTAAAATGATGTCTATTGTCTCTTTTCCATACTTCCTCTTTAACTTGCAGACATGGGTTTAAGTATAGTTATGTTCTATTTTGTGCTACATAGGAAAGGTACAGCATGTAATATATACATTCCCATCTTTCTCAGAAATGACAACCGAGGCCCCAGGAAGCATAAGCATCTAATTAGTCATTGTTGTCAGAATCCTTCATGAATAGATTCCACAAGCTGTGCATTGCATCATCATAGCCTTATGGAGGACCTCTGTTTGTACTGATGGTACCAAAAAAAGTGCCACCACAAACTACAATGTTTGTTACAACATTACCTTTCTGCGTACTCCATATATACTCAAGTACATCCAACGTATTTATGAGGGTGCAGATTTATGGGCTACTTATAAATATCAACCGCTCACTCGGGGCACAGAGAGTTCTATGTTCAGAGGACTTACAGGAGTCCCAAGAAGTGGCCATTACATAGCTTTCCATAGCACATTCCACATTACAGGGAAGTTATGTGATTTCTACTTATTCTTCATGCGTAGTGTTATGTGTGTGCATGTTGTGCATTAAGCACAAAGGAAACAAATAAGGACTTATGCCATTGCCTATAGAAGCAGAACGAAGTGTACCTGTGTGTAGATATTTAAAAGTATGAACATCAGAATGGCCGTACTGAATCAGACCAATGGTCCATCTAGGTCAGTATCCTGTCTTCCAGCTGTGACCAATGACAGGTGCTTCAGAGGGAATGAACAGAACAGGCAATCATCAGGTGATCAGTCGCCTGGCATCCACTCCCAGCTTCTGGCAATCAGAAGCTAGGGATACCCAGAGTGTGAGGTTGCATCCACGACCATCTTGGCTAATAGCCAAGAACTTCTCTAATTTTTTTTGGAATCCCATTATAGTTTTGGCTTCCACAATATTCCCTGGCAACGAGTTCTACAGGTTGACTGTGCATTCGGTGAAGTACTTCCTTTCTTTAAAAAAGGGAAGAAGGAGAATCCAGGGAACTACAGACCAGTCAGCCTCACCTCAGTCCCTGGAAAAATCATGGAGCAGGTCCTCAAGGAATCCATTTTGAAGCACCTGGAGGAAAGAAAGGTGATCAGGAACATGCATTCACCAAGGGCAAGTCATGCCTGACCAACCTGATTGCCTTCTGTGATGAGATAACTGGCTCTGTGAATACCGGGAAAGCGGTGGACATGATATATCTTGACTTTAGCAAAGCTTTTGATACGGTCTCCCAAAGTATTCTTGCCAGCAAGTTAAAAAAGTATGGATTGGATGAATGGACTATAAGGTGGATAGAAATCTGGTTAGATCGTCAGGCTCAACGGGTAGTGATCCACGGCTCAATGTCTAGTTGGCAACTGGTATCAAGCGGTGTGCCCCAGGGGTCAGTCCTGTGGCTGGTTTTGTTCAATATCTTCATTAATGATCTGGATGATGGGATGGATTGCACCCTCAGCAAGTTCGCGGATGACACTAAGCTGGGGGGAGAGGTAGATACGCTGTAGGGTAGGGATAGGGTCCAGAGTGACCTAGACAAATTGGAGGATTGAGCTAAAAGAAATCTGATGAGGTTCAACAAGTACAAGTGCAAGGTCCTGCACTTAGGACAGAAGAATCCCATGCACTGCTACAGGCTGGGGACCGACTGGCTAAGTGGCAGTTCTGCAGAAAAGGACCTGGGGATTACAGTGGACAAGAAGCTGGATATGAATCAACAGTGTGCCCTTGTTGCCAAGAAGACTAACGGCATATTGGGCTGCATTAGTGGGAGCATTGCCAGCAGATCAAGAGAAGTGATTATTCCCCTCTGTTCGGCACTGGTGAGACCACATTTGGAGTATTGTGTCCAGTTTTCTCTCTTCCCCCTTCCCCCCCTCCCAGAAAGGATGTGGACAAATTGGAGAGAGTCCAGCGGAGGGCAACAAAAATTATTAGGGGGCTGAGGCACATGACTTATGGGGAGAGGCTGAGGGAACTGGGCTTATTTAGTCTGCAGAAGAGAAGAGTGAGGGGGCATTTGATAGCAGCCTTCAACTACCTGAAGGGGGATTCCAAAGAGGATGGAGCTAGGCTGTTCTCAGTGGTGGCAGATGACAGAACAAGAAGCAATGGTCTCAAGTTGTAGTGGGGGAGGTCTAGGTTGGATATTAGGAAAAACTATTTCACTAGGAGGGTGGTGACGCATTGGAATAGGTTACGTAGGGAGGTGGTAGAATCTCCACCCTTAGAGGTTTTTAAGGTGTGGCTTGACAAAGCCCTGGCTGGGATGATTTAGTTGGGGTTGGTCCTGCTTTGAGCAAGGGGTTGGACTAGATGACCTCCTAAGGTCTCTTCCAACCCTAATCTTCTATGATTCTATGATTCTTTTGTTTGTTTCAAACCTGCTGCCTATTAATTTCATTGGATGATGCCCTGGTTCCTGGTGTTATGTGAAGGAGTAAATAACACTTTCTTATTCACTTGTTCCACACCATTCACAATTTCATAGATTTCTGTCATACCCCCTCTTAGTTGTCTCTTTTCCAACCTGAAAAGTCTGAAACTTTTTAAGCTCTCCTCATATGGAAGCTGTTCCATACCCTTCATCATTTTTGTTGCCCTTCTCTGTACCTTTTCCAATTCTAATGTATCTTTTTAGAGATGGGGCAACCAGAACTACATGCAGTATTCAAGGTGTGAGCGTACAATGGATTTATATAGTGGCATTATGATATTTTCTGTCTTATTATCTATCCCTTTCCTCATGATTCCCAACATTCTGTTTGCTTTTTTGACTGCCACAGCACAGTGAATGAATGTTTTCAGAGAACTATCCCCAGTTACTCTGAGATCTCTTTCTTGAGTAGTAACAGCTAAGTTAGACCCCATCATTTTGTGAGCATAGTTGGGATTATGATTTCCAATGTGCATTACTTTGTATTTATCAACATTGAAGTTAGACATAGTTTTATGTCAGTGTTTATCACACAGTCAGAACTAAATGGTACTTGCTGACATTATTCAGTAAAATGTATCTCATTACTGTACATGTCATTATTCCCCAAGTTGCAACAAAATAGATGTGACAGACAAAACTAATGAAGTATCAGTCTCTTACAAAATGGCTTTCCTTCCTCAAGCATAATGATAAGAGAGTAGACCAGAAAAAATATGGGCACATACTGAGCATGTGTGGATAAGAGTTTTTAAGCTGGAGCATTAAGATTTAAGTAAGAATGTCTTACTAGTTGTAAAGCAAATGTTTCCCTTAATTGGTGCAGCTATTACCAAAACTCCCATTATACTGTATGTTCCTTTAGAAAGATGCATCTCTAACAGGCAACCCTTATAACACATCTTGCTGTGATTGCTGGCGGAGCGGTTATTTTCCTACTTGAGTAGCATGGCAAGTTGTCTCGTTAAATATTCAGGGAGACAGCTCTCCCTTCGAGAAATGATGGCGCATATTGAATAACATGTTTTGTATTATAAAATGTACTTATTGGTTATATACTTTCATTTTATAGTAGCCGCTGGTGATTTGCTGTCTAGCACCCTCCATTGTTCCACTAGAGTCACGGGCTCAGGGAGCAGTCTGAGGTTTCATGATGTTCATTCAGATTGGCAGAATCTGGGAGTACCGTGTAAATCGAAGATCATATATAGGTAGGGTGACCAGACGTCCCAATTTTAGGCGCTTTGTCTTATATATGCACCTATACTACCACCACCCCACCCTCTTTGGGGAAAAAAAAAGTGTCCTGATTTTTCAAACTTGGTATCTGGTCATCCTAATATATAGCACCACACTTCTTGACTGCTGTGCAAGTGCATAATAGGGAGGAGGATTCTTGAATTCCCCCAGGAGCAGGGAAGCACAGTGAGGAGCAGGCTGTATTCCCTGGAGGATGAAGGGATGCAGAAGCAGTCATTCTCACCCTGCATCCCTGGGATGTCCAAAGCACAATCCCTGTGTTCTTCACTGCCGGCTACCTGGGAGCAGTGGCTAAAAGTCACAATTGAGCCCTCCCTGAAGTGCAAGCAGGGTGGGCCATGCAAAACTCTCATGCTCTGTCAATTGGCATTACAGCTTCCCCGAGAGGTTGCCTGATTGTGGCTTTCTGTAATGAGGGTGCAGTTCTTGGCATATATTGTAAGCCACAGCTACAGAAGCAGGAAAACAAAGATCCAAGAATGAAGGTGAGAGAGAGAGAGAATTTTGAAAGAATCATGACTTTATTTCGTAGTAGCCAAGATATCCAACCATGACATTATTGAAGTCCCTGTTATCCAAACTGGATGAAGGTAAAGTGAGAGAGGGGCCATGATGCTAGAGGTTCCTTGCCACCAAAATACCAGTATAGAAAGTTAAATATACCATAAAGCTAGCTGTATGGATCTATCCCAACATATAGAGGGGTAGAACACTCCAGACATACCAGTTAGTAGTCACAAACTCATATATTTAAAAATATTTATATAAATGTGTATTTTACATTGTAAAGATGAAATCCCTACTTAGGGCCGGGTTCTGATCTGGTTTAATGAGAAACTATATCTCTTTCATCATACTATCTTAGAGAGGAAACCACTCTAGTAATCCTTATTTATCAGCAGCACTATTGTATCATTTGACTGTGAGCAGATGCCCTCCAGACTGTTCAGCCCACACCTAGATCCTCTCTCTTTTAAAAAGCCTCTTCCTCCTTCCTCCTTATATCTGGTGGGGGTAAGATGACAGCTGCTTTTGTGAGTCAGCAGATAGGATTGACACCAGCTAACAAGATAGTGTGTTTCAGATAAACACTGGCAACCTGTTACACTGACCTTCTTAGGGATTAACTTGATTTTTTTTTCCTGCTGGGATCACTTGTATTCAACCCAGTATAAAAATTTTAAGCACTCTCTGACCTTTTTGAAAGCTTACCACCTGCTTCTCGTTCTATGAACACATACAACCGTGCTGTCCTGGAAGCATTGTAAACTTTACTCATTACTAGCACTGTGTATCTCCACTGTAACATCTAGCTATTCTGCATAATAGAGAAACGCTCATTCCAGAATTTACTGCTTGCCAGATTTCCATGCTGTTATTCTTTTATATAATTTACATACAATGTTAACAGCACAAATCCAGTGATTCACACTAATGGCCGAGAGACTGGCTGTGAAATTCTGAATTTTGCAAACTGACAGGTGAGCAAACAATAACAAATCATAAAATCTACTTTGTTCTTTTTACTTTGATCATTGTAATCTAGTTTTTATGACTTTTACTAATATTTTCTAATGCATCAATGTTTGTACAGTGCCTAGCACAATAGGAGTCAGCTTAGTTGTGGCTTTTACTTGCTACTGCATTGTAAAACTTTCACACTAATGATAACGCAACTTCATACTTGACCTTCCTGCGGCCTTTGACAGAACAGACCATAAGGTGCTGTTGAAGCACTTAAAAGAGCTACTGGTTAAGAGCATCTCCTGGCTATAATGAAGTGATGAAGCTGGCAAGGGGAAATGTTTCAAGGAGGTAGCCAAGACAACCACCTCTCCTTCCATAGAAGGTGTCTGGCCTCCATTTACCAAGGTAATGCAAAGTCTTGGGGTTCTCCTGGATTCAGTGCTAATCCTGGATACCAAGAGGCAGTCAGAAATACATTCTTCCACTGCCAGCTTGCCAGGAACCTGTACCCCTTCCTCTTTGACCCAGATGTAATAAGAGTGATTCATACATTGCTCATCACCAGGCTGGACTCTCATTACTCACTTAGGGCTGGTCTTCACTACCATGGAAATCAGTGCTGCTGCAATCGATGCAGTTGGTTTCGATTTAGTGGGTCTAATGAAGACCCGCTAAATCGATGGCAGAGCGCTCTCCAGTCAACTCCGGTACTCCAGCTCCCCGAGAAGAGTAAGGTAAGTTGACCGGAGACTGTCTCCCATCAACGCAGCGCAGTGAAGACACCAGGGTAAGTCAATCTAAGGTATGTCAACTCCAGCTACATTATTCATATAGCTGGAGTAGCGTAACTTAGGTCGATTTACCATGGTAGTGAAGACAAGCCCTGAAGCTAAGGACTCTATAGAAACTCCAGCTTTTGCAGAGCATGTAACATGAGCGTTTTGTATCATCTATTGACTTCCAGTTTACTTCTGGAGGCAATTAAAGGCTTAGTCTTAGTTTTTAAGGCTCTCAAAAGCTACATTAGAGATCACTTTACTGTTCATGGCCCACTTAGGCAGCTTTGCACTTCTGTGGCAATTCTGCTGATAAGATCCAGGACAAAGCTTGTGAGAGCTGGGAGTAAGGTGATTTTGGTCAAAGACCCTTGCCTGTGTTTCAGAGCAAGCTACCAGAAGAGATAAGACTGAGCCGCAGACTAGCCATTTATAGAGCATGTTGTAATCACCTTTGCCCACCTCTTTGTGCAATAGCGGAAAAGAGGAAATTGCAAAGTATGGGGAGCAGTAAGAAAAGCTGTTGAATGTTGGTAAAGAGATAAACGCACTATGGAGACCTCTTTATGAGCTATCATTGCTGTAATTGGCAATCAGTCCAGTGATGGGTGTTCTAGAAATGTCTTTGCCAGATAGATATCACACTAGCAAATGTGCTATAGAATACTTTGTAAGAACAGTGATGTCTTACTCATATGAGAATTGATTACAGCATCTGCTATTAAATCTCTACTGAGAAGTGAGGTGAAGCCACTATTTTTTGTGCACATTTCTAAGGTGTGTGTGCCTAGTAGTGAAGTGGAAATTAATGAGAATCTGCTGTAATATATTGTATAAAGCCAACTGCTGTAACAAATAGCAAAGTCTCAGGAACCAAAATGAATTCTGTGGGTTTCTCATTGAAATAAATGGCACACCCTGTAATTCATGAAAGATCTCACTCTGACCTATGAGACCTTGCTACTTAGCAGCAGTCAGCCCTGCAACTGGTAGTCATTCATATTTCACTTTCCCCAGTTAGTCCAAATAACCAGCTTTTGGAAGAATATGACAGCATGACATATGGGTTGTAAAACTGCTCATAAACCATAACAACATGGCCAAAAAAAATTAGATAGCAGTATGTACCACACTCATTGTGACATTTTATGATTAGGAGGTATAGTTATAGCTACTCATTATATCCATTACCTTGCTGACTTAGAAGCAGCCTGAAGCTGTTTGAAAAACAGGTTACAAGTCCAAATTTGAAACAACATATAATAGATATAATTATGGTTCCAATTCTGTTCTTTTGAGTACAGTTGGTAATTTTGTTCATTTATGGGTGCAAACTGATAATGCTAAAAGACTGGCTTTGGCAGGATTAAGAACACGTTAAGAATAAGTGTAATGCATGGCTATAATGTATAATGCATGGCTATAATTCTATTGAGAGGGTTCTGGTAAGATATGAAATAACCAGAAGCAGAGTTCAAATGATTTTTTTTACCAGAGCTCCAAGATAGACTTTACTTGTATTTTATTGTTGCATATTGTTGTTTGTTTAATTTAAGGCTAAAATCTTCCTATTTGACACACTTTTTAAGATGAAGTGTTACATTTTCTCTTTACTGGTATTTTCATTTTCAAAAATCAATACAACAGTGGTCTGATCCGGCAAACCCTTCTTCAGAGAAACCCCATTGCAAAGGGCTACTTGTTAGAAATGCAATGATGCAAACCTGGCTTCACTGAAGCCAATGGGAGTTTTGCCGTTGACTTTAACGGAGCCAGCATTTCACCCCAGGGTTTTTATCAAAAATGAAACACACACAATACAGCTGTTACAAATATCCCCTTGATGTTTTCTCAAAGGGTTCTACAACAAATATTCTGTGGCCACTTATGAAATAACCTCCCTCCCTCCCCAAATACACAGTACAGCTTTCGCCAAACAAAAATGGATTCATATACTGGATAGATCTTTGACATGCTTTTAAGATTGCAGTGTAGGGTCTAGCCCTATTGAGAGAGAAACTTGATACAATGGGCCTGATTCCCCACTGAGTTACTCCAGATTTATAATAGTGTGTAACTCCTTTGATTTCATTGGCATTGAACTAAACTTTCATAAAACAGGAAAATGCTTTGTATATCCAGTATATATACTAAACTGTCTGGATATTTGTTTGCTATTTAGGTGATAAAAGGAGTCATAGATCAAATTAAGGAAAAAAATGATTATTACATTCGCAAATAGCATGATACAAATGTTGCATCAATTAAAACAAAAACAGAGACAGAAATAAATAACATTATGCCATGATGTTTGTGTACTGTACATACTGCTTAAATGTTGCATTATGGCATACCATACAACTGATACAAAATGGATGGAATTGGAAGCACCAAAATAAAAGCATTAAATTACTTAGGCTAAGCACAACTACTCAGCTACGAGTCTGAGACCACACTTTAAGAACCCAGACAAGATTTTGCCAAAGATGCTTTAGCCCAGATATCTCTATGAAAAGAAACTTGATTATAGGGATCCTATTTTGCATCATTCAAAGCCCTAATTTTCCTTCCTTTCCTCCTCTTCCATAGTTTTTTGCTACTAGGTAAGTAAGTTAATAGGCAGCAGCTTTGTAACAAAATGAGTATGTTCTATCTGTGTGCCCCATGTTAGGGACTAACTACTGCAGTGACCTGTTTTGTTCTGTTAGAATCTTCCAAACTTCAGCTCCTGCTTTTTTCCATGTATTACATGGGCTGCATTATTGATACTAATAGAACTTTCTATTTTTACTGCGTTTTTAATAGAATTCCAAGAATACATCCTCTGTACTTGTAAGCATGCTAAGACAACATTAAACACACATAGTGTAAGGACCCCTCTAGTTGGACAGCCACCTAACCCCAACCCCTACTGTTGTTACACTCACTTTTGTCATATATAAAACAGGATCATAAGTTCTTGAGGACAAAGACAGTGTCTTCCTCTTTGTTCTGTAAAAAACCTAGCACAGTTCTTGGCAATCTAAACATAATGAATAATAATAAAGAATGTTCTTGTTAGTATGAGGGGCATGTTCACTGCAAAAAAAATAACCAAGGGTAATTGTTTATGAGATTGAAATCTTTGCTATGAATAAGAAAGAAGTGTGTGACTGTTGCTGAGACACAGCTCCAGGCCCTCTGGCTACTGTCTTTTCCAGACGTGTTAATAAGTTCTTTATTAGACATTATTAACATCAAATGATGACATATTAATAGGTGTTACCCATTCCATTAAAGATCCATTAGGCAGGATGCTCTGCTGACTGACTTAAGTAATACAGGATCTTGGAGGAATTGAATTGAGCTTATCTTGGCAATCAGGTTTTCTCTCTTCCTAATCAAGGATGATGCCAGGTAAAATGCAGAAGATAATAATTTGGACTTTGCTTTATAAATTGACATAATCTGAACTACCAGTGAACCCACTTACTCAAACATTCAGAAATGAACATTGTGAACTTTGAGGGAAATTCATCATTAAAGACAAGAATGTTTGTTGGTTTTGTAAATAAGGCTAAATCACTACCACATAAATACCTTATGGTTTAAGATAATATAGCTTTTTAAAGTACTGGACTATATTCTGTGTCCCATTAAAAATGTTTTGATCTGCAAGCACAGGTTTCCCATTGTAATCATTGCAATCTACTGCGTATGAAAATCAATTATGGGTGCATGGGTTATTCCAAATTCTGAATGGATATTTTAATTTAAAATATTGACAAAATCTGTAATTCCTATTAATCCTATTAAAGTAAACAAATAATAGTTTTATTGATAATAGCTAAACCTTTACATTCATTTACAGATAAAAATCTGAGTTAACATTGCACATATAATGTCCTTTAAAATAATATTTTAAAAATATAGTTAAAAACAAAAAATGCTAGAAATTCAGGAAATTATCAGTTAGATTTCCACAAACATCATTAATTTAACCATAGTCTACAATTAATACTGTTTTTAAAAGAGCCATTCTTGGAGCAAATTAAGACATTTCCCAAACAACAATATTTAAGCTAAAAATAGTTGTCCATGCTTATGTAACTTACGATGGGCTTAATGGAATTTGCTTGTAACTTCATTGAAATCTGTATTTCATAAGTGATTCTCACAAGAGTTACAAGTTCTGTTGGCTGCACTGGAAGCTACCTTCTATGAAGCCTCAAAAGTGGTTCTTCTGATGATTAAGAGCTCCCACTTCACCAGCTGTGTTGTTCCATCAAGCCCCAAATACTTTTCTTCAGGGAAGAGGCTTAGAAACTTGTATCTGTCATGAACAGGAACATATTGAGGTTTGTCAGGAGTTGTAAGCTTTGCCAACATCACCTGAGGAGCCTGTAACCATTCCAAGTCTCACATTTCAGGCTGTACTGGGTTCTAAGATAGGATTTTCAAAAGTGCTTGTCATTTTGCACTTAAATAGAGTAGAGTTAGGGCAATACTGAGTTCTTTTGAAACTCTCACCCCCAAGCCTCACTAGCAAACTCTGTGTGGTTACAGTAGATAGAAGCCCTGATGACATGAGATTCACAGGACTTACCACTTTCTACCAATACTCATGGTTTATAAAGACTTTAAAAAAACCCAGCTTCCATAGTCGGAACCACTTTTCACTACTCCGTGTACTCAGAAGAGTGAAAGAGGGCAGGCAAACTTGACACCCACAACCCAGAGGCCTGAGGGAATGTTCCCCCAGGAAATGTTCAAGATTTATTATTAAAAATGGTTCAGATATGGAAGGCTTGTTTAATTTGGGTTTGGCATCAGAAAAAATGTATCAGGAATACATTTCTTCATGGTTAATTTTTCGAGAGCTTTTCTGGAATAGACAGAAGTTGAAAGTCTGCTATTTGGAGCCTGGAATTTCACCTGACATGTTTATTCGAGTTTATGTTATCCTATAAGAAAAGAACTAAAAAGTGTTTTCTAGTTTGTAGCACCAGAGCACTAAATACTAATATTTAGTTTTAACAATCAACCCCATACAGAAAGCTCTGGGTGCACTAACAATCAGATTTACAATCCCATAATGACTACACAGCAGCAATAAATAATCACATGCAAGTAACAAATTAGCTCAACCAGCCAATAAATGGAAGTGACAGAAAGCCCCCTTCGCCCCTAGGAACACAACCTCAACTTTCCCCAAAATTCTGTCAAATAGGTGGCTTTTTTCAGCTTATCCAGAAGGTCCTCAAGTTCAGGCTCTTAGACCAGGGGAAGGGAGCCAGTTTCCAAGTGCTGGGGCCTTCACTCAGAATGCTTTGCTGGCAGCTCCCTCTCTTAACTGAGGGGAATCCAGCTCAAGTGCCTCTGTTGACTCCAGCTGTGGCAGTACGACATGGGAAGAGAGGCAGTCCCCCCAACGGGCCATTCCCTGGGCCATTTACCACTTCCTGGAGACGACTAAGTGAGCAGTGCAGATACCGGTGCACCAGTGTCATGTGGAGGCACAGATGATCTTCAGTGGGATTCTACCTGTCCCTAGAGGAGGAGAGCGAAGGCAAGACAAAATTATGACAATCAACAGATAGCTCAGGCAATAGTGCTATAAGGAGAGCTTTGGGGTATTCAACCACTGGGAGGCATTCCTGGACAGAGGACTGTTCTCATGGGATAGACTCCACCCAAATAAGGAAGGTGATAGACTTCTGGGATGGAGGTTGGCACAACTGATTAAAAGAGCTTTATACTAGGAATTTGGGGGAGTTGGTTGGGAGATGCTCATGTAATCTCTACACCTGATTCTAATATTGAGCAGGAGTAAAAGAGGACACAGCAATAGAGAAAGGAACCACAGAGGGTAGGAGAATGGACATCAAGAGGAAAGATTGTTACTGTCAGTGGTATTGGCACTGTCAGGTAGGTGATACTGGCAGTAAAATAACTGTACCTAATCAGGCAAAAAATCTGGGTGAAGCCAAGTAGAAACAACTAAGATGTCTGTACACCAGTGCAAGGAGCCTGGGGAACAAAACGGAGGAAATAGAACTACTGTGCAGGAAGTGAAACCAGATATGATAAGAATAACGGGAACATGGTGGAATATTAGTCAAGACTGGAGTACGGGTACTGAAGGGTATGCGCTGTTCAGGAAAGAGAATAAAGGTAACTGTGGTGGAATAGCATTGTATATTAATGATGAGGTAGACTATAAAGAAATTAGAAATGATGGAATGGATAAAACTGATTTTGTTTGGGTCAAAATCACTTTGGGAAAGAATGCTCCACTGGGATAGTGTTTGGGATCTGCTACAGGATCTGATTTGGATATGGATAGAAACCTCTTTAATATTTTTAATTAAATATTACTGGAATTGTGTGATTATTAGTCTTTAATTTCCCAGATATAGATTGGAGTACAAATGCTGCTACTTAATGGTAGGGCCCAGATACTCTTGGATGAGATAGTCAACAGATTTATTCACCAAATAGTCACTGAACCAACAAGAGGAGATGCCATTTTAGATTGGTATTGGTACGTAGGAAGGACCTCATAAAAAAACTGGTTGTAGAGGACAATCTTGGTTTGGCTGATCAAGAGTTAATTCAGTTCCAGGGAGCCCTCTGTAGTACACCTAGCCCTATACACCCAGCAGAGGGCAGGCACAATCATCTCCCGCCAGTGGGGAGCTCAAGGCAGAAGATCTGGCTACTGATGCCAGAGTGGGTGTTTCCGGAGGTGTGTGTGTGGAGGTGGAGAGAGAATGCTTGTGCTGGGGGCAGGAGGGGAGAGAATCCTTGTGACAACTTTGTGTGTGTGCTGTGACCCATCTAACACTTTTGATCTGGACTGCCATTCCCCACAGTACTCAGGAGACTTAAGGTCCCAGGATGAGGTATAACTGAGCCATGAACATGCTTATTATTATTCTGCTTATTGAGGTAGCACCTAGGAACTCCTGTCAGGCACCAGGACCCCATTGTGTTAGGCACTGCAGCCTGAAACTCCACCAACAGCCAGATCTGCATACAGAAAAGTGGGGCACAGTGTGGTATAAGCTGGGCTGCCTTTATAGACTACACAGGCTCACCTACTTCTTTCTAGCTGTTCACCATTTTTCAGCAAAGAGCCAGGCTTGGACATTTGGTGCTATTCAGTAACCACACACATTCAGTGCATGTGACCAACAGGTCTAGAAGGTCAAGGGTGGTAGATGTTACAGAGAATGATACAAAATGTACTTAGATTTCATAGGACAATTACTTTAAATCAGATGTAGCTGGAATTCTTATGGTGAATGTGGTGGTCTGCTTAGATCAACTGCAGTGGGCACAGACTTATTTTGCTTGAAGTAGATGATGTCTGAGTAACTACTGTTTCTCATGGAAGGTACGCATTCTAATGGAAAGGGTCTCAGAAAGGGAGTTACTTCCTCCCATGAATCATCTAAGCTTTTTTGTTGGGGAAGAGGGAGAGAGGCTTTACTGTGACCCACTGAGTTTCAGCCTTTTTCGTGTTGTCATACTCATCTTCAGCTAGAGATCTTAAGCAATGTGATGCTGTTGCAAAAAAAGCAAAAGCAATTTTAGGTTGCATTAACAGAGGTGTAGCATGCAAGTCATGGGAGGTGATAGTACCACTCTACCTGGCGCTGGTTGTCCTCATTGTGTCCAATTTTGGTCATCAATGTATAGAAAGAATGTAGGGAAACTGGAAAGGATCCAGAGGCAAGCGACAAAGATGATCAAAGGGATGGAATGCAAGCCATATGAGCAAAGGCTGAAGGAACTGAGTATGTTTAGTTTGGAAAAGAGGAGATTAATGGGGGACATGATAGTGGTCTTCAAATACTTGAAAGGCTGTCATAAAAAAGATGGAGAAAAGTTGTTCTCTCTTGCCACAGAAGGCAGAACAAGAGGCAGTGGGTTCAAACTACAGCACAGCCGATTTAGATTAAATCGCAGGAAAAATTTCCTAACTGTAAGAACAGTAGGACAATGGAACAGACTGCCTTGGGAGATGGTGGAAGCTCCTTCACTGGAGGTTTTCAAAAGAAGGCTGGTTTCAGAGTAACAGCCGTGTTAGTCTGTATTCGTAAAAAGAAAAAAGAAAAGGAGTACTTGTGGCACCACACGATCCATCGTCTACAGCCAAGCTCTGCGATACAACCGCATTTGCTCCAACCCCTCAGACAGAGACAAACACCTACAAGATCTCTATCAAGCGTTCTTACAACTACAATACCCACCTGCGGAAGTGAAGAAACAGATTGATAGAGCCAGAAGAGTTCCCAGAAGTCACCTACTACAGGACAGGCCCAACAAAGAAAATAACAGAACGCCACTAGCCGTCACCTTCAGCCCCCAACTAAAACCCCTCCAACGCATTATTAAGGATCTACAACCTATCCTGAAGGATGACCCAACACTCTCACAAATCTTGGGAGAAAGGCCAGTCCTTGCCTACAGACAGCCCCCCAACCTGAAGCGAATACTCACCAACAACCACATACCACACAACAGAACCACTAACCCAGGAACCTATCCTTGCAACAAAGCCCGTTGCCAACTGTGCCCACATATCTATTCAGGGGACACCATCACAGGGCCTAACAACATCAGCCACACTATCAGAGGCTCGTTCACCTGCACATCCACCAATGTGATATATGCCATCATGTGCCAGCAATGCCCCTCTGCCATGTACATTGGTCAAACTGGACAGTCTCTACGTAAAAGAATAAATGGACACAAATCAGATGTTAAGAATTATAACATTCATAAACCAGTTGGAGAACACTTCAATCTCTCTGGTCACGCAATCACAGACATGAGGGTCGCTATCTTAAAGCAAAAAAACTTCAAATCCAGACTCCAGCGAGAAACTGCTGAATTGGAATTCATTTGCAAATTGGATACCATTAATTTGGGCTTGAATAGAGACTGGGAGTGGCTAAGTCATTATGCAAGGTAGCCTATCTCCCCTTGTTTTTTTCCTACAACCCCCCCCCCCAAGACGTTCTGGTTAAACTTGGATTATTGCTGTGCACATTGTAAGATGAGCTATTGCCAGCAGGAGAGTGAGTTTGTGTGTGTGGTTTTTGGAGGGGTGTGTGTGTGGGGGGGGGGTGGTGAGAAAACCTGGATTAGTGCTGGAAATGACCCACCTTGATTATCATGCGCATTATAAAGAGAGGTTTCAAAGAGGGATGGGCTATTACCAGCAGGAGAGTGAGTTTGTATGTGTGTCTGTGGGGGGGGGGAAGGGTGAGAAAACCTGGATTTGTGCTGGAAATGGCCTTCCTTGATGATCACTTTAGATAAGCTGTTAGCAGCAGGACAGTGGGGTGGGAGGAAGTTTTGTTTCATGGTCTCTGTGTGTATATAATGTCTTCTGCAGTTTCCACGATATGCTATGCATCCGATGAAGTGAGCTGTAGCTCACGAAAGCTCATGCTCAAATAAAAGAAGGCTGGACAGCCATCTGTCTTGGATGGTTTAGACACAACAAATTCTGCATCTTGGCAGGAGGTTAAACTAGATGACCCTTGTGGTCCCTTCTAATTCTGTGATTCTATCTTCTCATAGACCTCTCCCCCTCCCAACCTTGATCCCATGGCTCCCCTCTGACAACTGTAATGCCTGCTTAATAGAAAAAAGTAATCCTGGGAAAAAATAGCTTACGAAAATAAGTTAATTATGTGATGGGATGCAGTTGTTTGGTTGTTTCCTCCCCGCCCCACCCATTATGCATTTGAGCTATTTCTTTTCCCTGAGTGTAGGACTTTACATTTACTCGTACCAAATCTCCCTGCAAGACCCATTGCTCTAATCTCTCCAGGCCAATTTGAATGTTAATTCCTGTATATTGTTTGCTACCCATTCAATGTTGGTGTTGTCCACAGCCTTGTGGTGAGTGAATTTTTTTTAAGTCCACTGACTATCTCTCTTAGGTACTTATTTAGCTCCCATCACCATGGTATTTCAGTGCCTTGTAATCTTTAATGTATTTATCCTCACAACACCTCTGTGAAGTACTATTTTGCCAATGGGAAACTGAGGCATAAAGTAAGTGACTCATCCAAGGTCACACAGTAAGTGTGTGGCAGAGCAGGCATTTGAACCCAGGTCTCTCAAGCCCCAGGTTGATGTACTAATCACCATCCTTCTTCACTGATGAAAGCAGCTGTGCAGAGAGGTGCTTGATTTTTAGATTAGTTGTCCCAAGTGCCCTCGAGTGGACTAAGCTAGCAGCAAATGTCATGACTTGATGTATGTTTTACTCTGGTGACAGAAGAACCACTGCACACCACCAATTTGAGAACCATTCCTCGAAAGAAATGTAATATACTTTATATAAATAAAAATAGTTACAATGTCCCCATCCATTTCTAGCACAAATCACCTTCTTTCATTCTCTTATTTTTCAAAACTTGTAGTGTCACAATTGGTATTTACTGCTGTGAATAAATAGTTCTTTTAAATTGTAATCAACTTTTTCCTATGCATCACAACTCAGCATTTCCTCACAGCCAGAAAGGGCTGGCTCCCAGTAACATCAATGGGGATCTTGCCAATGACTTCAGCAGAAGCAGGGTCAAGCCCAAAGGAATCTGCTCAGTGCAAATCACAGGAACATTTCAGAACTACTCTTTCCCTCCTACCACCCCAAACCTTCATAATATCTCCCTTTGCATTGAGCTTTCCTCTTAAATAACATTCAGGGTGTTTTTAAAAACAGCACAGGAAAGCCTATTTTGTTAGGTAAGTTTGGTAGGCCCACAGCCACCCAGAATTTTTAAATAGTGATATTGTCCCATAGGCAACAATCAGGGACCCGCCAGCCCTGCAGTGCGCACGCACTCCTGGTAGGCTTGACAGGATTTGTGCTTGAGTCGGTGAATCTTTCTGAAGTAAATGAGGTTGGCCGTGAGCTTTCAGTGCTCTGGCTACATTTTGGCTCCAGGGCATCATGGTGAATAGGGTAGCCTTGTTAATAAAATGAGGGTTAACGTACTGGATTGATTGATTGAGGCAACATCTATGTAATGAACGCTGTGTGCAAATTGTGTAAATTGTGCTTTTGTTATTATGAGCAAAAATAGAATTTGATTTTAGACCAGCATTAAATGGCCTCAGCATCTGTTTATCATAGTTAGATAATTTTTAAAGGTCTCTTTTAAAAGAGTAGTTCAGATTTGGTTTCTCTAGCCACTGTTCAAAAACATGCGGAGTGTTTGTGGATTTTAGTTCAGCCTCCAATGGAATATAGAGTGAATGAATGAGGACATGAGGAAATATATAAAACATTTTTGTTTTTAGCTTGCTTTGGTGGTGTTTGTTTTTTTATTATTTAACAAGCCTATTTGGTTTTTTTACACACTGCTGTATAAATCCTCTGTGGGTTTATGCTAGAGAGGTCAACATTCTGCAGTAGGAAATGACTGGTTACATGTCAGTATTCTCCAAGAGTTCATCTCAATTACTGGATTTGTCAAACATGACAAGCCTGAATGACTGTGTGGTGAAAATAGCACACAGTTTGACTATTAAAGTAATTGGAGCATTGACATTTAACCAAACTGCAAGAGAATTGCAGTAATAAGTCTGAGGAGCAGAACTACAAGCAAAGCAGAGAATAATATTTTTATAAAATCTGCAGTGAAACAGATGTTTTCTTGTATTTTATTAATGTGTGGTATAATATCTTTTTGTTTTAAAATTAGATGTTAAATGAAAGATGATTTGTCTGTCTTTTTTCTTTTTTGAGAAATGGTAAGGTTTATATGACTAGAGATGCCATTAATATAATATGATATAAATAATAGTAATATGCATAAAATAATATATTGTATATGTAATACCTGTGTATACACTTTAATATCTATGTAATTACATACTTTATAGCCATAGCTGGGTAGATATCATTTATGAGGAGGAGTTAATCTTACTGCAGTGTTCTGTGATAAATGTGTTTCTCATTCTCATATACCCTCTGCCCACTCGTCCACTTCCTTTGGTTTCTACTCTTAACACTCCAAACCTGAGATATTGGACTTAAAATTCATGACATTTGAAGACACAAAAATGCTCTTTTAGGTCCTTTTGGGAGGTAGATTATATTTCTGAGCTTTAATTTTTCCCTTCTGCTGAGCCCTGACCAGGTGGAGAAAGACAAATAAACTTTCTAAAATAATTTCTCTAGCATAAGTAGCCTTTACGAAATTCATGAAGTTGTTGTTTGGAATAAAGGCATTATTGCCGTGAGTTTGGAACTGTTGTATTACATTCAAGTAGCAAGTGAATTAATCAAGTCATCCAAAGGAGGGCTGCTCAAACCTATGTACAGCATTTTGTTATGTATTTTGTGTATCTAAATATGATTTGTGTGCATATTATCTATCTATATCTCAATATCTATATATCATATCTAATATAGAGCTCTCACATAATAGATATAAAATGGTATCATTTCTTGGATGGGAATCAGAATAAACTTGGCATAGACTTAAACCTTTTTTCTCCGTTTACGTTGAGACTTCTAAACAATTTGCTTCTCTGGCATTGACATAAACATCAACTTCTCAGAGAAATATTAAGAAACTGGAGATCAACATGAGCTGTAAGTAAAGGGAAACATTGTCAATCTGGATAATTTAGATTTAAATTTATGGATGTGATTAGAAAAAAACTGATTTCATATAAAATCAATGAAACAGCATCTCAGACAACAGCTTAGAAACCAGTCTCTTTCCCCATCTCCAAAATAGGAATGGAAACAATGGTACATTTTTTGGATTCAGTCTGAAGGAATATATCTAAAGCTGATATTCCTGTATTTAGACCAATAGTATATTCATGTTAATTGGCAATCTCCAAGATGAATTTTCTCATGCACAGAATCCTCTCATGTCCCAACTGGCATGTCTGCTGTCTAGGGTCCTTCCAAGGATAGAAGCAAGTACCGTATTCGTCACTGAAAAACTGGGAATGTCCTATTTTTAGTGGTATAAAACTCCTAGGTAGTTCAGTAATTCCAAAAGGAGGGGGAGAGAGCAGAAGGAAGCAAGATTCTGTCTAAAAAAGCATGTCATACTAATTCATACACAAGGCTTTAAAATAAATTGGGTGTGTTAGTTAAGAGTGTCCCTTTCCACAAGACAATCCAAGTAAATATTGATTTCTGGATGATGTCATAGTATCCTCTTTCACAGAGGTTACCCCTCCTGGGAAGGGAACTCCAGTTAGTAGGAAGAGCCAGGTAAAGGGGGATTTGATTATTAGAAATATAGGTAGTTGGGTTTGTGATGACCAGGAGAACCGCATGGTTAGTTGCCTAATGAATGTGAAGGTTGCGGATATCTCAAGACATCTAGACACACTTGTGCCCAGTGCTGGTGAGGAGCCAGTGGTCATCGTATGTGTAGGTACCAGTGATATAGCTAGAAATGGGAAAGAGGTTGTGGAGGCCAAATTTAGGCTACTAGGCAAGAGATTACAGTCCAGGATATCCATGGTAGCATTCTCTGAAATGCTTCTAGCTCCACGCGCAGGGCCAGAAAGACCTGAAGAACTGCAGGGTCTCAATGCATGGATGAGATGATGGTGTTGGGAGCAGGGTTTTAGGATTATTAGGAACTGGGGAACCTTTTGGGAAAGGAGGAGCCTATACAGGCATGTAAAATTAAAAAGGTTGTAGAGGATTTTTTAAACTAAAGTCTGGTGTAGACTGATAGGTGCAGAGGAGAATATGGCTTGGGAAGAGACATCTCTTAGGGATGAATTTATTAAAAGGGGAAATGCTATATCCTAGTAAAGAGGATAGGAAAGAAGTTGGTAAAGTACAGGTAGGAGCTAGTGAGGAATAATCAAACGTAAAATAGTACCATTTAAATATAACATACGAAGGCAAGAAACTGAACATTAACAAAATGTACAAGTGCTTATGTACAGATGCTAGAAGTCTAAATTCTGAGATGAGTGAACTAGAGTGCCTGACATTAAATGAGGATATTGTTATAATAGGCATCATGGAAACTTGATGGAATGAGGATAATCAATGGGACACGGTAATACCAGAGTACAAAATATACAGGAATGACAGAGCACTGGCGGAAGGAGTTGCACTATATGTGAAAGAAAGTCAAATAAAGTAAAAATTTTAAATCAATCAAATTGTACCATAGACTCTCTATGGATAGATATTTCATGTTTGAACAATAGCAGTTTAGCAGTAGGAGTATACTACCGACTGTCTGATGGTAATTGTGAAATGCTCAAGGAGATTAGAGAGGCTACCAAGGCAGAAAATGCAATAATAATGGGGGATTTCAACTATCCCCATATTGACTGGGTACATGTCACCTCTGTAAGGGATGCAGAGATCGAATTTCTAGACACCATAAACGGCTGCTTCTTGGAGCAGCTTGTCACGGAACAACAAGGGGAGAGGCAATTCTTGATTTTGTCCTGAGTGGAGCACAAGATCTCATCCAAGAGGTGAACATAGCTGAACCACTCAATAGTAGCAACCATAATATAATTAAATTTAACATCCTTGTAGGGGAAAAAAGCTAAAGAAACCCACCACAGTAGCATTTAACTTCTAAAAAGGGAAGTACACAAAAATGAAGAAGCTAGTTATATGGAAATGAAAAGGAACAGTCACAAAGATGAAATGCCTACAACTGCATGGAGACTATTTAAAAACACCATAGTAGAGGCTCAAACTAAATATATACCCCAAATTAAAAAGAAAAAGGTAAGAGGACCAAAAAATGCCACCATGGCTAAACCGCAGAGTAAAAGAGGCAGTTAGAGGCAAAAACTCATCTGTTACAAATTGGAAGTCAAATCTTAGTGAGGAAAATAGAGAGGAACATAAACTCTGGCAAGTCAAGTGTAAAAGTATAAAGCAGGCCAAAAAAGAATTTGAAGAGCCATTAGCTAAGGGCACAAAAACTAGCAGCAAAACAAAAAAAAACAAAAACAAAAAGTACATCAGAAGCAGGAAGCTTACCAGTCAGTGGGGCTATTGGACAATTGAGGTGCTAAAGGAGCACTCAAGGAAGGCAAGACCAGTGCAGCGTAGCCACATGAATTCTGTGCATTGTTCTTCACTGCAGAGGATGTGTGGGAGATTCCCTCATCGGAGCCATTCTTTTTAGGTGACAAATCTGAGGAACTGTCCCAGATTGAGGTGTCAGATGGTATTCACCCAGAAGTTCTGAAGGAACTCAAATAATGAAATTGCAGAACTACTAACTGTGGTATGTAACCTATTGCTTAAATCAGCCTCTGTAACAGATAACGGGAGGGTAACTAATGGAATGCTGATTTTTTCAAAAAGGCTCCAGAAGCAATCCTGGCAAAGAGAGACTGGTAAGACTAACTTCAGTAATAGGCAAATTGGTTGAAACCATTGTAAAGAACAGACATATCAGGCACAGATAAATATATGTTGAACAAGAGTAAGCATGGCTTTTGTAAAGGGAAATGATGCCTCACCAATCTATTAGGGTGCTTTGAAGGGGTCAACAAGCATGTGGACAAGAGTGATCCAGTGAATTTAGTGTACTTGGACTTTCAGAAAGCCTTTGACAAGATCCCCCACCAAAAGGCTTTTAAGCAAACTAAGCAGTCATGGGATAAGATGGAAGGTCCTCTCATGGGTCAGTAACTGGTTAAAAGATAGGAAACAAAGGATAGGAATTAATGGCCAGTTTTTACAGTGGAGAGAGGTAAATAGTGGGGTCCCCAATGATCAGTACTGGGACCAAAGCTGTTCAACATATTCATAAATGATCTGGAAAAAAGGGGTAAACAATGAAGTGACAAAGTTTGCAGATGATACAGAATTACTCAAGATAGTTAAGTCCAAAGCAGACTGCAAAGAGTTATAAAGGGATCTCACAAAACTGGGTGACTGGGCAACAAACTCGGAAATGAAATTCAGTGTTGAGAAATGCAAAGCAGTGCACACTGGAAAAAATAATCCCAATTATACATACAAAATGTTAAGGTCTAAATTAGCTGTTACCACCCAAGAAAGAGATCTTGCAGTCATTGTGGGCAGTTCTTTGAAAACATCTGCTCAATGTGTAGCAACAGCCAAAAAAGCTAAAACAATGCTGGGAACCATTAGGAAAGGGATAATAAATAAAACAGAAGATATCATAATGCCACTATGAAAAGCCATGGTAGATCCACACCTTGAATACTGCATGCAATTCTGGTCACCTCATCCCAAAAAAAAAAAATTAGAATTGGAAAAGGTGTAGAGAAGGGCAATTATGGTTAAACATTATTAGGGGTACGGAATGGCTTCCATATGAGGGGACATTAAAAAGACTCAGAGTTTTCAGCTTAGAAAAGAGATGACTGAGGGGGAATGTGATAAAAGTCTATAAAACAAGAATGCTTTATCCCTTACCATATTGGCTAATACCCATTCATGAGCCTCTCCTCCATGAACTTATCTAATTCTTTTTTGAACCCAGTTATTCTTTTGGCCTTCACAACATCCCCTGGCAATGAGTTCACGGGTTGACAGTACATTGTGTGAATTAGTACTTCCTTTTCTTTGTTTTAAACCTGTTGCCAGGGTCACCCAATTAAATTAATAAAGCATTTAAGCTAGGGTTGTCAAGCAATTTAGAAAAATTAATCGCAATTAATCGTGCGATTACAAAAAATAACAACAATTAATCGTGCAATTAATCTCACTGTTAAACAATAATAGAATACCATTTATTTAAATATTTTTGATGTTTCCTACATTTTCAAATATATTAATTTCAATTACAACACAATACAAAGTGTACAGTGCTCACTTTATATTTATTTTATTACAATATTTGCACTGTAAAAAACAAAAGAAATAGTATATTTCAATTCACCTAATACAAGTCCTGTAGTGCAATCTCTTTATAATGAAAGTTGAACTTACAAATATAGAATTATTTACAAAATATAACTGCATTCAAAAATAAAACAATGTAAAACTTCAGAACCTACAAGTCCACTCAGTCCTACTTCAGTCAATTGCTCAGACAAATAAGTTTGGTTACAATTTGCAGGAGATAATGCTGCCCACATCTTGTTTACAATGTCACCTGAAAGTGAGAACAGGCGTTCTCATGGCACTGGTGTAGCCGGCATCGCAAGATATTTACGTGCCTGATGCACTAAAGATTCGTATGTCCCTTCATGCTTCAACCACCATTCCAGAGGACATGTGTCCATGCTAATGACAGGTTCTGCTCGATAATGATCCAAAGTAGAGCGAACCAACACATGTTCATTTTCATCATCTGAGTCAGATACCACCAGAAGGTTGATTTTCTTTTTTGGTGGTTTGGGTTCTGTAGTTTACGCATCGGAATGTTGATCTTTTAAGACATCTGAAAGCGTTCTCCACACCTCGTCCCTCTGAGATTTTGGAAGGCACTTCAGATTTTTAAACCTTGGGGCTAGTGCTGTATCTATCCTTAGAAATCTCACATTGGTACCTTCTTTGCGTTTTGTCAAATCTCCTATGAAAGTGTTCTTAAAACGAACATGTGCTGGGTCATCATCCGAGACTGCTATAACATGAAAGATATGGCAGAATGTGGGTAAAACAGAACAAGAGACATACAATTCTCCCCCAACGAGTTCAATCACAAATTTAATTAATGCATTATTTTTTTAATAAGCATCATCAGCATGAAAGCATGTCCTCTGGAATGGTGGCCGAAGCATGACGGGACATATGAATGTTTAGCATATCTGACACGTAAATACCTTGCAATGCCAGCTACAAAAGTGCCATGTGAATGCCTGTTCTCACTTTCAGGTAACATTGTAAATAAGAAGCAGTCAGCAGTATCTCCTGTAAACACACTTGTTTATCTTAGCAATTGGCTCAACAAGAAGTAGGACTGAGTGGACTTGTAGGCGCTAAAGTTTTACATTGTTTTGTTTTTGAGTGCAGTTATATAACAAAAAAATCTACATTTGTAAGTTATACTTTCACGATAAAGAGATTGCACTACAGTACTTGTATGAGGTGAATTGAAAAATAATATTTATTTTGTTTTATCATTTTACAGTGCAAATATTTGTAATAAAAATAATAATATAAAGTGTGCACTGTACACTTTGTATTCTGTGTTGTAATAAAAATCAATATATTTTAAAATTTAGAAAAACATCCAAAAATATTTAATAAATTTCAATTGGTATTCTATCATTTAACAGTGTGATTAATCGCAATTAATTTTTTTAATCGCAGTCAATTCTTTTGAATTAATCACGTGAATTAACTGCGATTAATCTACAGCCCTAATTTAAGCATATGTTTAAGTCCCCAATTGCAAAACACATAAGCATGTGCTTTAAATCGTACTGCAGTCAATGGGATTTATGCGCACACCTAAGCAGTTTGCTTAATAGTGATGACAGCTGAATCAGGGCCTAAATAAGTATTTATGGTTAGACAACCTCCTTATGCTGGTATTTGCTATTGTAAGTGTAGGGAAATTCAAGGGAATACAATGGATACTAGGATAACTTTATCTATCTACTTTATTTAAAACTGGCACTTTTGTTAGAAACACCACTCTATTTTAGAATGTAGATTATAAAACAAACTAGATGCACAAAGAGCCCATTGTAATAGGTGTTGGCAATGTTGTTGTAACTGTGTTGGTCCCAGGAGAGATATGGTGGGTGAGGTAATGACTTGTTGGACCAACTTCTGTTAGTGAAAGAGACAAGGTTTCGAGCTTACAGAGCTCTTTTTCAGGTCCTGTAGGATCTGGCCCAGGTCCTGAAGAAGAGTGTTAGTTCCTTTTACATATCTACAATTTATACTGCAGATACAATGTATTTACATATAAATTAACAACTTTCAACTGCTTGCATCGAACACCCTTCCTGTAAAAACATATAGCTTGATTCTTCTCAAGCACTGGTGTAACTCCATGACCTCTCTGGAGTTACTCCTTATTTACACTTGTGGGAGGCCTGGTCTACACTTAAATTAGGCTGGCATAGCTACAGTGCTGAGGGGCATGAAAAATGCACACCTCGGAGCACTGTAGTTAAGCCCACATAAGCTGCAATGTAGACTTGGGTAGGTCAAGGGAAGAATTTTTCCATTGACCTAGCTACTGTTGCTTGGGGAAGTGGATGACCCACACCAATGGGAAAAAACCTTCCCTCGCTGTATGAAGCATCTGCACTATGGAACTTCAGTGGCATAGCTGCAGCTGCTGTAGCATCCATAGTGTAAACATGGCCTAAGTGAGATCAGAAACTTGTCCCCAGTGATGAAACTCTGACACACAGATTGTGGGCCAGATCATCAGCTGTTGGAAGTCAGTTTAGCTTTTGATAATCTGGCCCATCATTTCTTTCGCTGTTTGTTCTCTTGTCTTACCTTGGAGTTCTCAGGCTTTTAATTTTTAAAATTCCAGGATGAAACTGGTAGTGAAATGAGCCTATAAAGGAAAAAAATAAAGATCGAGAAACAGTTTCTTTAGGTTCCAGAGATTGAGGCTGGGTTCCAGCATTCATGTATTCAGTCTTGTTCTACACCCACAAAATTTTAGTTTGTGATTTTATGGATACTCTTTGATCTGTTTAACAACAAAATAGTCTGAATATAATCCAAAATGAGACAATTTAACTGCAAGATTAATAATCTTGAATCTAGAGTTGATGGTTTAGAACAGTAGCTAACCAAGAGGGATTAGAGGACTATATGCAATACAGATGAAATGGTGCCCTCCACAAGGGAAACATCCACCCCAATTAAAGGGAAAGTGCATCAATGTTTTGGTCCAAAATAGTAAGCACTAAATTTGGAGCCCTTTGTTAGGATTCTCAAGTAGGAAGAAGAAATCAGATGACAACCAGGATAAAAGCCTCATTTTTCAATTCTCAGGTGTTGGGGTGAAGAGAGAATATGCACTGACAGCAAGAGAATGTATTTGCATATATGAGTCCCGCAACCTATACTAAGAGGTTTGAATATTTTCTTAGTCTGTGGTAGCTGATGCAAAGGCATTGCTTCCTTACCTACTGAACACAAGGATACAGCAATGAAGGGAAGGTTTATCTACTGCTGTGTAAGTCACCATCTGGCAAAAGGTTGCTAGTAAACGTTTCAGGAGCAGCAAGGGAATCTTCTATTGATTTGGGCCCGTGTTATGCATCTGCCTAGGCAGCTAATAGAATGGAAAGAATGTTGTTTCCCTTGAGAGGGGGAGGAAAAACAGCAGAGTTCACACAAAGGACTCCCCAACATCTGCGTCCTGCAGATGTCAGATTTGTATTATGTTGCCCCAGAGGAGGGTGCTACGGGGGTGTTCTCCACAAACTGGATGAGGACAAGTGGGTCCCTTGATTTATCCAGTGGCCAAAATCCCAGGTGGCAGGGGAAGCACTGGGCTATAAGTGCTTTTCTCTATCCCATACACAGTGTTTATTTTCAGGTTAGGGCCCCTGGGCTGCAAAATTTTAATACACCAATGCTGTAATTTAAGAATACGGTGGTTTGTTCTGTGGCTTCCAAGTCTGTGGGCCGGATCCTGAGTTACTTGGGTTTTATTCTGGCAAAGTCCCAGTGGGAGATTGAGTAAGTGCCCTCAGGATTTGGCTCTGTGTTTGTAACTCACTGCCTAGAGGCGCGTGCAAGTTATCTAATTCCTTTAATTGGTAAGAGTTGCTAGTTCAGTTGCTTGATGCTACAGGTTTAATAATTATCAGCGGGCCACAGATCTGATGGGCCTAACTGGTGGAAGACTGCTTCTCCAAGTGAGAAACTGCAGTAATTTTTGAAATGGGTCTTTCTCCAATCCATTTGGCTCTGAAATATCATTGACTTTTGAAAGGCATTGCCCTCACTCTGACAGAGGAAAAGTTTCCCTGCTCAACCATCATTTTCCCCAAGTGGGTGTTATAATATAGGGAGCCTTAAGAGACAAGATTGGTCCTCATGTGACACGGGTTCCTGTGAGCAGCTCAGGATGTGGACTGGAAGAGGCCAGGATTTCTGTTTTGTAGCAGGCAGAGGTGCCTGCACATTGTGAGTTAAGAATAAACATCCTTTTGTTGCATAAAGCCATTTACAGCTTGTTTCATTTCTGACACTTATCTGTATAAGTGGCATTGAAACACCAGTTCCAGCAGACCATAGCGTGTTCAAAAGTGTCCTTCAGTGGACAACTTCAATGGAACTGTGCTCAGGGTCTTCCACCTTGTGTGAGTCTCAGTAAACCTTCCTTTTCCTATAAGTGTTGTTCAGCACTCCACTCTCTGCTCTGCCTGAAATACGTGGGTGGATATAAGGAGATGAGCTCACAGCCATATTAATAAGTTTAGTCCTCTAAAAATATTTTAAAGATCTGGTCCTGCCACATAGCAAATCTTTGGTGGGGGAAAGAGAAAGTATTATTTTCTTTACTACATGTACTTGAATCAGAACAGAGACATAATTTATCCTTCTTGCATTGCTGTGGGCTTTTCTACGAGACATGAGCTTAATTTGCCACCTGTAGCAGTTTCAGTAACAAAAATGAATGTTACTATGTGACATACAACGCAGCCAGTTGTAGTAGAAATTACATGTTAAACAGATGTACAAATTGAAGACATTTTTGCAGTCCCTCAAGGATTTATTTATGTATTTATTTTTATGAAATTGTAAAGCTCAGTTGAGTGTGGTGCACATAATGATGTGCTTATGCTGTCAGACTTGTGCGATTCTTTATATTTGAGACTGGAACTGTCTTCTTTTTTAAAACTAAATGCTTCCTCGGTGCCTGGAGATGGTCATAGGACTTTCCATGGAATTCTTGGAGCTGAAATCTACTCTATATCCATGAACAAGGGCTTGATCCTGTGAGAGGCACTCTGGTCCCAGTACAGAAAAGCACTTAAGCACTTATGCATACGAGCCATCCCTTTGTAGTAAGGAGATGAGCTTGGGCTGCACTCCGCACCAGACCCAAGATCCAGTAGCTTTGGATAAGCAGCGGGTAGGAAGGCCTTACTCCCTGTACTGTCTTGATTGCTCCACATGAGCTAGATTGTGCCCATATCTGACTCCCACAAAGATTGTCATTGTGCCCAATCACTGCATGAGGCGTAGGTGCGGGGAGGGGGAGGAAGAAATGGGAAGGCTTGTTATGCCCTGTCCTGTCTTGCAGTGGCTGCAGGGAGAAGGTACAATCTGATCATTGCAGTTTTCAGTTAAAACGATCTGAAATTCTTGAGTTTCAGCTTAAAAAGTTGGGAGTTTCTGCTGAGTTTTGCTTTCAGATTTGGGATCCCTTTGAACCAACACTCTGGCACTGTGAGCTCCGATTGATCAGAACCAAAGAAAACATTCCCTACTACAAAACCCTGCAAAATGAAAGCATTCCCTTTCACCGTTTTATTATTAGTCTCCTCTTAATAGCATCGCTTTCTTCCAAATGTCTGTTGTCGTTGTAGTTGTAAAAAGCATCTTTTTATTCTCAGCTAGTTACGTAGCGCTGGGTTATTCAAAATGAAAATGACACTCAAGCTTCAAAGGCTCCTGTACAGTACATTTTTAACACAGCATTTTTAATGAATTCCAGACACTGGGAAACACCATTTTATCTAGGTCAGATTTTTCTAATATTGTTTTCTGCGGATGCTCGGGCCTGCTGTGCCTTCTCGAAAATGAGTGCTCATGTGAAGCCTCCCAGTGTCTGTTAGAGCTTTATTTTCTCACCGCTTTCTGGTTTGACTTACTTAACTACATGTCTGTTTAAAAAAAGTGTGCAGATGCTGGAGTTAAAAGGAACCCCTGTTTAAGGCTCAGTCCTACCCTTTCTTTGGGGGAAAAGAACCCCAAATATCTCAAAGTTGTAACTTTATACTATAGATGCTAAATCCTGCTCCGACTTACACCCTGTGCAAACCCATTGCCTTCATTGAGCTTGCTTGGATTGTATCAGGGAAGATGCGACCAGCACAGTTATCTCCTCATCGAGGCAAGTAGGAGTCACTCCTGTGAACCTAAGGGCAGACTTGGGTCTGATGGCCAAAAGCATAACACCATTTATGCAGCATCCAGTTCTGTTTTGCCAGATCTGGACATGCAGATTTGAGTCTCCAGGTCCCTGGTTCTCATAGGTGAGGATCAGCTTTTAGTCCATGTATCTCTCTTCCCATGTGAATCTCCAGTTACATGATTTTTGTCTGCCATCTGCCTTATGCTGGCTACCCAATCCAGATAGATGTCCAAGCCACTTCTTCACTGGACACATAGGCTAATGTTATAAAGTGAAAAATAAATAACCTTCACTTTGAAACATGGCAACATTTTGCAGTTAGCAGCATTTCACAAGATGTCACTTTCAATGATATGCCACATAGACTATGGCCTGCCTCTGTAATAAATACAGAGCATGACATGGCTTTCATTTTACTGAGTGGCACTGCCATACATCACAACACGTTGCGTTCCCCTTTTACATTTTTACAATGTCCTGTCTGTTATGTTCTTTCAGATGTGATGCTCTGAAACAATTACATAAAATGAGCAATCCAGATTCGGTTGTCAGTTATACCAATGTAAATGTGGAGTGACTATGTGGTCTCCACTGCAACTTCAGTGGAGTCACTCTGGATTTACACTTGTAAAACTGAGAAGAGCCTAGTACCTTATGTTAGTAATTTGTATAGAATTGTACTTGAACTGCATAATGATAATATATCACAGTTAATATCTCTTGTCACAAATGTAAAAGGGATGAGCCAAATACTTTCCTTTGTTACACGAGGGCACAGCAGAGGGGTTGTCCCTATGTAATGGAGGGCAGAACTGGGTGTGGCTTTAATCCATTCATTGGATTCAGTCTCCAGCGCTCAAGAAGACTACAAATCCACATACCAAGTGATGGATTTTAGCACTGGGAACTTTGAGTTACAGTATTATTTTTATTTCTCTATTTCAGTAGCTGAAATATGTTTTAAATCACTTGCAATGTGTCAGATTCCCAGTGACTCTGTATCTGAACAGACTCAGGTACATTGTTTATTACAGTAACTGCCATGAAATGTGCCCCTGACATGCCTGTTTCAGACAACAGTAATTAAATGTATTGTACAAAATAATTAAAAGAAGGTAAATTGAGCACTGCAATTTATCCGTTTATATCATCCAAGAGCAAGGAGTCAAAAGACGACAAATATAAAACCGATAAAAGGAAATACATTTTTTACTCAGCACAAAACCTGCAGGCCTCATTGCCACAAAATATCATTGAGGTCAAGAGCTTTGAAGGATTCCCAAAAGGTTTAGACCTTTAGAATACCCAGCTGCAATGGTGCTTGTCATCCAGAGATCTCAGAGCACTTTACAGAACAAGATCAGGATCATCATCCGTATCTTACAGATGGGGAAACTGAGGCACAGCAGTGCAGTGACTTGCTCAAGGTCACCCCACAGGTCAGTGGCACAGCTGGAAATGGAACCAATTCCCCTAGCTCCCAATCCAGCACGCTATAAAATTTATCACACTGGACTTTCTCCCACATTTTATACAGAGAGAGCTGGGCAAAAAAATTTTGGACAAAACATGCAGATTCAGGTTGACTAAAACTTGACTCAAAGCAAATTTGAGTCAATTTCAGCAAATTGTTTCAATCAAAATGAAAAAAGGGGGAAAAATAA
This sequence comes from Natator depressus, assembly GCF_965152275.1. Classification (NCBI taxonomy): domain Eukaryota; kingdom Metazoa; phylum Chordata; order Testudines; family Cheloniidae; genus Natator; species Natator depressus. The sequence continues at coordinate 154,220,452 of NC_134235.1, read as the reverse complement.
AAAATGCCAAAATGAATAGTTTCAATATAAGTAATTCAGTATTCATTGGAACAGGTGACTAGATCGCAGCTATCCCCTCTCCCAGCTGGGTGCCCTAACCACCCGGCTATAGAGTCACTCTCACATTCTCTCTGCCCCCATGACTATTTCAAGTACTCTTGAAGTACAAAGTAGAGCAGCTTCAACAGGAGAGGCTGAGAAAAACCCGCTAGAACACTCCATAGTCCAATGGTTGGAATACCCTCCTGAGAGGGGAGCGACCTGGGTTCAAGTCTCTGCTTCACATCAGGCTGAGCAGGGATTTGAACCATGGTCTACCACATCTGGAATGAATGTTCTAACCACTGGGCTGCTGGGCACAAGTTCACCTCTGCTTCAGTTTTGTGAATCTAGCCCTTCATTTCATTTACTTTTGTTAAAAAATGCCCAAAATGAAAAGAAAATTTTCCAACTTTTCAATTCGATGAAAATTCTAAAAAATTTCTGTTTCAGTTCAACAAAAACCAAAAAGGTTTTTTTTTCCGAAACTGCCATCAAACTGAAGAAGCAGCACGACTTTTAATCTCTGTGGTTTGTGCTAATTCTCTTTAATCTTTCATTGTGTTAAACCAAAGTCAGTTTGTCCTTTTCTGGGGCCATTACAACATGTGAATCAACGCAAAGATAGGTGTAGGGGTTCTCATTTAGAGGCATTCATTCATAATCCAGTATGACATGTTCCCTTCACACTGTTACCTCAGTTATTTACACTAAATATCTGAACTGTCAATTCTCTGTACACTAAGCAGAATTAATATTGCAACAGTACATTATCAGTAGGGAAAACTTACCTTAGCAGTAATGTGGTGTTGCGATAATGTTCCCATTCAGCATGAAAGGGAGAGCTATCTATGGTAGCCCATATGAACAGAAACATTTCTTTAGTCAGAAAAAAATGGTACACGGATCACACAAAATTGAATTAAGATTTCTAATAGCTAATAAACGAGTGTGTGTTTTTCTTAAGCACTTCTTGGGAAGGGGGGGATTGTTTTCTGCTCAATAAATAAAACAGGCTAGCAGAAAATTGGCCTTTGCATGGGAAAGACTGTAAATGCAAGCATAATTTTCCTTTTAGAAAGTGGTTCATTTCTGGTAGGGTATTTCCTATAATCACAGAAGTATTAAAGCTTCACAGCATTATAACTGTGGATATTTGCTAGATGGTGGTGTAATTCCCTATTGTAAAACAGCAAATCAGTTGTAAATAGGTCAAAGCAAAGAGTCAGTAAAGGGTAGTTTTATGATATAGATCAGTGAAGAGAAATACATCAGAGAAATATAATAATATTTTATGCCAGAATAAGAATATAGACCAGGGTTGTGTGAGATCAACACCAGCCAGAAAGCCCGCTGGGATGTGTTTCTTAGATTCCCTGCTGCTACTTGCTGCATAGCTTCGTTAATCTTTCCAATGACAATGTTCCAGTTCTGGAGCACACAAGCTATGCTGGTGCAGAATTTTCCTGAAATCTTCACCTGCCTAATAGTGATGCAAGAATCCCACAGCCTGAACTTTTGAAAGCAAGAAGTTTAGCAGTGAGTTTGAGGGGTCACTGGTGTCTAATAGTTTGAACTGATTGAGGAAAATGCTGGTCAGGAGTCCCATTTTCATAAAGAGTGGCATTGTTACAAAACCTAAATAAAACTGACAAGTCCCAAGTAGTTTTTAACTCTGTGAATGGTACATATGGTTATTTGTCAATTTGAATGCTTACATTAAAATAAGACTTGATGAAACATTATGCACTGAGGCCACAATTTTGCAGCTGATCCAGGGAGCACAACAATAAAATCACACACAGAAATAAGTGAACATTAGCCATCAAGAAATTGGACGTTTATCTTGGCCCTTACTGCTTGGGTTTGTATGGCTGGCTATGACACTGAAATGAAAGTATTGGTGCATCTGTGGCGGGTGATCTCCTCCTAGCAACAGATGCTGGAAAGGTGTCTGTGCTGTTTTTAGTAGATGTCTTGCATTCTTTGACACCGTTGGTCACAAGGTTTTGTTTTTTCACCTGCAATGCAGCTCCTCACTGAAGTCAAATGTGTAGGGCAGGGGTGGGCAAACTTTTTGGCCCAAGGGCCACATCAGGGTTGTGAAACTGTATGGAGGGCCGGGTAGGGAAGGCTGTGCCTCCCCAAACAGCCTGGAATCTGCCCCCTATCCGCCCCCTCCCACTTCCTGCCCCCTGACCACCCCCTCCCAGGACCCCCCTGCTCCCTCTGACCCCCCCTGCTCCCTGTACCCTGACTGCCCTGACCCCTATCCACCTCCCCCCGCCCCCTGACAGGCCCCCCGGGACTCCCACCCCCTATCCAACAGCCCCTGCTCTCTGTCCCCTGACCGGCCCCCTCCCGCCCCCCGAACCTCCGCCCCATCCAACCGCTCCCTGTCCCCTGACTGCCCGGAACCCCCTGCCCCTTATCCAACCCCCCCGCTCCCCGCCCCGTTACCGTGCCGCTCAGAGTGGCAGGAGCTCGCCGCCGTGCTGCCCGGGAGGAGCAGCCAGCCAGAGCGCTGGCAGCACGGCGAGCTGAGGCTGTGGGGGGGACGACAGCAAGGGAGGGGCTGGGGGTTAGCCTCCCTGACCGGGAGTTCAAGGGCCAGGCAGGACAGTCCCACAGGCCAGATGTGGTAATTTGCCTACCTCTGATGTAGGGTGAACTGTCACCACTGTGCTGCCAGCCAGCACAAGTGCCTTATTTTGAAAGTGTAAGAGGGACTTAAGGCTTTTGCTGGGTCTCCACCCCAGGAGAATTTCAACTGCGGTGAATTACACTGTGTCTGACGCAGTAACCGTGAGTGGGTTTGTATTTCAGTAAGTCCCCATCTCTAATTATCTTCCCCCTTAGCCCTTGTTACTGAAAAGGTAGTGCGTCAGGAAGCATCTATAGAAATGGGGGCTTTCTTAGTGTCAGTGTTTGAAGGTAGAACAATCCTTTTCTTCTCAATCCTCTGTTAGTTCCATAAACATTCAATTTAGTCTTTTCGTATGTAAATTAAGTGTCATTAAAGCCCAGCTGTGGTGCTGGATTTGTTTTTATTTGAATACATTTTATGTGTACTCAAGACAACATATATGGCTAGAAGGTACTTTATATCAGTTTATTAAAGGTTACCATTTTTCCTGAAGCATATTGACTTGGACATGTCTGACCAGTGACATTTCAAGATCAAGACCTTTAAGGTACCGTGTGTAGAACAAAATGTTAGGATTCTTGGGGTCTTACCTTTTGAGACATTCATTTAGATGGTTGAAACTGTGCCAAGTGAAACTACTAAGGGCTATATCCTGCTCTCTGCGATACTGGTGTGCGGGGGCAGGAGCCATATAGGGAACCATGTCTGTCTCTCTCCACTGCCAGCCCTCCTCCAATGTAAGCCAGGTTAGGTCTACACAGGAAAAATGCATCATGCTGGAAAACGTGTTCACAAACGTGTTTAACTAACTTGATGATAAACACAATTTTGCCCTCAGTGTGGACAAAGACAGGTGTGTTTAAAAATGTCTGAGCTGGTTGTGGGTCAACCCTTGTTCACATTATAGGCATAGTTGTGTTTAACATTGTGTTAATTAACACGTTTTCTAACAGTGCCTTTTCCCAGTACAGACACAGCCCACAAGAGTAGGTGCTCTCTCTAGTACTCATGAGCATTCTGGGAGACATGGGGTATGTCTATACTGCAGTTAGATACCTGCAGCTGGCCCCTGCTAGCTCACATATGCAGGGCTGTTTAACTGCAGTGTAGGCTTCCAGGCTCTGGCTGGAGCCCAGGCTCTAGGACACTGCGAGGTGGGAGGACCCTGCAGCCTGAGCCCAGAAATCTACACTGCAATTAAACAGCCTTGCAGCCTGAGCTCTGCAAGCCCAAATCAGCTGGCACGGGCCAGCCACGGGTGTCTAATTGCAGTGTGGACATATCCATGGAGAGCCAACAAGCTAGCCCTTAGGCCATGTCCCCAAAGAGCACAGTCTGCATCTTACAGTGAGTGTCCAACTCCTCCCTGCATTCAGAGAGGAAGCAAAGGGCACTCCAGATTATGTTACCTCCACCCCGCCCCACCAAGAAGAATCCTGCCTTGGCCAGCAGAGTTCTTAGAGAAGAGAATGCATCAGGCAGCCTCACTGTACCATTCACGGCAAGGCTTAGACCTAAGGCTTTGTCTGCATTAGGAACATTACCCTGTCAGCAATGGGGACTTATTATCACCCACAGTTCACCACTTGTAAGGCTCCCCTGGTGGTAGCAGTGGTGGAATGAATTCTAATGTAGCTAGGCAGCAGGCATTTTTACCATAGTGTTATAGGGCTACACAACAAGGTGGTAAAAGTGCCAGAGTCCTGTCTACACTAAAGCCCCACCATTGCGGTAATTGATAGAGGATTATGAGTCCCAACAGACTCTTGTTTTTAGCTTTAGATTCTAGTCTCATGTCTATTTGGTCATGTATAGGAAGTTATGCTAACCAATCACAGTAAACAATCTGAATAGAATTCTTAAAGGTAATGAAGAGAGTGAAGGAATTTCATCCATTACCAACCACAGATTTTCCAAGCGCTTGACACTGTATATACAATTTCCTGGTCCCGGTTCCCTTTTTGCAGATGCAGCATCATGATGTTCAATGGTGACATCCAGGCTGAGTTAAGCATGTACACTTTCTCCTTCCTGTTTCTCATGATTATAATATTTTCATAAATATAAAGGGAAGGGTAAACCCCTTTGAAATCCCTCCTGGCCAGGGGAAAGCTCCTCTCACCTGTAAAGAGTTAAGAAGCTAAAGGTAACCTCGCTGGCACCTGACCAAAATGACCAATGAGGAGACAAGATACTTTGAAAAGCTGGGAGGAAGGAGAGAAACAAAGGGTCTGTGTGTCTGTCTATGTTCTGTCTTTGCCGGGGATAGACCAGGAATGGAGTCTTAGAACTTTTAGTAAGTAATCTAGCTAGGTATGTGTTAGATTATGATTTCTTTAAATGGCTGAGAAAAGAACTGTGCTGAATAGAATAACTATTTCTGTCTGTGTGTCTTTTTTGTAACTTAAGGTTTTGCCTAGAGGGGTTCTCTATGTTTTGAATCTAATTACCCTGTAAGGTATCTACCATCCTGATTTTACAGCGGGGATTTCTTTATTTCTATTTACTTCTATTTTTATTAAAAGTCTTCTTGTAGGAAAACTGAATGCTTTTTCATTGTTCTCAGATCCAAGGGTTTGGGTCTGTGGTCACCTATGCAAATTGGTGAGGCTTTTTATCCAACATTTCCCAGGAAAGGGGGGGTGCAAGTGTTGGAGGATTGTTCATTGTTCTTAAGATCCAAGGGTCTGGGTCTGTAGTCACCTAGGCAAATTGGTGAGGCTTTTTACCAAACCTTGTCCAGGAAGTGGGGTGCAAGGTTTTGGGAAGTATTTTGGGGGGAAAGACGTGTCCAAACAGCTCTTCCCCAGTAACCAGTATTTGTTTGGTGGTGGTAGCGGCCAATCCAAGGACAAAGGGTGGAATATTTTGTACCTTGGGGAAGTTTTGACCTAAGCTAGTAAAGATAAGCTTAGGAGGTTTTTCATGCAGGTCCCCACATCTGTACCCTAGAGTTCAGAGTGGGGGAGGAACCTTGACAAATATCAAAGGTAAACTGTGAAGAAGAAACAATGAAAGATTTAATTTGCGCTGCACTGCTCCTTTGTGAGGTATGATGATGGCTGAATAAACTGTTTTTTTTAAGTATATATAAAGCATTTTGCGGCTTTTTTTTTTCTCTTCCTTTGGAATATCAGATCCCTCACTTTCCTGGAAGTTCTTAGCAAGGGTCGGAGAATCTGAGCTGTGATGTCACACCAATCTTTACCCTGAACTATAACTATCCTTCCCAGCTATGGGAGGAGCAGATGTTAATTTTTAGACAATCTAAGTCACAGAATCAGTGTCTAAACCAGAATCCAAGGGTTTGTCTACATGGGGAAATTGAGCAGAATAAATATACTGGAATATCTCTCCATGTAGACATTCTATTCTGGAATAAAAATGCTTTATTCTAAAATAATCACATCTCTTTGGAAATGAATTAAGCTAAACTGAGTTAAGGCCACTTTTATTCCAAATGAGTGTGTTTAGGCAGGGGCATAATCCATTTTAACTATTCTGGTTTAAATTCACACCTTTCCTTAATCCAGATTAGTTTGCAGACAAGCCCTTGATTGTCTAAGAATTATCATCAGTTGTGGCAAGAGATGGGAGAATTGCAGCTCAAGTTACAGCTTCATGCGACATCACCACTGTTTAAAATCTTGTCAAGGAATTCCAGCTAACGTAAAACAAAAACACATCAGAACATTTAAAAAGCCCTCAGTTAATGCAGTTTTTATACATCCTAAAGAAACAGTAAGAGACACAATGTTTTCACTTTGCAGTTCACCCTTAAGGGTCTCAAATAGCCCCCTTAAGCATACATATATCAAGAGCCATTGAGAAACCACCTCATGTTCACAATCAGAAGCTGAACGTCAGCTGCCTAAAGGCAAATGACTTTAGGTTTGTAAGAACACTGAAGAGACAGTATTATCTGTAATGTGTCTTAATTGGCGGTGATAGATTTACACTGACTTTTCATTTCACTAATTGACTGTATAACATTGAACATCTATCTCATACCAAATTAATCTTCTGCTGCGGGTTTTTGAAATGAGGATGTACTCATAGATCTTTAATTTATCTAAGCCCAGGCATTTGAGCAGCATTTCTGTTGGAAGGGTCTGTTCCAGCTCCCACTTAAGTACTAATAGCAAAGTCCATTAATTCGTGACTGAATACAGGTGACGACATAGCAGAATTTTCAGAAACCTTCTCAAGCCACCTCTAACATGGCACTCTAAGCTGCTGACTCTCCCATTAAAGGTAATGGCAGAACTCCTATTGATTTCACTGGGAGAAATATTAGGACCAACATTCCAACTTCTAGATGTTTATAATTTGGATATAAAAACTGGGTCCTGGAGGACACTTGTCAGAGAAGTTTTTAACCCCAGAAAATTCGTTTCAATATATTTTTCAAAAAGGTGGTCACTTATTTAAAACAGAATTATAGAATCATAAAAATGTAGGACTGGAGGGATCTCGGTATGTCATCTGGTCCCGTTCTCTGCACTGAGGCAGGACTAAGGATTATCTAAACCATCCCTGATATGTGTTTGTCTGACCTGTTCTTAAAAATCTCCAATGATGGAGATTCCACAATTTCCCTAGGTAATTTATTACAGTGCTTAAGTACCCTGATAGGAAGTTTTGCCTAATGTGTAACCTAAATTTCCCTTGCTGCAGTTTAAGCCCATTACTTCTTGTCCTGTCCTTAGTGGAGAAGAAAAACAATTTATCACCCCTTTCTCTATAACAGCCTTTTACAGCTTTTAAGACTGTTACCATGTCCCGCCCCTAAGTCTTCTCTTCTGCAGACTAAACAAACCCAATTTTGTCAATCTTTCCTCATAGGTCATATTTTCTAGACCCTTAATCATTTTTGTTGTTCTCTGGACCAGGGGTGGCGAGTATCATAGGCCAGAGGAGGCTGAGCCTCCCCAAACAGCCTGGCGTGGACCCGCCCATGCTCCACCCCCAAGCCCTTTCCTGCAGTTCCCGCTCTTCCATGGCCCAGGTCTGGAGCGTGTGGCCACCAGGACTGGGGGCGGGTAGAGCTGGTGCTTGCAAGACAGGCTAGGGGCCCTGGGACCAGGCCACACTGTGCTGCCCGTCCGGTGCTCTGGGACCGTGCTGCCCATCCACTCAGCGCTCCAGGGCTGGGGGCACTGAGGCCAAGCCGCTCATCTGGTGCTTTGGGGCTGGAAGCGTTTGGGCGGCCCAGGGTTGGGGTGGGCGGGCCAGCGGCCGGGGGGGGGAGCTCTGGGCTCCTGGATGAGGTGGGGGAGGGCCCTCAGGCAAAAGAGGAGGGGTTGGGGGCTAGCCTCCCAAACCTCCGGTTCACCCACCGCCCATGCTCTGGACTTTACAGTTTGTTCACATCTTTCCCAAAGTATGGTGCCCAGAACTGGACACAGTACTCCAGTTGAGGCCTAATCAGCATGGAGTAGAGTGGAAAAATTACTTATCGTGTCTTGCTTAAAGCATTCCTGCTAATACATCCCAGAATGACAGGTTTCAGGATGCATCCGATGAAGTGAGCTGTAGCTCACGAAAACTTATGCTCAAATAAATTTGTTAGTCTCTAAGGTGCCACAAGTACTCCTTTTCTTTTTGCGAATACAGACTAACACGACTGCTACTCTGATCCCAGAATGGTGTTTGCCTTTTTTGCAACAGATATATCATCTACTGCTTCCCCCTATCCACAAGGCATGTTACCTTGTTCAGAAGGATATTAGTTTGGTTTGGCATGATTTGTTCTTGACAGATCCATATTTCCTGTTACTTAGCACCTTATTTTCTTCTAGGTGCTTACAGATTATCTCTCTAGGTACTGGTCTATAATTCCCTGGGTTGTCCTTATTCCTCTTTTGATAGCTAGGTATTATATTTGCCCTTTTCCAGTCCTCTGGGAACTCTTTTGTCCTCCATTACTTCTCATAGATAATCATTAATAGCTCAGAGATCTCTGCAGCCGTTTCCTTAAGTATTCTAGGATGTATTTTTGTGAAGTCTTGCCACCTTGAAGACACCTAACTTATCTAAGTAATTCATAACTTGTTCTTTCCCTATTTTAACCTCAGATCCTACCTCATGTGCACTGATGTTCACTATGCTGGTTGTCCAATCACTGCTCGCCTTTCTGGTGAAAACTGAAACAAAAAGGGCATTTAACACTTTGGCCAATGCTGCATTTTCTGTTATTGTCTCTTCTTCCTCATTGAGTAACAGGCCTACCCTGTCCATGGTCTTCCTCTTGCTTCCCATGTATTTGTAAAATGTTTTCTTGTGACCCTTTATGTCCCTTGCTAGTTTAAACTCGTTTTGTGCATTGGCCTTTCTAATTTTGTCCCTACCTGCTTGTGTTGTTTTTTTATATGTATCATTTCGGAGAAGTTTAAATGGCTGAGATGAGACATTTTGAAGTGTGGCTTCTTCACATGTCTAATAAATTAGATATGTACTGTAAAATGTGTTTGTCTATTGAATTAATAAAATCATCTTTTATGTATAACTACATATATGTCACTGAGAAAATTTTGACACACGTACTCATGTTTGGAGGACATATAGTTACTTTTCTCTTCCAAATCAGACACTTGTTGGAGATTCAGACATATAGAGTAGACAGGGACTTAGCATATTGTTTATGTTGATTTTGGGAAAGAGTCATGACTCATTCACTATAAATAGGTCTGGACCCTTTCTGACTCCAGTACTTTCATTTGCACTCGTCTTCTTACATTATTGCCTGATACAGTGCCAGATGTTCTCATCACGCATTGTGGGCTTTTTGTTTTTTGCATGATACTCTCTCTTTTATTTCCTAAAATTCAGAATATCAATTTTAATATTTTGATACTTCTGGTCGTAGCATTATTCCCAGCATCTTCCAACCAGATATCTTATTGATGTTGCCCATGGTAGCAACTGCTTCTGGAATATAGTGAGATCCCCAGAGTTTGTCCGCCAAGGTGACCCTCTAATAACCCATTGTCCGAGGGGGTCTCTTCCCTCTATTTTACTGTCTAGCAATGGACAGCTGTTCTGAAAAGTGACTCCCCACTGCTTCCATAAACTTGAAAATCAGCTCTTTGTGCACACAGCACACAACAAAACCTCCACACATACTATAATAATAATAGAACATAATAACATAAAAATAACAATGAGCTCAGTGCTATCCACTATTTGAATGTTTGTTCAAAGCTGCCAGGCTGATCACTCTGATCAAATCTTATTTCCACATTGGAACAAAAACATCTGGCTATGGACTACTAGATTTACCAGAATGCAGTTTTCAGGCCAGTGCAGAATTAATTCCAAAGAAAATACCCACGTTTCTCACTGAGGTGAAAATCCTAAAATCTCTTTCTAAAAGAAATGAATCATCTTATTGAAGCAGGCTCCTACTGTTTGAAGCTAAAACTTGCCAATTTCCAGGCTGCCTGCTATTCAGCACAAAGACAGGTAACATTCTCCAGTTGCTTTTATGATCCAGATTCTTTATTCCTTTGTATCAGAGTTTGAGGTAAACAGGAACTTTCAGAGTAACAGCCGTGTTAGTCTGTATTCGTAAAAAGAAAAAAGAAAAGGAGTACTTGTGGCACCTTAGAGACTAACCAGTTTATTTGAGCATGAGCTTTCGTGAGCTACAGCTCACTTCATCGGATGCATAGCATATCGTGGAAACTGCAGAAGACATTATATACACACAGAGACCATGAAACAAAACTTCCTCCCACCCCACTGTCCTGCTGCTAACAGCTTATCTAAAGTGATCATCAAGGAAGGCCATTTCCAGCACAAATCCAGGTTTTCTCACCCTTCCCCCCCCCCCCCCCCCACAGACACACATACAAACTCATTCTCCTGCTGGTAATAGCCCATCCCTCTTTGAAACCTCTCTTTATAATGCGCATGATAATCAAGGTGGGTCATTTCCAGCACTAATCCAGGTTTTCTCACCACCACCACCACCCCGACACACACCCACCTCCAAAAACCACACACACAAACTCACTCTCCTGCTGGCAATAGCTCATCTTACAATGTGTACAGCAATAATCCAAGTTTAACCAGAACGTCTTGGGGGGGGGGGTTTGTAGGAAAAAAACAAGGGGAGATAGGCTACCTTGCATAATGACTTAGCCACTCCCAGTCTCTATTCAAGCCCAAATTAATAGTATCCAATTTGCAAATGAATTCCAATTCAGCAGTTTCTCGCTGGAGTCTGGATTTGAAGTTTTTTTGCTTTAAGATAGCGACCCTCATGTCTGTGATTGCGTGACCAGAGAGATTGAAGTGTTCTCCGACTGGTTTATGAATGTTATAATTCTTAACATCTGATTTGTGTCCATTTATTCTTTTACGTAGAGACTGTCCAGTTTGACCAATGTACATGGCAGAGGGGCATTGCTGGCACATGATGGCATATATCACATTGGTGGATGTGCAGGTGAACGAGCCTCTGATAGTGTGGCTGATGTTGTTAGGCCCTGTGATGGTGTTCCCTGAATAGATATGTGGGCACAGTTGGCAACGGGCTTTGTTGCAAGGATAGGTTCCTGGGTTAGTGGTTCTGTTGTGTGGTATGTGGTTGTTGGTGAGTATTCGCTTCAGGTTGGGGGGCTGTCTGTAGGCAAGGACTGGCCTTTCTCCCAAGATTTGTGAGAGTGTTGGGTCATCCTTCAGGATAGGTTGTAGATCCTTAATAATGCGTTGGAGGGGTTTTAGTTGGGGGCTGAAGGTGACGGCTAGTGGCGTTCTGTTATTTTCTTTGTTAGGCCTGTCCTGTAGTAGGTGACTTCTGGGAACTCTTCTGGCTCTATCAATCTGTTTCTTCACTTCCGCAGGTGGGTATTGTAGTTGTAAGAATGCTTGATAGAGATCTTGTAGGTGTTTGTCTCTGTCTGAGGGGTTGGAGCAAATGCGGTTGTATCGCAGAGCTTGGCTGTAGACGATGGATCGTGTGGTGTGGTCAGGGTGAAAGCTGGAGGCATGTAGGTAGGAATAGCGGTCAGTAGGTTTCCGGTATAGGGTGGTGTTGATGTGACCATCGTTTATTAGCACTGTAGTGTCCAGGAAGTGGATCTCATGTGTGGACTGGACCAGGCTGAGGTTGATGGTGGGATGGAAATTGTTGAAATCATGGTGGAATTCCTCAAGGGCTTCTTTTCCATGGGTCCAGATGATGAAGATGTCATCAATATAGCGCAAGTAAAGTAGGGGCGTTAGGGGACGAGAGCTGAGGAAGCGTTGTTCTAAATCAGCCATAAAAATGTTGGCATACTGTGGGGCCATGCGGGTACCCATAGCAGTGCCGCTGATCTGAAGGTATACATTGTCCCCAAATGTAAAATAGTTATGGGTAAGGACAAAGTCACAAAGTTCAGCCACCAGGTTAGCCGTGACATTATCGGGGATAGTGTTCTTGATGGCTTGTAGTCCATCTTTGTGTGGAATGTTGGTGTAGAGGGCTTCTACATCCATAGTGGCCAGGATGGTGTTATCAGGAAGATCACCAATGGATTGTAGTTTCCTCAGGAAGTCAGTGGTGTCTCGAAGGTAGCTGGGAGTGCTGGTAGCGTAGGGCCTGAGGAGTGAGTCTACATAGCCGGACAATCCTGCTGTCAGGGTGCCAATGCCTGAGATGATGGGGCGTCCAGGATTTCCAGGTTTATGGATCTTGGGTAGTAGATAGAATATCCCAGGTCGGGGTTCCAGGGGTGTGTCTGTGCGGATTTGATCTTGCGCTTTTTCAGGAAGTTTCTTGAGCAAATGCTGTAGATGCTTTTGGTAACTCTCAGTGGGATCAGAGGGTAATGGCTTGTAGAAAGTGGTGTTGGAGAGCTGCCGAGCAGCCTCTTGTTCATATTCCGACCTATTCATGATGACAACAGCACCTCCTTTGTCAGCCTTTTTGATTATGATGTCAGAGTTGTTTCTGAGGAACTTTCAGTAACCAAGTGCGGGCTGGTACTTGTTACCTCATGACTGAACTTTTCCATTTTGTTCCCCCCTACTACACTGCAGCCAAATAAAAATGAAGCAGTGATATAAAAGACTGAAGGATACAATAAAATCTACAATTCATAAAAATTGAATACATAATGTTAAGGAAGCCACAATAAATAAATTACTAAGGTTGAGGTACAATCACATTTACTTTTTAGCATCTATACCTTTTCCTTTATTCAGGGGTGAAAGTAACTTAAAGGACTTACCAGTACACTGGAGTCCTGAGCAGGGGGTGGGGCCTCACCCGAAAGAGGCAGGGCCTTTACATACCCAGGCCCTTTAAATCAAGATTTAAAGGCCCCGGGGCTCCAGCTGCGCTAGCGACGACTGGGAGCCCTGGGCCCTTTAAATCGCCCCTGGAGCTACCAGATCCAGAGGTGGCTGGGAGCCCTGGGGCTTAGGGGCAATTTAAAGGGCTCGGGACTCCAGCTGCCACTATCACAGCAGAGCTCCAGGCCCTTTAAATCACTGACGGAGCCACAGGGGCTCCCGGCTGCCGCCACTACCCCAGGGCTTGGGCGGAGATTTAAAGGGCCTGGGGCTCACTGTGGTAGCAGTGACCGGGAGCCCCTGGCCCTTTAAATCACCACCGGATCCCTGCCGCCGCTACCCCAGGGCTCCAGCAGCAGGGCTTGGGTGGCGATTTAAAAGGCTCAGGGCTCCCCGCAGTGGCTGGGAGCCCCTGGCTCTTTAAATCACCACCGGAGCCCTGCCGCTGCTACCCTAAGGCTCTGACAGCGGGCCTCGGACGGCAATTTAAAGGGCCCGGGGCTCCCCACAGCAGCCGGAGCTCTGGACCCTTTAAATTGCCAGCCTGGGGAAGCTGGTCTGGTCCGGCACGGCATACTGGCTCTTGCCGGTACACTGTACCATACCAGACCGGTTTACTTTCACCTCTGCCTTTATCCCACACACACTATATGCTTCTGCCCCAGGGCAGAAAGAGACAGTTTTTGTTGGAAGATGATCTAGTAGCACATGGGCTAGAAAGTTTTAGCTTGTACATAGTATTCACGGGCAGCATTTGTAGTAAGTTGCTTGCTAGCCACTTTTGCATGCAAACCGTGGGATAACAGTGCTCCGTGCTTCCAAATTCAGGGGCAGATCAGCCATTCTGGAGGGAAACCTGTAGGAGCGGGTTAAGAGGAAAGGAAAATTGTGGTGTTCCCCTCCCCGAGTTTTCCTCGTGGGAGAGCCAGCGTATGGGTACAGGGCCTCTGCCTTGATGGTGCCGCTTCTCTGCTGGATTTGTGGCTGGAACAAGAAAAATCTATTTTTAAAAATAGTGGCTGATTCCAAAAGGTGGGTTAACCCTCCTTTGCCCCATCCTCCTAGAGTGGTTTGGGGGAAGTCTCTAGTCACCCAGTCTCCCTCCCATGGATATTTGCATCGGACATGGCATTCTGGCTGGGTTATGTTTCTATTTGTAAAGCCTCTTGATGTGCTACGGAGGGCATCTTATCCAGGCTCAGGCTGGATTTATAAAAGTTTGCTGATCACCCAATCACCCAAAATTAAAAAAAAAACAAAAAACAACAATCTCTAACTGGAAGCCTTTGAAATGTTACAAGGTAACCCTGTATATCTCCCTGGGAGACGGGGCCATGATTAGCATGTCTGAGTGCTTTACTCTACGTTTTAGTTTTGTAAAAATGTGATGCTTTTTGTGGGAGTGAAAAGTGCGGGTGGGAAGCATGTTGTGCATTACAAAAGAATTACTGTCGTGTTTGTTGCGATTTCAGAGTAGAACCAACAGAGTAGAACCAAAAAGCCAGAGCAACGAAGCAGCTCACAAGAGCCCTGATGTTTTTTGGTATACTGAGCCTTTAGGTTTATAAACTGAACTGTACCTCTTCCAGGTCCCTTGAAGTGCAATTCAGTTAAAGATAGAGATGGTCCTGAGTCACAAAATGTGGATCCCAATTCATACTTTCCCAAATTTGGGGCATTTCCTTCCTTGAGTGAGTTTGAGGATCTCTCTCATTGATGGGTAAAAGTATGAAAATTAATAGAACTGAGCTTATGTTTCTGAAACCTTAGCAGTACTTAGGTCTTAGTTTATACAGATTCTGGACTGCTAGATTTTGTTTACATAGGAGGAGAAGAGGGGAAAGTTTACCTAGTATACAAGAAGAAACATCTAGAAGTGTGTTTCAAATTAAGCTGAACAAACACTATTTTGTCACTGAAGTGATAAGATCATTGTGGTCTGGCTAGTGAAACACAGCCCAAGTCTGTGCGAGTGAAGGCGAGAAGATTTGAGGGCATTATTGTGAATGACCGATGTACATCACAGAGAGCAGATCCCTAAGCAGCCATTCAGTGGAAATGAAGCTTGGCAAACCCTGTAAAGCTCCTCAGACTCATTCAGCTTTGTACAGTTGTGCTAGAAGAGAAGCAAGGGCTGGTAGTCTGTTTGTATATGTGTGGTTTCTAATATCCTGTTTTCTTTCACGTAAAGTGCAGAAATACGGAGAAAACTCTCTTTGTCAGATCAGAAAAATTGTGTTCGTGATAAATGGCCAGTTTCCAGAGCTGTGCTGCAGTAGGACTCCTCTGGTACGGCAACATCGAGCTGAATTACAAAACAATGACAATTAAAAACTGTTGCTCCAATCAGCCAATGACATACTATATTGAAGCCAAATGACCTTTTGTTCATCTTGCATTGCTCATTTGGCAGGTTCTCCAGAATTTTTCTGTTCCCTTGCCCCTCATCTCACATACGCACATGCTTCAGCAGGGATGGGAGGATGCCTTTACATCCACTGCACTCTAAAGGGGACTTTTAGTACAGCTCATTATTTTCAAAGGTGGGAGGAGAGATTGTCTTGCTACTCCTGCACTTGTTACTCTTCCTTGTTCTGCGTTCCCGCCCTCTTGCACAGCTAGGGTTCTGAAATGATGACTTAACTCCAGCTGGGAGAGGAGAGCAGCTGCTGGTTTTTATGAGGCCAGAGCCAGTGCTGATTCAGCTGATGGTGCCAGGAAAAAGGGACAATTGTTCCATTGCCTTCTGAGTCTCCCTCTCAGAACAACAGCCTGCGTCAATTCTGCAGCCTCGGCTCCCACAGCCTCTCCACTGCATGGCAGCCTCACCTCAAGGCTGCGTGGCCCTCGTGTTTGTGTGTGTTGTCATATACAAAGTGGGTGCACCCTATCCAGAATGAAGCAGACAGCTGAAGTGGCCACTGGTGTCCCATGGAGCTGAAGTAACTTCCCTGACACTGGTATGTTTGATATTGGAGAGCTGCTTTAGTCCCACTCCTTACCAACCCACCACTGGCATCAACCATAGCCACATCAGCAGGGAGGTTACTGTAGATGAGGGAGAGACTGGGACCAAGATTCAAGGATTAGCTCCACGCTGTCCTGGTTAGCCCATACCACCTGCCAGCGCAGCAGATATGTGAATCCCCTCTGCCCTCTTCCTGCATTTACCCAAATCATTCCCAGGACTAGTCAGCCCCAGGTAAAGCCTATTTCTGTAGCCATCTGGGGGCATACCTGCCTTGTGCTCTGGAGAACCTGCCAATGAGCACTAAAAGGTAAGCCAAATGTCCTGTGGCCAGCATAAACAGGGCTCAGGATTTGGCCCACAGTGTGTACAATGGAGATGCAGAGACCCTGAGGAGCGCTGAACTGTAAGCTGTAATGCATTGTCAAACCTCTGTTCCTGTTTAACGAATGTCTGAAATAACACTCTACTCAAAATCAGCCTTACCATTGCTGACACGCACAAAGGCATGCATATTGCATAACAATAGCTTATTAATTGTGCAGCGCTAAGTGTTAGCAAGAAAAGATTCATTCAGTTTTATAGTGGTGAAAATCAAGTGATGCCTTTGTGACCACTGAGAACAGAACTGCATTTATAAGCAAAAAATATAAACTACAAAGCATTCTTGTTCCCAGCGATCAAGTTATATTGCTGCATTAATGTGCATAGCAACAACGACATGAAACAAAAGGGCTTCTGTTGAAAATGGGTGATTTTTTATTTCTTTTACATTTAGCATAAAGTGACCCTTTGTATTCAAAAATTCAAAAGTGCTTAAAAATTGTTGGGAATTCTCAGCACGTTAAAAATTACAATTTCTAGACAACAAAACACTAAGAGCAGAGAGACAAAAAGTGGACAAATCCTGCAAAGGACAAAATTAAAGGTAGTTTTCCTTCTTTCTTTGTTTTTTATAGCACATGTGTAAGGACAGTTATGGTTCCTATAAAAATTTGCTGTGCTGAACTGTATACTGTATGGGGCAATGAAACTTTTAAACAAGCAGAGTAACTTCAGTTTGAAACATACAAAATAATCAAGTAATTTTAAGATATATTCTTAAAAGTAGTCGTCATTACTGAGGCAAGTAGTTCCCTTGAGAACAATTGGACTATTCATGCAAGTAAGGGTCTGCAGGATACTGCTGTTGTTATATTTTAGATTGGCAATTATATAGACTTAGAGGACATTTGGCTTCATTTCCACTCCAGGAAATCCAGCCCCCTTGAAGAATTCCCTTGAGTTCCCTAGTAACTGCACAGTAGCTAGGATGCCCCATAATCTTCTACCATGAGTCTAGCTTTGCTGACAGTGGGAACAGATTACGGAGTTCTTTGGAGACAAGGGGCATCAAGCTGTTTCTCTTTCAGACCCTTCTTAGCCTTAAGTTCTTCAGGACAGAGACTCTTTATATATGTCTCTTGTACAGCACCAAGTACACTGTCAGTACTTAACAAATGGTATATAATTACCTTTTTAAACCCTACCTAACAAAGAATGTTAAGGTTGCAAAGTCAAGTCCTTGAAAGTTAGGAGATGCCAGTTTTACAGTTGCCCTTGCAAATTTAATTCAGCCCCGTTGTGCTTGTGTATTATGATACACTCTTTAATGACATGATTGCATACTACTTTTTGCACAGGGCCTCTGCCTCCTTCAGTGCACAGGATGGACTTGCTCTGAGGATGAGTCAGGAATGTGCAGTGAATGTGACTCTTGTCCGTAGGAGCCCTGACTCGTTTACTCTCGAAGTTGGCCAGTGTGTACGAACCAAGGTTGGGAACTGCAGAAAGGGAAAGGATGGTCTTGTGGTTAAGGCAGGTGAAAGCCACACAGGAGAACATGGTTCTATCTCTACTACTGCTATTGCCCCATGGTGGGGGTGAACCGCTGGGCCCAGACAGGAGCCCGTCCTGGCTCTCTCTCTCTCTCCCCTGCTGTTACAGCTTCTCTGGCAGCAATCTGACTGAATCTCTTCTCCCAGCGGTCACTAGAGCACTGTGTGGTTCTGCTACCGCAAGGGCCCAGCTTCAGAATGGTCAGAGTTTTTTGGCAGGCTGGTGGAATAAATCTGTACAATGCAAGCCAGAGATGGGAAACAGCAACTTTCACCAGACTCTAGCTCAGCCATATCTTAATGGAATTCCATAGGAAGTGCAGCATATATCACCCTGACCACCCTCCCCAACCCACCCCCGTCTTTCCCGTGCAAAAAATTAAAGTTCTGCTGCAAACAAACAGTGGAAATGTTAGAGCTTGTCAACAAAACTCACAAGAATATTTTATAATGGAAAGGGTTATGCAACCTAAACGTAGGGGTCACTGCCAGCTCCCACCAGCTTAGTGTCTTCTGCTGATTTTATAAGCATACTCTCCCCTCCGTTATCCATCATTAATGAACATATTGACTAGTACCAGATCCCGAACAGACCCTGCAGGACTCCACTAGATACATCCCCCCAGTTAAACAGCTAACCATGGCTGACTTCTCTTTGAGTGTCTTTCAGCCAGGTGTGCACCCACCTCGTTGTAATTTCATCTAGATCTAGACCACATTTCCCGAGTTTGCTTATGAGAATGTCGTGGGACTGTGTCAAAAGCCTTACTAAAATCAAGTTACATCACAGCTATAGCTTCCCCCTATCCACTAGCCCAATAACCTTGGCAAAGAAGGAAATAAGTTTGGTTTTGCATAGTTGATAAATCCAGGTTGGTTATTATTTATAACCCTATGATCCTTTAGGTGCTTACAAATTGATAGTTTAATAATTTGTTCCAGTATCTTTCCAGGTATTGAAGTTGGGCTGACTGGTCTATAATTCCCCAGGTGTTCTTTGGTCCCTTTTTTAAAGATGGGTACTATGTTTGCCCTTCTCTAACCCTCTGGAAATTCACCCTTCCTCCGTGAGTTCTCAAAGATAATCGCTAACAGTTCCAAGATTGCTTCAGCTAGTTCCTTATGTATCCTATGATGAATTTCATCAGGCCTTGCCGACTTGACTACATCTAACTTATTTAAATATTCTGTAACCTGTTCTTTCCCTATTTAGAGATGAGCTGTGACTGCAAAGTTTGAATCCAAATCCTGACTGTCCCAGAGTTTGGTGGGGATATTCAGGTTTGCAGTTGTGGTCTGTCCCATTATAGAGAGATCCCAGTTGTATGTTTGTCTTGGTGGTTTTGGTTTGAGCTCATCTTCAAGAAGAACATTGGTGAAGTTGTCAAAAGACAGAAATTATTATATAGAAAAAATGTATTATGCAAACAAAGAAATAGAATATTTAAGCTTGCTTTTGAGTCTTTGGAGGAAAAGAATAAGGGCCTCCATGACACTAATGCTATTGTTCCTTACCACACATTTCAGTTGAGAAAATCTTTAATTTTTGCAGATTCTAAACTAATCAGATTTTTGCTCTTGCAAAATAAAATGAGTTGAAATCCATTTTAGGTGAGTAAAGATAATTTAATTAACAATAATGAACCTTTTAGAGCTTGAATGCCAGAAGATCACTAAAATGAAATTCTGGTTGCTTGGCACCACCTTTAACAGGACATCTACTGCTTAGTTGCTCCTGCTAGCTTTCAGTGCTTGGTTTCCACAATTTAATAATTTACATATATAGTTCATATGCTGTCAACCAGTTGATTTAGAGTATTTGATCAAATCAAATTTCTGATTCTTTCCTTCCTCCTTCTTTTGCCCTTCCACCCCTCCCTGCCTGTCTTCCCTATGCCTTTTCTGCTTCCCTCTTCACACCCTTTACAGTGTGCCATGGCCTCCCTGCAACTCTGCCAACCAGCTTAAAGGCTGGTTTAGAATCAAATTTTAGAATAAACCCTCAAGGTCCTATCTCATGTAATTGACCAGTGTGCTTCCAATTTTCAGTGCTCACAACGATGAGAATCATAGAAATGTAGGGCTGGAAGGGACCTTGAGAGGTCATCTAATCCTGCCGCCTGTGCTGAGGCAGGATCTGGTTTACACACACCATTCCTGACAGGTGTTTGTCTAACCTGGTCTTAAAAATCTCCAACAATGGAGATTCCACAACTTCCCTTGGAAGCCTATTCCAGTGCTTAACTATCCTTCTAAAACATAGCAGAGGAGACTTCCCAGAATGATGTTGCGGTGTCAGTCAGCATTTCTGATACTTTAACATCACTGCTAAAATAAATTTTTGAACCAGATTCAGGGTGCTACAGAGGAAAAGGAAAGAGATTTCTGGGAATGATATGCAGAGCCCAGCCATCACTGTTTTGGAGGAGTACAACATTGCCTCCCATATGTAGAGGTCCGCACGTGAGTCTGTGTATTGTTGGGGGAAAAACAAGAAAGAATACTCAACAGGTTTGTCCTTCAACAGACTACAACTGCTTTCAATGGGGCCTGCCTTCTTCAAGGGAGGCAATAGCATTGTACAGTAAGTGCAGGGAACTAGTAAGCAGCACTCACAAGTTCTGTTCAATGTCTGCCGCTGACTTGCTGTGCGACGATATATCACTCATCGCTGGTCCAAATTTTATTCATGAGTTTACATAGAATCACAGAATATCAGGTTTGGAAGGGACCTCAGGAGGTCATCTAGTCCAACCCCCTGCTCAAAGCAGGACCAATCCCCAATTAAATCATCCCAGCCAGGGCTTTGTCAAGCCTGACCTTAAAAACTTCTAAGGAAGGAGATTCTACCACCTCCCTAGGTAACGCATTCCAGGGAAAGCAGGGTAGCAGGAGGTGGGGGCAGGATTTGGCTCTTAATCTTTGGATATTTCAGTTTCCCCTTCAGCAATGCAGTTTAAATACACTTATCTATCACACAGGAGTATTATGAAGTATAATTAATGTTCATAAAGTATTTTTTGATCCTTGGAAAGCGCAAGTGCTATTTTTAGAAACCAGCATTCAAGCTTGCCCTTAATCAGACTGGGACAGCTCATTAAACTGGTTTTATACTGGTGAGAATCCACTGACTTCAGTGAAGTCAGTCCCAGTTTATGCCTGAGTAACTGACATCAGAATTTGGCCTACTGGGCCACGTTTTGCTGTCATTTACACCAAGGTGAATCTAGGCTAACTTCATTGAAGTTCATAGTCTAGCTGAGGATTTATAGTGGTGCAACAGAAACCAGAATCTGGGCCCAAATGTTTCCCTAAAACGGACAACAAGGAGAAGGATTATTGTGGAGGTTTATCTTCTGCCTTTCTGCAAAATTAAAATTCATCTCAAGCATTTTGACACTGAGTCTCTAAGGAGTGAAGAGGAGGAAATGATAATAATAATATTGAGTACTTACATAACATCTTCCATCGGTGGATCTGGAAGCACTTCACAACATCAGCTGATGAGAGCACACTTATATAAATATATTTGAGCATAAGCTTTCATGAGCTACAGCTCACTTCATCGGATCCGATGAAGTGAGCTGTAGCTCACGAAAGCTTATGATCAAATAAATTGGTTAGTCTCTAAGGTGCCACAAGTACTCCTTTTCTTTTTGCGAATACAGACTAACACGGCTATTACTCTGAAACCTTATATAAATATTTGTGGCTGTGACGTACAAACTGCTTTATGTCCAGCTCTTTGTCTTTTTGATCAGTAATAAATAATATTATAAGAAAGCAATATACATACAATACTGCCTGTTGGCCTTTTAAATCTATGCTGTTAAAGTAGATCCCTGAAAAATGTTAACAAACTTTGCATGCAGCCAATTAAAAAAACTTGATAAAGAGATTATTAAGGAAAAAATGTAGGTAATTTAGCTCCCAAATTTGATATTCCTTACAAATGTTAGTGTTTGGTAAGGAATCTCTTCCCAGTGATAAATACTACTACGCTATCTCTGAGACGGGCAAAGACAGCAATAGTAATGAGTCACCACTGTTCTTGTTTTGTTGCTGCACATTCAGCCATCCAGCCAACAGATGGAGTTCAAATGAACTAAAAAACCCTGTTCATTTCCAAGACTGAGCTGGCATCATAGACAGCAAGGAAATACCACCCTGGCTTGTGCTCCATAAGAAACAGAAGGGAAACATTTGAGTCTTGCCAAATGGAGGAGGACAAAAGACCAGTTTCTTCACAGCCTTCCATTTTGTGCAGTCATTTACACCAGTGAGTGTGAAATGCTGCTGTTCTGATTTGGTAGTGCTTTACAACTATTTTGCCCAGGTGGAAGTGGCTTCACAGGGGGTACGGCCCTGCAGAATCAGACCCAGGGTCTTCAGGCTTCTCCGAGAGTTTTGCAGACAATGGAGAGGTGCAACCAAAATTAAAATTATTTGTCAAATACACGACCATGACCCTTCAATTCTAATTTATTAGTTAATATTTTGAAATGTAAATTGAGCATTTGGCTGGCTCCCAGGATTGTTAAGAGGATACAGAGCTTGAGTTAAGACCCTGTTTTACAGTCAAAAACTTTCTTACCTTTTGATGACTGTTTGATGCACTATATGAAACACATCTCAGTCCGGATTCTAGTGGGAAAAGGTGCTTTTCACAGTTACGCTGCCACAAGTGATATAAATTGGCAACCTTGCTCTCAGCAGAGAGACCAAGAACTGAATGGTCATGGAGAGTTAATGACCCTCTTATGCCCAGAAGTGGTCCCTTCTGGTACGAGTGAGGGCAGGACAGAGCTCGGTTGGGAACTTGCACTACTGAAGCCCTTGATGTATGATCCTTGCTGTACTGGGATACAGTCTAATCCTGCTCCTACTGAAAGCAATGGCAAAATACCCACTGACTTCAATAGTAAAGGACTGGGCCCTGCATAGATAAAGGCATCGAGGCACATCTGTCACTGGTGTATCCCAACTTTTCAGTTCACAGGAATGTTGGCTGCTCTTATTTTTAAAGAGCTATTGAATACAAATGTCCTGAGGAAGCCGGAAATCAGGTGTCTGAAAGTCTAAGGGAACACCCATGTTTGTTTTAATGTGAAGAAAGCTAACTCTAAGTCAAGTACTCTGTTCCCCATGCTGAACGCACTCTGAGTTTTAGTTAGGGGAGTGGGGAGATTGGGGCTGATGCTGGCTCCTCCAGGGCTCTATGTGCTGCCACAGCAATGTACCAGGGCCAAGGTGGAGAACGACAGGCCCTGGAGAATTCCTGGGGCACAGGAGCAACATAAGCCCTATCCTGCCTCTCCACCCTTTGCAGACAGTATGTGCCAAGGGCAGGACGGCATGTACCTGTAGCACTCAGCACTGTAGAGAATCTGGGATATGGTGATGCCCCTAAGTAGCCACAGGGAGGCGGCCATAAATTAGAACAGGCCCTGGAGCTGCTGTAACATACACCAGGGGCCATTCCAGCTCCTGCAGCAGCCCACAATCTGATTACCACAAAGGTGACATAAAACTGCCTTTACCTCCTCTTTCCCCTGGGGCTGAGTCTTCTGGGCCTCTCAAGAAGGACAGCCATCTATGCCTCATTAATTTGTTGAGTCTGGTGATTCATTCCTTGGATAGTCAAAGCTCCCTTTGAGTTCAGTTGGGAGCGGGACTGGCCCCTAAAATACTAAGTTGGTAAATATAATAATTTAGGTTTATATGGTAATGTTAACTCACCAAAATTGCAAATACTGGACCTAATTATGCAAATACTTGAGCCCAAATAATGACCTAATTCAGCCACCAGCTGCTTGGGTGCAATTCCCATTGAAGAGGACAAAATCCACTGACCTTAATGGGAGTTGTCCCAATGCAAGCAAGAAAGTATTTGAGCTCTTTGTATATATTAAAGTATACATTTAACAGCTTAAGTAATAACTTAATATGCATATATGCAGTTTGCTTGTCAAAGTCCATTATGAGAACCTTGACATTTGCAGTTCCTGATGATCAGAGAAGTTGATATCAATGGAACTGATTTCAATGGAGCAGAGCCAGAACTAGGCACTTTAGCCCCTGGGGCAAGCAAGCATATTTGTGCCCCCTACCATTTTTTTCATCATTTTTCCACCCAATTTCTCTGCCCCCACAGCTTTGCACCCTGGGCGGCTGTCTCACTAGCCCTGCCGTGGCTTACAGCCCAGCAGTGGAGTTACACCAATGATGAATTTCAACCTTAGTGTTAAATTAAGTAGAGCTGGTAAATTTTTTTTTTAAAACAAAACCCACAACCCACCTGTTCAGTTTTGTTGAATTAGTAAATCAATTTTTATTGGGCCTGTCTTATCCCTTTATTAGTTGCTGCTCATGAACCATAAGTGTATTCATGCAAAGATTCTCAAACAGTGAATTTCAGGCTTGTAGCAGAAATTAATTTAATGACGAAATGCAACTGATGTTGTGACAATCGTTCTGGGAAGAATTATTTTACAAATATTAAGTTATCTAATCAGGGAACAAAAACAATACCATGTGATAAAGCCTGAATAAAAGAATTCTGTATATAGTCTAACAGTATGGTGCCTATTCATACTTTGAACAATTTAGTGTCAATCCATAGTCAGGTATGTTCGTAAAATCTATTCCTTGATCAGATTAGAATGACAAACTAAAAAGTAGCATGATCTGTTCACAATTCACAAACAGGAAAAAAGGCTAACTGTGTCGAATGGGCCATTCAAAACTAATGGTTCAACCAGCTCTAGAGTTTATATTCATTATTTTAAGATGTTGCATTTAATATGGTTAAGTGTCAACATATGGTGAGTTGTACATTTCTTTCAAAACATGTGTTGCAATAAAGTATCATAAAGTGAAGGAAGTGTGCCAAAATAAATGGATTAACATTTTCCATATGAGGAACAAAAGGCCCACAAAAACCTCCTAATTAAATTTATTTGAAATACAGACTTGCATAAATCCAACTGTTCTCCTCTAGTAAAGATGTAAATGGCTGCTCACCTTCTGTAGCCCAAGGTATTATCTCAAACTACATGACAAAACTGTATTATGGCCCAGTCCTGCAAACCTTTAATCACATGAATAGTCAACTGAAATTAAGAGAACTACTCAGGCATATCTACACTAGCAAATACTGTACTATACTGTCAAAGCGCTCCTATTGTGGATGCAACTTATACCAGCAAAAAGAGAGGTTTGCTGATATAGCTGCATCTACACTATGGGCTTCCATGAGCACATCTACGTTGGTCAGGGATCACACTTTGGCATATCCCTGACTGACACAGGTATACTGGCAGAAGTCTGTAGTGTAGACCTGATCTCCAATGAGGAAGGACTACTCTGCTGAATGAAGTTTTGCAGGATCAGGCCTATCCATATGATGATAATATAATAAATAACTTTATAATTTGCAGTACTTTCTTTGACTGTGCATATGTGTTAGGATGAAAGAGATGATGATTAACCGGCCCAGTTCTGAAGATCTTACTCAGCCCAAACTCCTACCTCAGTAACAGTGTGTTGTAGTGTAGAAAACAACCTGTGCCCAAGTAGCACCTGCGACTTCTTTTTCATTATTTGCTCTTTTCCCAATTATCCTTACACTTCTGAGCAGCATGACCAATAGTGAGCTGCTTCTTTGGGCTATCTCTGCTGTTCCTTTCTGGAGAAGAGAACTGGGAAGTATCTTACCTCCACACAGAAAGCCAAATCCTGGTCTCTGTGCCCCCGCCCCCCCGCCCACACCAAAACATGGTTGGTGCTGAGGAGGCTTAGAGGGATCTCAGGTGGAATTTCCCCTCCCAGCTTTGATGCAGAATTTCAGGTCTGTAGCAATGAATCTGCATAGTTATAAATCCACTGGCCACACCATACTCATCCCTTGACCCACCCACCCCCAGGGAGCTCAGCTGCAGTAACAAATAGTGTGACTAGAGTGGGTTGGAAAGCTGATTTTTACCCCCTATGGAAAATGTTGACTTTTCCTTGAAAAAACAAAAACCCCAAACCTAATTTTCTATTGACTATCAATTTTGATGGAATATTTTGGACCAGCCCTAGCTGTGACTTCTGTACCCATGTGAGAAGATAGCATTGAGGATTTTGTTTTCATTACCTATCTTCTCTTCTCTTAGCTCCAGCACGGCATTCTTTGTGACAGGTTATGCCAAAGCTCATGTCAACCTCCTCCTTCCTGCCTATCCATGCACTACTTAGTCAATTGCAAGCCAGTGCTTTGCTATAAAAAGACAGCGCTGGAAAAGTCAGTCCACCACATTTAAAATATATTGCAGCATTGTTGGAAAAGTCCTTCACAGGGGATTTCAGATCCAGGAGCAAGAAACTTTTCTTGGATGGCCGTAGGTTTGGTGGCAAAATAACTTTCATATAAGTAGGTATTCAGTCAGAATGTGGCCAATCAGTATAAATATAAGACAGAGAACAAGCTGTTGTTAAGCTCCAATAATGATCTCTGGGTACAGTAGTGAGAAGACGAGATATTGAATTTTGGATTGCTCTTTTTTTAAAGAGTGATGACAAAACAATGTTCTTTCTATTTGCTGGACTATGAGAGAGGCTGATGTTTTTATGTAATAAGTTACCTAATAGCATGAGTGAAAGGTTCTAGATCAGTTAAATATTTGGTTGCTTTTTACATAGATGCTTGCACATCTATTATTATTTTAATAAATCTTCAGCTGTGGTATTAAAACCTGGAATTGCTCACAGTCAGCACCCTGGTTTTACTGCTTGAAGTAGTTTGGTGAGCTGTGGATTCCACTCTTTTCCTAACAAATTTCTAGTGCTGAGTGAAGAATATGGCAAATGTGTAGGTACCAGGTACCAAAATAGGAATCTTAGGGAAATTTTTACCTTTTATTTCCCCTACACGAATTGTCAGCGAACAGATTGCAAAGTTTTTGAATTTGCAATTTAAAATGAATGCTATTACTTTGGGAAATAATTCTGGACCCGCAGATTGTTCACTAAAAAGATCATTACAAGTAATCACCATTTTAGCTGGCTTAGATAGTGAGGCCCAGATCCTAGAAGGTATTTAGGCAACTAACTCCCATGAGTTAGGAACCACATTTGGGGATCTGGGCTTTACACGATATGCATGGCAATGCTTCCAGTCCCCAGTAGGGTATTGTTCTGATTATTATAATGATATTATTATTAAATCTGGTCAAAAAAATTCTGTTAAAACTGTTTTTTGAGAAAACAAAATTTTCTTTGAAAATGGTCCGCTTTCATAAGAAAATTTCAGTATTTTCTCAAAAAACCCAAATGCCCCAAAAACTGAAGTTTTCTGGTTTTGGACAAAAAACAAAATATTTCCATACAAAATAGCAGGGTTGTGCCTCGTGAGAATTGTAGATCAGGTCCCTTACGCTCCCATTCTTGTCTATGAGGCAGGTGCAGTGACACATTTATTTTTGTGTCAATTTTCCATTGGGGGGGCGTTATTTCCCAGCCAGCTAGTAATTATTAGTTATTCTCAATTACTAGGGCTGTCAAGCGATTAAAAAAATTAATTGTGATTAATTGCGCTGTTAAACAATAATAGAATACTATTTATAAAAATGTTTGTATGTTTTCCACATTTTCATATATATTGATTTCAATTACAACACAGAATACAAAGTGTACAGTGGTCACTTTATATTATTTTTATTACAAATATTTGACCTGTACAAATAAAAGAAATAGCATTTTTCAATTC
Organism: Natator depressus; assembly: GCF_965152275.1. Taxonomy (NCBI): domain Eukaryota; kingdom Metazoa; phylum Chordata; order Testudines; family Cheloniidae; genus Natator; species Natator depressus. The sequence goes on along the minus strand of NC_134235.1, from coordinate 154,192,886 downwards.
ACTTAATACAAGTACTGTAGTACAATCTCTATAATGAAAGTTGAACTTACAAATATAAAATTATGTACAAAAAAGAACTGCATTAAAAAATAAAACAGTGTAAAACTTTAGAGCCTACAAGTCCACTCAGTCCTACCTCATGTTCAGCCAATCGCTCAGACAAACAAGTTTGTTTACATTTATGGGAGATAATGCTGCCCACTTCTTATTTACAATGTCACCTGAAAGTGAGAACAGGCGTTTGCATGGCCCTGTTGTAGCCCGCGTTGCAAGAAATTTACATGCCAGGTGTGCTAAAGTTTCATAAGTCCCTTAATTTCATAGGCTATCACGGTTGGAAGGGACCTCAGGAGCTCATCTAGTCCAACCCCCTGCTCAAAGCAGGACCAACCCCCAATTTTTGCCCCAGATCCCTAAATGACCCCCTCAAGGATTGAACTCACAACCCTGGGTTTAACAAGCTAATGCTCAAACCACTGACCTATTAATGCTTCAACCACCATTCCAGAGGACAAGCGTCCATGCTGATGATGGAGTTCTGCTTGAGAATGATCCAAAACAGTGCAGACCAATGCATGTTCATTTTCATCATCTGAGTTAGATGCCACCAGCAGAAGATTGATTTTCCTTTTTGGTCGTTCGGGTTCTGTAGTTTCTGCATCGGAGTGTTGCTCTTTTAAGACTTCCGAAAGAATGCTTCACATTCCATAGCAATCAGATTTTGGAAGGCACTTCAGATTCTTAAATCTTAGGTCAAGTGCTGTAGCTATCTTTAGAAATCTCACATAGGTACCTTCTCTGTGTTTTGTCAAATCTGCAGTGAAAGTGTTCTTAAAATGAACAACATGCTTGGTCACTATTCGAGACTGCTATAACATGAAATATTTGTCAGAATGTGGGTAAAACACAGAGTAGAAGACAAACAATTCTTCCCCAAGGAGCTCAGTCACAAAGTTAATTAATGCATTATTTTTTTAACGAGTGTCCAAAGCATGGTGTCCTCTGGAATGGTGTCCAAAGCATGTAGGGGCATATGAACGTTTAGCATATCTGGCACATAAATACCTTGCAATGCCAGCTACAAAAGTATTAGGTGAACGACTGTTCTCACTTTCAGGTGACATTGTAAATAAGAAATTATTTCCTGTAAATGTAAACAAACTTGTTTCTCTTAGCGATTGGCTGAACAAGAAGTAGGATTGAGTGGACTTGTAGGCTCTAAAGTTTTACATTGTTTTATTTTTTAATGCAGTTATGTAACCAAAAAAAATCTACATTTGTAAGTTGTGCTTTCATGATAAAGAGATTGGATTATGGTACTTGTATGAGGTGAATTGAAAAATACTATTTCTTTTGTTTATCATTTTTACAGTGCAAATATTTGAAATAAGTAATATAAAGTGAGTACTGTACACATTGTATTCTGTGTTGTAATTGAAATCTATATTTTTGAAAATGTAGAAAAACATCCCAAATATTTAATAAATTTAAATTTAATAAATTTCGATTGGTATTCTATTGTTTAACAGTGCGATTAAACCCACAATTAATCGCAATTAATTTTTTTGAGTTAATCGTGTGAGTTACCTGCAATTAATTGACAGCCCTATTAATTACTTCTTAAAAGCTGAATTGGGAGCTGCCTTTTGCACCCATGAATGGAAGTAGGGGGGTGTAAAGAGCTTCCGTATTGCCTTAAGCAGCCTACCTACATCGTGAAGTGGCTTCAGCTCGCTGTCCCATACATGTGGATAGGGAGTAGGGAACGAGGGGCAGAGCCAGTGCACCGCAGCCAGTGCACTAGGAGAAGTAGTACTCTGCTCCAGAGTATGGCTGGTATAGATTATTCCTCTCTCTGGAGTAAGGGGAGAACCAGGAATTAGACTATGGGCTTGTCTACACAAACAATTAGACCGCAGCAAGCTGGGGAATGAATCTACTGCACACATGCCTGTTGCGGTCTAACTGTTTGTATTAACACTGCTGATGTTCACAGTCCATTAATACCCTTTGATCTAGTCCTGTTTCACAGAGGACTAGACCTGCAACGTACATCAGCAAGCTGCACATGAACTAAACCTTGGTGTGGACAAGCCCTGTGACTCTGGTCTGTTCCTGGGGCAGCACAACTATGCACTGATCCTTACTGAAGGCACTGGGTAAAGCGACAATTGAGCCCTAAAGCCAGCAGCGTGATTAGAATCCTGTCCCCAAAAGGATTACGGTATAAAAAAGACTGACCATAATTAAGCAGCACATCACAAATTATGAAGTGCCTATTTTAAGTCAGGTTTCAGAGTAACAGCCGTGTTAGTCTGTATTCGCAAAAAGAAAAGGAGTACTTGTGGCACCTTAGAGACCAACCAATTTATTTGAGCATTACCAGCAGGAGAGTGGGGTGGGGGGAGGTATTTTTTCATGCTTTGTGTGTATAAAAAGATCTTCTACACTTTCCACAGTATGCATCCGATGAAGTGAGCTGTAGCTCACGAAAGCTTATGCTCAAATAAATTGGTTAGTCTCTAAGGTGCCACAAGTACTCCTTTTCTTTTATTTTAAGTCACATATTCAATGCAAAATTTGCTTTCAGTGACTATTCAAGTGTAAGATTCCCTTGGAGCAAAAGTATAAAGTCTAATACAGCTGGTGTGCTCAAACGTCCATGGAGTATGAAAGGGTTGCAAACAAGGCTGACTCTAAATGCACATGGGGATTCAGACACAAGTAGCTAGAGCTGGGTGAAAATGTTCAGACCATTTATTCACCAAAAAATGACGTTTCGATCGACCAGAAACTATTTGTGAATTTGACGCACACAGTTTCAGCCCCTCACAAAATGGGAAGAAGAGCCCCCTCCCCTTTATAACCGTTAGTCCAGTGAGGAGGGCACTTACCTGGCGTATGGGAAGACCCGGGTTTGAACCCTCCTATAGAACAGACCAAAACAGACTTTGTCAATTCACTGACAATTCTGAAAAATTTCAGATTTGGTTCAACCTGAATCTTTTTTTCTGTCACTGAACCAAAAAATCAGTTATTCATCCAGGTCTTAGAACAGGGGCAGGCAAACTTTTTGGCCTGAGGGCCACATCGGGTTTCCAAAATTGTATGGCAGGCCGGTTAGGGGAGGCTGTGCCTCCCCAAACCTCCAGGCGTGGCCCGGCCCCTGCCTCCTATCCCCCTCCCACTTCTCGCCCCCTGTTCCCCGCCCTCGCACCGCCCCGACCCCTATCCACACCCCCGACCCCTGACCACATGCCCGAAAACCCCTGCCCTCTATCCAACCCCCCCTACCCTCTTACCTCGCTGCCTGGAGCACCGGTGGCTGGCGGCACTACAGCCACGCCGCCCAGAGCACCGGGTCAGGCTGTGGCTCTGCAACTGCGCTGCCTGGCCGCCCAGAGCATCATGCCGGCGCTGCGGCACACTGAGGCTGCGGGGGAGGGGGAACAGCAGGGAAGGGCCAAGGGCTAGTCTCCCGGGCCAGGAGCTCAGGGGCCGGGCAGAGGGTCCCATGGGCCGGATGTGGCCTACAGGCCATAGTTTGCCCACCTCTGTCTTATAGCAAGGGAATTATATTCCCGCTATTCACTCTGCTTGACTGATTTCAGACACTGAATTTGTCATATATGGTTTAGCAAGACCCATTGCCTCAGAGAACTGGATTTCAATTTATTTTGGTTTACATTGTAATAAAATAGGTCTAAATACTTCAGGCATGTCTACTGTGTCATCACACTTGGTTCACCTGAGCTTGCTGGTATACAGCTCCTCTTCCAGATCCAAAGAACAGCCTCTCCGCTTTTCTCTGCCTAGCTGAGAGTGAAGGGAATATGGGGATGTGGCTAGGGGGAAGAGGAAGCTTAGCAGCCATGAAGCTTTTCCCCAAGTTTACTTACACACACACTGTCTCTCACACGCTCACCCACACTCTCTCTCTCTCTCTTTGCAGGACAAGCATTAATACTTGGGTATTATTCTGCATTTAAGAACTTCATCTCTAAAGAAATATTCTGAAAGGCAATGATACATTTTTTATTGGACTAACCACAATAACAAATTACCTAGATAGTTCTTGCCCAAGATCCTCACACTCCCACAGGATTTCTATTCCACTGGTAAAAAAAAAATAAACCCTAGATTAGGTTCAGCACTTTCAATCCATCTGTCTTTTTTCCTAGATTTTGCCATTAGCCATCCAGTGACTCCAAATCTGTTGTAATGTGAAATTGTAAAGGTCTTGGAGCCTCTTCCAAACTACTGGCAAAAGCCAGAAAATTCTTGAAAGTGGTTTACTCCTCCTTTCTGCTCTACAACATTGGAAAATGGGGGAAATAGCAAGGAAGCATTTAACATGCAAATTTGGGTGTATCTCTATAATTCCTTTCCAATATCAAGACCTCTTTCTCACCTTCTTATCCTACAGAAATTCACTAGCAGCTCTACATGCCAACATGTAGTTAAGGAACATAAGAAAGAATGTTTACACTTAGAAGATTAAAAACCAATTATGAAATTGCTGGCTCACCCTTTTATTTTTGGAAGGAGGTCTCCCATTTACAGGTGCAGTTTGCACCTACCATATCTGTGGCACACTCTGTTTTCCTACATTCAGCTGCATTACTGCAGTTGCAGATCTGAGCAGCTGGATTGCTAACTGCCCATGTAATCAGAAGTAGTACATTTCAGATGTGCCCCCACAGTCCATTTTGTGGGTGCAAAAATTGCAGGAGCAAACTTTACAAGGGTAAATTCCACCCATAAACAGGGAGGCCAGGACTCAGCCCAGCTGAAAAGATACTTCACAGTTTGTGTTATTGCAGTTCTGCCTCTCATTGTGCTATGGGCTTAATCCTGCAAGGTGCTGAGCGCTCTGGCTTCAGTCTCCAAAACACATAAGCTTGTGGTTAACTTTAAGCAGGTGAGTAGTCCATGAATAATTACACATGGAATTTGCATTAGCAAGAACAGTATGAAGTGTATTCTGATATGTTGTGACTAGCATGCCACTGTATTAGCAATACCCTATTGGAAGACGCTTGATAGCTGTAGATAAGAATCATAAAGCTACTGTGATGTCCTATGTGATAGCTGCATCTTTTGTATACTAGTCATTTAAAGAATGAAGGAAACGAAAAGGACGCTGCCCAGTAGCTCAAACTCCTAAAATACTCTTCTTCAAAGTTATTACAGTCTGGTAGGGAAGATCCTCTTGCTTTGTGGTATAAATATAAAAATAAACAGGGGACATGTGGAATCACTGATTCATTTGTTTTTTAACATCAACACATGACTTTAATCCTGTTTGCACTATTTTGGTATCATCCCAAACTTGTAAAAAATAGCATTACTCCACCTATCACTAGCATACTGTGATTGTGTGTGTGTGTGTAAACATGCATGCTAACATGGTTTTTACACATTTACAATAATAGCAGAATATTTAAATTAATTCAACAGAGCACAGTGAAACTTGCCATACATTTTCTTTCTATATCTGTGTTTCCCTGCTTGAAGTGAACAGTAGCTATACTCAGGCGTGGATCTATCCATTACATTCAGTATCTATTGTAAATAACCATTGGAACCCCACTGGTTAGTCCTAATTTATCCAAACCAGTTATTTGATATTTCAAACCAATTCCCTTCCTCGAATCAAAGACCCAGTATAGTACAAGATGGCTAAATCAAGCATAAATAAATCAAATGTATACATATTCATATGATGTCTCCAGAATTCTAAACACTTCTAAAATAGTGGTTTTGTGGTGAAAAACTGAGCATGCTTTATTTTTAATATTGATGCATGGACCTATACAATCCCAGATTCTTATCATCAATAACGTGAATGATCATCTCCTGGCTCTCTGCAGTTTCCCCTTATATCAATCATTCCATAGCCACTGGATCTTTCCCTAATTTGCTGAGTGTTTCTTTTTATCACCTCCTGTAGGAAAAACCTTGTCTTGACATGTGGTTAGCTAGCTACTGTCCCTCTGCTACATGATAGCTTCCCCTGTATTCAGAAAGCTTCTGGAAAAAGTGATTGTCTCTGACTACATCTCCCCGGATAACACCTTAACTATTTCCAGTTTGGCTTTTTCACTCACTCTGAAACTACCCAGCTCCATGTACTTAATGACTCATTCCTTGTCTCTTTGACCATGGCTCGCTCTCTCTCTCTTCTTATTCTACTTTATCTCACTGTGTCTTCAAAAGTTATCGAAGACACTGGCACCTGTTCAGCAAGTATCTAAGCATGTGCCTAACGTTTAAGCATATGAGTGGTCACACTGAAGTCAATTGGCCTGCAAATTGAAATCAGTGAGGCTACTTACATGCTACAAGTTAGACACATGCTTAGGTACCTTGCTCAGTCAGAGCCTTTATCCTCCCGGAATGCTTTAGGAAAAAAGCCATTTTCTCCAGTACTCTCCTGGCCTGGTTTGACTCATATCTCACCCACCATTCCTTTATCATTCTGCTTGAGGCTCTACATCATCCCTTCTTTCTCTGCTATGGAAAGCCTCAGATTTTCATCCTAGGTTCATGAGATTCAGCTAAAATAAGATCTAAACTTTTGATTGCTTCTCCAAACAGGCTTTCTCAAGCTATATCCTAGGGACATAGGAATTGCCATGCTACATCAGACCAATCGTCCATCTAGACAGCAAGTACCAGATACTTCAGAGGCAAGTGTGAAATCCTCACATATAGAACAGTTATGCAATAACATGCCTATGGGGCGGTTTCTGCTAGTTGGTTAGTGATTACATCCCCAATATAACAAGGTACTTAAGCGTATGTCTAACTTTAAATACCCAATCAGTCCCATTAATTACCTTGATGAATCAAGCCCCAAGTCCTGATATCTGAGAGTTGATATCCCACATAAATGGTTATCTTAGCTATTTGAAATCTAAATGTGAATGGTATTCTTCTCCATAGAAATAGATAATTATTTTTTAATCCTGCTAAATTCTTTGCCTCAATAATATCTTGTGATGGAGATTACAATGATTTGCACAGGTTAATTGGGTTGTGTATTCAAGTATTTCCTTTCATCAGTTGCCTTGTAATACAATTCAGCATCCCTCCCCGCCTTTTCTTCCCTTTGTACTACTTGAGAGAGGGTAGGTAGGATTCTATATCCCTTTTATTACTTTTCTTTTGCTTCCTATGATGGTTGTGGATGAGTCCAAAATATAACAAAAGTATCTGTGACACATAATTAAGCACCTCTGCCACCAGTCTCGGGCAAATCATGCAGAGGCAAATGAAAATAAGGGGATAAAAGTTAGTTAATTGAACTGTTATAAATCTCTTTGCTTTAGTTTATACTCAAGCCATAGAGCACAATACTACTCACCTCAGTAGCTTTGATTAACTTTATTTATACAACTATTAACCCACCCTACATTATAGACTCTTTGAAGCAGGGTCTGTGCCTTCATTTATGTTTAGAAATTGTATCACTGGAACACAGTGGGTGCCGTTAGAAATAAATAATAAAATATCATTATGAAAATTTAACATTTTTCGCAACCAGATCCCGATTCTGAAAAGCATCCCTCTCCAGGGCAGAACTTAAAGCACATGCTTAAGTCCCATTGACAGTGGTAAAGCTGCTGACATGCTGAAACCACCGCCTCTCATGCTGACCAATATTGTCTCATTATTTCATTGTACTCCACAGTCGCTCTGTCTGTATCCATCTCTTGTCTTATACTAGATTGGAAGCTCCTTGGGGTAGGGGCCGTCTTTTTTGTTATCTGTTTGTACACACATTGTAGCACAATGGGGTCTTAGTCCATGACTGGCACGCCTAAGTGCTATGGTAATTCTACTACTACTAATAATAATAATTATTTATTACTATTTTATTATTAATAATAACAGGGTGCAAGCACATGCTTAAAGTAAGCGTGTGAGTAAGTGCTTTCCTGAAACAGTTCCTCAGTTTGTATTTACTTAATATACAATATTTCTTACTAAATCTTAGGTGCGTATTTCATACATTTAATTTAAAGTGTTATTGCAGATATATATGGAAGAGAGACATGACCCCCCAACCTCATATTTTGAATAGTTCCTCAGTAGGACCAACACAGCAGGATTATTTTCCCTTTCCTTAACTACAAATGCAGCAGCTACCTTTCTGTTTGACTCTGTGAGTTTGAGCAAAACCAATGGACATTTTCAGAGTGTGAGATGTTTGTTTTCTGGATGGCGTCTCTTACAAAAAGGTTCCAACCAGGCTTCCAAATGTAGGCTGTCATGCTTGCTGAAGTACTAAAGACACAGGCTGCAGAGGAGTTTAGCATCTTTCTCTGCCTAGAAGTAGATTAGTAAGGTGGAATCTTTAAGGCTTGGAAGTATGTACGGTTCTGTGCACACCTGCTGTGGTTTTGCTCGGGAGAGGCAATGCAATGAAACAGAAGAGTGAAAGGATTTTGCTGCCTCCCCTTTGCACTTCACCTCTACTGGGGAAACAGCATATTGTAATAGCATCTGGGAGACCTAAGTGCTGGGAGGACCCTGGGGATTCCTGAGCGAAGTTCTATTGAATGCGATGGGACTGCTTGCATGAGTCAGGTGAGCAGAATGTATCCTTGACTATGTACAGTGAGGGAGAAAACGCCTCACGCTCAAGACAGCCAGTCAAGCCCCTGCCCACGCTACAGTGGAAACCATTGTATCAACAACTGTCTGTATACACAGCTATTGCTTGTAAGCACCCTTTCTGTTGCCTTTGGGGAAAGGGATATTTTATTTCCTGAGAGCAGTGCTACATCCTGGTGTAAAAATAGTTCGGCTAAGTGCCTGGGAGGACAGACAGTAGCAATTCCCAGAAAAATACTCCTGTCCAAACTGGCTGGTGATGACCATTGCAGCCAGGCCATTGCAGACAAAGCTTCAACTTCAGCATGGTCACAGCTTAAAAGAGGGAAGACAAGGGGTCTGGAGAGGGAAGGAGCTACAATAACAGATAAACTTTAAGCAGTTGAAAGAGAGGGTTAAAACGTGGTTCAGCTGTGAAACTGAGAGCAATTTTTTTTCTAATGTCATCTTTGTTGACTACCAAGACCACCACTTTGAATCTCAGTGACCCTGGCCTTTGAAAGCAGGTCAGTGGTATGTTCAACACATATTCTCCTTTCATTGCATGGAAACTGCATTCCTAAGGCCTTTTCATACTTAACCGATTTCTATTTCCTTCTTCTCATCTAATGGACAGTTGCAAAATTAATATGTGCACTGACTCGGAGCAGTTACAATATTTGTCTTTTGGAGAACTTTGAAAAATATGAATTATAATGTGCATGGAATGTTAACTGGCAAATACTATAACAATGGTATAAACGGAAATCCTCAAATGGTAATTCATATTATTTAGCTTGCAGATTGGCTTGTGAAAAGTTGTGACATGCATGTCCTGTGCCTGCCTTTCTAATCGACACGTGCTCTGGAGCGTGCTTGGTAACTGCCCATTTTAAATTATTGTTAAACTTTCTGCTCTGCAGTGTACAACATGATGCTGTTTGCAATAGACATTATTTCAGCAGCATTTTGAGAAATGTCAGCCACACTGGTTCTTGAATGTAGCTGATGTAATATAGAAATTTTTATCTAGTGTTACTGATCATTACAAATTGCTTTATGGTCTCAGAGGATGGTGTTGCAAATGTAGTTCTTCGGGATGAAAATTACATTAAACTGATGTAGCTTGTGCTACAATGTATTATGTATCCCATATGCAAGCTCCACCCCAAACAGTAAAAGGAACTGATTTAGTGACTCATATTTTCATGTATCATATCCATCAGATAACCTCTTTTTTCAGAACCACAGGAGAAGCTTAGATTATTTTGACATCCTCTGCAGTGTTTGATAGAGATTTGTTTTCTCTCTCTTCTCTCTGTCCCTTTTTTCCCTCCAACTCTCTCTCTCTCTCTCTCCCTCTCCCAATTTATCTGGATTAAACAAGTCTGATTATTCTTTATGCCATTGCAAATAAAGTCATTTTCAGAAACAGATGTCTAAATCAACCAGTGAAATAATCCTGGAGGCAGATGCAGCCTTCCATAAGCTGCCAGGCACATGGTGCAATCAAAGTGATGAAACAAAATGGAACAGGCTGCAGAAAAAGTAATTAAATTATAGTTTCATTGTAGAAGCACATTTTAAAATTACTGAGATTCAGAGCCTATAATGCTGGTATTATAGTGGAAAGAATACTTGCCATGGGTCATGAGCATTTTTTTTAAACAGTTATTAATCATGCTTGACTGGAAAGACATGTGTAACCTACAACAAGCAGTGGCTGTAGTTTTGCCAAAGGAAGCTTTTGTTCCCTGAAGAGAATTGTATCAAAGGCCAGTGTGTCCTATCATTACATGTGCAATTGCAGAATGCAGAATGTGAAATAGGGCCTTTCAGATTTCAATACAGAGTACTAAAAAAAAAGAAAAAGAAAACAAGTATTGTGTCTTCTTGAATACTGTATGACCTTTTTTCCCTACCAAGTTAACTTATTCACTGACCAAAAAAAAAAAAAAACCACACACACACAAAAACTGCTCCTAAGTAAAGATAATGTGAAGGTTCTGACAAAAATGGAAAAAAGCCAGGAAATCTAAAAAGTCCTAGAAATAAAGATGAAAAAAACCTCATTAGCTCATCTAAATCCATTTCCCTGCCAACACAAGATTAGTCCCCATTAGAGCTGGTTGAAAATTTTCCAATGGAACCTTTTCCCATTAGAAAATGCCAATTTGTCAAAATAAAAAAGGTTTTGCAGGAATGTGTAAATTTTGATAATATTTCCTTTTAAAAACTCAAAACAAAGCATTTTTGATAAGGTCCGACCTTATTGTAACATTACACTTTCATTTTGTAATGATTTTTTGTTTTGAAATATTATTTTATATTTTATGATAAGACCAAATCAAAATGGAACATTTCAATTTTGTCAGAACAAAAGCACTTGGATTGACCCAAAACGAAAAATGTTCAAAACTGTTCCAAAGTTTTATTTTGTGGAATATTTTGAAATTTGACATTTCATACCAATACGGAACAAAACATAGATTTCTTAATGAAACGGAAATTCTGGTTCCTGACCAGCTCTCATCCAATTTAGGGCCTGAACCAATGTTCTTGAAGTCAAAGGCTTCTGTTGACTTCACTGGGCACTGGATTCAGCACTGGGTCCAGTTCATTCCCAAGTGACGGGGCTTTTGCCACTTCACCTTGGACAATATTATTCACCTTAGGAGATTTCAGTGTCAGAAGTTTTTTCCAGAAATTCAGCTTAAACTTTCCCTTTAACTGCTTCCTATAACTCCTGCTTCAACCAACTCTGTTGTATGACCCTAATTAATTCCTCTCCTTCCCAGGTGTTTGTCTTTCAATATTCGTAGTCTGTTATGTGTCTCCTTATTTTGTGGCTTTATAATTTTTCACATACATCAGTCTCCCCCTGATTATGTTTTATTGCTCTACTGTGAACTCACTCCAGTGTTTCAATCTGTCTGGTAATGAGGTACCCAGAACTAAACATAATATTCCAGGAACAGGTGCATCAGAGCCCTATAGAGAGGACCTATTATTCTCTCTGTGCTTCATGATGTGACATCTCAACCCCTAATTTGCTGTCCACTTACCCATTCCTAGGTCTCTTATGGCATAACCGCTTTCCAAGTTTCTCTGTCCCACTGGTATAAATAATTTTTCCCCTCATGTATTAGCTTGCATTTCTTCAGAATTAATCTCTTACTGTTGATTTCTGCCCATATTTCTCATCTCCATGTCTCCTTTTCTGTTATTGCCTTGCCTTTGCTCAGGTTTGCAAAACCTTCTAATTTAGTATAATCAGCAGATTTTGCTAATGTGCTGCTAACATCCTTTTCCAGATCACTGGTGAAGATGTTAACTAACACGAGAGTAATGCTGACCTCTGCAGTAATCACTAGATATTTCCTCATTGGAAAATATCATTAGTTACCCACTCTTCAGAATTCTTCAGAGGAGCCAAAGGACCATGCTGTGGTTAGTCCTGAGCAGGGGATGATAGGTGAGGGCAGGCTCCTCTAACTCTGCTTTCTACCTCCCACTATCCCCATCTTGCCCTTGGTTATAGGACCAAATTCTGCTTTTGGTCACCCATATGGAATGCCATTAAAGTCAGTGGGGTTACACAGGGGCAGCAGAGGTCACAATTTGGCCTGCAGAGTTTAAATACCTTTAAATGGATTGTGTTTTAATCAGGTACAGGAAATTCATTCCCATGTATTAATCTTTTAGTGCCAAGCTTCTGCATTTTTACAGCAACCACTTTAAAACAGAGGATGTATAATGGATGTGCAGGGAAACCCAGATGTAGTTTTTGCATCACTATAGTGAGGGCTGTTATGCTTCGCAAGTTGGATGCAGCAGAGAATCTGCCCCAGTGATTTCAGAAATTGATCAGACTGGAATAAAGTCACTATCAGGTGCCACATTTTTCTGTTATGTGAGTTGTGATGTTATATACTAAACAAAGCAGGGTGCTGTGGTAGGGTGGTTCAGGGATCAATTCCTTATTTTATTGCGTCTATCAAGTGGGTAAGGTGAATAGAATTTGACAACAGATGGTATTTCAGTCAACAGCTGTGTAAAAGCAAACAACAGTTTTTATTTAAGAATTCTGTAGTGCTTTTCCTTGGGTATCCCAGCTACACATAATTAGCAAATGGGCAACTTTACATCTAGCACTAGCTTCTCAACAGTAAAACGAGATAAATTGTTTCATTTTAAAGCTTGACTTTGAAGTAATTAATAAATATAATATATGATTTTTCTGAGCTTTTGAGCACTTCATCAGTTAGGTGACAAACTTACTTTTGAGTTTTAAAGATTCTGCTGGTTTAAATCAGTCCTGGAGATATTGATTAGAGTGGCTAAAATCTTGGCAAGCATTTGGCTCTTTACTTTGAGTATTGACTGTCCACAAAAAAGTCATTTATTATGCTTTTTTAAAAAAATCTGGTTTCAAACAAAGCTCTGGGAACTTGTTCACTGTATAGTCCTCTGGTTGACTAAAATGTTCTTACAATACCAAAGATTTCACTTATTACAAGAGAGCTGGTGAGTGAGAACTGAAATATTAATCCTGTAAGTGTTATTTTAAAGCAGCTGTTATGATGATCTGCAATGGCACTGAAACACAGTGGGTATTTTTTATTCCTGTGAGTGATGAAGTCTTTACAGGAAACAGCCATATTTGCAGCTGGTACGATTTTACTGCTGTGGGAGATATCCTGTCCTTTCTTTTCTCTCAGAGAATTCCCTATACATCCTTGCTTCAAGCAAACGTGACCATGATGCCCCAGAAAGAGGGCCTTTGACAGATTGCCATCAATTCCCTTGTGGTAGGATCTTGCCTTCCTCACTGGATTGGATGCTGCATGAATTTCTAACCTCTCTGCATTTGTCTGCTGGCACTGTCTTTTCAGCATGTAGTTGATTCTGTGGCCTAGAGTAATCCAGTGGAATACATCAGGAATTATTTTGTCTTTTGTAGTATTTTGGTGGCTTATTGTTCGTTGTTAATCTGTTTTTAAATTTTAATAAATTAGTCTAGCAACAATTACTGAAATTCCACATTGAAAAACAGACACCTCATATGTGGTAAATAGTGGTTGAAGTGTACTACACGTAACATTCATATGTAAAATTAGAAAATACATATTGAATAAAATATATAGAAAAGGCCCTTTTTATTAGGCTGAATGTCCCCTATGTTAGAATAAACTGTATAGGGAATAAGGAGCTCAGGTATCTATCTCAGAGGATGAATTTCCACTTCTTACCATGTGGTAATGGAAGTGTTCTACGCAAAATAAACATATCTCAGGAACCCTGCTAGAGGCTCACATGCAGACTTGCCCAGGGTTATCCACTTATTTATTATCTCTGGGATTTATTATTGCCACTCATTATATCTAATAGTGAAGCTACACACCCTGCAAAAGTTCTAGAGAATACAAAACTCAGAGATCAGGCTGCATAGCAACAAAAGTTACTGTGGGCACATCACCCCAGTACTGTCCTTTCTGCACTGGCTCCCCATAGCATATAGGGTACAATTCAATGTATCCATCTTGATATTCAGTCATCCATGCAATTGGCTTTAGCTACATGAGACCTGACATGTACCTCCACAACCCTGGAACTTATGGCAGCTAAATTCCACTGGAAATGAGAAACTATTGACCAAGGGGAAGAGGCTCTAAAGTGTGGCAGACAGTACTTTCACAGGACCTAGGCCTAGACTATGAAACTCACATCCACAAGATTGCAGCGTAACCTTGGGCTTCACCACATACAAGTAAATAAATGCAAACTCATTTATTTGACTTAGCTTTACCTCAGTCAATTTTTACGCATGCATGTACACAAGCCAAAAACCCTATAAAATAATCAAGCTGTTTATCATGTGAGTTTGCACAGAAGAGAGAGAGAAAAAAATAGTTTTTAATATTTAAATACTTGGGACGTGCTCTGATACTACAGCAGTTGGGCCATATAATCACCTGGATGGGCAGATAGATTGGGGTGATATGTAGAACAGCTGTCCTCCCAGCCCAGCCCGTGTCTCACCTCTCCACACCCATAAAGCCCAATCTCATGTATATTTATGGTGTTACCTACAAAAAATGTTATTTTTACTGAATAATAATTATAAAATAAGTTACATTTTCAATGTCTCTTTCAAACTGAATAATCCATATAATTAAAAAAACCTCCTGGGCTTATTTTAGTCAGCTGTTAATATATTTTACTGGGTCACTGGACTCACTACACCTGAGGCAGTTGTTAATGACCTAATAATGCAAGCACCATTCTATCTTCATGTCTGTGTGTCAGTATATTCATGTTTTCATATATTTACTACTTGGTAAGGACGTCACCTTTGTAAAATCATTCTATCGCAAAGGCCCACATCCTCAAGGGTGTCGAGGCACCTTACTTCTATTGAAATACCTTTTGAAGAGCTGGGCCAAACTGACTTACTCAAGGCTACACAGTGTGTCAATGGCACAAACAGGAGTTTCTGGTTTCCATCCCCTCCCTTAGGCAGCTTGTTCTACTGGACTCTTTTCCATTTTTCTCCAGGTTGGGTGATGTCATAGTAATGAGATGAGCAGTGTAATGAGATGAACAATGTAAATAAAAATAATAATCTAGACGAGGGGCTGATGGAGTATCAAAGACATGATTAGATATTCTACTTTACTCCTGTTGGTTAGTGTGAACTCTCCCAGGGTCTAGTCACAAGTCCAAGTTAAGTGTCAGGAAGGGAAGTGCTAGCCTTTTACCGACATGTGCTGGTTCCATTCTGGGCTAATTGTTCCTGGGAACAGTTGGCCCCCGTAACCGCGGGAACAGAGGGGACCCATTTATTCTATGTGGCTAGGTCTCACAGAAGTAGTTGTAGGAACGAGGCGTTTCTGTAGCTCCCGAAGCATCCCTCCATAGATCCTCACATGCACATTCACTCTCTCTCATTCCTTTCCATGTAGCTGGGTTGCAGACTTTTCTACAGCCCTGTAATAGACTAGTAACCCCTCTGCTACTCCTGCTGAGGCATTAAGGAAAGGACCGAACCTCCTGACCTCAGTCCCCAGAGCCACAGTGATCATATATGAGCAGTCATTAGCATAGACTCTGCACCTGGTGGGACTCAGACTGCACTACTGGGCCACTATCTGTGAAGTAGTGTCCTTCAGTATGTGCGTTATCCACTGCAAAGTCCGGTCGGGCCACAAAGCTGGGCCAAACTCTGAGATGTCCACGCATTGGGGCTGGTTCTTTAGCCACTAGAGCCCCCACTTATTATAGTGATACCAAAGTAATGAACAACATGAACCTTAACAGATCTTTGAGAGAAGCGACAATTTGCCTTTTTTTGGTCCTAGTTCTGAAAATAATGTTCTGCTCTGAGTGTAACTCTAAGGATTCCATTTTCTTTAAGACAGGCCTAAAATGGACAAAAATCACTAAACAGTCTCCAAGAAAGCTTTAAGCCTACTTTTCTTTGAGGATTGCCTGTCCCTGGTAACATTCATCCCTCCCCATTTTAATTTGTAATGATAAATGTCCTTGCAATAATAAACTCATAATAGATGCTTGTTTATCCCTTCAAGGCATGTCCTTGCCGCTTTCATTAGCATTTCAGGATATTTATGACTTTGTGAATGACTGAAAATCTGCAATTTGTCATCGGGGATTAAGACACATCCTTCTCTCACTTAGGGCTGAAGCTGAGCTTTGGCCTTGGAGAGACAGAACCACCTCTGGGCTTCTTAGACAAAAACAAAGCCAGACAGTGCCCACATTTACTGCAGCAAGTGGCTCTTTGCTACTTAGATGTCTTCGCTAATGTGTCATCTGAACTAACTGTAGGGATCATAAAATCTTCTGTTCTGCAGGAGCAAGAAAGAATGGGGTGGAGACAGGGAGAGGAATGCAAGTGTTTCCATTTCCCAGTTCAAACAAAAATAACAGAGTTTAAAAGTAAAATTGGAATTTTTTTCACGCACACACACACAGAAGTGTGTCTATTCAAGGAAATATTATATTTCAATTTGTCATTGTGGTTCTGCTGCACTGAGTCACTCTCAACTTCAGAGCACATGAAGCCAACAGTATCCTGAAGGCTCAGAAGACAAGTTTATCACCTACTTGATGAAGGATGACGTACTCAGGCACTTAAAAAAATAAAAACAATCAAAAGAGCTTTTCACAGGCTAAGCCATACTAGGAAAAATCAGAGGGGAGGACGTTAATTGGTTTGTGCAGCGTGATATTTTCAGCTTTGAAAAAATTCAGCCATTCAGTGCTACTTTCTTTCTTTCTGCAGGTTGACTAAGTGGAAAAACTAAGAAACTGCTTTCAAGCATTGAAGATACCAGGCCAGGATGAACACAAAGGACACAAAAGTGACTGAAGGAGGTCTCAATGTCACACTTACCATACGCCTTCTCATGCACGGCAAGGTGATGCATTTAACCCTGTAACAGTGGTTGTCTTTTTTATTTATCTAGGTGTCTGTGGATGCATTAAAATCTGACAGTTACATTTACAAAGACCTTGGTCCTGCTCGAATTTAAGTCAAGAGCAAAATTCCCATTGACTCAAGGCCCAAAGACCTGTCCCTGATTCAGCAACGTGATACCACTCATGCTGAAATTAAGCATATATTTAATTCCATTCCTGTTCAGCACAGCACTTACGCACATGGTTAAGTGTGTAAATCAGGGCTTCTAACAGGCCAACTTGGGGCCAGAGTGCCAATATCAGTGTTGTTACAGCTTCACAATTCTATAGCTCAGGGACTGAGAGCAATTACATATCAAACCCCAGTTTCCAATACTTTGTTAGTCTCTTAATACAGAAGTGTGCTGCTATAAATTAAAACTTGTTTCACAGGTTCTCACCGTGAGAGCATGTTTATTTGCAACGTTTGGCAAAACTAGCTTGCGTGTTTTCATATTTGGGAAGCATCTGTACAGTGCTGGCCTCAGGTAGATGTTTGCTCTCCTTTAGCAAGGAAACAGTGAACATAGATATAGATTAAATATGTTTTGGAAATATCTCACTAATATATATAATGTTTGTTTTGATTTATAATGCATAAAATATTTTCTTGGGCTCTAGGCAGCTGTGTTATACATTAAAAATACAATCACATTAAAACAAAAAACAGCAGCTACTTCTCACCTCCTACACCAGAAAAGAACTGAGAGGCATTCAAAACCCATAAAATAGCCTCCTAACACAAATACCAGACTCTCTTATGCCCCCATATAAACGGGATTTATGTATGTGCAGGTTTGTATTTGTGTATAACACACACAAACTATGTTAAACGAATGTTAAGATTGCAAAGTCAAGCACTCAAAAGTTAGAAAATGGGAGAATTAAGGTTGCCCATGCTATCTTAACTCAGCCCCTTTGTGCATATGCATTACGATACAGGTTTTAGTTACATGATCACATCCTATTTTTTCAACAGGATCCCTGCCTCCTTCAGTGCAAAGGATAGACCTGCTTTGGGCATGAATCAGGGTTGCACAGTGAAGGAGGCTGTTGTCTGTAGGACCCCTGGCTCATACGTTGAGGAAGTTGGAAGACATGTAGGAATTTAGGTAAGGGATTGCAGGAAGGGAAAGGATGGTCTCATGGTTAAGGGAGTTGAATGGTGCAGTGGAAAACTGGATCCTATCCCTGCCCCTGCCACTGAGTTCCTATGTGATGCTGGACAAGTAACTTGAACCAAACTTTTCACAGGCAATCACTAATCATTTTCTGGTGCCTGACTTAAGATCTTGGGGCCTAATTTGCAGAAGTGCAGAGCACTCACAGCTGTAACTGAAGTCAATGAGAGCTATGCTTTGAACATATACATTCTGTAAAATGCTTATAATGCTAGGTACTCTGAAAATTACCCAAAATTAGTGGATACTTTTGGCTTTAATCTCTGTGCTTCTGTTCCCCATCTGTCCAATGGGGATGATAATATCTCCTCTCACTGAGCTGTTGGGGAAATAAATTAATTAGTGTATGTGAAGCAATCAGATACTGTAGTGATGAGCACCATAGAAAAGCCCAGTAGGAAAGTAATAATTATATCTTCAGATCAGGGTTTGAATAGTGTGCAATGACTAAAGCGCAAGGCCACACATTAAAAAACAAGGAGAAGATAAGAAGAATCAATTGTCTAGGGAGGTAGTGGAATCTCTGTCACTGGAGGTTTTTAAGAGCACGCTAGACAATCACCTGTCAGGGATAATAGATAATACTAAGTCCCGCCTTGAGTACAGGGGTCTGGACTGGAAGACCTTTCAAGGTCCCCTACAATTCTATGATTCTATTAAAATATTAAGTAACTGTGGTCCACTCTGTGTACACATGATACAGGGGTCCTGTGGAAAAAATAGCATGTGGTTATGTAATTAAAAACTGTATCATGATGCATACGCACAAAGGGGCCAAATTAAGGTTACATGGACAACCTTAGTTCCGGCATTTCCAAACTTCTAAGTGCTTGAATTTACAACCTTCATAATTTTCTTTTTAGTTAGTTTCTGTGTGTAATTTTCTAGGCTTTTAAAATAAGAAAACTGAAGAACAGAAGTTCTGTCATGTGATGTGATATATACCCACATGGATCATCAGCAGGGCTGGAACCTTTAGGTCTACCACACAGGCCTCTGACACTTGAGTTATCAGGGTAACTGGCAGCAAAAGTAGGATGTCGTTCTCTCTTTGGACCAGCACAAGAGGGGGATGAGACAGATTGCCAGTGAGTTTCAGAGATCTTTGCTGACAGCAGAAAAATGATGAGACTCAGGAAACTTAGTTTCCATCCCAAGCTCTGTAGGGGAGTGTGCTCTAGTGGGCACAGACTCTTCTGCTAACTCCCCTCAGATTCACTCACCTCCTCCCTGCCCCCATTCCACCCCAACTCCATACTGGTTCCCATATCCAGTCTCTTTGTCCAGCCGATCCCAGTCAGTTTCTCATCCCCTGCCCTCTAGTTCTAGTCTGACCAGAGTCCTTATCCAAATCTACTTTTTTCCCTCCCTCCTGGTCAAGCTGCATTCCAATCAGATGGCATCCTCCTCTATGCTGCCTGGGTGCCAACAAGGGGTCATTGAGGGTCCATGAGAGACAGGCTCCCTGCTCTCAGTTCCAGTGTCTGGCCCAACTGTGGCCTGGAGCAGCCATTACAGGGAAAGGCCAGATTCAGCCATGAAACCCTGGACTGGAGGGAGAATGCTCAGTTGCTCTCTGAGAAAGATGCAATGCACAGGCTGGAGCTGTGACAGGCTGGAGCATCCTCAGTGAGGACAGTGTCTTCAGAAATCTTAGCTGCTAAAAATCAAAGTCTTTACTGAGCCTGTGCTAACTGATTTTTCAGAGGGACTTATAACTTGGCCAAATGTGAGCAGATTTTTCACAAGGGCAGTAAAAGGCATATCCCTGACACAAATGCCACCACCTGCAAAATTTCATGTCCCTTCTCCAAAGCATACGGGCCCTAGATCTGATCAAAGAAAGGGTCACCAGCATATTTTAGTAATGAACAAAACTACATATTTTTCCCTAGCCTTTTTCCTTAAAGTGGCGGAATCATTTTGGCTGAAATTTTTCAGGAAGTTTCAGACAAACTTGCACCTGGCATGTAAAATCCAAGCCCAAATGGTTTATGTTTGGCAAAGTTATAAGCAACTGAGAATAGGGTCTTATAATGGGAAGTATCAGGCAAACGTATAATGTCTGTGTGTGTGTAAAAACCTAGGATGTGGTTCTTAGGGCTCCATCCTGCAAGGTGCTCGTCCTGATCCAGCACTGCACTTAAACATACATTTAACTTCACACCTGTGATTAGTTCTGTTGGCTTCATTAAACTACTTTTGGCTTACGCGCATTCTGGATCATGTCAGAAAGCTAAACTGCTCTCAGAATCAAGCCCTTTATGTAACTCAATAAGTATCAGTCATTTTCAGGACATTTTAGTTAAACTGTTTTTTAAAGTAGTATAAAGCAATCAGAAAGGAAATTAGAAGAAGTTAATTTTCTGTGTTGAACATAGTGAATTGGGTGCACAACTACAGTTAACAGTAAACGGGTGTATGTATCTAATCTTCAATTAACATGTAGCCCTGAGAGTTTAAATTAAACCCATAAAAGCAAGGAAATTCAAAGTTAAAGTGGAAATATACCGTACATCCTCAGTTAACAAGGCGCAATGGCTGTACCCTTTACTACAGTATGCTCTAATAATGTGCCCTATCGCATCTAAGTATTGCAAAGAATGTATTAAATTATAATTTATTTTTGTATATTAAACTCAGGCCCTCACATTTACTTTGATGTCATCTTTGTGATTTAAAAATGCTAATATCAATGTCGGAGTTATCATTCTGAGAGCTGTGAGTGGCTCTGAAATAGAGCAAGAAATATGCTTCCACAGTTTCTTAAAATTTGCTGCGGTAATGGCATCTCTGGAAATTGCTGTACTCTAATTAGCGTTCCCAGACAAAACACTTAAAGGGGTCAGCATTCAAGTTATAAATAAGGATTCATAACTTACAGGCAAAAGGGGAGAATTAAAGGACATTGTTAAAAATCATAGAATTTATTACTTAGTAAAATAAATATATTTTTTAAAGTTGAAATGTATGGAAATCCATACTTACCTCTGTCACTATAATTGTGTTACCTTCTGAACTCTTACGTTAGGAGGTTAATATGCTTGTGGCATCTGCATTGTATTTCACAAATAGACATCTTATACTACACTTGTCTACACTTAACTGCACCGCTGTAGCTCTTAGTGAAGACGCTACCGGTACTGACAGGAGACCTTCTCCGGTCAGCGTAGGTATTCCACCTCTCCAAGAGGCAGTAGCTATGTTGACGGGAGAAGCCCTCCAGTCAACATAGCGCTGTTTACACACCTGAGTGACGTAGTTATACTAAAATAAGTTTGTAGTGTAGACCAAGGTTATGTAAGCTTCATTAGCTCAGCTGTAAACCCTGGTGGCTTTGGACATTTTAAACACATATACTTGGGTAGTTTGCATATGGACTTTAAAGAGGAGGATTGATTTCTTTAACCATGTCCACTGCACATTATGTAGCATGATATACACTGCTGAACTCCAAAGGGAAGATGTCCAGACACCAGGAGGCTAACCATTTTGCAGCATAGAAGGTTAATATTGTAAAAACAAATTCCACTGGCTGGCATGAGGGAAGTAATGCTGCACAGGGAGCTGGTTAGATCTTCAGTGTGTGTATATGACGTGTAAGAGATAGGGGAGGCCTGATTTTCAACTCACCACTAGGTTAAATCAGAAAAATCTCCACTGAAGTCAATGGAGTCACAGCAGTGTGAAACCCCTCTAACCAAGATCAGGATTAGGAGCAAGATGTTTCTACTGCTGTCTCATCAAGGAATGGTGAATCAGAAGACAATCTCTGGTCTTTCATGGAGGTGGTTGTACATAATAAGGATGATACAATGTAGAGGCGTATAGAGCTCATATTGTCAGTGAGAAAGATGTTCTGTATTCAGGCATAAGGCTCATGTTCCATGAAGTTCAGCAGAGATGGGGCAGGGAAAATGGGGATAGAATTAAGGTTGTTTAGGATACCCTAACGCTCCATTTCCCTATTTCAAATGTTTGAATTGTATATAGTTTTCAACATTTGTTCTATAAAACTATGATGTTCTTTCAAGTTCCTCCCCCTTTAAGGAGCCTGTGTATTCACAACTATAATTTTATTTTACCTACATTTTGCATCTGGGAATTTCCTTAGTTTTTTTAAAAAATGTTTTTTGTTTTTACGTTTGGGAAGTATTGATGTGGTGGGAGCCCTCGCTGGAGTCCTTCCCACAGTCACAAGCTGGGCCAGAATCCCCAGCCACTTTATAATATCCCAGCAGCACCAGCTATGCCAGTTACTAACTATTCCACTTCTTGGGGCTCTGCCATACTTGGATGCCCGATTTTTTCAATCTCCCTCATCGGTCATGTTTTCTAGACCTTTAATCATTTTTGTTGCTCTTCTCTGGACTTTCTCCAATTTGTCCACATCTTTCCTTAAGTGTGGCACCCAAAACTGGACATAAAACTCCAGTTGAGGCCAAATCAGTGCAGAGTAGAGCGGAAGAATTACTTCTCATGTCTTGCTCACAACACTCCTGGTAATGCATCCCAGAATGATGATTGCTTTTTTTGCAACAGTGTTACACTGTTCATTCATACTTAGCTTGTGATCCACTATGACCCCCAGATCCCTTTCCGCAGTACTCCTTCCTAGGCAGTCATTTCCCATTTTGTATGTGTGCAACTGATTATTCCTTCCTAAATGGAGTACTTTGCATTTGTCCTTATTGAATTTCATCCTATTTTCTTCAGACCATTTCTCCAGTTTGTCCAAATCATTTTGAATTTTAACCCTGTCCTCCAAAGCACTTGCAAGCCCTCCAGCTTGGTATCATCTGCAAACATTGTAAGTATATTCTCTATGCATTATCTAAATCATTGATGAAGATATTGAACAGAACTGGACCCAGAACTGATCACTGCAGGACTCCACTCAATATGCCCTTCCAGCTTAACTGTGAACCACTGATAACTACTGTCTCAGAATGGTTTTCCAGCCAGTTATGCACCCACCTTACAGTAGCTCCATCTAGGTTGTATTTCCTAGATGGAGCTACTATGTGTAGCTACATGTACTATATGTATGTGTTTGTGAGAAAGTCACACAAGACAGTATCAAAAACCTTACTAAAATCAAGCTATACCATATCTACCGCTTCCCCCACAGGCAAAGGCTTGTTACCCTTTCAAAGAAAGCTATCAGGTTGGTTTGACATGATTTGTTCTTGACAAATCCAGACTGACTACTGCTTATCACCTTATTATCTTCTAGATGTTTGCAAATTGATGGCTTAATTATTTGCTCCTTTATCTTTCTGGGTACTGAAGTTCCCAACCCAGCACCTTCCTATTCGCCAGATATCTTTTACCTCCCACCCATCTGCCAGGGCTGCCAAATTTTGTGCAGCTCCATCTCCTACCCTTGCCATTGTTTGGGGCTGGGTATATTGACCTTAAGCTGAAGTTTATGGTCATATACAAATTACTTGCAAATATGCCAAATAGTTGCATATTCACAAATAATTAGTATAAATGCAACACATGGAGCCACACTAATCTTGGCAGCTATGTCAGTCATTCTCACGGAGTATAGTTACATTATCTGATGTGTAAAGAAACCTGAATTCAACAACAGACATTGTTACGGGGATGAGAAACAGAAGAGAAAAGGAGAAATCCAGTGGGGTTTTACAGAATGTAGGTCAGTGCAGAATTCAGCTTTGTGTAGGCTGGAGAGGTAGGAAGAGGGGAAAAGAGATAGCAAGGGAGGACTCTTTGGGCCTGATTCTGATCTCGCTTTGTCCAGTTTTACAAAGTGTAATTCCATTGAAATCAGTGGATTTATTTCTGATCTTAAACAGTGTGAGAGAAATCAGATCCATAGACAGACATTATTTGTATCTAACAAGCCTTTTGTGGAGCGACAATAAATTCCTAGGTTATATATATATTATAATAACTGCCACTATTGTTTCAAGTACTGTTAGCACAAGTTAAATTTCTCCCTGTTGTATCTCTTTTATTCCATTTTTCCTCATGCTCCTATTTATGTGAAACACATTCCCTCCTTCCCCACCCCCTACGGAGAGAGTTGACTCCTTCAACCCACATACCACGTTTTACTCTCCCTTATATGTTCATGTATTTCTTTCTGGAGCCTGTTGTCATTGCTGTATCAACCACAGGGGCCCACTAGATAGCAGTGTTAGTGGGGAGCAAGGGAATAAATGAAGGAGCTGAATGTGGGTTTTCCACGCTGCATTTCTGCCAAGTTGAAATGCAGCCATGTTTATAATGATAAGCAGTATTGATTAAGGCACAGGTTATTTTCTGGGATTAATGACTAGCTGGGAAGCCTTGATAATGTGACAGGGGGCTCGGCTTACCAATAACATGACCTAGTGGTTAGGTTGCAGTGCCTCTACTTTCCCCGCCCCCATCTCCCGTGCCTCTCATCAGCAACTCTTCCAATAATGTGAAAGCCTGCCTCTTGGGGATGACAACTCGACCCTCCAGCAAAGTCACCAGTTTGGTTTATCCCCCTTCAGGGTAACAAAATCTAAAGAGGTATGAAGAATCCCACATTCTCAAAACAGAAAGGGTCTTCAGCCCACTTCCGGACGTTTGTGCAGGGTTCAGCCTCACATCAGGGCTCTCAGCATCTCTTTCCTCTCCTCACTCCTGAGAGGAGGGGTGGGAAAGGAGGAACATGCTCCTTTCCATAACAATGGTCACAGGGAGTTGTTAGGAGAGTCCAGATCTTCCCATTCCACAGGGCTCTGGCCCCGGGCCCTATGAGAGGTAACAATATCAAGCACTCTGCAATTCCTTGAAACTGCTTCCCTGGGTCACTTCCACTGTTCACCTCTCCTCAAAGTCTAACATAAGACAGCAAAAATAGAGAGTAATTTGAACCTTCGGGTCTCAGCTGGAAGCCCCTTCCTTGTAATGGGGGTTTGTGCAACACCCTTGTTCAGGAG
Organism: Natator depressus; assembly: GCF_965152275.1. Classification (NCBI taxonomy): domain Eukaryota; kingdom Metazoa; phylum Chordata; order Testudines; family Cheloniidae; genus Natator; species Natator depressus. The sequence goes on along the minus strand of NC_134235.1, from coordinate 154,167,679 downwards.
CTCTCAACATAGGTCTGTCCTCCCACCCTACCTGAGCCACCTGGCTACCTTTTAAGCTCCTTCCTCTAGCTGGAACGTGCTTTGCAGGTGCAGTGGGGCACTCACCTGGGCCCAGAACTGCTCCTTAGCCTCTTCACTCCTAGTGTGGGGTTTATGCACCGCATTACATTGTAAAAAATTACTCTCTGCCCCGGCTGAGGTTGGGATTTAGTTTATATTCATGCCTAAAATGAATAATCAGGAGAAACCTCATTTTCTGGAGTTCTGCAGCCCTACTTATTAGTATCCTTGCTGGCCATCTCAGCATGGAGACTAAAGTTTGAATGGGCCCAGAAATTAAATCACCTTTCCCCTCCTAAAGGTGGAACTTTCAGGCCAGGGCTGGGGTAGGATGGCAGTGTTATAGTTGGACTGCTATTACCCATTCCTGTTTTGTAGATAGAGGACATCAGTTTCCATTACTGTCAAGATAGCCCCTATCATTAAATTAACATTTTTAGAAAGGACTTATAGTATGCAAATATAGAGTGCAAGTGCGTGTGCCATCCCCAGCTGTCACAGCCCTCAGTAGGCATCAACTGGATACATTGTTAAAGTGCCAAAAGGGCCGTTCCCTTTTTTGGTCAAAAATCAACTTTTCATAATTGCCCGTAAAATAGATTAGGGTAGGTTCTTTGGAGCTTTTGATATTTCATTTTTCTGTTCACATTTTGGAAGATTTGTATTCTCATGAATTTTGGAAGGCTGATTTTCTCGCCTGATGCCAACAGTAATGAGGTCAAGCACTGTGCAGTGTTGTAAAGGCTTTTCCATGCAGCTTTGCCAATACCCCGCAGAACTAGCTCTGTGCCAATTCTGAGCATCATGTGCCCAATATAAAAGGACTCCAAGGAAGCATTTACACTGTACTGGAGAATTATTACATGACTTTAAAGTGGTTTGGACTTGTACACAGCCAGTGTTAACAGGCTGTCTGAAACCCTGAAGATTCGCCATGAAGGGCCGAATTCAGATACGTATGGTATCAGCAGAAGGGTTTTGGATTTCAAAAAAGCGATTTAGGAGAAATTTAAAAATCAAGTGTATAAGGTGGAATAGGAGGAAATATTCAAATCTGCCAGTCCGAAATAAGGCTAAGGCCGCCTACAAGACACTTTGAATAAGGCCCAGCAGGTTTCAATTCTTCGGTAAAAGAAGAATGTAAGCAACAAGAAGAGACTTGTGTGATTTCATAAGGGATTGCACAAAGATCTGAGGTGAAAAAGAAACAAAGCTGTACTGGGAATAGCAAAGTGTGCAGGAAGCCAAACAAGCATACAGGGAGTCAGTTAAAGCCTTCAGGGAAAAGTTAAAGATTGCAAAAATAAAAACCAGAAAGAGTTAATACAAGCCAGATGGGGTGAGGAGAACAAGAAGAGCATTTACCAGTAGAGAGGGGGTACAGGCGGGAAAGAAAAATGGGAGAGAAAGTGGACCTGTTGTTACTAAATGATATGGGTTAATCAATCTGGGAGGGAAATAATGTGCAACATGTATGTTCAGTATGAGGGAGAAATCTGGAAAGCACAAAAGCTGAAAGAGAGCTGGTGTGATAATGGCTAGAAAGATTAGAACAACAGACATGACTTTGATTGCTACATGGTGACTCAAAAATATAAGTGCAGTTTTGGGCTGCATCTACAGAGTCATCTGGTCAATGGGACAGGGAGGCAATAGGTACCTCTCTCTATGGCTCTGGCGAAAGCACACCTGGAATATTGTACTCAGTTCTAGGTACTAGATCATGGGCAAGATGTTGGAAAATGGGAGCTCAAAGAAAAGCAAGGAAAAAAAAAGGTGGCTGAAGAGATTGGGGAGAGAAATGCAAAGAGCTAATAACTTTGTTAAGTTATGATGAGGGAGAAAATAAGTTTGCAAATCTATGAAGAAAATAAACACCAAGAAGGGAATGTAATTTATTTTCAGTGATACAAGGAATTAGAACTAGAAATAATGGGGTAAAATAATAAGTAATTGTAACAATAAAGGCTAAAGAAAAAGGAATTTTAGCCTAAACACTAGGGGAAACTGCCTGGTAGTGAGACTTATTAGTCTGTGAAACAGTCTCCTAAGGGAAGTGTTGGAAGCATCATTGCTTGGAATATTTAAAACGTATCTGGATAAAATACAAGCAAATGTACTATAGGGAACAATCCTGCAGTAGCAGGGGAAAATATCTGATGATCTAATAGGGCTTTTCTGTCTCTGACTTTTTGACAGGGTGAACATTCCAACTCTATCCTCATAGTCACAGTATCAGTAAATTAGACAAGTGTACTTAGCAGCCACATTTTCGACTGTGGCCATTGATTTTAATTGTCTCAATTTTAGGGTGCCCCCCTTCAGATACCCTTGGACCTTTTTAGTGGTGCTGATCACCTGCAACAGCATTGACGTCAGCTAGAGTTGTGGGTGCTCAGCGCCTCTGAAAAAGGAGACCTACTGTGTCCCAGCAGGGCACACCTAACATCAGTGGCCGTCACGCTTCACAACAAAATTTTCTACAGTTGATTTTTTTTCATTACTGTACTACTCACCCACACTTAAAGACACTAATACAGGCAAGCTAAAAAACAAAGAGAACATTTCTCACTTTCATTCATTGTACGCAGCACAGTCTCGCCTTCATGGACTTTTTTTTTTAACAGCAGAATAACCTGGAGCCTTTTTTTCCACACTTGTCTATATAATCCATCCCTGACAGGTCTGTAAAACAAAATATCACCAGCTCCTCTGTTATCATGAAATAAATAACCTCCTCTAATTTTAATCCATTTCACATTAATATATAACATAAAAGAAAGTGCCTTTGAGAGTTGGCTTCTCAGCAAGTTAATCCAAGGAGGAAAAATGCCAGCTAAGTCAATGTTCATTCTGTACTTTCTATTTCTTGTGAACACTGGCAAGGTATTTATGATTGATTGATTGTGCACTTCCTATAGATAATTTCAGTGACAGCCCACAGTCCCTTACTACTTTGCCAGTCTGACAAAAGGGAGTGATTCATTGGAAGAGTGTTAGCAATCCAGACATTTTCTTATTGCCAGTGGCTGCTGCAACTTCCCAAAAACAAACCACGTGACAAACATTTCTTGTGTCTGGTAAGCATGGTATTCTGATCGGTACACAGATACAATGAATTGATATAAGCAGAAGGCACTGTTTCCATTGCTACTGGTTTCATACAGTGGGCGAGCACAGGGACTGTCATCACTAGTACCACCAGCACTGGAAGGAAGATAGTAAAAGGTTGCAGTAGATAACTGTGGTGAAATTTTATACAAATTACTAGCCTGCTAGCCAAATAGAAGTAGGATGTGTTATAAAACCTTCTGCAACACAAAAGGGTGGAATAGTGTCTTCTCTTTCAGAATGGCCATAACGTAAGTGTCAGTGAGCTGTAGAAACTGATGAAGGTTCTCAAGCATATGCCTTACTTTTAGCATAGGAGCAGTCCCATTGAAGACCTTGTTGAATTGAGGTTTTGAGCATCAGATGTTGAATACATAAACATGGATCACCAGTTAACATGACTGACTCAGTCATTCGTTCTTTCAAGGTAGATGAACTGAGTGATGGCACATGTAATTTACTGTCTTTTTTCAGGTACATTAATAGTTGGCTTTATACAGGGCTTAATCCTGATGTCTTTGCTGGTGCAAAATTAATATCAAAGTGCAACAGTAGCAACCTGCGTAATAAAGGCTTTGGGATGTTGCTTGTAGTTTGTCAAATGCTTTGGGATGAAAGCATAAATGTATGATATTATTGTGACTTTTAAAATGGTTTTCACGTCCATAAATGAATTTAGATTAAGGCTCCTGTCAGATTAGTGTTTCAACAACACTGTAAAGTTGGTAGCAGGATTTTATAACAGAGTGATCGCTGGTTTATTGTGAGGACTGTTTTTTACTCCCGAGATTGATGGTGCTATAATGATTATTAAACTGGCAATATTTAGAAAAATGATGGAACTTCACACATCATGTTCGCAGTCTAAAGGTTACTCTTTATGCCAAGCTTTGTTACCACTTGTTAAGCTTCCTGGTTTTTTTTAACATGACTAATTTGTTTTCCTTTCTATGCAGAAGACATAACTATTAGCTGATTAGGGAAATAGCTCTCTCTCTCTCATACAGTTTGACTGAGTATTTCAGAAACCCAGATTAGTCAGTTGCACTGTCAAGATCTCTGTCAACCACTTGGATTGTAAGGAGTTGGTTTTTGTTTTAATTTTTGTGTTCCATTAGCAATAGGGTGGCATAGGTAATGCGTTCTGTTTTGTGCTAAGACCCTGTGCCTCTGGATTGCTCATTTGGCATGGAACTCATCCCATATCTAATCCATCATGTGAATTAGGTGTGAAAATAATAGTGTGTGTCTACCTCTTAGCATTAAGTAAACTATCCCTCATTTTTAACATTGATTTTCCTTCTGTTGCCCACTGAAATGATGACTAAGTAATTGAAAATTTAAAAAAACACGTATCCAGTATACTTTTCATAGAACAAACCAATGGCTGGCAACATTTTCCATTTTCTAGTAACATATGGCTTTATACAGGGTTTGCATTGTGTCATTTTTGTTACATTTATAACTACTTAGACACAGGTTAGGGTACATCTACAGTACGAAATTATTTTGAAATTATTCTATTTGAATTTTCAGAAGCAATTTTATACATTCGGTCTTCTGTGTCCCCACTAAAGCGTGTGAATTTGGCAGAGTGCATCCACAGTACCGAGGCTAGCATTGAATGTTGGAGCAGTGCACTGTGGGTAGCTATCCCACAGTTCCCGCAGTCCACGCTGCCCATTGGAATTCTGGGTTAAGCTCCCAGTGCATGATGGGGCAAAAACATTCTCGCGAGTGTTTCTGGGTGTGTGTCGTCAGCCGCTCCTCCCTTTGTGAAAGCTACGGCAGACAATTGTTGTACACCTTTTTGGCATCCAGACACCATACTGCTTTCAGCAGACAGTGCACCACTGCTCTCCTGCTACTATGAATCCACCTCGCATTTCCTCTCGTCTTCCTATGTAATCTCTAGTATCTATTCTTTCCCTTCCTCACTGAACGCTTCCGCTGCCAACTCTGCTCGGCCACCGTGAACCGAGCAGCACAGCTTCCTCCGCCAACTCTGCTCTCCCGCTCTTGCTGCACTACCGAGCTTCTCCATGTTGTCTGTCCTGGGCTCCCGCCTCCGTGAAAGCTACAGAAGACAACCATTTCCCACTTTTTTTCGGCTATCGTGAACCGAACAGCACCTCTTCCGCTGCCACTCTGCTCTCCTACGTTTCACGCCATTTTTCCAGGATTACCCGTGCAGGCGCCATAGCTATGGAACCTGCTCAGATCTCCACTGTAGTTTTGACCATTGTAAATACCTCACACATTATCCAGCAGTATGTGCAGTACCTGCAAAACCGGGTGAGGAAGCGACGACAGCACGATTACTATACTGATGAGGACATGGACACAGACGTTCCTAGAAGCACGGCATGTGGCGATTGGGAGATCCTGGTGGTGTTGGGCCAGGTTCGTGCCATGGAACGCTGATATTGGGCCCTGGAAACAAGCACAGACTGGTGGGACCACATAGTGTTGAAGGTATGGGATGATTCCCAGTGGCTGCGAAACTTTCGTATGCGTAGGGCCACTTTCATGGAACTTTGTGACTTGCTGTGCCCTGCCCTGGAGCGCAAAGACACCAAAATGAGAGCAGCCCTCATGGTTGAGAAGCGAGTGGCCATAGCCCTGTAGAAGCTTGCAACACCCGACAGCTACTGGTCATTCGGGAATCAGTTTGGAGTGGGCAAATCTACTGTGGCGGCTGCTGTGCTGCAAGTAGCCAACACAATCATTGACCAGCTGCTATCAAGGCTAGTGACTTTGGGAAATGTGCAGACCATTGTGGATGGCTTTAACGCGTTGGGGTTCCCTAACTGCGGCGGGGCGATAGACAGAACGCATATCCCTATCTTGGCCCTGGAACACTGGAGCAGCCTATACATAAACTGCAAGGGGTACTTTTCCATGGTGCTGCAAGCACTGGTGGATCACAAAGGATGTTTCACCGACATCAAAGTGGGATGGCCGGGAAAGGTGCATGATGCTCACATCTTCAGGAACTCTGGTCTGATTGAACAGCTGCAGGAAGGGACTTACTTCCCAGACCGGAAAATTACTGTTGGGGATGTTGAAATGCCTATAGTTATCCTCGGGGACCCAGCCTACCCCTTAATGCCATGGTTTATGAAACCGTACACAGGCACCCTGGACAGTAGTAAGGAGCAGTTCAACTATAGGCTGAGCAAGTGCGGAATGGTGGTAGAATGTGCTTTTGGATGTTTGAAAGCGCGCTGGTGCAGTTTACTGACTTGGTTAGATCTCAGCACAATATTGCTCCACAATATCTGTGAGAGTAAAGGGGAGACGTTTATGGTGGGGTGGGAGGTTGAGGCAACTCGCCTGGTGGCCAGTTTCGCACAGCCAGACAACAGGGTGATTAGAAGAGCGCAGCAGGGTACGCTGCATATCAGAGAAGCTTTGAAAGCCGGTTTCATGACTGGCCAGGGTACGGTGTGACAGTTGTGTTTGTTTCTTTTAAAAAAAGAAAAGGAGTACTTATGGCACCTTAGAAACTAACCAAATAAATTGGTTAGTCTCTAAGGTGCCACAAGTACTCCTTTTCTTTTTGCGAATACAGACTAACACGGCTGTTACTCTGAAACGTTTCTTTTAAAGTTACCCCCCCATATATATATATATATAAACGAATCAAGTTTGACAAACCAGAAAACCGAATATGAGACCCATTCTCCAAATTAGCTAAAGAACCCTCTGATTTCTATCTGAGCAAAAAAAAAAAGGCTTCCCTATCAGAATTAAAAATATATGCTGTTTCTGATCTTTATGTGAATTTGGCTTTGCTGGAGAGAGGACTGGTGCTGACAAACTTAGAGCTGTCAATTCATCCCGGAGAAAGAACTTTTTCTTTTGGCTTGCTTATATGGTCCAAAAATATCTGGGAATTTAGGAACTTCATTATTAAATAGATTTTCCTCCTTTTTTCATAGACTATCAGCCTCATACATTCCTGGTCAAGATGGGCTACTGGACTGCTAAAAACCTAAATAGTAATTTTTGTGTGTACATAGATATAGATTCATATACTGCTGAAGTCTGTCTATATGTACAGATTATTAGATATACTCGTGCAAGGTACTTAACACTTAAGCTAACACAATAACAAGCAAAATAACACTTATATAAATATACTAACATATAGGTCGACTCCACACAACACGTAAAATTGTGGTTCCACAGAGCACATAAGAAGCCCATCTGAATACAGTCCAGCACTATATGAGAATGAAGTAGAGTTTCCAGGCAGCTAATAGGAGGAGCAATAAAGAAGAAAACAAAAACAAGGGAGGTACATTTTGAGAATAAGCCTGAGGATTTCCAGGTTCAGCAGCAGTCAGCGTAGAGGCAGACTGGGGTCTTCATGGCCTTGTTCATCAATGTACTTAACTTCAGCATGTACTTAACTTTAAGCACGTGCTTATATCCCATCAACATGAATGGGATTTAAGCACATGTTGAAGCAGCTTGCTAAATTGGAGCTTCTCCACTCACAGAACATCTGCAGCTGTCCTCAGTGTTGTGGATGTGGTTAGAAGAGCCACAAGCCCTAACTGCTTCATGTTGGATCTGTATACATTATTCATTGAAAAGAAAGAACTTCCACAAGGTCACTGCACCAGCCTTGAAATGTGGAGATGAATTTAGTAGCCTTTTGTCATAAAATGAGCCTTTTTCGCAGGAAAAAGTAATGGATAGCCATTTCTTAAATCTACTCTGGTGGTTGTGATTCAGAACAAGTCAGGGGAAAGTACTAGCTGCAGATCAGCTCTCCAGATCAGATTAATCATGTCTAACTCTTTTTAACCAGTGGAAGTGGATTTTGGAGACTAACCACAGAATATGAGCTTTTTTCCTTGGCTGGTCTTATCTCCAACAGTTGTTTTTCAGTCTTGGATCAAACCTGTGCAACTAGCACAATGCTCATGGTGTTCATTTTATGGTTATTAGCTTCCATTTTGCTTCCCTACTGCTTGTGTGTGCCTAGTTTAAAACACATGGATGTGATCAGAACTCCCATTGCATGTCTGAAGGTTTTTTTCTGGACTTTTTATACAACTCCACGTAGGATTTTAATAACCTGTTAGCCATCCTCAGAGTGTCTTAACAGCTGATTAGAAATCACTGGTTTGGGAAGCTCTCACTGGAGGGATTGAGAAGGACAGGCCAGCAGTTGTTTATAATTGTTTATTAATGGTGAGATCAGGAGTTATTGTATAAACAACAATAACTCCTGATCTCACCATTAATCCACTTCTGTCCATTACTTGCTGAAAAGAGCACAAGTGTCTGCCTTCAAAGAGATCACCATTGAACGTGAAGGCTGTATCTTCCCAATTTTCCCAGAAGATTGTTCAGCTCAGTTCTGAATCTCTTATTCCCCAAAATAAGATCTCGGTATTTACAGTGACAGTTTGCTGCATTAGCTCAGGGCTACTTTCGAGGCAGTGGGGCTTCCTTCATGACAGCAGTAAACTCTTGTGTGTCATTTATTTATATTGCAATAGGAGCTCTTAGTCCATTCCTTCTTATAGTGCATATTTGTATGGACTAAAAATGTAGCTATTGTGAAATGTGGCTGGTCTGTCCTGCCCACCTTTGTTTTCAGAATGAACTTTATAGTGAAATATTGTTTAATTAACATTTTCTTCTTTTTGTACTCATAAATATTCACTTACTGTGTTGTTTTTTTCCTGTTCCAGGAGGTTGGGAGCATTATTGGAAAGGTCAGTAATTTACTTTAAGAATTATTTTTTTAATTCATGTCTCAATATCCTATATCAATTGACCACTGCAATAGGGACTAATTTTTCCCCATTTATTTAACAGAAAGGGGAGACAGTTAAGAAGATGAGGGAGGAGGTAAGAGAGAAACTTTGATGTCTTTATTTCTTTCTGTCAGAGTAGAACTAGATGTGTATGGAATAACAGTGCCACCAGGTGGCTGGAAAGATTAATACCAACTATTTATTATTATATGTGGTGTTGTTTTAATACATAAGCCAAAATTAAACAGTTTTTATTAATATAAGTTTCCCATAAAGCTGTCTCAGGTTATTTGTCTTCTTTAAAGGAAACTAAAAGTGGATAATTTCTACAGCACTGTGCCTGTAATCCTATTGTCTCAGAGCTTATTTAGTCAGTAGGGTTCTAAGTGTCACAGAAACTCTTAGGGGTCTATTCTCCCACTAACTCACATTCATGGAGTTTGGTTCCAGAGCTGAATTTTCCAAAGGTTAGGATTATGGGTGGGTGTTGAATCCAGGGATTTGGATTGACACATTATAGGAGGTGGGAGCCATCCAAAAAGTCTGGCTCTCTCTCAGAGCTGGAGTGGTCCATGTGGTACAGGCTCACCTCTTACCACTCCCTTTGTCAACACTTGGTGATAAGAAGATAAACCTGCAAACTGGAGACATCATACCTGTTGTAAAGATGCAAAAAAGGCACCTTTTCCCCCATTCCTGGAGTTTAGATTTATAAACAAAAAGATTAATTCAAAGCTGATATCACATAAATCTCACTCTAAATCAACTCCCTAGGCTTGGCTGCTCATAGGTTTACTTTCCAATCAGCCGATCTGTCCCAGACCCTAAATCTCCTACTTCAGGGCTTCAGCCAGGCACTTGCAGGGGCCAGGAAAGGTTTCCCCCTGCTACTTCCCCACTTCCCCCCATGTATTCTTGCTGTTGGGTTTTGTTTGTTTTTCATAGTGTTGTTTTTTGTCTTTGTTGTTGTTTTGTTTTGTTTGTGGCATCAAAGATGGCCACAGCTGGAGCTGGGACACTGCACTGTGTGGGCTGAAGCTCTGAGCATTCTTTCTCTCAGGTGCTTGGCTGGCTGGTTCTTGCTCACACATTCAGGGTCTATCTGATCCCATATGCAGGGTTGAGAAGGAATTTTCCCTTCAGTCAGATTGGCAGTGACCTGGGGGAGAGGAGTTGCTCTCCTCTGCAATGTGGAGTCAGATTCTGTGCCAGGATTATCTGGGTATATCTCAGTCAGTTCTCTGCCATTGCAGGGGCCTTGGGTATTAGTGCACGTTGGTCCCTCCTGTTTTCTGCTGTGGCACATAACAGCTTAGTCTCCTGAGGGCTGTAACATATTAGTCTAATTTCAGTTGTTGGTTTTAATGTGCAGGTGCTCAGTGGTGTTGGTGGTCTGTGATATACAGGAGGTCAGATTTGATCTGGTGGTCCCTTCTGGCCTTAAATTCTCGGACTCTAGCTACCTGTCCTCAGAGGTCTACCCCACCTTTCTTATACTCAGGATGGAGTCTAAAAAGTCACATCTGCCCCACTGAGTCAGCAGAAACTAACCTGCAGCTCCCTGCAGGGTTCCAGTGCCTGTTAAAAGGATGAGGCAATCTACCTTTTTGAAAGTAAAAAATTCAGTTATACAGAGAATGTACCGAGAAATGTTTAATTTAGTTTTAGGGTTTCAGCAGTGCATATTCTGCCAGTTGCTTTGTTAGGCACTTGTAGAAAGTCTCCCTTAAGGAAATTTTAAAACATGCGGTGTAGAAGAATACTCTGATATGCCCTTTCAATACATGCACTGAAGAGTTTCTTTTCAGCCAGACTGATGTCAGAGCTCTCTTTTTGCAGACACAACTTTCACCCATGTGTTGACTCATTAAATACAGGTAACAGGTTTCAGAGTGGTAGCCATGTTAGTCTGTATCAGCAAAAACAACGAGGAGTCCTTGTGGAGTAAGGTGCCACAAGTACTCCTTGTTGTTTTTGTAAATACAGGTATTTATTCAGATTTATGAAAGAAGTAAGTGGTGTGTTTCTGATGCTCCAGATGCCCCTGATATTCGTTAAACAAACAATAATCAGTTAATCAAAATGAATTGCTGGTGCTAATCTTATTGTTCCCACCAACAGGCAGCTAGAGCTCCACCCACTCAGATTTGTGCCCACAGGTGAGTGCAAAACTGTGGGCACAGATTTTGTGTGTGCATGTTGAATCTACAAAAGAGAAGCCCCCTCCCCCCAATAACTCTTTTACTGAAAACTTATTCCCTGGTCCCTGCAATCGAACCTGTTAGGTGTAAAAAAATAATTTGTCTCATTTTTTCACAATATATGGAAATTTTCCTCCTTATGCTCCTGAGGACACTAGAAGCACACCTTCTAATTTTTGGTATTAAGGGGTTGATATAAAAAAGAATAAGGGCAAAGAGTATCTGGGATAAACATGATATGGAGACATATCATCTTAGTCCTCAAACTCTGAAGTGAATGTTGTATACATAGTAAAAAGGAAATTACATATAATTCCTGTAACTGACCGCTTTCTTTTATGCTTTCCTTTAAAGAAATAGAACACAATTATTTCTATCTAGGCTTTTCTGGCAGATGTCATGATAGCAAGTAACACACCATATTTTGGGGAGTGGCACTTGGGCTGTCTGTGTCATTCTCTAAGCTACCAGCGGCCTGGCACAGCCTAACTGATATGTCTCCAGAAAACTACAGTCCAGTGAAATTCCTTTCACTTCATGGATAAGGCTGCCAAAAAATACTGGCATCCCTACTGCTTTCCTTTAGAATGTAACCTCTCCGATTCAATCATTTTGACATGACTGAAAGCCTAACAAGAGTTAAATGATCTTTTGCCATGTGTGATTTTCGGAAGACATTGGATACAATGATGCATAGTGGGACAGTCTTTCACATAAACTGTTGCGACCTTGCTTGCATAAAAAGTACTTCCATTAACGTTAGGCGTATATTCTAAATATTGTCAAGGTGAGTAACCCCTGAACGCACTGATCCTCTGAGCAGCTCTGCATAGGCAGACTTCTGTGCCCACACAGAACCCCACCGAAGCAGAGGAGCTCATTGTAAGATTCTGCCCTAAGGAGCTTGTTTTGTGTTTGATAACTGAAGCCAGACACTTTGAACCAGCTTAAAACTAGGCCTCACCACTGATTAAACACTGATGTATGATTAGTGTGTATCTGGAAATCCCCTCGCCCTTTCCCCCGCCAAGGTGGATTCACAACTCTCCAGTCCACCTGTCAGACAAAAGTAGATTAAGTATCTGCAGCCCTTGCCTCTTCGCAGACATTTAGAATATACCTGTCAGGAGATTCAGTGACAGGACGATTTTGCCATTAGTACGCCTTGTTGTTATATTTGGTTGCTGTCATGTAGAGAGGCAAAATACACAAAACTGGTTCAATAGCATAAGTGCGGGAATAAAAAGAAATTACACAGTCTCAGTCTTTCCTGAACCATCTGGATCTGTTTCTCATTACATTAAGGAGTCTGTGTAATACATTTATACCCACTTTAAGGGGCATCTGTCCCACCAGAGTGATAAAAAGGGGCCATGGTGTAAATGAGAATCAGGTTCTCTGTCTCCCAGGTATCTGGTTTCCTATTTCCTTCTTGCTGGCTCTTCCTCTTAAAGAGACATGACTGTGTTACTGCACTGGTATCTTACAGTTACTGCTGGATGATTCTTTAGTAAGTGTGTTCAGTACACATTGATTTACCTAATTTGTATGAGTTTGTACAAAGCGCTCATTAGAATAATTTAGTCTGGGATATAAATTAAAGACCTATAAAATATGGCCCACAGTGCTAGTTACCCTGTTTATTCAGAAAACTGGAGCCCCACCTAGACAGACCATTTTCAGGTGAATAGTCTGGATCCAGTCCAGAGATGAAATGATTTATTTTTATTTTTAGTTGATGCTTGCTAAATAGAAATTTCAAATGCTCACAATTCTGGTTTTAGTCCTATTCAAGTTTACTCCTGTACGTAGGAAAGGGAGAATGAAAGAATTTATTTTACAGTTGTTACTTTCAATTACTTAGGTGCTGCTCACCAACTGTGGTGAAGAGAGCCATATAAGTACCTAGCTAGACAGACAAGTAGAATCCTCCCTATTTTGCATCCCAAAAGAAAACGTACTTTAAAAATATTTGTTCTTGTTGACAGAGCGGTGCTCGAATCAATATTTCAGAAGGTTCCTGTCCAGAAAGAATTGTGACAATAACAGGCCCAACAGATGCAATTTTTAAGGCTTTTTCTATGATTGCATTAAAATTTGAAGAGGTAAGCAAATAAAATACATTTTTCTCTCTTCAAGTTGGAGTACAAATATTGTCTGAATTTTCTCATGTTTGCTTTAACGCTAAATATAATTTGTTTAGTGCTCTATTTAATAGCAATGAAAGTGGTTATGTTTTTATAAATGCTTTTGGCAGTAATACTGGAAGAGAAATAATGGGTCAATTTACAAGCTGTTTGATCATTTCTTTTGCTTTTCGTAGACTTTAGGGAAAAGCAATTGCTTCCAGTAATGTGCTCTAATGGTGGAAAAAGTGTCTTGGAAATTTCTGGTCCCATTGTGGATTTGATTTGAAAAGAATAATTGCATAACTTATAACTCGGTTTCAGTGTGAATCAGCTTGATGGTGATGTAAATTTTTTATATCAAAAAGAGTATAGATTTCATTCAACTGGAAGATTTTTTAAAAATTATTAAAAGCAAAATATATCATTGCCAATTACCATATTTAGACTTCAGATTTTAAAATACAATAAATACACTGAAAATAAATAAGCCAAAATAGAGCTTCTCTAGTGTTAAACATATGCAGACATGTACATACACCGCTGGATGACATCAGCTTTCACAGGGCAAGGAGAATTAGACGTGCCCAGTACTGGGGTGGGAAACCTCCATGAAAGACCCCAGGGGGCTGTAGAAAGTGGTAGGTGGTACTAATACACTAAGGGTGCTCTTCTCTCTGCATCAGTATGACTAACTCAAATACCCCACCATGGTGTTAGAAGGCGCCATCTTTCACGTGGGATGTAAAACTGAGGCCTTGTCACATGTGGTGAATAATATTCTTGTAGCACTTTTCTCGAAAGCAAGGAGGCATTTTAGCTAAACTTCAACCGAGACATTCTGCCTAAGTTCCCCAGTCAGTTTCAATATACATGTTTGCTTTCTTCACTTCCTCCCCTAAACTACTGGGAACAGCTCCTGCATGCTATTAAATAGTTGCCATATTCCAAGAGAATTATGAAACACTTTGGTATCTTCTATAAGGAAAGGGCTCCATAAAGGCCCTATCCTGGAAAGTGCTGAGGGATACCTACAAGGAGGTAGTCACTCCCAATCCCAAAACTTTATGAGTCCGGCCTCATAAAGACATCATTAAATGCTCTATACCTAACAAAGGGCAAGAAAGTTGAGGTTTCAGCATTTGAGATATTTTATTTATTGACTCTCTTGTATTTTAGGTGATAGGTTTGTATCTTAATGTGGCAGTTCTTAGTCAAAAAGGTCATTTACATTCATTGCAGCTACAGTAGCTGTGCATTATGTTATAAAATACCCACATTTGCTTCAAATGTAATTTGCCACTTTTCGATTTAAAAGCCGGGCTTGAATGACATCTACATCATGCAACCAGTTCTGTTCGCTGTAATTATTTTGAAAGGTCCCCAGGGATAAAAATGGGATATTGGAGAACTATAACTCTGGGAGGCATAACAAAGTACTGGGTCTCACAAATTGCAAATGAGCTATAGACATATCATGTGCCGCTGTTTTAATACATGTCACGCCTTTCTGTTTTACGTTTCTTCAGCCATTTATTTAAACCATAAATCAGAATATTGTTTTCTTGCATTTCTCTATAAAATACGTTTATTCTCCCTTTCAGTATTGCTAACAGCATAACTATGGCGTAACAACCCAGAAGTGTGGCTGTACGGGAAGGTATAAATTGCTTGCCAAAGAAAACTCTTTTTCAATGCGCTCTCAGGGCATAAATCCTGTTTAGAGAAAAAGCTGGCAAACTCTAATGCACCCTAAGAAATGCTGGGTCTGGGTTTGTGTGAAGACCCTTTTTCAGGCTAAAATTATACTTCATGTAGAGTGGGAGAGAAGAGAGAGAAATGAGAGTTGTCCTTGTTAAATGTTTGCTGCTTCAAAGTTTGTAATAGTAATTTACGTATTTCTGGAAGCCCTAACTAGATATCATGGCTCTATTGCAGTAGGTGTTGTCCAGATATTAAGTAAACATACAGCCCGTGTCCCAGTGTGGGTCATCCTCCCAGCCCTCTGGGCTGCTGCAGAGTGGCGTTTTTGGAATGGGGCAGAACAGGGTATGCACAGGCGCATGCATGCTGGTGATTTCACATAGTTAAAAAATTCAGTGGCAGAGCCAGGATCCTGCCCTGGTTGAGGATAGTACAGTAATCCCAGTGTCATTTGGCTGAGGGTGAGCAAACTGAGTCATTCATTTCACCAGTCGCATGAATATTCACCTAGCATAGTTTAACATTTTTAGTAAAATTTTTGTTTAATTGCTATTCAGTCACCCATCTATTCTCTGCTGTTGCATACCCTGGCGTTGGAAGGAGAGGTGAGAAGAAACCCTCCCCACCCCTAGCCTTGAGAAGGGGTATGTGTATAGGGGGCGGGGAGATAGGCATACTACCAGTAGCTGCTTTGGTTTGTTTTTCTTCAATGTATTATGTCAGAAGATGGCCACATGTTCTCATGTGACCTCTCAGCATAAAGAAAATAGCTTTAAAAGGTGTAGACGGTGACATTCAGTTCTTCTCAGAGTACTCTAAGCACTTCCCGTTCTCAGTTCATCAGTGTCAAATCAAGGGAAACCGCTGACTCACTGAGGTCTTCCTTTTTCAACTGAGGAACTTTTAAAAAAAAAAAAAAAAAAGCGTGGTAGCTAACTTCATTTAGTTCATGTGACATCACACGCCCCTTAACACAGAGTGTAGCAGGTTTGACATTGTTACAACCATGTTAGCTGTTTGTGTTTGTAGCTAGAGCTCCTCCATAGCGTTAGCCAGCTAAGCCACATTAAAATACAATTTGTCCTGTATACAGTAGAGTTCAAATGTGTTTGCTAACACCTTGGGGGGAGGAGGTGAACCACCTTTCATCCCAGTCATTTGTACTCTAGTAGCACGTAGAAGCCACAAGAGTGGACCCGACTCTCTTGTGCTAGGCACCGTACAAATCCATAACCGCAGCAACATGGTCCTTGCCACAAAGAACAACTCCATGATCTTCAGCAGGGCTGTACAGGATTTCACCCTGACTGTGTTTTAAATGATCACTGGATAAATGATCATCCTAACCCAAACCTATAGAAAATGAGCATAAGACGTTTCCTGATAAGAGCTAATAACTGTTCACCCTTTTATGGTTTTGACGTTGCAGTAGCTTGTTCTAAATCAGGGGTGGGCAAACTTTTTGGCCCAAGGGCCACATCGGGGTGCAAAACTGTATGGAGGGCCGGGTAGGGAAGGCTGTGCCTCCCAAAACAGCCTGGCCCCCGCCCCCTATCTGCCCCTCCCACTTCCCACACCCTGACTGCCCCCCTCAGAACCCTGACCCATCCAACCCCCCCTGCTCCCTGCCCCGACTGCCCTGACCTATCCACACCCCTGCCCCCTGACAGGCCCCCTGGACTCCCATGCCCTATCCAATCCCCCCTGTTCCCCGACCCCTGACCACCCCAGAACCTCCGCCCCATCCAACCGTCCCCTGCTCCCTGTCCCCTGACGGCCTCCCGGGACCTCCCGCCCCCTAACCACCCCTGCTCCCTGTCCCCTGACTGCCCCCCAGATTCCCCTACCCAACCTTTCCACCACCGCATGCGCGCCGCCTCCACCCCCTTACCAGGCCGCTCAGAGCGGCAGGAGCTTGCAGCCCCACTGCCTGTGCAGCGGCTTGGCTGCGTGGGAGGGGGAACAGCGGGGGAGGGGCCAGGGGAGAGCCTCCCGGGCCAGGAGCTCAGGGGCCAGGCAGGACGGTCCCGCAGGCCGGAGTTTGCCCATCTCTGTTCTAAATATAAATCTATCCATCCATCAAGTTGGCTAAAATCATTCATAAGTCATTACCCTCTGGAGCAAGGCAGTCCTTTTCCTTAATGCCCAGAGCCTCACCCACGGATGCTTTTGGGCAGAATAAACTATTATAACAGTTTTTGTCTTTGTACTATCCGTCCATCACTAAGTTCTGTGGATTGCTTCTGACACAGTGAGGTGCACTGGTGGTTGAACAAAATGCTCTTGGTGCTCAAGTGAATACCAGCTCAATGCTGTTTTTTTGCTTTCAAGATAAAGTTATGTGAAATCTTCATTTCAACACCACAGGTACCTAATTGGGGAGAAACACATCCTGGGAGGACATGAGAGCCCTCAAACAACCCAGCCTTTCTAATACCAGCAAATAATCAAAACATACAACCTAGTGTAAGGAAGCCAGGCCTAAAAGAGACTTTTCTGCACTGGTATTGTTTCCTGCCTTTTACCGAAAAGCTTTAACGATCTCTCAGGGCGACAGGCATGTTATTTTCTAGCAGGTTGCTAATGAATTCATATGCTTGCTAGACAAGCCCAGTTTGGATCACCCTGGTGATTAAAATAGGCACTTTTATCTAGAGGGAAACCAGGCCTATGAAAAATGGCAAAAATCAACATCGATTGTAGAAGATGCAGCTGGCAAAGACATCTTAGATCACCAAATCTGTATTCCCTTGCAAATGCATGGGATTATCTCCTGATATAGTAATTAGCAGGTAGAGCTCCGTGCATAATGCAGAGAAACATTCCCAAAATGTGTTTGAAAAATGTTGTGAAAATCCATATTTATTTGCAAATATTAACAAAATACTTGCTCAGCTGCATTAGATGGGTAAAAATGGGGGCTGGGGGGGAATTGTTGGAAGAGTTAATCAGATAATTATCTGATCAGCTTTCGTATCAAGTATGAAACCAATACTACACTGATACTAAATTGTCATAGACCAGCTGAGGATCTGCCCAATAGTCTCATGGCTGTTTGCTGAGCACTGAGCTAGAAAGGTTCTACATATGGCAGATTTACTGCACAGCTAGCCAGGGTGTGAATCTACCATGCAGCAGCTTGCCATGCAGTAATGTTGCACATGGGCACCACATGACTTGGAATGCAGCTTAGCGTGCAATATGCCAGCCACGCTCTGAGACTTTCAGTGTGCTGTGGCAGTGTCCCTGTGGGACGGTACTGCACAGCAAGCTGGTGCTATAGATTCATATCCTGGCTTGCCATGCAGTAGCCCTTACTCTCAGACACTTTGTTGCCTACTGATGGGAGGGATGCTTCAGTGGTTAGGAAGGTAACCTGGTATTTAGGAGATCCAGGTAGAGGTGCCGACTTTGTGATTTGCGGGGGGTGCTTGACCCCCGCTCTGCCCCAGACCCCACCCCCACTCCACCCCTTCCCCCAAGCACCCACCCCGCCTCTTCCCGGCCCAATCAACCCCCTCCCTCAAGCGTGCCCTGCCCCCGCTCCTCCCCCTCCATCCCAGCGCCTCCTGCACACCGCTGAACAGCTGATTACAGTGGGGGGAAGAGCTGATCAGTGGGGCTGAGGTGCTGAGCACCCACTATTTTATTTCCAGCCCCAGAGCACCCATGGAGTCGGCACCTATGGATCCAGGTACAATTCCCTGTTCTGCCATAGACTTCCTGTAGAACTGGGGCAAGTCACGTAGTGTGTCTGTGCCTTAGTTCCTCATCTGTAAAATGGGGATGATAGCACTTCCTGCCCCCCCAGGGGCATTGTGAAGGTAAATATATTACGGATTGTGGGGTCCTCAAATACTACAATACTATAACACTAAAACTTCAATTAGATGGCTGGGGAGTCAGGGGGGCTCGCCATGCTTCCATAGCTCTTTTGGGCCAGATTCTGCATAGGTGGGAGGCCTCCTCAGCAGAGGTGCTACAGTTCCCCCCATTTCCTCCCTTTCCCCCTTCCCCCCAACACCAGACATGAGCTGAGACTAGGCAGCCGGGAAGCTGGCTCTGCCCGTCAGTGTGCCAGGCATCGCGGTCACAATCAGCTTCCAAGGCTGCTCCTGGCCCAGCACAGCTATGTACTGCCTCATATACAAATCTGTTGGCAAAGTCCCACTTAGCTCCCAATGAACGTTAGCTGTGTAGGAAAGATAGGGATGTGCACATATTCTTGTTACGTCAACAGGAACATTTTATCACGGCTGTCTAGTTTTAAAACTCACTTTCCAAAACCTAAACAGAATGAAAACATTGCATGTAGCTGCCCAATATTGTCTATTAACAGAGCAACTTGGAAATATCGCTAAATGTTGGCTGAATTTTTTTCCATATGCTAAGAAAATATTTTACTCACTGCAGAATAAAGCAATCACAGGTCTACATTACTGTATAGAACAGAATAGAAGCCAAGTATTCATTTGCCAGCATTTCTTTAATGAAGTTGTTATAAAACTAATCCGCTCTAAACCACTCATGAATATGGCATTATAATTTAACATTAGAAATTTTCTTTTTATGGCTACATGTAAATTAAGTGGTGACTTTCTAAGAATGCTTAGAACAAAATGTATTACTACACAAAGAATAGCTCCCAAAGTTCACCATAATAATGCAAAGTTATGGAGTAAAGTACTTAAAACTTAGGCCCTGATTCTGCAAGCGCTTACGTGAATGTTTAATTTTATTCATGGGAGCAGTCCTCTTGGCCAGCAGTGCTGCTCATGTGCATAAATTAAGCACAGGTGTGTTTGTAGGACCAAGGTCTTGGGGGGAAATTATCAAAATAAGGATCAGTGTTTAAAAAAAGAAAAAGTGGAATGAAGAGTTAGAATTGTGAATACAAAATGTTGTTACTTTAAAATCTGACCTTGTCAATTTGTACTTTATATACCTGAGACAACCAGGAAAATAAAGTATATAAGGAATTTATTGGTGGCACAGATAGCATCACCTATATTTAATGTTGTCTGACACTTTCCATTATAACATCCTGTTTTCAGTTGCTTATTACTCTGCCAAACTTAAACAATGTAGACTGAAATTTTCCAGCTGGGTGTCTGCCTAAGACTGCATTTTTCTGAGGAAGTTTCATCTAAGTTTAGCAACTAAATTTGGTGAAGATTCCATCTGCACTGAGCATTCTTTATCCACACAGAGTGATTGCTCATGTTCCAGTCCCGGATTGATTAGGAATTTCCTTGCACTTGTTGCTCCTGGCTGTGAGGTGCTGCTGCAGTTCCAGGCATCAGGAGCGAGAGGAATTCCACACATAGTCTTCCATGGTTTTTTCCCCAGGATGCAAGGAAATATTCAATCTTGGAAAGACGTGATATGTTGTTGTTTATAGAGCCAGACTGGCTGCCAATGAGCCAGGCAGATAACATGGCAAGAAACCAGGCAAATTTTGAAACCTGCCTGAACCATGAGAACCCTGCTTGATATCCACTGGAATATTGTTGAAACTGACATATTCCTGCAGATTGTTGACAAATTGGCATTTTCCAATGGAAAAAAATGTTTGCTTGGAAATTTTCTGACCTGCTCTAACCAGGAGCCAGTGATTCCTGAGTTCTGGCCCTTTTCTGACATCCTTGTGGTTTTGGGCATCTCTATGATCGTCTCTTTGCAGTTTTTCCTTTTTTAAAAAACGGTGAGGTTAATACACAGAGCGGGTGCTATGGCCATAAATTAATTGTTTATAAAGTTTGAAGGTGCTGAATATTATTAATGTCTTAGTCCCAGATCAAATGGTAGAAATTGCTTATTCAAAATGTGAGAGAGCTTGGCAATCTTTTGTGACATAGGGCTTGCCTGTCTTTGAAGTGAAAGGCATGTTATATATCTGTGGCATACCACCAGCTAACAGCAACTTGGCAAAGTTTGATGGCATCCCACTTCTAAAAACCTAGTTGTGGCATGCATTTGTACAGCACCTAACATGATGGGGTCGTGGTCCATGTCTAGGCTCCTAGACACTGTGGTAATACAAATTTGTATTCATGTACAAAAGAATATGTATATATATTACACTGTATGTATTTCAGATGCATGCATGCCACAACTTGCTGTAACCTGTATTGCTTTGTTTTGGATTGTAACCTCTTGCTGACAGTAAATATGACATGGTGCAGTGTCGATGAGGGAAATTGCCTAAGAATTAACCTGTGGCAGGCAGCCATGCCTCATTGTGCTGGGAGTCTGTCAGCTTTTTTTAAGCAAAACAGGGTCAGGCTGGGCCAACACTTAGATGGAAAACCTCTAATGTAAGAAATACCAAAGTACTCCTGGTCATTAGGATAGCACTTTTCATTACTGTACTAATGCACCAACATAGCATCAGGCAGCACTGTACTCCTTGAGGTCCTCTCTTTTGCGTGAGAGATGGAACCAAGGTCCTGATCGCTCATGGTCATTAAAGATCTCATGGCACTTTTCATGAGATTAGAAGTGTCAATCCTGATGGTTTGGGACAAATTATATTTTGGGTAATTACAGTAACTCTGCCAACCTAAATTCTCCCTCCATTAGTTACGATATTTTCCTTCCCTCTAGGTCCTAAGCTCCTGTGTGCTGTTAAACAGCTGCTCAACTCCATCTCAGAGATGGGCAAAGTTACCTTAACCTATGTCAAAGCGCTGGTGTGCCTTAATTAGCTAATGTTGACAAAAGTATGTTGCAATGCTCTTATGAAAGATGCTATAGAATTGCACAGTAGTGTTTGTGGCTTTTTATTTCCAACGACATCTAGGATTCTGGAATGCTCTCAGCTGTAGCACATTCTATAGTGGGAAGATAAGCATTATAATTTCATTTGTAATAAAAATATTACATTGGGGATTCTGTTTTGTGCTTGCAAAGGAGAATTTGAATAAGCAAAGCACATTTAACACAAATCTGAGGCTAGCAACTGGCAGAACTCTAAAATGCTCACTGAAGGGTACAGTAGAATCTCACTGATTAGATGAGATGAGGTGAGATGAGATGAACAGGTGGTTGCTGCTGTGTATGCAATTCCCACAGCCATATCTGCATACTTGGATTACATAGCTATGACACAAAAGAGTTTAGGAAAAGTTAAGCAGTGTTGAGAATGCTTTGAGATCTGCAGGAAAATTAAATATGGGAAACTTCAAAATATTTATCAAAATAATAGTCCTTGCTCTCCCATGTCTGTTGACTAATGTTGTTTATTGTTTCTCCGTTGTTTCCTTTGTATTAAAAGTGCTAACAAATATAATGTGATTTGTTAGCTGATCAGAGACTGTCTTTGTGCCTACATATTTCAGCACTTGGAGTCAACAGTTCCATTGCCATGATGTCATCATGCAGTTCATGCTTCCGGGGTGCCACCAGCAGAGCTGGCTGCTTTATGTGCTACAAAAACATGATTAGCTTCCAGTTTACCAATTCTCCGAGAACAGCTTGAGTATTTACTTTGATCCTCTTAAGTGTTAAGAGGAATGACAAATCCTCAACTAATTCTTATTGACATTGTTATTACAGGACATAAATGCTTCAATGACAAACAGCACGGTGACAAGCAAACCACCTGTGACACTGCGACTTGTAGTCCCTGCAAGTCAGTGTGGATCCCTTATAGGAAAAGGGGGCTCCAAAATCAAAGAAATCAGGG
The DNA here is from genome assembly GCF_965152275.1 of Natator depressus. Taxonomy (NCBI): domain Eukaryota; kingdom Metazoa; phylum Chordata; order Testudines; family Cheloniidae; genus Natator; species Natator depressus. Next base: position 154,145,010 of record NC_134235.1, on the reverse strand, counting down.
AGGTAAGTTCTAGGATTCCAACAGGGGATGCTAGGTAACTTTATGTAGCTAAATGTCCTAACATGTCCATTTAAAGAGTATGGCTTACAGCGTCCTGCCACCATAGTTGGTTCATTGCATTAATGTAAATATTTCGTGAATGAAATGCTAAGCTAAACCAGCTGTGAAAGGTGTCAAAAACATCTGTAGACTCATGAAATCTGAGCATCTACAGTGGCATAACCAGTTTTAGAAGCAATTTGTCTTTCCATGTCGCAACCCTTCAGAAAGTAACTCCGACCTTCAAGGTCGTTAGTGCACAGCTGGCATTCGGGTACACATTTGAGAAGAGGAAAAAGCAAGATGCCACGTAGCAAAGGAACAGTTTAACACAGAATTGTTTCTTCAACTTTTAAAAAAATCCATAAATACCTCAAATAATCTAGGTCTTAAGTACTGCTAAGCCTTTTCTAATCTGAGCGTTTCAATTACAGCCTCTGTAGCCAGAAAAAGCCAAGTAGTTTAAAGGGACACTGTCCAAGTTAGTAGGCATAATATTTGACTTACCTTGATTTGTCAAATTGGTTTTCTAACTGTATTCCATACTCCCTTTACTCCCCATCCTGCCTCCAATATTATGGCTTCACAGGTGGCCTAATTTCACATATACTGATCCTGAGAAATTCATATAGAATTTTTTAATCCAAGCTATTTCTTAGGACATCCACTCCACCCCAAAATCCACTGAGGCCGTAACCTCTCTGAAGCAGCCCTGTAACAGAGGGTCTGTGGGTTTTATTGTTGTTTTGCTTTTGTTTTGAGACCTCTCCTGGACTTTGCTTTTGGAGCTGCAGGCAGTTGCGGGGGCATGGAACTATGTGAAGAGAAACTCCGCAAGAAGATCCTCATGGAAATATGTTCCCCCTTGCAGCCTCCAACCCTCCTCTGGGTTTTAGTGGGAGAAGGAGTGATCTGGCATTAAGTGTGCGGGCTCAGAAATGAATAATTATAGCAAAAAATGTTATTGATAACTATATCTTATGATCTATCCATGATGAGAAGTGCTTCTTAACTTCTTAACATTCAGACTGCAGAGCTAAGCCAAATGGGTACAGGTTTATATTTATTTGTTTGTTTGATTAGATAGATTTCAGCCACAATAAAAAATGCCCATACAAAAGGTACTAAGCACCTGAACAATTGATTAAATCTACAGCAACATAATAATGACCACTCAGCAACATTAAGTACTCATGTACAGGAAATACATCACATAATCATGTCTAGATAACAAATACATTTGAGTTTTCCTTTCGATTAAATCTTATCAGATAGACAGTATTTGGATTACTTTTTAATATTAAATTTACAATGCCAATTACCAATTTTCCTCTAGTCACAAACTGCCAAGATATTTTTAGATCAATTACCAATTTTATAAACCTAATACATCAACAAAATATATGCTAGCGTGACAAAACTTTTGCAGAATTTTTTGAAAGTCAGTCAAACAATTAATAATCAGATACTTTCTAGGGGTATTTTGTACCTACTTTTGAACAGAACTTTTGAAAAATGGAATGTTCATCCTATGGAAAATTCCAATGTTTCAACATTTGTTTTTGTCCTGAAATGGGGACAAAGTGTAGAAATATGCAATATTTTCACAAAAGGAAAGGTTCAAAAAAATTCAGTTTGGAAATATTGAACCAAAAATGTTTGACATTTTTGATCAAAATGTTGATTTGAAATTAAATGTTTTGTTTTGTTTTGCATTTTCCTGTCAAAAAAATTCATTGAAATCTCTTCTTTATGAAAGGTTTTGATGAAATCACATAGTTGGGAAATGTCTTTGATTGAAAAGTTGTGACCAGCTCTAGTTCTGAATATGTTTATTTAGATTAGTGTAACAATAAGTAGGGAAGTGGTCAAAGGTAGAAAGAGCAGTCAGGTGCCCAAATCCCTTGGCTGTCCCCTGAATTCCTTCATTTGTTACCAAATTTGATTATTGCCCAAATTGTGCAACCACAGTTGATTCTGGGGGTGATTCTTATTTCTGGGGGAAATTCAACGCTTTTGGCCCCCTATTGTAAGGTATTAGGTCAAAAGAACAGTGTGAACTAACTCCCTCTCCCTTTCTGTAAACCTAAAGATAATGGCAAAGTTTTGCTCTCAGTTTCACACATGCCATCCCACTATAGCCAAAGAGTTGTAAAGATTAGCAATTTGAGTGATTGAATGGCACAGCTGTAACTGAGACGCAGTATTTGACCCAGAGTATTTTGTACGAGGCCTGCTGGTGCTTTAAAAACTTTGTTTTAAATGATGAGTACTGCCCAAATGAAAAAGGATCAACCATCCTCTCAAGATGCATTCTAATCTCATCATCACGCAACACATTGAGCAGCAGCAGTATGACAGATGTTCTTTTATGCTCAATTCTGTACCCAGCAGCAACATGTGGTCTGCCTCAGTATTTTCAAGACCTGATTTTAAAAAAAAGAAGAGGCACAATGACATGAAAGATTGATCAAATTATGGTGACATTCCAAAGCATATTAGAGAGACCCATAATGGATATTCTGAGTTTAAACAGCACTAGTGAACAGAAGATGTAATCAGTAATTTAATCAGTCTCTGGAAAAAGAGTAAGATGTGTTGTGTATGGCCAACAGCAAACTAAATTAACTCCTTACTGACTGACACAAAATCAATGCAAGGCAAAAACATTTGTATCCACAAATCAGAAATAGATTGTGTGTATAATGTATGAAAATACTAATTCAATAGAAACAGTTTTTGTTATTTTTTTCCCATCAATTGAAAAAGGCTTACAAGATTTTTGCTGGGTTATACCGGAATGATTTTGGCCTCAAGTCTTTTTTTTTTTTTTAAAAAACTAAGAACCATTAGTGTCAAGATTAAGGAGGGGAAAAAACCACTGGCTCATTACATGGTTAGGTTCATTAGTGAACTAGAAACTGATGATGTGCATATGTTTAATCAACACTAATAATAATTTAGAAGTGCACCTGTATTGCTCTGCATCACTGAGATATTCCAGAGTATAAAGCATCCCCAATTTTCATTCAGTAAAATGACCGCAATCATCAATTCATTAAGGAATCACCCATCCATGATTGGAATTCATTTGGGAGGCTGAAGCTCTTCAGACATCAGCAGTTATTTTTTTAATGATCATCTTAATGATTGTGAAAGTCCTTAGTGGAAAAATCCACTGTATCTGCAGTACTCTCTGTTTCAGGAAGTTGGGAGACTTCCCAATGTATTCATTTAACAACCATTGATAACTACACTTTCTACCATTGAGAATGCTTGCAAACTTGACTTCCGTATGCAAATCTACACTCGGCAGTTTTATATATATACAGCATAAAGCTAGCAGAGAACAGGCACGTTTTAGATATCTCTGTGCTTTATCAGATTATTTGTTATTGGTGAATAAATGGCTTCTAATGTGCAGCTGTATTTTGACGACACTAATGTTTGTTTCGTTTGTTTTTTTCTTAAGTCCACAGGGGCCCAGGTACAAGTAGCAGGGGATATGTTGCCAAATTCAACAGAACGTGCTGTAACTATATCGGGCACTCCGGATGCCATTATTCAGTGTGTAAAACAAATCTGTGTGGTCATGCTAGAGGTAAGAGAGCACTTAAAAACATTGAGGTTCATACTGATAATGTTCAGAAATTATATTAATTTCCTCCAAATCCCCGCACTCTCTCTCAAGCCCTGATCCTGTAAGAAGCTGATCTCCCCCAACTCCCAGTGATTTCAAGACTAGATGTCAACGCTCCTGGTTTTAGAATGCACAGTGACTCACTGATCAAACCATTAGAGCAGGATCTACTTACCATGAATACAACCCTTCGACACTGATTGTCATTAAAAAGTCAACAGCTAGTGGAAAAACACAAGTCTCACCCCAAATCAGGATAAAAAGTAGAAACCTCAGTATTTTTCATGAAACAGAATACCCTGTAACATTTCATGCTGACCTTATTGAAATATTTCGTTTTGATATGGTTGAAACATTTCAATAAGGTCATCGTTTTGTTTCTATAAAGTCAAAATGTTTCATTTTTCATTTGTCGCTTTGATTATATTATATTGCTATCATCTGCTTTTTTAATATAGTATAATATAACTTTATCAAAACAAAATGTTCTGGCCTTATTGAAGCCAAATGCATCAATAAGGTCTAAACAAAATATTTTAACCTCACCAAAATGAAACATTTTAATAATTTATTGTTGAAAATTTTGACAAAATTAATACATTTCCTCCAAAACATTTCAATGTTGTTGAATTGACATTTTCCAGTGGAAAAACATTCTGTCAAAAAAAATGTTCCATTACTTCTAGTCCAGTGGTTCTCAAAACCAGTGTGCCACTTGTTCAGGGAAAGCCCCTGGCGGGCCGGACTGGTTTGTTTACCTGCCTCATCCGCAGGTTCGGCCGATCGCAGCTCCCACTGGCCGCGGTTCGCCACTCCAGGCCAATGGGGGCTGCGGGAATGGCAGCCAGCACGTCCCTTGGCCCACACCGCTTCCTGCAGCCCCCATTGTCCTGGAGCGGCGAACCGCAGCTAGTGAAAGCCGCAATCGGCCGAACCTGTGGACGCGGCAGGTAAACAAACCGGTCCGGCCCGGCAGGGGCTTTCCCTGAACAAGCGGAGGACCAGCTTCGAGAACCACTGATCTAGTCAAAAATTACCACACTATGATGCCTGACATCCGACAGTTATTCTTTATTCTAAATAGTAGGATGTGTGGCATCTCTGATACTACAATCTGATCGCTCTTGTCTGGTTAGTAGCGACCACTCCACATCAAAAGAGCATGCAACCTAATAAATATCAATGTTATAAACTATTATTATTGTAAGGACCAAAGTTTGTCTTGCAGATAAGGGGCTCTTGCTTCAGCTGGCATTAGATGTGCATAAAAATGTAGCAAAACAGAAAGAAAATACTGAAAACCAGTTTTGGTCTATTAGCCACAGAGAGCTTGGCATGACTTTGTGAAGAATTGATAAACTGTTGGAATATAAAAAATCCATTTCTCTGTGTGTAGAATTTAGAATATAATTTAAAGGGTGTGATTTTGAAAAGGGCTTAATTCTGTCCTTTCACTTCCCATTTTGTTCTCACAGCTTTGCAGATGCAAATAACTGCAGGAACAATTTTGCATCTCCCATTACTGGCATGTAGTCATTTAACTACCTGCTTTGTGGATGCAGGCAGTAGTCTGATGTCTAAATTATATTAATTACACCCATAGTTATTTGAAGAGACAAACCGGGGCCAGAGAGTCGTTTTCTGCCTATAGAGCCATTTTCTTTGAGATAAACAGTCTGAAAGTATAGAAAACAGAACTTGTTTAATTTTAGAGATAATAAACTGGAGACAGCAAATCACCAGTTTGAAGCCTTAGAGAAGACAATGATGTAACTGCATTTTGCTTCTTCAAACATTAAAGCGTACATAAAATAAATGTGTTTAATTTGTTCAATGTATTTAATTTGGCAAGGGTCACTGCTTTATTAAAATCAAATAGCCAATAATAGAGAATTAGGATGTGGAAATATTATTTAGTGGTGGTGGTGGTTGATTGCAGTAGTGCCTAGAGGTCAGGACTCCATTGTGCCAGACACTATGCAGATAATTTGAAGCCTGTTTTACAGGATTGTTCCCAGGGCCATTTTGTCTGTCTTAGTCTCTATAAAGAAATATTCATGCTTGGTGAAGTATTTACTGATCACATTTTTATCTACTGACTCTCAGAACAATTTTCTTCTTCTGTTACTTGGAGAGGACCCGTCTTACTCCCATTGAAGGCAGTGAGAATAGGCCTACACTAGTCATGGCTTTCCTCTACACTTCTCACTCTGAGTTCAGTGGAATGCAGGATCTGGCCCATTTAATTATCCCCGGAGTTCAATGAGCGTGGTGACTATAGCACAGACTGAAAATTCTTATTTCACTTTTTTACTGGGACACTTGGCTGTATGACAGCGCACAAAGGGTTATCAACTGAATGTATTGTTCTCTTTTAACAGGTTTCTGCAAAGAGAGAACGCTGGGGAGAGTCTCCCAAAAGATTGGCAAGTTTCAAAATTGGCACCTAACTTCCTTAGATCTCATGAAAAGCTCAATTCATTTCCAGGCCCCTTGAATCTTTACCAAATTATTGTGGAAACAAAAACAAACCTGTCTGCATCTTCCTTTTGCCTGTGTAATAAGGACCTTAGCCCATAACCCTGAAGTGAGTGTGAAGCCACTGAATTCAATGGGAGCACGATCTGGGCTCTGGCGAGAATATGCTGGTGAATGGGGCAGAGGCATGCAATTGCTGTGTGAGGTGAACAAAGTAAAAAATGATTTTATGTGAGCTACTTAATTCCACATCTTGATATGTTTTTGCTTTCAGTCCCCACCCAAAGGTGCCACCATTCCCTACCGTCCCAAACCTGCCTCTGCACCTATCATTTTTGCAGGTGGCCAGGTAAGAGCAGACACCATTTTGGCTTCAGCTGGAAACCACACCGTCTTGGCCCAACCTCAGCCAGCGCCTGTTAGTTTTCACCTTTTATACTTTTTTGCCTGGTATAGTATAAATGTGTTTTATCTAGTGTGGATTGTTATTGCTTGCAGGAAAGGAGAACACTGTGTTATAAACTTAAAATGAAAACAAGTCAAGGGCTTCTTTTAACTTGTCTTCTGTATTGTTATTGAATAAACCTCTGATACTTGTACCCTATTCATTTCAGTGATGTCCCTGACACTGGGTTGGTTTGTTTTGTTTTTTCTCTCTGTCTCTTCCAGTAAATGCAACATCATAGTTGATGTTGCCAGGAACTTGTCACCTACCATGAGTAGCTGCATCAGGAATATTCTGCTTGCTACCTGACAACACATTAGAGCAGTGGTTCTCAAACTTTTTTTTTTCATGGACCACTTGAAAATTGCTGAGGGTCTCGCCGGACCACTTAATGATCTTTCCAAATGTTGTTTGTACCATTAGCTAACTACTGTAAAGCACTTTTGATAAAAGCACTATTAAAAAAAAAAACTTATTAATAATTAACATTTTTTGGTTCTACAAATAAAAGCACACAACTCATATTTTAATATCAGTAGTGTTACCTTTCTAATGCGATGGATGTGTCCTCTCTCCCCCGCTGCGGCAGCCCCCAAACTAGGGCTGGGAAAGAGGGGGATCTGTCCCCCACCACAGCAGCCCTGGAGCTGGGGCTGGGAAGGAGGGCCGTCTCTCCCTGGCAGCCGCAGCCCGGGAGCTGGGGAAAGTCGCCTCTTTCTCTGGCCGCCGCAGCCCGGCAGGTTTCAAATTCCTCCCACCCCCTCTTCTCGCCCCACTGCCCCTCCCACCTAGCCCCTATCCTCCCCCCCCCAGGCCACCACCTCATCTTACATGTATGTCTTCTCCAGGGTCCAGGCACCTAATTAGTGGAGCCACCCCTGCGCAGCTCCACTAATTAGGTGGGTGGGCTTTCATTCTGTTGTGTGCGGCCACCCAGGCGCGCACCTTAGGGGGAACTAGCTGCGGACCACCTGAATGGAGCTCGCGAACCACTGGTGGTCCACGGACCCCAGTTTGAGAACCTCTGAATTAGAGTATAACTCTGTAATCTTCTACAATAGAAAGGAACAAAAATAAGACAACTGGTATTTTGTCAAGATTTAAAATTAGGTTCTGCAGTAAGGAGGTAATTTGTTCTGTTGTAAAGAGACTGGTATCCAAAATCAGAAATGCTTTAATGGAACAAACCTTTGTATTATTTTTTTAAGTTGAGGTTTCATCAATTTTATAAAGTAATATAACTAAGTTACCATATTGATCAGCTTTCACCATGTGATCACAGAGTACAAAGCTTCTGCTGAAAAAATGCTCTTCTAGTTTTCAAGTTTTCATAATTTTAATATTCCACAGGGCCCAGTCATGAGTTCCTGGGTAAAATATGCACACAAGAAGTATTATATGCTGTATTATTTTTACTATTATTTATTACGGTGGTGCCTACGGCCCAACCAAGAATGGGGCCCCTTTGTGGTAGGCATAGTAACAGAGCAGTAGACCATCTCTGTCCTGAAGAGGTTCCACCTGTTCTGCACAGCCTGATTTATACCATATCCAAAGCTTTGTTGTTGTTTGCTTTTTTACATGGTGGAGGTTGGGCTGTTCCCCCCACATCTTGCTGCCCCTTCAAGCCATATGACCATGGTTCCCACCCACTTTCAGCCCTTCTGTGGTGTTTCCATACAATGTGTCTTGTTCTTCCCTTTGGATATTGCCTTGAAATAGGCATACTAACCTGGTGCTTCATTGCAGCTTGCCCTGTCATCATCTAATGTGGAGAAAGGCAGCTGTTGATAAACTGACATCCCAACAATACACACAGCCAGTGGGCTATCTAGACGTGCCACTGATATGATGTGTGAGCTGTTGTGCCAACAGTTCACCTAGAACACCATTTCTCCACGATCGCTTATGTTATGGCCAAATGAGAGGCCTTCCACTGACTGTTTTCAGAGTGATGTCCTAGAGTGTCAAGTCACCCCCTCGCTTGGAACTATATGAGAACAGATGGCATCTGTAGCTGCCATAGCACCCATTTGGAGCACCTCAGGGCTCTGTAGAGCTGCTGGTTCATAGGAAGGCTGATGGCTACATCTCATAAGTGCATCAAAGAGCAGGTCAGGCCATTATGGATTAAAAGTTTTTCCAACATCATTATTCGATAACGCTAACTAGCCACTTTACAAAAATTTTAATGTCCTTTATATTGACTCTCCAGTTACAGTCATAGTTGGCAGAAGTATTTTATGGTAAATTTTGAGAAAGAAAAAAAAACCTGACTCAATATTAATTCCTCCTATCCAGGTCTGCTGCTCTTACTTTGACTGGTATTCTTCAGAGTAAGATACCTACTTTCTTAATTGATAGAATTGAAATTATTTTTCCAGAATTTGATCTCAGCTGACTCTGAAAGTTCAGAGAGTAAGTTACGCCAGACATATATTTTAAGTTTATAGTGTGGTGTTCTCCTTTAAAGCAGATGTATATATATTCAGTGATGCACAGTAGCAGTGCTGTAAATGGTGTTACCATCAAAGATTGTCTCAGTGCATAACAAATTACTCAAATAAAAGAATACTAAAAGTAGGCACTAGAATGCTCTCAACAGTTGGAATAAGAAATTGAAATTCTGTCTTATCATATAGTGTAACAGATTGCTGGATTCTAATCATCTTTAGTTTTATAAATCACAAAGAAAACAGCTGGGTGTTCTATATTTTTATTCACACGGCCTAATTCAATCAAGAAAAAAATAGCTGATTCCGATATTTTGTGTGCACCTTTGAACCTGTAGTCTCTTCCTTATTAGGCAAATTCTTCAGTACCTTAGAAAATGGTAGCAGTGTGCTTGGGAGATAGCAAGGAAAGGATTTCTCATGGATTTTATTTCTAGTGTCAAAATATAGTATATGCATTATGTTTTTGATAGTGTAATAAGAAATCCTGATTACAAATTAATATTGAAAACAAAATAAAATGGTATCAGCGGTGAAGAGATGCTGGATGGGGTCACTCTCCCTTCCTGTAGGATCAGTTTCAGTTCTAAATTATTTCATGGTTAAGCTGAAAGATTTGGGGTTTGTTTGTTTCTTAACTATACTCTGCATATCAAGCTACGCTGGAAAAATCAAACACCTACTATTATTTGACGAGATGGGATTTTGCATAGGTTTTGCTGCTTTAAACATTTTTTTAATCCTCTCTGTCCTTTTCTCAGTATGGTATTAAGTAGCAGAACGGAAAGGAAGGTGAACACAGTGTTGCCTTTCTCTTAGATCTTAAACGAAATCCAGCATATGCAGTTGGGTTTTTTTGTTTCTTTAAATAATCCGAAAGCACCACCCATGTCTGAAAGAAACAAGGTTTCGTCCCATTTGTCTATCCATATTTTTTGTACATTACCCTATCCCAAAAATGCACACTTCCAGCATTGTCTCTTCAGGGACAGACTTTGCCCTGACTTACCCTTCATTCAACCTCAGTTACGTCAGGCTGTAAATCAGGGCAAATTTTAGACCCGGGGGACCAACCATTCCCGCTTTCATTGAAGTCAGTGGCAAAATTTCCATTGACTTTATTGGGAGCAGGATCCCACCCCTGGTTTGTAGATTAAAGCGACCATTTCCTCTTTCCATGCATTTGGTCAATTATTTTTATTTATTATTTCTGTTTCAGTAACTCCCAAAATGTGCTTGGCTTGTTCCAACAATGGAGAGGACACAGTCCTGCCCTGAAGCGTTTTACAATCTGAAGTGCAAAGGTGCTGGAACTAGGGGTGCTGGGGGTGCTGCCGCATCCCCTGGCTTGAAGTGGTGTCCATCATATGCAGGGTTTACAGTTTGGTTCAATGGCTCTCAGCCCCCTCACCATAGAAATTGTTCCAGCGCCTCTGCTGAAGTGTGCTCTTTCTACTATATTTGAAATAGAGCTAGGCTCCAATTGAACACTGCTGAAGTAGGTCAAAGGTATAGTGAGGTGCTTTTCAGTCCAAATGATTTGCCCACAGAATTAAACCCCAATCCAGCAGAATATTTAAGCACGATATCAAAAGGACTACTCTCATGCTTGAAGTTAAACACCTGCATTAGGTCCTGACCCAGCAAAACAATTAAGCACGTGCTCAACTTTAAGCATGTGCTTATGTCTATCCCTGTTCAGCAAAGCATTTAAACATATGCTGAGCTTTAAGCATGTCCTTAAATGACACTGCTCTTGGTGGAACTTAAGCATGTGCTTTTGTGTTTTTCTGGCTCAGGGCCTTAATTTACAATTGATCAAAGTGTTACAAACCTCCACATAACTGACTATGCACATGACTAGTCCCATTGTATTCAATAGCACTCGTGTGCATAAAGATACTCACAGGCATAAGTATTTGTAGGATTGGGGCCCGACTTCATAAGTAACTTTAAAATAAAGGAAATGTTTCTGGTCAAGGAGAGAAGTGCTGGTGTACAAATTTCTAATAAGCAGCTGGAACGTTTAATTAAACTCCGTTAAATGAATTGTTCTATAATTTTCAGAAAATTCATTTCTTTCTCAGAGACCTTTTTGTCAAATAAGCATTTTGCAACCTAAGCTAATCAGCTCTCTTCCTGTTTATGATTCTGTTTGTACAAATAGTTATACATTATAATCTGTCCTTCTGTTTTCCCTCCTGCCTAAGCACAAACACATTAAAATGTTTTGATGGGCTCTCCCTTTTGGAAAAGTCATGCAGAATGTAATAGACAATTACAACTTTTTGTATAGGTTGGTTTTTTTTAAACCAACCTGTAGAATTTAATAGAGGCAGCGAGAGAGAGAAGGGGCTATTCTAATTACCGCCTCTGGCACACACCAGGAGAGGATAGCCACAGCACCATGTATCTCCTCCCTTCCCTGACATGCCCCTTATGCCAGTGGCAAAGGATGGCTGGCACAGGAGCTTCCTCCATCCAGTACCAGCAGAATTCCATGCTGGCCATTTGTGGACAGAATCCAACCTTTTTGCACTGCTTGAGCGGGGCAAAGGGCTGTGTTTCAGTTGAGAATCTGGATCTTTGTGTACAAGAAGAAAATTAATTTTGCTGTCTGTCCCCGCGAATTGTTTCAAAACCCTTACACCAGACTTGTGCAGAGTGGTGTGAGAAAGATGGACAGGAATCAGTTACCTCAGGGATGGAGGAGACTGAAAAAAACATGGTCTTGTAGGACCACCTGAAGATAAGCACAAAGACATCTCCAAGTGAGTCCAGCAGCCAGTTCTGGCCCCACTCCTCTTCCACACAGACCCATGGCGTTAGACCCGTGTGGTGGAAAGTGCTTGCTGCCCCTGGAGCACCCACTGTTGCAGTGCCCCTCGCAGCACCTCGCCCGTTGGGCTGTACCGGAAAGGCACAGCAGAGCCCTTCCTGTATTGTGTGGCTGTCAAAGCAGCACAAGAAAACTAAGCTTCTCTTTGCATGTAACGAAATGTGATTTGCATTAGATTTGGAAAATAGCACAAGGTTCTCTCTAGCCTGATGAACGTGGAGTACTTATTGTCTAATTTGACTGATACGTATCTTTAATTTTGCTTGTCATTTTCAGGCGTTTACAATTCAGGGGCAGTATGCCATCCCTCATCCAGACGTGAGTCCAGCGCATGTAAATTACTCCCTTTTTCTTTCTCTCTCTCTCTCTTATTTGTTCTGGGCAGCATTTACTTTCTACAGTTAAAATTAAGACATGCCTGTAGATGCCTGTACTTAACAGTGTACCATATAGCCAAGTGTTAGCATTACTGGATAACTTCTGTAATAATTGCTAGAAAGTACAATGACCCAGATACAAATGACAGTTTTTTGTCTTTTATGCATGCTATGTATTTGAGTTTTTAATATGTAATTCTACAGAAAAGTTAATATTAACAATAGCCATTACATGTAATAACAATAGAGACGTCATTTTAACCAGTTTTTCTATACAGTAGAATAGAATGAATGATTAAACCTTTATTTTAATTTTAATTAATCCAGTTTTAAAACATGTAAGATGGTTTTCTCTACTCTGAAATAATTCCATTTGATTGGTTAGTTCTAATTTCCCATCCTGCCCTGCAGTTGACCAAGCTTCACCAGTTGGCTATGCAGCATCCCCCCTTTACTCCCCTTGGGCAGACCACCCCTGGTTTCCCTGGTACGTACCCATGACCCCCTGGGGATGTCCTTCTTCTTAACAGCTTTGTTTTCCATGGTCATTACATCATTTTAATACTAAATGTGGGCAATGACCGATGATCCTTTTGTTTTCACACCTTAATCTTTGTTCTTTTTCCCTGTGGCTCTGTTAGTTTGTTTTTGTCATTACTAAATTCTTGTGCTTTGTTTGTTCCATTTATTTTAATACAATCCACTTAATTTGTGCCATCAGCTAAAGAGCCTGAGTTTCTTTGAGTTAGTCCTATGCAAAGTTATTATGCACCACCTAGTATGTACCAGTTAGTATTACCTAAAGTACTTGATAAAATTAATTTTGTTGGACCTCTGTTTTTGTATTGTGCAATGAAAAAATCCAAAGAGAAATTAAAATCAAAGAATGGAAAATGTATTTACAACATAATTACAGATTAATTAAAAATTTTAGAACATACAATTGAGGGCCTAAACAGGCATCCCTTGTACACTAAAATTCCTTTTCGCTTCCATTATACTTGTTGTCATTGGAACAAATTCTGCTGTTCTTAATTGTGCAAAACTCCCAATGAAGGCAAATGAATTTTGCTCAGTTAAGGTCATAATTGTTAAGGCCTGCCAGGTATATTTGCTTGTTTGGAAAAGAGGATTGAAATTAGATAAACTTTCTTGTTTCAGTAAATATTGGGCTTGGAATTCAAGATCTTCCCAAGACATGAATAAATATACACTGGTACATATTTTGTAGGGCAAGTAATAACATTTTTATCAAATACATCAAATTTTGTGAGAAACTGAATCATTTCATTATTTTAATTGTTTATATGATTTTTGGACTACAATATTCAGCAAATATACACACTGTGTAAAATAAACATACACAATATGTAAACAAATTAATGTAAATATAATGAACATTTAGATAAGGTATTCTGAATAAAATTATTCCTTTTCCATCTTTGCTAGTTGTGGAAAAAATACATTTTAAAATATATCTTTATACCCAGAAAAATTGGAAAGGGAAGAAAGAAAAATGACACACATGATATAATTTGCTTCTACATGGTGTATCTGATAAAATATCAGCAAATAATATTAAATTACCTTTCCTGGCTTTATATTTTCCTTGTTTTTCTACTTGTCATTAACATGGTGCTCCTTAATCTTTTCCTTGTTATATTTGTGATTTGTATGTTTCCATAACTATACTGAGTGTTAGAGCACTAATTGCATTTCTCCTAAGCATTCTCCTTTTGTCCACCCAATTTAAAAACAAATGTATGCAACTTACAGTATTTTGTACATTTCCCTTAAAAAAAAAAGTTCTTTCCAACATTTCTGCAACATCACTAATCCCATGTACAATTTAAGTTAACCTAGTTTATTTTCCCCATCTTCCTTTATTTTATCAGTTTTCTTTTCACATTTTACTTTTTGTTTACCTTAGATTTCCACTTTTTATTTTGTGTAATTCAGTGGTCCTGGTAGATAGATCAAAATTCAGACATCCATTCATTTTTGACAATTAATGTATATGGAACAAATTTCATAGTTATTTATAAGTGGAACTATCCACTTTCTAGAAACTTTTTATAGCATTGTAGACTCTGCTGTGACATTTGTTATTTTGGTGGGTTAAAGGTTAATTAAAATAAGAATAAATTAAAGTCAGTCCAACCCTCTTAATTTTTGCATCTCTTGCTTTCTTTTCTCTTTTGCTAGCAGTTCTGTATTTTTCATTGCTACTCTTTTATCTTTTTTCCCCACATTTTCCTTCTTTTAAATATCATTTGTTGTGTCTTCTCTTTTTTTTCAAAACGACTGGCATAATGTGTTCCCCTCTGTCCCCTCAATATAGGATTGGATGCCACTACTCCAACCAGTTCCCATGAGCTTACTATTCCAAATGATGTAAGTGGACCAATAGTCACTCTCTCTCTCGTGCTGCTGTAGGTGGAATATTTCATTTTGTGTCAATTCATCAATTTGTTACTAAAATAAAGCTATGTCATTTAGACTGTGCTATCAGAACTGTGTTACCGAGTATCAGAGTGCAGGGCAAAGGGGGGGAGGATTACGATTTATGCTAGTGTCAGTACTCGAATGAGTTTTGTCTACTTGAGGAATTACTACATCTAGGAAGAGTTAGTAGAATAGTGGTATAAAAAAGAAGACAAGGTGAGACTGGATGGCTCAGTTGAATGACAAGGACTGAGATACAGAGCATTTCACCTGTGGTCACCTGGTCCAGTAAGGCCAGGTTGGTTGTTACTGAAAGTGTTATCAATAGGGCTGTCAAGCGATTAAAAAAATTAATTGTGATTAATCGTGTGTTTTGAAAAAATAATCATGATTAATCGTGCTGTTAAACAATAATTATATATAAATATTTTTGATGTTTTCCACATTTTCAAATATATTGATTTCATTTACAACACCGAATACAAAGTGTACAGTGCTCACTTTATATTTATTTTTATAATAAATATTTGCACTGTAAAAATAAAATAAATAGCATTTTTCAATTCACTTAATACAAGTACTGTAGTGCAATCTCATTGTCATGAAAGTTGGACTCACAAATGTAGAATTAGGTACAAAAAATAACTGCATTCAAAAATAAAACAATGTAAAACTTTAGAACCTACAAGTCCACTCAGTCCTATTTCTTGTTCAGCCAATCACTCAGACAAACAAGTTTGTTTACACTTTCAGGAGATAATGCTGCCCACTTCTTGTTTACAATGTCACCTGAAAGTGAGAACAGGCATTTGCATGGCACTGTTGTAGCCGGCGTTGCCAGATATTTACATGACAGATGCGCTAACGATTCATATGTCCCTTCATGCTCAACCACAATTCCAGAGGACATGCATCCAAGGTGGTGATGGATTCTGCTCGATAACAATCCAAAGCAGTGCAGACCAACGCATGTTCATTTTCATCATCTGAGTCAGATGCCACCAGAAGAAGGCTGATTTTCTTTTTTGGTGGTTCGTGTTTTGTAGTTTCCGCATCGAAGTGTTGCTCTTTTAAGACTTCTGAAAGCATGCTCCACATCCTGTCCCAATCAGATTTTGGAAGGCACTTCAGATTCTTAAATCTTGGGTGCTGTAGCTGTCTTTAGAAATCTCACATTGGTACCTTCTTTGTGTTTTGTCAAATCTGCATGAAAGTGTTCTTAAAACGAACAACATGCTGGGTCATCATCCAAGACTGCTAGAACAATATAAGGCAGAATGCAGGTAAAACACAGAGCAGGAGACATACAATTCTCCCCCAAGGAGTTCAGTCACAAATTTAATTAACACATTATTTTTTTAACGAGCGTCATCAGCATGGAAGCATGTCCTCTGGAATTGTGGCCAAAGCATGAAGGGGCATACGAATGTTTAGCATATCTGGCACATAAATACCTTGCAATGCCGGCTACAAAAGTGACATGCAAATGGCTGTTCTCACTTTCAGGTGACGTAAATAAGAAGCAGGCAGCAGTATCTTCTATTTCTCTTAGCAGTTGGCTGGACAAGAAGCAGGACTGAGTGGACTTGTAGGCTCTAAAGTTTTACATTGTTTTGTTTTTGAGTGTAGTTATGTAACAAAAAAAATCTACATTTGTAAGTTGCACTTTCATGATAATGAGATTGCACTATGGTACTTGTCCGAGGCGACTTGAAAAATACTGTTTATCATTTTTACAGTGCAAATATTTGTAATAAAAATAATATAAAGTGAGTACTGTACACTTTGTATTCTGTATTGTAATTGAAATCAATGCATTTGAAAATGTAGAAAAAACATCCAAAATATTTAATAAATTTGAACTGGTATTCTATTGTTTAACAGTGCGATTAATCACGATTAATTTTTTTAAATTGGGATTAATTTTTTTGAGTTAATCGCATGAGTTAACTGTGATTTATCGAGAGCCGTAGTTATCAGTCATTGAATGTCTGGTGCCCTAAGTGGAGTTAGTAACTAAGGAATGGGTGTTTGCATCACAGGTAGCACCCAGATTAACAGTCGCAGTAAAAACACCAAGAACTGAATGGACTTGGAAAATGAACAAGCTCCATATTCCATGGGGAAGTTACTCCAGGTTAGGATTGAGAACACATAGACCAGCTAGTCTGGGGAAAATGCACTGTGACTTGCTTGTGCCGTATTGTTCTGGACTAGTCAGAGGATCTTTGTCTCCAAGGCTGTCAATTCAGCATCTTTCATGAGCACAAAATGTACTTAAACTATATAAAAGTGCAACGTAAACAACATTGCTTTTAAAAAGAGGGGTTAAAAACTGGAGCAACACTCCAACTCTGTGAACTCCAAACTGGATATGATTGGGCTACCCAGCCCTCCCCCTACGCTACAAGGTGCTGGAACTTTAGACATCCACTTAACATTTCCAGCTGATTCTTTGCCTGCCATTGTCAAATCTTTGCCATCAGCTCTAGGTCTTATCAACTTTCTTTATAAATGAATGACACAGAAAATTGAAGATATCCCCTCCAGTAAAAAAAGCTTTCAAGAATGAATGGGATCACAAATAACAATTACATTACTTACCAGATACTTATAACATCATATAACCACTGTTAATCTCAGTGGCAGTGATTTATAGAAAGAAGAAGAGAAAGCAAATCAGAGTTAATAGGGAAAAGGTGTCTCCTTTCCCAAGTACCTGAGATCTGGCAAGCTTTGCATTAGTAGGAGGACACCCTACTAATATGTTTTATCATCTAGTTTATTGTTTGTTCAGTATTTTATGAGAGCACGATATTTCTCCTTGCAGCGCAGGTTTGGGGAAGCTCACTGCCAAAGTCTGCTCTTGCTCATAGCACTGTAAATCCAGAGTAACTCCATTTACTTCAGTGGAGTCTCTCTGGAGAGCTGCTGATGAAAGCAAGATCAGACTTTGGCCCTGTGTCCCTTTTGCAACAGAGAGACTCTGTTCCTAGCCTCACAACTGCAAAACACACTGACTCAGCATTAACCTCTGACACACAAATGTGCATCACTGCATTATTTGAAAAATCCTCCTGCAACAGCAGATCTTTCAAGATCTAGTAGAACAAGCCAGCATGTGTGAGTTTTAAATCAAGCCCATTGTAAATTAAGTCAAGCCCAGTCTCACTGCCACCTTTTTAAAAGGGATCCCTGAGAACAAAATGGGTTAGGCATAGAAATAGCCTGTAGGAACGCTACAGCTAGGAAAACGGAATAATATTTTGGGTTGGTTCCCAGCATTAAGTTCAACTGTATATTAATAGAAGTGCGAAATGGAGTCGGTACTCTGCATATGCGCAGGTGTGTGTGTAGTGCTGCCAGCCCGGGAAGTGGTACAATTTTGGGGAGGATTCTCATGATAAAATACAGGTTGTTTGTGTTTCTGGCAGCCAGAGCAGTTGACTGCAGTACAGAAGAGTGTATGTTCTCAGCGGGCAGAGTCCTGGAGCAGGCACAACTGACCAGAGAAACCCTAGGGCTCATGGAAAGGAGGGACAATTGTTTGGGGGCCCCCAAGCTCAAGGTGGGAGTGGCCTAATGTCTGTGTAAATAAATGGGAGGGACTCCAGTGAATATGATGTGCCAGGGCTCCAATTTTTCCTCGATAGGCCTGGAGCTGCACCCATTCTGAGCTCACTAGCCACAGCTTCATTCCCTCACTACCAAGCCCTTCCCCTGCAGGCTAGAGACAGGGGGAGGCTGCCTGGGTGGTTTATGGGAATGGGGGCCCTTCAGGACCCTACTAAGGAGAAGTGGGGGAGCCTTCTTGAGTGGAGGGCGAAGGGAGGAGGCTGCAGGAGCCTGGTGGGGGTCAGTGAGTGAATTGGGAGCCAAGGAGCTCTGGCCAATGGGGCATGGAAGTTGGGGAGCCCATGCCCTGAATGTGGTTTGTGCACACTCTGTACGTGGTTACGGTTCAGTTTTCAACCTGTTATTGTCACACACACATTGAGGGTGGGCAGGGGGAGCTCACCAACCAGACAGACCAAAAACCTGAGTTAAGCTGGATTCTGATGGTTGGTTTGTGAACTGTTGGGGTTGGGTGATTTATTTTTTAAAAATGTAATAAATAATCAAACAACCCTCTCTTGGAGAGGAACTTGCCAAAGGGCGCTGAGAATCCGGTGAGACTCACCTCGTGTTGATTTGAGGACTTCATCCTCTCTAGTGGCTGGGGAATTTACTTGGGGTGGGAAGGCAATAGAGTGGTGGGGAGGGAGAGGATAACTCTCAACAGCAACATTTCCTGGGTAGATCCTAGGGTCTGGTCTACACCCTGTGCGATGTACTCAGGTCTTCCTGACCCCCAGGGTAGATGCCTCTGAATCAAAGGAAGAATTTTTCTGTCAACCTGGCTACCGCCTCTCAGAGAGAGAACTATCTACGTCAATGGAAAAAACCCTTCTGGCAATGTAGGATGCATCTACCCTACAGCGGCGTAGCTGCAACCCCTTAGTCATGCCGCTGTAGCACAGACATACCCTAAGGTTGCATGCAATAATCAGGGAGGCAGTGAATGTTACTTAAAACAGCATTAAGTCCCACCAAGTCCTATTTGTGTTTGCAGCTGAGCAGCCAGAGGGGGAGTCACCCAATGGCAGCACAATTCCTGTAGGGGGAAGGAGGGGAGAGTAGTGGCAGTGCATGGAAAGCAACTACTGCCCATTTGCATCTGGAACATCCAGGGGATCTACCAGACCGAGAGGCTCCTCCCCTCCCCACGATATTGCCCACACCGTCCCTCCCACTAAGAGGGATGATGAAAATTCTAAATGGCTCCAACCTTCTTGGCCCTGCCCCAACACCCCACTGTCCCTACGGAGCGACAACTGTAGGGGCCCAAGGTGGGTTGATTCCTCACCCCCTTTCCTTATGGCTAGAAGGAATTGCACCCACAGTAGGTCCCCTCAGTAGAAGTGATGATCTGGCCTTCAGTCATTAAAGTCTGTCTGCTTTTAGCTCATCCATCAAAATTGATTTTTGTTGGTATTGTTTGTCTAAATTACTCACAAAAAGTCACTTATTCTGAGTTCATCATACATTTGGTGACCAGTATATCCCTCGAGAGGCCACACTAGTAACAGTAAGGAAAAAGCTGAGTCCTCCCTAAAAATAAAGTGTCAACTTCAATACTTTCTGCTATTGCTTCTGCTTGGCAATACTGATTATTGCTCCAAACAGGAAATCAGGGTTGATATTTGTCATCTTGACAAGCAGCCAAGGAAATTAATTGATTTTTTGATAAGGTGTAAGAACCTACATACCCGCAGCCTGGGTCGTTCTGAAATAGTTTTGTAAGCAATGCATCCAGTTGGCTTTCTGCTTCACTTTCAGTGTTTCACCTTTATCCTTCACTGCCTTTTGTCTAGTATTGCAAAATAGGTCTGTGTAAACTGTTAGCTCTTGGAAGGGCAGAGTGTACATCAGTGAGGGCAGCCTACTCTGGCGTTATTCTCCCCTTGCACTGGTGCAAACCAGGAATAATTCTTTTTATGTTAATGGGCCTCTTTGTCTACTGCTTTGCACCTGGAGAAGTCATTGACCTCTTTGCAAAGTGGATGTAAGATACCAGTGGAAATTAGAGGAGAATCGAGACCACTATACTTATACTTGCTCTTGAGTTACCAAAGAAGAACAGGATATGATTTCAATAAAAATAAACCCAGAAGGCTAAGTCTGAGTTGTTACTCAGTCCTCGATCAGACAGATTCTCACCAATTCAATAAAGCAAAATTCACAGAAGCTGGTGACCTATCCGTGACTTTTACTAAAATTATCGCTGACAAAATGGGGAGCTCAGTTGCGGGGTTCCCACACTGCCTGCAGAGGTTAGGCAGCTGTGGGGGCTGCTCTGAGCTCTGGGGGCCCCCACTGCCTGTGGGGGCTCGGAGCTCCAGGGTCCCCCGCCAACCACGGTGGCCTAGCGCTTTGAAGGACTCCCAGTCACACAGTGACTCGGCACTCCAGGGTCCCCTGTCCCTCACGGTGGCCAGGAGCTGTGGCCCTGCTGCCCATGGCAGCTCAGAGCTGTGGGGGACCCCCGCTAATCGCGGTAGCCGGGAGCTCCCAGGTCCCCTGCCGTCCATGGCAGCCAGGAGCTCTGGGGTCTCCACCACTCATGGTGGCTGGGAGCTGTGGCCCCCACCACCCACAGCAGCTTGGAGCTGTGGGGGGACCGCACTACCCGTTGTGGCTGGGAGCGCCAAGGGGGCCCCAGTACCCACAGCCACGGGGAGCTGCAAAGTCTGGAAGTCTCTGATTCAATGACTTCGTGACCTCCATGAAAAAATTGTAGGCTTAAGCATAAGTTAATACCTGTTTACAGTTCATATTTGTTTGTGTCATAGTAAATCCTAGTTATTCTTTCTTCAGTAATTGTGTTGAGGCAGTTATAAAATCATTTCTCTGTTATTAGTGGTTACTATAGCTCAGACCTCACAGCTTTCTACAAATGATAATTGCAACTAATTAATAAAGAAAAATGGCACCATGCCATAAAATCAAACTCCCTATCCAGAGTGTGAATCTGGAAGTTCTGTCCATCTAGGTTTTTAGTAGGTGCCCACCACTGTAGTTTCTGGGCATTTCTGAAATAGAACTAATAAAGTGGACTATATTTCTCCCATCTCCCTCAGAGGCCATTTAAATGTGTGTATGTGCATGTCTCCTCTCTCCCAATCCAGGTAGTTACGCCAATCTGAAGGTGTTGAGGTATCTGGTTATTCCCACCCTCTCCAGAAAAGGAGTTCAATCAGCCTGAATCAATTGTCAAGAAAACTGTGTCCTCCACTCTCACAAGTTGACCCTTGAGGTTGACAGCTTCATTGTCCATGAGGAAAGTTGTGATCCCTGCCCAAGAGGCACTTCTTTAGTACTCCTGAGGAGGGATTAAAGATGAGCACTGTTGTCTTCAAACTAACCAGTTCTTCTGCGTGGAGGCAGTATGGGGAGCAGAGCTCCATGTGATGGGTCTGTCGGCAGGCAGTGCTGCTCAGGAAGCAGGTTGATACATTTGAGATGATCTGGACCTATTCTAAAGTTGGTGCACTCATTCCCAAATATAGAGAGTTGCATTAATTCGAACTGGAAGTCAGAAAGGCATGGAGCACTCTGACCATCTCATTGTCCAATAGTAGGGACACAGCCTTCTTCCAGTCAAAGATGAAAGAAAGCATTTATTGGCAGTGATGCTATTTTAGTGTCCAGAAATACTGAAGAGTCCAAAAGAACTCCTAGGCTACAGTGTGACTTGATTATCTGAGGGCAGATGGCCCCCAATAGCAGGAGATGCTATGCAGATGGGTTATTCTTCAAAATATTTCCTTCATCCCACCTGTATTACCTCTGTCTGGTTTGCATGTAGTTTCAGCCGGCTGTCTTCCATCCACTTGCTGGGATCCTCTTCTGCTTTCCAGGCTTATGCTGGAAGAGCAAAAACTTGTGATGTACATCTTGGCATATAATGGTGGAGTGGTGATAGCGAGGTGGGAGGATGGAGAAGGTGGTGGAAGTGGGGTACAATGGAGCTGGCATAGGTGGATCACAGTCTTAAAACACCTGACACTGCAAAGCAAATATTGGTCAGCGAGATAAAAATCACCTTTCCCCTTTAAAAAAAAAAGAGAGAGAAAACAATGAACGGAAAGCAAAACCCCCCAAAAACGGCAGAATGCTTTGAAAATAAAATGCCACAAATCTGATAAATGCTCTCTATAAATATAAATAGGCCTGTAAATCCATCTGAATTGGAAATGACAAGCTGATGGGCCAGCCTTCTGTATTCTAGAGGAATATTGACTCCTTCCTTTCAAATAACTAATTTGGAAGCTCATCACATAAGCACTATAAGGGTGTTGTACAATCAAAATCCCCATCATCTCCATAAAAGGTAAATATGGCCTTCCCATTGCATAGCTGTTGTCCTTGACTGAGAAATGCTGAAGAGCTAGGAAAAAATGTTAGATCCTGCAGATCTTACTCAGGCAAAACTCCAATTGATTTCTTGCAGAACTGGGCACAAGTAAACAGAGTACCTAAACACAACAAATATATCCCTTAGGGAGACAATAGGTCCAACCTAAGAGCCCAGGCGTTGCTTTCTAATATATCTATTGTCTGAATGTCAGCAATAAAATTGCACCCTATCCTGTGAATGATCCTGATTCAAGAAAGCTCTGTTCAGCAAAGGCCCTTAGGCACAACTTTAATCTTAATTTAAAATTAAATGTGTGTAAGTGCTTTCCTGAATTGGAACATGTGTCATTACTTATATTAACGGGCTTAAAAGGTGAAAATGTGGCTTGAAAGAACTCATTTACTGCCACCAATGTTTAATGATCCGCATTAAAAATATTGGAACGTATCCTTGGTTGGTGAAAATTGGAATAGTTCTACGGAAGTCAATGGAGGTATGCCAGTTTACAGCAGTTGAAGATCTGGCTCAGTAAATTAAATTAAATTTAATTTGATACTGAGAGCCACAAATATGATAGAAAGTAGCACCCAATATGGTAATATGTAATTAACCAGATATTTTTACTTGGGTAAAGTGATTTCTGAAAAATAAGTATTTTACCTGCTTGTCTTTTGGTATAATCTTGTATTTCCTCTTGACCTGATTCTGTCCCCCTTTAACCAAGGGGAAGCCCAGTTTTTAATTCCCCGTGGATAATCAATGGGACCGCTTGTGAAGCAAATCACTTTACCCACTTTACAGTATGAAGAAAGATATGAAAATGTGCCCCAAAGTAAGATGCTAATCTCAACCTTAGTAAGAGCATGGGGCAGAACTGGGCCCTCTATAAAGCTATGTACTTTCAATTAAGCTGGTGCACATTATATTTTTCATTGGTAGTTTAGGTCTGCACAGAAATGACAATAACAGTGTCATTGTCTCAAAATTTGTCCTACCAATTTTCTTTATATCTGTTTATGAAGTCTGTGAAATCACTATGAGCCAGATTATGCATTACCCTTGGGAGGCGGGAGGAGAGATGTTAAGTATCACTGCTGCTTTTTAACAGGCACAGAGTAGTCAAGCATCGTGTCCAAGGCCCTACAATAAGTCCGTGAGAGAGCTGTGATCAGATATCAGGAGATTGTGACTTCCACTAGACTACACTGTCCCTCATGTAGCCCCTTTTCTAAATAAAAATGCATAAATAAATCCCACTATGGCAGCCCTCTGAGGCGTATAAAAAGGCAGTGTACTTAGGCAACAGAGGAAAGAAGCAGAAGGAATAAAAGAGATTGAAAATAATGAGGAAGAAATGAAACTTAAGTATTTATGAAAAACAATTTGAGAGTCTCCTTTGAAGAGAACATCATAGACCAAGTTCTACTGTCAGTTATATCCTGGATTTACATCAGGGTAACATGTCAGGAAGCCACAGATAGCTGTGGTATCCTGGGAATGTCAGACACATCCAGTATAACATGTAACAGAAACAATTCCATGGATACACAATAAATCAATTCTTACATGGACTGAAACTTCCTTTAAATTTACAGGAAGGGAATACATGGTTCAGCGTATTGGTAAAGGGAGATGTCTCTTCACCTTTGGTCGGTGGGTCAGACTGGTATGGAATGACAGTTGTTCCCATCTGACAGTTGTTGAGTGGTCATTATTAAATGAGTCTCAGTCTTGTGTCCACTCTTGTTGGCAGTCTCAGGAGAGAGGCCAAGGATTCAGTGGGCTGAGCCTGCCCTCCTGTTTCACCCTTGAAGCTACTCCCACCAGGCCAGTGGAGGTAAAGTGATGAGGCAGCATTGGGAAGCTTGCGTTGGCAGTACCTGCACTGGGGATAAGCGGAAAACTTCAATCTCGGACGCTGCCCACTCAGTACCTTTTGCTAGCACTATTACAAATGGAATCCAGTTTTATCTAGAAGTTAAATATTCAACAGCCTGCAAGCCACTTGCCAGCATGACAAGCCAACGCTTTACAGTAGGGGGCTTGTCATAAACTACAGACAGGTATGGCTGTTCCCAGTGCCATACCGAGAGAATGCAGCAGTGAGGGACATAAAGAGCCAAACAAGCAGAAAACTCACCCTTGAAGGCCATAGTTTAAAGTATAATTCACATACTCTCTCTTTATGTGTGATAGATTGTCTTTGTTATTAAGCACTGCCCGTGTGCTCAGCACTATACAAACACAAAGAAAGGCACAGGGCCTGAATCTGAACTCACATGGTGTAAATCAGGAGTAATTCCACTGTAGTCAATAGAGTTAAACTGGTGTGAGCTAAAAATCAGTGTTCATAATCCCATCCTCGAGGCGTTTATGGCCCTGACTCGATCCCGCTCCCATTGATGTCATAGGAATTTTGCTATGGGCTTGGACAGACAATTAAGAACTAATGAGTGCATGACTCTCCTCTGATTTACACCAGTATAACTACATGGTTTTTGGTGGAGTCATGCCTGCGTTACACTATTGTAAATCAGGCCCATGATACACTGGAAGACCTCATGATCATCAGTCTCAAAGCAGTTCCAGTGGTCCTGCTAAAGAAAAATGTTAGACTTCTGTACTGCTCATCCTCTAATTGTATCTGGCAAGAGTTTTCAGAAGCAGCAAACCTGTAATTGTAGGACATACAACACTTCATACAGTGCTGTCACTTTCAGTGTTCGATGGACCCACCTCTGTTGCAAGGGACCCAGTAGGACTAAGTATCACAGAATCTGTCAAATTCTGCTGTGCAACCATCTACAAAATGAGAGATGGCTTCTCCTGAGTGGGCCAGTCAGTAGCATTAGAAAGATTTGTCTTAAAAAAAGAGCATCAGTTTGGCTATAATTTCATATGACTCTATCTCAGAGTGAGGCAGACAAAATGCAAAGGGCCTGGCTCACCATTGCATCATGCCGGTTTTACACCAGTATTACGCCATCAAAATGACTTGAGGGGGAGAGGCAGTTTCTCAGATCACCTGATCCCAAAACATTTAAACTGCATAGATTAAAACCATCCCCTAGAATTCCCGGAAATGTATTGGCAGTCCATGCAGATCATATACTCCAATGCTGTGGTAATACGCACCATATAAATACCTAAGAGAGATCAATTCCATAGCCCCAGTATAATGTGCTCCTAGGGGACAACGATATTCTGAACTAGCTTTAGTGTTTGATTGGTCTCGGTGATGTAGCTCCATGCAGAGTGTATTACAGCTAGGCGGGGTTAAGGTGAGAGAGGGTAAGTGTGGAAAGCTCCACTCAGGAATTAAAAGGTGACCCTCTCCTTGCCAAGCACAAATTAAAAAGTGTTCTTGGCCACCACCACTTCTTGGGCATCCAGGAGCAGCCCGGATCTAGCAATGCTCTTAAGTTGTTCATCTGGGTCACAAATGGTGGTCACACTCTCTCAGTCATGGTCTTGATTAAAGTGCCACCAGCGCTTCTGGATGCTTCCACCAACATTATCTCCAGTTTATCTGGACTGAGTCACAATCATTCAAGTCCCATACTCATTTAGGCACTAGGCTATTGGTTCCACTCTAACAGCTGGGTCAGGCATGACAGCAGCATACAGTTGTGTGTCTTTGGTGTCCCCTTCCAAGTGGCCTCATGAACACATTGAATAAGAGAGGTGATACAATAGACCTCATGGTACCTTGCATGAAACCCCCTCATGGCAGCTACCATCTGAGTCATCTTAGAACACTCCAGAACAACTCCACTGCTTTGCCAGGCCACAGACACTTTAGCAAACCCTGCTGACTAGAGCTGGTTGGCATTTTTTCTAAATGTTAACAAAAATCAGAGTTTTTACACACATTTGTATTGTGTTTTGACTACTCTACTGCGAACAGATTTAAAAATCTTTTTATCTCCATGGCTAGGACACAATCAGCTATAGCAGCCAGTACCATGCTCAGGCCTACAACTTGGCTGACCAGGGTTAAGGAAATCTGAGGACTCAAGGGGCAGCCAGAGTTGCCTCACCACAACTTTCTCACTGATCCTTCCTTAGAAAAGGAAAAATTCCAAAAATTAACACACAAAGTGGAAACAGTCCCTCAGACTATGGAACAGGAAATCTCCTACATTTATGTGGCTCATCCTCCCACTCCTCCCAACCCTCTTGATCTGTTTTGTCCTTCTATTGTGGCCTGTCTGGCCATCTAGACTGCGAACTCTCTGGGGCAGGGACGGTATTCTTTGTGATTTATCTGCTCAGTGCCTACCACTATGGGGCCCTAACCCTGGATTGGGGTTCCTAGACCCTGCCATAATACAAATAAATAATACTAGTCCTAATATTTTTACTTCAGTGGCCAAAAAAAAAAAAAGTACTTCCTTGCTCATTCCCCTTTCACCCAGTAGGAACCATCTCTGCCAACAATAGTCCTGTACTGTCATCCATTCATGCAAAGTCCTGGGCTTCATCTTCCATCAGCTCATGGATGGTGCTAAGTTCATCGGCCATCAAACTTGCATTTAATAACATGCGGCAAAGGCTCAAATCCCTGTTCCCCATCAGTGATAAAACCAAAGGACCAGAATTAACCATCTCCATCTTGGCTTCCAGCTTGGTGCACACTTCTGTTTTCCTACCTTGTTTCGCCTGTCTGCTCACCACTATAGAAAATGAGGTGGGGCCATGCCCTGGCAACCATCGCTCTCGCACATCCCCCAAATGCAGCAGCATTGGCCACTGATTTGCATTAAACACTTTTAAAATTTTTGCATACAAATGCAAAAAGATTGTAGCCCACCAAGAACTTTCAAGCAGTCTTTGAAACAATATGCAGTGTATTTTGCCAGTTGACTTTAAGGCTAAGAAGGGACCATTGTGAGCATTAAGTCTGACCCCCGGCACGTTGCAGGCCACAGACCCTCACCCACCCACTCCTGTAATAGACCCAGTACAATGTTACTGAAGGATAAAATGGGACATAGGAACACATGCAGAATCCTGATTTACATTTTGAAAATAAAAAGGATCAAGTTGTGAAGGAAGTGTCATCTTGCCTTAGGCCCAGTTCTGCACTCAGCTACATGGTTGTAAGTCCCATTGTCTTTAATGGAGAGAAACCTGTGTAAAGGTGGGCAGAATTTGGTCGATAACGTTTAGGACTGTCAAGCAAGCTCGAAAGCCCAAGTGAATGAGGTTCTGTTAGTGAATGAGACAAGCTTTCGAACTACACAGAGCTCTTCTTCAGACTGATGCAGAGACTCATCAATAGAGCTTTCAGTCTGTCTGATTTGTCAGTTATGTTGCAGCTCTTGATATTTTCACTGACAATTCAAACTGGGCTCTACGTTGTATTCTGTAGCACTGCACTATGCCAGTATTCTCTGACGTATTGGATGGCTAAATTGCCTGTGATACTGAGTTAATACATAACCACCTACAAAATGACAAGGCTTTAACTATAGGAGCTTGACCATTGAGCCCATAGACCCTGCTAGCTATTCATTCCAAACAGCACAGCAAAAATCTTTTGTTTTGATATCGAGAAACCTTAGTAACCACATTTTGATCAATACGACAGGTTGCAGTTAAATGGTTTTTGCTTGTGTCTGTGGCACTAATTTCAGTCTTTGTCCCACTCCAGTTAATAGGCTGCATTATTGGCAGACAAGGCAGTAAGATAAATGAAATCAGGCAGATGTCAGGAGCGCAGATCAAGATTGCTAATGCCACAGAAGGCTCGGCAGAACGACAAGTTACAATCACAGGCTCCCCGGCAAACATCAGTTTAGCACAGTACCTCATTAACGCAAGGTAAGTTAGCTTTGTAAGTCATATGCCTCTGCAAGATTGCTGTCTGTTTTCCAACAAATGTCTGCCTAGGATAAAGCCAGAAAGTTGTTGTGTAGTGTCCATTTTGCATAGTCTTATTTGATTCCTACCTCTTTGTAAATCCTGTACTGTTAGAGCCTGTGTTTATTGGTGGTTTATACGGAAAGCGGCTTAATCTGGTGCAATTTCAGTTACACTGAATCATAAGAGCTCAAAATCTGAACATTCCCATTTGTAGCCATCTGGCCTCTGAGCTGGATACAGAAAATGATACTGTCATAAATTTGTTGGAAGATAAAAGTTTTCATAGGACAAACTGATAGTGATGCAGACTCGTTCTGCTGTCTTAAATGGCAACTATAGATTGCAAAACAGATTTAATTTGCTAGCTGGAAATTGCTTCTCAGGGTTGATGTTAAACAGACATTTGGTTGCTAAAGAGACCCGGATTTATTTTTTCCATAGATAGCCCCACAAATTTGTAAAAAGCCCATCCTCATGAGACAGAGTGAGAATCTCCTTTTCACCACTTTTCAGCTCCAATGTTAATGAAAACACTGGTTGTTTAGTTAGCCCTTTGAGACTGCTTATGCCTTTCGCTATTTGGATGATTATTTAGGAAAAGATTAAAGTGGATATGCAAGTAGCACTTCATTTGCTATTACTCCTTTGAGAAAGTGCAATGAATGTAATGCTCTGTCATAAATCTGCTTGTATGTGCTGTACCAAGGCACTAGAGAGGAAGAGTCATATCTATACATTATACCATTTTGAAAAAACGCCATGGTGCCATCTCGCAAATCAAGCTACTTTCTTTAACATACTTGCTATTAAAGTAATATAAAGTGTGTAAAATAGTATAAGCTTGTGTATGTTGTGGATTGCAGTCCTAGCGATTCTAACCAGCCATTGTTGTGGATTGCAGACCTAGCAATTCTCTCCACCAATATAATTTGACCAAAACTAGAAAAGCATGTAGATTCCATGAATGAAGGGAAAGGAGATTTTCAAAATATTTATGAAGCCTTCCATTTTGGCAAACGAAATATTACCTTTGCATTACTTGAAACTAGCTTGCCAGGGATAAATGTACTGTTCTGTGGGACCGCGAAGCTTCAACACTAGCCATTCCAAGGATCCCAAAAAAATCATATAACTTGTGCGCTTTGCATTCTTTATAGCAAATATAAGTCACGTCCTTAAGCCCTGTAATCAAGTAAAAATGTGTTCCCTCCTTTAACCCTTAAGGATATGTTCTTCTCTTGGTGTTCAGGGATTCCCCACACATCGAGACGAGAATAGACCCCTTCACTTTTAGTTGCACAAACACCATATGGCATGCACCTGGATTGCAGAAGATAACAATTTCAGATCTTCAAGACAGCTAAAGCATGCAAATAAAGTAATGCAAGTTATTAATGGAGTTGCAGTGAGCTGCTCACCAGAGACAGAAACTCTAGTGAACAAACCTCTCTTTGACTCACTTAGAAAAGCCTGTGAACTCTCACAGCTCTGATTATTGCTGTCTAATGGTTCTTTTCATGGAATGGGACATTTAAGAGGTCTTTTAACACACTTTTGCAATGAAGAAAACTGCTGAGCAATCATATTCCATGGATACTATATACCCTGTGAAACTAGAAACAAAGTAGTACTTTATTCTTGTTGAATTTCTAGGTAGAAAGCATTTGTTATCATCAGATACAATAAACCATTATATATTCTGTACCATATGTTGAAAATGTATTTAGGTAAAATGACTTCATTTGTGAAGGAAGAGTCTTAAAACAATGTATAATAAATTAAGCTCTCAAGTATCCTAGTTAATTAAGGTGGCCTTTTCATTTTAAAAAGCTATGTTATGTGACCAATTTTTTACTAAAAGATATAATGAGGAGAGAGGAATTCTGTTAACTTAGGTGCCAACACAGCAACAGAACTAGTTGGCAGACAAGGATTGAATGGGCCGTGGAAATTGAATAACTTCAGTCCAATGAGCGGTGTCCCCAACCTGTGGCTTACGCAGCTTGGCAAGGCTATGGGAGGGAAATATAGAGTGCCATAGCCCATGCGGGACTTTTTCTGGGGATAAATGGGGCCAGCTTCAAGGGTTGTAAATCCAAAACTTTATATAAGTCCTATGTGCGCTTTCTTTTTTAAAATTTTTATTTATTTATAATTTTTTATTAAACATAAAAAGCAGATGTGAAATAAATTGTTACTAGAGAGAGTTCAGTACAATATCAAAGTACTAAACTCACCAAGATACCCACTGGTATGCCAAAATAGTTAATGTCCACTGAGACCAGAGGCCACCAAGTTTTCCCATCATTCCTGGATCTACCTTTTCTTTCTGTTCAGGGCGTTACTTCTGATACTGACATCACACTGCAGACCAATCAGCTCTGACTCATGTTGTAATGTCATTCCCATTGGTTTGGTTTCCAGGGGCATTACTTCTAGGAATTACAATACATAATTCCAGATTTGGCAGTAGCATGAGTTTTAAAAGAATACCAGTTATTTGAAGTACCGAAACTATTTCTAGCCAGTTTTGTCTTCTTTAAAATCATTTATCAGACAATTTTAAATAAAGATTCTTTTGTTGCAGTATCTTGTTGAATATGTGCATGAGAATATATAAACTAGGTTAAATTTAAGGCAGCATGGTCTATAGAGACAGAGATTTAACCTTATTTTTGTTTCTGTATGGATATAGCCAACTGTTGATATTTGTACCCCTGAAATATGCCCCATCTTAGTTATGTGCATTAGGAATACTTTATTTCCTGTATATCTCTTGTCTCTTAACTGGTCTCCAGCCTGAACCATGTAACCACAGGACTTGGGAAATAAGGTTCCACTGTAATAACTGGATCCTTGTTATCAAATTATTATCTTAAAATTCTTACTAAAAATGAAGTGAACCACAATTTAAGTTTAAACTATATGATATATGACTTCTTCTTTGGGTTATAAATGGATTTTAGCCAACGGTGCTTTCTTATTCTTGTTAAGGAGTAGCTTTTTGAAAATATTTTTACTTCCATTTTGATAACCATTGATTAGTTCAAGGATAATTAATAAGGGCCCACCCCTATATTCCTTACCTACTCAAGAAATCCACTGATTCCACAGAACACAGGATGTGGCCTTCAATGTATTTATTCATAAAATGAAGCTCTTTTCTGAAAAGTGACTTTGTAAAACTGGCATCATGGAGTTCCAGGTGTGTCACGCATCATTGGCTTCCAAATTAAATGTGGTCTGTTTACATGTAAACAGTTGATTTTGGTAACTGCAGACTCAACAAGGCCTCTGAAAGCCAAGTTGGATTCCTTCTATTTTATGCATCATCACCACCACCACTAGAAATAAAGATCTGGGAAGGCAAGCCAGATTAGACCCTTAGTTATGCCTGTGCAGTTCAGTACATCATTTGGAGACAATGAGGTTACACAGATGTCACTGAGGCCATGATTTTGGCCTGCAGAATATTTGCCACCTGTGATGATACATGAGAAGATATTTTCAGCCCCCCGGCTGAACTTTCAGCATTAGCAGCTAGAAAAATCCCATCTCATTACTTGCCAACTGAGCCAGTTCAATGTGGATCACTGTGCGATGATAAACAATGAATCCTCACAATGTCATTTTTACAGACCCCTCTCAGAGTAAAACTGAGCTGTAAATATAAAATCCAGTTATATACAGATTATCTTGCAAAACATGCTGCTCCTGCTCACCAACCTGAGAAGGCACCCTGTAGTTGGCTTCAAATTTCAGGGTCAGGTAACAGGCATTTTTAATGTTAATTATATAGTTTAATATTCCAGATGGCATTGTTTGCTGTATAAAGACGCTATTATTGTCTTTCTACATAGACCAGTTTTGACACCAGGTTAGAGAAAGCAATGTTGTTCAGTGGGAATGGGTGAGACTTGTGGAGGCAGAGATTAAGAAAACCAGAGTTTTCTGTTTCATGCACCCCAAACCTTTACAAACGTAGCTGAGACAGCTTCTGGCTCCCTGGCAAAAGTGCTAGTCGAAAGAGCCCACTTCCTTGTCAGGTAGGATGACCAAGTATGAAAAATCGGGACAGGGGTGGGGGGTAATAGGCCCCTTTATAAGACAAAGCCCCAAATATCGGGACTGTCCCTATAAAATCAGGATATCTGGTCACCCTATTGTCGGGGGAAGTGAAGAACCTGATATCTCCCCCCCCTCCCCATACATCCAAACAAGCCTCGAGCTCCCTCACACATACCTTTAGCGGCCATTCTGGGGGTACCGTCCTCAAACACCATTACCTCTGTCAGCTTCAAGGGATGGTTTCATCTGCTGTCCAGGGGCAACACTTAGATCAAAGGGAGGGGCTTTTGGTGGTTGCCCATCTCCATTCAACAACAGTGAGCAGGAGACATTCCTGCAAGTCACTTGAAGCTGCATGGAGCCCTGGGCTCAGGGAAGACCCTACTTGCGTTCTTGTTAGGCCTGCCCAGAGGTGAAATTCATCCTCTTGACTGAGGCCTGGGTATGATTTGTCCTTAATCCTATGCAGTATGGATGTGTCTGACCTTTAGTGCTTAAATGAACAGGGCAGCAGGGCTAGAAGTGTTCCCCAGTCTGCTGCTGGCTGGGGATAGGCCTCTGCCACAGGCCCTTCTCCCGCCCTTTGTGGATTGAGGGGCATTGGGAGTCTCTGCCATTCCTGCTCCCACTCCCAAATAGAATATGTGGGAGAGGGAAAGTACTGCTTCCAGAAGTGGGCACAGGGAGGAAGCAGTGGAGGGTTGGCCAATGGATCGTCCCAGAAGAGTAGTGTGGTCCCAGCCACTATGAGGAGAAAGCTTTATAGGGAAAGGGGGCAGGGAAATCTTCTTCCTCTGGAGTCACAGAGGAAGGCAGCTGGAGGGATTCCTCTCCCCCAGTTCCCCATCCGTGGCCAAAGAAGGGTTCTTCCACTCCACAGATGACCCAGGAAGGCTGGGGGACAATCTACATTTATTCACAAACGAAGGGAGACTGATAGGAAAGACCATACAGACTCCATCTTTCTGGTTTAGATCCCACCTTCAGAAAATGTGTAATACAGCACAGCAGTCTG